>NC_082702.1:1200000-2400000 GCF_949987515.2 Delphinus delphis | reverse complement strand
CAGCCAGCTCTGACCAGCCCTGTGTCCTCAGGGGTGGACGGGATGTAGGTCCTAAGTGACCACAAGGAGTGCGACTGGGTGGAATTTTTGGTCTGAGACTGAGAGAGAAGCGAGGGAGCAGGAGAGAGGCAGAGAGGCTGGGGGCTCTGTTGTCTGAGGCTCTGTGTTGCCAGGACCTGCAGCTTAGCCTGCCCCTGACTATCCTATCAATCGACTTCGGAGATGCCCACAACCCCCTTTTTAAAGCAGAGGGAACCGAAGCACAGAGGGTTAGAAGGAACTCACTCGCTCACAGCTGGGGCTCACCTTCGATCCATCCAAGGCTCACACTTGCCCTGTGCGTCACAGTCACTCACCCGGCCACCCCTGCCCCGCCCCCCCCAAGCAGGAAACCTGATCACATGACATCTGTTCTTGCCGACGGGAATGGGGGCATGGCGAAGAAAGCTGGTGCAAACAGATGTGACCCGGAGCCTCTCAGTCTCTCTGGGCCCTGCCCCCATCCCGTGGTCAAGAGAGCACAGAGGACAGCCAGGACCGGGGGCTCTCGTGGTGACCGAGGCAATGAGAAGTTTCCCCAAAGAAAATGTCACACGCAGCAGGACCTCACTGTCACAACAAAAACCAGAGAGGCCATCCGATGACGCTGGGACCGGCTTCTCCGTGTCATCCCACTTCTGCCCGACTGTGACCTGGGTAGAATGGACCCCACGCCCACGTCAAGGGTGGACAGTGGTTTCAGGCCTATCTGGGCAGTCACTCCCATTCATTCCCCTTCCACAGCTACTATTTCAAGGATGAGGGCGAGACCCATATCTAAGCCAATCAGCACATGGCATTTCTCTGGTCAGAACAATCAACCCCTGGTGAGTCCAGCGGAATGAAGCGTAGGGCTTTTTTGCCAATGACTGGAAGAGGTCTGTCTCCATCTGCACGAGACTGAGGAAGTGTGTCAAGAGGAGCTGCTGGAAACCACCATGAAACCACAAGGGAAGCCAGCCTGAGGACGAGGCCAGTGCGTGAAGGGAGAGCCAGCAGACCACGGGGAGGCAGAGCTGTGGTTCTGACGCGCCGTGCGTCTGGATCAAGCCCACCCTGATGCCTGCACCCTGACATTCAAAAACTGTCCATGTTTCTACATGGCTGTTTTTCCTACCTACAACACGAAGTGTGCTTACTAATATAAGTGGTTGCTTAAAATGAATTATTCTTTGTGCACCCCGACGTCAGGAAGTGTGGGACATTCAGACACGCCAGGACATTTGCGACCAGTAGCACAGAACATTAAAATAAAAAGGTGGTGGAAAAGGTCCCAGAGAGGGGAGACTGGGGGAACTCTATGTGTACACAAAGCTTCAGGTCAGCCTTAGGAGACTCCAAGTTTAACTGCAAAAGATAACTATGTAAAGAGACTCAGATGTGCAACTTATTGAATCCGGTTAAGTATTTTAACCTGAATATCAAGCCTGTTGTTACTCGCTCCCCTGCCCTCTCCCACAAGCACTGAAACCGACTTTGACAGCACACCTGTTACCTGTATCTTTCTCACCTGATGACTGTTTAAGATGACACTGGTCTCCCTTCATGAAAAGTTTTATTAAAAAAAAAATTTAACAGACCACTATGAGAAACTTTGGCAGCCAAACCGGTTACTGTTATTGCTAACTCTGAAAAACATTTTTTTTCCTCTCACGAACTTGCCAACTTCTACCGCTTATTAGCCTGGGGGGAGGAGGCTTCCAGTACGGTTTAGGGAGACTGCAGGGGGGCTGGGATATGGAAGGACGACGAAGGGTCCCCCTCTAGCTCTTCCCCATAGAGGAAACTCACTGACAACCTACGTCTGGACTAGACCGAGGGTGTGTGTGACAAGGGGAAAAACGTCCCCACGCTCTTATCAAGTCCTGCACGCCTCTCCCCAACTTTACTATCGTAACGGAGACCGACCGGAGGCTCCATCTCAGCGCTTAAAATGTACTGAGCGCTTGGTCTGGAACCCTGACGCGCTCCGTTCCTGGAACTCCCGCGAGTTACCAGCCACAGCCAACCTTGCAACGTTCCCAAGTACACTGGGCACGGAGGAACTTGCCTTCCAGCTCGGTGGTGTGGACGCCCGGCCGGGAAGGAGCGCGTGGGAACCAAGACCCCCACAATTCCTAAGAGCCGCGGGGCTGCGCCACCCTGGGCCAGCACTTGAGAACTCCCAGAGAGCCGACGGCCCGTGCTAAGGACGCCGCCCACCTGGTGTAGACTGGGGCGCCCCAAGCACCCTAGGTGTGGATCCTCAGGTGCCGCGTGAGGTTGGTGTTCCGGCTGAAGGTTTTCCCGCACTCGCCGCACCTGTAGGGCTTCTCCCCGGTGTGGATCCTCTGGTGAACCGTGAGCGAGGAGTTCTTGATGAAGGCCTTGCCGCACTGCGCGCACCGGTACGGCTTCTCGCCCGTGTGGATGCGCTGGTGTTCGATGAGGTAGGCGCTCTGGCTGAAGGCCTTCCCGCACTCGCCGCACGCGTATGGCTTCTCGCCGGTGTGGCCCATCTGGTGAACCACCAGGGACGAGCGGCCCGTGAAGTGCTTCTTGCAGATGTAGCACGCGTACGGCTTCTCGCCGGTGTGGATGCGCTGGTGCTGGGTCAGCGCGGAGTTCTTGCTAAAGGCCTTGCCGCACTGGCCGCACTCGAAAGGCTTCACCCCGATGTGCAGCCTCTGGTGCTGGATCAGGTAGGCGCTCTGGCTGAAGGCCTTGCCGCACTCGCCGCACGCGTACGGCTTCTCGCCCGTGTGGTTGCGCCGGTGCAGCGTCAGCGACGAGCTCTTGTTGAAGGCGCGGCCGCAGTCCCCGCACGCGTACGGCTTCTCGCCCGTGTGCGTGCGCTGGTGCTCCGTCAGGTGCATGTTCTGGCTGAAGGCGCGCCCGCACTCGCCGCACACGTACGGCTTCTCGCCCGTGTGCGTGCGCTGGTGCACGATCAGGTGCATGTTCTGGCGGAAGGCCTTGCCGCACTCTCCGCACGCGTACGGCTTCTCGCCCGTGTGGACCCGCTCGTGCTGGGCGAGGGAGGAGGTCTTCCGGAAGGCTTTCCCGCACACGCCGCACGCGTACGGCTTCTCGCCGGTGTGCGTGCGCTGGTGCACGATGAGGTTCATGCTCTGGCTGAAGGCGCGGCCGCAGTCCCCGCACGCGTACGGCTTCTCGCCCGTGTGGACCCGCTGGTGGATGGTCAGCGACGACCGTTCCAGAAAGTGCTTCCCACACACGTCGCACTGGAAGGGCTTCTCCCCGGTGTGGATGCGCTGGTGTTTCACCAGCGACGAGCTGCGGCCAAAAGCCTTGCCACACTCGCTACAGTCGTAGGATTTCTTCTCCACGTCCGGTCTGGAGGGTTTACCAAGGTCCGAGTTACCTGCGAGGTTCTTGCCCCGCATGGCAAACGGGTGGATCCCTGCTTCCCGCGAACCCCCCGACCTGGGTGGCGCCGGGGTGGGGCTCTGGTTAACGAACGTCAGCAATTCACGACATTCGGGGTCCGACTCCCGGGAGATTTCCAGCCGCCCCGGGCAGGTCCTAGCGCTTCCCCGCCGCGATTCCACCCTGTCACCCTGCGTCCGCGCTCCGTCCACGGCTGAACCCCAGGCCCCGGATGGTCTGTCTTCCGAAATCTCTTCCTTCAGGTCCGGTTCTTTCATTTCAGGTCTCATTTCCAAGTCTGGCGGGGGAGGAGGAGAGGAGAAGAAATGTACGCGGTTAATGCTGGGTGGAAGTAATTTCCCAAGCGGGAGTGGGTAAGCGACAGGGCACGGATGGAGAAGCTAAGAGCAAAGCAATGCGCTGACGACACACGTGGTTTCAGAAGGCAGAACCAACCTAGGAGGTGAGCGGAGAACTAGAAATGTCCCTTTCGGAGCTCGGAGGAGACACACAAGTTGGGCTGAGAGGGGGCGGGTCAGAAAGGCTCTCGCAAACCTGAGTGAGGAGTTTCTGCAATGGATTCCTCCCTTCCAGGGTCCATCCTGAATATCCCCAACCAGTCATGCTTCGCAGAGCATCGATTTTGTATTAGAAATGATACAAATACAGCTGACGTTTATGGCGCGTGCAGGTTACCCCGTCTTTCCGGCCCCGGCCCAGCTCCATCCCGCCCTCCCCAGCCCCGTAGGCCTCACTCCCCTCCTCCACTGCCCAGTCGTGGAGCGCAGGTATCCCCGTGGGGCTGGCTCCAGACCTCTCCTCTTTGCACATCCATCCCTTCCTGGTCACCAAGAGAAGTCTCCAATCCCCTCCCACGTGTATCCTGTTCATTTCTGTTTCCTGTCTGAGGTCCGGACTCTGTATCATGGACCTAATGGCTTCATTCCCAACATTTAAAAGTTGTGAGATCTTACACAAAAATGTCACGAAAAGTGTGACGATATGACCACACAAAGCCTTTATTCCTATGAGGCGATAAAAAGCAGGAGTGGAGCAGCAGCTGTTCCCCGACCCCTCATTTAACCCCCACCTGGCCCCACCAACACTTGAGTTTGAGACCTCCCCTCCCCTAAGTTATGTCATGCCTTCATGGCCCCGCTAAGGGAGTCTGGACTTCTATATAGTGATGCCTCCCAAATGTATGCCCCCCACCCAGACCTGCTGAGTTCTGCTGAGGACTATTCAGAAGCCTCCTGTGTCCCTCTTGGGTATGGCAAACCCGTTTAACAGGAAACTTGTGATTTTGGAACCCTCACCCCCACCCCAAATGATAAAAAAAAGAAAGAAAGGCTCATCAAAGAGAGGTAGCAACATAGTCAGACACAGAAGGACACTCATATGAGGTCCCCAGAGGAGTCAAATTTATAGAGACAGAAAGTAGACGGTGGGTCCCAGGGGCTGGGGGAGGAGGGAACGGGGAGTGTTTACTGGGGACCAGGTTGGGGAAGATGAAAAGGCCCCTGGAGATGGATGGTGGTGACGGTTGCACAACAATATGAATGTACTCAATACCACTGAACTGTACATGTAAAAAAGGGCTAAAATGGTAAATTTTGTGTTATATGTATTTTACCATAATTTTAAAAAGTGTTTTAAAAATAAAGATTTAGCAGTCATTTTTGATTCGTCCCTTCCCTCGCATCATCCAGGGTGTTGAGTGCCACTGGATGGGCAAAGCAGCTTGAGCCAGACCAAATCTCTCCACCAACACAGCCAACCATCGAGTCAGGCACCGCAGGTTTCCTGCCTACACCCTCTGCCCTCTACAAGGCGCTGTCCACTCAGTGGTAGCGATCTTCTCAGGCAGGCCAAGCCCTCCAGCATCTCCCCAGTGCACTGAGAATCAAGGCCAAGACCTTCCCTCCTGGGCCCTTGGGCAGACAGAGCCAGCCTGGATCCTGCCGACCATGCCAGACTAACGCACCTTCCTTTTCTTCAGGCACACTTGCCCTGCGGCTCCCTTTTTACCCCCTTGTCTGTGCTGAGCTCTTCCTGCCTTGGGCCTTTGCACCTGCCGGCTCCTTGATACTCCTTGCGTGCTCATCCTCAGGCCTCAGTTAGCATTTATCCTCCATCCTACGGTGGAAAGGAAGATCTCTCTTGCTATCCTCTTGCCTGCTTCCTAGTGATCGTTCGTTATGGCCCGTGGCAACTTGTCTTTGTCCCTTGATCTGTTTACTACCAGCCCCTGCCCTGCAGTGGAAAGTTGAGCTCCAGGAGGGCAAGACCCTGGCCTGTGCCTGGTTAGTTACAGTACCTGGCACACAGAAGGTAGCAGGTAAACATGCACTGCACACTTGCAATGTGCCCAGCACGGGGCTGAGCAATCGGCACAGATCATTCCGTGTGGTCCCCACGACCATGTAGTTATGTTTGAGATTATACCCATTTTACAGACAAGGAAACAAGCTCTGAGAATTAAGTCACTTACTCAAGGTCACACAGCATACTAGAGGCAGAGCTGAGATTGAAGCCTATGACCACAGAGCCACGGGCCCTGGTCAGTCACTGTTTTGCTGTGTTCTTATGCTTTCCCATGCCAGAGCAAAGGATTTGAGAAATACCTGACAGTGATCCTGGCTTAGTGACCCTGGGGTGTGGCGTGACACCCAGATGTTAGGGCAGATGGAGGCATGGGGCATGAAGGCCCCGTGACAGGGGTGGGGGTGACTTCTCAGTAGGAGGAGGAAAGGCAGGCTGATGGTGGGTTTGGTTTGGGGTGCATGGGGTCTGAGACGTGCTGGGGACATACACTGGCCTGAGCCTGCAGAGATGGGAGGCAGCGGAGTCTCGGTTGTGAATAGAGTTGAAAGTCTTCTGGAATAAATATGAGAGCTGGAGGGAGCATGCCAGCAAAATCCCAGAGTTAAGGGGCAGTTAAAAGGGGGCGGCCTCCCTTTCAGGGATTAAAACCCTTCAGGAGATGTGGCAACATGGATGGACCTAGAGAATATCATATTTAGTGAAGTAAGACAGAGAAAGACAAATATTATATGAAATCACTTATATATGGAATCTAAAAAATAATACGAATGAATCTGTATAAAACAGACAGACACAGAAAACAAACATATGGTTACCAAAGGAGAAAGGGGGGGAGGGATAAATTAGGAGATTGGGATTAACAGATACACACTACTATACATAAGCTAGATAAGCAACAAGGATATATAGCACAGAAAGCTACATTCAATACCTTGTAATAACCTATAATAGAAAATAATCTAAAAATACATACGTGTATATAACTGAATCACTTTGCTGTTCACCTGAAACTAACACACTATTGTAAATCAACTCTACTTCAATTAAAAAAAAAAACACAAACACCCTTCAGGAGAGATGATTTGCAAAAAAGCAAACATCAGCTCTTACTCGTGAAAAGGTAGGCAAACACAGCTCAACGTCAGCCAAACTAAAAGGACCCTGCCATATGGCTTTTCACCAATCAGATCAGCAAGGAGCAAAGCATTTGATGATGTGTGGCTGGTGACAGTGTGTGGACATGGGCCTTCTTGCCCACGGTCAAGGGAAATGTTAACAGGACAACGTCTGCAGAGGCCATTTCGGCAACAAGCTACAAACATCCAAAATGTTATTCATCCCTTTTGGTCTAAATGTGGATTTTTTTTCATGGTACTAGATTTCTTGTCCTTTATAGTTTCTTTTCCCATATTATGTATTTCCACATTGCTTCTGATCACAAAGTAATTCACACTTGTTATTAAAACATCAAACATCAAAAAATAACATAAAATGGAAGTCTCTTGCAATCTCACCATCTAACAGTTTGATGTATATTTTTAGAATTTTCTCCCAGTGCATACTTTAAAAAAATACACACAACACACCCTGTATGCACACACACATATGAACACACACTGTTGTTGTTGTTTTTCTGAAATGTGGCCAAGATAGAGTAACAAAGATAAGATTTCCCTCCAGCCTACAGCCTAAAGCAATGGGAGGAAGAGAGGACAAAATATATAAAGCAAAGGTTTTCAAGACACTGGACATGAGTCAACAAAGTGCAGTGATTCCTGAGACATAGGACTCAACAGAGGCAGGCCCTACGACCACCCAACTTACTCGCAGGAAAGTTCGCAGGCCACAGCACAGGAGGGGAAACTGAGGTGAAGCCCCACAGACTCCCTGAGTTGAGGAGATGGAATTGAGAGACGGAGGCAGGTGGAGTTCACAGAACAGAGTACTGGACAGCAAAGTGTGGAGAGTGGGCTCTGGAGACAGGCAAGGTCCTCCCTCCAGGACTTGGGTTACTGATCAGAACACTCAGATACAGAAACTACCCAAGGCTGGAGAAAACCACCCGAAAGGAATTGAAAACAGTACCCAGAGCCGACGCAGGGCTGGGAACAGTGCCTCCTCACACCAGCCATGTAACTCGCACCATATAATTCATGGGGCGTTGGGCAGAACACTCAGAAGGGTCTTGTGGAGATTAAGTCGTCCTAGACTGAACACAAGCCACAAAGGCAAAAATGAAAGCAGGTCAAATGATGTGGTATTGGTGTCAAGACAGACAAATAGATGGATGAAACAGAACAGAGTCCAGAATTAGACCCACACATACATGAACAGCTGATTTTTGACAAAAGTGCAAAGGCAATTCAGTGGAGAAAATTCAGTGGAAATTTTTCAGTGGAAATATTCAGTCTTTTCAACACATGGCGGAACAACAGGACATCTATTTGACAAAAAAAAAGTGAACTTGAATTAACATTTTGCATCATTAGAAAAATTAACTCTAAGGGGATCATAGAACAAAATATGAAACCTAAAACTATACAACATACAGAAGAAAACCTTTGTGGCTTTGAGATAGGCAAAGATTTCTAAAATCTGACACCAAAAGCATGATCCCTAAGGAAAATAATTTATCAATTGGACTTCAAATTAAAAACTTCTCTTCAAACAAATGATGCTGGGGAACCTGGATAGCCACATTCAAAGGAGTGACATTAGACCCTTTTAACATCATTCACAAAAATTAACTCAAAGTGAACCAAAGATGTACATGAAGAGCTACAACTGTTAAACTCTTAGAAGAAAACACAGGAGTAAATTTTCATGGCCTTGGTTGGTCAATGGTTTCTGAGATACGATACCAAAAGCGCAAGCAACAACAACAAAATAAATAAATTGAACACATCAAAATTAAAAATGTTTGTGTTTCAAATGATGCCATCAAAAAAGAGAAAAGTCTACCCACAGAATGGGACAAAATATTTGCAAAGCATCTACCCGATAAAGGACTTATGTCAACAATAATAATAAACATATAAAGAACTCTCAAAACTCAGTAATAAGGAAACGAACAACCCAACTAAATAAAACAGGCAAAAGACTTGAACAGATATTTCACTGAAGAGAATATACATGTGGCAAATAAGCACATGGAAAGATTCTCAATATCAAATGAAAACTACGATATGATAAGACTACACACCAACGAGAAAGGCTGAAATGAAAAAGATTGAGCATACTGAGATTTGGCAAGCACATGGAGCAGCTGAAACTCCCACTCACTGCTGGTGGAAATGTCAAATGTTACAACTGCTTTGGAAAAAAGTTTGGAGTTTCTTTAAAAGTTAGATATACATCTCATATCTGAGCCAACCATTCTACTCACCGGTGTTTACTCAAGAGAAAGGAAAGCATATGCCTACAGAAAAACTTGTACACGCACGTTCACAGCAGCTTTATTTGTAATAGTCCAGAATTGGAAACAACCCAAATGTTCATCAACAAGTGAATGGATAAACAAATTGTGGTCTATCCATAGGCAGAATGGTATTCAGCAATAAAAAGATGTGAACTATTGATACATACAACAACATGGGTGAACCTCAAAATCATCATGCCAAGTGAAAGAAGTCAGACCAAAAAGAGACTACATGCTGTATGATTCCATGTATATAAAATTCTAGAATATGCAAATTAAACCACAGTGACATAAGGCAGACCAGTGGTTGCCTGGGGATGGAGGGTGGGTATGGGGAGGGAAGGGAGATATTACCCAGGGGCATGAGAAACTCTTCGGGGTAATGGATATGTTCATTATCTGGATCATGGTGATGGTTTCCTGGATGTGTACAGATGTTGAAATACACTGAATTATTCTTTAAATATGTGCAGTTAATTATAGGTCAATTATACTTCCACAAAAGCTGTTGAAGAAATGGGACCATACTCTAGCTCTGAAAGTTAGTGTTTCAACAACACATCAAGGGACATCATTCCATGTCAGTGCCTACAAAGAGTGCTCATCTTTGAAAAGCATGGTTTCCATCATATGGCTACACCTTGATATGTTAGTCAGTCTTGTACATGTGGGCATTTAGGTCATTTCTATTTTTCTTCCTAAGGAAAACTTTGTACACATATAGAAAGATTTCTAAAGGGTAGATCCCTAAAAATGGAATTGTTCAAAATTTGACTGATAATGCCAAACTGTCCTCCAAAAGAGTTGTCCCAACATTATACTCCCAAAAGGACAGAGTCCCTTTCCCGATACCTTCATAATGCAGGCTATTATTCTTTTTCATTTCTGTGTACCTCATGAGCAAAAACTGTATTTCCTTGACTCAGTTTGTATTTCTTTGACTATTAGTAAGATTTAAAAATCTTTTATAAAGCGTGATTCCATGTATTTCCACATTTATGAACTTCCATCTATAAGTCTGGCCATCATTCAGTCTTTTTCTTATTTATTCCTAGGAGGTTTTTACATAATTATAATCCTTTGACTGTTATCCATGTGGTAAATATTATTCCCCATTGCATCATCTGTCAACTTTATTTTTAGCTTTGAGTGATTTAAACTTTCTATGTAGTCAAATTTGTCAGTGATTTAAACTTTCTACATAGTCAAATCTGTCAATCTTTTTTCTTATCTCTCTGTAGTCCTCACGTGACAGGCTGATGGTAAGTTACTCAGCGAAGCTGCCCCTTACCCAGTGAGACCAGGTTCTGGAGGTTCTCTAGCATCACATCTCTGTACAGGTCCTTCTGGGAAGGTTCCAGCTGCTGCCACTCCTCCTGGGTGAAGTCCACAGTCACATCCCTGAACGTCACTGACTCCTGTAAGAGGAAACCCACAACCACTCACCGCAGGGCCCTCCTTACAGAGGTCTGGAAGAATGGCCAGAAAAGCCAAGAGGATTTCGGGAAGGCACACAGGATGTATCTGAAGTGATTTCAACAAGGACCAGCCACTCAGTTATCTTGGTGCCTCATTATTTGGGGATGGTCCTCTGACAGAGAAATAAAACAAATATGAGGCTGTTTAGAGCAGAAAGTCACAGATTTGAGAGACAGAGAAGGAATCAAAGGCAAAATGATCATAACCCAGTGAATCAACACATTCATTAGAAGCCCAACAAAGGCAGAAACCTAGATGGAACCCAGTAGTTCACCAAAGATTCCTGAGCCCCTACAAAGCTGCAGGCACTAAGCAAGGTGCGGGATACAGACACAGAAGGTTTAAGAACTAGTTCCTCAAAGGAGGGGCAGACGAAAACACCTGTAACTGACCCACAATCTGGTCAATACTGTCATGAAGGTATGAACAAAATTCTCCAGGCGCCTGAGCAACAGCAGCTTTAGGGGGCGTCCGGGAAGACTTCAGAAAGGTGACACTGAGTTTAGGCTGGGGGAAGGATCAGTGGTCAGGTCCTTGGGGGGAGATTCCGGAGGGAGGAAGAGCTTGGGTCAAGACATGAGGCTTAAAAGGCAGATTAGACCATTGAGGAATCGTGAGAAGTTCATGTGGTGGAAGCATAAGAGACTTTCCAGCTGATGCTGTAAGCCCTGGGGATGAAATGAATGTGGCTTAGCAGGGAGAGATGATGATGGTGATGGTGATGGTGGTGGTGGTGGTGGTGGTGGTGGTGATGGTGGTGATGGTGGTGATGATGGTGATGGTGGTGATGGTGATGCTAGTGACAATGGCTGTGGTGATGATGGTGGTGATGGTGATGACAATGATGTTGTCAATTGTAGGTCACAACACCTATCACTTCATAGGCAGTTGCTATGTACCAGGTATTATTCTAAGGATTTGTTACAGGTTGAATTATGCTTCCTCTCCTCCAAATCCATCTGTTGAAGTCCTACTCCCAGCACCTCAGAATGGGACCTTATTTGGAAATAGGGCCACTGGTTAAGATGAGGTCATACTGGAGTAGGTGGGCCCTAATCCAATATGACTGGTGTCCTTATAAATAGAGGAAATCTGAACACAGAGACATGCACACATGGAAAATACCATGTGAAAACAAGCCAAGAACTACTGGGAGCTGAGAGAGAGGCCTGAAATTGATTCTTCTCTAGACCGTTCAGAAGGAAGGGTGGTTTTCCACATATTTGTTTTGACCCCCTACTCTAAACAATGTATTTGCAGAAGTTGTTTTCATCATTATTATTTAAAGTGCTCAAAGGAAAATTCCTGGAAATCATGTATGTTTACTTTTTATTTAGATTTGTCATTTACAGGGACGTGGGCAGGTTTTAATGTTTTCCTAACCACGTTGGTGATTTAGGTGGATTCTGGAAACTTTGAGTTTTTGTTCTGTAGTTAATTTTTTTTTTTTTTTTTTTTTTTTTTTGCGGTACGCGGGTCTCTCACTGCTGTGGCCTCTCCCGTCGCGGAGCACAGGCTCCGGACGCGCAGGCTCAGAGGCCATGGCTCACGGGCCCAGCCGCTCCGCGGCATGTGGGATCTTCCCGGACCGGGGCACGAACCTGTGTCCCCTGCATCGGCAGGCGGACTCTCAACCACTGCGCCACCAGGGAAGCCCTGTAGTTAATTTTTATTAAAAAATGTATTACTTGGGAAAAAAAAATCAAGGTGTTGGCCCAGCCAACACCTTGATTTTTGACTTCCAGCCTCCAGAACTGTGAGAAAATATATTTCTGTTGTTTAAGCCTGTCTGTGGTACTTTGTTATGGCAACCCTAGCAAACCAATATATCCGTCTTGCTCTCTACTATTTCCCCAGTGTTTAGTACAATGCCTGGCATATAGTAGGCACTCAATGAATAGTTCTTGAATGAATAAATGGGTCAGTAAGGATGGTGTGAGGATTAAATGAGTTAATCCATGTTTGACACTCAGAACAGTGTACAGCATACAGTAGGTGCTTAATTACCATCAGCTACTATTACTGCCACCCACATCCACAGGTCCTTGGCTCTCCCCAGTGCTCTGAGCCCCCGACACGAGAACCGTGAACCCTGGCTCACCCTCCCTGAGAGGAGGCCTCACCTCCTGGCCAGTCCTATCATGGTCCCCATGTGCCCGCCCAGAGGCTTTGAGCTCATGCTGGCCTCCTCTGCCTCGTGGGTCACTACTGTTTGATGAGGAAGCAGTACAAGGCAGTGGTTGAGAGTGTGGGCTCAGGAGCCTGGAAGCCTGCAATGAAATCCTAGCTCTACCCTCAATGGCTGTCTTTTCCTTGAGCAAGTGCCTTAACCTCTCTGAACTTCATTTGTTCATAATAAAAATGTCCCCCTCAGTAGTTGTCATGGGGGTTGAATGCGGTAATGCATATATGGTTCCAGCACAGTGTCTGGTATGGCTGGAGTAAGTTCTCGATGAATGTCAACTATTACATTTGATTGATTTTGACATTTCACATATGCATCTTATATATATACTTATTATTAGTAGTAGTTATTATTATTTAATATTTATTTATTTTGGCCAGGCTGGGTCCTAGTCATGGCATGCAGGATCTTCGTTGCAGCATGTTTAGTTGAGGCATGCAGGATCTTTAGTTGTGGCATGAAGACTCTTAGTTGCGGCATGTGTGTGGGATCTAGTTCCCCAGTAGTAGTTATTATTATTATATGATATTATTATTTGATTCTTTGGCCCATACATCCTTTGGCCAGTCCTGCTAATAATTCCTTTTTTAAAAAAAAGCCACTTTGGGCTTCCCTGGTGGCGCAGTGGTTGAGAGTCCGCCCGTGGATGCAGGGGGCACGGGTTCGTGCCCCGGTCCAGGAGGATCCCACGTGCTGCGGAGTGGCTGGGCCTGTGAGCCATGGCTGCTGGGCCTGCGTGTCCGGAGCCTGTGCTCCACAGTGGGAGGGGCCGCAGTGGTGAGAGGCCTGCGTACCACACACACACAAAAAAAGCCACTTTATTGAGGTATGATTGACATATAAAAGCTGTACATATTTAATTAATACAACTTGATTAAGTTTGGAAAGTATGCACCCATGAAACATTATTACAATCGAGGCCATAAGCTATCCATCACCTCCAAAAGTTTCCTGCTGCCCCCTCTATCTTTTTATTTATTTTAATTTTTAAAAATATTGTAGTTCCTTCAGAGAATCTTCTCTAAGTATGCCCCACATCAGTGAACTCACTCAATAAATAACATATTTACTGAGTAGGCTCCATGCACTGCTCTGGGGCTGGGCTGGGAGGGGTGCACTAAAAACAAAATGGACAGTCCTGGAAGTGTCAGAGCTGACACCTTACAGCAAAGGATGCTGAAGGGCAGACAGCAGGGGCCGCCCTCCTCTGGAGGGTTGGGAAGACTTCCCCAGAAGTATGGTTTAGCCCCAAATGCACCGAACCTGAGTGCTTTGTGTGTGCATGTCTGAGGCCACTCATTCTCGTGCTTCATCTGTTTTGGTTTCCCGTCTAATGGCACAAACCAATTCGCCACAAGGAAAACCTCCCCAAATTCCAAAGAGCTGAAATCAGATAGGCTCTATTTCTTGAAAATCAGAATATATTTGTGCTAGATGTAATTAAGAAGAAAGCACTTAAATAAAAAATCCCAACCATACCAAAATAAAAATAATCAACAAGTCCTTCTAAATTAAGTAGGAAAAAGAAGAAATCAAGACGATAATCACAGACAAGTTAAAAATGAAGACATCATGGTGCAGAGTTGCTTTGGAAAATAGTCCGACAGTTCCTTAGACAGTTAAACAGAGTTATATTAGGACCCAGCAATTCCACTCCTAAGTATACGCCCAAGAGAATTGAGAACACATGTCCAAACTAATGTCTGAACTGCAGCATTCCTAATAACCAAAAAGTGGAAACAGTCCAAATGTCCATCAACCAATGAATGGATAAATAACATGTGGTCTAACCACACAGTGGAATATTATTCAGTCATGAAAAGGAATGAAGCACTGACACATGCTAAAACATGGATGAATCTCAGAAAAATTATGCTAAAAGAATCCAGACACAAAAGACCATATATCATATGATTTCATTTATAGGAAATGCCCAGGATAGGCAAATCCAGAGACAAAAAGTAAATGAGTGGTTGCCAGCAGTTGGGGGTCAAGAGAGGAAATGGGAGTGAGTGCCATTGGGTACACACTTCCATTTGGGATGATGAAAATGTTCTAAAATTGACTGTGGTGATGGTTGCACAACTCTGAATATACCGTAAGCCAATGAGCTGTACACTCTGTGGTATGTGGGGCATATCTTAATACAGGTGTTAAATAAAGAAAGGCATGACAAACCAAAACTCACAGGTAAGTGAAATGACACATTTAGACATCAAAATAAATTCTAGGTGGATTCAGAAGTTCACTGTTAACATCCAAACGATAAATGGAAAAAAAGGAAGAAAAACAGATGATGTGTGACCTGTGGATGGAGAAACCCTTTTATAGTTTAAATGGAAGACACCAGAGGAGGAGAGACAGACTCGATTTTAAAAATATGAAATGCTTTTGGACTTAAATATAAAATAAGAAACGAAAAGTAAAGCTGGGAAGTATATTTGCCACAAATATTTCCATACACACACACTTCTTTAAAATCTTCAAGAATACTAAGATTCCTGGAGACTGGTAAAGCACAAGATAGATCATTTAACCCCCTGCAGAAAAGGCTAATAAACATTTTCTAAAAATCAAACCTCACTAATATACATACAATGCTATTCGGAAAAGATTTTGTGACACCATTTGTCACCTATCATGCTCAAAGTTTATACCATTTGTCACATATCCATTTATCATTTATATCCAACTTGCACAATAAATACCCGACAGCCATAAATAACTAGGGACAAATAAATATCAAACAATAGGGGAACCATTAAGTAAGCCAGGTATGGCCCCAAGATAAAATTTCTATGGAGTCATTAAAATGGATGTTACCAAGGAGTTTTTAACAATGCAGAGAAATGCTCAGGATGAAATCTTCGATGAAAAAGGATATAAAAATTGCTCAGCTGGGGTGATTCTTATTTTTCCACAAACATGTATCCAGGGAGAGAAGGACACACAACATTCGAGGGTGGTTATTTCTAGGATGAGATCAAGGGTCATTCTGATCCTCTTCACTGTGCTCTTCTGGATTTTCTAAGCTTTTTGTAATGATCATGGCATTTCCTTATTTATCAGGAATTTTCTTTTACTTTTACAATAGATTATTTACAGCATTGAAAAATGATTTTTTAAAAAGTCAAACTCACCAATACCAGATGGACATTTAGATACACTGATTATGCAGCCAAAACAAGTGATGTCTGTAGTTTTCAAAGGCTGGGGAAATCCTAATGATTAATGTGGAATGGAAAAAAAAATCTTCCAAGATAAAAATGGCAGAGCCAATACTGGGTCAATTTTTAAAAATAATCATCAGAGGAGGAAGCCAATAAATGAATACACAAATAATCCACATGATTATCTCTGGGTAGAGGCACTATGGGTGAATTATTATTGTCTTACCTACAGGTTACTGGATTTTCCCTATTTTCTATAAAGAACATTTATATATTTATTATTATGAAATATTTCTGGCATAAAAGCAAGCTTAGAGAAAAATTCAATACACAACTATATATGTACCACCCGTTAAAACATCATAACACATTACAGTGAGAGCCGGGGATGCCAGCCGTGTGCCCTCCCCATGGGCGCCCTCCCCTCCCCCAAGGTAACTGCTGTCTGAAATGTGTGGGCCTTGTTCCAGTGAGTCTTGTACACAATTAAACCACCACTTTCCGGGTGCCCTCCTGTGTCTCCTGAGGGCCCCCAGGGCAGAACCAGTCACTCCCCAGCTGCCCTGTCCTCCTTGGTTGACAAAAGTCAATGTCAGGGACAGGCAAGAGAGAGGCTCCTGGGCCTGGAGGGGGCAGAGTGGACAGGAGCATCACCCCTGAGCACTGCTGTCCTTCCTCAGGGTAGACAGAACCCCCAGGAGGTGGGGACATGGGGCTGGGGGTCAGAGGGTCATCCCTCTGGAAAGGAGAGGGAGGCAACATGACTCACCAGGGCCTCATCAGTCAGCAGCTGGGCGGCCATCCCTCCACTGCCCATGGTGACCGGGAACGGCGGGCTCTGGTCAGGGGGGAAAGAGAGGGAGGCACGGTGAGAGACCAGGCCTAGGCCCACCTCACAATGCACACAGGACAGACACACACATGCCCACAGAGGGGCAGGAGACAGGAACACGCACATACATTAACAGCGAACATTCAGGGTGCTTACCGCCTGCAAAGCACTAGACCAACACCTCTCACTTAATCCTCCTAACACTCCTGCAAGGTGGGCACTATTTCCACTGACCCCATTTCACCATATAGTTTCACTTATAAGTGGAATCTAAAATACGACACAAATGAGCTTATCTATGAAACAGAACCAGACTCACAGACATAGAGAACAGACTTGTGGTTGCCAAGGGGGAGGGAAGGATTGGAAGTTTGGGGTTAGCAGATGCAAACTATTATATATAGAATGGATAAACAACAAGGTCCTCCTGTATAGCACAGGGAACTATATTCAACATCCTGTAATAAACCATAATAGAAAATAATATGAAAAAGAATACATATAACTAAATTGCTTCGCTGTACAGCAGAAATTAACACAACACTGTATATCAACTATACTTCAATAAAAAAAGAATACTGTCAAATTAAATGTTGGTCCCTATAAACTTTAAACAGTGAAATTTCAAATTAAAAAGCAATAAAGTTATTTTAAAAAAGAAGCCCCGCTGTACATCACAAAGGATCACAAAGGATCACAAAGGTATGGGCTTGTGTCCCCACCACTTCACGTCTGCAAACCCCACAGCAGCGTGCCCGGCCCGCAGCAAGCCCTCCGCAAAAACATCCTCCAGCTTAAAACTCTCCGGTGGCTTCCCACAGCCTTAGAAATCATCCAGTCTTCACCGCTGCCCACATGGCCCTTATAGTCTGCCCCGAGGGCCTTCCCGCTCCCACTCCACTCCCCTCTCAAACACTTGGCCGCAGGTACAGTGGCCTTCGAATCTGCCGCTTCCTCTGCCAGAAATACTCTTCCCCTGGCTGGCTCCTTCTCACTGTCAGCTCAAATGTCACCTCCATGGAGAAGTCTCCCACTCCCAGGGCCCTGAGCTCAAGTAGCAACCAACGCCCACCCCTGCCATCTTCTTATAGCCCACATCATTGTTGACAACTGTCTCTTTAAAAGGTTTTCAAGTTCATCATCTGTCTTCCCTTCACAAGAATGCAAGCCCCTGGGGAGCAGAGATGATCATTTTTGGATTGTGTTTCCAGCATCTAGGATAACAGCCAGAGGTACCCAAACATAGAGCTGAGTGAATGAATAAGCCAACTTCTATCACTGCCAAAGATGCAAAGAAATGGACCTCCCACACACAGCTGAAGGAACGGGAGTCACTCGACATTTGTGGAGAGTGAGCTGGCAAAACACAAACCCCATAACTCAGCAGCCTTGTTCCCGGGACTCTGCCCATAGCAACAAAAACTCCATGTAAAAGGTTATATAGGGAAGAAAGATGTTTATTATAGCACTGTTCCTAGAATCCAACCAAACCAACAAACACAAAAAAAACAAGGGGGAGTTATTAATTTTTTTTCTTATATTCCTTTGATTGTTTCCCTGGGTGAGTGACTTCATAGTAATGTCATAATTTCTTAAACAGAATTTAATTTTTTAAAGAGTATTCTTTCTGGACTGGCAATCTCCATCTGACTCCCATCCCTATACTGTGACGTCAACAACACTGGCTTTGGCCGGACGTGGACATGACCAGAGCCGACTTACCCAGGAGGCACAGCGAGCCCAAGGCCCCTGATACCTGTAGGGGCCCACGAGAATGTCTTAATTTAAGATCATTAAAAAAAAAAAAGTGACTCTAATCCAGCCTGGATTATATTTGTCTTCATATCAATGTAATCACAAACTATATATATATTTTCTTTTCATGAAAAAAGGAGTCCATGAAGGCGACGAAGGCACAGAGGCCCTGGAAGTGACATGCTCTGGGCTGGTGACTGTTGAACCCATGTGGCCTGAGATCTATGTGGCTACAAAGCTGGTGGCTACTTCCCTCCTCTCCTTCCTTGAGTCTTCTGGCATTTCCTTCCTTCCATTGTTTCTAAGGGTAAGATTCCCATGGGGGAAAAAATCCTGCAACTGTGTGTCAGATGAGCCGAAAGGAAGAAAGGATTTCCCATTTGTCTGGTGGTTAAGTGTGGGGTCTCTGGAACCCAGATGCCTGGGTATAGAGTTGGGTCATTCACTTAAGTCTCTGAGCCTCGGTTTCCCCATGTATAAAATGGGGATGATGAGGTCCCTACCTTGGAGTTACTGGGAGGCTTATAAATGAAAGTCCCAGCAAAGTGCCCAGAACAGCACTTTGAGGGCCCAATACACATCCTCTGAACAAATCAACCCCACTCAGGAGTGGGTAGGGGACTCTGACCCTCCTTTAAGAAGGTCCTGTGGAAGGCAAGAGAAGAAGCCTTAGCCCCACATCCTGTCACCCACACACTTCCTGCCCCCTCAACACTCCAGAGCCTTCTATGAGCCGGACAAGGCTCTGAGGGGCAGGAAGGAGCTGGGGAATCTGGGGGCCCCAGGCCAGGAGACCTGCAGGACAAGAAGGGAGGTAGCTCTGTTAGGCCTGCCTGTCCAAGCGTTCAGTCTTTCACACATGCTTTTAGGAGGGTCGCACCCAGATGCACTCGCATACAAACACCCAGAAAGGCCCAAAGACAGAGACACACAGGTGAACACACACACACAGAAAGGTAGAGACACTGACGCGGCGGACTTCGGGAGAGACACACCCCATGCTCACAGACACACTCACACCCAGGGACACAGCTACAAAGTGAAAGACGAGACACAGGTGGACACCTGGATGACACCCTCACACAGAGACACCGTGGGCAGAAATAAAGGCAGACACACACACAACCAAGGATGTGGACATGGCGGTCACCCAGAGATACACTGCCCTCACCCCAACAGGGAAGGCAAAGACTAGACATAGAAGACATCCACAGAGACCAAGACCGGTAGGCGCACGAGCGCGTGCGCACCCCCGCCCCCTCCCCCCCCCCCGACTTACACTGATGCACACACACACAGATTCGCCTCCTTCCCCATCGCATCACATTAGGTCAGTACCAGCCTCCTCCCTCCACTCCTCTCCCCAGCCCTCTCTCTGAGCCGGCACGCCCCTCACCTGGGCCCTCACACTTTCTCCCTTCAGGGCCCACCTTCCCCTCAGTCCACACGCCCTGTCCCGGCGCGCACACCCTCCCCTCAGCCCTCACGCCCCTCGCCTGGGCCCGCACACCCTCTCCCTTCAGTGCTCACACCTTCCCCTCAGTTCACACGCCCTCTCCCGGCGCGCACACCCTCCCCTCCTCCCTCACGCCCCTCGCGTGGGCCCGCACACCCTCTCCCTTCAGTCCTCACACTTTCCCCTCAGTCCGTATACCTTCTTGCTGCCCGCACACCCTCCCCTCCGCCCTCAGGCCCGTTGCCTGTGACCTGACGACCCCTCTCCTCAGTCAGCATGCCCCCATCCCGAGCCCGCCCCCGCCCCCGCCTCGCCCCTCCCTGCCCTGCCCTGTCCTGCCCGTGGCCGGACTCACCAGCGCGGGTCGTTCTGTACAATGACGGGCGCCCTACGCCCTCCAGGCCGCACTGCGCCTGCGCAGACGGGCGGACTACACTTCCCAGAAGCTCGCGCGCCTCCGCCTCCGCTCAGGCCTTCCCGCCCGTGGAGCCGAATGGAGCCGAGCGGACCCGAGTTGAGCCGAGCGGACCCGAATGGAGCCGAGCGGACCCGAACCTACCCGAGACCCGACCGCGCCCCTCCAGCTCCCAGAGGCCCCCGCGGCACCGGAACCACGGCCGCAGGGGATGGGGGTGCGGGGGGGGGGTTGGTATTGGGGGATGGGAGGGGGGAGGAGGAAGAGTGGAGGGAGAGAGGAGATGGGGGTAAAGGGAAGGGGGAGAAGAGAGATGGGGGAGAGGTAGGAGGGGAGGAAGGTGGGGAAGGGAGAATTCCAGAAAGGGAGGGGGCGTGGGTGGAGGTGGAGAAAGGAGGCTGTGGCCCACCTTCTGCAGACTTCTGGGCTGGACTGAGGGAGGATCCTGGGCAATTTTGTTGAGCGTGATAATCATGCTGAATTGTAGAAAATTTGTAAAGCATAGAGATACAAACCAGAAAATAATTTTAAAAAAGTATTCACTCTTCTTATTTTGAGTTTCCTAAGTGCCAGCTCCTGTTTTGGGCGTTTTATGACTTAGGAACGTATCCAATCCTTACAACCATTCTACTTTCCAGATGAGGGCAGTGGTGCCGACAAAAGAGGTGGCACAAGGGGACAGTGGGGGAGCTGGGGTAGGAGTCAGGGCTCCTGGCTGGGCCTGTTACACCATAAACCACAAAGCCAAGTCCGAAAGCATTTGCTGAATGTCTCAGTGGCCACAGAAATGTAAACAGCAGCTAGTCTTTTTTTTTTTTTTAATTGCAGTATAGTTGATTTACAATGTTGTGTTAGTTTCAGGTGTACAGCAAAGTGAATCAGTTATACATATACCTATATCCACTCTTCATTTAGATTTTTTTTTTTTTTGGTACGCGGGCCTCTCACTGCCGTGGCCTCTCCCGTTGTGGAGCACAGGCTCCGGACGCGCAGGCCCAGCGGCCATGGCTCACGGGCCCAGCCGCTTCGCGGCACGTGGGATCTTCCCAGACCGGGGCACGAACCCGTGTCCCCTGCATCGGCAGGCAGACTCTCAACCACTGCGCCACCAGGGAAGCCCTTCATTTAGATTCTTTTCCCATACAGGTTATTACTGAGTATTGAGTAGAGTTCCCTGTGCTATACAGTAGGTCCTTGCTAGTATTATATTATATATATAGTAGTGAAACAGAGGCTAGTCTTAAGGGGTGGTTAATGACTTTAAATATTTTATTTGAGACAAATGTAGGTTCACCTGCAGTTGTAAAAAATACAGAAACCACCGAGAGAGATCCAGTATACCCTTTATCTGGTTCCCCCAAGGGTGAAGTCTTGTGTTACCAAACCAGGTTCATTTGCCCAAGGCACAGCAAAAAGTCAAGGTTTGCAACAAAGAAAAGGTTTATTCAGAGGCAGCTGGCGAGGAGATGGGAAAACATCTCAGATCCACCTCCCTGAGGCGAGAGGGGTGAGATATTTATGGGTTAAAGAAGCAAGGTGATTTTAGGCATAGGAAAAGGTATTGGAGGTAGGGAAAAGGTGAGGTAATCTGTGTTCTGTGCAGGCAAATCTGAGTTACATGCTTCCTCATGGGATGCATGTCCCAAAATGGAGGCACTTAGTATGATCTGAGGGAGGGGTTTTTGGCCCTCTGATGTCAAAAGTTTGTTCATCAGACACATCAGGCCTTTGTAAAGGCCCAGGGGTAGGGTCAGTGGTCCCAACCAGTCTTAACTGGCTTGAGCTTGAACTGGACACAGCTCAGTCCAAGTTCCTGGAAAACGACTTGGGCAAACGTCTTACTGTATAGGCTACGTGTCGCTTGGAGCACATGCAAATCTTCTGTAGCGAAAATTAAAGTGAGCTTGATCAGTGAAGGCTGGTTACAAGTGGAGGTGGTTTTAACGAGCTGTAAGACAACGTCAAGAATTTCTGTTAGGGGCTTCCCTGGTGGCACAGTGGTTGAGAATCCGCCTGCCAGTGCAGGGGACACGGGTTTGATCCCTGGCCTGGGAAGATCCCACATGCCACGGAGCAACAAGCCTGTGCGCTACAGCTACTGAGCCTCTACTCTAGAACCAGTGAGCCACAACTACTGAGCCCATGTGCCATAACTACTGAAGCCCATGCGCCTAGAGCCCGTGCTCCGCAACAAGAGAAGCCACGGCAATGAGAAGCCCGCGCGCCGCAGCTAGATAAAGCCCATGCGCAGCAACGAAGACACAATGCAGCCAAAAATAAATAAATAAAATAAATTTATTTTAAAAAAGAATTTCTGTTAGTCACCAGTTTCTGTTAACCCTATAGGGCACGGTTTCACTTGCAAAGTCACAAATAGGATACAGACATGAATATTGTCAAGATACAGAACGTTTCCGTCACCACTAGGATCCCTCAGGTTGCCCTTTCATAGCCACACCCACTTTCCTCCATATCCTATCCTTCCTTAACCCTTGACTATCGCTAATTTTTTCTCCATAATTTTATCATTTCAAAAATGTTATATCAATAGGTATTTTTTTTTCATTCAGCGTAATCCTCTGGAGATCTATCCAAGTTGTTATTTGTATCAATAGTCATTACTTTACTACTGAGTGGTAATCCATGGTAGGGATTTACCACAGTTTGGCTACCACATCTGGGATGTTTCCAGTTTGGGGCTATTCCAGTTACAATTTTCTTTTCATTTCGGTAGGAACACTTAACATAAGATCTACCGTCATAACAAAATTTTAATTGTACAATACAGTATTGTTAACTAGAGGCACGATGTACAGAACACTAGAACTTAATCACCTTGCCTAAATGAAACTTTATACCTGATGACCAGTAACTCCCCATTTCCCCTTCCCTCAAGACCCTGGCAACCACCATTCTGTTCTCTGCTTCCATGTGTTTGACTATTTTAGATACCTCATATAAACGCAGTATTTGTCCTTCTGCATCTGGCTTATCTCAGCACAACGTCCTCAAGCTTCACCCATGTTGTAGCATATGGGAGAATTTCCTTCTTTTTTAAGGTTAAAGGATATTACATTTTATGTGTATACCACATTTTCTTTATCCGTTGATTCACTGATGGACATTTAGGTTGCTTCCACATCTCAGCTATTGTGAATAATGCTGGAGTGAACAATGGAGTGCAAATCATCTATTTGAGATGCTGACTTTCGAATACCCAGAAGCGAGAAGTGAGATCATTAGGTATTTCTAATTTTTTTTGGAGGAAACTCCATACTGTTTTCCATAGTGGCTGCACCATTTTACATTCCCATCAGTAGGGTACAAAGTTCTGACTTCTCCACATCCTCTTCAATTTTTTTAAAAAACAATATTCATTCTAATAGGTGTGTGGTGATATCTCAGTGTGGTTTAGATTTGCATCTTCCTGATGATTAGTGATGCTCTTTACCTTTACATGTACCTGATGCCCATTTGTATGTCTTTTTTGGAGAAATGTCTATTCTATTCAAGTCTTATGCCCATTTAAAATTATTTTATCTTTTGCTATTGAGTTGCAGGTGTTCCTTACATATTTTGGATATTAATCCCTTATTAGATATTTGGTTTGCAAATATTTTCTCCCATTTCATAGGTTGCCCTTCTACTATTAATTGTTCCTTATTACAGGGTTTCGTGTGAACCTAAATCTTCATTTCTCTGGGATAAATGCCCAGGAGTGCATTTCTAGGTCATATGGTATTTGCATTTTTAGCTTAGTTTTTTTATTTTTTTAAACAAACTGCCAAACTGTTTTTCAGAGTGGCCGTACCATTTATATTCCTACCAGCAATTTATGAGATATCCAGTTTCTCCAAATCCTTGCCGACATTGGATGTTGCCATTATACATATACATATTTTAGCCATTCTGATAAGCGTGTAGTGATATCTCATTATGGGTTTCTTGTTTTGTTTTGTTTTTGTTTTTACTAATGACTTTACTTTTTAGAACAGTTTTAGGTTTACAGAATTGAGCAGATAGTACAGAGTTCTCATACACCCACCTCCCTGCACCCAATTTCCCCTATTAGTAAACACTTGCATTTAATGTGGAAGATTTGTTACAATTAATGAACCAATACTGATACATTATTACTAACAAAACCCCATAGTTTACATTAAGGTTGCTCTTTGTGTTGTATACTTCTGTGGGTTTTGGCAAATGCATAATAATATGTATCCACCATTACAGTAGCATATATTTCACTGCCCTAAAAATGTCCTATGCTGCACCTGTTTGTCCTCCATCTTCATGAACCCCGTAGTTTTTCTATCTGCATAGTTTTGTCTTTTCCAGAATGTCACATAGTTGGAATCAGACAATATATAGCCTTTTTCAGAATGGCTTCTTTCACTTAGCATTTAATATGAACTTAAAGTTCTCCATTTTTTTAGCTCATTTCTTTTTTTTAAAAAATTAATTTATTTTTATTTTATTTTTACTTTTGGCTGCATTGGGTCTTCGTTGCTACACGCAGGCTTTCTCTAGTTGCAGTGAGCAGGGGCTACTCTTTGCAGTGCGTGGGCCTCTCATTGTGGTGGCTTCTCTTGTTGTGAAGCTTGGGCTCTAGGTGTGCAGGCTTCAGTAATTGTGGCATGTGGGCTTCAGTAGTTGTGGCTCACGGGCTCTAGAGCAGAGGCTCGGTAGTTGTGGCGCACGGGCTTAGTTTAGATGCTCTGCAGCATGTGGGATCTTCCAGGACCAGGGCTCAAACCCATGTCCACTGCATTGGCAGGCGGATTCTTAACCACTGCACCACCAGGGAAGCCCCTGGCTCATTTCTTTTTATCACTAAATAATAATCTATTGGTTGTGCCGCAGTATGTTTATCCATTCGCCTACTAAAGGACATCTCGGCCGCTTTCATAAAACTGCTGTAAGCACCCACATGCAGCTTTCTGTGTGGACATGTTTTCAATTCATTTGAACTAATACCTAGAAGTATGGTTTCTGGACAGTGTTTAGCCTTTTAAGAAGCTGCCAAACTGTCTCCCAAAGAGGCTTGGTCTCCAGACCCTTGTTCTTCTTGTTAGACTTACTGAGGCGACATTTTCAGGATATCTAAATTTTAGTTCCCCAAAGAAGGAAATACTCAACAGATTAAAAAAAAAAGTTTCAATGGGTAGGTTTACATAATTGATTGATTTTTATGGACCCCCACCCGCCAAAAGCCCTACACCTGTACATCAAGATGTACTTTCTAAATTATTCCGACACTTTGATGTTCACATTCATTTTAAGCCACTTATGCCTACTTAACTTGTCGAGTCACATCTTCTCCCTTTTGATCACCTTCCCTTTAAAATTATTCAGAATTTGATTAGAGTCTCTCACTTCCTCTGAAAACACTGTATCTTAAAATGACAACAATGGTACTAGAATCTCAGGAATACTGGCTAGAAGAAATCCTCAGCGGTGCTAGTGCCAATTTGAGTTACTCTGGATCGTCTGTAAATCAGACTGTCTCCTTTTGGGAACCGTATTCAAAATGTTTAGTAACAACAACTGCGGCCCACAGATGACCACTCACTGGCCTTATGAGGAATGTTCCAGAATGATCCATGAGGTACATGCACTCTGAGTTCTAGGCTCCTTGGATACAAGGAGCACCAACACTTCCTGTGAAGGCCATATCTGGAGTGAGCGGTGGGAATTTTTCCTGTTGTGATCTAGAAATGTTGATTCCCTCAACTTACCATGTAGCTCCTTGTCATCTCCAGACCAACTTCTGATAAAGGTCAAGGTCAGTTCTTCTAGGGCTAAACTGCCAGAAACTTTTCTCAATTGTCACTGTAACTTCTCTCTAGTACCTCTGATGTCTCTCCCTCTTCTTATAAGGTTACCAGTTCTTTCAGATTAGGGCCCCACCCTTATCACTTCATTTAACCGTAATTCCCTCCCCCAAAGCCGTCTCTCTCCATATACAGTCACATTGGGGTTTAGGGCTTCAATATGTGAATTTGGGGGTGGGAGGGATACAATTCAGGCCTTACAACTACTCTACAACAAAATATGGAATTTAACCAGCATTGCACCTTAGCAACCCATAAAAGGAGTCTCTCACTTTGGTTTTAAGCGATCTTAACCCTATGACTTCAAACAGTATAAGACATCTTTCAACAATATCATACAAAGACCCTTAGTTGCTAGTAGTTCAGAAAGTTCAAGATTTGAGTTTTAAATTACCCAAAACAGTTAGCTACCGGCATCATAGACACTCTTTGGACTTGGCATTCCTCTTCCTCTTGAAACTGTCATTATTCAGGACTCTAGATCTCTATTCACCTCAGGTGACTACAACTAATAATAATTCACTTGGGTGTTTGCCCAGTGCACACCACGAGTTGTTACTTTCCTAGGCTAGGAAAGAAACATGAGTCTCACTTGTCCCATCTCACCCAAACACCGATCCCTAACACCTCCAATATTCCAAAGATTCTATTGCCTATTACATAATCTTCATCCCAAACTCTGATTTGGTTAAGTTTCTTTAATTGCAAGCAAACAAGCAAAAAATGAAGTACTGAGAGGATGGAAAGTCGTTTAAGGAATTGCAGCGTTGGAAAGCACAAAAACTAGGGTGGCTCCAAAGATCACAACCACAAGGGCACCAGCATCATCCCTTTAGGGAACAGATCCTTCTCCCTTTCAAGTTCCAGAGAGAATGTGATTGACTAGGTCCCTCAGAACTGTAAGACAGGGTATGGCCAGTTACTCAAAGGAAAAGAGAGTGTAGTCAAAAGAAGGAGGCAAGGACTTCTCTGGTGGCACAGTGGTTAAGAATCCACCTGCCAATGCAGGGGACATGGGTTCGAGTCCTGGTCCAGGAAGATCCCACATGCCGTGGAGCAACTAAGCCAGTGCGCCACAACTACTGAGCCTGCGCTCTAGAGCCTATGAGCCACAACTACTGAGCTTGCATGCTACAACTACTGAAGCTCGCGCACCGAGAGGCCACACTCCGCAACGAGAAGCCACCTCAATGAGAAGCCCACACACCACAATGAGTTGCCCCCACTTGCTGCAACTAGAGAAAGCCCGAGCGCAGCAACTAAGACCCCACGCAGCCAGAAATAAATAAAATTTAAAAAAAGAAGGCAAGGAAATCGGGGCAGAGGAAAACAGAAAAACATGTATTTTTGGTTTTATTTTTGATATTATGATTATGAATTTATACTAGAATACAGGTCTGAAAAAATTCTTTTCATTTAATATAGCACAACTATCTTTTATGGCTATATACACATTTATAGTTTTTCAACAGCTGCATATAATTCTATTGAAAGAATACAACACAATTAACTTACCCATTTGCCCATTACCCTAAGTTACTAAGAGTTTATCATTAAAAATGTTTCCCGGGCTTCCCTGGTGGAACAGTGGTTGAGAGTCTGCCTGCTGATGCAGGGGACATGGGTTCATGCCCTGGTCCAGGAAGATCCCACATGCCGCGGAGCGGCTGGGCCCGTGAGCCATGGCCACTGGGCCTGTGCGTCTGGAGCCTGTGCTCCGCAATGGGAGAGGCCACAACAGTGAGAGGCCTGCGTACCGCCAAAAAAAAAAAAAGTTTCCCATTATACATTTACCTACCTGTGTACACTTTGGTTTCTGAGGAATATTGATTCGAATGGTCTATACATACAGCAATTTATATAACAAAGGAACTGTCTTGTTTTTCACACATTCACCAAAACTGGATAGTATCACTCTTCTGTTATTTAAAATAAATCTCTTGGGGGGAAAAGT
This sequence comes from Delphinus delphis, assembly GCF_949987515.2. Classification (NCBI taxonomy): domain Eukaryota; kingdom Metazoa; phylum Chordata; class Mammalia; order Artiodactyla; family Delphinidae; genus Delphinus; species Delphinus delphis. The sequence continues at coordinate 2,371,769 of NC_082702.1, read as the reverse complement.
CAATGTATCATCACTTTATTTTGCATTGCCTTGATTACTAATGATAGTGGGTAATATTCCTTAGCTGTTTTTATTTCATCTTCTTTAAAGAGGCTGTTATCTCTGTCCATTTTTCTGAGTTGCAGATGTTACTATTACTGATTTGTAAAAATATCAGGGATCATTGCCCTTTGTCATATTTGTTGCAAACATTTTCAGTCTCTCATTTATGTTAACTTTGATGTTTTCCACACAGAAGTGTTACTTAGTTTAATGTCAGCTCCTGGGTTATGTGTAATGCTTAAGAAGGTCTGCCTCAAGCCAAGGTTATAGAAATATTCTAAATTTTTCTTGTATTTTAATATTATACCTTTAGATCTCTAATCTGTCAGAACTTCATCAGTGTGCAAAGTATAGATCTATGTCTTTCCAGAGAGCTAACTGTCCCAAGGCCATCTGATCAATCTGTCTTTGCCCCACTGAAATGAAAAATCCTTTTTACCATATATAAGGGCAGTCAAAACTCCCTACGTGCTCTGGATAAGATCGTCCATCTCCTAGCCTTGATGCCGAAGTAAAGAGGAAGCCCCAAAGCTCCATTTTCCAGTGTCCTCTGGATAAGAGCTCCCATCTCATGGCCACAGGCAGCAACCAAGAGGAAACCCGAGAGCTCTGGGTACTCCAGGTACCTTCAGGTGTAGGAGGTGCTCCAGGTAAGTATTCTCCTCTAGGTGTAAGAGTATCCACTAAAGGGCAGGGGATCTCATTTTGGGTGATGAAAATGTTCTAAAATTAACTGTGGTGACGGTTGCACAACTTTGAACATACTAAAGTCATTGAATCATATACCTTTTTTTTTTTTTGGCTGCGCCGCACGGCTTGCGGGATCTTAGTTCCCTGACCAGGGACTGAACCCAGGCCATGGCAATGAAAGTGCCGAGTCCTAACCATGGGACCACCAGGGAATTCCCTGAATCATATACTTTAAGTGGGCAAATTGTATGGTACGTGAATTATCTCAATAAGACCGCTACCAAAACAAAACCCAAAACAAAACTTTCCACCAGCCTCTAAAGCACGATTGACAAAGAGTGAACAGAACTCTCATGAACCTTGTTAAGCCATCAATTCTCCCTTCCTGCAATACTCAGAGCATCATAATTATCTGCTTTGAGACTGTCATGATTATTCTCATCGTGCCCTTTGGGGCTGAGTTTTTTCTAGTTCTTCCCTAGTCCCTTGGTTCTAATGCCCATATGTTCTGGGGGAGTAAAGCACTCCCTCCCAGCACTCCCTGACTCCCTCTTTAGGTCATTTCTCATCATGTACAAGTATGTACATATCACATACTTACTATATAGTATTTCAATTTTTAGTTTGTCTTCTCCCACTAGATCTGTGAAGAAAAACGTTTTTGTACATTTTGCACCTCGCTGTATCCCCAGCACCTAAAACAATGCCTGTAACATTAGTAAATGCTCCATTAATGTTAATTTAATGATTACTACAGTACTACACTCTTTGCTATATCACAGTACTATCTAGATGGTCAAAATGAGCTTGTCAACTTAAAAACACATAAGGACTCTTCTATCAATGAATTTACAAATTTAACTTGGGGAGAAATATCTTTGCCAGACTGAGTCTGTCTATACAGAGACATGTCTAGCTTTTCATTTACTCTGCTTTTTAATATTTAAAAAATATTTAACTTTTGGGCTTCCCTGGTGGCACAGTGGTTGAGAGTCTGCCTGCCGATGCAGGGGACACAGGTTCGTGCCACAGTCCGGGAAGATCCCACATGCCGCGGAGTGGCTAGGCTCGTGAGCCATGGCCGCTGAGCCTGCGCGTCCGAAGCCTGTGCTCTGCAACGGGAGAGGCCACAACAGTGAGAGGCCCGCGTGCCCCCCCAAAAAAAAAAAGAAAAAATTTAACTTTTAACATCCACATTCATAAGCCAACTGCAATATGTATGTTCTCCTGTTTTGGTATTAGTCTTGTCAGTCTCATAGAACAAGGTGGGAAGCTTTACTGTATTTATTTTATGCTCTAGAACAATTAAATATCACAGAACTTGTTTGTGATGCTTTTCCACAGGTGAAAGTGTTGAACTACCTTTTGTAGTTTATTTCATGGCTATTAACCTATTCAAGTTTTCTAGCTTGTTCATTTTAGTTCAGTTTTAATACTACCCCCTAGTTAGTCCTACATTCTACCTTTTGTTCTAATTGGCCTATTATCACTTGTAAGCGCCAGGTGAGGTGAGACTCTCTCACCAACAAAGCTAGACATCATTATATTTATTCATAGAGGGAGGTGCAAGCCACCATGTTACCTTGTATATCCTACAATCTTTCAATTCTGAATGTGTTCATTTTTCCTACCTATCAGGAGAGTAAAGAGTTCTCCATCTACTCTAAAATTTGTAGGTTTCTTAGTCTTGACCTACTGGTTCATTACACTTGCAGCTGAACATAACTGTAAGGAAAACTCTAACTTAATGGCATTAATTATAAGCCCAGGAAGGTATGCTAAACCCTTTAAGTGGGTTATCTAACATATTCTTCAAAACAAGTGTTTCAAATGGAAAAGTAACATGAATATCATTCTTTATTTTTAAAAGATTAAGCTGGCTACAGTGCTAAAAATGCACTTAAGGGAAGCAAGAGGGAAAATGGTTGCAACGCTATGCAGAAATCCAAACAAGATGGTTGCATCTTTGACCATGATAATGGCACGAGTTGGAAAGAAGTGGATAGACAGATTTAGAATATTGAAGCTAGAGGACCTGGTAGTATGCAGGTGAAGAGGAGGGAATAATTGAGGATGACTCTCCGGTATGAATTCGCTGATGGTGAGCAAGGTGTACACTCTGCCTAAAGGCTTTTCCACATTCTTTACATTCATAGGGCCTTTCTCCAGTATGAATTCTCCTATGCAGCGTCAGATGGGCAATCTGGTTGAAGGCTTTGCTGCATTCCTTACACTCATACGGTTTCTCTCCTGTGTGAATTCTCTGATGCAGAGTAAGGGATTTACGATGGCTAAAGGCTTTCCCACAGACGTTACATTCGTAAGGTTTCTCGCCTGTATGACACCTTTGGTGACAGATCAGGGTTGCCCTCTGTCTGAATGCCTTCCCACATTCAAGACATGCATACGGTCTTTTGCCAGAGTGGAGTCTCTGATGTTGAACAAGATAGGAGCCATCACTAAAGGCCTTCCCACATTCAATACATTCATAAGGCTTCTCGCCAGTATGAACTCGCTGGTGTTGAATAAGGTGTGCAATTTGACTGAAGGCCTTCCCGCATACCTTACATTCGTATGGTTTCTCTCCAGTGTGTACTTTCTGATGTTGTGCCAGGTGTGCATTCTGGCTGAAGGCTTTGCTGCACTCCTTACATTTGTAAGGTTTCTCCCCAGTATGAATTCTCTGATGATGGGCAAGGTGAGTGTTCTGCCGAAAAGCTTTCCCACATTCCTTACATTCGTAGGGTTTCTCTCCAGTATGAACTCTTTGATGAAGAGTGAGTGAGCCACGATGGCTAAAGGCTTTCTCGCAGATATTACATTCATAGGGTTTCTCTCCTGTGTGAATTCTCTGATGGACAGTCAGGGATGAGCCATGGCTAAAAGCCTTCCCACACACGTTACATTTGTAAGGTCTCTCTCCAGTATGAATTCTCTTATGCTGAATAAGTCCTATATGATCAGTGAAAGCCTTCCCACAATCAATACAATCAAAGGGTTTCTCTCCAGTGTGACAATACCTCCGATGACGTATAAGAGAAGCATTCTGCCTGAAAGCTTTCCCACAGTCAATGCATTCATAGGGTCTTTTCCCAGAGTGAATCCTTCGATGATGAGCTAGAGATGAACAATCACTAAAAGCTTTCCCACATTCGATACATTCATAGGGTTTCTCTCCAGTATGAACCCTCTGGTGTTGAGCAAGATGTGCAAGCTGGCTGAAGGCTTTATGACACTGCTTACATTGATAAGGTTTCTCTCCAGTATGAACTCTCTGATGTTGAATGAGATGAGCATTCTGGCTGAAGGCTTTCCCACATTCAGTACATTTGAAGGGTTTTTCTCCTGTGTGGATTCTCTGATGTTGAGCAAGGTGGGCACTCTGGCTAAAGGCCTTCCCACATTCGATACATTCATAGGGTTTCTCTCCAGTATGAATTCTTTGATGAAGAGTAAGAGTTGAGATTTTGCTGAAAGTTTTCTCACAGTCATTACATTTCCAAAGTTTCTTTTCTCCATAGACTTGCTTGTGTTTTTTCACAAAGGAATGTGCTTTTAAGCTTTTCTTATCTGTGTCAAAATTATATATTCTCTCTTCAATAGGAAATACCTGTTTTATATAAGATAATGTATTCAGATGAAAAACTGTCCCAGATTTGTTACAGTGGTCTCCTTTCTCAATAAGGGTACCTATATGACTGACTGTCTCTTGCCTAAAATGTGTCTTCTGACTTACCAGCTCCCTCTCAAACAGGTCTTCACGTTTCCAGTTTTCCCCTAATGTGGAACATTTGAGGTCACAGCCTGTAAGTCTCTCCATTATCATTGCCTGGGACAATTTTTCCTCATAGATGTCCTGGTTTGGAGATAATTCCTTTCTCATCCATACATACTCCAAGTCTGAAAGATATTAAGAAAGCAAACGTCTCCCTTATTTAATGCCAAAAGAATGGAAACTTCCAAATGAAACCATATGAATCAAAACAGTTGCTGAAGCCCACAAAGGTACATGTTTTTGACAGTTCTTAAAGTTAAGCAGCGTGACCACCCTTGCGTTTCTTGAATAAACCCTCCTTGGTTCTGATATATTATTTCAACATGACTTTTTATTTAAGATATTGCACCAATATTCATAATTGATTTTGTCTGTAATTTCCTTTTTTTGGGTGCTGTTTTGGCAATATTTTGGTATCAAATGTTATGCTGTCTTCATTTTTTATAGTTCTCCTTTTTATTCTGTCATGGAACACTTTAAAGAATGTTGAAATTGTTCCTTACAGGCTTTATAGAATTTATTTGTAAAACTATTTGGGGTTGTGGCTTATTTTCTTGGGGGAGGCAGTTCTTAGACGATTTTCAACATTTCTTCAATGGTAACCAGTCTGTTTAAATTTTCTATCTCTGGTGTCAGTTGTGGTTATTATATTTTCGTAAAGTATCATCCATTTCATCCAGGTTTTCAAATTATTTACAGAGACTTGCATTCCAAAAATAGATCCGTATGATTCTCTTATGTACTTAGGTGTCAGTGGTCATTTACCATTATTTCTTTTCTTGTATTTTCTTTCATTTGTCTGGATAGTTTATATATTTTATTGGTTTTCTAAAGAAGCCTATGTTGGATTTATTTTCATTAAATCTACTGTTTTCTGATTCATTTATTCCTACTTTTATCTCTAGCAGTATAAATCACTATATATAACTTATTTCAGTCTCCTTGAGATTCATTTTGTTCTTTTTCTAATATCTTGAATTGGATGCTTAATTTATTTTTTAAAATTATTTATTAATGTACACCATTAGGGCTATAAGTGACCTACCAACGTCCACTTCTTAAAACTTTGAGAACTGAAAGCAGGAAAAGGCCACACTACAGCCCGCAGAATAAACTAACCTCCTCACTTGAAGCTCATTTCCCTGCAATATATGTCTATAGGCTATTATCTGGCTTTCTAAACCAGAAAAACAGCTTTCAAGCACGAAAGGGAAAAAAATTAATAAACTGAAGAAAATAACCTGAGTCAAAAATCCCAATAGGTAGAGTAAAAGTGGGAAGATGATGGACAAAGAGAGAGGAGGTAACATTAGTGGGCTAATTTCTTCATCTTTCATATCGGTATCAAAAGACAATGTTTTCAATCTCAAGTGGATGAATTTTAAAATACAAATTTAAAAATAGATGAAGTCATAAAGTTAACAGTTGTAGAACTAAAACCTTTCCAATTGAAGGGGGAAAAAAGACATAAACAACAAAACAAAAAGAAACAATAAAAAACAAACACCAAAGAGAAAAATAATTAAAAGCAGAGAGAACATAGCTATAATACTTGTTAATTTGGTAAGTCACATCTTAAAGAAAGGAAAATACTTAAACAAGTTTGAAAAACTAAACACCAATCTGTTTAAAGAACTCAGAAATGTTGAAAGTCAGGGATGATTACAACAATACAGTGCTTGAGCAGAACTAGGTAAACAGCAATGGAACATAACAGAGTTCAGAAACAGACTGTTGTATTTATAGGAAATCACTAAAGGTAAAGGTGGTATGTCATACCAGTGGGGAAGAAAAGATCCACTTAAAAAATAGTGTTAGAGGGACTTCCCTCATGCTCCAGTGTTAAAGAATCCACCTTACAACGCAGGGGATGCGGGTTCGATCCCTGGTCAGGGAACTAAGATCCCACACGCCACAGGGCAACGAAGCCCGCATGCCACAACTACTGAGCTCATGCACCTCAACTAGAGAGCCTGTGTGCCACAAACTACAGAGCCCACGTGCTCTGGAGGCTGCGCGCCACAACTACGGAGGCCACGCACCCTGGAGCCTGCGCACCACAACTAGAGAGAGAAAACCCACACACCACAACTAGAGAGAAGCCCGCATGCCACAACAAAAGATCCTGCATGCCTCAACGAAGATCCCACGTGCTAGAAGAGCCTGCGTGCTGCAAACTGCAGAGCCCACGTGCCCTGGAGCCTGCGCGCCACAACTAGAGAGAGAAAGCCTGCATGTCACAACTAGAGAGAAGCCCGCGAGCCACAAGGAAATATCCTGCATGCCTCAACAAAGATCCTGCATGCTGCAACTAAGACCTGATGCAGCCAAAAAATAAACAAAATAAATAAATAAATGATAAATAAAATCTTTAAAAAACATAGTGTTAGAACAAGAAGTTTCAATTTGGGAAGGACTTTGAGAGGTATTTTCCAGCAAATATTAGAGGGAAGAAACACCTTTAGGATAGTTTTCCCAGCTCTAGTTATCCTGCATTTACCTGGGGGCAGCCCTCTTGTTATCTCTCCTTTCAACATCCAGGGTTCTTTATCCTGCTCCAATAAGGAGATCACATCTGGTTTAGAAATGCAAAGACCTGCATGTAAGAGGAAATAAGAAAATTAGCTATGCTGTGAATATTCCAGAGCTATGACACAGTCTAAATGGTACTGAGAGAAGAGAAACATTGTAGGAAAATGCTGATAAAGTCATGAAAGGCTACTGAAGTGGAAAGACTCCTAGGGGGAGGTGGAGGGAGGAATATACTCTTACCCAATGAAGCCAGGTTCCTATAGTTCTCTAACATCACCTTCTTATACAAAGTCCTTTGACCAAGATTCAGCCATTCCCACTCATCTTTGGAGAAGTCTATGGCTATATCCGTGAAAGACACTGAATCCTGAAACGACACAAACATAATCTTGCTCAATCAGTGTTCATGGCCTGACTTAGCTGGCCTTAGGGTAAAGAGTTACGCTGTTCACATTTGGGAAAAAGAAATTGTGAGTAACTGCCCTGGGAGAATCTAAATGATCAAGGTCATGTAGTTATTTACTGAAACACTTTTCTGCCTATATTTATATATATTAAAAGAAAAAATATGAGCGATAACTCTCTGTTCTTGAAGCATTTTATGGTGTGAGAAGACATTCTCAAATAAAAAAGTGTTGATTGCATTCAAAACACAATATCATCAAGCACTAAATTATTTTATCTATGTTAGGAGTTAGCTCACTTTCTACATGGAAAAACTAAAGAGCTCTGGGACTGCAATAGAAAGTTTCAAGGAATGATGCTGACCTGATGAGTATGACTTCAATCTCCACAACATACTCTAAGAAATCTTAGTGTTCTCGAGATATTAAGAGGTATGCCTAAAAAGAATGAAAGAAAAAAATGCCCAGCACTATTATTTTGTTTTGAAAAACAAACAGATTAGGAGAAAACTCATTTGGCAAGTTATTTTTTGATAATCTGCTGAGAAGTATCATGAGATGATATGAGGTAGGCACATGACAGGTAACCTGTGTTTTGTTACATGGGCTGAATTTCTAACCAACCATGAAGTGAGGCCAGTTCTATGGTTGATGGCAGATTTTTCATTTCTTCCTCTTTTTTTTTTTTTTTTTGTGATTTCACTTGTACCAACATCTAAGAATGAGTTTTAAATAAAACCAGAGAAAAAGGTTAGATTATTATTATTCCAAAGAATTCAGACTCTGTCACTTACTAGCTGGGTGATCTTTGCCAAGTCAATTAACTTCTGTGTGCTTCAACATTTCCCTCCTAAAAAAGTGGTAATAATTTTAGTACCTACCTCATGGTAGCACTGTGAGAATTAAATGAAGTAACAGGCACACTACCTGGCTAAGTACTCAAGAATTTTTACCTATGATAATTATGAAGGAGAGATGGGAAAGAAAGAAGAGCAGGAGGCCAGGAAGAGGTGATACATTTGGTTTAGTATTTCAATAAACGTTTTACCTATATTTTATTTTACTAATTTCAGTAAGCTATAGTAGTTAAGAACATGGTCTCTGAAGCCAGATAACCAATGTTCAAATCCTGTCCGGCTCAGCAAACCTAAGCTATTAGTTTTGGTTTCAACTGTTGAAGATACTTTAAATACTTCTAAAGAACAGTCTATTGCATTTACATATAAATATTCACCATTTTTGTTGCACTTCCTTCATTCCTAATGTTCCAAATTCCCTTCTGATATAATTTCTACTGGAAAAACTTCCTTTTGTAATTCTTTTAAAAATTTGTCTATGAATTTTCTTAGTGTTCATTCACAAGAGAAACTATTTCACCTTCTTGAAGGCTCTTTTACTGGACACAGAATTCTGGGTTGACAGTTCTTTTCTTCGAGCACTTTAAAAGTTGTTCTACTTTTCTGACTTCTGACTTCCATGGTTTCTGATGAGAAATCCACAGTTATCCAAATCACTGTTGTCCTGCATGTTAAGCACTGTTTTTCTCTGGCTGCTTTTGAAGTTTTTTTCCCTTGTCTTCAGTTTCAGCAGTCTGATTATGACATTTCTGGGTAGGGATTTCTCTGGGTTCATCACATTGGAGTTTGATGAGCTTTATAGACCCACATGTTTATGTCTTTCACTGAAGGTGGTAATTTTTCAGCCATTATGTCTTCAAATATTTTTTCTACACTTCCTTTTCTCCTCTTTTTGGGGGGATTCAATGATAGAAATGTTAAACATTTTGGTATTGTCTTATAGGACCCTGAGGCTTTGTTCAATCTTTTTTCTCGCTGTTATTCAGATTAGATAGTGTCTGTTTATCCTCAAGTTCACTAACTCTCTCCTCTGTCATCTCCATTGTGCCACTAGTCCATCCAGTGACCTTATTTTGGTTACTACATTTTTCATTTCTTGTTCATATTTTCTATTTCTTTGCTGAGACTATCTTTCCACTAGTTTCAAGAATGTTCAACCTTACTTGTTGGAGCACTTTTATAACAGCTGCTTTAAAGTCTTTATCACATAATTCCAACATTGGTGTCACATCAACGTTAGTATCCAGTGGTGGCCTTTTCCCCTATGAATTGAAATTTTCCTAGTTTTTCATTAGCTGAATAATTTTGGATTATATTTCTGACATTCTGGATATTATGAGACTCTACGTCTTGTTTAAATTCTCTATGGAGAATGTTGGCTGATATTTTCTTCAGGCTACAAGTTCTAACCAGTTTTCTGTGGGTGGTGGTTTCAACAGCAGTTCCATTTTCAACCCTGTGCAGTGATATTCACCTTTGTCCTACTTACCAGTAGGTGGCCAGCCTGGTCTAAGGCCAGCCTGAGACCTTAGTTCATTCTCATAGACTATGGTATGCTCTTCAGGGTCAGATACATACACGAGCAGCTCAGAGTGAGCTGCTTAGGAGATCATAAACAACTTGATGTGGGTGACTTCCTCCCTCTCTGGGATCTCTCCAGTACTTTGTTTCCCAGGGGGCTCCTCTTTTTCGTTCTCTGGCCAGATAACTGGGCCTTATTTATTCCATTCCATTGTGCACTTACCACTTTAAAAGGAAGATTTCTGCTCCCCTCCCCCTCATTCTGAGCATTAGATCCCTTTCCCACTTCTTGAGTCTAAACTAGAAAGTTTCTCCTGCAGTTCTTTCTATCCACGCCAATGCCTACTTCTGAGTTCTGTGCTTGTTGAATCCATGTTAAAGAGATACTGGAAGGAAAAAAAAAAGGTAATCACACTGCAGGTCTGGTGGGACTTCACATTTTGGGCTTCTTTCCCAATCTGCCTATGTACTTTTTAGAGACTTCAAATTGCTTCTTCATGCATTCTGGAGCATGCATGCTTCATGCATGCATGCATCCCAGCTTTCAGTGGGAAAGACAGGTGGAGCGTGCTTAGTCCATTACCCAGAACCAGGACTCTCCCAAATTCAGTGCAAAATGTTGTTATTTTTAAAACTAATATTCCAAGGCTTCCCTGGTGGTGCAGTGGTTGACAGTCCGCCTGCTTATGCATGGGATACGGGTTCATGTCCCAGTCCAGGAAGATCCCACATGCCACGGAGCAGTTAGGCCCGTGAGCCATGGCCGCTGAGCCTGCACATCCGGAGCCTGTGCTCCGCAACAGTGAGAGGCCTGCGTACTGCAAAAAAACAAAAAACAAAAAACAAAAAAACAAAAAAAAACACAAAAAAACTAATATTCCATTGGAAATATAAACATTCCAGATATTCAGTGCTTCTTGTGCATTAAACATCATATTGTAGTTCTTCAGTAGCACATATAGCTAGTGCTTATTATGTGCCAAGTACTTTTCTAAACACTTAAAATATATTGACTCATTAATACTCACAACAGTCCTATAAATTTGGTACTATTATTTTTCCCATTTCACAGTTGAGGGAACTGAAATTAAGGTGATATGTCTAGTATATGGTGGAGCTAGAATTTGTACCCAGGCAGTTTGGTTGCAGAGTCCTTGTTACTAACCTTTATACCATACTCTGGCACTCTTAAAATATATTCTTCTGACCAATAACCATAATGCTTTTGTTTAAAATGTATATATGCTCTAAGAAACAAGTTTCATTGGTAGTACATGTTGTGGCATTAAATCTGTTTTTTTTTTAAAGAAGGTATTTTGCTTTAAGTTGCTTATTGTGTCTTTGATGTAAAATAAAACAATTTTAATATTATAAGTTGTTTTCATTTGATTAGATTTTAAAATTTATGTACCAATTTTTATAGTTTTATAATAATTAATTTGCTGGTGACTCTTGTTCAGCAGTTTAATCAGAACATGAATTATAGTTCTTAAGGTTCTATTATTGGTCAATAAGATATTAATATTAAAAACATTCTGTGGCTTCCCTGGTGGCGCAGTGGTTGAGAGTCCGCCTGCCGATGCAGGGGACATGGGTTCGTGCCCCGGTCCGGGAAGATCCCACATGCCGCGGAGCGGCTGGGCCCGTGAGCCATGGCCGCTGAGCCTGCGCGCCCGGAGCCTGTGCTCCGCAGCGGGAGAGGCCACAACAGTGAGAGGCCCGCGTACCGCAAAAAAAAAAAAAACAAAAAACAAAAAACAAAAAACATTCTGGAGTAGAGTAAGTGTGAGAAACTCTAATCTGCAAGAAATGAAAAATTAGGAATTTAGTCCAAAGAAATCAGAGATGAGGGCAAAAATTCAAATACAAGGATGATAACTGCAACGCTCTCTATTAAATAGTAAAATATTGGCAACAATTTACCTATGGAACAACAAAGGGCTGATTAAATAGATTATGGTATTCATCCTAGAAAGAAAAAAGGATGTAGTACATTCCCTGGCATTTTAAGACACTATGGCTCCAGTCAAGTAGGGAGGGGAAATCTTTGTTTACTCTGGCGAAAATGTCACCCATCTCACCTGCGCCTGCAGATCTCCTCCACTTCCTTCAATATGCAACTCAGAAATCCCTTCCTCTCTGACTCAAGCCCTCCCAACGCCTCCTCCTTCCAACAGCGAGTAACATTGTGCAGGATTTCTCACGAAGGTGGCAAAAAGGAGCTAAAATAAGCAGATTTCCTTCTGCCAGATTGTGGCCTATCACAGAGCTTCATCAGTACAGATGAAGGGGCACCTTTTTGTAATTCACCCAAAGGCACTCATCGGGCTATTAATGGCCCTTCCCCTCCACTCCACAGGAAGTCCACTCTCTACCTGCAGCACTGATCACACTGTAAAAATAAATGTTTGCTACCTTTTCATTTCTCCAACAGATAGTAAGCTCTCTGAGAGCAAGGATGGGGATTTAGGAACTAGGCAGATCGTGGTTCTCAAATCTCCTCTAAGGACTGTATTTCTGTATTGTCAGATACTTATGAAAAAAAAGAGTACAAGGGAAGGGCTCACAGTGGGTCATTTCTTGAGTGAAGAATAAACATTGAATAGGAAAAAGAGGAAGCTCTGTAAGAGTGTATTGGGCTGTTTGAAGCTACCTATAGCCCCAATACTCGTCAGAAAGAGAGGAAATAGGAGCCAGGCCCCAAAGTGGGACAATTTTCAGAAGGAAACAAACATTACCAAGTCCTGAAAAGCAAGGGAATACTAACCAGGGACATGGCTTTAAGAAGTTCAATTCCCATCATCTTCTCCTTTTCCTGGTTCCTCATGTGGAGAAGGGCTTCATCCTGAGAGGGCACAGCTGGGAGGAAGAGAAAGGAACGGTGAGAGACTAGTGAGAGACTCTAGGAACGGTGAGTAGCTCGAATAATCACAACCTAGAAACTTTTCCCTTCAGATCCCTCTGTTCTCACTCCCCTATTCCTACTCCACCCTCCTCTCACAATCCAGGCACTCCCTGGGAAACCAATAATTTACAGCTGGGGTTCTGCTCTGCTCTGGATTTTCAGGCCGAGGACAATCTCTCTCTTGCTCAAAGCCACCCATTCATTAACAACAGAGATGTATTAGGAGTGCTGCATATATTCATACTCTGATGTGACCTTCACGACCTTCAGTGAAAATAGGGAATGCTGTCACTGTTTCACACGTGAAAGCTCTGGGAAGTGAAGTCTTTTGCACAAGTCACATAGCTTGTAAACAATGGAGCCCAGTCATCAACCTGTCTGCGTGACTCTACCAGCCAAGTTATATGCTCAAGCAGACACCAGAATATAACAGAAAAACACCTCATGTGCAACTAACTACTCAGGACTTATAAAGAGTCTATCAGACTTGAAAAAAGCCATCTTCCCCAGAAAGAGGTATTACCTTTGTTACAACAGAGTCCATGTGGCTTACGGATAGCTGGACCAAAAAACCGTCAGGAGACCCAGGCTCTCCTTTTCTAGCAAACTATAGCTCTGAAGTCCCTTGCCACCTCACCCCACCCCCAGCCCTCCAGCCAAGTTTCTTCAATCAGGAAGAGAATAAAAATATCTGATTTAATTCTGGTTTCTTTCCACTAAACTCCACTGCTTTTTCAAAGCATTATTATAATGATGCATATAAGAATGAACACTTATGGAGCACTAGTTACTATGTGACAGGGACTACACAAAGTGCTTTACAGGTATGAGCTCACTTAATCCTAACAGTCCTATGAGGTATAGAATATAATCTTCATTTTACATAACAGAAACTGGGTCAGAAAGTTTAAGAAAAAAAAACTTGCGCAGGGGAGGTCTTGGGATCTGACCTCTTAGGGTCAGCTTCTTAAACTGTCAAAAGTGGTTAAGAATACCCAATTCAAGGGGATTACATGAGGGCCAGTACAGAGGGGGACTCTGGAGTCAGCCTGTCCTGGATGTGAATCCTGGCTCCTCCACTTACTAGTGATTATTTGTCCTCTCTATGCGTCAGTGTCCTCATCTATAAAAAGGAGATAAGATAGTTTCCACCTCATAATGTTGTGAGGTTTGGTGTTAACATACCCAAAAGGTCTTAGAACTGTGTCTGGGCCACAGTAAGCACTCAGTAAACATTACCTATTGTTACTGCATGCAGTAAAACAAGCAAAGAACAATAGGGCTATGAGCAGTGCTTCTTTCCCTTCTCTCTCTCTCTTTACTCACTCTGGCTGGGGGCGGGGGTAGCGGGAGACAGAGAAGTGTGAGATAGAAATGGGGGAGTATTTTTGTTCATCTACTAAAAGGTGACTAAGCCATGGAAAGGCTGGGATCCCTCAGCACTTCCAGATGAAGCTGTGAATCTCGCCTTCCTCCCAAGTCTCATCCCACAGTGACAATGTAGGACAGGACTCTAACAGGTTAAAAAATAAAAATATTAAATACTGAGGTCCTCCTTGAACAGCAGCACAGCACTCAGAGGTAATGTTCTAATGGGGAATGCTCTCTCCCCTGGGTCCTTGGAGATACGCAGACAGACCTGGAAGGGGAGTGTCTGGTTAGGAGACTCTGGGCAAGTCAAGAACCCTCCTTGAATTCAGCTCCACACTCTGGCCCGAGATGACCGTCCAAATCTTTGGACTTCTGGGTCCAACAGACTCTGAGGCCAGGGACATCTTCCTCCAGCACTTGGGCCCAGGAACAGCACCCCCAAACCTTAATTTTCACTCTTGCAGCCGTACCAAAGCCGTCTGCCACTCTTACCTCCATACTTAGTCCCGTGGACGTGTGTAGTGTCCCGACTTCCACACCATCCAGGTGAGGCAGGCAAGAAATGCTTCAGCCCTGTAAGGCCAACTGTCCCAAGACAGGAGAACACAATCAGATTAACAGGTTGCATCAGTCCGGACTACCAAGTTCCAGAAACTGCCCTGGGGACTTTGAACCCAGCCCAGCCTTCCCGCCTTTCGAGGGGCGGGACTAACGGTCCCCCAGGATACCCGAAAAGACCACCAAATAAGGAATACCCTGCGCCCTCCCAGATTCACCAAACCCCTTTCCCTTCTTCCCCTATAAAATCTTGCCCGACCCTCGCCCCCGGGTGCGACTTCTCTGGTCCCTTTCTCTCGGACCAGTGAACCTCGCCCAGGAGCGCTCCCTAATAAAGCTCACTTGAAGCTTTCCTCTGTTTCGCGGTGCCATTTGTTAAGATCCGACCTTACATTTGGTGCCGAAACCCGGGAGGGGTACCAAGCCCCGCGGGTTACCGCGGGCCGCTCCTCCCCTCCCCCAGGAGACAATCAGGGAACCTCTATTCATCCACCCGATCCGGCAGAAAATGCGGTAAGTCCCCCTCCCTGTTCCCTCCGACCCTCAGAGTCCCTGCCCACCGGACTCCCTGTCCTTAATCGCGGCTGCGTCAGGGATTCCTTCGTCCTCTCTCCGGGCCTCGGGCAACTGTGGAGACGTCCCAATCGCCTGACCGCCCTCCGACCTGCCGTGAATTGGAGACTGAGACCAGGGACGGCTCTCTCCCTCTCCATTCACTCAGGGACAGACTGGGGGTCATGGGAACCTCACAATCGAAACCAGATCCTAAGACGCCCTTGGGGTGTCTCCTAGCCAATTTTACAGCCCTCGGTTTCTCCCAAGATCTCCGTCGCCGACGGCTTATTTTCTATTCCACCGTGGCCTGGCCACAATATCCTCTAGACAATCAATCCTGAAGGGACTTTCAATTTTAACATCCTCCGTGATCTAGATAATTACTGCCGCAGGACGGACAAATGGTCCCGAGGTTCCCTATGTTCAGGCCTTCTTGTATTTGCGCTCCCGCCCTTCCCTCTGCCTCGATTGTTCCACTTCCCAGATCCTTCTTGCCAAACAGACATCGCCTACATCCAAGCCCTTAATTTCCTTTGACGATGACCCCTCTCCATTAGCTGACCCACCCGAATCTCTCGCCTCTCCCCCCTCCAGAGCTCCTCTCCAACCTCCACCCTACCCTGAGGCGGTCCCTCCTCCTCCCGAACCCGCTCTGTCCCCTCCAACCGCTCTGTCCCCTCCAACCGTTCCCCCGCCTCCCTCGATGGTTTCTCCTCCCACGCCCCTTACTTCGCCAATTAGTGCACATACACGCTCTCACGACTCCCAAGATTCAAATCTCCTCTGCCCTCTGAGGGAGGTAGCAGGAGCGGAAGGATTAGTTAGAGTTCATGTTCCCTTTTCTCTCCAAGATCTCTCTCAAATAGAAAAGCGATTAGGCTCCTTTTCTGCCGACTCTTCCCGCTACATTAAAGTATTTCGCTCTCTCTCTCAAGCTTACGATCTAACCTGGCACGATATCTTTGTGGTCCTATCTTCTACTCTGACCCCTGACGAGAGGGAAAGAATTCAAACTGCTGCCGGAAACCATGCAGATCAGGTTCACCTTACCGACAACTCCATGCCTGTCGGAGCGACTGCCGTACCTGGCACCGATCCAGGCTGGACTTCTCAGGATGGCCAAGATGGCCGTCGTAAACGCGACCTCATGATCCAATGCCTCCTGGCTGGCATGCAGGCTGCCGCTTATAAGGTAGTCAATTTTGAAAAACTAAAAGAGATAACCCAAGAACCTAACGAAAATCCAGCTATCTTTCTCAATCGCCTTACAGAGGCCTTAACTCTCTACACCCGGCTGGATCCTGACACCCCGGCAGGGGCAGCGGTCCTGGCCACCCATTTCATCACCCAATCAGCCCCGGACATCCAAAAGAAATTAAAACGGGCAGAAGACGGCCCTCAAACCCCTATTCGAGGTCTGGTAAAGATGGCCTTTAAAGTCTATAATGGCCGTGAGGATTTGGCAGAATCCAGACGACAGGCTCGGACGCACCAGAAGGTGGCCCTCCAAACCCAAGCTCTTGTAGCCGCCCTAAGGCCGTACATCTCCCATGGATCACAGCATCCACGGGGTCCGCAAAGGGCAACCCCGCCTGGGGCCTGCTTCAAATGCGGAAAAGAAGGCCACTGGGCTCGCCAATGTCCCAATCCCCGACCTCCTTCTAAGCCCTGTCCCAGCTGCGGGCTAACGGGCCACTGGAAGAGTGACTGCCCTACAACTGGCCCTCCCTCAGCGTCTCCACGCGGGGGGCAGGCCGACCCAACGGCATTACCACTCGAACTGCTGAGATTGGCTGACGACTGACGGCGCCCGGACTCGAAGACCCCCATCACCCTCGCCGAGCCCAGGGTAACGCTACAGGTAGCGGGTAAGTCCATCTCATTTGTGGTGGACACGGAGGCTACCTATTCGGTCCTGCCTACTTATTCCGGGCCAGTTTCTCCTTCCCAGATCTCGGTCATGGGTATTGATGGCAAACCATCCTTCCCACTCCAGACCGGTCCACTCCCATGTCATATCGAAGGACTCCCTTTTACTCATTCCTTCTTAGTCATACCATCCTGCCCAGTTCCCTTGCTAGGCCGATATGTCCTTTTCCACTTAGGGGCCTCCCTCCAGCTGGTTAGACTTGACCCTAAGGTCCCCTCCTCCCAACTCCTGCTTCTTCTTCTCGGCCTGTCTCTAGAACCCTCCCCCTCCTATCCCCCTCTTCCAATCACACCGAACCCAATCAATCCCCAAGTCTGGGATACTTCTAAGCCCATAATAGCAACACACCATTCCCCCGTTCTCATCCACCTAAAGGACCCCTCCAAATTTCCATCAATGCCCCAATTTCCCATCTCTGAGACTCACCTTAGGGGCCTACAACCTATTATCACCAGACTCCTAAACCAGGGACTCCTCATCCCCACGGACTCTCCCTGCAACACCTCCATCCTGCCTGTCCGCAAGGCCTCTGGGGATTATCGCCTGGTCCAGGACCTCCGACTAATCAATGAGGCCATAATTCCTCTCCACCCAGTAGTCTGGATCCCTAACTTTGCTCTCCTCGCTAAACCCTTATATCTAGCCGCTAAAGAAACCCCTCAAGGACCCCTCACCTCTCCTTCTGCCTTTTAACAGGCCTTTCTCACCCTCCATAATGCTCTGATATCTTCTCCTCCCATTTCTCTGCCCAACCCAAACCGACCTTTTCACCTTTTTGTGGATGAACGGGCTGGAATAGCCACTGGACTCCTTGCCCAGCCTGTAGGGCCTTCCTACCGCCCCGTGGCTTACCTCTCCAAACAGCTGGACCCAACCATTCGGGGATGGCAACCATGCCTTCGGGCTCTAGCAGCGGCAGCCGAAGTGACCAAACAAACACTCAAACTGGCTCTGGCCCACCCACTAACCGTGTTTTCCTCCCACCGGCTGGTCGACCTCCTAGGCCACAAGTCTCTCTCCCTCCTGGGCCCCTCCCGCATCCAGGAGTTCCACCTTCTATTCATTGAAAACCCAGCTATTTCTCTTGCTCTCTCCCCTCACCTGAACCCGGCTTCCCTCGTGCCTATCTCTGGCACCGGGGGTTTTCCATCCCATTCCTGCCCTCATGTCATAGAACCCTTCAAACCACCAAGAGAGGGACTCTTTGACACCCCTCTTTCAAATCCGGACCGCACTCTCTTTGTGGACAGTAGTTCGATACTCAGTCCTGACGGATGCCGACGGGCGGCCTACGCGGTAGTAACCATCTCAACCATTATCGAGGCCAACCGCCTCCCAGAAGGGACAACCTCTCAAAGGGCTGAACTGATAGCAATCAAGCGGGCCCTCGACCTCTCTAAGGGCCAAAGGGCCATCTTTCTCCCTATGGTCGCAGGCATTTCCCTCGCCTCCTCTCTCGTTGCTGCGGGCATCGGAGGAGGAGCCCTAACACACAGTGTCTCAACATCCCGTGACCTAGAACAAAAACTCCAGCTAGCCATCGAGGCTTCTGCCGCCTCCATCACCTCCCTCCAGCGCCAGATCACCTCAGTAGCCCGAGGTGCCCTCCAAAATCGACGAGCCCTGGATCTCCTGACGGCCGACAAAGGAGGTACCTGCCTCTTCCTACAGGAAGAATGCTGCTATTATATCAATGAAACAGGACTCGTCGAAGACAACGTAAAAGCCCTCCATCGCTTAAGAGAAGAACTCCAACGCAGACACCAACAGTCCACCTCCCCAATTCCCGATTGGTGGGGATCCACCCTCTATATCTGGCTAACACCAATCTTAGGCCCCTTAATTCTCATCTGTATCTTGCTCACGTTTGCTCCGTTTTCTTAGGTTCCTTCGCAGGCGCATGGAGGAAGTCTCTCGGGTGGCCACAACCCAAATGCTCCTCGGTCCTTACACTTTGCTTCCTACAGAACCCCCCTAAGCCTCGGACCTCTGGTCGCCCGACTCCCCTTTCGATGCCCCCATTCAGCATGAAGTAGTCAGAGATCAGAACGCCGCCCCATTACACCAAAGATGTCGGGATGTAAGGCCAACTGGCCCAAGGCAGGGGAACACAATCAGATTCACAGGTTGCATCAGACCGAAATTCTCCGGACCACCCAGTTCCAGAAACTGCCCTGGAGACATTCCGGACCACCCAGTTCCAGGAACTGACCTGGGGACTTTGAACCCAGCCCAGCCTTCCCGCCTTTCGAGGGGCGGGACTAACTGTCCCCCAGGATACCCGAAAAGACCACCAAATAAGGAATACCCTGCGCCCTCCCAGATTCACCACACCCCTTTCCCTTCTTCCCCTATAAAATCTTGCCCAATCCCCGCCCGGGTGCGACTTCTCTGGCCCCTTTCTCTCGGACCAATGAACCTCGCGCCCGGGAGCGCTCCCTAATAAAGCTCACTTGAAGCTTTCCTCTGTTTCGCGATGCCGTTTGTTAAAATCCGACCTTAACAAGCTCCACCGGCCCAACCAGGTGCCTTCCCAGGACTCCAGGGCTTTGGGGCTTTGGGCCACACTGGGTTCTTGGTGGTGGAGTCAGGGTGTGTGGGGGGCTGGGGTGTGGGGTGTGTGTCGGGGGGTGGCCTTCTCCGGAGGCGTTTCCAGTTCTCAGCCACGTAAAATCCTTCATTCGTCCCAATACACGCCGTCGCTCACATGCTGCTGGGACGTGCAAGGTGCACAAAAGACACGCGCAGAAACACGGGCCCCAGTCACACACTTGCCTCCTCTGCGCCCTACCAGTCACATCTCACACCCGCACACACTCCCCCCCCATTCACACACGTACCTGCCTCCTCCTCCCGGTCACACACACACACACACACACACACCACGCGCTGACGGTCACAGTCGCCAAATCACGCGCGCACGCTCACGACCTCGCCGCCCCAGCATGCAGACCGGGACGCTGACCTCTCGGCGCCTCCCCGTGCCCGGCTCAGCCGCTGCCGCCGCCCCACTCAGACTTTCTTCTCAGAATCGGCCAGACTCGCTCACGTCCGGGTTTCAAGTCTCGTCGGAAGTGGGCGCGTCCTCTCAGCGCAAGGGCCCTTGGGAAACGTAGTGCAGACAGGGGTGGCGGCGGCTTTCTGAAATCTGAGGACTACACTGCTAGGCAGGGTTCCTCCCCGCGGCCTGGTGATCACTGCCCTCTGTCCCCTATTGGTGCCTCCTGGTCAGGAACAGAGCTACCTAGAAGCCTTTTAGCTTCTGGGTCCCACGGCCTCCACGAAAGAAGCCGAGCCCCGGGGACTTCTGGGAGCCGTCGCCGGGCTCGGAGTGCGCAGGAGCAGCTGTCAGGCACTGAGAGCCGAGACCCGAGTAGCCGCTCACCCGCGCCTCGGCCGAAGGTGGGCGGGGTCGCAAGAACGTGGAGCGCGCAGGCGCCTTGAGCAAGGGGAAAGCCAGGGAAGTGGGCGGAGCTTAGGAGAGGCGGGTCTAGGGGCGGAGCCTTCGGGATAGAAGAGCGGAGATTTGGATTTTGCCTGGTGCTTTGTGCACTTGCGGGTGTGTGTGCGCGCGTGTGTGTGTGTGTGTGCGCGCGCGCGCTCTGGGGTCTAGGGGAGGCAGATAATTTATTTCCAAAGGTCTACAGAGCAAGAGGAACTGTACTTAAGAAACGACGTCTTATGAGCCTCATCAGCATCTGTACTTAATTTACATGACAAGATTCTTGACTTTGAGCTGATGCTATAATGAGATGCGATTTGGGGAGGGGTCTTGGAAGCCGGTGACTGTTTTGTATGCCGAAGGGAAATGAGTCACCAGGGGCCGGAGGGCAGACTATGGTAGGCATCCATTAAAGTGGCTCCCAAATGATCCCCGCCTCCTGCTATTCATAACCTCATGTAATCCTCTCCCCTTGGAAGTGAGCTGGACCTAGTGACCCACTTTTAATTAACCAAGTACAAAGATGAGGGGATGCCACTTGTAATATTAGGTTACATAAAGGCTTCGGCTTCCACCTTGGGTACCCTTCTTTTGCCTGCTCACTTACAAGGAAGCCAGCTGCCATGTTGTGAGCTGCCCATGTGGAAAGGAATTGATGTGTCCAGCCAAAGGCCAGCAAGGACCCGAGGCCAGCCAACAGTTTTAATGAGTTTGGAAGATGATTCTCCTCCCATAAAGCCTTCAGATGACTGCTGTCTTGTTGAGAGACCCCAGGAGCCAGAGGCACCCAGCTGAGCCATGCCTGGATTCCTTACCCAAAGAAGCTGTAAGATGACAAATGTATGTTTGTTTTAAGCCACTAAGCTTTAGCGTAGTTTGTTACACAACAGCTAATGAACATACTATCACAGCCCTTACTCTGTGATTCAGTGAGTTAAAATAGGGATTCTGGGCTTCCCTCGTGGCGCAGTGGTTGAGAGTCCGCCTGCCGATGCAGGGCAAGCAGGTTCGTGCCCTGGTCCGGGAAGTTCCCACATGCCGTGGAGTGGCTGGGCCCGTGAGCCATGGCCGCTGAGCCTGCGCGTCCGGAGCCTGTGCTCCGCAACAGGAGAGGCCACAACAGTTAGAGGCCCGCATACCGCAAAAAAAAAAAAAAAAAAAAAAAAAAAAAGGGATTCTATCAGTAGTCAAAGATACCACATTGATAGAACTACAGCAGCTGCTATCACAATTAAAACTCGTGTCATTACCTGCACATATGTTTGTTTTTCGCTCACATAATAATCCACTGCTGTTGCTCCTGAGTGACTGATGGCTTTCCTCCAAATAGCGGTTTAGCGGCCCAGAGTTCTTCCATCTTGCAGTTTTGCCGTTCCATACAATTGAGATTCTTCTTCTTCCATCTGGGTGGTACATCCTTTTCTTAATAACCGAGCCCAGAGTGACACACGTTTCCTATTCAAACCACAGCCAGAACTGGAAGCAATAGTGGCTGAGTAATGCAGGATGTGCCTTGGCAGTCACATTCCGGAATCGACTTTCAGGCAACAGAAAGGGAAGCACAAACTTTGGGCAGTTGTCTAATCATATCATAGGTATCATTAACAAATGCTACATACCCAGGACCTTGGAAAATAACCATATGGGTTTGTGGTCATTGTACCTGCTACAAGCTACACTACATAAGAATTCCCCCATGAGCCCTCACTCTGCACAAATACGTCATTCAGGAATTCCAGTAGAAATGTTCAGATACTGATTACAATCTTTCAAGAGTACTCAGTCTCCTTTCTGTTGACTCAAGTCGATGTGGGACTTGGATGCCATGCCATGGAGTGCTTCTAACTAAAACAAAACCCTAGTGCAGTTTCAACCTTGGGGATCAATGAAATAAGGTAAAAATATCAGATATCAGAACATTCTTAGGATTTCTGTGTTTATTGTGACATTTCATTTTATTCTCAAGATTACCTGTTGCCCTATACTCCAGCTATTGCACATGCCCTAGTTCAGTACACTTTCCAAATGTAATCACTGTCATGAGAAATCCCAGTACCTAAAGGAGACAGGAGACTTTTAATATGCTGGTACTTCATGTCAAAAGAACATAGAAAAACTACTAGACCTGACAGGGGAACTTGCAAAAGATAAGTGAGGGTAGGGACATAAATGATCCAATCCAGCACTATAAACTCTTGAATTCTTTCAAGTCCTTATATATTATGCAATGTAAATTCTAACCCTCGAGATGACATTTCCAAAAATGTGTCCTAGATTTTTGATATAATAAAGGATATTAAATATTTCTGGATGACATGAATCTCCTCCCTGTCTGCATTTCAAGACTAGAAAAGCAGACTCAAGAGTTTTGTCACAGATGTATGGCAAAGAGAATAAGTAGGGAGGTTTCTTAAGGTTTGAGAAAGTCAAAAGTTTTCTAAGATGCTTGAATCTTTCGTGATAGCCCCATTCCAGTTACATGGATTCAAATCTTTCCCCACACTTCACTTTCATCTAAGAGAAGTGGCGAGGTTGGGAATTCAGTAAGTATCATAGCTCAGCAAACACCTGGATCTACTGTTGCACTTGGGTTTCAGGATTTGCCAGCCCCGTGGTTAGAAGCACTTAAGAAGACTCCCAACACAATCATAGAAAGGTCTGACTTCAATGCCTTTCTTAAGGTCAGAATTTCAAGTGGCCTTTCACTTTTAATTATCTAATTTCATTGTAAACAAGCATCACACTTACTTTTGGAGCTAGCATTGCTCACTGCCTTTAGTTTTTGGTAAGAGCTATCCAGCCCCTTGTGTGCAGTGGGCTTATGATCCTGCTACATCATGACTATCCTTTCCTAACACAACACAGGATTACAAGTTTCTCTGTCTTTTAACCTATCTCTTTCAATCAGCCCTTAATATTCTGCTTCTCTGTAGTCTGAGAATCATCCTCTAGTACCAATTTCTGTATGAGAATAAAAGATGACTCCACCTTAGAAGTTAAATATTGAAAGGATACCAGATACCTTGAAGATTTAAAGAACCAAACAAAATTAGGATGTGAGGATGCAGGAATCATTTTAATGGATCAGACAGGTAGAGATGCAGAAATCTTTAGGCTGCTGCCAAAGGATGACTCAATTCCACCTATTTGCAGTCCAGGAGTGATGTTCCATATCTTTATAATAGCTGTTACAACAAGTGGCCCAACCAATCAAAATGAATACTAAAAGAAAACATCCCTTATGGCCCATACATAAAGCCTAATATTTGCCCCATGTCTCCGGTCAAAATACAAAGAATGAAAAACCTGACTGGCTTAATTAGAGCCATGTGTGACTGGCAGTCCAACAGTACAATACAGAATGAAGGCAAAGTGACAACAAAGAGCTAGGAAAAGCATGTGTTAAAGACAAAAACAGATTTCAACATATATACTGAAAAAAATATATATATATAGACACACACACACATATACACGCACACATATTCAATATTAATTTTGACTCTATGACTACAAGATTATTTTACACATAAAGTTCTGCAAATCACATATTGCATTTAATATATTGTAGACAGACAATACTCCATAGGAGCATATGTAGAGCTTAATCTCTTTCTGCTAACTGGACAATACTGTATTGAATAATCACAATTTAATCAATCTGCTTGGCAGGATACTGAAATCCTATTTATTGTAATTAAGAAGATTTTGCAATAAACATTATTTATATCTATATATTTATTCCATTGGGATGAAACTCCTAGATCTAGAATTACTGTTTTAAAAGGAATGCATATTTATAGTGTGGATAGGTCATGCCATATTGCCACCCCAAACAGGAGGAGACAAATCTACACTGGTAATGATGAACAACCTCCTGTTTTCCCACAATAACTAGTACGGGAAATTAACTGCAGTTTAGATTTTAATCCATCTGCGAGTCAAGAAGATTCGTTTTAAATCTGTAATTTTCTGAGCAACAAGGTTAAGAACCTAACAAATTTTCTTTATTCGAGTTCTTCCACGGTGACACGCCTGTTGGTAAGCACTGCCTAGTTCCCCGACTGCTTTGTGTCATAGCACTCTGTTCTTAAATGACATATTTTTTCATATGTGTTGTGTGTATTTTCTGCCAGTTGCCTCTTACATCTTTTTTGACACGTTTCACCATATCGAAGTTTATTTAAATCTTTGTACAGGCCAGCTTACTCTCTTCATGTCTTCCAGGGCTCCATGTCCTACTCAGTAAAGCCTTCCTCCTTTCTGTGTTCGCCTCTAACATATTATTTCATAATTAGAGCCGATAAATACAACTGTATTATATTTCTCTGTAAGGTCTAGGTATGCTTCTCTTTGTGGAGAGTGGATAATCAATTGTTACAACATCATTTCCCCAATAATGAAACGCTAATCTTATTATATACCAAAACATTTTTTCAACGATTTTTTTTTTTCTGGCCACACCACGCGGCATGCGAGGTTAGCTCCCCCACCAGGGATCAAACCCGCACCCCCTGAAATGGAAGCACAGAGTCCTAACCACTGGACCGCCACGGAAGTCCCACCAAAACATTTTTTAAATGTCCTGCTATGTTTGACAAATCATCCTTCCTTGTGTGGTTTTCAGCTAAAACTGTCAGAGCAAACATATCCTACCGAGACTCTATTGGGAGTGACAATTTACAAACATTTTAACAGTATTACTTCATCTAGAAAAATATAGTATTTCTTTTTATTGACATTTCCTATTGTTCAACAGTTTAATAACATTCTTTCACCTCTATTCATAAGTTGCTTTACAGTTTTCCTTGTTTTTGATGGGAGAGTTGTATTATCCTCATAAAAATAATTAGAACCTTTTGTGTATTTTTCTCTGCACTGGAGCAGGAGTCGGCACGCTTTCTCTGCACAAGGACAGAGAGTAAATATTTGAAGTTTTTCAGGCAATACTGTCTCTGTTACAGCTACTCAGGTCTGCTATTGTAGAGTGAAAGCAGCCCTAGGCAACATGTAAACAAATGAGCATGGCTGTGAGCCAATAAGACTTTATTTACGGACACTGAAATTTAAATTTCATATAATTTTCATGTTGTCTTAAGCTATTATTCTATTCACTTGTTCCTCCATTAAAATAATTTTAAAAATTCAGATCATGGGCCATACAAAACAGTGAGGCTCTGGCCATGAGTCATAGTCAAGATTAGTCTGCCTCAAGGTTAGTGGTTCTTTGAAACTTTAATGGAATTCACGCATAAGCCCAGGTGACTTTAAATGATCAAATCTTGCCAAATTTTCTAATACATGTCAGAAGGTTTAAATGTACGCAGGTGAACCTTGTCTTCTCCTCTGATTGTTTCAGTTCTTTTCTTCCAGGTGGCCTCCTCACCCATGTTCTCTACACACTTTCTAAGACTGTTGTCAGATGTAATTTTCTCACCAACAAGGTCACAGCACCTTACACTTTATGCAGATAAATGAAAAGCTATAATACTAACTCAACATTATGGAATCAAGTTTTAAACCAGAACGGGCAAAGCCTCACTGTCTTGAAACGCCTGTTCCTGATCTAATATCCGGCTTCTCTTAGCTTCATTCTATGCATCATTTTCAGTCAGAGTTGCCTATGGTAACTTTTCAATGTCTGAAAACAATGTTTTTAAAAGAGCTAACATTACTGAACGCTTAGTATGGACCAGCCATTGTGCTACACACATCTTATGCATTAATCAATATGAAGGATCACAACATAAGTGTTTACATGAGGAATAAATGAATTCTATTTTCACTTAAAACAAAAATCTTCACGTTCTAACTGCAACAATGTGAAGAACAAACTTGTACAGGACAAGAACAGAATAGACAGAAAGAGAGAGAACAGGTTTTAAACTGCTGGAGTGGTCTATCTGAGCCACAATGTCTCAGGACTATAGTGATGGGAGTGAGGGTGGATTCCAGAGAAACTTGGGTAACAGATCCACAGGATTTGATGTAGCAGGTAAAGAGGGGCGTGCAGGTGACTCTCCAGTGTGGATTCTCTGATGTGCAAAGTGTGTGCTCTGCCTGAAGACCTTTCTGCTTCTCTTATGGTTGTGGGGTCTCTCTCCCGTGTGCACTCTTTTGTGCTGATTGAGGTGTCCGATTTGGATGAAGGTTTTCCTGCATTCCTTGCATTCATACGGTTTCTTTCCAGAGTGAATCCTCTGATGGACGCTAAGGGACTGCCGATGGCTGAAGGCTTTGCCGCACGCACTACATTCGTAAGGTTTCTCCCCAGTGTGACTTCTGCGATGACAGATGAGGGACGACTTTGTCTTGAAGGCCTTCCCACATTCAATACATTCGTAGGGCCTTTGGCCAGTGTGAAGCCTCTGGTGCTGAGTGCAGGAGGAGTTGTCGCCAAAGGCCTTCCCACATTCCATGCACTTATAGGGTTTCTCTCCCGTGTGAACTCGCTGGTGTTGAATAAGGTGTGTGGTCTGGCTGAAGGCCTTCCCGCACTCCTTACACTCATAGGGTTTCTCTCCTGTGTGAGTTTTCTGATGCTGTGCCAAGTGAGCCTTCTGGGTGAAAGCTTTGCTGCAGACCTTACAAGCATAGGGCTTCTCTCCGGTATGAATTCTCTGATGGGTGGCCAGCTGGGAACTGATGCTAAAGGACTTACCACATTCCCCACATTCGAAGGGCTTCTCACCAGTATGAATCCTCAGATGGCTAGCAAGGTGTATATTCTGCCTAAAGGCTTTCCCACATTCTTTACATTTAAAAGGCTTCTCTCCAGAATGCACCCTTTGGTGCTGAGTGAGTGAGGCATGATGGCTAAAGGCTTTTCTACACACCTCACATTCGTACGGTTTCTCTCCTGTGTGAATTCTCTGATGGACAGTCAGGGATGAGCCATACCTAAAGGCTTTGTCACACACATCACACTTGTAGGGCTTCTCTCCAGTATGAATTCTCCTGTGCTGATTGAGTCCGATGTGATCACTGAAGGCTTTCCCACAGTCGATGCAGTCAAAGGGTTTCTCCCCGGTGTGATAATACCTCCAGTGACGGATAAGGGATGTGTTCTGTATGAAGGCTTTCCCACATTCCATACATTCGTAGGGCTTCTTGCCGGTGTGACATCTCTGATGTCGAGCAAAGGATGAGCCGTCACTGAAGGCCTTTCCACATTCCTTACATTTATAGGGCTTCTCTCCAGTATGAATTCTCTGATGCACGGTGAGGGATGAGCTCTGGGTAAAGGTTTTCTTACATTCATTACATTTGAAAAGTTTTTTTCCTGCATAGATCCCTGCATGTTTTATTACCACTGAACTTGGGGGGAAAGTTTTCTTAACTGAATCACAGCGGTGAACTCTCTCTTCTGAAATGTCCAAGTGGAACCATCTTCCAGATTTGTTATACGGACACTCTCTTTCCTTAGAGAGAGTTTTGTTGTGAGTGACTGCCTCCTGCCTGAATTGTGTCTTCTGACCTGCCAGCTTCCTTTCAAACAGACCCTCAGAATCCCAGCTTCCTCTGAAAGTGGAACTCTCTAGGTTAGTGTTTGAAGTTCTGTCCGTTACCACTTCAGCAAATGAATCCTGCTTCGGAAATAACTCCTGGGTCTCATGTATAGACTGCTGGCCTGAAAGATATCAAGAAAATAAACAAGAAACAAACATTTCTTTTATCATAGGCTGGGAGAAAAGGAATCTACTAAAAGGAAAACTGTGAAGAAACTCACTAATTGGTGAATTAAACCCTAATTAAACCACATAAATTGTGCACCTCTAAAACATGTGAACATGCAGTCTACAATGTATGTAAGACGACCCCAGACTGGATTCATACAGGAACCCAGAGAGGTGAATAGAAAAAAAGATAAATGTATGTGGAATCAGTCACACATCAGAAGCATCAGGAGTTGGAAAAATGTTCTGTAATCACATCACCTAAAAATACAGTCTATGACAATCATTCTCTTCACCCTTTCTCACCCCTGGCTATGCAGCTTTGATGCCAGGGCAGTCATCATGTCACCAAAGTTGTTCCAAGAAGCACACCAAACACAAAAGGACAGTGTATTCTATGACGTTCATTAAGAGTCCTGAAAGCCCAATCACTCCCCTACAACCAGAAATGGTGTTTCTGTCAACTGTATCTTATTTGACTGATTTCAACAGAACCTACAGTGCCAACTGATGGCTAAAGTTCAGTGGTCACATAGAAATCATTTTTACACTGACCTGCTTGCTTCTGCAAGCCTGACAAAATCGTCACTTCTTCTCTGGCCATTTAAGTAATGGAATTTCTCATTCTGGAAAGACTGTTTCTATAAAAATAGTGAGTGCTGATATTATATTTAATTACATCATACACACCACTGATCGGGTATATGGCTTACCTCAGACTACAAGCTTGCAGGGAGGAATGATTATGTCTGAAATCCCTTTGCTGAATCACTTAGCATGTACCAAAAACTTGTGCAAGTAGAGCTATATCACAATAAATGTACAGAGATCAAAGTGGTGTTGGGGAGAGAGATGATGCAGAGAGCCAGATGTTTGGGAAAAGATGATCTTTAAAAAAGGAAAATAAAGTATTTTTTTTAATGGCATCTAAACACTGAAAGCTTTCCTTCTTAGGTCAATAACAAGACAAAGATACCTGGGAAGTTCCAGCCAGAGCAATTAAATAGAAATAAAAGGCATCCAAATTAGAAAGGAAAAAAAAAAACTGTACTTGCTGATGATATCATCCCATATATAGAAAACCCTAAACAATCCACAAGAAAGGTATTAGAGCTAATACATCAAGTCATCAAAACTGCAGTATACAAGATCAACACACAAAAATCAGCTGTATTTCAATACACTAGGAATGAACAATCTGAAAAGGAAATTATGAAAATAATTCCATGAAAAATAGCAGTGAAGGAATAAATTATTGAGGAAAAAAGTTACCTTAAAGGGTGCAAGACTGTACACTGAAAACTACAAACACTGCTTAACAAAATTAAGAGCCAGATAAATGGAAAGACATCCTGTGTTCATGGATAGAAAGACTTAATAATGTATTCATGGAGAGAAACAAGGAAGAATTAAATAAGCAACAGAAACAAGACCAAACAAATTTGTTGTACAGTACAAATGGGAGTAATATATCTGTTAACAGAAACAAAAAACCATGAATGAAACAAAAATCAAAGCTAAAGCTTCTATAAATGAAGCTACCAATCTAAAATACTGGATAGCAAGAAACACCACATGCAACCTTTCAAACCACAGGAAATTGGGGGAAAAAATATCACATTTATAAAACAGGATTTACATTCATGCTATATACAGGCAAGGAAATATGACCCAGCAGAAATGTGGGCAATGGGCATGAAGACATCACTAACAGAGTATAAACCCTGAATGGATTTAAACACATGTATTCACAACCTCACAAGTAGTCTGCAAAATAAAAATTAAACAAAACTCAATTTTCACCCCACAGCTTGGAAAATATTAAAAAAAACCCAAAATACTATTAGTGAAGATGTATGGAAATAGGTATTCTCATATATTGTTTACCAATGGTGTTACAGCCTGTTATTATGTTCATGAAACTTAAAAGACATGTATACTTTGATCATGCAAAGAGATATGAACAAACTGGACCACAGTTTATTACAGGTGAAAACCAGAAAAAACCTAAAGGTTCAAATATCCTCAACAGTAAATTAGTTAAGTAAATTATGGTATTTCCATATATTGTAATACTAGAGAGCCACTTAGGTGAAGTTTCTGTCTACTTTCTAAGGATACAAATAGAAGGAGAAATCATAAAAGTAGTAATATATTAGACTATATAAAATTTTTAAAAATTTTATGTACAACTTAAAAAATTCTAGTGAAAAGAAAAATACTTATTACCATATGTAAAAGATAGTTTGAAACAATACATTAAAAAATTAATGTTCACATTAAAAAAAACCCACTGGGACTGGACTGGCAGTGCAGTGGTTAAGACTCTGCACTTCCACTGCAGGGGGCATGGGTTTGACCCCTGGTTGGGGAACTAAGATGCCACATGCTGTGCAGCACAGCCAAAAAAGGAAAAAAAACCCCAAAAAACAAAAAAATAGGGACTTCCCTGGTGGTCCAGTAGTAAAGAATCTGCCTTCCAATGCAGGGCATGTGGGTTTGAACCCTGGTCAGGGAACTAAATCCCACATGCTGCGTGGTCATAACTACTGGGCCCGTGCACCTCAACTAGAGAGCCCGTGTGCTGCAAACTGCAGAGCCCACATGCTCTGGAGCCCATGCACCACAGTCAGAGAGAGAAAACCCACACGCCACAACTAGAGATAAGCCCGCGCACCGCAATGAAAGATCCTGCATGCCATAACTAAGACTGGACACAGCCAAATATTAAAAAAAAATCAAAAACAAAAAAAATTTAAGACACAAATAGAGAAATGGATATAAATGAGGGACATTTTACAAAAGGATAAAGACAATAACAAAATTTGAGGAAAGTATTCAACTCATTTTCATAATAAAAAAATAACCTTAGGCTATAATCTTTCACCAAATAATAAGCTAAACATTTTCACCAAACTACCCAATGCTACGATGATGCAATTAAACCCATACATCTAGTCATCTGGCCATTGCTAGAGTCACTAGAACAGAAAACTCTCAGAGCTCAGCAGATTTTCACTTCCAGGGATACAGGCATCCCCAAAATGTACAGCCTTCACTAACATAAAGGTGCCTGTTATATTTTTAACACCAAGAAATGTGACGCAACCTAATTGAGCAGTGGCACACAGAACATGGAACTCACGTGAAAACACTGGTACGCAGGACAGAACGCAAACTCTATTTCTACCACGTAAAACAACATATGTGTTCATCAGGGCTTGAAGGGCCTAAAGTTGTCTTGTTAACATATTGTGATTACAGGTTATGATTTTCTATTCCTTTCCCAGACAGGTGACAGGATTACACTTTCTGAAAACCATTATTTTCAAAAGAAGTTTCTTTTCCTTCCTTGTGTATCGAAGAAACGGCCCTCCGCCCACGTCTTCTTGCAATCCATCTGCCCACCCTCTCCAACCCAGACAAGGATTCTCTGGGGGGAACCCTGTCCTTTGCCTCTTTAAGGCCATGTTGGGAATTTCACAAGCTCTGGTTTATGCAAGTCATCCATGCACATGTCATATTTGATGCAAATATTTGATGGCTGAGGACAGAAGTGTAAATTCCCTCGTTCTCCAATCGCCTGCCAATGTCAAGCCAAGTGGCTCCCTCCTTCAATTTGTGGTTCTTACAGGAATGGATGCATCACGAAGTGAGTGGCCATGTGACTACGAACATCAGACCTTTGGAAGACAGCTCCAGAAACCCTCGGGGTCTGGAAGAGATCATTTAAAGAACCAAGTGGCTGATCCATGTCTGAGTGGCCAAGGACAGGAGCAGAGCTACAGGGAGGAGTTATCAACCAAGAGAAGGTGGGGTGGGGGGGCAAGGAGGAGGGGAGGAAGGAGGAGGGGGAGGGGAGGGGAGGGGAGGAGGGGGGAGGGGAGGGGTGGGGAGGAGGGAGGGGAGGGGGGAGGGGAGGGGAGGAGGGGGAGGGGAGGGGAGGAGGGGGGAGGGGAGAGGGGGGAGGGGAGGGGTGGGGAGGAGGGGGGAGGGGAGGGGTGGGGAGGAGGGGGGAGGGGAGGGGTGGGGAGGAGGGAGGGGAGGGGGGAGGGGAGGAGGGAGGGGAGGGAGGGGAGAGGAGGAGGGAGGGGAGGAGGGGAGAGGAGGAGGGAGGGGAGGAGGGGGGAGGGGAGGGGTGGGGAGGAGGGAGGGGAGGGGGGAGGGGAGGAGGGAGGGGAGGAGGGGAGAGGAGGAGGGAGGGGAGGAGGGGAGAGGAGGAGGGAGGGGAGGAGGGGAGAGGAGGAGGGAGGGGAGGAGGGGAGGAGGGGAGGGGAGGAGGGAGGGGAAGAGGAAGGGGAGGGGAGGAGGGAGGGGAAGAGGAAGGGGAGGGGAGGAGGAGGAGGAGAGAACAATGTAATTTTCAAAGCTCGGATCTCAATCTTCTTTCCAGACCCGAGGACTTTCTCTGTACGTTAGGGAGCACCTGGCCTCTTTGGTGAGAACTACACTCTGGCCTGCAGTGGCATTTCCACCCCAGGCCTCCCACGCTCACCTGGGGACGGGCCTCTTGCCAGCTCTCCTTTCACCACCCAGGGTTCCTTCCCAAGGTCCAGCAAAGAGACCAAGTCTGGCTCAGACACACAATGTCCTGCACATGGGAAAAGACAGGGGTTTCAGTCATACCCTTGGCATTCTTAAATGGACAACCAATTCCTTGGCTTTGAAGGAAGAGCGCTTTATTACAGGAAGGACCAGGAAGAAAAGTGAAGAGTATTTTAAGGATATTGAAGTTGATGCTTCAAGTATGACAGAGATACTAACTCTCAACTCTACAAACGTCACACTCTTAAGAATTGCGAGTAAAAATTCAACCCAGTGCTTTGGAAGACAACCCTGCCACACCCCCCACCCCCCACCCCCACACACAATTCAAAACTGAGGAACGAAAGTGGGGGCTCCTGAAGTTTCAGATTTCGGAGAGGAACATCCTTACCTACTGCCCCCAGATTGTGGTCCTCCCACACAACATTCTTACAGAAACTCTTCCGAGTTGGGTCTGGCTGCTGGGAGACGTCTACGGCCATGTTCGTGATGGTCACCAAGCCCTGAAATAGTACAAACACGTTTCTCATCAAACCGTGCTCGTGAACCCACGATGGCTCTGTGGGGTGGGCTGCATCCACATGCTGTGATGTACCAAGAATTTTCACTAGGTTCTGAGTGATGCCGGTCACATGACGACTGAGCTAGCTATGTCGTATATGTTTAGGGGGAAAGAAAAGAAAAATAGGGGAAACTGTTTGTGCCATGGAGAATCTATAATTTCTTGGAGGAGAATGAAGGTACAGAGAGTATGGATTTTCTGAAGTTCACTGGAGGCTTCCTGACGTTCAACACACGTTGTTCAATTAAGTCTGCAGAGGGTTTTTCTCTCATATGAAATCTCTGATGAAAAGGAAGGGTTGAGATCCTATTCAAAGTCTTCTCACATCCATTACAAGTCGAACATTTCTGATTTAAACAGACTTGTTTACGACTTGCTGTGACCCAGTGTTCCCCCTTGTGTGTATCAAGACTTCAGGTACTCTCTCTTCTGGGGGGACACTCTGTCGGTATGCAGCCCTGGATTCCAACGGAAACTTCTCCCACACTTACTGCAGACAAGATCGCTTTCCTAAGGAAGGGTTTCTTTGTGAAGGACACAAGGAAGCTCCTGGGAGTCATCAGCACTGCCTCTGTAAGTGCCTTACTAGGAATCTCGCCAAGTCTACCTCATGCAACTTATCTGTAAGCGTGTCTCCCCCTCCATTTACACCCTGACTCACCAGATGCCTCTCCAACACAGCACTGTAACCCCAGTCTTCCCCTAGAACGGAGCACTCCAGACTGTAGGTTGTGGGCCTCTCCATTAGCACCGCCTGGGATGACTTTTCTTCACAGAAGCTCTTCTTTGAAGATAACTCCTTGGTCTTTGGCAGAGCCCGTGAGTCTAAAAGATATTTTTAAGAAGGTAAATATCTCTTCGATTATATACCAGTATGAAGAAATCTTCCAAAATGTAATCAGATGGGAAAAAATCCTCAAAAAAAGTATACTGTTTCGAAAGCTGTTTTATATGACCAACTGGCCTTCCATTCCCAAATTTGTGTAGCTTTAACCCTAAAGGACACAATGTGAGTTTTCACACCTAAAGGTTGACCAAGTAGTGCATGTTATGGTTTTAGCAGGAGACTGGAGAAAGAGATCGAAGTGCAGGAGGTGAGAGAGCTCACAGAGATTTAAATCTAAGATAAAATGTGGTCAAAATAGACAAAGAGGGGCAGAGCCTATTGAAGGAAATGCTATATGATCCTTATCTCAGCGCTATTATGGAAGTCTCACTTTGACTCTTTCTCCATTTTATTTAGCAAAAATTTCTTCTCTCTTTTTTTTTTAAAAACTAACGTCTCCTTTTTTTTTTTTTTTTTTTTTTTGATTACAATGCTAACTAACCAATGTTCAGATTCTGGCCTTAAAAGTACAGGTCTTCAAAATCAACTACAGTCTCAGCAACAGAAGAAGGGTCAACAGAAGGGAAAAAAACAGTTCTGTCTCAGAAAACTGCTCAGAGAATGTGATTTAGTACCATGATAAATGGAAAACTTTTCCCCAAAACGCCATTCCAGTTCTCCTGGGCCATACGATGACCCATGTGAGTCGTCAGAGTTTGTAAACTGTCCTGTTGATACAAACTTTTCTGCCGAAGTACGGTTTGAACAAAGAGGTCTTACAAGATTCTCAATTCTTTAGAAATGGTAGTCATTTCCTATTACAGGAACCTCCAAAAGAAATCTGTAATTCTGATTCCTTGTCTTACTTGGTTAACTTGCTATTCCAGAAATAGTGTTGTGGTTGAAATCTCTGTACTCCCAAGTGGTATAAATATGATATCTGCATCACAATATCTGCAAGAACATACCATCAAATCAGAATCAGTGTCCTTTCCTTCTGAGAGCCAGTCGCCCACCTGTGTGCAGCCTGTTTGCACGGGGGAAGTCCGCCTGGACCCCAGACGGATCACGGCTCAACACAAATCCTCTCCTGAACTACCAATGTCTTTCTTCTCGTTCTCACCTTTCTGCTCAAGGCTCTACTCTTGTACCTTGTTTCCCTGGCTTGAAACCGGGAATAACTTTTTTCTTCCTCTTAGGTACCTATTTACACTAATCATATGTAGGACAGTACTTTCTACTGCACTTAAGTGTACAGAAATGTCTTATCGCCCCTACGGGATGGTTAGTTTTCTAACAGCTTACGCTCATCTTCCCAGCCAGCACCTGGTGGGCTCACTCAAAGCTGACGTGCAGTAACAATCAGTTAAAAGAAGTCTGTAAATGAAAGTCATTTCATCAAAGAGAAATAAGATAGTAAAACCTGCATCAGAATCAGCCGAAGACTTTTAAAGAAAGTGACGACTGTGTAAGTGTGAAAAGCAAAAGGGTAAGACGGGTGCTGGGAAAACATGAGATCCAGAGGACAGGACAAGAGTTACAAGAATTGTAACACGACTTCCCTGGTGGTCCAGGGGTTAGGACCCTGCCTTCCACTGCAGGGGGGAGCGCGTTTGATCCCTGGTTGGGGAACTAAGATCCCAGAGGCTGCGTGGCGTGGCCACAAAAACAAACAAACAAAAAAGTTACACTTGGTGGGGGGGGAAGCAGAGGTGGAGAGAAGAGATGGGGAGAAGGAGAATTTGCAAAGCCCAGGCCTAGATTTTCCCTCCAGGCCAGAGGCTCAAGGCTGCTGATGATCCCAGGTGTCTGAAGGCGCGGAGCTGCGACTGCCATGGCCTCACCCCACCTGGGTCTCCCACGCTCACCTGGACACCCGCCTCTTGTCAACGTTCTCTTCGCCACCCAGGGCTCCTTCCTCTGTTCCAGTGAAGAGATCATTTTGGGCTTAGAAACACAAAGTCCTAAATATGTAAGAAGAAACGGGACGTGGTCATGCTGTGGGTCTGTCCTTGGCTTGAAGGAAGAGGATGGTGCAGGGTGTGGTGATGAGGAGGGAGGGGGGGCCTTTACCCAGCGAGACCAGGCTCCTGTAGTTTTCCAGCATCACACTCCTGTACAGACTCCTCTGAGCAGAGTCCAGCCACTCCCACTCCTCTGGGGAGAACTCTACAGCCACATCCCCAAATGTCACCAAGCTCTGAAACGACAAAAGCACATTCCTGCTGGACCAGTGCTCAGGCCCTGCCCCCCAAATGCACACGTCGAAGCCCCAACCCCCCATACCCAGAAGGTGACTGTATTTGGAGACAGGGCCTTCAAAGAGGTGACTAAAAGTTAAATGAAGTCACACGGTTGGGCCCTGATCCAATCTGACTGGTATTCTTGTTAAGAGGAGGAAGAAATCAGGGATGGGTGAGCACAGAGGGAGGACCATGTGACAACAGAGCGAAAGGGCGACTGTCTACAAGTCAACGAGAGGCCTCAGGGGAAACCAACTCCGCTCACCCCTTGGTCTTAAACTTCTGTCCTCCAGAACGGTATACTGTTTGTTGTTTTAGCTGCCCAGCCTGTGGTGTTCTCCTCATGGCAGTCCTTGCAAGTTAATATAGGGGCCTAAGGGTTACCCCCTCTTCATTTTAGGTAGGAGATTATACATGTAAGGGAAAATACCCAGTGATGTGGAAATCTAGTTAATTACTGGACAGCGGGCCTCATTACACTGTAAACTTCAGAGAAAAGAGAAAAATAGAGAGCCTCTACCCTCGGAGAACTGGCAATTTTGTGCTGGTGACAGGAGGTACACACAAGAGAAATATGTGACATCAATTAGAAACAATAAACAACGGAGGCTAAATTGTTCCACGCACAACAGGTACCAGAGCGTTTTTTACCATGAGGACAGTCAAGTGCCCTGGATCAGCACAAGAATGGGGAAACAGGAGACACTGCTTTGGGAAAGATCCCCAGTGTTCTCATCACTTCCTGCAAGTAATGATAAATTCTTCTTTCTCCCGGGGGGGGGAAAAAAAAAGAATGGGGAAATAAACCTGGAGGTGAACATCACATGACTAAACCCCGAACTGTGTTCTAAGGATTTCTATTTGCTTTTAGTGTTCATCACATGTTGAATGTTCATTTAAAACAAACTAACCGAATTCTTTTTTTCTGAAATAAAGATGAGTGTATAATTAGAATGAAAAATACGATAAAGCTTTTCATTAATAAGATGTCTTTGAGAATCAAGGTGTATTGTACACCACAGGGAATACAACCAACATTTTATAATAGTTATAAGTGGAGTATAACCTTTAAAAATTGTGAATCACTATGTTGTCAACTACACCACAATTACAAAAAAAGAATCAAGGTGCCATCTCAGAGAAGCGGGCAAGTATCAAGGAGGCATTGCAAGCCTGTTTACGACTGGGTCTGCTACTCATGCACTGCTGGTGGAATTTTATGTGGCATAATTTTATGATTTCAGTGTACAATGCTGATACATCCTAATGTATTTTGAACATTTATTCAATTCAAACTCTGACCCCCAGAATCTGAGGCTAACAGAAGGTATATTTAAATATCTGGCAGCCTTGGGATTTTCAAAAGCATAGACTCAAATCAGGAAGCAAAAAAGTCCAACTACCCCGAAGGCTGAATTAAGGACTCTGTCCACTCATCAGCTCTGAAACCTCGGCTAGTTACTTAACCCCTCTACGTCTCAGTTGCCCATGTTTAAAAGGGAAACATCAATAAAACCAACCTCACAGACCGTGCCATGGGTTAAAAAGGACAGCACAAGCACGGCGCTCAGAACGTGAGGTGCCTTGTAAACACCAATGAACGTTCGCTCTGCCGACTTTGACCCGCGGCTCAACCTTTCCATTTAAATTCTACCAGCAACGAAAGCGCCTTGGAGATTTGTTATCTGTTGAATAATATATAATACTATCACACGTTCTTTAACTTGCACCAACTTTGAAGATTTTTAACTGAACTGTGTAAAGGGTTCTGTGAGTGGTATCTTGCTTTGTGTGGAGATGGTGAAGTCCCGATGCAGGGCTCTCCTAAGTGGGAGAAGCCAAGGCCCCATAAAACACGGAAAACACCTGGTAACACTTGCGGGAAACAGCCGGGAACTGCTTAGTCAGCCTTGAGCAAAGACGTGCTCAAATGCAGGCCAGCTCACAGCAGCAAGTCCTCAAGTGAGTGCACCCAGCCTCAAAGGCAGAGGAACGGATTTGCTGGCTGAGTGGCTGGCAGGAGCGCTTACCTCGCTAGGCAGGCTTGGCTCTCGTTCCCCGGGTTGTTCACCCTGATCTGTTACTGACCTGCATTTTGCACCTGCGGTTCCTTAAATGCCTTCAAGTTTTGAAAACTGCGCGAGACTCAGCAGTGGAAATATTTAGGTATATGAAAACCCAAACATTTCTAAACATATGCTAAGTGACATAAGCCAGAGAGAAGGACAAAAACTGCATGATCGATCTCACCTATATGTGGAATCTAAAATAGTCCCAACTCTTAGAAATAGAGAGTAGAATGGTGGCTTCCAGGGGCTAGTGGAGGGGGAAATGGGGATGATCAAAGAGTACAAAGTTTCAGTAATGCAGGATGAGTAAGTTCTGGAGTTCTAATGTACAGCACAGTGCCTATAGCTAAAACTACTGCACTGTATTCTTTTCTTTTTTGGCCACACCCCATGGCTTGCGGAATCTTAGTTCCCCAACCAGGGGTTGAACCCGGGCCGTCAGCAGTGAAAGCACGGAGTCCTAACCACTGGACCGGCAGGGAATTCCCTGCACTGCATTCTTAAAGTCGGCCAAGAAGGTAGGTCTTATGCTAAGTGCTTTCACTGCCAAAAAAGTAAAAATACTAAAGAGGGAAGGGAGGAAACTCTGGGAACTGATAGATAAGTCTATGGCCTTGATGGGGGTGCTGGTTTCATGAGTATGTATTTACCCTCAAACTCAGAGAGTTGTACATATTAAAAATGTGAAGCTTTCTATGTGTCAATCTTGCCTCAACAAAGTGGTTTAAAAACAAACAAAACATTTCAATGCAGATTTTTTTTTTGGCAAACATTTTCAATTGCATTCAAAGACACAGGTGCTGAGACAGAGGCTACTTTTCTGCTTCTTTTCTGACCCAATTCTAAAAGATGGGATTTTGGGACTTCCCTGGTGGTCCAGTGAGTAAGACTCCGTGCTCCTAATGCAGGGGCCCAGGTTCAATTCCACATGCATGCCACAACTAAGAGTTCGCATGCCGCAACACAGATCCCACGTGCAGCAACTGAGACCTGGCACAGCGTGAATGAATGAATGAATGAATGATGGGTTTTTGCAGGTTCCAATCTTACAATTCTAACTGCCTGCTCCTTGGCTGGGAAGTCTTGTACTTAAATTTTTCAGATATTCAAATAGCTTTCTGATATTCCTTACTAAATGAAACAAAATATATATATTATATGTAGTAAATAAATTGTATACAAATTACAGTATCTTTTAAAATATCTTCACAGAATCTTTACAGTAACTTTATAAGTCTGTTGGAGCCAGAGAAAATGCTGCCTATTTTTCTAGCATTTGTTACTACTTTGTTATTGGTAAAACTGGAATTTGGGGGCCCTTAAAGAGAAGAATACAAGTTCAAATATTTTCTTATACTTGGCAACTGGGTTTTTTTGGTTTTGATTTTTCTTCTTAATAAGAAACATCCCTTTCCCCATCTCTCCAATCTCATATTCCAGAGGGACCCCAAAGTAACAGTATGTGCATATCCTTTTAAGACATTTTCCCAGTTTATACAGATTGCTCCTTATATACAGAATCAATGACTTTTGTTAGCTCTTTGTCTGAATGTTTGTGTCCCCCTAAACTTCCTATGTTGACATCCTAATGCCCTGTGTGATGGTATTTGGAGGTGGGGGCCTCTGGGAGGCCCACCCTCATGAATGGGATTAGTGTCCTTACAGATGAGGCCCCAGAGACCTCCCCAGCCCCTTCCACCATGTGAGGACACAGCGAGAATGTGCAGGTCCTGGTCTTATTCCTGTTGCCATCATACAGACGTGCAGACTTTCAGGTGGGTTTCACAGGGTCATACTACACCACGGAGGAAACATACAGGTACAGAATCTGTACTGATAATATGAAATTGATCTGGTGCTTTAACTCTCAAACATAATAAAGACGAGATAAACTTTAAAAACAAATAAAACCCAAAAAGCAACCTTATCCTTACAGAAAAATACTTTGTGTTAACATTTTACAGGAAAAAAAAAGAGTAAAAAGTATTTTACAGGAGGGACTTCTCTGGTGGTCCAGAGGTTAGGACTCCATGCTCCCAATGCAGGGGGCCCGGGTTTGATCCCTGGTCAGGGAATTAGATCCCACGTGCCGCAACTAAAGATCACACACACCGCAACTAAGACCTGGTGCAGCCAAACAAATGAATAAAAATTAAAACAAACAAACTAGTTTAAAAAAAAAGTATTTTACAGAAAAAAAATGCATCAAAGGGGTTTTTTTTGGTTCAATTCAATTCAGTTAATTTTTAAAATACACAAATGAAAATTCTGTAATAATTTTTTTGAGGGGGGTAAAGTTTACTTTTTTTAAAGTAAAAAAGTAAAATCTAGAATTCTAGCTTTTGAGACCCTACTGCTGTTCCATCCACATATAATTTTTAAAGTATTTTGCTTTCATGTAACTTTGGTAAACTTTAATCCACAGGAATGAAAAACTTCTGGGAATATACTCATAGAAAGTAATCAGAGATAATGCACATTTTCAGGTATAAAAAGTATCATTGTAATGCTATATTAAATAGTGAAACATTGGCTCCAGGAGAACTTTAAGACTACATTCACACATTCATCCACCACCTATTTTCCATATCAGGCGCTGGGGCAAAAGAATCCAAAATCCCTGCCTGTGTCAAATGTACTTTGTGGTATAAGAGAATCAGACAAGAGAAAACCAGATAAACTAAGTATATAGTATATTGAAAAGTGCTAAGAGTCTTAAAAAGTAAAGCAAGGAAGAGGGATGTGAG
Organism: Delphinus delphis; assembly: GCF_949987515.2. Classification (NCBI taxonomy): domain Eukaryota; kingdom Metazoa; phylum Chordata; class Mammalia; order Artiodactyla; family Delphinidae; genus Delphinus; species Delphinus delphis. The sequence continues at coordinate 2,330,519 of NC_082702.1, read as the reverse complement.
GAATTTGGGTGGGAGGCTCTGAAATTTTAGACACAGTGATCAGGAAAACGAGAAGGCAACTTTTGAGAAAGTAAAGTGAGTGATGGGGGAGTGTGGTAGCACATGTCAGAGTTCAGGGGGCCGGGTCACTTGGGGCCCTGTCAGTCACATTAAGGAGCTGGCCTTCATTTGGGAAAGCCATTGGGGCGTTTGAGCAGAGAGTGGCAGAACAGACTCCTCTGGCTGCTGCATTGGGAAGCGACCATGGGGAGCATGAGTAGAAGGGGCCAACGGCAAGATAATGAGGACCGACGCGGTGGTGGCAGTGGTGATAACTGTCAGATTCTGGGTACAACATGAAAACAGTGTTGACGGGATTTGCAAATGGACCAAACGTGGAAGGTGAGGGCAAGAGAGGAGACAAGAATGACAGCAGAGCTTCTGGCCTGAGTAACTCAGAGCATGAAACTGCCACAGAGACAGAGGCAATTGTCGGGGGGAACCCCAGGAACCTGGGTCTGGACGTGTTAGGTTTGTGTTACCTATTCGACATTCATGTGGAGGAGTCCAGTTGGACACAGAGGCCTGGAGCTCAGAGGAGAGATTTGGGCTGGAAAGGCGGATTGGGAGAAGTCAGTGCTTGGCTGGTCTGTGCAGACAAGAATGGGCTGACCTCCCCAAGGAAAGTGCTGCAGACAGACAAGAGGAGAGAGCCAAGTACAGAGCCCAGAGGCACAGGGACAGCTGTAGGTCAGGAGGGTGAGGAGGAACCAGCAGTGAAAGCTGAGAAGTCAGGAAGGTGGGAGGGCCAGGGCGAGCTCTTTCAGGGGGTGGCAGTTACCTGTTTTTGTAAGTAAAATTTTATTGGAACGCAACCCCACCCAATCACTTACATATTTTCTGTGGCTGCTTTAGCTCTACAAGGCAGAGGGAAGTAGCTGCAGCAGAGACCTCACAGACTGCAAAGCCTAAAATATTTACTACCTGGCCCTTTACAGTGAAAGCCTGCCAACCCCTGAACTATTTCAAACGCCAACGGTCGTCAAGTGCCAAAGATAATCAAGAAAGACGAAGAACTGAGCACTGCCTTTGGTAATGTGGATGGAGATCACTGGTAATCTATGCAGTCTGGGCAACTGGAACCCAGCTCATACGTTTATGAGCTGGCGATCACATATTTAGGAGACACAGCTGACAGAAACAAAGAATTTATTAGCATTCTAAGAAGGAACGCAATCAAGTGAGGAAAAGACAGCCTTCCATATTGCACCAGGGCTGCCCTTTCCTCTTCTGTCTGCCAAACCTCTCCTCTCCCTTCAAAACATGGGGCTCAGAAATCACATCCTTACTCTTCCCCGACAGGCAGCTAGGAGCCAAGAGTTCCTCCCGCCCACTCTCACAGTACCTGGTCCTAAAACTCACACTCAGAACCTTGTATGCTTCCATGACTTTCCACCCACAGGCTGTGAGCTCCTTGGGAGCAGGGGCTGGGGCTTAGCCATATGTCTCTCCAGGGGCTGGCACAAAAAGAGTACCAAGCACACCAGGTACAACACAAGGGGCTGTCCTGTTTGCACTAAGGAGTACCTTTCTGCTCCGTCAGAGTCCCTCTGAGAAAAGCTGCACAGGGAGGGGCTGAATCGTTTCTTCAATGAAGAACGAACTCTGAGTGGGATGAAGAGGAAGCAGGGAGGGAGGCCCTGGGCTGTCCCTGTAGCCCGCCACTCACCAGAATGTGAGGAAATGGGAACCAGCTCCCCTGACAGGTCTCTTAGATTGAAAACTTTTGAAAGAAAATAAATATTATTAAGTCCTGAAAAGCAAGCTTGCATTTCAGAGAGGAGAGAGGAAATGCCAACTCACCTGGGAGGTGGCTTGCCGTTCAATTCCTGTCCCTGCCGCCTCCTGCTTGTGTCTCCTCACCTGGACAAAGGCCGTGTCCCTGGAAGGCAGAGCTGGGGGAAGAGAGAGAAGTAGCTACAGGCCAGATCTACACCACGCTCCCTTCCTGCTGAGTCTTAAACGACAGCTGTAAATCTGAAATGGATTCAACAAGTGGAGCGTCAAATGCTCGAGCATGAGTAGGATGGGACCAGTTTTGAAGGGTCACCTGGGATGTGGTCGCTACTCTACTAGGGGCTGTCACGGGTGGGGGGGGGTGTCTTCTCTCTAGGAGCCCTGAAACAGGGAGGTGGCCGGTTAGAGTGATCCTGTACCGCGGACTAATGCTCTCGCGTTCAATTTCCAGTCCTTTGGATGCCCCCATCCAACAGCCCCGGAGTCCAGGGACGCCATTCACCAGCACTTGGGCCCCAAGAAGCCTCCTGTCCCAGACCCCACCCTCCCCTCACCCTGAGGGGATTAATTCGTCCCCGTCCACCCGCCGGGCCACCTGTCACGCTCACCTCTATTCTCAGGTCCCGTGGTCGCCGCTCCCCGCTGGCCCCTGGATGTGAGGCCACGCCTTGCGCGCGGCCTTCCCCGGGCAGGGCAAGGGAAAGCAACCGGGGTCCCCGCGCTCCGGCCGCGGCCCGCTCCGGGCTTTGTGCGGGGGACGCCTCGCTGCGGTGGGGATCCCAGGCCGCGGGCCCGCGCGCTCGCCGTCCCCCGCATGTCACCACCGTGCGCACACACGCCCCCGGGGTCGCGAAAACACACCCAGCCCGCCCGGGCACGCCGGGCACCCAGCCGGCCCCGCCCGGCCGGCCGCCGAGCCCACCACCCTGCCTGGCCAGCTGGAACCCAGGTGGCGGGCCGCCGCCGGAAGTGAGCGCGTCCGTCAGCCGCGGCGCCCTCTGGGAAACGGAGTCCCGGCCAGCGTCCCGGCGGCGCCAAGAGGAGAGAGGGCGTGGAGGAGAGGGCCCGTCTGGGCCTACACAGCGTCCGTCGACTCGGCCCCAAGTCAGCGGCTCCTGGCCCTTCCGGACCGCGGCTGCCCAGGTGGTTATCCACATAGTAACCGAGTCTGGCCGGAAGTACAGGCCGCGCCGCTAGACAGGACTGCGCCCCAAGGGCTTCTGGGAGTCGCTCCCGGCTTGGAGCGCGCAGGAGCAGTTGCAAGCCGGGGCGGGGCTTATGGCGAGGGGCGGGGCCTCGGGGGACGTTGATGATGTCTCTGGGCGGGGCAGGTGGTGTGGTCCTTGGAGTTCGTTTCTCCCGGTTGTCAGCCAACAGAACTGGGGGATGTGCGGTGGGGGAAGGGCAGGGTCCAGAATGTGATTGTGATGGTGTGTGTGTGTGAGCACAGCGTGTCTTCGTGTGTCCGGTCTGCATCCCACCTTTCACCTCAGGTGGGTCCCCTCTGCTGATACAGGGGCCTCCCCCACCTCCCACACCCATCCTCCAAATGCCAGGCTTCAGGGACCAGCAGGAATGAGCAGTCTTCCCCCAAACTTTCCCCTGGGCTGGCTCCTTTTTGTCATTAGCCTCTCATCTCCTGGTAGAGGGCTGCGCAGCCCCGCAAATGCCACCAACCTCTTGTCAATGAAAATAATCAATAAATATATAATAAAAATAGAAAAGAGTTTTATTTGCGCCAAACTGAGGACTATAGTCCAGAAGACAGCCTCCCAGATTATTCTGAGAAATTTCTCCGGAGAAGCATGGTTTTCAGCACAGTGTTATATACTGTCAGAGCAAAGAACATTAAATAAGTCAGAGGTACATTTCTTCAAGGTTTCAAAACCAAAACCAAACTAAACAAAAACAGACCAGCGCGTATACAGCGAGTATACAGAGAGTCAGTATGGCCTTGGCACCTGGGAAGGGAGTCTTATTGAGGGAGGACCAGCATTGGCATCCCAGGAAGGGAGGCATTTAACCTTTCTTTTTAACACATTCTTTACTTCTGGTTAGTGTGCCCTTTTCTTCAATAATTAAAGCAGATGTACAATGCATGTTTGACAGGCCACAAACAGGCTATTTTAGTTAGCATAAAATTCAAATTAACTCATGTAAAATGCAGAATGACTTCCCCATACCTTTTAAAATCCCCTTCATAACGTTCATCATTATCTGAGTTAGCTGATGCTTTTATTCATTTACATGTTTAGGGCTGGTCTTGTCAGAGTCGTTCAGAGCTTTTTAATTTATTTTATTGATTTATTATTGATTTATTTTAATAAAATAAATTTTATTTATTTATTTTATTTATTTGTTTTATTGAAGTATACTTGTAAATACTTGATTTACAATGTTGTGTTAGATTCCAGATTTTAGTAGGAAGGCTTTCAGCTTTTCATCATTGAGTATTATCTTGCCTGTGGGTTTGTCATAAACAGCTTTTATTATGTTGAGATATGTTCCCTCTATACCCACTTTCATAACTTTTTATCATGACTGGATGTTGAATTTTATCAAATACCTTTTCTGCATCTATTGAGATGATCATGTGGTTTTTTTCTTTTCTTTTGTTGATGTGGTATATCACATTGATTGATTTGTGTATGTTGAACCATCCTTGTGACCCTGGGATGAATCCAACTTGGTTGTGGTGTACAAACTTTTTTATGTGTTGTTGGATTCAGTTTGCTAATATTTTGTTGAGAATTTTCCCATCTACATTCATCAAAGATATTGGACTGTAATTTTCTTTTTTTGGTGGTGTCTTTGTCTGGTTTTGGTATCCGGGTGATGCTGGATTCATAGAATGTCTTTGGGAGTGTTCCCTCCTCTTCAATCTTTTGGAAGAGTTTAAAAAGGATTAGTATATAAGTTCTTCTTTGTATGTTTGGTAGAATTCACCTGTGAAGCCATCTGGTCCTGAACTTTTGTTTGTAGGAAGTCTTTTTTTTTTTAAATTACAGATTCTATTTTATTTCTAGTGATTGCTCTGTTCAAATTATCTATTTCTTTTTGATTCAGTTTTGGTGCACTGTATGTTTCTAAAAACTTGTCCATTTCTTCTAGGTTGTCCAATTTGTTGGCATATAATTGTTCATAGTATTCTCTTTTTTTATTGCATTTCTGTGGTATCAGTTGCTATTTCTCCTCTTTCATTTCTTATTTTGTTTATTTGGGTCCTCTCTCTTTTCTTCTTGGTGAGCCTGGCCAAAGGTTTGTCAGTTTTTTTTACCCTTTCAAAGAACCAGCTCTTTGTTTTATTGATTTTTTTCTATTACTTTTAAAAATCTCTATTTTATTTCCTCTCTGATCTTTATTATTTCATTCCTTCTGCTGACTTTAGATTTTGTTTATTCTTCTTTTTCTAATTCTTTTAGGTGGTAGGTTAGTTTGAGATTTTTCCTATTTCTTGAAGAAGGCCTGTATCACTATGAACTTCCCTCTAAGAACTGCTTTTGCTGCTTCCCATAGATTTTGTATGATTGTTTTCATTGTCATTTGTCTCAAGGTATTTTTTAATTTCCTCTTTGATTTCCTCCTTGAACCATTGGTTTTTTAGTAGCATGTTGTTTATTCTCCATGTAATTGTTGTTTTTCTCATTTTTTTTTCCTGTGGTTGATTTCTAGTTTCATGCTCTTGTGGTCAGAAAAGATGCTTGAAATAATTTCTATACTCTTTTAAATTTGTTGAGGCTTGTTTTATGCCCTAGTATGTAATCAATCTTAGAGAATTTTCCATGTGCACTTGAAAAGAATGTGTATTCTGGCTTCTTTTGGATGTAATGTCCTGAAAATATCAATTAAGTCTAACTGTTCTATTGTATCATTTAGGATCTCTGTTGCCTTATTGATTTTCTGTCTGGAAGATCTGTCCATTGATGTGAGTGGGGTGTTGTAGTCCCATTGATTTCCACCTTTATGTCTGTTAGTATTTATTTCATGCATTTGGGTGCTCCTATATTGGTGCATATATGTTGACAAGTGTAATATCCTCTTCTTTTATTGTTATATAGTGTCCTTCTTTATCTTTCCTGTTTATAGCCTCTGTTTTGTTTGATATGAGTATTGTGACCCCTGCTTTCTTGTCATTTCCATTTGCATGAAATATCTTTTTCCATCCCCTCACTTTCAATCTATGTGTGTCCTTTGCCCCAAAGTGGATCTCTTGTAGGCAGTATATTGTAGGCTTTTTTGTTTTTTTTTAATCCAACCTGCCACTCTATGTCTTTTTATTGGAGCATTTAGTCCCTTGTCATTTAAGGTAATTGTTGATAGATATGTACTTATTGCCATTTTAAACCTTGTTTTCCCATTGATTTTGTATTTCTTCTTGTTCCTTTCTTTTTGTTTTTCCTTTTGTGGTTTGATGATTTTCTTTTGTATTATGCTTGTGTTCTCTTCTTTTTGGTTTTCATGAATCTATTGTATGTTTTTTGATTTGTGGTTACCCTGTTTTTCAAGTATGTTAACATCTTCCTATATCTACTTGCTTGGACTGGTAGTCATATAAGCTGAAAAACATTCTGAAAAAAAATAAACCCACTACATTTTCTTACTCTCCTCCCCCACATTGTATGATTTTGATGTCCTCTTTTACATCTGCATGTTTATCCTTCTGCCATTCATTGTGGTTATCAGCACTTTCACAGAAAATTTTGCAGAAAATTTTTTTGATTTTTAAAAAATCTGTGCACTGGCTTATTTAAGTGATTTACTTTCCAGTTGTGATTTTCTCTTTCCTATAGAGTCTTGCTGCTTTTCTATTTAGAGAAGGCCTTTCAATATTTCCTTTGGGCTAGGTTTTACTATTGCTGTATTCTTTTACTTTTTGCTTATCTGAGAATTTCTTTATCTCTTCTTCTATTCTATTCTTCTTCTAAATAATCTTGCTGGGTAGAGTATCCTAGGTTGCAGATTTTTCCCTTTCAGGACTTTGAATGTATCTTGCCACTCCCTTCTAACCTGCAATGTTTCTGTAGAGAAATTACCTGATAGCCTTATGGGGGTTCCCTTGTAATTAACTTTGTTTTTCTTTTGCTGCCTTTACAATCCCCTCTTTAACTTTTGCCATTTTAATTATGATATGTTTTGGTGTAGGTCTGTTTGGGTTCATCTTGTTTGGGACCCTCTGTGCTTCCTGTACCTGGATATCTCTTTCCTTCTTTAGGTTTGGGAAATTTTCAGCCATAATTTCTTCAAATACATTTTCAATCCTCTTTTCTCTTTCTTCTCCTTCTGGTATCCCTATTTTGCATATATTGGCATGCTTTACATTATCCCATAGGTCTCTTATATTGCTTTCTTCTTTTTTTTTTCTTCATTTGGCTTTCTGTCTGCTGTTCTGATTGGGAGATTTCCATTATTCTATCTTCCAGATCACTTATTCATTCTTTTCCAAATTCAATCTGCTATTTATTGTCTGTAGCTCATCTTTCATCTCACCAAATGAATTTTTAAATTTTTCTTGGTTCCTTCTATAGCTTCTAGTTTCTTTTTACAGTAATCTGCATTTCTATCAATATCTCTTCTTAATTCCTTCAGTATTTTCATTATCTCCTTTTTTAAATTCAGTGTCTATTAGACTGAGGAGGTCTGTTTCATTGTTTGTTCTTTCAGGGGAATTCTCTTGATCTTTTAATCTGGAGTGATGCCTCTGCTTCTTCATTTTACTTATATTTCTCTTACCCTATGGGTTTAGGAGGAACAGTTATCTACTGTGGTCTTAGAAGGCTTTTTTGTTTGTTTGTTTTTATGTTGGCTAAACATGCTGCATGTCTTGCGGGATCTCAGTTCTCTGACCAGGGACTGAACGTGGGCCATGGCAATGAAAGCACCAAATCCTAACCACCAGACCACCAGGGAACTCTCAAGGGCTATTTTTATATGGAATGTCCTTGTGTAGCCTGTGTGGTTTTAGTACTTTTGGTGCGAGGGCTGCTTTTAGTATGGATGCCTGCTGCGTCTTTCCTCAGTGTGTGCTGGCCATTATCTGCTTGATAGGGGGTGTGACTGGTGTTGCGGTGACCAGAGCCTGCCCTGGATAGTGAGTGGGGCCTCCTCTTTGATCTGTGGTTTTCACTGCCCTGTTGGGGTAAGGGCATGCTCCCTAGTTGTTGGAGTATAGGCCCCCAGACCCATTTCTAAGCTGTGGTGTGAGGGGGGTGGGATGGGAGAGGAGTCAGTGAGTATTCCTCAATTGGAGCTGCCCATCAGGCAGCACGCTGTGGTGTCACTTGTCACCTGTCGTGTGGGCTCACAAAGTACACTGTTGTTGGCACTGCCCTCGGCCCTGCTTCCACTGCGGGAAGGCAAGAAATCAGCCCAGATGTCCCTCAGGTGCTGTGTTCACAAAACTACAAGCACAGATTTGTAGACACTGATCCACTGAAGTCAGGTATCGGGACTGCAGCGGAAGCAGCCCAGACTCCAGGCCAGCCACACAGCTGCTAATGCCAGACTATCCCAACTGTGGGAACACCTGCAGTCCACTTGGCTGTCCTGCAGGCACTGAGTTTACAAAGGTGGTGGCAGTAATGTAAATCCAAGGTGTGGACAGCCGCTGAGGATCAGCTCTGATTTCAGTTCCGCCTCCACTCTGTGGCCAATCGCTGGTGCTTACACGTTCCCACACTCCCAGAGGCCAGAGAAAGAGGCTGGTATGGTGGGCCCTCCCCTTCCCAACATCGAATGAAACTGGTCCAGACCTCCAGCACCACCCTGCATGGGAAACACTAAATGGACATTCTGGGCGACTTGTTACTTGGCAAGAGCTAACAGAGACAACAATGAAAGTCAGGACTTTGAGTTGGGGGAAAACATCTGGAAAGGGGAGGTGTTTCCTCATACTGAAAAAAAGACTGGGGTCCACTCTAAAAATCACCCTCCACAGGTCTGTCAGGGGAGAGGTGCTTCCTTCTAAAACAACTTTCCCTGCCCTGGAGTTCTCTGCTCATTTTTCTCTAATTTTGGAAGCACTGTTTCAGTCCTAGGGATCCACATTTATTCGTTTATAAATTTATTTATTTATTTCCTTATGGCTGCATGGGGTCTTCATTGCTGCATGTGGGCTTTCCCTACTTGCGGCGAGCAGGGGCTACTCTTCGTTGTGGTGTGTGGGCTTCTCATTGCGGTGGCTTCTCTTGTTGCAGAGCACGGGCTGTAGGTGCACAGGCTTCAGTAGTTGTGGCTCACGGGCTCTAGAGCGCAGGCTCAGTAGCTGTGGTGCATGGGCTTAGTTGCTCTGCGGCATGTGGGGTCTTCCTGGACCAGGGCTCGAACCCATGTCCCCAACATTGGCAGGCGGATTCTTAACCACTGCACCACCAGGAAGTCCCCACATTTATTCTTAAGACCCTGCTCCCTGTTACCATGCCAACTGCACCAAAGGAACTGAACCTTTTATTTAAATGTGTGGACCAAATGTCTACTCAGTCATAAAATGATCAAAAGGCCGACCAGAGACCCACAGATATATCTTCGGGTCTACTTTCATGGGTCACAATTAGAATTTTGAACCAGGGAGGTGGTGGAGGTGAGTCTGGTAGATGCGAGGTCCAGTCCTGACCCTGTGACATCCTTCCTGTGTGATCTCGGGCACCCCACGGAGCCTCCCAGAGCCTTGGTTTCCTCATTGGCAACGTGGGGATGGTAGGGTATCTACCCGCTAGTGCTGAGAGCCCGAGCACAAGGTATAAAAGGCTCAGCAGGGTGCCTGCCTATAGGAGGCCCTGGCAGCCCTCAGCCCTCATTCTTGGGCTGGTCCACCACGGTTTCTGCAGGACCACCCCCGTCAACAGGCTCCTCCTCCTGGTCAGAGCTCAGGTGTTGAGTCAGGTGTGGCAACTGGGCAAAGGTGTCCCCCACCTTCTCGTCAGCGTGTGTCCTCTGGTGTCGAATGAGGGCGGAGGAGAAGCCGAAGGCCTTGCCGCAGCCGCTGCACTCGTACGGCTTCTCCCCAGTGTGCACGATGTGGTGCTGGATCAGGTAGGAGCGGTTGCTGAAGGCCTTGCCGCACTCAGGGCACGCGTCGGGCCGCTCGCCAGTGTGTGTGCGCCGGTGCAGCGTCAGCGACGAGCCCTGGCTGAAGGCATGGCCGCAGTCCCTGCACCAGTAGGGCTTCTCTCCGGTGTGGACCTTCTGGTGCTCAATTAGGGAGGACACGTGGCTGAAGGTGGTGCCGCACTCCAGGCACTTGTAGGGCCGCACCCCCGTGTGCACGAGGTGGTGCTGCACCAGGTGCGAGCGGTTGCTGAAGGCGCGGCCGCAGTCCCGGCAGGCGTAGGGCCGCTCTCCAGTGTGCATGCGCCGGTGCTGGCTCAGGTGCGACACCTGCGTGAAGGCCTTGCCGCACTGCGCGCACATGTACGGCTTCTCGCCCGTGTGGATGCGCCAGTGCTCGGCCAGCGAGGCGCTCTGGCTGAAGGGCGCACCGCACTCGGGGCACGTGTAGGGCTTCTCGCCCGTGTGCATGCGACGGTGCTGCGCCAGGTGCGTGATCTGCGTGAAGGCCTTGGCACACTGGCCACAGGCGTAGGGCCGCTCGGCAGTGTGCGTGCGCTGGTGGCGGATGAGCGCCGAGGAGAAGCGGAAGGCCTTGTCGCACTGTGCACACACGAATGGCTTCTCGCCCATGTGGATGCGCTGGTGCTCCAGCAGGGAGGAGCGGTTGCGAAAGGCCTTGGCACACTGGCCACATGCAAAGGGCCGCTCGCCTGTGTGCACACGCCGGTGCTGCGCCAGGTGCGTGGGGCGCATGAAAGCCTTGCCACAGTCCGCACAGCTGTGTGGCCGCTGGCCCGTGTGTGTGCGCCGGTGCGCCGCCAGGTAGGAGCCCTGGCTAAAGGCCTTGCCGCACTCACCGCATGTGTAGGGCCGCTCGCCCGTGTGCGTCTGCCGGTGCAGCATCAGGTGCACGCTCTGGCTAAAGGCCTTGCTGCAGTTGGGGCAGGAGAACGGCTTCTCCCCCGTGTGGGTTCTTTGGTGCAGGGTGAAGGCCGAGCAGTAGCTGAAGGCCTTTCCACAGTCCTGACACTTCCACGGCTTTCTGGTTCCACCACCTCGTTCCTCCTCCTCCTCTGCGCTGGCGTCTGTGTTCTTCTGGTTTGGGTTCTTTCTTGGTGCACCGCGCCTCTGGGGCCTGCAGTCAGCCTGGGTAGTTGTGGGGCTCGATCTGGTCCTGGGGGTTCTGGTGCATTCATCATGCTCTGGGATGCAGTCCTCAGTGGGGTCTTCCTCGTGGACCTCCTGGTTCTCCCGGCCATCCCTGAAATGACCTTCGTGTTTCGGGGTTTCTTCCAACTCAGAGTCTTGCTGGACGGCAACCGTCAAGAGTCCTTCCATCCCGGCTTTGTGAGCTGCTGCCTCGATTTCACATCTTCGTTACTGGATGAGAAAGAAAGAGAGGGAGGGAGGGAAAGAGGGAGGGAGGGAAGGGAGGGAAGGAAGAGGAGGAAAGAAGGAAAGAAAGAAAAAAGAATGACAACAAAAAACCAAACAGGTTTGTCACCTGTCCCGGGCTGGAAAAGGATCAGTGCAGGGTCTGTCTACTGACAGTGTGGGTCACATCATGCTTTGTTGCGGGACCATCCTGTGCCTTGTAGGATGTTGAGCAGCGTCCCTGACCTCTACTCACTGGATGCCCCCAGGTGTGACAACCAAAACTGTTTCTAAACCCTGCTGTTATGGGTTCAATTGCGTCCATGCAAAAGATGTACTGAAGTCCTAATCCCTGGTGCCTGTGACTATGTGCACGTGTGGAGAGCAGTCAGTGACCTGCTTTGGGTTCAGCCCCCTGGGGTGGGTGGGCCAAGTGGGGGCCATCCTAGGGGTGATGAGTTTCTCCTGGTATCACCAGCAGCACACCCCTCCCTGAAAGACCCTGCTCACGTGGGTCCAGAGGCCCTGTGTCCGTCTCCCCCCAGCCGCAACCAGCTTCCAGCTTGCTCCCTGCTGTGTGTAAAGTCACACTCACAGGCTGAGCCTGAGCCTCCCTCAGAAGGCTCTGAGCTCCCCTCATCCCCCTGGTGCTCCCCACCCCAACCCCAGCAAAGACGAGCTACAGGTGGCGGCGAGCAGGTGTACAGGGAGGTGTACACGCACAGCAGGTAGAGGAAGCCAGTGAAAGTTTTCACAGGTGGGTGGGCCACATGTCCGGACCAGGAGGAGACATTTCATCTTAACTAGCACACAGAGCACGACCGCCATCAACACAGAGATCCTGATTTCCACTCTGAAATCAACACCGCTCCACCCTAGCCCAAGGCCCAGCAGCATCAGCATTGCCCGGGACAAGTGCAGCGCTCAGGCCTCTCCCCAGGCCTGGTAACTTGGAATCTGCCTTCTGATAAGAGCCCCGGGTGGTTTGTGGGCACAGGAACATCTAAGAGGCACTGGTCCTGGCCACTCTGAAGCCAACTCGGGTGTATTATTATAGTGGCCAAAATAACCAGCACCTGTTGAACACAGACCTATGTGCCCATCACCCTTTAAGCTCTTTTATTCCTCAGTGAGGCTCCCAGAAGTGGCAATACCAGGACCCACACCTGGGCTGCCCAGCTCCAGAGCTTTTCCTCTTCCTCTCTCTCCCAATTAAAATCACTAATGGCAGGACTTCCCTGGTGGTCCAGTGGCTAAGACACCAAGATCCCAATGCAGGGGGCCCAGATTCGATCCCTGGTTGGGGAACTAACATCCCACATGCCGCAACTAAAGATCCCGCACGTCGCAACTAAGACCCTGAGCAGCCGAATAAATAAATACTTTTTAAAAAACCACTAATGGCTCCATAAATGCCACACTCCTCTCCATGGCCTGCACAGCATCTCCCTGACCTCAGCCTCTACAACACCCTCACCTGCTCTGGGCTTGCCCTGCTCCAGCCAGAGGCCTCCTCCCTGTTCCACAAACACTCCAGGCATGCTCCTGCCACAGGGCCTTTGCACTGGCCGTTCCACCTACCTGGAATGCTTGTCCCCCAGCGCAGGGCTCAATGAGCCAAGACTTGGAGGAAGTTATGGAGCGAGGATTCTGGGCCGTGAGCCCAGCAAGTGCAAAGGTCCTAAGGCAGGACCATGATGGAGGTGATGGAGGAACAGTTAAGGGGCTGGGCAGGGTTGGGGGGCGCTGGAGAAGAGTGACCTAGGCGGAGAGCAGGGGAGATTAGATATGGCAGGGTGAGGGCCAGACCATGCAGGGTCTTTGTGCAGAGGTGAGAACTTTGCTGGTGGGAGCCAAATGGGGCCAGTCCCAGTTCTGGTGCCACCCCCACAGGCAACCCTCAGGCTTGAGTGGGGCCTGACTGGGTCCCCAGAGCAGGCAGTGGTACCCACCTCGTGGGTTTGGGAGCATCAGGTCCTGTCCATGTCACTCACGCTGTGGCTCCTGCCGTGGCCACACATGCCTCAGTGGGTCCAGTCAGCATCTGTGAGGAAAAGAAACAGGGACCCCTGAAGGAAGATGCTGGGGCAGGCGCAGGTGGGTGGGTGAAGCAAGAACGCAGGGTGTTTCCTCTGTGTGCACGTGGGGAAGGTAAGTGGATTCAGGGTGGGGTACACCTGGGCCAGTCAGGTGCACAAGCAAGCAACCAAAAGGGAGACAGAGACGTGCTCAGAGGCAGACACATGTCACATCACACACAGACACACACATGGAGTTGCATGCAACCACACGGGGGGGGGCTGTTATACCACCCCCTGCCTTGGCCCTCAGATGCCCTTACACAGTCAGCCATATGCTGTGGCACAGTCCTTCCCATACAGTAGGAGGCAGGCAGTCTCGCACACCCACTCAACTCCAAGTGCGTCTGCGGTCACGCCTGCCCATGCACACATGGGTACACACACAACAAAGTCCCACATGCCGCCCTGCTCAACGGGAGGCCTGGCCTGGGTCACCACCCACAGTGGCACTCCTAGTCACACACAGAGTCATGCGGTGGGCAGAGCTCCGCACATATCCAGAGCCGCAGGTTTGCAGGGTCTCCCCCACGCGCAAACAGACACACACACACACACACACACACACACACACACACACACACCACACACGCAGCACCCCCACCCTCGCAGTGTCTCTCATCCTGTGCACAGCCCTCCACTCAGGCACACCCTGACCATCCAGCTCCATGCTGGCAGGCACACCCACCCAGCCACCCTACGCAGTTGCACAGCCAGGAAGTGTGGAATTATACACCTCACACCCACCTAGGAGAACAAGTTCCACACATGCCCAAAGTCACAGATAGGCAGAGGTCCCCAAATGCTCAAATTCACAGGCACAGGCCGCTAGGGTCAGGCACGTGCAAACATGTGGTGACACTTGGGGACGGACTCACATGAAGTCTCATGCACAGATGGGACAGGCGGGCCTACACGCACAGTGACACACATAGCTACACGCCCGCACCGGCACAAAGTTCTGGAGTGGCACGCAGGGCAGGCCTCACACGCACAGGAACACGCCGCTGGAGTCGAGATCATACCGTCACACACAGACACACAGGGGACAAGCGTACACACAATCGTGCATGCGCACCGCGGCGCCCTCGCCTCCAGGACCATCTCTGAAGGCCTTGGGCGGCTCCCGCCGAGCCTGGCGGGTTTGGGTCAGTTTCTCCACGGTCTCTGGCCTATCCGGCCCACGCGGAGCCCCGGTGACCCCTCGTCCGGCGGTGGCGCGGACGTGCGGGCCACACAGGTCAAGGTATCAGCCACCACAAACTAGCCCAAGCGCCAGGCCGGCCCGGACTGCGCGTGCGCACTGGGAGAGTTGCGGCTCGCTCGGGTCCGTCAAGAACTACAACTCCCAGAAGGTGCCGCGCTGCGCCTGCACAGTGACTCGGGCCCGCAGCGCCGGTGTACGGAAACTACAAGTCCCAGAAGGCCGTGCGACCGCACACAGTGGGATGATGAATCTCAGCGGCTCCGGGAGCCCGAGGAGGGCAGGGCGGCTGGGGGCGGGGCTTGGGCGTGTCTCTACCTGAGCTCCGCTCACCACGACCTGGGCGCCCTGGTGGGCGGGGCCAGTAATATGGAGGCGGGACTCTTCTTCCTCAAGGAGGGGGCGGAGTCCACAGGTGAGGGTAAAAAAGACCCTTAGGATCAGAGAGGCTAAGTGAGTCACCCCAGGCCACACAGCACAGAAAGGGCTTGAGCTGGAGTTTGCAACCCACAGTTCACCCTTAAGCCATGGAAATCATTTGTCTCAGAGATATGATGTAATTCTAGACCAGAGGGAAAAAGGTGATAAACCCATTGACGTAGGCAAACGATTATAGTACAGAACTCGACATAAGAGTCACTATTGGCCTGCTGTTTTTTTGTTTTTTTGTGTTTTTTTTTCGGTACGCGGGCCTCTCACTGCTGCGGCCTCTCCCGTTGCGGAGCACAGGCTCCGGACGTGCAGGCTCAGCGGCCATGGCACACGGTCCCAGCCGCTCCGCGGCATGCGGGATCCTCCCAGACCAGGACACGAACCCGTGTCCCCTGCATCGTCAGGCGGACTCTCAACCACTGCGCCACCAGGGAAGCCCTGGCCTGCTGTTTTTGTAAAGTGCTTCTCCATAGAGTTAGGCTTCCTAAATTATTCCCTTCATAGGATTAGCCTTCATAAATCCTTCCTTCGGCCATTAGAGAAATGGGCACAAGCTCATTTTTAGATAGTTGGGAAAGCAGAGAAACGTGTGAATATACAATGGGAAGACGTATGTATGTCACCAGAATCAACATGCTACAGATTGTGAGATACTATATTATTTTACATACTCCCAAGGCTGCCCGTTAAACCATGACACCTGCTTTTTATTGTTTTTAATTGAGGTATAGTTGATGTACAATATTATATGAGTTTCAGGTGTACAGCATAATGATTCAAATTTTTAAAGCTTATACACCATTTATAGTTATTATAAAATACTGGTTATAGTCCCTATGTTGTACAATATGTCTTTGTAGCTTATTTATTTTATACATAGTAATTTGTATCTCAATCCTATACCCCTATTTTACGCCTCCCCCCATTCCCTCACTCCACTGGAAACATGCTTTCTTTACCTTTCAAGTTTTTGTTTTATGTGTAGATGTCCAGAGGCATTGTGGGTTTCCTCTCATCCTTCTGGAAGCTTCTGGCCTTGCATGGTAAGAACACGCCCACTGCCCCTCCAAGCCTGGGACTCATGGAGCAGAGCCTCCCAGCCAATCCACAGACCTGTAAGCATGAGAAGAAAGGATTTTTGTTTTAAGCCACCAAGGTTTTAAAATTTTTTTCTAGTTTAGTTTTACATTTGAATAGTTAAAAAACATCAGGGAACTTCCCTGGGGGCGCAGTGGTTAAGAATCTGCCTGCCACTGCAGGGGACACAGGTTCGAGCCCTGGTCTGGGAAGATCCCATGTGCCATGGAGCAACTAAGCCCATGTGTCACAACTACTGAGCCTATGCTCTAGAGCCCGTGAGCCACAACTACTGAGCCCACGTGCCATAACTACTGAAGCCCACGTGCCTAGAGCCCAGGCTCCGCAGCAAGAGAAGCCACCGTGATGAAGCCCACGCACCGCAATGAAGAGCAGTCCCCACTCACCACAACTAGAGAAAGCCCGTGCACAGCAACAAAGACCCAGCACAGCCAAAAATTAATTAATTAATTTTTTAAAATAAAAATAAAAAACGCCTCTTACACTTTCCTCATAAACCATGTAGGGAGCTCAGAAGGCTGAAGGTTTTTTGGGTTTTTTTTACTAAAAAGCTTCCCCCCCCCTTTTTAAAAAAAGGCAGGGATTACTCAAATACAGGAAAGGACCTTTCTATTCAAGTATATGATGTGGAAGTATTATGAAGAAAAACATTTTATTATGCTCATTTCATTATTCTGTGGTTATTAGGAAAAAACGTTCTATTAGTAGCAATTCAAGCAGGGCACAGAGGGAGGGCTCCATCTCTGCCCCACAGTGGGACTTTATCGGGGTGGCCAGGGAGCCAGGGATGGCTGGGTTGGCTCAGTTTGTCCATACATCTGGGGCCTGGCTCTTCTCCATGCAGTGGGTGTTGGGGCTGGCCAGACACCTCCATGTGGCTCACTTGGGCCTCCTCACAGCACAGTGGACCGAGAGTAGTAGAACTTCTCATACAGTGGTTCCGGGCTTCAACAGGAGTAAGCCAGGAGCAAGCCACTGAGTGGAGGGTCGATTTGTTACATAGCAGTTTATTGGCAATAAACTGACTGAGACAGAGGCAGGGCCCAGAGATGAAGCTGAAGTGTAGGCCGGGTAATTCAGGTTCTTGTGGGCCATGCTAAGAACACTTCCTGAATGTGCGAGGCAATCGCTGCTGTGCTTTATATCTTTTAAAGCTGGAAGAGGGAATTTCCTGGCTGTCCAGTGGTTAGGACTCAGCGCTTTCACTGCTGGGGCCCCGGGGTTTGATCCTTGGTGGTGGGACTAAGATCCCGCATGCCATGCCGCGCGGCCAAAAAGAAAAAGAAAGCTGGAATAGTCTGCATTTATGATACTACGTGTGCCTGCCTGGTGTGAGTACTGAACACTGTTTCCTTAACCTTTTGGGAAGTTCTTTCCCTGGCCTTGAACCTTGGTTCTGCTAAGCGCTCAAGGGGGACCCTCTGCAGATCTCCGGGTGGTCCTATTCGCTTCAGTACCCTTTCCTAGGAACTCAGGCCATGTTGGTTTTCCTGGATTCTCAGCTCCATCTCTTCAACTCAGGGGGTCTACAGGGCTCTGCCTGGATTCCTCCCCCTGCACCGTGACCTAGAAATGCTCTTAAGATAGTAAGCCAGGGAAATGGTAGGGCTCCCTTCATTCATTTCCTATGTCCCACTGTCCTTTGTGGCCTGATGTGCACTGTCTTAAAAAGCACGACGTTTTATGTTTTGCCCCTTTTATGGTTGTTTCATAAGGGAGGGAAAATCTGGTCCCTGTTACTCTAAGTTGGCCAGAAGCAGAAGTCCATGGTGGTTTTTAACTAACATGAGCCTAATTTTGGATAGACAACAACACCAAGTATGATTTTACCAAAGAAAAGCAGAAATAGTTCAATTTATACCAAGAAAACATATTTTTTCTTGAATGAAAAATAGTGGTGATTTTACTCCAGTGATATAAATTGGGTTGGCCAAAAAGTTTGTTCAGTTAATGAATATATTTTTCAGTAAAGTTCGTGGGAAAAATGAAAAATGTGTCTTTTATTTTTACTTAAAACCGAACCAACTTTTTGGCCAACTCAATAGTATCTTCACTCTTAAGGGTTTATGGATACTTGTCCATCCTTGCTGAAATCATGAGAGGGGACATTTTCCTCAAAGAATGGACAATGGAAACAGCTCAAGGTTCTTTTCCTTTAAATATTTTTGTTTTTATTTTTTATTGAAGTATAGTTGACTTACAAGTTTGTGTTAGTTTCTGGTGTGATTCAGTTATATATACATATATTTATATATAAATATATTTGCATATGTATATATAAAACTGAATATATATATTCTTTTTCAGATTCTTTTCCATTATAGTTTATTACAATGTATTGAATATAGTTCCCTGTGCCATACAGTAGGACCTTGTTGTTTGTCTATTTTATACATAGTAGTTTGTATCTGCTAATCCCAAATTCCTAATTTATCCCTTCCTCCCCTTTCCCCTTTGGTAACCATAAGTTTGTTTTCTATGTCTGTGAGTCTGTTCCTGTTTTGTAAATAAGTTCATTTGTGGTTTTTTTTTTTTTTTTTTTTTTTTTGGCCGTGTCACCATGTGGCTTGTGGGATCTTAGTCCCCCGACCAGGGATTGAACGTGAGCCCCAGCAGTGAAAGTGCTGAGTCCTAACCACTGGACCGCTGGCAAATTCCCATTTGTGTCATTTTTTTTTTTAAAGATTCCACATATAAGTGATAAATGTGATTTTTAAAATAGTTTTCTTTATAAAGTTATATTTACCTGTTATGAGCTGAATTGTGTCTCCCTCCCATCCCCTCCCGCCAATGATATTTTGAAGTCCTAACCCTCAGTATCTCAGAATGTTATTTGGGGGTAGGGACTTTACAGAGGAAATCAAGTTAAAATTAGGTCATCAGGGTGGGTCCTAATCCCATAGGACTGGTGTCCTTATAAAAAGGGGAAATTTGGATACAGAGCCATGTAGGCATAGAAGGAAGATGATGTAAAGCGACACAGGCCATCCACAAAGGAAGGAGAGAAGCCTGGAACTGATCTTCCCACAAGATCCAACTTTGCTGATATCTTGGTTTCAGAATTCCATCCTCCAGAACCGTGAGGCAATACATTTCTCTTTCCTAAGCCCCCCCAGTTCATGGTACTTTGTTACAGCAGCCCTAGCAACTAATACAGAGGCTATAAACAACAGCTGTGGTTTAGTTCGTTAGCCGTGGGCTGGGTTCAGCTAAGCAGTTCTTCTGGTCTTTCTGGGCCCACTCATGCATCACTGGTCAGCTACAGGCTGACTGGGGACTGGCTCATTTAAGGTGGCCTCACCTGCGATGGCTCATTTCTGCTCCAACAGGCTAGCCCGAGCCTGTCCACATGGCAGCTGGGTGGGGTTCCAAGAGTGTGAGCAGAGTCTGCAACACCACTTGAGTCCCAGGCTCCACGTGGATGCATTTCCATGTTCACAGCATTCTATTGGCCAAAGCAAACTACAGGTACAGTCCAGATTCAAGGAGTGGGAAAATGGAAATGTTGCAAGACAGGTGGATGCAAGAAAGGGTGGGAAATTAGCTTCACTTTTTGGGTAATCTATAACACACACACACACACACATAAATATAAGCGATCGGATATAGGGGTCACACACACTAGTGGAATTGCACACACTTCTCCTCTATAAAAAATAGATGCAAAGATCTTTCAACTACTCCTTAAGGGATGTTGTTTCCAGACATCTTCTTTCAGGGTCAACCCCTTTCACGCATAATTATTATCATGCTAAAATGTATTCCCAAGTATGGCTTGAATCTCTCTATCCCTTATTGGTAAAAGAAGTCCAAAGGTGGCAAGTACCTAAATTACACCTTACATTTATTTAACGAATCCTCAACTGAAGACCATTTATGTGCTTTCCACATTCTCTCTGGGATGAAGGATGTTGCTGTCAACATCTGGTTTTTCTCAGTTTTAAAAATAGGTGATACTATGGGATGCAGCAAAAGCAGTTCTAAAAGGGAAGTTTACAGCAATGTAATCCTACCTCAAGAAACAAGAAACAACTCAAATAAACAACCTAACCTTACACCTAAAGCAATTAGAGAAAGAAGAACAAAAAAACCCCAAAGTTAGCAGAAGGAAGGAAATCATAAAGATCAGATCAGAAATAAATGAATAAGAAATGAAGAAAGCAATAGTAAAGATCAATAAAACTAAAAGCTGGTTCTTTGAGAAGATAAACAAAATTGATAAACCATTAGCCAGCTTCATCAAGAAAAAAAGGGAGAAGACTCAAATCAACAGAATAAGAAATGAAAAGGAGAACTAACAACTGACACTGCAGAAATACAAAGGATCATGAGAGATTACTACAAGCAACTATATGCCAATAAAATGGACAAATTGGAAGAAATGGATAAATTCTTAGAAAAGCACAACCTTCTGAGACTCAACCAGGAAGAAATAAAAAATATAAACAGATCAATCACAAGCACTGAAGTTGAGACTGTCATTAGAAATCTTCCAGCAAACGAAAGCCCAGGACCAGATGGCTTCACAGGTGAATTCTATCAAACATTTAGAGAAGAGCTAACACCTATCCTTCTCAAACTCTTCCAAAATATAGCAGAGGGAGGAACACTCCCAAACTCATTCTACAAGGCCACTATCACCCTGATACCAAAACCAGACAAAGATATCATAAAGAAAGAAAACTACAAGCTAATATCACTGATGAACATAGATGCAAAAATCCTCAACAAAATACTAGCAAACAGAATCCAACAGCACATTAAAAGGATAATACACCATGATCAAGTGGGGTTTATCCCAGGAATGCAAGAATTCTTCAATATACGCAAATCAATCAATGTGATACCCCATATTAACAAATTAAAGAATAAAAACAATATGATCATCTCAATAGATGCAGAAAAAGCTTTCAACAAAATTCAACGCCCATTTATGATAAAAACCCTCCAGAAAGTAGGCATAGAGGGAAGTTACCTCAGCATAATAAAGGCCATATATGACAAACCCACAGCCAACATCATCCTCAATGGTGAAAAACTGAAACCATTTCCACTAAGATCAGGAAAAAGACAAGGTTGTCCACTCTCACGACTATTATCCAACATAGTTTTGGAAGTTTTAGTCACAGCAATCAGAGAAGAAAAAGAAATAAAAGGAATACAAATTGGAAAAGAAGAAGTAAAGATGTCACTGTTTGCAGATGACATGATACTATACATAGAGAATCCTAAAGATGCTACCAGAAAACTACTAGGGCTAATCAACGAATTTGGTAAAGTAGCATGATACAAAATTAATGCATAGAAATATCTTGCATTCCTATACACTAATGATGAAAAATCTGAAAGAGAAATAAAGGAAACACTCACATTTACCATTGCAACAAAAAGAATAAAATACCTAGGAATAAACCTACCTAAGGAGACAAAAGACCTGTATGCAGAAAACTATAAGATACTGATGAAAGAAATTAAAGATGATACAAACAGATGGAGAGACATACCATGTTCCTGGACTGGAAGAATCAACACTGTGAAAGTGACTCTACTACCCAAAGCAATCTACAGATTTAACGCAATCCCTATCAAACTACCAATGGCAGTTTTCACAGAACTAGAACAAAAAAATTCACAATTTGTATGGAAACACAAAAGACCCTGAATAGCCAAAAGAAAGAAAAATGGAGCTGGAGGAATAAGGATCCCAGACTTCAGAATATACTACAAAGCTACAGTAATCAAGAAAGTATGGTACTGGCACAAAAACAGAAACATAGATCAATGGAACAGGATAGAAAGCCCAGAGGTAAACCCACACACATATGGTCACCTTATTTTTGATAAAGGGGGCAAGAATATACAATGGAGAAAAGACAGCCTCTTCAATAAGTGGTGCTGGGAAAACTGGACAGTGACATGTAAAAGAATGAAATTAGAACAATCCCTAACACCATACACAAAAGTAAACTCAAAATGATTTAAAGACCTAAATGTAAGGCCAGACACTATAAAACTCTTAGAGGAAAACATAGACAGAACACTCTATGACATAAATCACAGCAAGATCCTTTTTGACTCACCTCCTAGAGAAATGGAAATAAAAACAAAAATAAACAAATGGGACCTAATGAAACTTAAAAGCTTTTGCACAGCAAAGGAAACCATAAACAAGACCAAAAGACAACCCTAGGATGGGAGAAAATATTTGTAAACGAAGCAACTGACAAAGGATTAACCTCCAAAATATACAAGCAGCTCATGGAGCTCAATATCAAAAAAACAAACAACCCAATATAAAAATGGGCAGAAGACCTAAATAGACATTTCTCCAAAGAAGATATACAGATTGCCAACAAATACAGGAAAGGATGCTCAACATCACTAATCATTAGAGAAATGCAAATAAAAACTAAAATGAGGTGTCACCTCACACTGGTCAGAATGGCCATCATCAAAAATCTATGAACAATAAATGCTGGAGAGGGTGTGGAGAAAAGGAACACTCTTGCACTGTTGGTGGGAATGTAAATTGATACAGCCACTATGAAGAACAGTATGGAGGTTCCTTAAAAAACTACAAATAGAACTACCATACGACCCAGCAATCCCACTAGTGGGCATATACCCTGAGAAAAACATAACTCAAAAAGAGTCATGTACCACAATGTTCATTGCAGCTCTATTTACAATAGCCAGGACATGGAAGCAACCCAAGTGTCCATCGACAGATGACTGGATAAAGAAGATGTGGCACATATATACAATGGAATATTACTAAGCCATAAAAAGAAATGAAATAGAGTTTTTTTGTAGTGAGGTGGATGGACCTAGAGTCTGTCATACAGAGTGAAGTAAGTCAGAAAGAGAAAAAGAGATACCGTATGCTAACACATATATATAGAATCTAAAAAGAAAAAAAATGGTTCTGAAGAACCTAGGGGCAGGACAGGAATAAAGACGCAGGAGTAGAGAATGGACTTGAGGACACGGGGAGGGGGAAGGGTAAGCTGGGACGAAGTGAGAGAGTGGCATGGACCTATATATACACTACCAAATGTAAAATAGATAGCTAGTGGGAAGAAGCTGCATAGCACAGGGAGATCAGCTCGGTGCTTTGTGACCACCTAGAGGGATGGGATAGGGAGGGTGGGAGGGAGACGCAAGAGGGAGGATATATGGGGGTATGTATATATATAGCTGATTCACTTTGTTATATAGCAGAAACTAACACACCATTGTAAAGCAATTATACTCCAATAAAGATGTTTAAAAAAAAGAGATTATACACTGTATAGCATTTGGTAATCTTGCTTTTTTTCCCACTTAACTACACATACCAAGAACCATTTTTTTTTGTCATTAAGACTTTTTCTGCAACATATTTTTTTAATGGCTGCCAGTATTGAACCAACACTTTCTAAAAATGTTGACTTTATTTGCTGTATTGTTCTATGAGTATTAACACACACATAGATTCAATACCACCAGCACCACCAAAATCAGGATGCAGAATGACTCCACCACCCCCAAATCGCCCCTCATTTCCCCCTTTTATAGTCACTTCCTGTCTCTTCCCCTAACCCCTGTCAACAACCAATATGGTTGTCATCTCTATAATTTCACATATTCCAGAATATCATACACGTGTATCAAAGACATCTTTAAGAGGATGGAATGTCCTTGTTGCCATGGTAACCTGCAGGAGGAAGCTCGACTTAGAGAAAGGAATTCAGGAATTGAGAGAAAGAACACACACAGTGATTTGTTGCGGGGCGTGGTGGGGGGGTAGTTAGGTCCATCCCCTCCCCTGCAGCTCGTGTTAGGAATTCCTAACCCTTCCCCCGCAACTGGGGTGAGAGGTTTGAGGTGAACTTCCCAGCAGACATCTCCCCAGGGACCCCAACTCCATGATTCCCGGGGTGGCTGCTGCTGCCCGAGGTCCCACAGACCAAATTCTCTTTACACTATCTGTAATCTCCCTGCACAGACGTCTGAGGCAGAATTAGAAGCGGCCAATGTTCTTGATGTTTTCCACCTTCCCAATTACCCCATCCAGGTGTCTCATTCAGGTGTCTCACCTGAATCCCCAATACCCCCTTCCCTTGTCTCCTGTCCGCTCCACTCCCCTTCAGTCCCATTCAAGTCTCCACTCAGCAGACAGAAGAAATGTTCGGAGGAAATGAAGTTAAGGTACGAGTCAGATTAAACCCCACAGGGGCTTCTTTGCTCAGAATAAATCTCAAATTCTTCTGTGGCCGGCCAGGCCCTGCTGACTTTATCTCCCCCTTGGTCACTGGGCTTCAGCCACAACGGCTTCTCTGCCTCTTCAAAGAACCAACCTCAGGACCTCTGCACCTGCTGTTACTCCCGCCCCTCCTCCCCTGAGCCCTTATGTGGTTCTTTTCTGTCTCCATTCAGGGTTCTGGCCAGAGATCACCTCCTCAGGGAAGTCCACCCTGACTGTCATCTCCAGAGGCCCTCCGTG
This sequence comes from Delphinus delphis, assembly GCF_949987515.2. NCBI lineage: Eukaryota > Metazoa > Chordata > Mammalia > Artiodactyla > Delphinidae > Delphinus > Delphinus delphis. The sequence goes on along the minus strand of NC_082702.1, from coordinate 2,306,026 downwards.
CATACCTCTGCCTTGTTTCCATCACAAACTTGATGCTCCTCTTGTCTGCTTATTGCATTACTGCATGTTCCCCCATCAGAACGTAAACTCTTAGGACGATGGCACAAAGAATGGAGCTAAGTTTCTGGATTTCTGCTGGTGTATATTTCTCACTGGGAATTGAAAAGATCCAAAGAGAAAAGATAACAACTCTTCCTGATTTCCTATGAAATTATTAAAATATTCTTTTCTTGTTGTTACTTTTATCAGGGAAACAGGAATCCAGTGACAATGAAGATGAGAGGGTCGATGTCTGAGGACAGAAAAAGCAGGTGTGTAGCAGGTATTACTGGAGGTGGCCCACTTTACCTTTCCTTGGATGTTCGGGGGCAGGATGGGGGGCTGATGTGGGAAACAGGGGCTCAGGACCAGACATCCAGGAACCCTCCCGTCTCTGAGCCCAGCGTTCTCATCTATCGGGGGCAGATGCTCCGAGGACCTCGCTGACAGTCAGGGCTGCTGGGCACGGTGTGCATATTTCACGCTGCCGGTAGGCACCGTCCGAGGTGATGTGGGGATGTGAAACCCAGCCTACACTCCACCCCCAAGCCACGTCCACGCCAGGGCTGCAGGAATCCCACAGAACATTGTGCTGTATATCCAAAGCCCTACAGACTTCCAAGGCCGTGTGCATGATTATCATAATTTGGGGAAAAAGTCATATTAAAAAACCCTTAAAAATACGAAGTAACAAAAGTATCTCGGTTATTTTGTTTCAATTTTAGGGAATGCTTTTGAGTTCATGAAGTGCCTGTGAGGTCGCTAGATGGCGCCCTTGAATCGTAGGAAAGTAAACAGGCTTTTTTTTTTTTTTTTTTAATTAAAAAAAATGTTTGTGTGTGTGAAAAATAACGCATGTAGAAAAAGTACACAGGACAAGATTTTACAATGCAACGAATAATATTTTACATATAACCGTACCCTTGTCTAGTAAAATCATACACTTTCTTATGTTCAAAGACTTTTTCTTGATTCCTTTCCTCACTACCCTCTTGCTTCCCCCCAGACATGAGTACAATACTGGTGTCTAACAGTATAATTTTGTTTTAGCTGCTGTTGGACTTCATATACGTGGCTTCGTACACTATATGTTTCTGTATATCTCGTTCAACACATTTGTGAGATTTAACTATGTTGTTGCATGTAGGTGTTATTTGGTCATTTTCATTGCTTTTTTCCCCCCATCATTTACCATCTTTTTACAATGAAATTTTATCTCAGGAAGGTGACATTTTTAATTTATTTTATTTTTTCTTTTATTTTTTTTTCTCATTGCCTTTGTTTTTGGTTAAATTTTTCTCATATTTTGGTGTTAATGGACATTTGTGTGGCTTCTGGTTTGACGCTGCTATAAATATTCTTGTACGTGTCTGGGTGTTCAAGTCCATGCATTACCCCTAAATACACATGTAGGAGGGGAACTGCTTTGTCATAAATTTGTGTGCATTAACCTTTAGTAGATACTGCCAATTTTATTGCCACAGTCGACCGATTTACACCCCCAGCAGTAGTGAATGAGTATTTCCATCTATTTCCCATTCCAAAACTTGGCAGTAAGCACGGTTTGGTGTTGGTTGTAGTTGTATCTCATTATGTTTTTCTTTTGCATTTTCCTGATTGCTAACGAGTTTGTGTATTTTTTCATCTATTGAATGGCAGTTCAATATTCTTCTTTCTGATGGGCTAGTTTAAGTTTCTTCCCCACTGTTTTCTTCTGAAGTATTTTCCTCTCTTTTTCTTTTTTTTTTTTTTTTTTTGCTTCACCCTGCGGCTTGTGGGATCTTAGTTCCCCAAACAGGGATCGAACCCGGGCTCCCAGCAGTGAAAGCACAGACTCCTAACCACTGGACAACCAGGCAATTCCCTCTTTTTGCTTTAGAGACGTTATTTCTGTGTTCAAGATATGAGCTCTTTTTCAAAGATATGTGTTGCAAACAATTTCCCACACTATAGCTTGACTTTTCAGTCCTTTCACTGTGTGTGTGTGATAGAGTGCTTAGTTTTTATATAATTAAACCAGTTGCGCTTGTTTCCAAGTCTAAACAGACCCCAAAGCAATGTGCCTCCTACCATCTTCTAAGAGTTTTATTGATTTTGAATTTACTTTTCCTTCTTCCTTTAGAACATATTTTTTTTGGTCTTTTACCTTTTTAAAAAAATTTTACTGGAGTATAGTTGATTTACAACGTTGTGTTAGTTTCGATATATGTATATTATAGAGGGCACATAGTTTTAAGAAGAGTTTGAGCTTGAGAAAATTTCACATTCTCTCTCTCTTTTTTTTTTAATTTAAATTTGTTTATTTATTTATTTTTGGCTACCTTGGGTCTTTGTTGCTGCGCGCAGGCTTTTCTCTGGTTGAGGAGAGCGGGGGCTACACTTCGTTGCGGTGCGCGGGCTTCTCATTGCCGTGGCTTCTCGTTGCAGAGCACGGGCTCTAGGCACGAGGGCTTCAGTAGTTGTGGCATGTGGGCTCAGTAGTTGTGGCACACGGGCTTAGTTGCTCCGAGGCATGTGGGATCTTCCCGGACCAGGGCTTGAACCCATGTCCCTTGCATTGGCAGGCGGATTCTTAACCACTGCGTCACCAGGGAAGTCCCCTCATGTTCTCTTAGTAGTGGTGAATTGGGCTAAGGCCGTTTATTGAAATGCCTTTACTTTCTTCACTTCTCTGCAATGCCATTTTTTCTTATCAATTAAATAAACATTTGTGTGTTGGCTCAGTTCTTTGCTCTCTTTGCTAGCTCACTGGTCAGATTTCCTTATTGTTACTTTCTGTAGCTTTGAGACAAGCATTGTTTTCTACTAGAGTTGGTCCTTTACCTTCGCATATAAATTTTAGGATTCAGTTTGCTTAGTTTCACACATACACACACTTACACATGCACACACATACCCTTGTGGGATTTTGACTGGGATGACACAAAATGTAGAGACTAATATAGGTAAAAATGAAAAGTGAAAATTACTGACTACTCAAGTTTATAACATGCGCCCATTAATGTAGGTCCTCTTTAATTCTTCTTTTTAATGTCATTTAATTTTTAAGTGAAAATTGTATATATTTAAGGTATACAGCATGATAATTTTTAAAAGTTTTAAAAATTGAAGTATAGTTGATTTACATTATTGTGTTAATTTTGGGGTACAGCAAAGTGATTCAGTTATACACATATGTTTTCAGATTATTTTCCATTATAGGTTATTGCAAGATATTGAATGCAGTTTCCTGTGCTATCCAGTAAATCCTTGTTGCTTATCTATTTTATATAGAGTTGTGTGTACCCTTTTTTTTTTTTTTAGTATAGATGTGCTTTTATTTGAAACTTAGACTAATTATAAGTCTTCCACTTGTATCAGGTAGAATACTCCAGGAGAAATCACTTTTTAACATCTTTATTGGAGTATAATTGCTTTACAATGGTGTGTTAGTTTCTGCTTTATAACAAAGTGAATCAGTTATACATATACATATCTTCCCATATCTCTTCCCTCTTGCATCTCTCTCCCTACCACCCTCCCTATCCCACACTTCTAGGTGGTACAAAGCACCGAGCTGTTCTCCCTCTGCCATGCGGCTGCCTCCCACTAGCTATCTATTTTATGTTTGGTACTGTATATATGTCCATGCCACTCTCTCACTTTGTCACAGCTTACCCTTCCCCCTTCCCATATCCTCAAGTCAATTCTCTAGTAGGTCTGTGTCTTTATTCCTGTCTTACCCCTAGGTTCTTCATGACATTATTTTTTCTTAGATTCCATATATATGTGTTAGCATACAGTATTTGTCTTTCTCTTTCTGACTTATTTCACTCTGTATGACAGACTCTAGGTCCATCCACCTCACTACAAATAACTCAATTTCGTTTCTTTTTATGGCTGAGTAATATTCCATTGTATATATGTGCCACATCTTCTTTATCCATTCCTCCGATGATGGACACTTAGGTTGCTTCCATCTCCTGGCTATTGTAAATAGAGCTGCAATGAACATTGTGGTACATGACTCTTTGTGAATTATGCTTTTCTCAGGGTATATGCCCAGTAGTGGGATTGCTGGGTCATATGGTAGTTCTATTTGTAGTTTTTTAAGGAACCTCCATACTGTTCTCCATAGTGGCTGTGCCAATTCACATTCCCACCAGCAGTGCAAGAGGGTTCCCTTTTCTCCACACCCTATCCAGCATTTATTGTTTCTAGATTTTTTGATGATGGCCATTCTGACCGGTGTGAGATGATATCTCATTGGCATTTTGATTTGCATTTCTCTAATGATTAATGATGTTGAGCATTCTTTCATGTGTTTGTTGGCAATCTCTATATCTTTTTTGGAGAAATGTCTATTTAGGTCTTCTGCCCATTTTTGAATTGGGTTGTTTGTTTTTTTGTTATTGAGCTGTATGAGCTGCTTGTAAATTTTGGAGATTAATCCTTTGTCAGTTGCTTCATTTGCAAATATTTTCTCCCATTCTGAGGGTTGTCTTTTGGTCTTGTTTATGGTTTCCTTTGCTGTGCAAAAGCTTTTAAGTTTCATTAGGTCCCATTTGTTTATTTTTGTTTTTATTTCCATTTCTCTAGGAGGTGGGTCAAAAAGGATCTTGCTGTGATTTATGTCACAGAGTGTTGTGCCTATGTTTTCCTCTAAGAGTTTTATAGTGTCTGGCCTTACATTTAGGTCTTTAATCCATTTTGAGCTTATTTTTGTGTATGGTGTTAGGGAGTGATCTAATTTCATACTTTTACATGTACCTGTCCAGTTTTCCCAGCACCACTTATTGAAGAGGCTGTCCTTTCTCCACTGTACATTCCTACCTCCTTTATCAAAGATAAGGTGACCATATGTGCGTGGGTTTATCTCTGGGCTTTCTATCGAAATTGAGTTATTTGTAGTGAGGTGGATGGACCTAGAGTCTGTCATACAGAGTGAAGTAAGTCAGAAAGAGAAAGACAAATACCGTGTGCTAACACATATATATATGGAATATACGAAAAAAAATGTCATGAAGAACCTAGGGGTAAGACGGGAATAAAGACACAGACCTACTAGAGAATGGACTTGAGGATATGGGGAGGGGGAAGGGTAAGCTGTGACAAAGTGAGGGAGTGGCATGGACATATATACACTACCAAACGTAAAATAGATAGCTAGTGGGAGGCAGCCCCATAGCACAGGGAGATCAGCTCGGTGCTTTGTGACCACCTAGAGGTGTGGGATAGGGAGGGTGGTAGGGAGAGAGATGCAAGAGGGAAGAGATATGGGAAGATATGTATATGTATAACTGATTCACTTTGTTATAAAGCAGAAACTAACACACCATTGTAAAGCAATTATACTCCAATAAAGATGTTAAAAAAAAAAGAACTGTCAAACTGTTTTCAAAGTGTTCAATACCCTACTTTAAAAATATATGTATGTCAGGGTAAGGAGGGCACTTAGAAATGGCAATTTATAGATGAGATGATGCAAATGAGCAATGAATCTAATAAGTCTCCTTGATATTCAGGAAAGATGCTAGTTACAATGTTGTACCATCACTGTACCAGATCAGGAAAAATTCAAATGATTGTTAACACCTAGAACTGAAGTGGTTTTAAAAAAGTGGGCACTCTCTCTCTCATACATTGCTGGTGGTGGCATAAATTGTTAAAACCTTCTTGGAGAACAACCTGGTATCATCTATTAAAAATTTGAATTGTGGGGATTTCCCTGGTGGTGCAATGGGTATGAATCCGCCTGCCAATGCAGGGGACACGGGTTCGATCCCTGGTCCGGGAATATCCCACATGCTGCAGAGCAACTAGCTCCACAACTACTGAGCCTGTGTGCCACAACCACTGAAGCCTGCACGCTCTAGGGCCTGTATGCTGCAAATGCTGAGCCTGCATGCTTGCAGCTACTGACGCCCGCGCGGCTAGAGCCCGTGCTCCGAAACAAGAGAAACCACCACGATGAGAAGCCCACGCACCGCAATGAAGAGTAGCCCCCGCTTGCAGCAACTAGAGAAAGCCTGCACGCAGCAACAAAGACCCAACGCAGCCAAAAATAAATAAATTAAATAAATAAATAAAATTTGAATTGTTCTGGCTACACTTTGACCCAGAATCGCCACGTTTGCAGATATCTCACAGGAATATTAAAGCACTGATCTGTAAAAATAAATGTACAAGGATGTTTATTGTAGCATTGTTTTAAGTGGCCCAAACTGGAAAGAATGTGAATATTCACCAATAACATAATGACTGAATAGGTTATGTTGCCCCCATATTGTGAAACCTAATGAAGCAATTTTAAAAAATTTGTTGTATCTCTGTATATTGACATGGAGGCCTGATATAAATAAAAATGTAAAAATTTAGAGTAAAATTCTAAATAAAATTCTAAATTAAAAAATGTAAAGACAAAAATTCTAGACCTAGCTACAGATGTTTGCATATGGGGATGCACACCCCAAAATTCAAGGAATTGAATTTTTTCCCAAATTTCAGCAATCATGAAAGTTATTATCTGAAATTGGTATAATGTTTCTGGAGGGCAATTTGTCAATATGCATTAAGATCTGAATGTTCATGGCCTTTGACAATGTATCATTTTAAGGATTTTTTGCCAAGAAAATAACTTAGGATGCTTGCAACAATGTAATTGCGAGAATATTCATAGCATTTTGTGCTTCTTTTTCTTTTCTCTCGTTTTTTTTTTAAAATTTTTGGCCATGCCACACGGCATGTGGGATCTTAGTTCCCTGATGGAACCCGTGCCCCCTGCAGTGGAAGCGCAGAGTCTTAACCACTGGACCGCCAGGGAAGTCCCAGCATTTTGTGCCTCTAATGGAGAGCTGTTGGGAGAAACCTCTATTCAACAATAGAGGGGTCATTAAACTGAGGCACAGCTACACATGGAATCCTACAATGCCATGAAAAACAAATTTTGTAAGTATATTTACTTCCATGAAAGATGTCGATTGTATATCGTGATGTGGAAAATTCAGGTTAGGAAACAGTATGGACAGTGTAATTACATTTTGATTTTGTAATGCAATGAGTGTATGTATGTATATTGGAAAGAATTTGAAAATCAACACTATGAAATGCTAATGGCGATTGCCAGTGTGTGGCAGACCTTGGGAAGGCTTTGCTTTCATTTTCACTTCATTGTATTTTGTCAAAAAATTTTTGTGTATGTGGCAAGCATGTATTGCTTTTATAATAAGATTATTTTTCAATATTAAAAAATCACTGTAATCTCTGTCTTCTGCCCCTTTCCCTGTTCTAGGATGCATCTCCCTCATGGAATTGTAGCTGCAGTAGAATCTGATATTTTCTTGACTCTATTATCACCTAAAGAGGTGTCCTTTTAGTCACATACTCCACTGGGGGAGAAACGCTACCCCACGCTCTGCCCTTATGTCTTGAGTGAACTGGCCACAGCGGCTCTTGGGTCTAGGGGAAGGCATGTAACACTTGCTGGCCAACTAGAGCATTGCAACCTCCCCCCCCCCCCCCCACAGGCCAACAACCACAATTATTGGTTCAGGGCTTGGGAAGGATGGCAACCTGGGGATGAGAAGAACCATGGGCAAAGAGCACAGACTCAAAGTGCTCCCACACCTGGCCAGGTGGAGCTTTGAAAAGAGGAGTATTTCTGAGGAAAGAGGAAACATGAAAATTTCTGGTGGCACAAATTTTTCCAAACAATTGGAACCAAGCTCTTCCGTTTCCCAGATCATATTTGGCATCCTGCTTTTGTCACTTAGCAATGTATCTGTGAGATTTGCATATAGAGAATTTTTATGACCATTTTAAAGGGTGTTCTGCTAATCATGGTCAGAATTCAGGTGGAAAAGGCCAGTCTTGAACTTTGCTTGCCACCATGCCAAACAGAAAAGAGAGATCTGGAGGGTCTCACACCAGGAATTAAATGATTTGGTCTAGAAGTGACATATTACTCATTGGCCAGTACCACTCACATGATCCCACCCATGCATAAAGAGCCTGGAAGGTAGAGAGCTGGAAACATCAGTGAAGATGAAGATAAAATGGTAATAGCTGTGTCAAAGTGATTGTGAATTTAAAATTTGATAAATATTGGCCAATTGTTTTCCAAAAACACTGCCTCAATCTGCATTCCCACAGTAGTCTTAGAGGGTACATTGCCCCACATCCAACCAACACTGGGTTCTCTCAAAGAATTTTTTTTGGTTTAATTTGCTCTGAGCAAATTAAAAGATGCTCCACTACCAGGGGGGAGCATCTTATTACTTTGAGTTTCATTTCTTTAGTTGTGGTGGAGATTGAATATTATTCCGCAGTTTATTGGCCATTTCTATTGCCTTTTTTTGGATGAACTATTGGGTTATATGTCTTTGTGCAAATAGTTTGGAATGGGTATCATTGTAGGTCAACTTTTGCCCATATCTTTTACTTTCTTCTCCAGGATAAATTCCCAAAGTTGAATGGATGAATGCAAGGCCATTCAGATTCTCGAGGCTTTTTGTATTTATTAGCAAACTGCCCTTCTAAAACGTACCAACATATACTCTCACAAAACACACTAGAACATGTTCATTTCCCTTGAGGCACTGTCAACACGATTTTATTTTTTTTCTTTTTGGCCGCACCACTCTGCATGTGGGATCTTAGTTCCCCGACCAGGGATGGAACTTGTGCCCCCTTCAGCGGAAGCACGGAGTCTTAACCACTGAACCGCCAGGGAAGTCCCCCAACACGAATTTTTATTACTTAAAATAAAAATGAAAAATATGCTAGTATGGTAGTAAGTCATTCTATAGAAGGTCTTTCTTTGAATTTCTGTTTTCTCTTATAAAATGCATATTTATTCAATTATAAAAGTAATACAAGTTTATTGCAAAAAATTCAAATGTATAAAATAGAAAATATGAGTCCCCTGTGGTCTCATGCCTAAAAACATAGCTAATAACTCTTTGATATATATATTTTCAGATTCTTTTCTAGGTTATTAGTTATTAACATAAATAACTACTGCAATTAATCTATTATTATTGTTTTACAAATCTTTGACATACTCTTATACTGCTTCTTTCATTTTTAACTAAACAACTTACTGTCTCCCCATGGCAGTACCTGCAAGTCTGGTTTAATCTCTTTAATGAATGCCTGTTATTTCACACTATGTATATAATGTAACATATTTAAATGATTTCACGTTGGTGGACATTGGAGTTGTTTGTAAAAATTTCCAATAAAATAATGTTTATTCCAAATTTCACAGTGTTGTGATAAAAATTCTTGTGCTTCAATTTTGTATTATACTTTTTTTTACAGTGGGCAAGGAGTAAATTTCCATTTCTTGGATTACTAGAGGGCGTGCACATCTTTTTTGTAGGCTATCAGCCACTTACATGTTTCCTTTAATAGGCTTGATGTTCATGACCATTTTCCTTTTGGTTTTTCTCTTGGTGAGGGTCTTCATATTTTTCTCCTTTATTTAAAGAAGTCTTTATACGTTATGTTGTAAATATTTTCCTCCGGATTTCTATTTGCCTTTGAAAGTTGTGCACGTGTTTTGGCCACGAAAGTGTTAAAATCAGGAGCAGGAAATGTCCGCAGCGCTGCGTGGACCTCCTTGTTCCGCAGGCAGTAGACTAGATCAGGCAGCACATGGGCATGGCCACCGTGTAGATGACAGACAGCAACTTGTTGAGGTCAGTGCAGTGGGTTCGACACGGCTGGGGCGGGAATACGTGAAGAGAACCACTGAGCAGAAGATGTCCACCACAGTCAGGTTGGGGGCGCAGGTGGAGGGGTTGCTGCCGGCAGCAGCCGAAGACATTTGGAGCACAGCCCTCCTGATGGCCACATATGAGGGCAGAGCAACTAGCAGAATCCTGCAGATGACGATGGCAGAGATGAAGTCGACCAGCTCCGTCAGGGTCACGTGGGTGCAGGACAGGTTGAGCAGAGGGGAGACATCACAGAAAAATTGGTTGAGGACATTGGGGCCACAGGAGGACAGGCTGGCGATGCATGATAGCTTGACCACCGAGACCAACAACCCACAAAGCCATGAGGACAAAGCTAAACCCAGGCATATCTGGGGCCTCATGAGCAGCAGGTAGGGTAGTGGGTGGCAGATGGCCACATAGTGGTCATAGGCCATGGAGGCCAGGAGGGTGCACTTGGTGCCAATGAGAGATATGAATAAAAAAAGCTGAATTATGCAGGCTGTGAAGGGCACATGGCATGCACCGGACCTCAGCCCCATGAGCAAACTGGGCATGGTCACTGACATGTAGCACATCTCCAGGCAGCTCAGGTTGCCCAGGAAGAAGTACATGGGCTTTCAGAGCTCACCATGACTGCAGACAAGGAAAATGATGCGCGTTTTCTCCAGGAGGGTGAGCAGGTAGAGAGTCAGGAAGCACAATCCTTATGCCTTGCCTGGCAGATAAACCCAGTAGGATAAACTTTTGCACTCTGGACATACTGCCCAAGTCCAGAGACCTCTCCATCTATGTAAGAAAGAAACAGCTTTGTAGAGACCATGATCCATGCAGAAATAAATTGATCAAAGGGGGAGAGCATATACAGTTAGGGCCCCTAGAGCCAATGCTACTTTGCTGTAGGTTGACTCTTGCTCTGAGCGCCAGCAAGGAGCAATTGGGAAATTGCAAAACCGGAAACGGAAAATTTAACACTATTTACTACATCTCTGATCATTGACAAGATACTCAACCTTTGTGAGCCTCCATTATCTTATCTGTAAAATGGAGGTGAAATCTATCCCCAGGAGGTCCTTAGTCCTTATGGATATTAAACATAGCAACAGATGAGAAAGTGCTTTATAAAGAGAGTCATGATTATTCCTTTACTTTTTTTAAAAAAAATAAATTTATTTATTTTTGGCTGTGTTGGATCTTCGTTGTGGTTCATGGGCTTCTCTTTGCGGTGGTTTCTCTTTGCGGTGGCTTCTCTTGTTGTGGAGCACCAGCTGTAGGCGCATGGGCTTCAGTAGTTGTGGCTCACAGGCTCTAGAGCACAGGCTCAGTAGTTGTGGCACACGGGCTTCATTGCTCTGTAGCATGTGGGATCTTCCCAGACCAGGGCTCAAACCAGTCCCCTGCATTGGCAGGCTGATTCTTAACCACTGCGCCACCAGGGAAGCCCCATGCACTGCTTTTTGAGCATCCCCTGCCATTCGCGAGCTTTTCCGAAGACACAGCATGACCAATCTCAAGGCAGTGCCCGTTTTCTTCCTCCGGGTTTCTCAGCGGTCCCTGAGATACAGCTGCTCAGCGCTGCTGCCTTCCTTCTGGTTTACCCGGCCGCGTTTCTGGGGAACATCTCCATCGTCGCCGTCGTGACGCTGGACGCCCGCCTGCACACGCCCATGTACTCCTTCCTCAAACACCTCTCCTTGGTGGATATCTGCTCCGTGTCCACCACCCTGCCCCGGGCCCTGGTGGCCACCCTGCTGGGCTCGGGGCAGATTTCCCTCCATGTGTACATGTTCCAACTCTGCCTTTGTCTGCCTGGAGTCTGCAGAGTGTTTTCTCATCACCTCCATGGCTTGACCATTGTCTGGCCACCTACAGGCCCCTGGTGTACGGGGCAGCCATGAGGCCCTGGACCTGTGTCTCCGTGGCGGCGGCCTGGGGCAGTGGGCTCCTCTTCTCTGCCCTCCCCTAACCAACACCTTCTCCCTGCTCTTCTGCGGCCCCAACGTGATTGACCACTTCTGCGACATCCCGCCACTCCTGCGCCTAGCCTGTGCCAACACAGCTGTCCACGACACTGCGGGATTTGCAGCCAGCGGTTGCGTCATCATCAGCTGCTTTAGCCTCACTGTCCTGTCCTGTGTGCGCATCTTGGCCACGGTGGTTCAGATCCGCTCAGCAGCCAGCCCCTGGAAGGCCTTCTCCAGGTGTTCCTCCCACCTGGCCACCATCCTCCTGTTTTACGGCACTGGCAGCTCTGCCTACATGCAGCCCACCGCGCGATATTCCCCTCAGCAAGGGCGCCTAGCTGCCGTCTTCTACTGCATCCTCATGCCCACCCTAAATCCGCTTATCTACAGCCTGAAGAACAAGGACATGAAGGGATCCCTGCGGAAGCTGTATCTTCAGGTGCCACCTTAAGACATGGAGTGACCCAGAAATCCAGCCTCACAGGATTTTCCTTGTGGTCATAGTGGAGGTGTTAATGTCTCCAGAGACCACCAGGAACACACTGGGTGGCCCAAAAAGTTGACAACAACGTTGATGCTGATTCATGCAGGAAGCCCCAGTAGGCAGCTGGATAAAATGGAGACGTGCCCAAGGTGCATTTAATTTAGGCAAATGGTACTGTACATACACAGGGGAAGGTAGAAAGAGGGAGAGAAAAATTTAAAAAACAGTTGACTTTCGGTGTTCACGGGCTCCACATCTGCGGATTCAACCAACCGTGGATCGTGTGCTCTGTTTACAATCCCTGGTTAGTCGAACCCGTGAATGCAGAACCTGTGGGTATGGAGGGCAGACTATGGGACTTGAGCATCCCTTCTGGTATCCTGGTGGGTCCTGGAACCAATCCCCTGTGGGTACTGAACGACAACTGTGGTAAGGGGTCACTTCATCCCAAAGCCCACCAATGACCCTGTATCCTGGAGTGTGAGTCCACTAGGGGACTTTCTGCTCAGCTCATCCATTTCCATGGACCTCCCACAAGTGATCACACCTTGACCTGCTCAAAATGATTCTAATGCTTAGTGGTACACACTTTCCATCTAATATTTGTCTGAAATGCAAGTCAGTGAGTTCATCAGAAGAAGCAACTATTCTGGAAGAAAAACAGTCCATATCGTACTTGCAGAGACATGGTCTTCATGTGGCTCCTTCCTAAGAGAACATCAGGGATACATTTTTCTTTCTCTAATGTTTACCTGATAGCACTGTATTGGTTGGGTTTTGGGTTCAGCTGCTTTAACAGACCAAACAACAGTGGCTTAAATAATACAGAAGGTTTTTTTTTTTTCTCTTTCCTGTAAACATGGGTGTCTCTACACCACAAAGTCATCCTGAGACCAGGTTCCTCCCATCTCATTGCTGTACCATCCCATACAGTCTCCTTATCCACGTGGTAGGAGAAGGCTTACTAGCAACTCATTCAGTCCAACTGCAGGAAGGAAGACAGAGGAAGTAGAGGGCAAGGAGAGTGCTTTTCAGATGTGACCTGGAAGTTGTACCCATCACTTCTGCTGACATCCCATTGGCCAGTGCTTAGTCACATGGCCACTCTGACCTGCAAGGGATGCTGGGAAATGTCTCCAGCTGGGGTGCCATGTGCTCAGATAAAGCTCCAGAAAAAAATGGAGAGAACAGTATTTACTATTTTTTAATCATTCCTCCACATCTGATCTCTTGATGAGCCACCATTTTTAAAAATAATTTATTTTATTTTTGGCTGCATTGGGCCTTCGTTGCGGCGAGTGGGGGCTGCTCTTCGTTGCGGCGCGTGGGCTTCTCATTGCGGTGGCCTCTCGTTGCGGAGCATGGGCTCTAGGTGCACAGGCTTCAGTAGCTGTGGCACGCAGGCTCAGTAGTTGTGGCTCGCAGGCTCTAGAGTGCAGGCTCAGTCATTGTGGCACATGGGCTTAGTTGCTCCGCAGCATGTGGGATCTTCCCGGACCAGGGCTCAAACCAGTGTCCCCTGCATTGGCAGGCGGATTCTTAACCACTGCACCACCAGGGAAGTCCCCAAGCCACTATTTTTTATTCCATCTATTGTCGTGCTTCCAATTCTTCCCTTTTTTCCCAGGCCACCTGTACTAGTCACTTTTATACATTATCTCTATCACTCTTTATAAAATCCTCTTCATTTTACATGTGGAAGATGAAGTTCAGATAGGATAGGCAATCTACCCAAAGTTCAGAGGGTTGAGAAAGGATCCAATATTTTGGGTCCAGAACCATTTGGGGTTCTACTTTGCGGGGGGGGTGTTCTGCTTTTTAATGATAGAGATTGGATTGTATTTCTCTAGGACTTTAAAAAATCTTACCTTGTTGAGACATTTCTTTGGGAGTTTTTAGGAGAGGGTTGCAGTGCTACCAACATATCCTTGAGGGTTGAAGAGCTCTCCTTTACTTGAGAACATCAACCTCTTGATCAAATGCATAATCCCTGGGAGAGACATAAATTGGCATGTGACCAGCCAGCCAGATCAGGCAAGTCTTTGGTGATTCCTGGGGTTGGCAGGCACATGCCAATGAGTCCCATCCTGGTATAATCCCTTCCCCTTGTGTGGGAGGAAACTGTGATTTAACTTTAGCAAATAGAATACAGCAAAGGTGACGGGTGTCACTCCCACGATTACCTGAGATATACTGTCTGAGGCAGAAAACATCAAGGCGCTTGGTGTAACCCCCAGACCCCTGAGTGGCCAACTCCCTATCCGCTCCAAGGTCACCTCATCCGAACGACCTTCTGTGGCCCTGCCATCCAAAGCAGATCTCCTCCAGGTGACTCATCATGCCTGCATCCTGTTTTGTTACCTCCATTGCATTTATCATCCTTCTGAAATTACCTAATTATTCAGTTTGCTTGCCCTGCCCCGAATCCCCATCCCCTTCCTTCAGATATAATCCCCGAGGGCAGCGCTCTGGTCTCCTCAGTACTGTATCGCCTGTGTGTCGTAGTGTCTGGCACACACTAGGTGTTCAATGTGTATTTTTCTGAACGAATATGAAGCAGAACAGCAAAACACAAAAATCAGAGCTTCCCTGGTGTGAGCTGGGGTCCGGGGGCTGGGATCCCTGAGCCTTGGTGGTTTCCTATCTCCATGGTCATTTCTGCAACACCTGCCTGGAATCTTTGGGCCCCACAAATCCAGTTCAGACACCACTTCCTGAATCAGATTAATACCTGCTAGTGAATCTAAACCACCGTTCATTGAAAGATACTCCATTATTTTAAGTTCCACTAAGGAAGAAAAAGATACTGCCAATCAAACCATGACACCTCATCAATAGAACACATCCTGATCCATGTTAAAACATGCTGTTCAGCCTTCAGGTCACAGTTCAAGCATTACTTCCTTATCACCCCCTGCTGGCCAACTTAGCCCATTTTTCCTTCTATACTCTCATCACTCTCATTTCTTCAAAATATGCATTGCAATTTTAATTATTCTATAATCATTTGCTTAAAATTTGTCCCTGACACTAGAATGAAGGCTGCATGAACACAGACATTACTTTGGCTTATTTACTGTGGTGCTGATAAATCAACTCTCTGGAAAAAAAAATAGCATTTGTCAATTTCCATGGTGTAAACAATCTCACCACAGCCAATGCCAAGCTACTGATAGCTTAATGACCGATTTGCAACAGTCTTGAATGTTTAACAATTAGCTCTTGTGAGCTGGTACTAGCATGCTCCAGCACACAGTTGACCCAGACCAGATTCTCCCTGTACATAATAGAAGCTCAATAAACAATTGGTTAGTGAATGGATAGACCATCGTTGAATCACACTGAATGGACATGTAGCAAGCACTTCAGACTTCACACATCTACACAGAGCTCTTCATTTATCCTCCACACCTGCATCTTCCCCAGTTTTCACCCCACTTAGTGGCATTGTCATCCATGAATCAGGACAGAATCCTAGAAGGCATACTGTATGGCCAGGCCACTCAAGGTGGCTGTTTTCTTGCTCTCTCTACATCCCTGCTGGACCAGTGCCTGCATCACCTACACTCACGCACATGACTGACTTTCCTACACTTGCCCCAAGCCCCAGCTGATGATTGTTCTTATCAAACGGGCCGTGAGGGTCGTGCTCCTCTGCTGGTTTCCCTGGTAACCAATGAGCCCACCTGATGTTAATTCCCCCATAACTGGCAATCTCCCCTTCCTCTCCACGGAGTGAAGACGCCATATCCTGCCCGCCATCTGCCACACACGGTGCGGTGTTGCTTCAGACGTGTAAGCGCCCCAACCCATTAAACCATTGATGTCTCTGTTGCTGACTCCGGGCTCTTTCTTCGGTCTTGAGGCCGGGCAAGTTCAGGCCTTGAGGCCTGTGGGGTGCAGCCCAACAACTGGCAGAGCCAGCCAGCAGACAGGAAACTCCTGTGAGCACCAAGATCTCGGGAAATACAGGATGGGAAATGGAAAGTTGTGCGGGCTGTCCGCTCACATGTGGGGCCCAAAGGTTTCAGGGGTGATCCTGAATGTTGCAGGGGAAATCCCAGGGTGGCTGTCCACTAGTATGCAGGGCCCTGTGGTGGCTGTTGATAAAAGAAATGTTCACACGTTGAGATACAGGGAAGTCATTCAGGCTTATACCTGAGTTAACTTGAATGTTATGCTACTTAAAATAGCCTGTTTGTGGCCTGTCGTATATACATTGTACATCTGCTTTAATTATTTAAGGGCACACTGACCAGAAGTAAAGAATGTCCATGTTAAAAATAAAGATTAAGTGCCTCTCTTCCTTTTCCTCCTTTAATGATAAAGACTCCCTTTCCGGATGCCAAGGCCATACTGACTCGCTGTGTATGTGCTGATCTGTTTTTTTTTTTTTTTGAAACGTTGAAGAAATATAACCCTGACTTGTTTAATGTTCTTTGTTCTGACAATATATAAAACTGCTGAAAACTGGAGCAGCTTCTCAAGAGTAATCTGGGAAGATGGCTTTCAGGTTGGCCCTCAGTTTGGCTTATAAAAATAAAAACTCTTTTCTATAATAAATAAAACTCTTTCCTATTCTTCTACAGATTATTATTTTCATTAACACTGCTTTGGCGTAGTTAGCAGGATATCAGAAGAACCCACCTGAGGTCACCTGGAATCTACTTTAGACCATGCTTGTAACAAGCATGGGCCCCTTGAGCCCCTCTGGCTTCACAGCACCCTTCAGGTGATTTGGTGAGTTTTTCCTGATACCTGGGTCTCCTTATATTAAGTGATGGTCCACGACTTTTATTTGAGCTGTTATCTTAAGACTTGGAGTCTTAAGAGGGTGCCAGTAGGTGTCCTAGGCAGAGGACCTGGGGGAAGGTCCAGGCAGGAAGGCCTGGAAGGAATTTTGCAGTGAACTGGGTTGGCTGACTTTTTAAATGTGGCTTAAAATTGGAAATTTAAATTTAGATTTGCACTTTATAGTAAAATGAAACTAAAAGAAAGCAGGAGATTGTGCTTCTAAAGCCTCCTAGCTCCTGGACAGGCAGCCACCCACTGGAGCTCCGGCTGGCTTCTACAATTGGTACGGAGCCAATACTTACAGATATTTACCTAACCCTAAATTGGCCAAGATGAAATTTTTTTTGACATTCCAAAATTAATTTTGCATGCACAGTTAAACACAGCTGGCTTGATAAAACATCTTTTCAAAATTCTGACCCTCAGAGACAAAAGTACTCCTAGGAAAAGGCTTGAAGTTATAACTCTTATCATGTCCTTGAAATGCAAACACAGCCCATGCTGCCTGAGACTACAGCCTTGGCTTAATTAGTAGAAAGTAATACCTTAAAAAAAATGGACTTTTAAAACTCAAGCAGGAAAACTATGAGATCTCTGTGTCTATCTGGATGTATGTATGTTTATGTATGTTATAAATGTGATCTGTTTCTACCTACAGATGATATTATCAATATGAATTTGTAAAAGAGCTCTATTGACTTAAAAGTAAGCACTTACAAATTAATATTTTTAAATGTAACAAAATAGTAATCCAAATGTTTAAAGGATCATGTGATATAGAATTACTCTTTAGTAAATGAAAACAAGCCTAAGTTGTTGCTTTGATTAATATAGACACGTCTTTAGGGTCATCAGCATTAAGTATTAATACTTTAATTGTTCCTAGGTTTACTAAAAGTAAGTTCATGTTATCTTTGTTACAAAATTTGTCAGCAAGAAAATTAACTTGGTATGATGATATTTTCATAGGTAATGAAATAGAGATCAATGGGATTAAAATTTTTACATGAATTCTTTAAAAATGATTGTTTTATGGTATGTCTACCTAAAATTAATTTCTCCAGATGTTTGATAACTTGAAACTTTAGAGTTTTCCTAAATTAAATTAAATGATGGGAATTCACTGAACATCCAGATCGTTTTCAGTTAAGATAAAAATACTGAAACATTCATTGCTAAACATGTCTAAATTTACGTACTTTGTCATCTTTAGAGAAACACTAAAGATTTTGGGTTTATTAAACACATATCTTATACCATATTAAAAAGAGAAATTATGGGGAGGGACTTCCCTGGCAGTCCAGTGGTTGGGATTCCGTGCTTCCACTTCACGGGGAGTGGATTCGATCCCTAGTTGGGGAACTAAGATCCTGCAAGCTGCGTAGTGCGGCCAAAAAACAAACAAACAACAACCCAAAAAACCCCACAAAAAAACCAACAAAAAAAACCCAACCCAAAACAAAGCACAAAAAACAAAACCCACACACCTATAGTTAATGAATCCAAATGGGTCTCTTCACCTGAAAGGCTGAAGTGGGTTGGGTACCATGGCAATGTACCTGTACTTTATCCCTCCTTCAGGGTCTCACCTGGAGAAGACCTGACTATCAGATGGTCTGGGCACCAGCCCTAGACCCAGAGTGGTAGGAGATTCAAAGCTGGGGCCCAGGTGGGTGTATGGCTGACCCTTCTGAGGTGGTGGTATTCGTGTTTGTGTGTGTGTGTGTGTGTGTGTGTGTGTGTGTGTGTGTGTGTGTGTGTGTGTGTGTGTGTGTGTATGCACATACTTACTGCTATGCTTCTCTGCATTTTCCTTTAAGAGCATCTGTGGCCCCCAACTGCTGGAAGTGTAGGGTTTGGCAAGCTTGAATGCATGTAGTGGGGCAACAGCGAAGGAACCCCATTTCTGGGATGCTGGATTTTTGAGAATTATAACAAAAAAAGAAAAACCCTACACAAAGAAACCTACAACTGCAACAGTATGTAGGAATAACTAAGGGGAACTTACTTTGCTGGCTGATAAAAATGCTTGAGTACATAAAAGAACAATATCATATTCCTGGATGCTAAGTTTAAATGTAACAATGTTAATTCTTCCTAATTCATTTATAAATTCACTTCAATAATCATCAAAAGGCTGTTTTTAATTGTTGAACAACTTTTCATCTGGAAGAGTAATAAAATTCATTTTTCTCATATAAATATAACACACATAAATAAACTTCTTAAAGGCACAGTGATAGAAAACTCACACGAGGCTATAGAAGTTAAAAAGAATACAGATCTATGATATAATAGGGTGACAAAACAATGAAACAAAGTGGATGATCCAGATACAGAACTGTATTATAAAATAAAATATTATGACTACATATCACTTACTAAAATTGATGTTGGGGCAATTAACAATGGGGGATAATTTTTTTCTTCACATAATACATCAAAGTAAATTCAATAATAGTTAAAGTATATTTTACAAATAATAAAAACTGCAGGAAAAAAATACTAATGTTTAGAGAAGGTTAGATTTTTTAGGTTTAAAAAAGATACCAGGGGCTTCCCTGGTGGCGCAGTGGTTGGGAGTCCGCCTGTAGATGCAGGGGACACGGGTTCATACCCCGGTCCGGGAAGATCCCACATGACGCGGAGCGGCTGGGCCCGTGAGCCATGGCCACTGAGCCTGCGCGTCCGGAGCCTGTGCTCTGCAGCGGTAGAGGCCACGGCAGTGAGAGGCCCGCGTACCGCCAAAAAAAAAAAAAAAGCTTTCTGAACCCCTTATACTACAAGTGTCCCCATCTGATTTAATGTGAAATAATGTTGGGATTACTAAAAAGGAAGACGGCTGCAGTCAGTATAGTACTGTACCTATTCTTCAGAGGGGTATGGCAGGAATAAAACAAACCTGGGTTGAGCATCAAGATATAAAATAAATATCTCATGGAATCTCAAAAGCCAAACCTAACCAAACCACACTGGGGTTCAGTTCTTACCCCATCACTTACAACCCAGGTTAAATCAAATGACAACTTGGAGTTTCAAGTTTGCTATACCTGTAAAAATGAAATAAATATCCTCATACTAGGTACAATGCAGCATTCCTTAAAAGATCAAATAATATATTTGGCAATGTTTTGTAAATCAACAAGTACTGTGTAAACATATTACCAATTACTTCAGCTTTGTGGATGAATCAACATGGGCACACCTCAAAAATCTTTTTACCATGCCCTCTGCTGATACATCCCATGTGGTAAAGATACTGTATGTAAACACTTCTGTAGTAACTTAGCCAACAGAATTCCTGTCTGGAGCCCAACTACCAGTTGCAAGTTTTCTGTCAGGATGTCAAAATCAAGGTTCTCCATTCTATGGATAACACCAAAGAAGGGCAAAATCTATTAGCTTCTTTACTATGCAACAAAAATATTCTTTGTAAGGTTTTTTGCCTGGGTGACTGACACATGTGCTGACTCTCCCTTTGCAAAAAGATTGTTTTAACCTCTTGCAACCATTCTCTGTTTTCTGACCACACCACGAAGAATTTTCAAGTTGTTAACAAGGTGTGAGGGCTGGTGGAAGACCTTCTCATATTCAGAGCACTCAAAGGGTCTCTCTCCAGGGGAAGGTCAAAAGTGTTGAGAATGTTCTGAGTCAAGGTTTTTCAACAGTAACTGCGCTCAACTGGTTTCTCTTGAGAATGGAGTTGATAATGTTGAGTGAGGCAGGAGGGTAAGCTGAAACACTTCCCACACAGCTGACACTGGTAAGGCCTCTCTTGAGCATGAATTCTGTAGTGCTGAATGAGATGGGAATTCCAAATGAAGACTCTGCCACAGTCACAACACTGACAGGCTCTCTCTCCGACATGGTTACGTTTCCGCTGATATCGAATTAAATGTGTCTTGTTTCGGGGCAACGTGGGTGGAAGGGCTTTTGCTGCCTCATGGGCTTTGAGATGTTGAAAAAGATGCACATCCTGGATAAAAGCTTTGCCACACTGGAAACATTCATAGTAGTCCTCCTGACTATGAATTCTTATGCAGCCATTGATATTTGCACGCTGAGTGAAAGACTTTCCACCTTCATTGCACCCAGGGGACTTCTCACGTGAATGAGTCTTCTGATGTCTGGTGAGGTGTGCCATGAAGTAGAAGGCTTCTCCACACTGTTTACATTCAAAGGGTTTCTTCCCTGTATGGATCTGCTCGTGTCTCTCACGGGCCAACTGGGTACTAAAGCTTCTTTCACAAAATTCACGTCTGTTATGTTTGTTCTCTTGGACGAAAGGCCTGCTGTCTACCGGCTGGGGACTGGTGCAAATTCCAGGAGGAGTGCATTCCTGGGGATCCTTTCCTAGAAGACCCTCTGACTGTTTAGTAAGATCTAAGCGTCTCTCAAATTGATCACGGTCATGGCTTCTTTCCTGAGGAAGGGTCTTGGGGTCATTCATTTTTACCGGACTCAAAAGTTTCTCCTGTTTGACCTGGTGCAAACCCAATGGATCATCGGGAGAAGACTCTTCTGCACAGACACACCAGAAGTTACCTACGTCCAAATCCTGTCTTCCTGCCCCTGAGGATGATTTTTCTATAGGCAGGCTTTGCTCTGGAGTTAGATCTTTGGTTTCAGGTTTTTTCTCCCAATCTAAAAGCAATGTAAAAGTTCCTCTACTATTTTTACTCAGAGAGACACATCATTGTAGTAGAAACAGAAGAAAGAGACCAAACATAGCAGAACAGTTCTTAAAGAGGTTTGAGAGTTTTCTGGGAACCTAAGGAGAGAATGGGAGGATGGAAAGGACAGTAAGCAAGGAAGGGTGAGGATGAGGCAGAAAAGAGACCATCCAGGAGGACTGAACGTTGACAAAGATGCCAGAGACACAGACAGGAGAACAAGGAGGAAACCAGAGAAAGAGCTGGGATTGGGGTTTGTCTGCATCCAGACCATGCTTGGCAAATTACTACTATTCCAAGCAACTAATAGCTGTGGCAATAAAGGGATTCCACTGTCAAGTCAATGTGGGAGATACCATAGGATCCAAGTCAAGCAGCTTTCAATCCTGTAGGACTCTTCAGAACCTTTAATTGGCATCTCAAATTCCGAAGAGGGGAAATATAGTATGCAGCATTTCTCTAACTGATCTCATCATGGAACACTTTTTTTTTTTTTTAAAGAACGCCTATTACCATAGTTCTACAGGACCATTAGGGAAACACTGGAGTAAACAGGTCAACAACCTGTTGCTCAGAATAAAGCAAAAGGATTCTAACTCTCTTCTTGGCTCCCAATCTCTAATCTTACCCCATTCCCTTCAATTCACCATTTATTAAATGTCTATTTTGAGCAAAGCATTATCCAACCAGATGGTCATAATAAGTCTGTAAAAAGGACCCCAATCAAGCTATAAATGACTACAGGAGAAGAGATGGGGGTGGGGGTTGATTCCATTTAGGAACAGGAAAAACTCAACGGAGGGGATGGCATTAGGGCTCAGTAAGCAGTGAAGGGGGTGGCAAGCTTATAAAACATCCTGAGCAAAGACACTGAACTGTGAAAATACACAGTCCTGGGGAGCCAGCAACACAGGTTTCTACTTGGAATATCTGTGAGAGATGAGGGTGGGATGTGAATTTTAGGCCAGATTGAGATGGATTTAAATGTTTTGCTAAAAGTTTGGATTTTCCTTTGAGGGTGGTAAGAAGCTGGTCAAAAGTTTGTGCTTTATAAAGGCAACCCCCTGAGTGGGGCTGGAAAAAGGAGTGGTATCACGCCAAGGTTTTTTGCTTGTCTCAGTTAAAGAGGAAAGACCTCTGATTTCTAGCTGCCAGAGGAAAGGCATGAATGAATGCATTCATTCATGTTGGAACACTAGAGAAAAGGGAAACTGGCCTCCCTGGAGCTGCGCAGGAGAGGAACTCATGCTGCAGGAAGAGATGAGCTTCAGAGAGGAGATGAAAGAAGTACTGAGTGCATGTGATGTGGGGAAGCGGCATGAACCCCTGAGGTGAGAGCACTTACCAACCTTCGCCCTGAGCTGAGAGGGCTTTGGGGAACAGCTCCCAGGCCCCTCCTGGCTGACCGGGGTTGTCTTCCCACGATTCCTGTCTCACTACTCACCTTGACATATCATTGTACTGCTGTCTTCCTCCACTGTACGTGACTCCTCCGTTTCCAGCCTTGAGATAATGTCAGGTTTAGGGAACTGGTACCCTGTTGAAGAAGGAGACTCATAACTTGGGGGTTCTGTCCTGTATCCACAGGAACTCCCAACCTGGGTTATAAAGACGGTGAGATAATAAGGAAAATGCAAATTTAAACAAAAGAAAAATAAAGCCTATTTCCAATGATTTTGCCACCAGGGACATATGGCAATGTCTGGAGACAATTTTGGTCATCACAGCTTACCTAGGGAGACCAGGTTCCTAAAATTTTCCAGCATCACTTCCCGGTAGAGTTTCCTCTGAGCAGCAGTAAGGTAGGTTAATTCCTCTGGACTGAAGTCCACAGCCACATCCTTGAAAGTCACCAGCCCCTAAAATATCAGACACACTCCTAAATGATTGAAATCTAGGAATTATCCCAAGGAGGGGGAAAGGTGCCTGATGAGAGGGGACTGACCATGAAGCAGATGTTCAGACCAGCAGAAACCTTCTAATCCAAGTGTTCTAATCCACTTAGATTATTTCTAGGGACTTAGAAAGATACCTTTCTTTGTCTTATAGTCTGAGAGAAGTGAGAACATTTCTGAGATAGTTCCTGCTGCTAATTTTGACAGATTTGGGTTGCAGGAGAAAAATACTTTTAAGTCACTTTATAAAGAAAGAAAAAATGCAAATAATTAAAAGCTGCGCAGTATACCTCAACCTCAGGAATCAGAGACAGTTGGGTTTAGATTCTGGGTCTGGTTCTTTCTAACAAGCTTTATGAGAATGGATAGGTTAAGCCTCAGTGACTCATCCATAAAACACAAAAAGCTCATAAATATGAAGAGATATTCGATCTTATTAATAAATAAGAAAATACATTTCAAAATGACAAAGTATTATTTTATACCCATTCAACTGACAAAAATTAAGAAGTCTGACAATACAAAATAGTGTCTTAAATGTGGACCCTTGGGGCCTCTTATAAGATGCTAAGGGAAATGTAAATTAGTAAACCACTTTGGACTCAGAAATTCTGTTCCTAGGTATATTTGCTCATGTGTACTTGGAGATAGATATGTTCATAACATCTGTCTTATAACATCCAAAATATGGAAAAGACCCAAACATTCATTTATAGTAGAAGAAATAAATATATTATGGTATAGTCATACCATGGAATAGTATTCCAGCAATACAAACTAATTAACTACAGTTACATGCAACAATTTTGGTAACCGAAGGGTGAATTTAAAAAGCAGATATTAGAAGCCTACATAAGACTATGATACCCATTTTACTAATATACATCTTTTGTGTTTTTATGGAAACATTATGCAGATCAATGAACATATGACTTAAACTAGAGGGCATGTACTGGCTGCCCAGCTCCTATAGAGGGATTTATTTGGCTCACGTGTGTTTTTTTAAATTCTTTCTTCAAAATTCATATTAGCTGCCAACACCAAAAAAATTGTATATTTCAAATTATTAACTGGATTTTTGGCTTCTCTTTAAGAAAATCAGGAGATCTGGGGATCGGGACCCACATTCTCACACGGTGCCATCAGCTGAAGCCGAGTCATAGCTTCACCTTAGATGGGGCAGGTGCCCCCCCAGTTTGTCATAATCCACCCACTTACATACGGTATTCGTTTATATTACCTCAGTAGTCCCTGTGGGCATCTTCACTTGGGATCCTTGACATGGACACTGTAAGGACAGAGGGCTACTCTCAGGAACAGATGATCTAGGACAGTGTTTCTCAACTTTTTCCCCCCCATCTCTCCCTCAAGCAGCATTTTTAGACAATTTTTTTCCTAATCGTCACCTCCCTCCCATGAATTCTTTTCTGGTTCTAAAGGAAGTGCAGCATATTAATTTCTTCTAGGTTTCAAAATGTGATTTAACAAGAACATTGAGCAAATTAAAAAAAAAAAACACCTCACAACAGTATCATGTCCCTGTAATAGCTGCCATTTATTTCATATATATAAAGGAGCATAATAATAGTACAAACCACATGAGGGTGGTTTTGACTAAGCCAAAAGTGGAGATAAAATGGAATACTAAACAATGAAAAATTAATTCAAAAGATAGGAAAAGAGGAACAACGTTAAAGATATAGTATGTGGGGTGGTCATAAGTGTGACAGAGAAAAATAAAGCAGGGAAGGGGAATACAAAGGGTCAGAAGAACATTTTTTATACAAAAGCCAGGAAGAGGCTCAGTTAGGTAATGTTTATATAAAGACTGAGGAAATGAGGATGTGGTTTAATTAGACGGGGAATGTCTGGAAATCAGGAAGGTGAGGTCCCCATATTGGAGAACTAAATCAGAAGAAAGCCCGACTCACCTGAGATCTAGCAGATGGTATACTGTCAAACATCGTTGTGCCCTTCTTTTGTTGTTCTTCGGTGTTTCTCTTTTCTGCAAGGACAGAGTCCCGAGCAGGGAAACCTAGAAGGGAGCAGAAATGACCATGGAATTGAGTCCAGTCAGGCAGCACCCACAGGCACAGAGAGTAGCCTGCCACCCCCACGCCATCCTGTCCTGCCACGGGACGGAGCAGCAGTCCTGGACTTCCTATGACAAGAGAAAGACCACAGAAATCATTTCTCAGCTCAATATGGCAAGTTCCAGAAAAGAGTTCTGGTTATCTTCCACCTCTAAACTCTTCCATTGCTTCTCAGTACCTTCCAAATAAAGCAGGAGTTCCTCTTTATTTATATCAGTGGTCCTAGCCTCACCGTCCATTCAGTTACCAGAGAACCTCAGTTTCCCAGTTGTAACATGAAAATGATAAGACCTCTACTTCTAAGGGTTCCTGTAAAGATTAAACATTACATATGTAAAGCACACAGCATGCATTTTTTTAAAATGGCAACTCTTACTACTAAGCTTTCCCTACATCTTTTTCACTCACTGATCTAGAATACAACCACCACCTTCCCTACAGAAACTTGAACCTTGAAGGCCCTCCTTGCCTGCAGTCTCTTTCTAAGTGTATCTTTCATTAATCTGTAATTTTTTTCTCATATCCTAGAGAGCTCTTTCCTTTCCCCTGGATTCCAGCTCCATCAAAGGCTGTGCCTTTGGCCAAGTTTAAAACCAATGTGGGACAATATCCCACACGTCCACTGGAGGCAGTGTAACACCGTGATTAAGAGCACAGACGCTGGTGCCAGCCTCCCAGCTGAATCCTGACTGCCAATTACTAACCGTGGGACCAGGGGCCAGTCATTCAACGTTTTTGTGCCTCTGTCTCCTCATTTATGGAAGGAGGGTAATACCTATTTCAAGGGCTATTAAGAGAAGTAAATGAATATTATAAAATACCTAGAATGTAGTACATTTTAAGTGTCCAACATGTTCACTATTAACATCTTCAAAATTCTTTTAAGGAATGCAGGTGCACAGGACTGATCAGAATCCTTAATTCATGATACATCAGTATTCAGCCATGCATGACCCTCATGTTTATTTCAAATTTGTTTATACTTTTAAATGTAATTAACCCATCCCACTGGTCCACACCCAAGTCTTGTTCCCTTGTCTTTCTCTCCTTGTCTCTCTCTCTATATACCCAAACAATACTTTGTTTTTAGTATCAATTTTATTCAAAGGACTATTAGGAGTGAACGGCTTTCTTCTCTCATTATTGAAATGCCCTTAGTTCCAATCTAGTAACTTGAGTTTCTAAGAGACAAGTCAAATTTTAACAGAAGTTAAATTTCCAGGCCTCATATCTCCCACATTTTATGCCCTCTTTTTTTTTTTTGGCTGTGTGGTCTTTTGTGTTGATACTGAAGTTCAGGCTTAATAAGAAATGTGGAGGGGAGGGGGAACAAAGCTGGAGGGAAGGGGTACTCCTAGAGAAATAATAAATAAGCAAAAGCCAAACCCCTAATTTCTTCCATTTCACACAAGATTAGGCAGATTAGACTGGATTATAAAATTCATTTGTTCAGTCATTCAACAAATCTTTATTAAGCTCCCTATTACATGCCAGGTATACAGCAAATGTTCAATAAATGCAAACAGCCAGTTGCTTCTTTCCTCTCTCACCTCTCTCCACACACGCTTGGATCAAGTTTGCCCCCAGGTTTCCTGCTTCCTTGCTGCTCTTGGGCTGTTTTGACCTCACCCATGTCTGAACCTCCTCTGGCAGAGTATTCAGAAACTGCTCCAGCACCAGTTGCTCTATCATCTGCTCCTTGGTGTGGGTCTCTGCAGCCATTGCCAGCTGCAGCCATTGCCAGCAGAGCTCCTGGATTTGGCTCACAGCTTGGTGAGGCCCAGTCACTGACAGGTATTGAAAATGCCTAAACTTTTGGTGAGAAACTTTCAGAGCCCCTAGGTTTCTTATGCAGATAGTTTCTGGATTTTTTTCTTGATCGTGTAGATGAATGAGCTGGGGATTCCTCAAGATATCCAAAAGCTCTGTCATGTGCAGCATCTTTACAGCTTGGCCCTTCAAAGGATGGAAATACTCTAAAAGGCAGGCTGTTTCAGAACACACTGCTGTGGAAGATGGTGTGCGGAGTTGTACCAGATGAAGAAAGGATTCAGAAACCTCAGGACCTCCAGAAATTACACAGAGAGACTCACAAATGGCTTCCACAGTTAGGACTGGACAGCAGAGGTTATTTGAAGCAAAGGAAGTTAGCTCTTTTCACACAAATGTCTAAATGAACATTCACATAGATTTGCACATCTACAGACAGGATGCTGCCTCAGTCACAGTACCAGGTCTAGAAGATCCACAGGCACAGGCTAGAAAAATTTCAGAAACGGCAGTGAAGGGAAAAGAGGCTTGAACCCCAAACCACAATGAACTGAACTAACTGATGAATCACAGAAGAATGTCACTTAAAAAAGTGACTTTGGGGGCTTCCCCGGTGGCGTAGTGGTTGAGAGTCCGCCTGCCGATGCGGGGGACGCGGGTTCGTGCCCGGTCCGGGAGGATCCCACATGCCGCGGAGTGGCTGGGCTGGTGAGCCATGGCTGCTGAGCCTGCGCGTCTGGAGCCTGTGCTCCACAGTGAGAGAGGCCACAGCAGTGAGAGGCCTAGCGTACTGCAAAAAAAAAAAAAAAAAAAAAAAAACAAGTGATTTTGGGGCTTCCCTGGTGGCGCAGTGGTTGAGAGTCCGCCTGCTGATGCAGGGGACACGGGTTTGTGCCCCGGTCTGGGAAGATCCCACATGCTGCGGAGCGGCTAGGCCCGTGAGCCATGGCCGCTGAGCCTGCGCGTCCGGAGCCTGTGCTCCGCAATGGGAGAGGCCACAACAGTGAGAGGCCCGCATACCGCAAAAAAAAAAAAAAAAAAAAAGTGAATTTAAATGAGTTAATACAGAATGAGGAAAGATCCTTACAAAACATACATCCTACAAAGAACTGGACTCATATGCAAAATATATAAAGAAATCATACAAATCAGTAAGAAAAAGGCAAACAAAACAAGAGCAAAAAGGTTAAAAGATCTGAGCAGGTACTGCACAAAAGAAGACAGCTAAATGGCTGTAAATATATGAAACAGGGCTCAACTTCATTAGTTATCAGAGAAATCTGAATTAAAACCACAATGAGATATCACTACACACCCTCCAGAATATTCAAAATGAAAAACTCAGATGATAGTTAAGCGTTTGAGAGGAGACAGAACCACAGAATGGTATATTCATAACAGTGGAATTCTAAACAGAATTGAGAATATGGATGCATCTTGCTGTTGAGTAAAAGAAACCAGGCTCAAAAAAAGGTCCACATTACATGAGTCCATTTGTACACAGGTCAAGAACAAGCAAAACAAGTCTAAGGTGTTAGAAGTCAGAATGGTGGTAATAGTTGGGACTGAGATTCGGGGGGCAGTGGTAATGACTGGGAGGGGACAACATAAGACGTTTCTGGAAAGCTGGTAATGGTCTATTTTCTTAATCCAGGAGCTCATGACATGGACACAGTGTGTTCGTTTTGTGAAAACTGAGCTATATACTAATGGTTTGTGCCTTTTTCTGTATTATATTTGACTAAAAATTTTTTAGCTGTGTTATAGTCGTGGGGAAATATCTAGGTTGTAATATTAAGTGAAAAAGCAGGAAACAAACTTGAATATAGAATGTATACTCAACCATATAAAGCACAGGAAAAAAACTGGAAAGTAAACCAAAATACCACACCAAAGGGGTTATCTATGAGCAGTGAGACTACAAATTATTTTTACTGGTGATTTTATACTTTCTCCCTCAAAACTACTTCCTAATTTCAAATGTCCTACAATGAACCTTCTATCTTCTATGATCAGGAAAATAAAAAATACTTTTCTTCTATAAAATTTGCACTCTATGAAATCACGAACAAAATTGCCACTTGGGGGAAACATTTCCTTTTTTCTTTTCTCCTCTCCACTAAAAAACATGCACCTGTGATTTATATGACAAGCAGTTTTTCTGTTTGAAGGCATTTTTGTTTTTCATTATTATAAATCATAATGAGTGAACACCACTGAAACTAAGTATTTGTCCACATCTCTGATATTTCCCTTGTAGGACAGATTCCTAAAAGCGAAATTACCTGGACAAAGGGTATGAACTTTTTTAAAAGTTCTTAACACAATCTGCCAAATTTTCCTCCCAAAGGCTTCCACCAATTTCTTCTTCCAATCTCAATATATAAGATTACATACCCACCCTGCACGTCAATAGGCCAGCTTCATGGTCATGTAACCAGTGCAGTCACACAGAGCCTCACAAGGGCTCAAGCTTAATTTAATGCTCTCTTGTTGCTGTCTTGAGACTTTCCATATTTTAAACAAGGGGCCCCACTTTTTCATTTTGCACTCCACCCTACAAATTATGTAACTAGTTCTGCCAGCCAAGAACATTATCATTTCTCAAAATCTGTTGCCAATAAGACAAATTAAAGATATATTTTATTTTTTAATTTTGCATTTCCTTTGATTAATAATAGAGCTTACTACTTTTTTCAGATATATTGGCCAATTATACATTGCTCCTATCCTTTGCCCTTTTTCCACCAGGATGTTCCTATTGCTGATTGGTAAAGGCTCCATATAAATAAAGGATATTCACTCTTTGACCTATTTGCTTAAAAAAAAAATTCCAACCATGCCACACTTTCTCTTTAGTCTTCATAGAATTTTAATATTTCAAAGTCCAATTTATCACTACCCATTCAGAGATCAGTTAAATATTTAAATATATTTTCTTATTTCTTTATTTAAACATTTCATTTTAATTCTTTAGCTGGAATTTAGCCTGGGATAAGGTATGAGAAGAGTATAATTTTTTCTAAAACCTTTCCCACCTACCACCAATTATTAAATTTGCTATCACTTCCTTCTTGGGATGTATGAGGCCCCCCTGAATTGAATTTCTAGGTCTGCAGCCTCCAGGGAAGGATCCTGAGAAAGCAGTAGTGGAAATGACTGTGAAATCCTGCCAGCCTGCCTCCCAAGACTAGCCAGGTCCAAAGCTACAGCAGAGAGTCACAATCCTTTCTCCTGGCCCAAAGAGGGAAAGCAAGACCTTGAACAGTCAAGGCCCTCCAGGCCACAGGTACTGAAAAGAAGCTCATGGCTCTGTCTCCTCAGAGGGTACCCTCAGCATCCCTCCTTTTCTCTCTTTTACATAAATTCTTGATTCTGCTTCCCTTAAATATTTATCTTTTGGAGCTCAGTCTTATCCTAATCCTACATCCCTTATCATCCAACTTTTAACCACATACCTCAGTAGTTCTTGGCACATTGTTTTTCTTCCTAACATTTTTTTTACTCAAACTTTATTTTTTTAACTCTTGATACCACTAAAGCCATCTGGGCAAAAGGCTCTCTGATGTCAACCAATTAATGACTTTGTTCGGTGCTTTGTAATGCTCATTGGTCTGCTCAGGTTTTCTACTTCTTGAATCCAATTTTTAAAAAATACTTTTCCAGGAAAATCATCCATTTGCTTGAAGTTGAAATATATTAACACATGATTGAGAATTTGAAATATCCTAAGTACACAACTTTATCCTGTCTATAATCAATGTTGCTTTATTCCTAGTTTGTCTTTTTTGTTAATTACTGCTATTGTTTTCATTATTGCCACTCATCCCAAGTACCAGCTGCTACTTCCAATGCCATTATTTTTGTTTTCTCACATATTAGTTTCACTTATCTTTATTATTTTCTTACTCCTGGTTCCTTTAGAGTTTTATCAGTTTGTTTGTGGAACTTTGGGAATCTCCTGAAACAAATGCCTAATTTATTTCATTCTTTCTTGACTATTGAAAGCTGTTAATTTTGGTTGTATATCAAATTTAGGGGATGTCACCACTCCTGTTTCGATTATTTTTAAAATAATTCATAACTGCACTTCTGATTTCTCCATTCACCAAAAAGTTCCTTAGAAGAATAATTTCATTTCCACTTTAAACATTCATTATTAAATATTTACTTGACATACGGGAAGTAAATGGTTTCTTTATTTTGGAACATTAGCCATCTACACAAAATGATGTGGAAACGTGGGTAATTAGTAGCACCTTTCTAAATTTAGCTTTTCTCGGGACTTCCCTGGTGGTGCAGTGGTTAAGAATCCACCTGACAATGCAAGGGACATGGATTCCAGCCCTGGTCCGGGAAGATCTCACATGCTGCGGAGCAACTAAGCCTGTGCGCCACAACTACTGAGGCTGCGCTCCAGAGCCAACGAGCCACAACTGCTGAGCCTGTGTGCCACAACTACTGAAACCCGCGCACCTAGAGCCCATGCTCCGCAACAAAAGAAGCCACCGCAATGAGAAGCCCGCACACCGCAACCAAGAGTAGCCCCTGCTCGCCACAACTAGAGAAAGCCCACATGCAGTAACTAAGACCCAATGCAGCCAAAAATTAATTTAAAATAAATAAATAAATAAATTTAGCTTCTCTCATCTGTGAAAATAAGGAAAAAGAAGAAAGACCTTTTTTCTCATGTTGCTGTAAGGTTTAAATAAGATGGGAGCTGAAAATCACGAGGCATACCATCCTGAAGAATCAATTTTTAAGTCTACTGTTAAGAAACATGTTTTATAGTAAGACGAAAATAGATGTATTATGTAAGTTAATGCAAAAATATTATGAATTTTGAAACGAAAGAGGGCAGCAAGTAAATTTCCTGAAAGGAGAAAGGTAGTATTTATACTTTCTATCCTTCCTACCCAAATAGCCCCTTCTATCTCACCCCCGTGCCCACGCCCCCGCAACCCGGTTCTCCAGGGAAGCATGTTAGAAGGTAGTGACAAAAGCAGCTAATATGTTAAACACTAAAAAAAAGCTCAAGAGTTCCTAAAAAAAAAATGTATGAGTGATGGTAGGTTGCTTGATTTCTGAGTAGGGAAGAACTTCCAGAGAAATGGGGATGAGAGTGGAGGGAGAAGGGGGCGGAGACCAAGAGATCCCAGGTGGGCAGAGGCTGTGGTGGGAGGAGGAAGCAGGGACTGAAGGGAGCAAACAGAAGAGAGGTGCTGAGGCAAGAGAAAGGGAGCAAAGCAAGGCAAGGCAGAGTGCAGGGGCAGAGCTGAGGAGTGGGGCAAGCTAAAGAGGAAGTGCAGAAAAGAGCTGCCAGTCTGGGAAAGGAGGGGTGTGCCGGGGCACGGGCTAGGCACACAGAAAGAAGGGGCAGGACTCAGGTAAAGGAGCAGCAGAAAAGAGAGGCGGGACTGAGGAGAGAGAGGGGTCCAGAGCCAGGACAGAGGGGAAGGATACGGAGAGGAGGGTTGGGACAGAAGTGGAGGAGAAGGTGGAACAGGGCTGAGGGAGAAGGAGACATGGGGCAAGGGGAAGGAACACAGACAGGAGGGGTGGGACTGAGATGGGGGAGAGGAGCAGCAAGGAGGGGCAGGGGCCAAGGCACAGCGGACAGACGCAGAGTGGGACTGAGGTAGAGCAGCAGAAGTGGGGACAGTGCTGAGGTAGAGGGAAGGTAAGGGACTGGGAGAGGAGAGGTGGAACCAGAGCAAGGGGGAAAAACACAGAGAGGAAGGGTGGGACAGAGGTAGGGGGGAGCAGAGTGAAGGAGTTGAGCTGAGGTAGATAAAGGGGGTGGAGCTGGGAGAGAGTTAGGGCAGAGGGGCGGGACAAAGGCAGGGCCAAGTATGAGAGCTGGGCCTTGAGGGGAGAGGTGGGGGCTTAAGGGGGCGTGGGGTCTGGATGCGGAGTGGAGGGGGCCTACGGGGGGGGAAGTGACTGGGGGGGGTCCTCAAAAGGGAGGGTGGTCCTTGAGGAGGGCAGGGGGGTGGGGCAATCCTTGAGGAGGAGGGGGGATCCTCAAGGGGAGGGAGGGTGCTTCTAGCAAGGGAAGGGCCAGGGTTGGGTCCTTGAGGAGGGCAGGGGTCCTGGAGGGGGAGGGCTGGGGGGTACTCGAAAGGGAGGGTGGGGGTCCTCAAGAGGGAAGGAGAGGTTCTGGGGGGGAGGGCGGGGGGAGGGTCCTCAAGGGGGAAGGAGGATGTTCTGAGGGGAAGGGGGGTCCTCGAAGGGGAGGGGTGGGCGAAGGTCTTCAAGGGGAAAGGAGGGTGTTTGGTGGGGAAGGGCGGGGGCGGGCGGACCGTCCAGGCCTGAAAGCCTTCTGGCCGAGGAGCTCGTTGGCAGGAGGCCGAGGCGTGAGGGGCAGGGAGGCCGCCGCGTCCTCCTCAGAGCCGACCACCGCCCGCGCGGCCTCCCGCCTCTTCCCCTCAGGGCCGCTACTTAGCGCCTTTCCAGTCGACCTCCCAGTGAAGAGTCCCGGCCCCGCCAGCGTCGCCTCAGGTAGGCCCGCGCCTCCACAGCCCGCGAGCCCGCTCCGTGGCCCCACGTGCCTCCCGCAGTGTGCGACCCGGGACAGCGCGCGCTCACCTTGCTAGCCCGACGCCGCCGTCGCCGCCGCCTGACTGAAACGCTCGGCCTCGGACTTGGCGCCCAAACCCGCGGCGCATGCGCTATGTGCGGCCTGCGCGTGCGCCTTGTGGGGCGGCCGGAGGGCTGCGCGGGAAACGCAGGCCGCTTCCGGCCGGCTCCGCTGGGGGCACGCGAGAACTAGGCTGGATTGGAGGGGACGGAAGACCTGCTTCCTGTAAATGCTTTAGTAATTTTTTCAATAGTTAACACATGGTTTAAATTTTTTTTAATTAAATAAGCAGTATGCAGTGGAAAGTCTGCTCACCGTTTGTGTGTGTGTGTGTGTGTGTGTGCCACCCACCAATTTTTTTAACACCTTTATTGGAGTATAATTGCTTTACAATGGTGTGTTAGTTTCTGCTGTATAACATAGTGAATCAGCTATGCATATACATATATCCCCATATCCTCTCCCTCTTGCATCTCACTCCCACACTCCCTATCCCACCCCTCTAGGTGGTCACAAAGCACCGAACTGATCTCCCTGTACTATGTGGCTGCTTCCCACTAGCTATCTCTTTTACATTTGGTAGTGTATATAAGTGGTGTGAGGTGATACCTCATTGTAGTTTTTGATTTGCATTTCTCTAATAATTAGTGATGTTGAGCATGCTTTCATGTGTTTGTTGGCAATCTGTATATCTTTTTTGGAGAAATGTCTGTTTAGGTCTTCTGCCCATTTTTGGATTGAGTTGTTTGTTTTTTTGATATTGAGCTGCATGAGCTGCTTGTAAATTTTGGAGATTAATCCTTTGTCAGTTGCTTCATTTGCAAATATTTTCTCCCATTCTGAGGGTTGTCTTTTGGTCTTGTTTATGGTTTCCTTTGCTGTGCAAAAGCTTTTAAGTTTCATTAGGTCACATTTGTTTATTTTTGTTTTTATTTCCATTTCTCTAGGAGGCGGGTCAAAAAGGATCTTGCTATGATTTATGGCATAGAGCGTTCTGCCTATGTTTTCCTCTAAGAGTTTTATAGTGTCTGGCCTTACATTTAGGTCTTTAATCCATTTTGAGTTTATTTTAGTGTGTGGTGTTCACCCACCAACTTTTTAATATCATAAACCACATACACCCAGGTAACCAGTGCAATTATTTAAATATTTATGAATAATTATATTGAATAATTATGAAAGCATGAACGTTTTCAGCATCCTTCCACAATTTCTTTATGTATATATAAGTAGATCTATATGTATATGTATTTGTGCATTATACACACAGATGCGTCTGGTTATCATTGATATATATTATAAACATGTATCTATACTATAATATATATTCTGTACATATATATCTGTAATACAAATAAATATATTTTAAAATATAAAATATTTTAAATATATAAATATAATATATATCTTATAAATAAATTAAAAATGTAAAGATATAATACAATGTATGACACTTGTACAATATGATATATACTGTAACATAAAATGTGTACTTAAGTAATATATAACACACCTATCATTATGATGATACATAGATTCACTATTACATATAATTATATATTTGTCCAAAAATAATATATATATTTTTATGTTTGCAAAAATACTCATGGTCTTATTTCCTCCCTTTTTTATACAAAAGGTGGGAGACTTTGCACAGTATTCTGTGCCTTCATTTTTTTACTTACCAGTATACCTCAGAGAGCTTTTCATATCAGTACAAAGAGAATTTGCCCACTGTTTCTGAACAGCTGTTTGGATTCTGCTGTATAGTTGTGACTTGATTTATTTAACCCATTCCTGACTACTGGGTGGTTGAGTTGTTTTCAGCCCTTTGCTACCAGTATTCAGTGCATAACTTTGACCTTCAGTGATTCCGAGATGTGTAAATCTGCTAGGAAGATAAATCCCCTGGAGTGGAATCGCTGAGGCAAAGTGCACATGTGTGTGTCATTTTGATAGAGATTTCTAAATTGCGTTCCATAGACACTGTTGCAGCTTAGACCCCCACCAGCCTGTGTGAGCAAACCTGCATTCTGAGTGTTATATGATGCTTTTTCAAATTTTCCAAAACCAACGTTGAGAAACTCAAGGCAGTTCTAGTTTATGTTTCTTTTCTCATGAGCAAGGTAGAACATGTTTTCCTGTGTTCAGGAGCCATTTGTATTTAACTAAAGAATATTTATCGGGCAGGGGCTCAAGATATGCGGGGAAAGCATACTGAAACGTGCAATAATTATTTTATGCATAATGATGTTCATGGTAGTGATGATGATGATGACATAATGGTTAATATTTCTTGACACAGACCTTTATACCCAT
The DNA here is from genome assembly GCF_949987515.2 of Delphinus delphis. Lineage (NCBI taxonomy): Eukaryota > Metazoa > Chordata > Mammalia > Artiodactyla > Delphinidae > Delphinus > Delphinus delphis. The sequence goes on along the minus strand of NC_082702.1, from coordinate 2,269,717 downwards.
CACAAAAATTAACTCAAAATGGATCACACACCTAAATGTAAAACCAAAACTTGAAAACTCCTGGAAGAAAACGTAAGAGAAAAACCTATGACCTGAGATTTGGCGATGACTTTTTAGGTATACACGTGCAGACTCTTGCAGAGTCAAGCCTAGTCTCACAAAGTCGGAACACACAAACTCCTGGTGGGGGGGATTCCCCAAAAGTGCCCTCCTTATCTGGAAATCTACAACTCAGAGGTCATTTAAACTCTCTGAGCCTCAGTTTGTCCCTCCAGAATGAAAAGACAGTAACTTATTAAATATAAGAATCAAATATGATTAAATACATGCGTAGTGGAGGAAAGTTTTTTCCTCTACCCTCTTATGGTCCCTGGGTGGGTCTGAAAGTTAACTAACAAAGACGATTAACAGGAGAAAAGCCTACAAGTTGTTTTAATATAACTTTTACATGACACAAGAGCCTTCCTAAGGAAATGAAGACCCAAAGAAACAGACCTGAGTATTTTATGCTAGGTTTGATAGGGCGTGGACAGTTGTGGAAGACTATAAGAGGTTAAGGAATAGGAGGAAAGTGTAATAACCTGGTGGAAACTTAGCAAGGCCTGTGTGTTAGGATTCTTCTTGGAAGCGTTCCTTTTTCTTTGGCGATAAGGATGCTCCTTTCCTCCTGGTATAGGGAGGGCACGTCTCCCATGAGGGATTTATGACCTGTTTCAGGGAAGCAGGGGAAAGGAGAGGTGAGAGTGAATTTCCTGCTTTGGCTGTTTTCTCAAACCCCTTCAGCTTCAATATGCCAGGTGCCACATTTAGGCGTAGGGTATCCTGAACCACATCACATGTCAAGTGACTGAAAGAAATGGTGTACGAGACCTGTACAGGCAATTTATGGGTTGGCTACAATTTTATTGTTATTAGGGGGTGAGTATCAGGAGATGGCTTCCTTCACCTCCTCTCCGGGGCTTCAGATTCCCTGCATCACTGTCCCTGTCGCTGTCCCCATACCCCCTGGACCCGTGCTCCCCACCAGTCAGGAAGACAGAGCCCCCGTTGTCCCCTCGCTGCTGGACCCAGCGTCCTGTCTTGTCCCTCCGGTCTTCTCTCCTCTAGGTGGCAGGAGGAATCCACGGGAATCAGAGTCGCCTGTGCGCTCAACTGCACCAAGAGCTGCTGGCCGTCCTGGGGTGACTCTCTGGTCCTCAACGTGACTAGCCGGCGCGCCCGCCACACGGGTCCCAGGTTCCTAGGCAGCGCCCCTTGAGACCCCCAGACCCTGAACGCACTTGGCGCGCGCTCTCAGGGAGCCCCCTCCCCGAGAGCCCCCTCCCCTTCCCTCTGCAGCCCCTCAGCGCAATCCCACTGCCGCCCCGACCCCCATCAGCCCTCCAGCCCCGAGCACACGCAGACCCTTCAGAGCTGCAGCGGCAGGACTGACCTCCCGAACGGGTTGTGACTTGGCGCGGGCTTCCCGGGGAACAGGGGCGGGGCGGGCTAGCTCAGTGCTGGTCCCAGGCATCCTGCAGAGGGTCCAGAAAACGTGCCCGGGGACCGCGCAGGACAAAGGCGCGAAAGGAGCCCCTCACGACCACTGCCCCTCCCCTGCCCACATAGATACTCAGGTCGAGTGACTGAAACAGTGCCTGAAACAAAGTATACAAAGTTGTCATGCTGGCTACAACTTATCGTTACTAGAGTTTGGAAATCCTGGTCCTGCACCTCCTCTTTGACCCCAGCGTTCCTGCCTCACTGTCTCTGTTTCTGGGCATTCCAGCTGGGCCTCAAACAGCCATCCTCCCCACAGCGCCCCTCCCCCTCCCCACCTGGACCCAGTCCTGGACCAGGTCTTCCAGGAGAAGGGAAGTGCGAGTTGACAGGGAAGAGCCGCAGGTTATGCTTCTGAGCAGCAGAGACACAACAGCCTGGATGCCCGGGTCACGGGGAGGGGGGCGGGGTAGGGGGCTGCAGAATCATCAGACACACAGTGACCCCCAGCCACACTGTGGAGTTATTCGGATCAGAGCATGTATAGGTGCAATTCTCCTAGACGACAGCCACTAGTTTTCTCTTCTGAAGAGCTGCACCAATTTACCCTTCCACAACAATGCATGAGAGTTCCAGGGGTTTCACAGCCTCACCAACTCTCATATTTTTCCTCTAGTCATTCTGATGGATGTGTACTTGTACCACTGGAATCTGGTTTTGGAAAACAAAACTTTAATTTATTGAAATATCTCAAGCTGGATAGGTTATAAATATCAACAAAATTAGAACTTCAGAAGTAGAAGCTGGAGTGAGAAAGAGGTTGTTTGTTTGTTTGTTTTTATAATGAAGACACCTTGTTACTATTTGGGATTCTTATGAAATGTCTGTATTATCTGAATGAGAAAACTCTCTGTATGTTCTCCTATATTCTTGAGGCGAAGAAGCTGATAGGTGATAATTTTACTACTCAGAAATGGGTGGATGCCTTCCTAAGTAACAGAGGGCTGTAAACTGGTGATAATCTTAAAACCAGCCAGCACAAAAGAACTGCCATAAATATCTTGTAAACTATGAAGGCCCCACTACATGCGTACAAGGAGGAAAATTAAAAGGTGCTGGCTGAAGCAGCAGCAGAGAAACCCTGGAGGAGGGGCCCTGCAGATGGAGGAAACAGCCAGTGCCAAGGCCCTGAGTCAGGGTTTCTGTCACCTGCCACCCAAGGAGTCTGATACAGAGGATGCAGGACAAGGAAGAAGGGTGGGGATGAGAACATGAGAGTGGAAGGATCTCTCGGGCTGGAGGAATGGAAAAGCCATCCTGGAAGGAAACTTGTCCTGCAGACTAGTCCCACCTCCCCAGGGGCGTATAGGGAGGATTTCCCATGGAGATTGCAGTGCTATCTCTCCTGCTCACGTTGATTCCTCATCACCTCGCTGGGGGGCTCCAGGGACATCTCTCTCCCTGACACCAGGATCATCTCCTTGCTCCAACCTGGTGGTCAACTTTGGTTTGAAAACCTGATGCCCGGCTCCAAAGAAGGAAAGAAGAGTGAGATGCCTCCCAGCATGCAACCCAGACCAAATGTTTGCATAGAAAGACCAACAGTGTGATAAAAAAAGGACCTCCAGAGAGAACGTGGGGAAACTCCCTCCCCAGCCTCCACATCCACCTTGACCTACCCACACCTTCCACCCCACCAGCTCAAATCTCTAAGGATGGAGATCCAAGTAGTTCCCAGGCAGCAGAGCCCACCCCATTGCGTACATCAGCCAATCAGCTCATACCTTATCTCTCTGGCCACTGTAATTGGTTAGCTGTGGTCATGTGATGAAGCCAGGTCCAATCAGATCAGGTCAGACTCCTGGGGGGAATACAAGCACCAAAATAGTCTACCATTCCTGTTGCAAGTGGATTAGAGCACTGGTGCTCCTGGGGCTCCTGGAAGCTGTCTTGAGACCAGGAGCAGAGCCAACACCATCAAAATCCCAGTGCTAGAGGCCAGTCCGGGGCTGGAGCTCATCCGTGTCTTCTGGAAACTTGATAGCCTTTTGGAATCACCAGACCACCAAGCTCTGGTGAGCCCTGTCTGAACTGGGGGAGGCCGTCCTTACACAGGGAGCTCAGATTCCCACAGTTGTCAATAACATGTCCTTGTACAGGTCCTTCTGAACCAGCTCCAGCAGGACCTGGGTGAAGGACATGGCCACGTCCTTGAAGATCACTGGTTCCTGTACCTCCAGACAGCATCCTTGTTCACCGAGGGACTGGTCCCCCACGCGGCCCAGGAGAGGACATGGAAATCCACTGGAAGTTGGGAATGTGTTCAGAATTGCATTGTGGTAGATTGCAAAAATGGCCAGAGTTTTCCACCCTGCCCCATGTCCATACCATTTGACATTTAAGTGGGCAGTGCCCTCCTGTTCTGAATCTGTGCTTGGCTATGAAAATTGCTTTGGCCAATGGGATCCTGGCAAAATGTGACTTAAAGAGAAGTTTGAAGTGCTTGAGAAACTGTTATTGGTTTCTATCTTGTGCCCTGAACACTGCGTGGGGATGAACATGCCTAGGCAAGCCTGCTGGAGGATGAAAGTTACCTAGAGCAGGGCCAGGTCTCCCCAGTCCCCCAAGAGAAGCCAGCCTAGGTGAGCTGAGGACCAGCGTCCACCAGGTATCTGGAGGAGCCCAGAAACCTCAGCAGAGCCACCTCCACGACCCCTTGTGGCTGTTGCTTCTAAAATTTACCAACTAAAGGATGCTCCCCACTCTCCAGTCCTACCTACAGTTCACCCTGAAAGGAATTCAGAGTGAAGATCCGGGTGAGGCATTCTATGCTCTGGGAAAAGTGGAGGAAATGGCCCTCAGATAATTAGATATTTTCAGGAGAAAATATTATGAACCAAGACTCTTGCATCTTCCCATATTTAGAAAAGCACTAAAATCATTGACTGAGATGTCTGTTCTTCATGACCAACAGGAACCTTGTGCTGAGATGTGTGCTTAACTGCATGGACCCCTTCTCCAAAATCACACAGAAACTGACCTCCTACCTACCTTTTGGAACCGTTCCTCAGAGCTCTCTGAGAGGCTATCTCCTGGTTCTAATCCGCAGTAAGTCCCCAAGTAAAATTGAACTTCACCCCTCTCATGTTGTGTATTTTTACTTCAGTCAACAGCTTTGACTTTGTGGTTGTTGGCAGAGACTCTGGAGCCAGCCTGCCTGGGTTTGAATCATGGCTTGGCTACTTATGATCTGTGTGACCTGAAGCAAGTGACATGAACTCTCTGTGCCTCTGTTCTCTTCTCTTGGAAAGATGGATAATAACAGAACCAGCCATATGGTTGTGAGAATTAAGTGGATCAAAATGTGTAAAGACATTAGCTCAGTGCCTACCACATGGTCAGTGCTCGAAGGTTCATCATTCTAAATATTTGTGTAAAAATGGAGGAGCTCCTAGTCAATGGGAGAGAGATACAGAATTGAAGAGTACATTTATTCACTCATGTATTCATCACAGCCTGGTGCCGGGGCTAAATTAACATAAGAGACCTGGTCAGCGGTGGACACAATATTCATCCTCCTTTGCTGTAATAATAGAAGCTAGTAGGTGACACAGGATTGCCCAGCTAAGGACTGTACTTCCCAGCATCTCTTGCAGCTAGATTGGTCATGTGACTATGTTCTGGCCAATGAGGTTTGAGGAAAAGTGATCTGGGCATCTTGTAGGAGTTGTCCTCTGAAGGACTAAAGTGTGTCTTCCCCTTCCCTCATCCTCCTCCCCTTCCCCTGAGCCACAATGTGGACGGGATATGGGGGGGTGAGCCCTCTCCAGCCACGTGGCACAGAGCACCAAGGTCAAAGGAACTTGGCTGCCCAACTCTACGGGAATGCAATACGCCGGCTGGGGGAGTTTTACACACAGACCACAGCTATGAGAGAGACATCAAGTTCGGTTTATTTAAGCAGCTGTATTTGGGGACTTTACATCACAGTAGCCCAGCATGCATGATTCCAGGGTGCTGAGTCAAGAGCAGGAAGCAGAGGGAGCTCAGGTATTAGGAAGCAGTGACAAAGCTGAGACAGCACAGGGGACATTCACACACCTTGATTTCATGAAACTCTAACACAGGCAGAGGAACGAAGGTGCAATTTGGGTCAGTTTTCAAAGGTTCAGGAGGAAATTGGGAATCAGAGTCAGGGTCATCCTGTTCCAAGTAATAGGTGAAGCAAACACTTGGCTGGAAGGAAAGAGAACAGAGAAGAAAGAACAGAACGTTAGTGTCACACTAATGACATTTTGGGGTCAGATCATTCTTTCGGGGAAGGGGGGCATCCTGTACATTGCAGGATGTTGAGCACCATCAACATCATGTATTATATATATTCATATTAGAGAAAACATGCAAATAGAAAATGTGTTAACAATCGGTGGATTTGGATGACCTTTGTACTGTTTTCATAAAGTCTTTGATTCTCACACTATTCCCTAATAAGAAAACCTCTTCAAAAGTCCTCCCTGGGACTGTTGCAGGCACTAACAGGAAGGGTGTTCTTGCGAGCATCTTGCCCCTGTGTCTCACCTGACCTCTACCCACGGCCCCCCTGATTCCCCATCAGGGCCCTCCAAACTCCCCTCCCACCTGTTAAGAATCCCAGAGATGGAGGAGACTCCTCATTGGCTAAGGTTGAGTCACGTGCCCAGCCTGGAACCAATCACAGGGAACCCTGGCATTGCCGGCTCTGATTGGTCAGGGGCATAGCTGGAGCTGGTCTGAGGATGGGATCAGACACATCCAAAGTTCATGGAGGCAGATGGTCCTCCCAAAAATCAAGTGTTTTAACAAAAGAACGAGGAATGGTATCCAGGTGGACAAAGCCACAGCTGCCTGCCTCAGCAGGGACCGTTCCCTAATTCATTCCTTCATTTAATCAGCCCACATGTGTACAGTGCCTACCACTGGTTACATCTGTTCTAGCCAGGGGGGATATGTCATTGAACAACAGAACAGGTTCCTACCCCTTCAGAATGAACAAACAAATACAAGGTATGCTTTCGGGTAGCAATAATTATCTGACAAATATTCAGCAAGGCAGGGGGGTGGGGCAAAAGTGAGCAAAGGAGGCTTCATGGAGGAGGTGACATTGGAGCAGAGGCAGGAATTAGGAAAGAGAAGGAAGCAGGAAAGAGGGCAGCATCTTCAAGGAAAACCATCCCTTACAGATGGGGCCACATCCTTGGGGGGGACAAGGGGCACCTGGCCACCCAAGGGTCTCTGCTGAGCAGAGAGGGTCGTGGAAGTACTTGACCTCTCAGAACCCAGGAGCCTCTGGTCAAAGGGAGGAAACAAACAGGCTTACCATGGGACAGATTGGCAGGACTTTGAATGACAGTCTTCCCTTCATTCCAGTGGACTTCTTCCGCGGCTCACCAGGGTTCTCAGGAAGCAGGGCTGAGAGAGGAGGAAAGAGGCATGAGGCCCCCTTGCCCTCTGAGGCTTGAGAACTCAATAATAATAAGATCTTCATCATGAAACCATTGACAAGAACTAACATGTGTTGAGTACTTGCTATGTGCCAGGCACGCAGTTAAGTATTTTACACATCATAGCTAAATTGAGATGGCTACTATCATCATCCAGCTTTAGAGATGAGGAAACCAAGGCACAGAGGTTAGGACACTTGCTGGAGGTTGCACAGCAGCGCCTGCAGACATGCATTCAATTGCATCCCGAAGGCCCACAGGGAACAGAGAGGGAATGTCAGTGAGTGAAGGGGCTGAGGTGAGACAACAGGGTCTCCGGAGATGGTAGCACCCTGGGGAGCCCGTGTCCAGGAGGAAGGGACAGCTGATATGCAGCTGCCTGTGGGGATGCCCCTCCAGAAAATTGTCTAGTTTCCCCACAGAAGACAGATGTCTTGATTTAGAGTGAAATCCCCTGATATTTTAAAGCTACCAACAAATCCAGATATTTTCTTAGAAACTCCTACTCTCCTGCTGGGAATGGAAATCCGCCTCTCTATGGAGAACCATTCAGTCAACCCGTCAAAATTACAAATGCACACGCCTTTGATGCTTCCATTTCAATTTTTAAACACATTATCATGGTTATACTCCTCCGTGCGCCATATGGCCCAACTATAATCCTACCTCTACTTGCATTTATTGTCTTCCTCAAAGATTGGGAATAACCCAAATGGCCACCTGTACGAACCAGGTTAAATAAATTAGAACACAGGACAGACAGACCATGGAATGCCAGGCAGCTGGAACACAAAGTCGTCATCTTGTGGAGAAGAGTCCCCAAGATGGACAGGGGACACAGGGCTTAAGGTCAAAGACCCCGAGGCCAAACGCTTCAAATCCCAGCATGAGCTAATCATTCATCCCTGTCACCCCTCAGATTTCCCATCTGCAAAGGGGGGCAATCACTGTCCTTACCTCACAGAGTTGTGAAGCATGAGTGATTGGGTGCTTGGAAAGCACTGGGACTGGGACTGGAAGATACCAAGTGTCAGATCAGAATTAAATGAAAGAAGACAAAATAGGAACTGGCAGTGGCATATAGAGTACACACAGTGCATCAGACATAAATACATAGTAACAGATACACATCCTTGTCTGTATGAGTGAGCATAGAACATTCTGGAAGATTGGACAAGAAGCTGGAAAGTAGCTACCTCTGGTAAGGGAGTAGGTAGCTAAAAAAGTGGCCTGTATTGGGCTTCCCTGGTGGCGCAGTAGTTGAGAGTCCGCCTGCCGATGCAGGGGACACTGGTTCGTGCCCTGGTCCGGGAGGATCCCACATGCCGCAGAGCGGCTGGGTCCGTGAGCCATGGCCGCTGAGCCTGCGCGTCCGGAGCCTGTGCTCCGCAACGGGAGAGGCCACAACAGTGAGAGGCCCACGTACCGCAAAAAAAAAAAAAAAAAATGTGGCCTGTATCTTGTTTTGTATGATGGTTACACACAGCTATAGATGTGATGAAACACAAGTAGAAACACACACGGATTGTGCCAATATCCATGGGCTAGTTTTGATGTTGTAGTATCATCATATAAAATAAAGATACTGGGGGAAATGGGATGAAGTGTCCATGGAACTTCTATGTGCTATTACGGCAACTTCTTGTGAATATAAAATTATTGCAAAGTAAGACGTTTCAGAAAGGAAGCATCCCAGCAAAACCAACAGCCCTCACTCATGTGTCCAAGCCACCAGCAGGATCCACAGGCTTCACAGGAATCACCCCACTCCTGCCGACTCTTTGGGTCAAGCCTCCTTCATATTCCACCTGAATGACCTGACCCTGCAATTCCTGACCTGGCAACTGGATGCAGGGCCAGTCCAGGCAGGTATCCGGGCCACAAAATGGAGCCCAGATTGATTCCACCTCCCGAGAGACACCCCTGAAGACTCTGAGCAGGGGAGAGACAGGACCCACTGACGAGGGGATGTCAGGGAGGTTCCATCCTGGGTGCCGCTCAGGGCCCTCCCTTCCCAGGAAGAGCAACTAGGAGATATCTGAAGTTGGGATCAGTCTTCAGGGTCAACCTTTCCTCATCAGCCTTACCCTGGAGGCTCTCCCCACTCCCACTTGCCCACAGGTTTCCACCCCATGTGTGTCTCACCTCCTTTCTCCGGCGGCTTGGTCTGCACCGCCTCCGTTTCCTGGCCCTCGACGGTGCTGAGAGGTAGCATCGTGACACCACAGGTGCCCCCTATGGACAGGAGACCACAGTGGTCAGTGCCTGGGCTGGGGACCCAGATGACCCGGGTGTGAACCCCAGCACTGCTCTCAGGTGTTGGATGGACTCAGACAGCTCCATCCCCCCCCCCAATCTCCAGGTCCCCAACATCCAAGGGGAAGTGTTGGCAATGCCTCCCTCCTAGAGTGGCTTCCAAGGCCCAGTGTGTGATGTGGGGCGAGCGATGGCCATGGTGCCCCTTTAAGGAAAAGAAGAAATATTATGACACAGAGTGCTGGGAATCATGGGTGAAGGTCGGTTAACTGGGTATCAAAAGGGCCTCTGGAGTCTGGCGTACAGCAGGCACTCAATAAGTGCACCTCATGGTCAGCATTCCCAGTGCTGTATTTCAGCTGTGTCCTAAGGCTATAAGGCAACTTGACCAAATGGTTCAGACCAGGACCCCTCTTCCCTGTCCTCGGGGGCCTCTTCTGGTACAGGATGCCTCTCAGGACTGCTGTGAAGACGAGGGGGGCGGTCCACAGACCCCTCACCACAGCCCCTGGGGAGAGGCCAGCACTGCAGCAAGGGTGCCTAGCAGCAGGCTCAGCTGTGGGGTCCTGGGACCCCGCCTCCACCCCAGCTTTACCCTGGGCAGAACTTCAGCCAGTTTGTATGGAGGGTGCACTGTGGGGATTCCAACCTGCCTGTCACTAGCTGAGAGATCTCAAGGATCAAGTTTGCCAGAGTTAACAACAATATTACAACAAATACACAGCAAACTGAGATTTGAATTTGAGATAGGCAAATCATATTTTAGCATGATAGGTCCCAATCACCACATGGTAAATGTCTACATAAAAATCACTTATTTGATATACGAAGTTATGTTTACGAATACCCAAGTCCCATGAAATATTTGGGACATAATTATACCCAAAGGTAATTCATTATTTGTCTGAAATTCAAATTTAAGTAAGCATCCTGTATTTTACCTGGCAAGCCCCATTTCAGAGGTTCTTTAACCTCTTGTGCTGTCAGCTTTCCTTTCCAGAAAAATGAGTAAAATTAATTATTGAACATGAGGATTAAATATGATTAAATACACACACATACAGACACACTGACAACACGCTATCTGGAAAATCAGAGTCAACACCTCTTCCTGTAAACCTTTTTAAGAAGTGTAAGATGCAATCACAGACTCTCACTCTTAATCATGCAAATACAAGAGGCATCAATTTGTGGGAACACCCAGCCAGCCAGACACACACACAATTGTTGGAAACACACATTTTCAAATGAACGCTGATGAAACCAGGGCATGACGACACAAGCACACCTGCAGACACACTCCAGGGAAACTCTGAGACCCCCCACCACTCAGGTGGGCAGGCCTGCTAGTTAGTACTGAACGCCCTCCTCACACAAAGTCCTGGACGTACGCGCGCGCGCGCGCGCGCACACACACACACCCACACACACCCTCTAGCCACCCACAAACGCAGACCCACAGGCTGAAATTACACATCACCCTCTCCAACATAATTTCCCTCTGCCTACACCCAGGGCCCACGCTCATTCTCACCCAGGGCCCATCCGCAGAGGCCGCTGCTCTAAGATAATCGCCCCAGCACACCCCCCGCCCCCACCCGCAGCACGCAGGCACACAGAAGCACTGGAGGCTCAAAACCTGTTTTCCAAGTGCCCTTTTCATCTGCTAACCTTCTTATGCGTCCTTAGTGAACCCCCAACCCATCTGCAGGGACTCCCTGCCCCTCCCGACCCCCCAAACTACCTTCTGGACTCTCCCGCAAATCATTTTCCTATGTTCCATTAAGCGAATTCGTTACCTGACTGACCTCTGTGGTGTGCAGAGCAAACCTATTCCTCCCGCCTCCTCTATCCAACTAGAGTCCCCCGTCTGCCCGTTCTACCCCCTAAAACCTCAGGACCAGGACCCGGGCTCCTCCTCCACCTGTCCTGGACGGAGTCCCCGCCACCCCTACTACTGACACCCCAAACTCCTCTGTCGCTTCCACTCTTCCCTCCTCCCAGCGGCCAGAGAAATCCTCGGACCTGGAGTCGCCCTGCGGCTCAGAAGGGTCTGAGCATCCTGGCCGCCCTCAGGCGAGACGCGGGTTCCTCAAGGGGCCCCACCGCGGGCACCATCAGGTCTCAGGGGCTCCTAGGAAGCAGCTCCTGCACCCCATTGCCGCGAACGCACCCGCGCATCCTGCCTGGGAACGCCGCCCTCCCCGCGGAGACCCCGCGGCGCCATCCCGCCGCCCCGCGCTGCGCCCCCGCCCGGATGGCGCAGACCCTTCAGAGCTGCAGCCGCGGGACTGACCTCCGGACCCGGGTTCTGTCTGGGCCGCTGGGCAGGAGCGGGCAGGCTTGCTCAGTGCTTGTTCTTGGCGCCCGCGCAGCGCTGGCTCCGAAGACGTCCAGGGAATCTGTGGACAAACTCCGAGGAATGTACAGAGCTGAGTCGCTCAGCGTCACGCACACCCCCTCAACCCCCCTGACCACCAACACTAGTCAGGTGGTTAAAACAGTCTCTGACACCAGCACAGGTATCTGAGTGTTCCCTTCAATTTCACTATTGGGGGAGGTCGGGGACCTCCTCATCCTCATTGGTTAGAGAAGCCAATATAAAATGTCGCCAATGGCACGTTTTAGGTGGAAGAGAATCAGTTGTTCAGGTAATAAGGGTAAGTAGTGTTTCTTAAACTTCTTACTGGAATATGAAGAAACACATGCCACACACATAGAAGCACATGTGTGCTGGACCCAGACACAAAATATCTTTTACACTGTGCATCACAGTCACAGCAGTTTGTTTTCCCCCTTCTTCTAACTTTTCTCACACTTTCACCCGTATTGACTTCAGTCTGGCATCTATTCAAAGCAAGACCAGTCACCTTTGTTGTCAAGGATGTCATGGCGAATCGTTTAGCCTTTGCGCACCATCAGGTCTGTGTCACAGCTACTGGACTTTGCAGGAAAGCAGCCCAGACCCTACCTGAGGATGGACGTGGCTGTGCTAATGAGCCCTTATTTACACTACAGGCTGTGGCTGGATGGCCAGAGTCTGCCCACTCCTGACCTAGAGAATTTTCTGTGCCAGCTCCTGCAGTAGATGAAGCCAAGCTGCTCTCTGGTAAAAGGGCAGTTTGGGCAGAAACGTGAATAGATACACTGTGTTGTTTTTCTTTTAAAAAAGAAATACTTTATGAAGATATGGATCCTGAGAATGAAAAGAGTATAATATAAAAACAGCCATTGAGTCTTGATTACGTACAAAATTTGAAATAACAACCTTAAAATAAGAAAGCTCTCACCAAGCCCATATCCCCACTTTCTGGTGGCTACACTGTGTGATAATTCTGATAATATAAGATATTTAACCCAGTCCTGAGACAGAACCTTCTGTGACCATGGCAATGTTCTGTATCTGCAATGTCCAGTATGGTAGCTACTGGCCACATCTGGCCACTGAAACCTGAGCGGCCGAGAAACCGTGTTTTGAATTTTTTTTAAGATTGATTCATTGATATTGAAGTAGCCTCATGCAGTTAGTGGTTACTGTGCTGGTGGGAAGAAAATTATACCTGAATTCCTGCTCAAATGCAAGACACGGCATCAATTAGATGGTATTCCAGAGATCATAGCTACCCTGAATCTCATTGGGGGAAAAGGTAAAAAACAATAACATACGACAACAGCAAAAAACATTAGTATGTGGCAGAGTGTGACTCTGGTCTTCAAAACCACACTATATAAGAGAATATTCTATTTCTAAGGTGATACACACTGAGGAATATATACACATATATATAACATACATATTATATACATATAATATACATATTATATTTACAAGAGAAAACATACCAACAGAAAAATATTAACAATTGGTGAATCTGGATGATCTTTGTACTGCTTTGCAAAATCTGTGACTCTTACATTCTTTTCTAATAACATTTCTAGAGAGTCCTCCCTGGGACTGCTGCAGGCACTAATAGGAAACGTGTTCTTGCGAGCATCCTCACCCTGTGCCTCCCCTGACCTCTCCCCGTGGCACCCATGGTTCCCCAACAGGGCCGCTCCAAACTCCCCTCCCACCTGTTAAGAATACCAGAGGCAGAGCAGACGCCTCATTGGCCACGGTGAGCCGCGTGCCCAGCCTGGAACAATCACGGGGGACCTTGGCATTGCCGGCTCTGATTGGTCAGGGGCATACCTGGAGCTGGTCTGAGGATGGGATCAGATCCATCCGAAGGGCATGGAGACAGGTGGTCCCCCAAGAAAAATCAAGGGTGTTAGTAGGAGAAGGAGGAATGGTGTCCAGGTGGACAAAGCCACAGCTGCCTACGCAGGAGGGACCCTTACGTAACTCATTTCCTCACTTAATCAGCCCATGTGTATACAGTGCCTAACGCTGGTTACATCTGTTCTAGGCAGAGGGATATGCCATTGAACAACAGAGGAGGTTGCTGCTCCCCAAGAACCACTCGAGTAGGGAACACAGATGATGAACACACAGATACAGGTATGCTCTCAGGTAGCAATGATTACTCTGAAAAAAATTCAGGAAGGCAGGGGTTAGAGAGAAATGGGGCAAAAGTGAGCAAGGGAGGCTTCATGGAGGAGGTGACATTGGAGCAGAGTCAGGAATTAGTAAAGAAAAGAAGGCAGGAAAGCAGGCAGCATCTTCAAGGAAAACTGTCCCCCACAGGATGGGGCCACAACTGGGATGAGGGAGGGACAAGGGGCACACAGACACCCAAGTGTCTCTGCTGGGCAAAGGAAGTTCCGGATCTCTCAGAACTCAGGAGTCTGGTCAAAGGGAGGAAAGAAACAGGCTTACCACAGGACAGAACGGCAGGACTCTGAATAACATTGTTCCCTTCATTCTGATGGGCTTCTTTGGTGGATCATCAGGGTTCTCAGAAAGCAGGACTGAGGGAGGAGGAAAGAGGCATGAGGCCATCTTGCCCTCTGAGGCTTGAGAAACTCAATAATAATAAAATCTTCATTATGAAACCACTGGCAAGAGCGAATATGTGTGGAGTAGTTTCCTTGTGCCAGGCACGCATTTAAGTATTTTACACATCATAGCTTATTTGGTTGTTCATAATATCTCTCTGAGATGGCTACTCTCATCATCCCACTTTAGAGAAGAGAAAACCAAAGCACAGAGAAGTTAGGACATTTGTTGGAGGTTGCACAGCAGTGCCTGCAGACATGCATTAAATTGCAGCCCAAAGGTCCACAGGGAACAGACAGGGAATGCCAGAGGGTGGAGGGGCTGGGGTAAGACAACAGGGGTGTCCAGGCCACAAAAAGGAGCCCAAATTCATTCAGCTCCCAGGAGATCCCTGAAGCTCTGAGTAGGGCAGTGACAGGTTGCACTGACATCAGGTGATGTCAGGGAGTTCCATCCTGGGTGTCCTTCAAGGCACCCCCTCCCCAGGAAGAGCCTGCGGGAGATATTTGGGGTTGGGATCAATCTTCAGGGTCAACACTTCCTCATCAGCCTTACCCTGGAGACCCTCCCCACTGCCACCTGCCCACAGTTTTCCACCCCATGTGTGTCTCACCTCCTTTCTCTGGCGGCTTGGTCTGCACCTCCTCAGTTTCCTGGCCCTCGATGGTGCTGAGAGGTAGCATCGTGACACCACAGGTGCTCCCTATGGACAGGGGACCAGAGCAGTTAGTGTCTGGGCTGGGGACCCAGATGGCCCGGGTGTGAACCCCAGCACTGCTCTCAGATGTTGGATGGACTCAGGCAGCTCCATCCCCTCCCCAAGTCTCCAGGTCCCCAACATCCAAGGGGAATGTTGGCAATGCCTCCCTCTAGTGTTCGTCCAAGGCCCAGTGTGTGATGTGGGGAGAGCGATTGCCATGGTGCCTGGCAAGGGCAAGGGCAGAGACCATGGATGTGGGGTTTCTGATGCTTTAAGAAAAACAAGAAATATTATGACACGAAGTGCTCGGCCCCTGAATGTGAATGTCAGTTAACTGGATATCCGAAGGGCCTGTGGTGTCTGACATACAGCAGGCACTAAATAAGCACACTCATGGCCAGCATTCCCAGTGCTGTGTTTCAGCCCGGTCCTAAGGCTACACTGCAGCTTGACCATATGGTTCAGACCAGGACCCCTCTTCCCTGTCCTCGGGGGCCTCTTCTGGAACAGGTTGCTCAAGTGATGGCCTCTCAGGACTGCGGTGAAGACGAGGGGGGCGGTCCACAGACCCCTCACCACAGCCCCTGGGGAGCGAGTGGCCAGCACTGCAGCAAGGGTGCCTAGCAGCAGGCTCAGCTGTGGGGTCCTGGGACCCCGCCTCCACCCCAGCTTTACCCTCGGCGGGACTTGGGCCAGTGTGTCTGGAGGGTGCAGTGGGGGGTTCCAGCCTTCCAGTCACTAGCCGAGAGATCTCAAGGATCAAGCTCGCCAGATTTAACAACAACAAGATTACAAGAAATACACAGCAAACTGAGATTTGAATTTCAGATACACAACACACGTTTTAGTATAAGTATGTTCAAACTGCATGGGTCATGTCTACATAAAAATCATTTTTTATTTAGTTTTCTAAATTATGTTTAAGTATAGCCAAGACCCATGAAATATTTGGGACATGCTTATACCCAAAGGTAATTCATTATTTGTCTAAAGTTCAAATTTAAGAAACTATCCTGTTTTTTACTTGGCAAGCCCTGATTCAGGGGTTATTTAACCTCTTGTGCTGTCAGTTTTCCCCTCCATGAAGGAAGACTATAAATTATTAAACATGAAGATTAAATATGATTAAATACACACACATACTCAGAACATATTATCTGATAAGCTAGAGTCAACACCTCTTCCCCTAAGCCTTTGTAAGAAGCATGAGACCCATCACAGACTCTCACACATAATCGTGCAAATACAAGGTGCGTCAAAGAGCGGGAACACCTGGCCAGATAGACACACACACAATTGTTGGAAACACACATTTTCAGGTGAGCACTGGGGAAACCAGGGCATGACGACACAAGCACACCTGCAGACACACTCCAGGGAAACTCAGAGACCCCCGCCACTCAGGTGGGCAGGCCTGCTAGTTAGTACTGAACACCCTCCTCACAGGCAGTCCTGGATATGCACACACACACACACACACACACACACACACAAACACACACACTCGGGGCACACACAACTGCAGACGCAGAAGATGAAATTACACATCACCCTCTCCAACACAATTCCCCTCTGGCTGACACCCAGGGCCCATCCCTAGTTTCACCCAGGGTCCATGCCCCCGAGGCTGCCCCTCAAAGATGCGCGCCCCAAACAGGCTCCCTGCCCCCACCCGCAGCACGCAGGCGCACAGAGGCGCTGGCGGCTCAAAAGCTGTTTTCCAAAGGCCCTTCTCATCTGCAAACCTCTTGTGCGTTTCAGCGAACCCCCAACCACAACCGGAGGGGCTCCCGGCTCCTCATCCCTCAAACTACCCTCTGGACTCCCTGCAGTACCATTTTCCGATTTTCTACTTGGCCAGTACGTTACCTGACCCCCGATACCCGACCGGCTTCTCTGGTGTGCAGAGCAAACCTGTTCCTCCCGCCTCCTCCATCCAACTACAGAGTCCCCCGTCTGCCCGTCCTGCCCCCTAAAACCTCAGCACCAGGACCCGGGCTCCTTCTCCACCTGTCCTGGACGGAGTCCCCGCCACCCCTACTACTGACACCCCAGCCTCCTCTGTCCCCTCCAGTCTCCTCTCTAGCTAGTGGCCAGAGAAATCCTCGGACCTGGAGTCGCCCCGCGGCTCACGGGGACCTGAGCATCCCGACCGCCCTCAGGGGAAACGCGGGTTCCTCAAGGGGCCCCACCGCGGGCACCATCGGGTCTCAGGGGCTCCTAGGCAGCAGCTCCTGCACCCCACTCCCCAGAATTCACCCGCGCATCCTGCCTGGGAGCGTCGCCCTCCCCGCGGAGACCCCGCGGCGCCATCCCGCCGACCCCCGCCCCGCGCTGCGCCCCCGCCGCATGGCACAGACCCTTCAGAGCTGCAGCCGCGGGACTGACCTCCGGACCCGGCTTCTGGCTGGACCGCTGGGCAGGAGCGGGCAGGCTTGCTCAGTGCTTGTCCTTGGCGCCCGCGCAGAGCTGGCTCCGGAGATGCCCGGAGACGCGGTGGACAAACTCGCGCGAATGAACAGGGCTGAGCTGCTCAGCGACACGCACACCCCCCAACCCCCGCCCGCAAACACAAGTCAGGTGGTTAAAACTGTCTCTGACACCAGCACAGGCGTCAGCGTGTTTGCTGCGATTCCGTTAATAGAGGGGAGGGTCGGGGGCCTCTTCGTCTTCGTTCGTTAGGGAAAGCAATTTAGAGGGTCGCCCTGGGCAGGGTTTTTAGTGGTTGAGAATTACTTGTGCAGGAAATAAGAGTACGTAGTATTTCTAAACTTGTTCTTCGAATATGAACAAACACACGCCACACACGGAGGAACACATGTATGCAGCCTGTGCCCTGGACTCAAACACAAAATATCTTTTACACTGTGCATCACAGTCCCAATAGTTCACGATTTTCCCTCCTTTTTCTAACCATTCTCACACCTCCACCCGTATTGATTTCAGTTTGGCATCTATACGAAGCAAGGTCAGTCACCTTTCTTGTCAAGGATGTCATGGCAAATACTTTAGAATTCTGGGCCATCGGGTCTGTGTAGCAGCTACTCCACTTTGCATGAAAGTAGCCCAGACGTTAGGTGAGGAATGGGTGTACTTGTGGCAAGAGCCCTTATTTACACAACAGGCTGTGGGCTGGATGACCAGAGTCTGCCCATCTCTGACCTAGAGAATATTTTGTGCCAGAACCTGGAGTAGACAAAGCCAAGAAGTTCCTGTAAAAAGTGTTGTTTGGACAGAAATGCGAACATATATACTTTAAAAAATATATTTTATGAAAATTTGAATCCTGTGAATTGAAAGAGTGTAATATAAAAATAAGAATAGATTCTTGATATATGTGCAAAATTTGAAATAACAAGCTTTAAAAACACCTCTCATAAGCCTCGGGTTTCTCTCCTACAAATTGGGGATCATATTAGTTCCTATTTCATAGGACTCCAGTGAAGGTTACATAAGATCTTCTATGCTCAGCACCATAACTGACAGGTGGAAAGTGCCCAGGAAATGTTAGCATTTATCCAACATTGTCAGTAACCGACTGGTTAATCTGCCCCAGGCAGAGGGGGGTGTCCTGCAGGCAGGGCACTGACCACCCTGAGACTCAAACTGCCCAGAGGACCGTGCATGGAGCCAGGAGTCTCCAAGAGCCATTGATAAGATGCTCTGTCTGGCTGTGCTTCTTCAGTCTCTCACAGCACCAAGCCCACATCCTCACTTTCTGGGGGCTACACTTTGTGATAATTCTGATAGCCTACGAGATTTAAAGCAGTCCTGAGACAGACCATTCTGTGACTTTGGAAATTTTCTGTATCTGCACTGCCCAGTGCCGTAGCCACTGGCCACGTTTGGCCACTGAATCATTCCTGGAGCAGCTGAGAAACTCTGTTTTGAATGTTATATAAGATTGATTCGTTTACACTGAAGTAGTCTCATGCAGCTGGTTAGTGATTACTGTGTTGGAGAGCAAGAAAATTATACCTGAATTCCTTCTCAAATGCAATTCTCTGTAATGATACTATTGACATTGACATTTGGAGCCGGAACATTCTCTGTGCAGGGGGTTTTCTGGTGAATTGCACCATGTTTAGAGGATCATTGGTCTCTACCGATTACAGCTTAGTAGCAACACCAATTTTGGACAACCAGAAATATCCCCAAACTTGCAGGGAAATTCCAGGAGGGGGCAGTGGAGTATCACCCCAAATGAGAACGTCTGCTCTACCAGAAAACTTCTGAGGAGAAATGAAGGAAAATTCCACCCACATAGGTTCCCTCATTTTACCTGCACTGGGGGGTTTTGCGTGCATTCCAGCTAAAGGCGCTTTCACACTGGGAGAGTTTACAGTCTTTTCCAACATGAATTTCCTGGTGGTGCGTCAGGGAGGAGACCTGCCCGAAGGACCCCACCTTTGGTGCATGCACACGGCTTCCCTGCCGTGTGGAATTTCCCGTGATTATTAGGAGTTGGGTCTTCGGGGAAAGCTTTCCCACACTCAGGACACCTGTAGGGTTTCTATCTGGGAAGCATGCTCTGATGACTCTGAACACTTGGCATACGCAGGAAGTCTTTCCTCATCCCTCACACTGATAACATATCGTCCCAGAGACTTTTCTGACGCTTGAGAAGGGCCACCTGGCAGGTGGAGGCTCTCTCACATTCCTGGCTTCCCTCCCAGGTGCCTGGCTGGTGAATCCTCTTGTGTTCTAACAGGTGGGAGCCGATGCAGGTTGGGGATATGATCACAATCCTGCCTTGTGGTAGGTTGCAAACATGGCCCCAGTTTTCCACCCTCCCCCATGTCCAAACCTGCAGCCCCCTAAGTGTTTAGTGCCCTCCTCTTCTGAATCTGCACTTGGCCATGGAATTGCTTTGGCCAAAGGGATGCTGGCAAAATGTGATTCAAGCAGAAGCTTGAAAAGTACTTGTGAAACTGGTATTTGTTTCTCTCTTGCATCTTTACCCCTGCCATGAGGATGAACGTGACCAGGCAAGCCTGCTGGAGGATGAAAGATACTTGGAGCAGGGCCAGGTCTCCCCAGTGCCCCAAGAGAAGCCAGCCTAGGTGAGCTGAGGACCAGCGTCCACCAGGCATCTGGAGGAGCCCAGAAACCTCAGCAGAGACACCTCCACGACGCCTTGTGGCTTTGCTCCTGAAGTTTGCCAACTAAAGGATGCTGCCCACCATTCCATACCACCTACAGTTCACCCTGAAAGGAATTC
The DNA here is from genome assembly GCF_949987515.2 of Delphinus delphis. NCBI lineage: Eukaryota > Metazoa > Chordata > Mammalia > Artiodactyla > Delphinidae > Delphinus > Delphinus delphis. The sequence goes on along the minus strand of NC_082702.1, from coordinate 2,249,642 downwards.
AGGGTGAAGACCAGGGTGAGGCACTCTGTGCTCTGGGGAAAGTGGCAGAAAGGTCCCTCTGAATGCAGCTTTCTTGGCCCTTTCCTGTTTGTCCATTTCTGTTCCCCTCTAACCTTAAAAGAACCTAATCAGAGGAATGAGATCACTAAGCAATTGAAACCCACTCCTGACTTATATTCTCTCCTGAATGCACATCATGCCTTGTCTAACCTGTCGATTCTTTTCCTAGATAAAAAGAAGTATGACTGGCTCTCTACCCCCAATAGCGCCCCTAAGCAATCCTGCCGGCAGATCATGCGGGCAAGATAACATCTGAAGAGAGACTCAGCCAGTTCCGCATGCAATGGAGAATGATGCAGAGCCCAACCTCCTGCCTCGATGATTCACTGAGATTCCTCCATTTTTCCCTTTAAAACGTGTCAAGGCTGAGCAGAATCTTTGGAGTTGGTCCCTGGACATGAGTCCACCATCTCCCCAGATTGTCGGCTTTCCTGATTAAAGCACCTTTCCTTTCTATTGACACTTGCCTCTTGAGCTATTAGCTTATGAGCAGCAAGTGGCCAGTCCTGGGCTTGGTTACACCTCAGACATTAGATATGTTCAGGAGAAAATAATATGACCCAAGATTCTTTGATTCTCCGATACTTAGAAAAGCACTAAACACATTAACTGATATGTCCGTTCATCCCAACCAACAGTAGCCTTGTAATGAGGTGTGTACTTGACTGCATGGACCCCTTCTCTAAAATCACACAGAAACTGACCTCCTACCTACCTTTTGGAGCAGTTCCTCAGAGCTCTCTGACAGGCTGCTTCTTGGGCTATAGTCCTTAGTAAGTTCCCAAATAAACTGAAACTCACAGCTCTCACATTGTGTATTTTTACTTCAATCGACAATTTCTGTGGATTTTGTTGTTGTTGCAGTTAAGTGGCATTACTGTGTCTAAACGTAAGTGCTACATGCATATTCCGAGTATTTACGCAATATCTGAAGAGGTAAGTGAATGGACGCTATGAATCTTGGAAGGTATGAATGTTGGAAGATGCTCTTCCACTCACAGTTGTGTAACCATCTGGGAAAGTCCCAGTGTCCACATGTGTGAGGTTATTACCATGATGGTTAAGGGCAGAGACTCTGGAGCCAGCCTGCCTGGGTGTGAATCTCGGCTTGGCTACTTATGATCTGTGTGACCTGAAGCAAGTGACATGAACTCTCTGTGCCTCTTTGTTCTCTTCTCTTGGAAAGATGGATAATAACAGAACCAGCCATATGGTTGTGAGAATTAAGTGGATCAAAATGTGTAAAGACATTAGCCCAGTGCCTACCACATGGTCAGTGCTCGAAGGTTCATCATTCTAAATATGTGTGTAAAAATGGAGGAGATCCTAGTCAACGGGAGAGAGAGACAGTATTGAAGAGTACATTTATTCACTCATGTATTCATCACAGCCTGGTGTCAGGGCTAAATTAACATAAGAGACCTGGTCAGTGGTGGACACAATATCCATTCTCCTTTGCTGTAATAATAGAAGCTAGTAGGTGACACAGGATTGCCCAGCTAAGGACTGCACTTCCCAGCATCTCTTGCAGTTAGATGTGGTCATGTGACTATGCTCTGGCCAATGAGGTTTGAGGAAAAGTGATCTTGGCATCTTGTAGGAGTTGTCCTCTGAAGGACTAAAGTGTGTCTTCCCCTTCCCTCATCCTCCTCCCCTTCCCCTAAGCCACAATGTGGATGGGATGTGGGGGTGAGCCCTCTCCAGCCACATGGCACAGAGTACCAAGGTCAAAGGAACTTGGCTGCCCAACTCTACGGGAATGCAATACGCCGGCTGGGGGAGTTTTACACACAGACCACAGCTATGAGAGAGACATCAAGTTCGGTTTATTTAAGCAGCTGTATTTGGGGACTTTACATCACAGTAGCCCAGCATGCATGATTCCAGGGTGCTGAGTCAAGAGCAGGAAGCAGAGGGAGCTCAGGTATTAGGAAGCAGTGACAAAGCTGAGACAGCACAGGGGACATTCACACACCTTGATTTCACGAAACTCTAACACAGGCAGAGGAACGAAGGTGCAATTTGGGTCAGGTTTCAAAGGTTCAGGAGGAAATTGGGAATCAGAGTCAGAGTCATCCGGTTCCAAGTAATAGGTGAAGCAAACGCTTGGCTGGAAGGAAAGAGAACAGAGAAGAAAGAAGAGAACATTAGTGTCACAGTAATGACATTTTGGGGTCAGATCATTCTTTGTAGTCAGGGGGGGCATCCTGCACATTGCAAGATGTTAAGCATCATCTCTGGCCTCTACCACCAGGTGCCAGCAGCACCATCCCTTTAGCTGTGACAAAGAAAAATTTTCCAGACACTGAAGGTGTCCCCTGGGGGATAAACTGCCTTTGGTTGAGAATAGCTGCCTCATCCCATACTTCTGTTCTTGTGGTTGGGGAAAGGTAGGGAACTTCTACTGCCCACGGGCATGTGGCCCAGGCTGAGAGATTTAGGGTTCTCATCTCCTAAGCTGATGATTTGTTCATTGGTGAGCACAGGACCCGAAATGAACCAATCAGAATGCTCTCTCTTTCTAGATTACTTGGTTCATCTACAGTGTCGCCCCACTGATATCTCATTAGTTAGTTGCATGGGGAAAACAAAAATCAAAAGTATTCCGTGGAGAAAAGGGACAAGCATCTCAGCTGAGTGGAGCAAAATTCGTATCACCAACGATGGCAGACAGACCTAGGGTGCATCTAGATGTGATGTTCTGATAAGGACAGGGCATCACTTAGGTGGTATTCCAGAGATCATAGCTTATCCTGAATGTCGTTAGAGGGACAGCATAAAAAACAAACAAGCAAAGAAATGAAACAAAACAGAACCAAAAAAGCAATCAACATTGTATGAGGTGTGACTCTGATCTTCAGACTCATCAGTGTCATAAGAGGCAAAGAAAGACTGAGGGGATTTTCCAGCTTAAAGAGACTAAAGATACATTACTATGCAGGCTCTAATAGGAAAGGCGTTCTTGCGAGCATCCTGACCCTGTGCCTCCCCTGACCTCTCCCCGTGGCCCCACTGGTTCCCCATCAGGGCCTCTCCAAGCTCCGCTCCTGCCTGTTAAGAATCCCAGAGACTGAGCACATGCCTTATTGGCCAAGGTTGAGTCAACTGTGCCCTGCCGGGAACCAATCATGGGGAACCTTGGCATTGCCGGCTCTGATTGGTCAGGGGCATACCTGGAGCTGGTCTGAGGATGGGATCAGATCCATCCAAGGTGCATAGAGACAGGTGGTCCCCCAAGAAAAATCAAAGGTATTAGCAGAAGAAGGAGGAATGGTATCCAGGTGGACAAATTCATAGCAGCCTGCCTCAGCAGGGACCGTTCCCTAATTCATTCCTCCATTTAATCAGCCCACCTGTGTACAGTGCCTACCGCTGGTTACATCTGTTCTATGCACAGGGATATGTCATTGAACAACAGAGCAGGGTCCTGCCCGCCCCCCAGCAGAACTACTCTAGTAGGGAAGACAGATGATGAACACACAGATAGAAGGTATTCTCTCAGGTAGCAATAATTACTCTGAAAAAAATTCAGCAAGGCAGGGGGTTAGATCCAGATGGGGAGGAAGTGTCCAAGGGAGGCTTCATGGAGGAGGTGACATTGGAGCAGAGGCAGGAATTAGGAAAGATAAGGAGGCAGGAAAGAAGGCAGCATCCTCAAGGAAAACCATCCCCCAGAGGATGGGGCCACATCCCTGGGGGCACAGGGGCACCCAGCCACCCAAGGGTCTCTGCCGGGCAGAGAGGCTGGCAGATGTGCCTGAGCTCTCAGAATCCAGGGGCTTCTGATTGAAGGGAGGAAACAGGCAGGCTTACCATGGGACAGATCGGCAGGACTCTGAATGACAGTCTTCCCTTCATTCCAGTGGACTTCTTTCGTGGTTCATCAGGGTTCTCAGAAAGCAGGGCTGAGAGAGGAGGAAAGACTCATGAGCCATTTTGCCCTCTGAGGCTTGAGAAACTCAATAATAATATCTTCATCATAAAATCATTGACAAGAACTAACATGTGTTAAGTACTTGCTATGTGTCAGGCACTCTGTTAAGTATTTTACGCATCCTAGCTTAATTGATTGTTCATAATAACTCTGAGATGGCTACTATCATCCCACTTTAGAGATGAGGAAACCAAGGCACAGAGGTTAGGACACTTGCTGGAGGTTGCACAGCAGCGCCTGCAGACATGCATTCAATTGCATCCCGAAGGCCCACAGGGAACAGAGAGGGAATGTCAGTGAGTGAAGGGGCTGAGGTGAGACAACAGGGTCTCTGGAGATGGTAGCACCCTGGGGAGCCCGTGTCCAGGAGGAAGGGACAGCTGATATGCAGCTGCCTGTGGGGATGCCCCTCCAGAAAATTGTCTAGTTTCCCCACAGAAGACAGATGTCTTGATTTAGAGTGAAGTCTCCTAATATTTCAAAGCTACCAACAAATCCAGATATTTTCTTAGAAACTCCTACACTCCTGCTGGGAATGGAAATCCGCCTCTCTACCGAGGACCATTCAGTCAAACTCACCAAATTACAAATGCACACCCCTTTGATGCAGCCATTCCCCCTTTTAAACATACTGTCCAGGGTATATTCCCCTGTGTGCAATATGACCCAACTATAATCTTATCTCTACTTGCATTTATTGTCTTCCTCAAAGACTGGGAATAACCCGAATGGCCACCTGCAGGAACCAGGTTAAATAAACTACAGGACAGGACAGACAGACCATGGAATGCCAGACAGCTGGAACACAAACTTGTCATCTTGTGGGGAAGAGTCCCCAAGATGGACAGGGGACACAGGGCTTAAGGTCAAAGACCCCGAGGCCAAACGCTTCAAATCCCAGCATGAGCTAATCATTCATCCCTGTCACCCCTCAGATTTCCCATCTGCAAAGGGGGGCAATCACTGTCCTTACCTCACAGAGTTGTGAAGCATGAGTGATTGGGTGCTTGGAAAGCACTGGGACTGGGACTGGAAGATACCAAGTGTCAGATCAGAATTAAATGAAAGAAGACAAAAGAGGAACCGGCAGTGGCATATAGAGTACACACAGTGCATCAGACATAAATACATAGTAACAGATACACATCCTTGTCTGTATGAGTGAGCATAGAACATTCTGGAAGATTGGACAAGAAGCTGGAAAGTAGCTACCTCTGGTAAGGGAGTAGGTAGCTAAAAAAGTGGCCTGTATCTTGTTTTGTATGATGGTTACACACAGCTATAGATGTGATGAAACACAAGTAAAAACACACATGGATTGTGTGACTATCCATGGGCTAGTTTTGATGTTGTAGTATCATCATATAAAATAAAGATACTGGGGGAAATGGGATGAAGTGTCCATGGAACTTCTATGTACTACTATGGCAACTTCTTGTGAATATAAAATTATTGCAAAGTAAGAAGTTTCAGAAAGGAAGCATCCCAACAGACCCAGAATCCCTCACTCATGAGACCAAGCCACCAGCAGGGTCCACAACCTACCCCACTCTTGCCCATCCCCTCAGCTAAATCCTTGCGTCAGGCCTCCATCATATCCCAAACAAATGACCTCGTAGCCCCTAGACCTGGCAACTGGATGCAGGGCCAGTCCAGGCAGGTGACCAGATCACAGAAAGGAGCCCAGATTGATTCCAGCTCTCAGGAGACCCAAGAGACACCCCTGCAGGCTCTGAACAGGGGAGAGACAAGACCCACTGACATGAGGGGATGTCGGGGAGGTTCCATCCTGGGTGCCCCTCAGGGCCCTCCCTTCCCAGGAAGAGCCAGTGGGAGATATTTGGGGTTGGGATCAGTCTTCAGGGTCAACACTTCCTCATCAGGTCTCCCCGGGGGGCCCTCCCCACTCCCACCTGCCCACAGTTTTCCACCCCATGTGTGTCTCACCTCCTTTCTCTGGCGGCTTGGTCTGCACCTCCTCAGTTTCCTGGCCCTCGATGGTGCTGAGAGGTAGCATCGTGACACCACAGGTGCTCCCTATGGACAGGAGACCAGAGCAGTCAGTGCCTGGGCTGGGGACCCAGATGGCCCGGGTGTGAACCCCAGCACTGCTCTCAGGTGTCGGATGGACTCAGACAGCTCTATCTCCTCCCCAAGTCTCCAGGTCCCCAACATCCAAGGGGAAGTGTTGGCAATGCCTGCCTCTAGTGTTCTTCCAAGGCCCAGTACATGATCTGGGGAGAGCATATGGCATGACACCTGGCAAGGGCAAGGGCAGGGATCATGGGTCTGGTGTTTATGCCCCTTTAAGAAAAAGAAGAAATATCTTGACACAAAAAGCTGGGACCCTGAAGGTGAATAACAGTTAACTGGATATCAAAAGGGCCTGTGGTGTCTGGCATGTGGCAGGCGCTAAATAAGTGCGCTCACGGTTCGCATTCCCAGTGCTGTATTTCAGGGCTGTCCTAAAGCTACATTGCAGCTTGACCAAATGGTTCAGACCAGGACCTCGCTTCCCTGGCCTTGGGACCCCTTCTGGTACAGGATGCTTAAGTGATTGCCTCTCAGGACGGCTGTGAAGATGAGGGGACTGGTCCACAGACACCTCACCACAGCCCTTTGGGAGGGGCCAGCACTGCAGCAAGGGTGCCTAGCAGCAGGCTCAGCTGTGGGGTCCTGGGACCCCGCCTCCACCCCAGCTTTACCCTGGGCAGGGCTTGGACCAGTGTGTCTGGAAGGGGTGGGCTGGGGGTGTTCCAGGCTGCCAGTCACTTGTCAAGAGATCTCAAGGATTAAGTTTGCCAGATAGAACAAAAAGACATTACAACAAATACACAGCAAACTGAGATTTGAATTTTAGATACACAAATCATTTTTTAGTATAGCATATCCGAACACTGCCTGGGGCATGTCTACATAAAAAGTCATTTTTTATTTAGTTTTCTAATTATGTTTAAGTATAGGCAAGTCCCATGAAATATTTGGAACATACGTATACTAAAAGGTAATTCATTATTTGTCTTAAATTCAGATTGAAGTATGCATCCTGTATTTTACCTGGCAAGCCCCGATTCAGGGGTTTTTTACCTCTTGTGCTGTCAGCTTTCCCGTCCATGAAAATGAGGAAAATAAATGATTAAACATGAGGATTAAATATGATTAAATACACACTCAGAACACACTATCTGGTAACTTAGCGTCAAACCTCTTCTTTGAAGCCTTTTTAAGATGCTTAAGAGCCATCACAGACTGTCACACATAATCGTGCAAATTTAAGGTGCATCATAGAGTGGGACCAGCCGGCCAGGTACACACACACAGAAATGCACATTTTCAGATGAACACTGAGGAAACCAGGGCATAACGACACACCGACATCTGCAGACACACTCCAGGGAAATCTGAGACCCCCACTACTCAAGCAGGCAGACCTGCTTGTCAGTACTGAACTCCCCATTCACAGGCAATCCTGCACACGCGCGCGCGCGCACACACACACACACACACACACACACTCGGGACACACAAAACTGCAGATGCACCAGTTGAAATTACACATCACCCTCCCACACAATTTCTCTCTGGCTGACACCCAGGGCCCATCTCCCGAGGCTGCCCCTCAAAGATGCGCGCCCCAAACAGGCTCCCTGCCCCCACCCGCAGCACGCAGGCGCACAGAGGCGCTGGAGGCTCAAAAGCTGTTTTCCAAGCGCGCTTCTCGGCAAACCTTGTTATTCGTTCTTAGTGAACCCCCAAACCTTTCCGGAGGGACTCCCCGCTCCTCCTTTAAAACTGCTCTATGGGCTCCCCCCAAAGTCATGTTCCTATATTTTTATTCGGCCAGTGAGATAACCGAACCCCTGACACCTAACTGGCCTCTCAGGTGTGCAGACCAACCCCCATACCTCCCGCCTCCTCCATCCAACTACAGAGTCCCCCGTCTGCCCGTCCTACCCCCTAAAACCTCAGGACCAGGACCCGGGCTCCTCCTCCATCTGTCCTGGACGGAGTCCCCGCCACCCCTACTACTGACACCCCAGCCTCCTCTGTCCCCTCCAGTCTCCTCTCCAGTTAGTGGCCAGAGAAATCCTCGGACCTGGAGCCGCCCCGTGGCTCACAGGGATCTGAGCATCTCGACCGCCCTCAGGCGAGACGCGGGTTCCTCAAGGGGCCCCACCGCGGGCACCATCGGGTCTCAGGGGCTCCTAGGCAGCAGCTCCTGAGCCCTATTGCCCCGAACGCACCGGCGCATCCTGGCCAGGCGGCCCCGCCCTCCCCGCAGGGACCCCGCAGCGCCATCCGGCCGCCCCCTCTCCCCTCCCCCCGACCCCGACCCGCGCAGCGCCCCCGCCCGGATGGCGCAAACCCTTTAGAGCTGCGGCCTCGGGACTGACCTCCGGACCCGGCTTCTGCCTGGGCCGCTGGGCAGGAGCGGGCGGGCTTGCTCAGCGCTTGTCCTTGGCGCCCGGGTAGCGCTGGCTCCGAAGATGTCCAGGGAATCTGTGGACAAACTCGCAGGAATGAACAGAGCTGAGTGGCTCAGCGTCACGCAAAGCACTCCCCCATCCCGGGCCCCAAACAGAAGTCAGATGGTTAAAACAGTCTCTGACACCGGCACAGGTGTCTGAGTGTTGGCTGCAATTTTATTTTTAGGGAGGAGGGTCGGGGGCCTCATTCGTTAGAGGAACCAGTTAAGGAGGTCGCCATGGGCAGGTTTTAACAGAATGAGAATCAGTTATGCAGGTAATAAGGGTAAGTACTGTTTCTAAACTTCTTATTTGAATATGAGGAAATATATGCCGCACACACCTAGAAAGACATGTATGTAGCGTGTACACTGGACCCAAACACAAAATATCTTTTATATACTGTGTCACACTCACAGTAGTTCAAGAGTTTCCCTCCTTTTTCTAAACATTCTCACACTTTCACCCGTATTGACTTCAGTCTGGCATCTATTCAAAGCAAGACCAGTCACCTTTGTTGTCAAGGATGTCATGGCGAAGAGTTTACCCTATCTGGACCATACAGGCTGTGTCACAGCTACTGGACTTTGCAGGAAAGCAGCCCAGACCCTACCTGAGGATGGACGTGGCTGTGCTAATGAGCCCTTATTTACACTACAGGCTGTGGCTGGATGGCCAGGGTCTGCCCACTCCTGACCTAGAGAATTTTCTGTGCCAGCTCCTGCAGTAGATGAAGCCAAGCTGCTCTCTGGCAAAAGGGCAGTTTGGGCAGAAACGTGAACAGATACACTTTGTTGTTTTTCTTTTTCTTTTTTTTTTTTTTTTTTAACATCTTTATTGGGGTATAATTACTTTACAATGGTGTGTTAGTTTCTGCTTTATAACAAAGTGAATCAGTTATACATATACATATGTTCCCATATCTCTTCCCTCTTGCGTCTCCCTCCCTCCCACCCTCCCTATCCCACCTCTCCAGGCTGTCACAGAGCACCGAGCCAATATCCCCGTGCCATGCGGCTGCTTCCCTCTAGCTATCTACCTTACTACGTTTGTTAGTGTGTATATGTCCATGACTCTCTCTCGCCCCGTCACAGCTCACCCTTCCCCCTCCCCATAACCTCAAGTCCTGTTGTTTTTCTTTTAAAAAAGAAATACTTTATGAAGATATGGATCCTGAGAATGAAAAGAGTGTAATATAAAAACAGCCATTGAGTCTTGATGATGTACAAAATTTGAAATAACAACCTTAAAAAAGCTCTCATGAGCCTTGGGTTTCTCTCCTATACATTGGGATCATATTAGTTCCTATTTCTTGGACTCTGGTGAAGGTTACACGAGATCATTAAAGTGTTCAGCCCCCTATCTGACAGGTGGAAAGTGCCCAGGAAATGTTAGCATTTATCTAACATTATCAGTAACCGACTGGTTAATCTGCCCCAGGCAGAGGGGTTGTCCTGCGGGCAGGGCACTGGCCACCCTGAGACTCAAACTGCCCAGAGGACCGTGCATGGAACCAGGAGTCTCCAAGAGCCATTGATAAGATGCTCTGTCTGAAGTGCTTCTTCAGTGTCTCACAGCACCAAGCCCACAACCTCACTTTCTGGGGGCTATGCTCTGTGATAATTCTGATAACCTAAGAGATCTAACCCAGTCCTGAGACAGACCCTTCTGTGACCATAGAAATATTCTGTATCTGCACTGTCCAGTGCGGTAGGCACTGGCCACATCTGGCCACTTAAACCTGCCCTGAGCAGCTGAGAAACCGTGTTTTGAATTTTTTTTTAAGATTGATTCATTTACATTGAAGTAGTCTCATGCAGTTAGTTGGTGATTACTGTGTTGCAGAGCAAGAAAATTATACCTGAATTCCTTCTCACATGCAAGACCTCATGTGCATCTAGATGTGATGTCCTGAGAAGGACAGGGCATCACTTAGGTGGTATTGAAGAGATAATAGCTTACCTTGAATCTCATTAGGGGGAATGGGTCAAAACAACAACAAAAACAACAAAATAAAAAGCCATCAATATGGGGCAGGGTGTGACTCTGGTCTTCAAAATCGTCAGTGTTGTAAGAGGCAAAGAAGGGCTGAGGGGATTTTCCAGCTTAAAGAGACTAAAGATACATTACTAAAAAGCCTAGACGAGACCTTGTGTAAGAGGAAAAAGAACGTCAAAAAAACATTAGGTATTAAACTAACAAACCAGGAATATGGACATTAGATTAGATGAAAGTGCATGTAAGAGTTAAAAGCCCAAATGTTACAACAGTCTCACACTTACCAAAGAAAATATTCTATTTCTAAGGCCATACACACTGAGGAATACATATGTATATTATATATAATGTATATGTATATGATATATATGTGAGAAAACATGCAAATAGAAAACGTGTTAACAATTGGTGAATCTGGATGATCTTTGTACTGCTTTGCAAAATCTGTGACTCTTACATTTTTTTTCTAAAAAGATTTCTAGAGAGTCCTCCCTGGGACTGCTGCAGGCACTAACAGGAGAGGTGTTCTTGCGAGCATCCTCACCCTGTGCCTCCCCTGACCTCTCCCCGGGGCCCCCATGGTTCCCCATCAGGGCCGCTCCAAAAACTCCCCTCCCACCTGTTAAGAATTCCAGAGACAGAGCAGATGCCTCATTGGCTAAGGTTGAGTCACCTGCTCAGCCTGGAACCAATCATAGGGAACCTTGGCATTGCTGGCTCTGACTGCTCAGGGGCATACCTGGAGCTGGTCTGAGGATGAGATCAGATCCATCCGAAGGGCATGGAGACAGGTGGTCCCCCAAGAAAAATCAAGGGTGTTAGTAGCAGAAGGAGGAATGGTGTCCAGGTGGACAAAGCCACAGCTGCCTACGCAGGAGGGACCGTTCCCTAATTCATTCCTCCATTTAATCAGCTCAAGTGTATACAGTGCTTACCACTGGTTACATCTGTTCTACACACAGGGGTATGTCATTGAGGAACAGAGGAGGTTCCTGCCCCCAAGCACTACTCTAGTAGGGAAAACAGATGATGAACACACAGATACAAGGTATGCTCTCAAGTAGCAATAATTACTCTGAAAAAACTTCAGCAAGGCAAGGGGGTTGGAGAGAAATGGAGAAAAAGTGAGCAAGGGAGGCTTCATGGAGGAGGTGACATTGGAGCAGAGGCAGGAATTAGCAAAGAAAAGAAGGCAGGAAAGAGGGCAGCATCTTCAAGGAAAACTATCCCCCACAAGATGGGGCCACATCCGGAATGAGAGATGGACAGAGGGGCACCCAGCCACCCAAGGGTCTCTGCTGGGCAGAGATGGTGGTGGATGTACCTGACTTCTCAGAACCCAGGGGCCTCTGGCCAAAGGGAGGAAACAAGCGGACTTACCACAGGACAGAACGGCAGGACTCTGAATAACATTGTTCCCTTCATTCTGATGGGCTTCTTTGGTGGATCATCAGGGTTCTCAGAAAGCAGGACTGAGGGAGGAGGAAAGAGGCATGAGGCCATCTTGCCCTCTGAGGCTTGAGAAACTCAATAATAATAAAATCTTCATCGTGAAACCACTGACAAGAGCTAATATATGTGGAGTACTTGCTTTGTGCCAGGCATGTATTTAAGTATTTTACATGTATTATCTTTTTTGGTTCTTCATAATAACTCTCTGAAATGGCTACTCTCATCATCCTACTTTAGAGATGAGGAAACCAAGGCACAGAGAGGTTAGAACACTTGCTGGAGGTTGCACAGCAGCGCCTGCAGACATGCCTTAAATTGCATCCTGAAGACCCACAGGGAACAGACTGGGAATGTCAGTGAGTGAAGGGGCTGGGGTAAGACAACAGGGGTGTCCAGGCCACAGAAAGGAGCCCAGATTCATTCAGCTCTCAAGAGATCACTGAAGGGTCTGAGCAGGGCAGTGACAGGACCTACTGACATGAGGTGATGTCTGGTCGTTCCATCCTGGGAGCCCCTCAGGACACTCCTTTCCCAGGAAGAGCCAGTGAGAGATATTTGGGGTTGGGATCAGTCTTCAGGGTCAACACTTCCTCATCAGGTCTCCCCGGGGGGCCCTCCCCACTCCCACTTGCCCACAGGTTTCCACCCCATGTGTGTCTCACCTCCTTTCTCCGGCGGCTTGGTCTGCACCGCCTCCGTTTCCTGGCCCTCGATGGTGCTGAGAGGTAGCATCGTGACACCACAGGTGCTCCCTATGGACAGGGGACCAGAGCAGTCAGTGCCTGGGCTGGGCACCCAGATGGCCCGGGTGTGAACCCCAGCACTGCTCTCAGGTGTCGGATGGACTCAGGCAGCTCCATCCCCTCCCCAAGTCTCCAGGTCCCCAACATCCAAGGGGAAGTGTTGGCAATGCCTCCCTCCTAGAGTGGCTTCCAAGGCCCAGTGTGTGATGTGGGGAGAGCGATTGCCATGGCGCCTGGCAAGGGCAAGGGCAGGGATCATGGGTGTGGGGTTTCTGACCATTTAAACAATGAAGAAATATTACCTTTTTAAAAAAACTTTTTATTTTATATTGGAGTATAGCCGATTAACAATGTGATAGTTTCAGGTGCACAGCAAAAGGATTCAGCCCTACATATACATGTATCCATTCTCCCCCAGACTCCCCTCCCATCCAGGCTGCCACACAACATTGAGCAGAGTTCCCTGTGCCGTACAGTAGGTCTTTGTTGGTTATCCATTTTAAATATAGCAGTGTGTACACGTCAATTCCAAACTCACCAACTATCCCTTCCCCCCTGGTAACCGTTAGTTCGTTCTCTAAGTCTGTGAGTCTGCCTCTGTTTTGTAAATAAGTAAAAATGAAAAAATATTATGCCACAGAAAGCTGGGACCCTGAAGGGGAATGTCAGTTAACTGAGTATCAAAAGGGCCTCTGGTGTCTGGCATACAGCAGACACTCAACAGGTGCACCTCATGGCCATCATTCCTAGTGCGATGTTTCACCCCCGTCCTAAGGCTACAAGGCAGCTTGACCAAATGGTTCAGACCAGGACCTCGCTTCCCTGGACTCAGGGGCCCCATTCTGGTACAGGAGGCTTAAGTCTTAAGTATTAAGACTGCCTCTCAGGACTGCTGTGAAGACGAGGGGGCCGGTCCACAGACGCCTCACCACAGCCCCTGGGGAGAGGCCAGCACTGCTGCAACACTGCCTAGCAGCAGACTCAGCTGTGGCGTCCTGGGACCCCGCCTCCACCCCAGCTTTACCCTGGGCAGGACTTGGGCCAGTGTGTCTGGAGGGTGCACTGGGGGGTTCCAGCCTGCCGGTCACTAGCCGAGAGATCTCAAGGGTCAAGCTCGCCAGATTTTAACAACAACAAGATCACAAGAAATACACAGCACACTGAGATTTGAATTTGAGATACACAAATCATTTTTTACCATAAGGATGTTCAAGCACTGCATGGGTCATGTCTGCACAAAAACCATTTTTTATTTATTTTGCTAAATTATGTTTAAGTGTAGGTAAGTCCCATGAAATATTCAGGACATACTTATACTAAAAGGTAATTCGTTATTTATCTGAAATTCGAATTTAAGCAGGTGTCCTGTATTTTACCTGCCATCCCTGATTCAGGGGTTATTTAACCTCTTGCGCTGTCATGAAAATGAGGACTATAAATATTAAGCCTGAGGATTAAATACGATTAAAAACACACACACACACACACACACACACACACACACACACACACACACACTCAGGACACACTGTCTGGTAACTTAGAGTCAAACCTCTCCCTCTAAGCCTCTTTAAAGAACAAGACCCATCACAGACCCTCACACATAATCGTGCAAATACAAGGTGCGTCAAAGGGCGGGAACACCCGGCCAGATAGACACACACACAATTGTTAGAGACACACATTTTCAGGTGAGCACTGGGGAAACCAGGGCATGACGACACAAGCATACCTGCAGACACACTCCAGGGAGACTCAGAGACCCCCGCCACTCAGGAGGGCACGCGTGCTTGTCAGTACTGAACACCCTCCTCACAGGCAGTCCTGGACATGCACACACACACACACACACACACACACACACACACACACACTCGGGGCACACACAACTGCAGGCGCAGAAGCTGAAATTACACATCACCCTCTCCAACACAAGTTCCCTCTGGCTGACACCCAGGGCCCATCCCCAGTTTCACCCAGGGCCCATGCCCCCGAGGCTGCCCCTCAAAGATGCGTGCCCCAAACAGGCTCCCTGCCCCCACCCGCAGCACGCAGGCGCACAGAGGCGCTGGCGGCTCAAAAGCTGTTTTCCAAAGGCCCTTCTCATCTGCAAACCTCTTGTGCGTTTCAGCGAACCCCCAAACACAACCGGAGGGGCTCCCGGCTCCTCATCCCACAAACTACCCTCTGGACTCCCTGCAGTACCATTTTCCGATTTTCTACTTGGCCAGTACGTTACCTGACCCCCGATACCCGACCGGCTTCTCTGGTGTGCAGAGCAAACCTGTTCCTCCCGCCTCCTCCATCCAACTACAGAGTCCCCCGTCTGCCCGTCCTGCCCCCTAAAACCTCAGCACCAGGACCCGGGCTCCTCCTCCACCTGTCCTGGACGGAGTCCCCGCCACCCCTACTACTGACACCCCAGCCTCCTCTGTCCCCTCCAGTCTCCTCTCTAGCTAGTGGCCAGAGAAATCCTCGGACCTGGAGTCGCCCCGCGGCTCACGGGGACCTGAGCATCCCGACCGCCCTCAGGGGAGACGCGGGTTCCTCAAGGGGCCCCACCGCGGGCACCATCGGGTCTCAGGGGCTCCTAGGCAGCAGCTCGGGCACCCCACTCCCCAGAATTCACCCGCGCATCCTGCCTGGGAGCGCCGCCCTCCCCGCGGAGACCCCGCGGCGCCATCCCGCCGACCCCCGCCCCGCGCTGCGCCCCCGCCGCATGGCGCAGACCCTTCAGAGCTGCAGCCGCGGGACTGACCTGCGGACCCGGCTTCTGGCTGGACCGCTGGGCAGGAGCGGGCAGGCTTGCTCAGTGCTTGTCCTTGGCGCCCGCGCAGAGCTGGCTCCGGAGATGCCCGGAGACGCGGTGGACAAACTCGCGCGAATGAACAGGGCTGAGCTGCTCAGCGACACGCACACCCCCCAACCCCCGCCCGCAAACACAAGTCAGGTGGTTAAAACTGTCTCTGACACCAGCACAGGCGTCAGCGTGTTTGCTGCGATTCCGTTAATAGAGGGGAGGGTCGGGGGCCTCTTCGTCTTCGTTCGTTAGGGAAAGCAATTTAGAAGGTCGCCCTGGGCAGGGTTTTTAGTGGTTGAGAATTACTTGTGCAGGAAATAAGAGTACGTAGTATTTCTAAACTTGTTCTTCGAATATGAACAAACACACGCCACACACGGAGGAACACATGTATGCAGCCTGTGCCCTGGACTCAAACACAAAATATCTTTTACACTGTGCATCACAGTCCCAATAGTTCACGATTTTCCCTCCTTTTTCTAACCATTCTCACACCTCCACCCGTATTGATTTCAGTTTGGCATCTATACGAAGCAAGGTCAGTCACCTGTCTTGTCAAGGATGTCATGGCAAATACTTTAGAATTCTGGGCCATCGGCTCTGTGTAGCAGCTACTCCACTTTGCATGAAAGCAGCCCAGACGTTAGGTGAGGAATGGGTGTACTTGTGGCAAGAGCCCTTATTTACACAACAGGCTGTGGGCTGGATGACCAGAGTCTGCCCATCCCTGACCTGGAGAATTTTCTGTACCAGACCCTGCAGTAGATAAAGCCAAGCTGCTCTCTGGCAAAAGGGCAGTTTGAGCAGAAAACTGAACGGGCATGTCTTTAAAAAAAAGAAATATTTTATGAAAATAATATTGAAAAAATAGTGTAATATTGAATCCTGTGAATGGAAAGAGCATAGTATACAAATAGGCACATAGTCTTGAATCTGGTAGAAAATTTTAAACGATAGTGTTTTGAAATAGCTCATGAGAGCCTCGCTTTTATCTCCTATAAAATGGGGATCATATTAGTTCCTGCTTCCTAGGACTCTGGTGAAGGGTAAATGACATCATCTATGTAAAGTGCTCAGCACCATATCTGGCAGGTAGAAAGTGCCCAGGAAATGTTAGCATTTATCTACATTATCAGTAACCGACTGGTTAATCTGCCCCAGGCAGAGGGGTTGTCCTGCAGGCAGGGCACTGGCCACCCTGAGACTCAAACTGCCCAGAGGACCGTGCATGGAGCCAGGAGTCTCCAAGAGCCATTGATAAGATGCTCTGTCTGAAGTGCTTCTTCAGTCTCTCACAGCACCAAGCCCACATCTTCACTTTCTGGGGGATACAGTTTGTGATAATTCTGATAGCCTACGAGATCTAAAGCAGTCCTGAGACAGACCCTTCTGTGCCCGTGGAAATGTTCTGCACCTGCAGTGTCCGGTATGGTAGCCCCTGAGCACATTTGGCCACCGAAACTTGCCTGGAGAAGCTGAGAAACTCTGTTCCGAATTTTATTTATGTTTGACTCCTTTACGTTGAAGTAGCCATATGAAGTTCATGGTTACTTTGCTGTGGGCAAGAAAATTAAACTGAATTCCTTCTCAAATGCAGTTTCCCATAGTATCGCTATTGACGTTTGGGGCCAGAACATTCCTTGTGCAGGGGCTGTGCCTGTGCATTGGGGGAGGTGTAGAGGATCCTTGGCCCCTGCCCATGAGAGCCTAGTAGCACCACCACGTTGGACCAACCATAATATCCCTACATTGTGGAGAAGTTCCAGGAGGGGCAGTGGGGTATCACCCCAAATGAGAACTTCTGATCTACCAGAAAACTTCTGAGGAGAAATGAAGGAAAATTCCACCCACAGAGGTTCCCTCATTTTACCTGCACTGGGGGGTTTTGCGTGCATTCCAGCTAAAGGTCTTTTCACACTGGGAGAGTTTACAGTCTTTTCCAACATGAATTTCCTGGTGGTGCGTCAGGGAGGAGACCTGCCCGAAGGACCCCACCTTTGGTGCATGCACACGGCTTCCCAGCCATGTGGAATTTCCCGTGATTATTAGGAGTTGGGTCTTGGGGAAAGCTTTCCCATACTCAGGACACCTGTAGGGTTTCTATCTGGGAAGCATGCTCTGATGACTCTGAACACTTGGCATACGCAGGAAGTCTTTCCTCATCCCTCACACTGATAACATATCGTCCCAGAGACTTTTCTGACGCTTGAGAAGGGCCACCTGGCAGGTGAAGGTTCTCCCACATTCCTGGCTTCCCTCCCAGGTGCCTGGCTGGTGAATCCTCTTGTGTTCTAACAGGTGGGAGCCGATGCAGGTTGGGGATATGATCACAATCCTGCCTTGTGGTAGGTTGCAAACATGGCCCCAGTTTTCCACCCTCCCCCATGTCCAAACCTGCAGCCCCCTAAGTGTTTAGTGCCCTCCTCTTCTGAATCTGCACTTGGCCATGGAATTGCTTTGGCCAAAGGGATGCTGGCAAAATGTGATTCAAGCAGAAGCTTGAAAAGTACTTGTGAAACTGGTATTTGTTTCTCTCTTGCGTCTTTACCCCTGCCATGAGGATGAACATGACCAGGCAAGCCTGCTGGAGGATGAAAGATACTTGGAGCAGGGCCAGGTCTCCCCAGTGTCCCAAGAGAAGCCAGCCTGGGTGAGCTGAGGACCAGCATCCACCAGGCATCTGGAGGAGCCCAGAAACCTCAGCAGAGACACCTCCACGACCCCTTGTGGCTTTGCTCCTGAAGTTTGCCAACTAAAGGATGCTGCCCACCATTCCATACCACCTACAGTTCACCCTGAAAGGAATTCAGGGTGAAGACCTGGGTGAGGCACTCTATGCTCTGGGGAAAGTGGCAGAAATGGCCCTCAGATAATTAGATATTTTCAGGAAAAAAATACTATGAACCAAGATTCTTGCATCTTCCCATACTTAGAAAAGCACTAAAATCATTGACTGAGATGTCTGTTCTTCATGACCAACAGGAACCGTGTGCTGAGATGTGTGCTTGACTGCATGGACCCCTTCTCCAAAATCACACAGAAACTGACCTCCTACCTACCTTTTGGAGCAGTTCCTCAGAGCTCTCTGACAGGCTGCTTCTTGGGCTATAGTCCTCAGTAAGTCCCCAAATAAACTGAAACTCACAGCTCTCACATTGTGCATTTTCACTTCAATCGACAATTTATGTGGATTTTGTTGTTGTTGCAGTTAAGTGGCATTACTGTGTCTAAACGTAAGTGCTACATGCATATTCCGAGTATTTACGCAATATCTGAAGAGGTAAGTGAATGGACGCTATGAATCTTGGAAGGTATGAATGTTGGAAGATGCTCTTCCACTCACAGTTGTGTGACCATCTGGGAAAGTCCCAGTGTCCACATGTGTGAGGTTATTACCATGATGGTTAAGGGCAGAGACTCTGGAGCCAGCCTGCCTGGGTATGAATCGTGGCTTGGCTACTTGTGATCTGTGTGACCTGAAGCAAGTGACATGAACTCTCTGTGCCTCTTTGTTCTCTTCTCTTGGAAAGATGGATAATAACAGAACCAGCCATATGGTTGTGAGAATTAAGTGGATCAAAATGTGTAAAGACATTAGCTCAGTGCCTACCACATGGTCAGTGCTCGAAGGTTCATCATTCTAAATATTTGTGTAAAAATGGAGGAGCTCCTAGTCAATGGGAGAGAGAGACAGTATTGAAGAGTACATTTATTCACTCATGTATTCATCACAGCCTGGTGCCAGGGCTAAATTAACATAAGAGACCTGGTCAGCGGTGGACACAATATCCATTCTCCTTTGCTGTAATAATAGAAGCTAGTAGGTGACACAGGATTGCCCAGCTAAGGACTGCACTTCCCAGCATCTCTTGCAGCTAGATGTGGTCATGTGACTATGCTCTGGTCAATGAGGTTTGAGGAAAAGTGATCTGAGCATCTTGAAGGAGTTGCCCTTTGAAGGACTAAAGTGTGTCTTCCCCTTCCCTCTTCCCCTCTCCCTTCCCCTGACCCAGAATGTGGACTGGGTGTGGGGGGCGAGCCCTCTCCAGCCAGGTGGCACAGAGCAACAAAGTTGAAGGACCCTGGCTGCCCAAATCCACCAGTTTGTAACACTTCCCCCCTGGAAGTTTACACACAGTCACCATCAGAGAGAAATCAACTGTGGCATATTTAAGCAGCTGTATTTTGGAGTTTTACACCAGAGTAGCCCAGGAAGTGTGTTTTGGGAGCGCGGGGTCTAGGGTGGGAAGCAGAGGAGCCTCAGGTATTAGGAAAGGTAGAGAATGCTGAGGCAGCACAGGGGACATTCCCACGCCTTGATCTCCTTGTACTTTGCACGAGGCTTCGAAGGGGAGGTGCGCTTTGAACCAGGTTTCGAAGTTTCAGAAGAAGATTGTGATTCAAAGTCAGAGTCATTCGATTCCATGTAAAAGGTGAAGCAAACACTTGGCTGGAAGGACAGAGAACAGAGACGAAGGAATAGAATGTTAGTGCCTAGGTAGTGTCCAGTCACCCTTAGTTTGGGGGCTGAGCACGTGCACTCAGGGGCAGCCCACCTAGGGTTGCATTCCTACTTGGCCACGTACAGCTGGGGATCCTGGGTCAAGCATCCTGACCTTCCCTGGCCTCAGTTTACATTTCTGTATAAAGGAATAAAAATAACTGCTCTCTCATAGAGGAGTGTGAGGACTGAACAAGGTAATCCTAGAAAAGGATCTTTAAATTTAACAATGTTTGCCACTTACTGAGAGCTGGAAACCCGTTAGCTGTGACAACGTTTGCTTTGCTGCTTTCTTAAAACCATCTGCTTTCCTAAAAAAATTAAACACTTCCTTTCAATATAAAGTGTCTCCCACGGTGCTGGCAGTATGTAGCTGCAGTAATTTCTGAGAGGACTATTATTTCTACCCAGTGGTTATTGAGTATTTACTCTGCTGCATGAATGACATGTTAGGTTCCATTTAATCCTCATGAGGTGGCCTCTGTTCTTATTTCTCCATCCTACAGATGAGGTAACGGAGGTAGGGAGGGACCAGTAAGTTTTCTCACTCTTTATGATCAGGCATGGAGGCGGGGGATATCAGGCAGTCAGGATTAGAAGTGAGTATATAACCTCCTCAGGGGACAGAGATCTCCCATCATTCATGTGACAGATACTTATATCCCAGGCACTGTTGTAAGCATAGCACAAATGTGAACTCACTTAATCCTCGTAGTAACCCTGTGAGGGGGGTGTTCCTACTGCCGTATTTCACAGATGAGGAAACCGAGGCTCAGAGAAGTTCAGGAACTGGTTCCGGGTCCCACAGCTCGTGGTGGCTGAGGCCGGATTTGAAGCCAGCACTGCGACTCTGGAGTCTGTGCTCTCAGCTTCACCAGGCTGGCACTCCCAGCTGGGAGGCTCAGGGTGGACAGGAAGGCTTTCCATCCACTCAGTGTAATCACCTGTGCAGAATCGTCCTTTCCCCTATTTCCGGGTTACCTACCCTCCAAACTAGTGACACTGTGGGTCCAGATCCTTCTTGCAGGGGTCGGGGGGGACGTCCTGGACATTGCAGGACGTTGACCAGCATCCCTGGTCTCTACCCACCAGATGCCAGCAGCATCACCCCTTCAATTGCGACAAACAAGAGTGTTTCCAGACACTGAAGGTGTCCCCTGGGGAACACCTCTGGTTGAGAATCACTGCTGCATCCCATGCTTCTGTTCTCGGGGTTGGCGAAAGGTAGGGACCTTCAACCTCTCACACTCCCATGGGCATGTGACCCAGGCTGGGGCAACTGGGGTCCTGCATCTCCTCAGCGGATGCTTGGTTCAGTGGTGAGCACAGGACCTGAAAGGACCAATCAGAATGGTCTCTGCTTCTAGGTTATTTGGTTCATCTACAAGTGTCTCTCCAATGATTTCTTATTAGTTAGTTACATGGAGAAATAAGAAAATCAGAAATTATTAAGTGGAGAAATGGGACAAGCATCTTGGTTGAATGGATCAAAATTCATATCACCAGTGACGGCAGACAGACCTAGGGTGCATCTCGATGTGATGTCATGAGAATGACGCGGCATCACTTAGGTGGTATTCCAGAGATTATAGCTATGCTGGAACTCATTCATGGGGAAATAGTAAAAAATAAACCCAATAAAACATGAATATGGGGCGGGGTGTGACTCTGGACTTCAAAATCTTCAGTGCCATAGAGGCAAAGAAAGGCTGAGGAGATTTTCTAGCTTTTAAGAGAAGTAAAGATACATTACTAGGCACAATACCTGCCCTAGACCAGACCTTGTGTAGGAGGAAAAAGAACACCAAGCAGACAGCATGTAGCAAACTATCAAAACTGGAATGTGGACAGAGATAAGATGAAAGTGTGTATCAGGGCTGAATGCACGAAAATAGAAAAAGTGCTAAAAATTGGTGAATTTGGATGATCTTTGTACTGCTTTGCAAAATCTGTGACTCTTACATTCTTTTCTAATAACATTTCTAGAGAGTCCTCCCTGGGACTGCTGCAGGCACTAATAGGAAACGTGTTCTTGCGAGCATCCTCACCCTGTGCCTCCCCTGACCTCTCCCCGTGGCACCCATGGTTCCCCATCAGGGCCGCTCCAAACTCCCCTCCCACCTGTTAAGAATCCCAGAGGCAGAGCAGACGCCTCATTGGCCACGGTGAGCCACGTGCCCAGCCTGGAACAATCACGGGGGACCTTGGCATTGCCGGCTCTGATTGGTCAGGGGCATACCTGGAGCTGGTCTGAGGATGGGATCAGATCCATCCGAAGGGCATGGAGACAGGTGGTCCCCCAAGAAAAATCAAGGGTGTTAGTAGCAGAAGGAGGAATGGTGTCCAGGTGGACAAAGCCACAGCTGCCTACGCAGGAGGGACCCTTACGTAACTCATTCCCTCACTTAATCAGCCCATGTGTATATGGTGCCTAACGCTGGTTACATCTGTTCTAGGCAGGGGAATATGCCATTGAACAACAGAGGAGGTTGCTGCTCCCCAAGAACCACTCGAGTAGGGAACACAGATGATGAACACACAGATACAGGTGTGCCCTCAGGTAGCAATAATAACGCTGAGGAAACTGAGCAAAGCAAGGGGTTAGAGAGAAATGAGGCCAAAGTGAGCAAGGGAGGCTTCATGGAGGAGGTGACCTTGGAGCAGAGGCAGGAATTAGGAAAGAAAAGAAGGCAGGAAAGAGGGCAGCAACTCTAAGAAAACCATCCCCCAGAGCTGGGGCTACATCCTCAAGGGCACTAGGGGCACCGAGCCACCCAAGGGTCTCTGCTGGGCAGAGGGGGTGGCAGATGTGCCTGAGCTCAGACCCAAGGGCTTCTGGTGAAAGGGAGGAAGCAAACAGGCTTACCATGGGACAGATCGGCACCCGTCTGGCTGACACTCTTGCATTCTTTCTGGGGGGCTTCTTTGGTGCCCCACCAGGGTTCTCAGAAGGCCGGGCTGAGGGAGGAGGAAAGACTCGTGAGGCCATCTTGCCCTCTGTGGCTTGAGAAACTCAGTAATAATAAGATCTTCATCATGAAACCATTGACAAGAGCTAATATGTGTGGCGTACTTGCTATGTGTGAAGCATGCTTTTAAGTATTTTACATGGATTATCTTATTTGGTTCTTCATAATAAGTCTCTGAGATGGGTAGTATATTAATCCAACATTAGAGAGGAAACGAAGGCACAGAGAGGTTAGGACACTTGCTGGAGGTTGCACAGCATTGCCTGCAGACATGCCTTAAATTGCATCCTGAAGGCCCAAATGGAACAGAGAGGGCAGGTCAGTGAGTGAAGGGGCTGGGGTAAGACAACAGGGGGCTCTGGAGATGGTAGCACCCTGGGGAGCCCGTGTCCAGGAGGAAGGGACAGCTGATATGCAGCTGCCTGTGGGGATGCCTCTGCAGGAAATGGTCAGGTATTTTCTGTCTCCTGTATGATTGTTACAGGCCACTACACATGTGATGAAATACATGGAAAAATACACATGGATTGTGCCAATAGCCATGGGCTAGTTTTGATGTTGTCCTATCATCATGTAAGATAGAACTACCGGGGGCAGTTCAGGGCCCGCCCTCCCCAAGAGGAGCCAGTGGGAGATATTTGGGGTTGAGATCAGTCTTCAGGGTCAACACTTCCTCATCAGCCATGCCCTGGAGACCCTGCCCACTGCCACCTGCGCACAGTTTTCCAGCCCATGTGTGTCTCACCTCCTTTCTCCGGCGGCTTGGTCTGCACCTCCTCCATTTCCTGGTCCTCGATGGTGCTGAGAGGTAGCATCGTGACACTACAGGTGCTCCCTATGGACAGGAGACCAGAGCAGTCAGTGCCTGGGCTGGGGACCCAGATGGCCCGGGTGTGAACACCAGCACTGCTCTCAGATGTTGGATGGACTCAGGCAGCTCCATCCCCTCCCCAAGTCTCCAGGTCCCCAACATCCAAGGGGAAGTGTTGGCAATGCCTCCCTCCTAGAGTGGCTTCCAAGGCCCAGTGTGTGATGTGGGGCGAGCGATGGCCATGGCACCTGGCAAGGGCAAGGGCAGGGATCATGGGTGTGGGGTTTATGCCTCTTTAAGAATAGAAAAATTATGACACAAAGTGCTGGGACCCTGGAGGTGAACGTGATAGTTAACTGAGTATCAAAAGGGCCTCTGGAGTCTGGCATACAGTAGGCACTAAATAAGTGCACTCATGGTCAGCATTCTCAGTGCCATATTCCAGCCCTGTCCTAAGGCTACAAGATAGCTTGACCAAGTAGTACAGACCAGGACCCCTCCTCCCTGTCCTCGGGGGCCTCTTCTGGTACAGGATGCCTCTCAGGACTGCTGTGAAGATCAGGGGGCCGGTCTACAGACCCCTCACCACAGCCCCTGGGGAGCGAGCGGCCAGCACTGCAGCAAGGGTGCCTAGCAGCAGGCTCAGCTGAGGGGTCCTGGGACCCCGCCTCCACCCCAGCTTTACCCTGGGCAGGACTTGGGCCAGTGTGTCTGGAGGGTACACTGGGGGGTTCCAGCCTTCCAGTCACGAGCGGAGAGACCTCAAGGATCAAGCTCGCCCGATTTAACAACAAGATTACAAGAAACACACAGCAAACTGAGATTTGAATTTCAGATACACAAACCATACTTTAGTATAAGTAGCTCCCAAACACTGCATGGGACGGGTCTACATAAAAAAATCACCCTTTATTTATTTTGCCAAGTTATGTTTAAGTAGAGGCAAGAAATATCTGGGACATGGTTACACTGGAAGGTAATTCTTTGTTTGTCTGGAGTTCAAATTTAAGTATGCATCCTGCATTTTACCTAACAAGCCCCGATTCAGCGGGTATTTAACCTCTTGTGCTGTCAGGTGTCCCCTCCATAAACATAAGGACAACGAAGGATTAAACAGGAGGGTTGAATATGATTAAACACATGTCAGGTATTGAGAACACAGCCTGACACACAGTCAGGCAGTTTATGTGTTGGATCCAACTCTGTTGTTATTGGTGGGGGGGAGGGCGGTTAGGAGGCCTCTTCCTCCACCTCCTCTCCCACCCCCACCTTCCCTGCATCACTGTCCCTGATGCCAGGACCTTCCAACCTGGCCTCTGACCTCTGATCTCCCGCAGCGCCCCTCCCCCACCCATCCAGGCCCTGGTTCTGGGCCAGGTCTTGCCCCCACCTGCAGCCAGACATGAGCCCCCAGAATCACTGGAGGCTCAAAAACACTTTTGCATTTGCAATCACCTTATTCATCAGCGAATCATCATATGTGTCCTCAGCGGACCCCCAAACGCCTCTAAAAGGCTCCCTGCCCCAAGTTGTCCACAAAACTCCCCTCTGGATTCCCCCCAGATAGTTTTCCTATGTTCTCTTTGGCCAATTCTGTACCTGGCCCCCTGACCGCCCCCCGACCATTCCAGTGTCCTTACAGCACCCCCCCCATACCTCCCGCCTCCTCCATCCAATTACAGAGTCCCCCGTCTGCCCGTCCTACCCCCTAAAATCTCGGGACCAGGACCCGGGCTCCTCCTCCACCTGTCCTGGACGGAGTCCCCGCCACCCCTACTACTGACACCCCAGCCTCCTCTGTCCCCTCCAGTCTCCTCTCCAGCTAGTGGCCAGAGAAATCATAGGACCCTGACTTTCCCCGAGGCTCAAAGGGCGTGAGGACATGGGTTGCCCTCAGGGGAGACGCGGGTTCCAGAAGGGGCCCCACCGTGGGCACCATCGGGCCTCAGGGGCTCCTAGAAAGCAGCTTCTGCGCCCCATTGCCCTGAACGCACCCGCGCATCCTGCCTGGTGCCCCACCCTCCCCGCGGAGACCCTGCAGCGCCATCCGGCCGCCACCCTCCCCCCGCACCCCGCCCCTCGCTGCGCCCCCGCCCTGATGGCGCCGACCCTTCAGAGCTGCGGCCGTGGGACTGACCTCCAGACCCGGGTCTATCTGCGCCCCTTGGCAGGAGCGGGCGGGCTTGCTCAGTGCTTGTCCTTGGCGCCCGAGCAGCGCTGGCTCCGGAGATGCCCAGGGAATCTGTGGACCAACTCACGTGAATGAACGGGGCCGAGTCGCTCAGCAACACGCACAAACCCCCAACCCCCGCCCCCAAGCACAAGTCAGGTGGTTAAAACAGTCTCTGACACCAGCACAGGCGTCAGAGTGTTGGCTACAATTGTATTTTTAGGGGGGAGGGTCGGGGGCCTCTTCCTCCACGAAGGCCCCCAGCCTGCCAGCATCACTATCCTTGTTACTGGGCCTCAGAATCCGTCTGCTCCCCCAGCGCTCCTCCCCCACTGCCCAGGCCAGGCCTTCCTAGGAAAGGCACAGAGGCTCATGCATCAGAGGCACTGGGGCCTGGGGACCCCTTGGGGGTGGTTGGGGGACAGGGTGGGTCCTGCAGGACCATCAGGCGCACAATGACTCCCTCCCACGAGGTGGCCTCCTGCCCAGGACTCACACTCCTACTCACAGTGGGATACTTTGAGAAACTCAGAGACACCCCTTCGGCCTCGGTGTTCTACTTGTACAAATTAAGACCCACTTGTAGACCCTCAAATACACACAAATGGGCAGTAACACAACCTGAGGCTCAGTAACACTCAGGCACGTGCACGCACACACACACACACACAAATGTGCATATACACACAGCTTCAGATACTGGGCACACCAGGCACACACACACGCAGGACACACACGTCTGCACACTTAAAGCTCAAAGGGCACCCTATGGGATACTCAGACCACCTCTGCCTGACACCCCAGTGTCCACCCTCAGTCTCACCTGGGGACCCAACCCCCCAGTAGCCTCTCGCCTCAGATGCCCCCTGTCACTCCCCTTTGGACCCCCCCAGCTCCTACTCACAGTGGCTCACGTTAAACCTCAGAATCACTCCTTCAGCCTTGTAGGCTTGAAAACATTGAGACCTACTAGCAGATCAGACAGACAAATATGTGGAAATCCATCCAAAAGCTCAGCAACACCCAGTCGTGCACACACACAGACACACACACACACACTGCAGACACACACCCACACTGCAGTCACAGACATTCCTAGAAAATCAGAGACACCCCCTCAGCTTGCAGGCCTTTTAGAAACAATGCCACCCACTCACAGACCCACACACACAAACGCGCAGGTTCAGATTTACAGAGCTCGAAACAGCAGACACCCCAGGCAGACATAGACGCGCGCGCACACACACACACACACACACACTTGTAGAAACACATATTTTCAAATACTTTGGAAAGCAGGGCATAAAGACACAAACACATCTGCAGACACATCTCAAAGCTGAAAATCACCCTCCAGACACATGATCCCCTCTGGCTGACACCCAGGACCGGCCCTAGGTCTCACCCAGGGCCCATACCCCAGAGGCTGCCCCTCCAAGATGCACGCCCCCGGCAAGCTCCCAGCCACCACCCTCAGGCAGGCACGGGCGCGCAAAATCGCTGGAGGCTCGAAAACCCTTTTCCAAGCGCCCTTCTCACAAGCTTCCTCTGGCTCCCCCAAAAGCTTCCGGCGGGGCTTCACGACCCCCCCCACTCCCCAAATGCCCTCTGGACTCCCCCCCCACCCAAGTCATTTTCCTACGTTCTATTCAGTCAATTCGGTAACTAGCCCCCGACCCCCAACTGATCTATCCAGTGTCCCACTCCCATACCTCCCGCCTCCTCCATCAAACTACGAAGTCCCCAGATCTGACCCTCCTACCTCCTAAAATCTCGGGACCGGAACCCTGTTCCTCTTCCACCTGACCTGGAAGGAGTCCCAGCCATCCCCTAACCCGGACAGCCCAGTCCTCCTCGGTCCCCTCCAGTTTTCTGTCCTCTCAGTGGCCCGAGAAATCCTCGGACCAGGAGTCGCCCCGAGGCTGAGAAGGGTCTGAGGACTCTGGCCGCCCTCAGGGGAGACGCGGGTTCCTCAAGGGGCTCCACAGCGCGCACACCATCTGGTCTCAGGGGCTCCTAGTCAGCAGCTCCTGCGCCCTATTGCCAAGAACGCACCCGCGCATCTTGGCTGGGCGCCCCAGCCCTCCCCGCGGAGACCCCACAGCGCCACCCCGCCGCCCCCCGCCCCCTACTGCGCACTCGCACAGATGGCGCAGACCCTTCAGAGAGGCAGCGGCGGGACTGCCCTCCCCTCCCGGGTTGTGACTTGGCGCGGGCTTCCCGGGGGGCAGGGGCGGGGCGGGCTAGCTCAGTGCTGGTCCCTGGCATCCTGCAGGGGGTCCAGAAAACGTGCCCGGGGACGCGCAAGACAAAAGCGCGAAAGGAGCCGCTCACGACCACCGCCCCTTTCCTGTCCACATAGATACTCAGGTCCAGTGACTGAAACAGCGCCTGAAACAAAGTATAATGTTGTCAGGGTTTGAGGACTGGAAATCCTGGTCCTGCACCTCCTCTCTGACCCCAGCTTCCCTCCATCACTGTCTCTGTTGCTGGGCTTTCCAATTGGGCCCCAGATAGCCATCCTCCCCCCAGCGCCCCTCCCCAAAAAGTCTAGCCTTCTGTCCTGGACCAGGTCTTCCAGGAGAAGGGAGGTGCGGGTTGACAGGGAAGAGCCTCAAGTTATGCTTCTGAGCAGCAGAGACACAAGGGCCTGGATGCTTGGGTCGGGGGAAGCGGTTACTGGGGGCTGGGGGCTGGTCCTGCAGTATCATCAGAAGCACAGTGACCCCCAGGCAAGCGGTGACCCCTCTCCCAGACGCCCACACACTCACTGCTACTCACAATGGCATACCTTCAAAACCCCCGAGATAACGCCTCAGCCTCCCAGGTCTGCTGGTAACAACTGAGACTCACTTGCGGATGGGCACACAGGTGCAGAAACACACCCCACCTGGGCTGTCTGGTAAGGATGGTCCTTACCCTATGCCTCACTGGCCAGACCTTAATCAAACGGACTACCAGCACAATAGGTGAGAAATGCTGTCCTTCGTTCAGGTAGCAATATCCCAGCTGAGATTCAGGGTTCTAATGTCCTGGAAGAAAGGGGAAGTGGATGTAGAGGAACTTTGGTTTCTGCAAGGGTGGTGAAAACTTCCAACAGGATAAAACATATGGAAAAGAGTATGTCTCCTTCTCCTCCAGCTCTCCCCACCGTGTTCCCTCCTTAGACTAATCCCCACTGGCATTAACGGATTTCTTATCTATGCTTTCAGAGATAAATATTTATTCATTTATTTGTATGCTTAATTATATGTTAATTTATAGGTTTAATTATACATGTATATGCACGTGTGTATATAAAAAATATATTTCATCTGCCACTAGCCACCTGTTTCTTTTTTTACATAAATGATATCCTACTATACACACTCTTGCTTTTGTTTTCTTTTTTTAGCTAACGAATATATTTTGGAAATCTTGCCATATCAGTCCATACAGAACTGCCTCATTCTTTTTGATGGTGGTAGACTATTCCCCTGAATGACTTTACCATGATTTGTTTAACCAAGTCTCCTAAGACTGGATAGTTGGGTGCCTTCTGGTTTTTTTCTTACTAATAACACTACTGGAATGACCTTCCTTGAAAATGTGTCATTGCACACAATTGGAAGCTTCTCAGGATAGGTTTTAGAACTGAAAGAATTGCATCAGTGCGTATGTGCATTTCAAATTTGGGGACAGCTATTGCCAAAGTGCTCTATGCAAAGAGTGCCAGATGAGAACCCAACTAACAATGCATTTGGAGAGGCCAAGTCAGTATATGAACACATTTTTTATTATTTTTTGAACATATTTTTTAATCTTTACCAACTGCTGGGTGAAAACATGGTTAGAAGCAGTTTCATTTCTTTACTATGAATTACCTTTTCATATATCTCACCAATTTTTGATTGGGTCATTGGTCTTTTTCTTATCTATTTGTAAGTGTTCTTTACATATTAAGGATATTGATCTTTCCTCTGTAATGTGTACTGAATGTACTTTTGATCCATTTCTTATTCAAATTTTGACTTTATTTATGGTGTCAGTAAAAGATTTTGGAATAAATGAATGAATGACTTAATTGACTATCAAGTTTCAAGCTTGACCTGCAGATCAGAACTCACTGGGCAGTGCCAGATTCCTGGACAAGAGGGAATGGGTGAATATTAAGGTAATTTGAAAAACCAGACAGACACGAAGCTCAATTAAATATTTGTAGATTTAATGCACACTCCCTGCGCTTGCTAAGGCTTATTTGGCTATAATTCAACTTAACACGTCCAAAATTAAATGAACCCTTATCATCCTACTTCTGTCCCTCCCAAGTCATCCTCAACTTGGAACCCAGCACCTCCAGTGGCTCAAGCCAGAATTCATGAAGTCATTCAAGACGCCCCCCACAGGGACTTCCCTGGTGGTCCAGTGGTTAAGCCTCTGTGCTCCCAATGCAGGGGGCATGGATTCGACCCTGCATGCTGCACAGTGTGGCCAAAAGGAAAAAGAAAAGCACGCCCACCACTCCTTGGTCTTCCACATCCAGTCCCTAGCACACCCTTTGGCTCAATCTTATTTATGTATCCTGAAGGTATTCAGAAGCAGCAGTCAGTTACCTTTTTCTGTCAAAGGTCTCATAGCAAATATTTTAGCCTTTCTGAACCAATAAGTCTCTGTCGCAGCTAAAAGACTTTGCATGAAAGCAGCCCAGACGTTAGGTAAGGAATGGGTGTACTTGTGGCAAGAGCCCTTATTTACACAACAGGCTGTGGGCTGGATGGCCAGAGTCTGCCCACCCTTGACCAAGAGAATTTTCTGTGCCAGCTCCTACAGTAGATAAAGCCAAGCCGCTCCTGGAAAAGGGGCAGTTTGGGCAGAAATGAAAACAGCTATACTTTATTTTTTAGAGATATAGTTTGTGAAAATTTGAATCCCGTGAAGTTGAAAAAGTGTAATATAAAAAATAGCCATAGAGCCTTGATTTATGTTCAAAACCCGAAATAATGATCTTTTTTAAAAAGCTCTCATGAGCTTGTTCTTCTCTCCTACAAATTGGGGATCATATTAGTTCCTGCTTCCTAGGACTCTGGTGAAGGGTAAAGGAGATCATCTATGTAAAGTGCTCAGCACCATATCTGACAGGTGGAAAGTGCCCAGGAAATGTTAGCATTTATCTACACTATCAGCAACCGACTGGTTAATCTGCCCCAGGCAGAGGGGTTGTCCTGCGGGCAGGGCACTGGCCACCCTGAGACTCAAACTGCCCAGAGGACCGTGCATGGAGCCAGGAGTCTCCAAGAGCCATTGATAAGATGCTCTGTCTGGCTGTGCTTCTTCAGTGTCTCACAGCACCAAGCCCACATCCTCACTTTCTGGGGGCAATGGTGTGTAATAATTCTGATAATGTAAGAGATCTAAAGCAGTCCTGAGACAGACCCTTCTGTGCCCATGGAAATGCTCTGTATCTGCAGTGTCCAGTACGGTAGCCTCTGGCCACATCTGGCCACTGACATGTGCCTGGCGGGCCTGAGAAACTGTTTTGAACTTTATGTTTAATTTGTTTACATTGAAATGTCTTTTTGACAGATACAGATTTCTGATAACTTTCGAATCATACCACTGAACTGGGTAAGAAATTAAAGAATTCAAATGGAAAACCTGATGACTTCATAAATTGTTAACACAAGATTAAGATCAACAAGGATTAGTTCCATAGGACTCAGTGAAGGGATGAATATGTTTTTAATTTTTATGGCTTTTTGTCTGAAATATCACTGGCTTTTAATCTTTGTTTTCTAGACATAAGGAAGCATTTCACTTTCAACTAATTATGACAGCAATTTGGTAAATTACACCTTTGTAAGCAGAAACATTTATATTTTCTCTCTACCTGATCCTTCCAGCATTTGGAAACTCTTAGTATTCTTAGTTTTATGACAACATAGTTATTTGCATAAGTTCAATAAGAATCTATTCTCCTTGTAACAGGACATAAATGGAAACACTTGTTTTATTACCATTGCTTTGACTGGCATGTCATATTTAAGAATATGCAGAGAATCAGATATGACTAGACAGCTTTAAAGAACCAAGGTGAACTTTATGGAGCCATAAAGCCCCTTGGAAAAATAACCTGGCACCTTGCTTCAGAGTTCCCAGCAACACTGGGAAGGAAGGATACCTCCTAGTAGGTGGAGGAATCTCAAGACACGTTGGAGACCTTGAGAAGAGAGGAAACCACCCAAATCTGTAGATATCGCAGGTGGAATATGACTGGTCTATGGAGAGGACTGCTGACCTCAACCTCATCTCACAACGATGCTCAAACACAGGAGAAATTATATTCAGACCAGGACAAAAAGAAGATGGCATCAGAAGTAGAGGGCTATCCCAAGATGCCAGACCTGACTCGTATGATTATTTATACTGTTTTTTGATTGTGAGGACTTTTGCATGTGAATGAAATGTTTTGCTATCATTAGCACAATCCTATGCAGAGTTTAAAGATTATTCCAGTCGTTGGGTTTATGGTCAGTTACCCACATCCACTACATCTACTACTGGGTTATCTTGGTGGATTTCTCCTGTGCAAGACTCTAATTGGATAGCCCTTAAGAAATTTATTCTAGAAGAAAGAAGTTATACTTCTGTTGGGGCCATTATTTATTTTTCTTATTGAAGTATAGTTGATATATAATATATCAGTTTTGGATGAATAACATAGTGATTCGATATTTTTATAGATTATTCTCCATTTAAAGTTATTACAAAGTAATGGCTATATTTCCCTGTGCTGTATAATACATCCTTGTTGCTTATTTATTTTATACATAGTAATTTGTATCTCTTAACCCCCTACCCTTATCTTGCCCCTCCTCCCCTCCCCAGTGGTAAACACTAGTTTATTTTCTACATCTGTGAGTCTGTTCTTATTTTGTTATGTTCATTTTTTTGTTTTATTGTTTAGGTGCCACATATAAGTAATAGTATGGAGTATTTGTCTTTCTCTGACTTATTTCACTAAGGCTAATATCTTCCAGGTCTATCCACGTTGTTGCAAATGGCAGAATTTCATTCTTTTTTATGACTGAGTAGTATTCCATTGTGTGTGTGTGTGTGTGTGTGTGTATATGTGTGTGTGTGTGTGTGTGTGTGTGTGTGTGTGTGTGATGTTATATGTGTATAACATCTTTATCCATTCATGTGGGGCTGGACACTTAGGTCACTTCCATATCTTGGCAATTGTAAATAATGCTGCAATGAACACTGGGGTACATGTATCTTTTCAAGTTAGTGTTTTCTCTTTTTTAATATATATATGTGTATGTATATATATATATATATATATATATATATATATATATATATATATATATATATATACACCAATGAGTGGGATTGCAGGATCATATGGTAGCTCTATTTTCAGTTTTTTAAGGAACCTCCATACTGTTTTCCACAGTGGCTGCACCAATTTACATTCCGACTAAGAGCACAGGAGGGTTCCCTTTTCTCCACACTTATTATTATTTATAATAATAAGCATTTATTATTTATAGAGTTTTTGATGATGGTCATTCTGACCGGTGTGAGGTGATACTTCATTGTAGTTTTGATTTACATTTCTCTAATAATTAGTGATACTGAGCATCTTTCCGTGTGCCTGTTGGCCATCTGTATGTCTTCTTTGGGGAAATGTCTATTTAGGTCTTTTGCCCTTTTTTTGATTGGGTTGTTTGTTTGTTTTTGATATTGAGTTGTATGAGCTCTTTGTATATTTTAGAAATTAAGTCCTTGTCCATCACATCATTCGCAAATATTTTCTCCCATTCAGTAGGTTGTGTCCTTATTTTGTTGATGGTTTCCTTTGCTGTGCGAAAGCTTTTAAGTTTAATATGGCCCCATTTGTTTATTTTTGCTTTTATTTCTTCTGCTTTGGGAGACTGATCCAAAAAAAAAATTGCTCTGATTTATGTCAAAGAGTGTTCTGCCTTGTCCTCTTTCAGAAGTTTATGGTTTTGGGTCTTACACTTGGGTCCTTAATCCATTTTGAGTTTATTTTTGTATATGGTGTGGGAAAATGTTCTAATTTTACTCTTTCATATGTAGTGTGTAAATTTCCCACCACCACTTATTGAAGAGACTTTCTGTTCCCCATTGCATATTCTTGCCCTTTTATGGTCATAGATTAATTGACCATATGTGTGCAGGTTTATTTGTGGGCTCTTTATTCTGTTCCATTGATCTATGTGTATGTTTTTGTGCCAGTATTATGCTGTTTTGATTACTGTAGCTTTGTAGTATAGTCCAATGTCAGTGAGCATTATTACTCCAGCTCTATTCTTTTCCCTTAAGATTGCTTTGGCAATTAAGATCTTTTGTGGTTCCATATGAATTTTAGTATTTGTTTTAGTTCTGTGAAAAAACGTCCTTGGTATTTTGATAGGGATTGCATTAAATCTCTAGTTTGCTTTGTTTAGTATGGACATTTAACAATATTAATACTTCCAATGATGAACATGGGGTATCTTTCCATTTCTTTTTATCATCTTCAATTCCTTTATCGATGTTTTATAGTTTTCAGAGTATAGGTTTTTAAGCTCCTTGGTTAATTTTATTTCAAGGTATTTTATTATTTTTAATGCCATTTTAAACAGGATTACTTTCTTGTTTCTCTTTGTGATAGTTCATTACTGTTGTATAAAAATCAACAGATTTTTGTATATTAATCTTGTAAACTTCAACTTCACTGAATTCATTTATTAGTTCTAATAGCTTTTTTAATTTATTTTTTATTGAAGTATAGTTGATTTACAATGTTGTGTTAATTTTTGCTGTACATATTGAATATAGTTCCCTGTGCTATAGAGTAGGACCTTGTTGTAATTCTAATAGCTTTGGTGGAGACTTTAGCGTTTTCTGTATATAGTATCACATCATCTGCAAATGGTGACAGCTTTACTTCTTCCCTTCTAATTTGGATGCCTTTTATTTCCTTCTCTTGTCTGACTGCTGTGGTTAGGACTTCCAATACTATGTAAAATAGCAGTGGTGAGGGTGGGCATCCTTGTCTTCTTCCTGATTTTACAGGAAATGCTTTCAGCTTTCACCATCTAGTACGATGTTCCCTGTGGGTTTGTCATAAATGTCCTTTTTTCAGTTGAGGTATGTTCCCTCTATACTCACTTTCATCAGAGTTTTCATCATGAACGGAGGTTGAACTTTGCCAAATGCTTTTTTGGTGTCTGTTAGATGATCATGTGACTTTTAGACTTCCTTTTGTTAATGTGGTGTATCACAATGATTGATTTGCAGATAGTGAACTATGCTTGAATCCCTGGAATAAAACCCACTTGATCCTGGTGTATGATACTTTTTAAAAATTATCATATTCAATTTGCTAATATTTTGTTGAGGATTTTTACACCTTTATTCATTGGTCTGTAATTTTCTTTTTTGTACTGTCTTTGCTTTATTTGGGCCACTACTCATATTACAAGATGGGACCCCCTCACTTAGCCAATCAAACTACTTGCTCTGACCATAGCCATAAAAATGAATCATATTTCATACAGATGGCCAACAGGCACATGAAAAGATGCTAAACATCGCTAATTAGTAAAGAAATGCAAATAAAAACTACAATGAGGTACCACCTCTCACTGGTCAGAATGACCATCATTAAAAAGTCTATAAATAACAAATGCTGGAGAGGGGGTGGAGAAAAGGGAACCCTCCTACACTGTTGGTGGGAATGTAAATTGGTGCAGCCACTATACAGAACAGTATGGAGGTTCCTCAAAAAACTAAAAATAGAGTTGCCATATGATCCTGCAATCCCACTCCTGGGCATATATCCTGAGAAAACCATAATTCAAAAATATACATGCACCCCAATGTTCATAGCAGCACTATTCACAATAGCCAAGACATGGAAACAATCTAAATGTCCATCGACAGATGAGTGGATAAAGAAGATGTGGTACTTATAGGCAATGGAATACTACTCAGCCATGAAAACGAATGAAATAATGCCATTTGCAGCAACATGGATGGACCTAGAGATTATCAAAGTAAGTGAAGTAAGTCAGAAAGAGAAAGACAAATACCATATGATCTCACTTATATGTGGAGTCTAAAATATGACACAAATGAACTTATCTATGAAACAGACTCACAGACATAGAGAACAGACTTGTGGTTGCCAAAGGTAGGGGGTTGGGGGAGGGATGGATTGGGAGTTTTGGATTAGCAGATGCAAGTTATATATAGGATGAATAAACAACAAGGTCCTACTGTATAGCACAGGGAACTATATTCAATATCCTCTGATAGGGCTTCCCTGGTGGTGCAGTGGTTAAGAATCCGCCTGCCAGTGCAGGGGACATGGGTTCGAGCCCTGGTTGGGGAAGATCCCACATGCCATGGAGCAACTAAGCCCACATGCCTCAACTACTGAAGCCTGCACGCCTAGAGCCCGTGCTCCGCAACAAGAGAAGTCACTGCAATGAGAAGGTCGCACACCGCAGTGAAGAGTAGCCCCCTCTCGCCACAAGTAAAGAAAGCCCACGTGCAGCAACGAGGACCCAACACAGCAATAAATAAACAAATAAATATATCCTCTGATAAATCATAATGGAAAAGAATATGAAAAAGTATGTATATATACGTGTAACTGAATCACTTTGCTGTACAGCAGAAATTAACACAACATTGTAAATCAGCTATACTTTAATAAAATAAATTTTTTAAATGAATCATCTTTAAACGTTACTCAAGCTCAATCAGAGCAATGAGGAAAATTTCAGTCAAAGAATATAACTTTCTGTTTTTTAGGAGGGACTGTCCCTCAGTTACAGGATGAATTTGTACTGCAAATATCAGGGTATGGTCATTGAAATTTAAGGGTTTCCCTTATGTGGAGGAAAATTAAATCATGCTAAGGATAATCAGCTTAATGACTACAGGGAATTGGGCTGGGTGCTTTATGAACAATGCTAATATATCATTTCTCTTAAAGTTAGTGATTGGTATGTAATAGACAGGGACAAACGACCTGGGATATACTGGGCTGCACCTACTGGAATTTCTTGTCTTAAACATTTACTTGTGACGCTACCAGCTATATTGCTTGTATTCTGCCTATTTACAATATTGTTATTTCTTGCATTAAGAATTATGTGACTGGGACTTCCCTGGTGGCCCAGTGGGTAAGACTCCACGTTCCCAATGCAGGGGGCCCGGGTTTGATCCCTCGTCGGGGAACTAGATCCCGCATGCGTGCCGCAACTAAGAAGCCTGCATGCTGCAACAAAGATCCCATGTGCCACAGCTAAGACCTGATGCAGCCAAAATAAATAAATATTTAAAAAAATAAAACAGAATTGTGTGACTGAGCCTCCAATAAATATAATGATGCCTAGGCGCCTTGAAACAACGGATCGAATATATAGTTCCACGTGAGATCAGTGATCGTAATAGTGTAATGCTAGATATGGGAAGAAGCAACAAGAGGGAACCATTTCCTGGACCATAAGGGACTAGTAAGATAGGTGGTCCAGAGACATGTATGGCTACCATTAACAGGGCATAGTCCAGCAATAACACATTGAACGGGCTATCGGTTAAATACTCGCCTGAGCTAGCAACAAACCTTACTAGCGCTGAGGGAGAAACTGGCTATAAAATGCCTCCCAAACCTTGGTTGAATTTATGACCAAGAGGAAGGCACTGCCAACAAAAGAAGGTTCCCCACCACCCACTTCTACAAAAATGAAGTCATTAACCACTTCAGTTGATACCAACAATACATCTGGAAAGTAATTAAGAGTGAAGATCAGGCTGAGCTACTCTATGCTCTGGGAAAACCGGCAGAAAGGCTTTCAGAGAGTTAGATGTTTTCAGGAGAAAATTTTAAAAACCACTATTCTTGTATCTTCTCATACTTAGAAAAGGGCTAAAATCATAAGTGACATATGTGTTCCTTGTGACTAACGGTACCCTTCTACCAAGCGGTGTGCGTCATTGCGCATACACGTTCTCCAAAATCACACAGAACCTGACCTCCTACCTACCTTGTGGAGCAGAGCGGCTGTCTCCTGGGCTATAGTCCTCAGTAAACCCCACACAAAATGGAAACTCACAGCTCTCACATTGTACATTTTCACTTCAGTCGACAATTTCTGTGGATTTTGTTGTTGTTGCAGTTAAGTGGCATTACTGTGTCTAAACATAAGTGTTACATGCATATTCCGAGTATTTACGCAATATCTGAAGAGGTAAGTGAATGGACGCTATGAATCTTGGAAGGTATGAATGTTGGAAGATGCTCTTCCGCTCACAGTTGTGTGACCATCTGGGAAAGTCCCAGTGTCCACATGTGTGAGGTTATTACCATGATGGTTAAGGGCAGAGACTCTGGAGCCAGCCTGCCTGGGTGTGAATCCTGGCTTGGCTACTTATGATCTGTGTGACCTGAAGCAAGTGACATGAACTCTCTGTGCCTCTGTTCTCTTGTCTTGGAAAGAGAGATAACAGAACCTGTCACGTGGTTGTGAGGATTAAGGGAATCAAAAAGTGTAAAGAAATGAGCTCAGGGCTTACCACATGGTCAGTGCTCAAGAAACATTCCTTTTTTTTTTTGGCCATGCCATGCCGCATGGGGGATCCCAGTTCCCTGACCAGGGATCAAACCCGTTGCACCTATATTGGGAGTTTGGAGTCTTAATCAGGGAAGTCCCGAAATATTCCTTATTCTAAATATTTGTGTAAAAATGGAGGAGATCCTAGTCAAGGGGAGAGAGATACAGAACTGAAGAATACACTTACTCACTCGTGTATTCATTACAGTCTGGTGCTGAGGATAAATTAACTTAACAGACCCAATCAGTAGGGACACAATAGCCATTTTCCTTTGCTATAATAATAGAAGCAATTAGGTGAGCACAGGATTGCCCAGCTAAGGACTGCACTTCCCAGCATCTCTTGCAGCTAGATGTGGTCATGTGACTATGCTCTGGCCAATGAGGTTTGAGGAAAAGTGATCCGGCATCTTGTAGGAGTTGCCCTTTGAAGGACTAAAGTGTGTCTTCCCCTTCCCTCATCCTTCTCCCCTTCCCCTGAGCCAGAATGTGGATGGGACGTGGGGGTGAGCCCTCTCCAGACATGTGGCACAGAGCACCAAGGTCAAAGGACCCTGGCTGCCCAACTCCAAAGAGTGTCTACACCTTCGCCCCGAGAGGTTACACACAGACCACCAACACGGAGGACAAATCAATTTTGGCATATTTAAGCAGCTATATTTTGGAATTTTACATCACAGTAGCCCAGCATGCATGTTTTGGGAGCACGGGGTCTAGAGCGGGAAGCAGAGGGACCTCGGGTATTAGGAAAGGCAGAGGATGCTGAGGCAGCACAGGGGACATTCCCATGCCTGGATCTCCTCGTACTCTGCACCAGGCTTGGAAGGGGAGGTGCAGTTCGAGCCAGGTTTCGAAGGTTCAGGAGGAAACTGGGAATCAGAGTCAGAGTCATCCGTTTCCAAGTAATAGGCGAAGCAAACAGTTGGCTTAAAGGAACGAGAACACAGAAGAAAGAGGAGAACGTTAGTGCCCTGGGTAGCATCCCCTCTCCCAAGTGTGAGGGCTGAGCACGTGCACTCAGCGGCAGCCCACCTGGGGCTGAATTCCAACTTGGCTACAAACAGCTGGGGATCCTGGGCCAAGCGACCTGACCTTCCCCTGCCTCAGTTTACACTTCTGTATAATGAAGTATAAATAAGTGCTTTCTCAAAGGGGAGTCGTGAGGATTGAACAGGATGATCCAAGAAAAGTGTCTTTAACAATGCCTGCTGCTTAGTGAGAGGGGTTTTCTTCTACTCAGTGCCCTCATCTTTGCAAAACAGTTCTTCCCCAAAATGGCCTTAGTGTGGGTTTCTCAACATCCACACCACGGACATTGTGGGGCGGGATCATCCTTTGCAGGGGATGCTGCACGCTGTGCATTGCAGGATGTTGAGAGGCATCCCTGGCCTCTACCCGCTGTACACCAGCGGCATCACCCCTTCAGCTGTGACAGCTACAGATGTTTCCAGACACTGAAGATGTCTGCAGGGGGGCAAACTGCCTCTGGTTGAGAATCACTTCCTCATCCATACTTCTGTTCTCTGAGTTTGGGGAAAGGTAAGGACCTTCTACCCCACACAGTCCCATGGTCATGGGACCCAGGCTGGGGCAATTAGGGTCCTGCATCCCCTCAGCTGATGGTTGGTTCAGTGGTGGGCAAAGTACCCAAAATGGGCCAAACAGAATGCTGTCCACTTCTAAGATTTTTGCTTCATGAAAAATGTGTCCCAACTGACCTCTTATTAGCTAGCTTCAGGGAGAAAACAAAATCAGAAAGTATTCAGTAGAGAAATCGGACAAGTATTTCTTCCGAGTACATCAGCAATGATGGCAGACAGACCTCGTGTGCACCTAGATGTGATGTCTAGAAAAGGACGGGGCATCACTTAGGTGGTATTCCAGAGATCATAGCTAACCTGACTCTCATTCACGGGGAAATGGTTAAAAAATAAATAAACAAACAAATAAATAAATAAAACAATATGGGGTGGGGTGACTCTGGTCTTCAAAGTTGTCATAGGCAAGAAAGGTTGAGGAGATTTTCCAGATTAAAGAGGTCTAAAGATACATTACTAAGCACAATGCCTGGACCAGAATGGACCTTGTGCTGTGGGGAAAAGAATGAAAAAGAAAAGGTAGTATGTAGCTAATTCACAAAACAGGAATATGGACATAGATCAGATGAAAGTGTGCATAAGGATAAAAGCCTGAATGTTACAACAGTCCCACACTTATGTAAGAGTATATTCTATATCTAAGGTGATAGACTGAGGAATGTATATATAAATATATATATTAGAGAGAACATGAAAATACAAAATATTAACAATTGGTGAATCTGGATGATCTTTGTACTGCTTTGCAAAATCTGTGACTCTTACATTCTTTTCTAATAAGATTTCTAGGGAGTCCTCCCTGGGACTGCTGCAGGCACTAATAGGAAACGTGTTCTTGCGAGCATCCTCACCCTGTGCCTCCCCTGACCTCTCCCCGTGGCACCCCTGGTTCCCCATCAGGGCCGCTCCAAACTCCCCTCCCACCTGTTAAGAATCCCAGAGGCAGAGCAGACGCCTCATTGGCAAAGGTTGAGTCACCTGCCCAGCCTGGAACCAATCATAGGGAACCTTGGCATTGCTGGCTCTGATT
The DNA here is from genome assembly GCF_949987515.2 of Delphinus delphis. NCBI lineage: Eukaryota > Metazoa > Chordata > Mammalia > Artiodactyla > Delphinidae > Delphinus > Delphinus delphis. The sequence goes on along the minus strand of NC_082702.1, from coordinate 2,208,493 downwards.
GGTCAGGGGCATACCTGGAGCTGGTCTGAGGATGGGATCAGATCCATCCAAAGGGCATGGAGACAGGTGGTCTCCCAAGAAAAATCAAGGGTGTTAGTAGGAGAAGGAGGAATGGTGTCCAGGTGGACAAAGCCACAGCTGCCTACGCAGGAGGGACCCTTACGTAACTCATTCCCTCACTTAATCAGCCCATGTGTATACAGTGCCTAACGCTGGTTACATCTGTTCTAGGCAGGGGGATATGCCATTGAACAACAGAGGAGGTTGCTGCTCCCCAAGAACCACTCGAGTAGGGAACACAGATGATGAACACACAGATACAGGTGTGCCCTCAGGTAGCAATAATAACGCTGAAGAAACTGAGCAAAGCAAGGGGTTAGAGAGAAATGAGGCCAAAGTGAGCAAGGGAGGCTTCATGGAGGAGGTGACCTTGGAGCAGAGGCAGGAATTAGGAAAGAAAAGAAGGCAGGAAAGAGGGCAGCATCTCCAAGAAAACCATCCCCCAGAGCTGGGGCTACATCCTCAAGGGTACAAGGGGCACTGAGCCACCCAAGGGTCTCTGCTGGGCAGAGGGGGTGGTGGATGTGCCTTTCCTCTCAGAACCCAGGGGACTCTGGTCAAGCGAGGAAACAAGCAGACTTACCAAGGGACAGATCGGCAGGAGTTTGGCTGACATCGTTCCCTCCGTTTTGGAGGGACTGTTCAGCAGATCATCAGGAACCTCAGAAGGCAGGGCTGAGGGAGGAAGAAAGAGGCATGAGGCCATCTTGCCCTCTGAGGCTTGAGAAACAATAATAATAAAATCTTCATCACGAACCCTTGACAAGAGCTAATATGTGAGGAGTACTTGCGATGTGGCAGGGACACTTTTAAGCATTTTACAATTATTAGCTTGTCTGGTTGTTCATTATAACTCCCTGAAATAACTACTATTATCATCTCATTTTACAGAGGAGGAAACGGAGGCACAGAAAGGTTAGGGACGTTGCACAGCAGTGCCTGCAGACATGCATTAAATTGCATCCTGTAGTCTCACAGGGAACAGACAGGGAATGTCAGTGAGTGAAGGGGCTGGGGTAAGACAACAGGGGTGTCCAGGCCACAAAAAGAAGCTCCAATGCATTCAGCTCCCAGGAGACACTGCTGTAGGCTCTGAACAGGGGAGAGACAGGACGCACTGACATCAGGTGATGTCAGGGAGGTTCCATCCTGGGTGCCCCTCAGGGCCCTCCCTCCCCAGCAGGAGCCAGTGGGAGCTATTTGGGGTTGGGATCAGTCTTCAGGGTCAACACTTCCCCATCAGGTCTCCCCGGGGGGCCCTCCCCACTGCCACCTGCCCACAGTTTTCCACTCCGTGTGTGTCTCACCTCCTTTCTCCGGCGGCTTGGTCTGCACCTCCTCCGTTTCCTGGCCCTCGATGGTGCTGAGAGGTAGCATCGTGACACCACAGGTGCTCCCTATGGACAGGAGACCAGAGCAGTCAGTGCCTGGGCTGGGGACCCAGATGGCCTGGGTGTGAACGCCAGCACTGCTCTCAGGTGTCGGATGGACTCAGACAGCTCCATCCCCTCCCCAAGTTTCCAGGTCCCCAGCATCCAAGGGGAAGTGTTGGCAATGCCTCCCTCCTAGAGTGGCTTCCAAGGCCCAGTGTGTGATGTGGGGCGAGCGATGGCCATGGCACCTGGCAAGGGCAAGGGCAGGGATCATGGGTGTGGGGTTTATGCCTCTTTAAGAATAGAAAAATTATGACACAAAGTGCTGGGGCCTGAAGGTGCAGCTCAGTTAACTTTATATCAAAAGGGCCTGTGGTGTCTGACATACAGCAGGCACTAAATAAGCACACTCATGGCCAGCATTCCCAGTGCTGTATTTCAGGGCTGTCCTAAGGCTACACTGCAGCTTGACCAAATGGTTCAGACCAGCACCCCTCTTCCCTGTCCTCGGGGGCCTCTTCTGGTACAGGATGCTCAAGGGATGGCCTCTCAGGACTGCTGTGAAGACGAGGGGGCTGGTCCACAGACCCCTCACCACAGCCCCTGGGGAGCGAGCGGCCAGCACTGCAGCAAGGGTGCCTAGCAGCAGGCTCAGCTGTGGGGTCCTGGGACCCCGCCTCCACCCCAGCTTTACCCTGGGCAGGACTTGGGCCAGTGTGTCTGGAGGGTGCACTGGGGGGTTCCAGCCTTCCAGTCACGAGCGGAGAGACCTCAAGGATCAAGCTCGCCAGATTTAACAACAAGATTACAAGAAATACACAGCAAGCTGAGATTTGAACTTCAGATATACAAATCATATTGTAGTATAAGTAGCTCCCAAACACTGCATGGGACGGGTCTACATAATTATTTGTTTTGCCAAGTTATGTTTAAGTATAGGCAAGAAATATCTGGGACATGGTTACACTGAAAGGTAATTCTTCGTTTGTCTGAAGTTCAAATTTAAGTATGCATCCTGCATTTTACCTAACAAGCCCCGATTCAGCGGGTATTTAACCTCTTGTGCTGTCAGGTGTCCCCTCCATAAACATAAGGACAATGAATGATTAAACAGGAGGGTTGAATATGATTAAACACATGTCAGGTATTGAGAACACAGCCTGACACACAGTCAGGCAGTTTATGTGTTGGATCCAACTCTGTTGTTATTGGTGGGGGGGAGGGCAGTTAGGAGGCCTCTTCCTCCACCTCCTCTCCCACCCCCACCTTCCCTGCATCACTGTCCCTGATGCCAGGACCTTCCAACCTGGCCTCTGACCTCTGATCTCCCGCAGCGCCCCTCCCCCACCCATGCAGGCCCTGGTTCTGGGCCAGGTCTTCCAGGGAAGACAGAACCTTATGGAAGAAGATCCCCAGGTCACAGAGCTTCATGCTTCAGAGCAGCTGAGGCACAAGGGCCTGGCTGCCAGTTCAAGTGTGGCTGGGGAGTTAGGGCTGGCCCGGCAGGACCATCAGACACACGATGATCCCCCAGGAACTTGGTGATCCCCCATCAGGGACTCACACGCACACTCCAACACCCCATGATGTTCTCTGAAAACCTCTGAGACACCCTTGGAGCCCACAGACCTATTTTTAAAAATTGAGACCCGGGCTTCCCTGGTGGCGCAGTGGTTGAGAGTCCGCCTGCCGATGCAGGGGACACGAGTTCGTGCCCCGGTCCGGGAAGATCCCACATGCCGCGGAGCGGCTGGGCCCGTGAGCCATGGCCGCTGAGCCTGCGCGTGAGCCATGGCCGCTGAGCCTGCGCGTCCGGGGCCTGTGCTCCGCAGCGGGAGAGGCCACCACAGTGAGAGGCCCACGTACAGCAAAAAATTAAAAAAAAAAAAAAAAAAAAAAAAAAAAAAAATTTAAAAAAAAAAAAAAAAATTGAGACCCACCAGTAGATACACACACACACACACACACACACACACACAAACACATGCTTGGGACACACACAACGGCAGATGCACAACCTGAAAATACAAGTCACCCTCTCCAACACAATTCCCCTCTGGCTGACACCAAGGGCTGATCCCCAGTCTCACCCATGGCCCAACCCCCAGAGGTGCCCCTCTAAGATGGGCGCCCCTGGCATGCCCCCGGTCCTAACCCGCAGCGAAGCAAGTGCACGCGCAGAATCACTGGAGGCTGCACAGCCCTTTGCCAAGTGTCCTTCTCTTAAGTAAATCTCCATAAGCTTCCTCAGGCGCCCCCCAAAGCCTGCAGGAGGGGCTCCACGCCCCCCGAATGGCCCTCTGGTTATTCTTTTAGGCCAATTCCGTACCTGGCCCCCTGATCCCGAAAAGACCTCTCCCAAAGTATCCCCTCCCCCCATACCCCGGCCTCCTCCATCCAAGTACAGAGTCCCCCATCTGCCCGTCCCACCCCCTAAAACCTCAGGACCAGGACCCAGGCTCCTCCTCCACCTGTCCTGGACGGAGTCCCCACCACCCCTACTACTGACACCCCAGCCTCCTCTGTCCCCTCCACTCTTCCCTCCTCCCAGTGGCCAGAGGAACCCTGACCTGGAGTCACCCCGCGGCTCACAAGGATCTGAGCATCCCGACCGCCCTCAGGGGAGATGCGGGTTCCTCAAGGGGCCCCACCGCGGGCACCATCGGGTCTCAGGGGCTCCTAGGCAGCAGCTCCTGCGCCCCATTGCCGCGAACGCAACCGCACATCCCCGAGGAGACTCTGCAGCGCGACCCCGCGCTGCCCTGGCCCCAAACTGTCCCCGCCCTGATGACAGGGACCCTTCAGAGCTGTGGCCTCGGGACTGACCTCCCGACCTAGGTTCTGCCTGGGCCGCTGGGCAGGAGCGGGCAGGCTTGTTCAGTGCTTCTCCTTGGCACCTGAGCAGCACTGGCTCCAGAGGTGCCCAAGGAGGCGGTAGACAAACTTGGGTGAATGAACGGGACCAAGTTGCTCAGTGATACGCACAAACCCCCAACCCCCGCCCCCGAACACAAGTCAGGTGGTTAAAACAGTCTCTGACACCAGCACAGGCGTCAGAGTGTTGGCTACAATTGTATTTTTAGGGGGGAGGGTTGGGGGCCTCTTCCTCCACGAAGGCCCCCAGCCTGCCAGCATCACTATCCTTGTTACTGGGCCTCAGAATCCGTCTGCTCCCCCAGCGCTCCTCCCCCACTGCCCAGGCCAGGCCTTCCTAGGAAAGGCACAGAGGCTCATGCATCAGAGGCACTGGGGCCTGGGGACCCGTTGGGGGTGGTTGGGGGACAGGGTGGGTCCTGCAGGACCATCAGGCGCACAATGACTCCCTCCCACGAGGTGGCCTCCTGCCCAGGACTCACACTCCTACTCACAGTGGGATACTTTGAGAAACTCAGAGACACCCCTTCGGCCTCGGTGTTCTACTTGTACAAATTAAGACCCACTTGTAGACCCTCAAATACACACAAATGGGCAGTAACACAACCTGAGGCTCAGTAACACTCAGGCACGTGCACGCACACACACACGCACACACACACACACACAAATGTGCATATGCACACAGCTTCAGATACTGGGCACACCAGGCACACACACACGCAGGACACACACGCCTGCACACTTAAAGCTCAAAGGGCACCCTATGGGATACTCAGACCACCTCTGCCTGACACCCCAGGGTCCACCCTCAGTCTCACCTGGGGACCCAACCCCCCAGTAGCCTCTCGCCTCAGATGCCCCCTGTCACTCCCCTTTGGACCCCCCCAGCTCCTACTCACAATGGCTCACGTTAAACCTCAGAATCACTCCTTCAGGCTTGTAGGCTTGAAAAAATTGAGACCCCCTAGCAGATCAGACAGACAAATATGCAGAAATCCATCCACAGAAATACAGGCATGCAGACACACAGACACAGACGCACACACACCTGGAAAATCGGAGTCACCCCCTCAGCCTTGCAAGCCTTTTAAAAACAATAAAACCCACTTGCTCCCCACTTACAAATGTGCAGATTCAGATTCACACAACTTCAAACCACAGGTAACCCACGCAGACACACCCACACAGACATACACACACACACAGCTTCCAGATAAACACGTTGGACACTGGGGCATGAAGACACAAACACACCTGCAGCCACATCTCAAAACTCAAAATCACCCTCCAGACACACGATTCCCTCTGGCTGACACCCAGGACAGACCCAGGTCCCGTTGCCCAGAAGCTGCCTCCTTTCACATGTGCGGACCATTCATGCTCCCAGCCCCCAGGACAGCCGGACACTTATGTGCATAACCACTGTTGGCTCAAAAGCCGTTTTCCAAAAGCCCTTCTCATTCCCAAAACTTCATATGCGTCCTCCGAGAACCCTCTTTCCGCAGCTCCAACGCCCCCTAAACTGCTTCAGGTATTCCCTCCAAATCATTCAACCATGCCCCCAGCCGGCCAAGTTCGTAAGTGGCTCCCTTAACTCCCAACTGACCCCTCCAGGGTCCTGGAGGCCCCTTAATAACCGTCTGCCACCGCCATCAGATTAGCATGCCCCTCACATAGTGAAGACATGAGCTCCTCAAATTCAGACACACAATCAGACTCTGCTGCAGTCACACACCCACACAGAGACACACACACCTAAGTACCCATTGACTCCACCTGTCAGACAAAAATGCACACCCTTGGGCACAACTCCGCAGAGTCAGACGCAGACTCACACAGACGCCTCACAAAGTCAGAATTCGTGCAGTGTGGAATCCCATTAAAATCTCCCGCCCTGGGACGGACAGACAAGGCCACACACTCCCCGGACCCCCGCAGAGCCACACCCCCCCCCCACCTTGACATCGTCACCTGCTGGCAAGCCAGTCACTCACTCACACCCACGCCCAGACCCTTCACCCTCAGAGACACAACAGGTCAGGAAGGGGTGGCCGAGGACCCGCCCGCTGTCACCCCCATTAGCGCGCAGCCGAGCCATCCCCGCTTCCTCCACTGGCCGATACAGAGTCCTCCCCCCAACACACACACACACACACACACACACACACACACACACACTGTTCCTCTCCCAACCCACCTCCCATCCTCCCTGCCGAAAACTCACCGCTCGTCCTACTGTCTGCCTTCCCTCAGAGCCGAATGCGGGTGGGCGGAATTCAAACCTGGACCAAAGCGCTCCGAGACCCGCCCACCGAACTACCTGTCCCAGAAGGCACCGCGCCTCGCCGCGCTAGTCGCTCCGTGTCTGCTAAGGAGCTCGAGCCCGGGTGGAGCTCAAGGGCCTCTGGGAAATGTAGTCCCGAGACCGAAGGGGGCGGTCGAGGGACGCCAGAGTGGCGGAGGTGGGAGCAAGAAGTGGCACGCCTCACTCCTTTCACCCCAGCCCTGGGTTCCTGCAGATGGAGGGAGCATGGGGGAGAGGGGGCCTTCACGCTCTGCACCTCATCCCCTTACCAGGAGGCAAAGTATTAAATAGCATAGAGGTCCCTAGAGACCCTGCCTCAAAACTTCCAGCACCTCTCGGCAGCCTTGTGCAGCCAAGAGCTACGTGCATCCAATGAAAAGCAAAAAACAAAAAAAAACTGCGTTCAACAAGATCACAAGTTTATGCTCATTTTATATGAGTAATTTAAAAAATAGATTTAAAATAGCACTTTTAAAATAGATTGCCGTTTCTGATGGAGAAATTTGAACACGGGGTATTTGGAGATATTAAGAAATTATTTTAAGTGTAATAGTGGTATTGGGACTAGTTTTTTAATTTTTATTTGTTTATTTATTTATTTATTTATTTTTGCGGTACGCGGGCCTCTCACTGTTGTGGTCTCTCTTGTTGCGGAGCACAGACTCCAGATGCGCAGGCTCAGTAGTTGTGGCTCACGAGCCTAGCTGCTCCTCGGCATGTAGGCTCTTCCCAGACCAGGGCTCGAAAGAGTGTTCTTCTTATGTTTTCTTCTAGGAGTTTTATGGTTTCCAGTTTTACATTTAGGTCTTTAATCCACTTTGAGTTGATTTTTGTATATTGTGTTAGAAAATGCTCTAATTTCATTCTTTTACATGTAGCTGTCCCGTTTTCCCAGCAGCATTTATTGATGCTCCATTTTATATTCTTGCCTCGTTTGTCATGGTTTAATTGACCATAGTGTGTGGGTTTATTTCTGGATTCTCTGTTCTGTTCCATTGATCTCTGTGTCTGTTTCTGTGCCAGTACTATGCTGTTTTGATTACTGTAGCTTTGTTTACTGAAAATTTTGAATCACTTGCCCCTAAGTATGCTAATTCTGTCTTCTCCTTGATTAATTCTGCTTCTGAACCCCACTAATTAATTTTTCAGTTCAGTTATTGTATTCTCTAGCTCCAGTGTTTCTACTTGGTTCTTTTGCTTGTTTGTTTCTCTTTGTTGATATTCTAATTTTGTTCATGTATAATTTCCCTGGTTTCATTTGGTTGTCTACCCACGTTCTCTGGTAACTCACTGAGCTTTTTAAAGATGATTATTTTTAATTCTTTGTAAGACAGTTCACAGATTTCCATTTCTACCATGTTGGTTACTGGAGATTTGTTTTCTTACTTTGATTGTGCTGTGTTTTCTTGATTATTCATGTTCCTTGTAGGTTTGCTTTGTTCTGTACATTTGAACAAGTAGCTACCTCTTCCAGTCTTTATGGGCTGGATTTGACTTAGAGAGATCTTCACCAGCCAGCAATTCTCAACTTGAGGCAAGAGAGAAGCCAACCCTTCAGGGAGCCCTAGTTGAGTCTCCAGATATATGACTATAACACATGAGTGACTGTAGACAAGACAGCAGAAGATCCTAGCTGGGTCCAATCCAGTCTGCAGAACTGTGAGCAAATGTATGATTGTTGGTTGTTATTTTAAGTCACTAAGTTTTGGAATTGTTACATGACAAGAGATAATCAAAATAAGCAGTGACCGACCATATTTCTACTTGTTAATTAGGGCCAACCTCAGTTATCATCATAATCTTCTTTTTGCCTATTTGTCTAGTGGTCAGAGAGGGAACCCCAGAAGGCTAGGGGACAGTCTAGCTCCAGTTATATGGAACTATTGTGTCTCCAGCTGTAAAAGTTCCCTTGGGTAGTAAGAGTTCTAAATCAACAGGCTTCCTGAAACAAGAATTTGGAGATTGGGTAATGAGATGCAATGGAAGGAAGTACACCTCTGTTTTCAATTCTTTGTTCCTGGACTTTTGTCTTCCAACTACAGACAGTAGGTTTGGGGCATATGTCACATTTGGCAAAACAGCTTTCCAAAGTCAGATGGTGGCTTCTCTCATCGAAGACCATGGCTTAGTTTTCCTTAGGATATACCTAGGATGTTTTTTAGGGATTATACAGGTGTGTGGGATATAAATCATGGGAAGAGAATTCCTTGGTTAACAGCAAGGTATTGAGGTTCCATTAATGTCTCTGATTCTTCACTCCTCTCTGTCATGTGGCTTTAACTCCTTTCCTAAAGGTGGAGTATATTCCCCACCCCAAGGGACTTGCTTTGGCCAACAGAATGAGATGAAAGTGACAGTATACTAGTTCCAAGTCTAGGCTTCAAGAGGCCTTGGGTATTTTCACTTGTTCTCTTGCATTTTGCCGCCACCATAAGGAGGTGGTCCACTAGTCTCAGGAGGACGGGAGTTGTTTGTGTCTCCCAACCCCAGCTATTGCTAGCCGACGTCAGCTGACAGCCAGCCAATCCCCAGGCACATGAACAAGCCCAGCCAAGGTAAGCAGAGCCCTCTCACCGATCTGATCCTCGATGTGTGAGAAATAAACATTTATTGGGTGTCATCGAGGTTTTGTGGTTGCTTGTCATGAGCATCATTCTGATGGATGACTGCTACATATGGTGCCTAAGTGCTGTATGAAACACACAGGAAGCCCACAGATGTTGAGAAGAGGCTGGTGGGGAGGGAAAGGAAAATCTAAATCCAGAACACATCACTGTTCCATTGAGGATAAAACATTGCCCTCTCTGTGATGAAAGGGGCTTGGTGTGATCAACCTACCCCCAGATGTCTGGCTGTTTGGAGGGTGGACATAGTACCAGTCCTGGCTTCATCCTCACTCATGCCTTCCCAGGGGAGGAATGAGTTAAACCAAGTGAAGAATTAGGAAGGTACAACTAGGAGATGTAGAGCCCAGTTCTCGGGAGCTGGCTTGCCTGCAGACAGCACATTACATCTTAATTGCTGTTCACCTTGCAATGCTCCCAACCCCAAGGATGAGTGTTTGTTTAGGTGCAACATCCACTGGTCCTTGGAAGGTTTGTTTATCAACAAATGGATTATCTCCATAAGGCACAGGTGTTATGTTTAACAGAGTCCTTCCTCAAGGGTCCCTGGACTCTAGTGACATTGTCTATAAACAGACTCAAGGACGTTGTGACTCCAGTATGGTGGCCCTAGTCAGCCTCTTTTGGACCTAGACTTTGGCTTATTTTGTTATATAAATCCTTTGTGGGGGCATCACATCCATGAATCTGTGTCAGGACTCCCATCCCCCCCAGGATCCGATTACACCAGCCATGCTTCCTCTGAGAAGCGGCTCCCTTTTCAATACTCAGTTTCTTCCCATTGCCAAGAACATCAGAGAGCATTTCAACGGCTGCCCCTCCCACGGGCAGCCCCCACGAGTTCCTCTGTGTGGGATGGAAGTGGTGAATGAGGAGTGTTTTCAAGGGTTTGGAGCTTCAGGGTGGTCTCAGTGTTTCCGAGTCTCCTAGACCCACCATTCTGATTGCCAGGATCGTGTTTCCCTAGGGCTGCCCAAGCTTTTCACATTGGGAATAGGGCAAGGCTATGGGTTTAACGGACCAAAGTCAGAGCCCTGCAGGTTAAAGGTAGAAACCCACCTGTACCTCTGATCTCGACACTCCTCATAGTCTTTTTTTTAAATTGGAGTAAAATTGCTTTACAGTATTGTTAGTTTCTGCTGTAGAACAAAGTGAATCAGCTATATGCATACATATATCCCCTCTGTCTTGAGCCTCCCACCCCCACCCCCACCCCCAATCCCACCTCTCTAGGTCACCACAGAGCACGGAGCTGAGCTCCCTGACGACATCCTTCATAGTCTTTGGATTTGTTTGTGACAGCTGCTATCAAGCCCTTCACCCCAGGAAGCAGGTGAGTCCAGATGACCGACCATGGGCAGTACTTAAATATTTTAAGGCCACATGCCTTGGTCTTTGAGTTTCCCATTCCAAGGCCCAATACTGAATGTTTCCAAGTATCCCAATTTCCCTCAGGGTTTATTATCTCCAACCCATTTCTGCATCCATTTCTGTATCAGTTAGGACTCTTTGGGGTTATAAATAACTATCTATGGCCAAGTAAAGCAAGTAAGGAATAGCCTGGAAGGATAATGGGTACTCAGAAAATCAAAGGAAGAACTAAACAATCAGGCCTCAGGAAGGACAGTTACCAGAACAGCTCTTGGCTCTCTCTGTAGCAGGAACTCATGTATGGTCAGTGCTGCCACTGGGATGACTTCTGTGTGCCCTTCTGCTCAGGGAGCCTGATTGGCACAGGGCTCAGCCTTTGGACAGGGAAGGGGCAGGGCACTGTGGCATTCCCACAAGACTCGGTGGTTCCCAGAAAGGGGAAATGATTTGGGGCTGCTGAAAACAGCAAAACACTACACTAATAACAAAGCCAGCTCAAGTGCAAGGACGATTATTGTAATGAGGCAGGAGTTCTTAGGGAACCCAAAGGTAGGCAGTTCAGCCAGGATCCCCAAGGCACTGGGGTGGGTGAAGCACCAGGAACTAAGTTTCCCTCTGGCACGTGGCCTTGTTCACCAACACACCCAGCCCCAGCCTGTGTGACCACCCAGGTGGCCCTCAGTCCGAGTCTGACTGGACACGGGGAACCCATGGGTACCAATAAGCTGAGGCCAGGGAAGGGTCAAACCTCAGGGAATAAACATGGCAGGGGCATAGTTACCCCTGCAAGTGAGGTGCGGGTGGAGAAAAGAATTCCCTAAATGCCCGTCAAGCAACTCCAACGACCCTCACTTCCTTCCCTTCCTAGACTTCCTTTCGTAGTCTTAAAAGAGAATTGACCCTCGCACCCTGACTGACACTGGTGCCCCTTATCGTAGAAGGATCACCGACGCTGTGACCACCCTGGAGTCAGTCAGGCACCACCAGGGGTAACCATCTAACCTCACGGAAGAGTGAGGGACGGACACTTTAAAGAGACTCCACAACAGCAACGTGTTTTCTATGTTACAGGATCATTCTTGTTTTTGAGAAAATATTATATAGGATTAAAATTTTAAATGCAGACTCACGTAACTGAAGCATACTTGTTGCGGTTATTATCAAGTTTAAAACACTATTGGAGAGGCTTCCCTGGTGGCGCAGTGGTTGAGAGTCCGCCTGCCGATGCAGGGGACACGGGTTCGTGCCCCGGTCCGGGAAGATCCCACATGCCGCAGAGCAGCTGGGCCCGTGAGCCATGGCCGCTGAGCCTGCGCTTCCGGAGCCTGTGCTCCGCAACGGGAGAGGCCACAACAGTGAGAGGCCCGTGTACCGCAAAAAAAACAAAACAAACACTATTGGAATATACGTTTTAATTTTATTCGTGCAGTTAAAAATGTGGGATTGTGTAATACTAAAAGATCCCTTAGAAGTAACTCTTGATATATGCAATAATTAAAACTGGAATAAGATTTGTAAACTAACCCTAAAGGCCTAAGGAGACGCTAAGTTTTGGGATTTTTAACCACCCCAAACACTTAAAATGGACAAAAGAAGAGACTGAGAAGTATCTTATTTTTAACTTTATTTTTATTGTTGACACTATTACAGATAGATAGAACGACCACAACCATATTAACAAACCAAAAACCTGTGCACAGAAACAAGATGAAGAAAATATATGAAGATGTTAACCACAGTCTTTGGATGATGATAATATGGGCGAGTTTCTCTTCTACACTTCTGTAACTTCCAAGTCTCTGTAATGAACACATACCGTGTTTATAATGGAAATACATGTAATAAAGGTAGGTTCCCAAAACACTGTGAGAAAGCCTGTCCCAGGTAACCGAGACAAAATACTTAACTGTAATCCCACAATGACCACACACCACTTCCTCACTGCTTTCTGTGTCTCTTCCCATCTTTGACCCTCTGCATACTCATCACAAACACCGCAGTCATCAGACTGTGCACAGGTCAAGGTGTCAACAGCAATGGTTGTTGGGTGTCGGGAATATGGATGAATTTCTTTTCTTTTGCTTTGCTGAATCTCCCCGAAGTCTGCCATAAGTATGTACTATATTTGTAATGGAAAAATACATACGTGAGATTTAGTACCAAAACACCAAAGATCATTCAAGGAATCTGAGACAAAACGTTTAACCGTAATCCCATGACGACAATACTCTTTTAATTATTTTCCATATTTTTTTCATTTTAGACTTTATGCACATGTACTCAACACTGTCATAATCACAAGCTTGTGCACTGACATGAGATGGAGAAAACAGATCAAGATGTGAACTGTAGTTATTGGGTGTTGGGGATATGGGCGACTTTTCTAATTTATTTTGTGTTTTCCAATTATTCCTCTGGGTACGTATTATGCTTGTAATGGAAACAAACATAATAAGCTTTGTTATCAGGACACTACTGTAGAGAACATCTGAAAACATTAAGATGGAAGTGTTTAACCATAATTCCACAAAGGTAACAGTTATTCTGAGTACACATTTGACACAGTTATCATCATAAACCTGTGCACAGAAACGAGGATGAACAATACAGTGAGGAGTATATCTGTCTTTGGATGGGGGGTATATGGATTTTTTCCCTCCACTTTTCTGTATTTTCCAAGTGCCTGATAATGAGTTCAAATTATGTTCACAATGGAAACGTGATTATAAACTTTTTAGTAACACTACGAAGAAGAACATTCAAGGAATTTAAGAAAATAATGCTCGACTATAAGCCTACAACACCACCACCACGACAGCTTTTGACTATAAGCATACATTTTTAAACAGTTATAACTGTAGTATAAATATAATTCTGTGTCCTGTTTTTTCCACTTAGTATTCCGTAAATATATTTCCATGTTGCTACATAACTCTCCACGATTATCATTTTTAAACAGCTGCGTTAGGAGTCCACCGACAAGTTCCCTTAATTGTCCTCCTATTTTTGGCATTAAGTTGTTCCTAATGTTTCACTAAGCAAAGGCTGGAACGGACACCCTGACATTTGGCAAGTGGCTTTCTGAAGGGTTCTACCAGTTAATACTGCCAACAGTGGTGAACACAGGTTCACCCCACCGACGCTGACGCCGGCCCCCCCCTCAGGGTCCTCCTCTGAGGCCGTGCCTCACTGTCCCTCAGCTCTCTCAGGTGTCCAACCTTGGGTCTTCACATGCAGCTGGCCCTCGCCTACACCATGCCATCAAAACGGCCCCTTCTTCTCAGAGGCCCAGGATACCCTGCTCATTCATTCTTCCCATCCTGGCCTTCCCATCCCCGCTCCTGATGTTGCTTCCAACTGCTTCCTCACCCTCCGAGGTCTGGAGACGTTATCAGGACTCCCCCTTCTTTGGCTTACTCTTTTCTGCTTCCTGCTCTCACCCTACCAACCTCCTTCGACTTTGGCATTCCTTCCAGCTGCGATATGCTCTCCCCGAGCCCTAACCGTGCGGACCTAGGAGAGGGAGATTTAAACACATTTCCCCAGCAGGTACTTTAACTTTGCTCGCCCAAATAATCTAGCTCTTATCTTCTGCTCCCTTAATCTACCAGATCCTCTTTAAAATTTTTTTTTAATTTTAATTTTTTTTTTTCCAGCCAACAAAAAGAGTTTTTAATAGTCATTACGCAAGGGGTGGGGAAGCAAAGGGAGCACAGGTGGTCCACAGAACAGGACACAGGAAACCTCGAGCTACGAGGTCGACTTGTGATCACACGGGCAACTGAGGCGACTTGACAGACGTGACGCTCTAAAGGATAGGTGACAACTGCTTATTTAGGGGGGCACTCTTTAAGAGGAAGGGACAGATGGCAACGAAACAAATTAAGGCTGCTAGGGAACCTGAGTCCACGTTAAGCTCGAGTTGACTGTAAAGAAAGCTTTTTTTTTTAAATGCAAGTTAGACACGGGGTTTAGGGTCAGACAGGTAAAGACGAGAATTAAGTTTCACGCTAGAAAGCTCTAAGGATACTCGCCCCTGGGCGCCCAGGGTGCAAAAACTGAGTTGTAGCGGCACACACGGACGAAGCCCCGTTGCTACTTGTCGCTTAAGGCAGGGAGCGCGCAAAGGGAGTGATGAGGCAGCAGCCCCGTCCTAACTTACATGAGAGCCCCCACGGTTCTCAACCTCATCAGGCACGCGCGCGATCTAGGGATGGCTGCAACCACTCTTGAAAGGCAAAGACGCAAGATGCACAGGGAGAAGCTTCAGCTTTTGTGAATTCACTATCCTACAGACATCAAGTTGGTTTAAAAACAAATAACAAAACTTGGAACTATTTTTTGCATGAGAACCACCGCAAAGTACAAGGTGGCAACCAATCAATTTGGGGTTACAAAAGGCCAATCCACGTATCGTAAAGGCTTACACAGCATTAGGTTCCAAAGTGTTACTGTAGACGAAATGGCTGAAAAGGAAGCTCCAAGTACTTCCCCTTTCAAACAGCAAAGCGGAAAAGACATTTTATCTTTCATGCCTACACCTTTACGGGAATATTCAAGAGTAAGGAACAACACAGTCAATTACTCAAAAAAATATGGATAGGATTCAAATAACGCACAATAAATCTTTCTAAGGATCTAAGATGCTTACAAATATATTCTAATTTGTTGCTCTCTTCCTCCTCCAAAAAAAAAAAAAAAAAGAAAAAAAATCAAAGAGTACCAGGTAAGGAAGGTACCTCTGCAAGTGAACTGTAACTGGATACCATATTAAGTCCCAATATGAGTACTGTTTGCTATGATTTGCTATTCTATATACATCTCAGGAAACATTCATTATATATAGGTTCCAGGATTGTCATTTACAGATGTGGGCCATTTCTGTAGCCTTGAAAACCCCTCCAGCTTTCCGTCAATGCAGTTACTCGGGTGGAAGATAAGACGTGTGCTATGGCTTTCCCACATGCATACGCCGATGTTTGATGGGGAAGAGCTAAGTCCGAAGGAGTCTCCACCTTCAGTTTCTTTCCAGGCTGAGTTGTCTGATGTTCAAAGTCAGGTGTGTATACGCCAAGGGAAGCCTCCTTCCGACATCATCGTGGGTTGGTTCCAATTATCTGTAGTTTAGTAAGGGTCCAGTCCTAGTGAAGGTTTTCCAACCTTGACACCCGAGTCCTCAGCCGGTGTGGGTGTTCTGGTGCCTGGCCAGGGACAGGCGGTCAGTGAACACCTGCCCACAGACGTCACACTTGAAGTACTTGTCATCAGCCCTGCCGCTGTCATTGCTGCTGGTGCTGGCGTGCTCGGTGTAGTGGGAACTTTCCCCATAGACGCTTCCAGGCTCGAATATTATCACCCTGGCGTGGGTTTTCAGGTGCTCACCATAGGCCGAGTTGGAGGTGAAGGTCTCGCCACACTCCCTGCAGTCGTAGTAGGGCTCTTCCACTTGGATCTCCTGGTCGTCACCTTCCTCTTCTGGGTCCTCGATCCCTGCACCGTCCGGCTCATCCGCATCTCCCTCTGGCTCTTCGGCTCTTTCCTCTGGGTCTTCGATCCCTGCCCCGTCTGGTTCATCAGCATCCCCGTTGGGCTGTTCGGCCTCCCCGTTGGGCTGTTCGGCCTCCCCGTTGGGCTCGGCGGCCTCCCCCTCCGGCCCCTCGGCCTCCCCGTTGGGCTCGGCGGCCTCCACGTTGGGCTCGGCAGCCTCCACCTCCGGCTCTGCGGCCTCCACCTCCGGCTCTGCGGCCTCCACATTTGATCCCTGGATCCGCAGAACTTCCCGTGGAACGAGGACGTTGGCTTCAACTTCCTGGGCGGCTGCTGCTGCTTCCTCTTCCTCGAGGTGCAGCTTCTGATGCTTCGTGAGGACTGTGTTGTGGATGAAGGACTTGCCACAGTCCTTGCACTCATAGAAGGGTGAATCTCTCTTGGGGGGCTCGGTGAGGAAGGAGGTATGGACGAAGGTGGCCCCATAGTCGTAGGGCTTGTCCTTCTCGTGAATCCTCATGTGCTCCCGGAGGTCGGCCTGGCTGGGGAAGGATTCTCCACAGGTCGCGCACTCATAGTGCTTGTCCTTGGCCTGGTCTCTCTGAAGGTCTGTGGGGGCCGAGCCTGGGCTGACCGCATCTGTGCTTCCCTGGCCCTGCTCCAGCAGGCTGTCTCCAGCGTGGACTCTCATGTGTTCGTTAAGGACAGAGCCGTGGATGAAGTCTTGTCCGCACACTTGGCATTGCAGGGACGTCCCAGCAGGAGGACTCTTCTGTGGGGCCTGAGGCCGCTGCGGGCTAATGACCAAGGGCTGCATAAAGGGTTCATCATACCTCCTGTGGCCGTAAAACTGGTCTTGCTCATGGATCTTCTGATGCTCGAAAAGGAATGAGCTATGAACGAAGGATTCCCCACATGCCGGGCACTCGTAAAGCTGCTCTCCAATGTAATCTTTCTGATACTCGCTGACAGAAGGGGTGTGCGTCACAGAATGCGCGTACTCGCGGCTGTCGATGAGGTACTCTCTGCCGTGCACCTTCTGATGGTCCTTGAGGTCTGTGCGATCCACGAAGCCCAGCCCACAGTCCTTACACCCATAGATGGTGTCTTCAGGCTCGTCTGGCTCGTCTGGCCCTTCCTGCCGAGGCTCTTCCTGCTGAGGTCCATCAAGGCCCACACCCTGAATCACAGAGTCTCCAAACAGCTCCCCACCATGGAATTTCTCTCGGGCATAGATTTTCTGATGTATGCCAAGGTCTTCAACAGTGGCAAAACACTCCCCACACTCCTTACATTCATTGCGGACTGGCTGTTCAGTGTAACTGGTCTGAGCTGGTGGTTCAGCGTAACTGGTCTGAGCTGGAGGTTCAGCGTAACTGGTCTGAGCTGGTGGTTCAGCGTAACTGGTCTGAGCTGGTGGTTCAGCGTAACTGGTCTGAGCTGGTGGTTCAGCGTAACTGGTCTGAGCTGGTGGTTCAGCGTGACTGGTCTGAGCTGGTGGTTCAGCGTGAGTGGTCTGAGCTGGTGGTTCAGCGTGACTGGTCTGAGCTGGTGGTTCAGCATACCTGGTCTGAGCTGGTGGTTCAGCGTACCTGGTCTGAGCTGGTGGTTCAGCGTAACTGGTCTGAGCTGGTGGTTCAGCGTAACTGGTCTGAGCTGGTGGTTCAGCGTAACTGGTCTGAGCTGGTGGTTCAGCGTAACTGGTCTGAGCTGGTGGTTCAGCGTAACTGGTCTGAGCTGGTGGTTCAGCGTAACTGGTCTGAGCTGGCTCTTCAGCGTAACTCATCTGTGCTGACTGGCCCGCATAACTGGTCTGAGGATCCGTGGAGGCTATGCTGCGAATGACAGATCGTATGTAGTTTTCACTTCCAGAGAGCTTCTTTCTATCGTGGATCTTCTGATGCTCAGTGAGGTCGGAGCTATGAACAAAGGACTCTCCACACTCCGGACATTCGTAAAACTTCTCTCTCGGGTGAAACGTTTGAGGTTCACCAAAACGCAGGGAGTGGATTACAGAGGTCTCATAAATCCTACGCTCGATGTTCTTCTTCTTAGCACGAGCCTTCTGATGCTCGCGCACATCTGACTTGGGAACAGATGGTTCACCATCCTTCTTCCATCCACTGGGGCCCTCCCCAGCGAGACTGTCCTGAGTTACGGTGTGGGATGCACCGTGCACAAAAGAGCCCTTGAAGATGTTGTTCTTACCCCCTGCATAGGGGCTCTCTAGGGCAAGGGTCTTCTGCGGCTGGCCACAAGGGTCTGAGAGGTAAGCGGAGGACTCCTGCTGCTCGTCACATCCAAGGAGCTCATTTCCACCGCGACCACGGGGAGGCCTGAAAGCAGCTAGGCTGTGGATGACGGACCTCTCATACCCCTTTCTTTCAGAGGTACTCTCCCCAGCGTGGACTTTCCAGTGTTCGGTGGCACCCGAGCTCTGAACAGTCGCCTCTGCTATCACTCTCGGTTTGCTGTGACTTTTATGAGCCCCAGGGAAGGCTGAGCTGTGAATGAAAGACCTCTCATAGGGGTTCCTCTCGTAGGACAGGGCTTCCCGGCTGTCATCAGGATTGGAGCTGACAGTGAATGCCTTCTCGTCTTCCTCGTCCTCAGGTGGCCTTGTTATAGTGTGACTCTTCTGAGATTCGGGGAAGGACACACTGTGAATGACAGACTTCTCGTACCCCCGGCCTTCAAAGAGGTTCTTCCGAGAATGAATTTTCTGATGCTCGATGAGGTCTGAGTTTTGCCTAAAGGCATCCCCACCATCTTGGAAGTCGTAGGCCTTCTCCGTTGGGTAGGTTTTCTGGCGTCTTTTAAGGGACTGACCAGGAATGAAGGTTTCCTCACACACTTTGCCCTTGTTTTCAAATGGGTTTCCTCGGGTGTGGATCTTGTGGTGCTCTTTCAGGGATGCGCTGTGATGAAAGGTCTCCCCGCACACCTTGCACTCGTACATTTTCTCTTTCCCATACATCTTCTGAAGCTCGTTAAGCGCTGGGCTGGGTTTGAAGGCTTCCCCACGCTCACTACCTTTGTCATCTCGGCCATGGGTTTTCTGGTGCTCGATCAGGGCAGAACTATGAAGGAAGGTTTCCTTGCACACCCTGCATTCATAGAATTTGTCCTTCCCGTATATCTTCTGGAGCTCCCTGAAGGTTGGGCTGGGCATGAAGGGCTCCTCATACTCCTCGTCCTTACACCCCGCAAGGCAATCTCTAGCGTGAATTTTCCGATGCTCGGCCAGGGCGGCGCTCTTATTGAAGGGTTCCCCACACTCCTTACATTCAAAGCGTTTCCCTCCGGCCTGCCTTTTCTGAACCTCACTGACGGCCACACTATGAAGAAAGGACTCGCCGTACTCATACAGATTCTCCCTGGTGTGCGTGATCTGATGCTCCACAAACCCCGAAATCACGCTGAAGGACCTCCCACACTCATCACACACATAGGGCGTCGCCCCAAAGTCAAAGGGCTGCAACTGGGGGACGGGCGGCGCGCTAAGGCTGCTCCCACTAGCGGCCTTCCTCACCTCGCTGCGCTCAAAGGGCCGCTTCCTTGCACCACCTCTCCGACCGTGCATCGAGCCCTTCCCATCTGTGTCAAAATGATAGCGCCTTTTTCTCTCAAGAACTCTCTTTCTGGAAACAGGGTTTGAGTTCAAATTAAAGCCTCCTCCCCCAAAGGCATTCCCTTCATGGCCCCTCTCCTGAATCACCGACTCCCTCTTGTTGAATGGAACTTCCTTCCAGTCACTGTCTGGCCTCCTGGGGAACCTCTGCAGCCGATCGCTAGGTTCCCTTGCCCTTCCCGACTTGGAGTTGCGCGAAACGTCCTTGATGAACTTTTCCATTATCACCCCGTGGGAAGATTCATCTTCACAGATCCCCCGCCGATGGGCTGACTTTTTGGTTTCAGGCACAGTTTTCAGACCTGAAAAGAAATCCCAGATGTAAATGCTCCCTCGTCCCCGTACTTGTGCAAAGTAACACTGGGACCTCCGTGATGGTGGTGTGAAGATAAACTGTACAATGCTCGTGTCTTTGTGCATCAGTTGTGTATCATCATGTGTCAGTGTGTGCGGACGGCTCCCATCTCACTGGTGCAAGCGCCACTCCACGGGGCCTTGCGCGCTCACCTCGACTGGTGCTCGGGTAGGCACTTCTCTTTGACCGTGACGAGTGGCCCTGGGTCATGTGCGAGTGGCCGTCGTCCTCGGCAAGCTGAACCCCTGTCCACAGGAAGAACACAACATCTCACACTCGAGTTGGGGACCAAGGCTCATCACCATAAATGATGTCTGTCTTTCTCTCAGCCACGAAGTGTGCAGGGGCCCATATCCAAGCCCTACCATGTCTTCTGTCTGCAGTCTCATTTCCTTATTATTCATTCCTTAGCCTCTGCTGGTCTGAATTTTAGTTAATTCTCCTGACTCCACCTAGAAGTTTGTACAGAGACCTCCGAGTGCCTTCTAAATTTACTGCGTTCTTTTCAGTCTTCCCCTTCTCGTAACCACCTCCTCAGTCCTGACATCCTTTCACTGGGCTTCCTGGCTCTCCTCCTACTCGTGCCTGTTTTCCCCACCTGGTCTCCAAACACGGGAGCTCCTCAAGGCTCCACTGCCCACACAACACTCCTGCAGAGCCAACCGCCTACTAGGACCTGAGCCAGATGTCTTCCAGGGGAATCCAAACTGGAACTTGGAACCCCAGCCAAAATGAGTATTTAAATTTCCAGGGTCAGCACTCTTGGGGGCAAGAGTTGTCTCCTGGGCTCCCTGACCCCACACTACACACTCTTCCCCCAAAGCCAGAGCATTCGTAAAACACAGCCTCATCGTTTATGCCTCTGCTGGGAGCCGCTTGAGGGCCTCTGACCCCTCGAGTCCACACACACTGCGGACCCTGACTCCGTGCAGCAGCCTGAGGGGCCAGGCCGGGAGAGCAGCGCTCACCCAGCGAGAGCAGCTTCCGGTAGTTCTCCATGTTGTCCTGAACCGGGTTCTGGGGCTTCCGGTCCTCGGTGAGGGCCACCACATCCTGGTACGACACCGCATCCTGCAACAGCAAATGCACACCTCTCCTCAGTGGAGTCCACTCCCGTGGACGACAAGGACGGGACAACGCTGGCGGCATGGGAGCCACACACACACGCGCACACGGTGTGCAGCAAGTGCTCACACCGCTTGGGGTTCCGAACGATCCAAGTCAGGTTCTGCCAGGGACCTCCTCGGCACCTACCTTGGTGCTACACTCTGAGGAAGCTCCCAGAGACGTAGGACACATATGCCTCGCCCTCGTGCAGCTTATCATGTGTTTGGAGAGAAACAACCAGAGAACAGTAAACAACAAGGTGGGGTGCAGAGAGTCAGCGCTAAGCGGCTTTAGCGGGGGGACAGCTCAGGGTGGGCTGGGACGGTGAGCAAAGACCGCAGAGGCCGTGGGTGGGGTGGTGAGTGGTGGTGGGACTCTGGCCCGGACAGGAGTGGGAAGCTTCAACAGGCCCAGTGTCAACTGCACACAGCGTTTCCAGACACCTGGTCAGCAAAGCGACCGGCTTCCATCCCCAGGCCCGCTGTGTCCTGTGTCCGCCCCCGCCGTACACTGTGGGCCCTGCTGGGTATGGACAAGTTCTGAAGAACCCGGGGGTGACCTTAAGCACAGAGCACCTTCCTCTCCCAGCTGCCTTTTCTGCTTTGACGCACATTCCCTTGCAAAGCATCTTAGGAGTCCCCACATCACGCGGGACAGCCCCCTGCACAGGACCTCACAGGACCTCTTCTCACTGCTGCACTAGAACGTCACTAGTTTCGGGGAGTCGTGGTCCCAGGGAGCCTGGAGACAGACTCAAGGCGCGAGGTGGAGCCGTGGGAAGCCCGCAGGCTGTGGGGCCAGAGAAGACTCCAGGGTCAAAGGAGCTTATGCACCGTTTACGACCGAGCAACCCTGGGAGCAGACGTCTTTCCAAACCTCAGGTCCTTCATCTGTGAAATGGAGAGAAGGGCATCGGCCTGCCCTGTAGTACTGTGGGAGGATGTCCTGCGATGTGATTTGTTGTTTAAGCATGGAGAAAAATCGTGTAAGGGAAAGGTAAATTGTTGTCACTACTGAACTATTAGGTAAAGATATTTTGATATTAAATTTGCTACAGTTCTGGAAAGTGGCACAGATATTACAGCCATGCACAAATGCACACACACACACACACAAAAAGACACAATCAGGTGCATCGCCTACTGAAAAAAATAAACAGGCACAGGCACTGGGGTCTATGAGGAAAGCCTCATTTGTAAGACAACTGCCAATGTGCAGTGATTCAAAAGCAAAAGGCCACCACCACCACTAAGCAGAACTTCAAAAACGAACTCTTACCAGGCCAGGCCTTAGGATTTTTAGGACAACACACTACAAAAGATCAGGAAGCACTCACTGCAAAATCGGCTGGGACCACCACCGGCCACCCTTTCTGGTGGGAGCCTGTCTCCTCCTGTCAGAGGGCGGCTCCCCAGAGCGGGCACCCCGCTGGGCTCGGGGCCGATAGTGCCTCCATCCTAAGGCCTCAGCCCTGGATTACTGCAAAGTGGGAGAAGCCTGCTGGGAGCACAGATGTATTTGTGGTGGGAGAGGGAGGGAACCAGAACTCCTAACTTGCGGGCTGCCAGACAGCAGATGAGGTCAAGACCCCGGGGGGCTGAGGGTGCCAGAAGGGCACCAGCCCTGGTGCTAACAGACGCCAAAGGGCGATGGCAAAAGGGAAGGGGCATTTTTCATATATTTCTCTCCGCTTGCCTAATCTGAGTAACATAAATGTAATGTATGTTAAATTTTGGACTACGTTGTTGCTAGGAAAGAAAAATGCTGCTTTGACTTAAATTAAGTTGACCTATTCAAGTGGGTAGCCCTAAGCAGCTGTTCTCTTTGTATCTGTGATCAACCACGGATCTAAGGTGGCACAAGCCACCGCCACGTTCCCTGTTACAGATGCTGTCCGGAGAACAGCACCCACACTGCCGCATCCTCACATGACCTACACACACGAACAATGCATGCTGAAGGAAGATGAGAACTTTGTTATTTCTATGACACCAAGGTAGGAGGAACCAGTGTCTCCCAGACCTCTGGACCACACACAGGGGACCAACGCTTTCCAGTAGCGAGGACGGGCATTTGAAAAGCAAAATAAGACACAACCCCACTGCCAATCTGCTATCACCTTCATTTCATAAGAGTACTTTAACACCCCCAAATAAGGACACCCGCAGTTCCTGTTTTCCCTGAAGATGAGTGAACGCTTGGTCCCAGGCTCACAGAGCAGTTAACTGGAAACCCCTGACATCCATCACTTCGTGGGGGCAAATGCACACTAAAGAGGTTTCTTCTTCAGAGTTTCTACGATTGAATGTTTTTATCTGGATTCCTAAAATTTGGTCAATTTGGTGTCTCCAAATAAGAAACCAAAATTAGTGACAAACTAAGTGTGTCCCACACATAGAGGCCTCTCCCTGGGACAAGGTCATAACACACATCTGGAGCACCGGGGTCACCTCCGACCCAGCCCACACTCCACATCCCCTCCCTCCCTTCCACATCCCCTCCCCCATCGGTACTGCTGCCGCAGAAGCTCTGCTTTCAGTAACGGGATGCCATCCCCCTCCTTCTCACACACCTGCGCGTTCTGGCTTGCCTCCAGGACACAGGACAAATGACAAGAGTTTTGGGGGTAGAATTCAGAGCCCTCTGTCACCTGACCCCACCTTTCAAACCCCGCCACAGGGAGTACCGTTACCGCATCTCGGGGCACTGGGGACAGACTGCACCTCTGCCCTTGCATTCCACCCACTCTGGCTTTCATCTGGTGCCGCTTCGGGGCTTGTGCTGGGCTCTCCTGAACACCTGGGATCCCCCGCCCCAGGGGGCACCTGGCCAGCTGCTCCTGTCCCTGTGACAGTCCGCTACCCTGTCTCTTCCTTAAGAGCGAGCTGGACAGCCAGCGTCAGGCACAGCATCTCTCTCTACAGAGACTCCCCGCATGCTTGCTGAACACCCTCCTGTTACAAGACAGGAGGCTCCCAGGACGGGTCCCGCCTGGTCACCACCATGCACCCAGGGCCGCAGGCCCCGCACCCTCCTCCACGCTGCCGTGTCACACGTGACCCTCTCTCTCAAGGCCCGTCTTCCCTGTACCCACAGCCAGTGATGCCCACAGCGCCTCCCTCGTGCCAGGCATCGCACTGCGCCGGTTCCATCTATGTGTGACTCTCACCCATTCCTCACAACAGCCCACCCACTTCACAGATGAGGAAACCGAGGCTCGGCTTCGTTAATGGTCTGAGGCTGCACAGCTAGCAGGTGGCAGAGCCAGGCTCCAGACCCAGCTCTTCCAGGCCCCGGGGCCTTCTGCTCTCCCCCAAGTCTGCTCTGTGGATGTGCAACTTTCCTGGCTCCCTACTGAGGACCAGAAACACCTGCAGGATCGATGGGCTTCCCTGGCCCAGGAGGAACAGCCGTTGCGGACGACGCACCACATGACACAAACGCTGAGCGGAAAAGTGCTCCTCTGATCCCGTGGATGAACCAGAAAACAGGCAGCAGTTCCCCAGCCACCAGTCACCCCTGGGGACAGGACAGGCTCCTGGGGAGTCGCTGGGGCTCTCCCCAACCCAGGTAGGATTCTAGCGGGCAGATAACTCAGCCTCTCGGGAAAGAAAGGCATCTCTGCCATGAAATGAAGACAGCCTTCCTAGAATGAGTGGAGACCTAAGCATACCTGTGATCTTGTCTCGTAATCCATCACAGAGTCCCGATGTTTGTGCTCTCTTTCCTTTGCAAAAGCCACTTTCTCCATCAGAGGAAGGGAAAGATCCCGCTGATGAAACCCTGGAAGACAACAGGCGTCATGAGGGAACAAGGCACAGTCAACCTGGCACGCGCACTGGGGAGCAGTCGGAGGAGGACCTACTGCTTCTGGGGCTCCGGGCGTACGGCCAGCGGGCCCGGGACTCCAGGTCCCTGCCTCTGCCCTTCCGGTGCTCCCGCTCGCGGGCTCGCTCCCAGTCTCGGTCCCAGTCTCGGTCCCAGTCCCGGTCCCAGTCCCGGTCACCTGAGGAAGCAGACATTTCAGAAGCTGACCACGTGTCCTGACACGAGTGCGCTCACTTCACGTGCACATACGCCTCTGGAAGGGATGCTAGGAGACGGATCCTGAACAGGGGTCCCAAGTGCAACCCGACACCCGGGCCCCGGACCAGTTTCTGGGGGCCTCGCCTAGGCGGGCCTGGTCTCAGTCAGGGCTAACACTGAGCTGAGGAGCTGGTTCCCCCTTCAGGTTCTCCTGGTCTCCCAACTCCCACGTGGTCAGGTCCACGTTCGGGAAAATGGACTTCAGACCCTCCACCGCCTCGCTTACCCCAGTCAGTCTTAATGTGCACGTAACTTTACCCCAAAGAAATGAAACACCCACCTGCCCCAAAAGCAACGCTCCTTCAAAAAGTTCACCGAAGAACCTTTAACAAATAAAACAGCTTTGGAGGCAAAGGGGTGATGAACTCTGCCCCTCCTGGGAGGCTGTGGACACAACCTGAAATGGCCTACTGCAAAATTCACATAGCTTTAAACATTTTCTCTCATCATTAAGAGAAACAGTTGTATTTCACGCCACACATGTGTCTGCTTCGACGTAAGAACGACTCCTTCCATCCTCACTGATTTCCTTCCCCCTCAGACCTCTGAGCAGCAGCCCTGCCCCAGGGAAGTCCTGCGCGGCCTGGATGGCGCGGCGACTGGGCTACTCACTGCAGCAGGCGGAGTGTGGCGGCGGGGCCTCTGCTGCCTTCCGGCTCATGCTGCCTTCGCTGTGGGCGTCACTGCTGGTGTCGTCTGAGAGGGCACCACACACGACTTAAGGTCTCGTCCGTGCTCGCCGGTCCCCTCTAAGTAGCCCCCCCGGATGGCCCCCACCCCTTGCTGCAGTGGTCAGACCCTCTCGCCCCGCCCTTCCGCCCCTGCTGGGCAGGAACGAGGCTGTGACCCTCCCGATGGCAGCGCCAGGTACAACCTGCTGGGGTGCCCCCTGCCCCCGCCCCGGTTCCAGAGCCTGGGCCAGGGCGCGGTGTGTGCAGGCTCCCTTCCAGTCAGAGGCCCACGGTCTCCTTCCCTCTCGCATCCTAACCAGGAGGGATTCTGCTCCGTGGGGACACGGGGCACCGGCTCTCACTGGGCTGTCACAGCTGGGGAGGGAGGTGCAACTGGCACGCTGTGGGCAGAAAGGCCGGGAGGCCACCTACGTCCTATGGCAGGGCAGTCCCCCACTCCCCGCGAAGAGGACGATCGGCCTAGAACATCAGGGGCACTGCGCGGGGCACCCCAGGGAGCTCCGCCTTCCTCTCCCACTCACCTTCCGGTTCGTACATCTCCTTGTAATTTTCCAGCAGAGTAACGAGCTTCTCGCAGTTCTCTGGCTTTTTTGCACGCACCCAAGGCTTGATCTTTTCTGGAAGGATGGTCAGGTACTGCTCGAGGACCAAGAGCTCGATTATCTCCTCCTTGGTGCGAGTCTCCGGCTGCAACCAATCGAGGCAGAGGTTTCGGAGTTTGAGCAGGGTCTTCCGAGGCCCGACAAATTCCACGTAGAGGAAGTTCCGAAACCTCTGATGAAAGAATTCAGAGTCAGTGGCGGCTTCTCCTATGGCGGCATCCGGCTCCTGAGACAAGTCACTGTCTAGCTCACACAGATTTGGGGCCCAAGACCTCTTGGGTTTGGTGGCAGACAAGTACTTTGGAGGCAGCATCTCTCTAAGGAAAATTTTCACTGGAGGAACCCAACATGAGTCAACAGGAAAGACGCGGCAGCCTGGGACAGTCAGTACTCAGGGACCTGCGGATCGTAAGGAGACATACACATGTCCCAGAAGTCGAGGACCAGGCAGCAGTGTGGGGCTGCCCGACAAGGGCACCAACAGTGCTTTGTGAACAGGTCAAGGGCAGAAGAGAGGCATCAAACCCCAACACACAGACACATGCACAGGCAGGCGTTAAAGCACCACACACACCCGTGTGAGGAGTGAGCTCTGCTACTAACTGGTTCTGTGACCCTGGGCCACACAGCCCACGTCCTGCCGTCTGTCCCCTTATCTACAAAATGGGAACAACAGACCTACACCCCTTCTAGAACTGTGAGGCTTAAATAAGCCAATACACCTAAAAGGCCTAACCACCCAGCACACAGCACATGGGGATGCCCAAGGTGCTGGCCATTACTAAAATGGGATGTCGGTATTTTTTCTTAGCAAAAACGGAAAGTGGGTCGTGAGGGGCTCAATTCTGCCATTTCTGAGCATTTCTTCCCCTCACATGGTTGTTAAAACAGCATACAACACGTGAAAGGTAGAAGACCACAGAAAAATGTTACAAGTGCTCAGCTCTGGGTAATGCGATTGCAAGTGCTCTTAATAATTTCCCTGAACCCGCGCTGCTGTTAAGTTAAAATTCAACGAAATTAAAAGTTCAGCTCCTCTGTCACACCAGCTACATTCCAAGCGCCAGTGGCTACCCTACTGCACAACACGGAACATCGCCCTCGTGGGAGCAAGTTCTATTGGCCAGAGTGGCTGGACAGCATCTGAGTTTGCAGGAAAGCTCAGGACCCCTGCGTCAGCAGTGCCCACCCTTCTGAGGAGCGTCTGCCCCACAGCCCAGCCTTGGGCTCGTGCTAACACCACGTCCTCTGGGACCCTTCCCGAGACTCACTTCCTCTACTAGTGTTCCAAGCACTTGCTGCATTTAGTCTTAAATATTTGAGCTCACGTGCCTATGCCCCCACTGTAAACTCTGGTAAAGGGATGAGAGACGAACTTTTCCATCACTGGAAGAGTCAGGTGTCAACACTGATAGAGCACGTTGAAGATAATGTACGCAAACCCATTTTAAAATTGGTTTTAGACACAGGCATGCATTCTTACTACAGGCCTGCAGAAGCACAGTGCAGTTTCTGGGTTAAGCTCTGCAGCACTGTTTCCAAAAGAACACCCTGGCATTTCACTTACCCTCACCTGCCCACTTTTCTACCAGCCCCTTCCTGGTATTCCCGACAAACAGGCATGGGAAGCACTGTGCGGTATGCGTGGAGCTCTCTTACAGCACTGCCTAGCACAGAGGGGGAAGGTTAAAGGAAGTACCAGTGAACCCACAGAAACCCTACACAGGTGGTGAACACCTATTATTTGTATCAATGGTGAGAAAGTGATCAAGCGACCATAGGACTTCTTCACACCCCTGCACATCCTCCTGCTTTTATCAATCTTTTCAAATATCTAGCTTGCCTCCACAGAACCAGCTTTCTACTTTGAGAATCCTCTGTATCATTTATTTCCTTACTTGTCCTTTAGTATCTGCTCCCCCCCTTCTTAAGAAAACTTTTTAGACCAAGTATAAAAGCTGATTTTCCCTTTTCCTTTTGTTCTAACATAACCAACTAAGGCTATACGTTTCCCTTCACCTAAACCATTTTAGTTGCATGTGGTTTCTATTATGTAGCCTTGTTATTAGTGGTCAGCCACAACTGGAGCAAGAAAGTAGGCAATACAGGAAAGAAATCTAGGTTTGGGTGAATTAACTTACCTGACAGTTTTGTACTTCTAGCTTTACTTCCAGAGAAGAACAAAACCACATGCAGCAAAAATTCTTTTTGTTTTAAAAGGAAAAACCAGTAAGTTAAAAAGAATTTTTTTTTAATGTCTAAAGAGAAAACAAAAGATGTTTCAATTATTCAGTCTCAAAGTAGCCTTCATCATTTGGGCATGAATGCAGGGGACTCTCTCCAGACAGTGGTGGGCTCCGCTCCGCCCCGTGTAAACTGCCCTCCCACTCTCTCTGCATCATCCTCTGGAGCTTCAGCACCAACTACACAGATGTACCTCCATTCGGAGACCCTGGAGACCCTGCCACTCCCGCCCTGCCTGCCCTGCCCTCCTCGATGACAAACAGGACACTAGATAACACCCTGCTGGGCAGGGGAAAGAAAGGGCAAGCGTCCAGGCTCTGGAGAGCTGATGAGACAGCTGGGACAAGAGCACACAGTCGAGTTTACCCAACAACTGGCTAAGAGGGACTGTCGTGACAAGAGCAGGGCCCTCAAAAGCCAGCAGGCCTGTGAGGGACAGAGGGGCGGGCAGGGAGCCCAAGCCTGCTCTGTGGCATCCAATTCCAGAGAGAACTCCAGTCCCCTAGATGACAGCAGCCCCACCTCTCAGAGGCCACAGGACACCCTTGGGTATGTAAATCACCTGTTTGGGAATAGGATCCTTTCTGGAACTTCAGAACAAGTGTTCTTATCCACAGGAACAGAGTCAAAATGCCAGGGACCTGCAGACATTTTAAAGAAATACATGGACAAGTAAACATGGAAGAAATGTAAAGAGTGTCAGAGAATTCACTCTCCAAATGGCTGTGGACCGAGATAGCATTGGGAGTGAGGCCTTATACACCATATTCAAGAAAAGGCCCATTCCCATGTCACATAGACCAACCAGAGACAAGAAGCAGAAAGCTTTCAAATTTTCTTTATGAAACCAGAATAATGAAAACATCTAAGACAAAGAGAGCACTAGCAAACTGCAGACCAAACTCACTTATAAAAGCAGACATAGCAGTCTTAACACTATGACTAATGAACATCATTCTACAGAGTTTCAGCCAATTACAAGAAAATCTGGGGCATGAACAAAGAAAGATATAAAATTATCACTCTCTTATGTAAGACCGTCCACTCAGATATGGCAAATCAGTAGAAACAGACCTTATAATAGTAATAATAATTTAGTAAGAAACCCATGTATAACAGACTCCCTAAATATGGACCGACAATAACCAATTTGAAAAAATGGGAAGAACTCCGTTGTAAAAATACAAAAGATTTAACAGAAGAAGACAGCACCCATAGGAACAAACTTATACATTATATGGCAATAGAAAAGGCAATAACCAGAGAGACACAGGCTAATCATGGAAGATATACGGATCTAGCATATGAAAGCTCTAAATACCCCCTACACTATCTAGTGGAATTTCAAAGAATATAAATGTTGGGGAACTTGACAATGGTTCTAAAGTTGACCTGGAAGAATTTCACTTGGATCAATATTTTGAAAGTTCATACATCAAAAGGCCAACAAACCACACACAAAAAAGAAGTATCTTAATATAATCTCAGGGTTAAGAAAGTTCTTTCCTAGTATGATGCCTAAAGGCAGAAAGACGACAAAAAAGTAACAAATGATGTTCTTGTCTATACCATCAAAGCCAAAGCAATAAACCAACCACCTAAAAAAGCACCAAAAGAGACAAGAAGACCGATTCATTTAAGAATTGTAATATAAGTTTACTGTATGTACACAATTGAGTGTGTAGAACTCTATGAAAGTGGCATTAAAAAATAGTAAGGAATGCATACAGATTACTTCAATAAATAATGATGGTAACAGGAGATCTAGCCAATCATTCACTTGGGGAAAGAGGTCACAACATATATGAAAATGCTAAAACTAAGATCAAAATAAATAAAAGATTAATTTTTATAATCCTGGAGCAGGGACGGGATCTTCTAACCTGACAATAAAATTGGGAAACAGGGACAACTTTGACTTTGTATACATACTTCTCTAATCGCATTAATTTTTCTTCCCACTAGGCATGTGTTTGAAGCATAAAGCACCAGTAGGTAAAAATTATACTTAAGAACTGTAAGGCTTAAAAAGTTTGATAAGGAAGCAACAATTTTGCTGAGAAAATATAAATATTTGGTAAACCTGACTCAGGAAGCAGAGGAAAATCCAGGGAAGAAATTTAAAAAGATGAAATGACCGAAGGAGCAACTTCCCATAAAATTTCCATGAGCGAAGTATTTACCATGTTATAAAAACCCTTCCAGAGCACAGAAAAGAGACGGAGGACTTCCTGCTTATTGACAATATGACCATGTGAACACCCATAAGTATCCTGTCACAAGGTAGATGCCAACTTGTATGCTGAAAATTCACCTATTCCTTTTCTCAATTCAAATTCAGGACTAGAGTCAACAAATGTGATCTCTGTTAAATGTGCTCACGATTTTCTGACCAGGCCGACGAAACAGCCCTTGGTCTGCAAGGGCGTTGAAAAAGAAAAGATTTTTAATAGAAAAACCTGAAAAACAGTTGGACCTTACCTACTCCTTCCCACAATGGCAGAGGAAATTCATTTGAGAGTAAGAAAGGGCCTTGGGAACAGAATAATCATAAAGATAGATAACATATATGTCGTGTGAAGAAAAAACTGGATACACATATCCTGCAAATTTTGTAAAGGGCAAATTGGTTACTTATCAAAATTAAAAAATGTAATATCCTGTCCTATTAACTCTACTATGAATTTATCCCAGAGATATGTAATGACATATGTGCAAAAATATATTCATTGAAGTACTGTTATGACAATGGGCAAAATATGGTATGTTTATGATTATGAAACCTTTTAAAATAATGAGGCAATTGTAAATAAATGGATATGAGACGACCTCTAAGGCAGTTAAGTGCAAAATGGGACACACCAATGTGCACAGCATTCTAAGGAATTATAAAAACAGATGTCATTTACTTAGACGATTTCTGGAAGGACACAGAAGAGACTGTTAATAGTGATTAATAGTGATTGCCCCTGGGGAAGGGAACTGGGGGCCAGGGGAGGAAGGGCGACTTAACTTTTTCATTGTATATTCCCCTTTTGTTTTTATTTTATCATGACGTGTATTAACTAGTCAAAAAAATAAATTCACAGTTAAAACAAAATGATAAACCAAAGCACTAGTGGAGGTCTTTCGAGACCGTGCTGCCCACTGAGTGGGTGCTGGCAGCACTACCACCTTAACGCTGAGGGGTCTCCTCCCCTCCCTGTCCACCACCCCACCCCACCCCCACCCTGGTCTGAGTCCAAGGTCACACCCTAAACTGGATGTTTGCAGATGATATGATAGGCAATTTAGAAAACCCCCAAAAATCAACTTTGAAACTCCTCAGACCCAAGAAGTACTTAGGGAAACTGCAGCTCCAAGCTGAAACAGCACTCACAACTCTAGCAACTATTAGTACATAAATGCAATGCCATTCGCTATCCTGGCGATTCCACTTCTGAACTCGAACTGACAGACCTATGTGCCCATGAGCACAGAGACACAGTTCACAAGGGTGTTCACAGAAGCACTGTTTACAACAGTGAAGAACAGGGACAGGCAGGAGAATGCTCGAGCAGATTCCACGGCAGAGACCACTGACTGCTATGCAGCAGACGTGAAAATAAAAACGGTACACTTTTTCCACGCTATAAAAACTAATCAGAATAAAAGCAAACCAGAAAAGGAGGGGGAAAAATATTTTGCAGCATAGATGACAGTTAATAGGTCTTAGAAAGCAGTGAGAAAAAAGTAAGTGGCTCCTCATGAAAATAAAGGACATTAATACACAGCTCCTAAAATCAGTGACAGGAGCCAACATCTGTATCAGAAATCAAAGAAATGTAAAATATTACGGTGAACACGTTTTACGCTTACCAAATGGGCAACTATTTCAAAATAAAAATCAGTGTTGGTGGGAAGCTGGCTGGTACAAGTGTGAATCCTATTTCTGGATATCATTTTGGCATATATCTAAAAAACATTAAAAATGCCTATTCCTTTTGAAACAGCAAGTCTCCACTTAAGGACAAAGACAGTCAAGTAGATAAAAATATAAGTTAAAAAAAAAAAAAGCTACAAAGTCAGCTGCCCACCACCACTAAGTCCTTGTATGTACATCTACTCTCAAATATGTTGCAGGAGTGATGGCAGGTGGCATAACGTCACCCAAGGAGCACATCCGGGAACGTGCTATTATGCAATGGCGGCCCTAACACAGGGCAGATCCCTGCACAGCAACCAGAGGCAAAGCAGGGAAAGGAAGCACTGGTCAATGTTCTCCTACAGGCTTACCTGACTGCAGGTGGCCCCTCAGGAGGAGCCGAGTGACCCAGCCTTCAGCCCCGACTCACCCTGTCCTCCGCTGGCAGCCCAAAGGGCACCCAGGAATGAGGCCATTGCTGAGTTAGCACCTGCCAGGACCCCATACTCACCTCACCCTTTGGAAGACCCAGGTGAACTCCTCCTGTGACAGTGACTCTGGCCAATCGAAAGCATAACTGCTCTTCCCACTTCGCCCCCACTTCCCCAGTCCAGCTCCTGCCTCCATGGCAACAGCCATGCCTACCACTGAAGAGGACAGAAGATACGTGTCGGGTGTGGCTGAGAGGAAGAAAGCATCAGGGAAGAGTCATCTGCGGGCTTGCCTGGCATGACCAAAGGCAGTGTTGAGGCCGAGGGGGATGCCTGTCCAAGGACGGCCCAGAAGGGCCATCACAGAATCAAGATGTGCTGGGGGACGCACAGCCCAACAGAGAAAGGGAGCACCTGTACTTATGTCAGCCCTCAAAGTCCCTGAGGCAAGGACTACATCGCCTTTCTCATCACTGTATTGTTACCTTCACAGGACTGGCACGTAGAGGGTGTTCAACAAACTGTGTTTGGTTTTTTTTCTACTTAGATGCAAAAACATTTAAATCCAATCTAGAAAAGTCTAAATAGTAGCCCTTGACCATGAAAGGTTATTCCAGGAATACAAGGATGATATCCCATTAGGGTAGGCTGTTATATAAGGGATTAGAGGGGGAAGGGGATTCCATGAGCATTGTTGCACATTACAAAGCATCTGCAAACTTCAACCTTTCCTTGTATGTCCCTAGCAAAGAGTAAGACTAGGAGACCATCTAAACACAATAAAGACTTATCTCAAGTGCAAGCAAGCATTAAACACTAAAGGTAGGGAAGCCCTCCACCATACCCACCATTCAGCACTATTTTGGAAGTCCTAGCTAATGCAACTGATAAAAAAGAAGTGAAAGGTATAAATGTGGAAAAAGCATTATTTTGAATTCAAAAACCTTGGCAGTTAATACAGCAAGAAAAAAAATTCCAGGAATAGCAAAATAAATAAACCAATTCTCATTAATAAATTCAGTGAAGTATTTGCAACTCCAAATAAAATTTTTTTAATGTACAGAAGGACACAGAGCAGGTCCTAAATAAATGAAGACATTTTTTTGCACAGGACCATGAAAATTGTTGTCAATCCTCCCTTGAATATAAGTTAAAATCCAATAAAATGTGGGAGTTTTGACAAACTGAGAATCCAGTTTCTCCAGAAGACTAAATGTACAGAAATATCAAGACAATTCTGAACAAGAAGGTATGTGTGCAGCAAGGGTGGGGGATTGTCTGTAAAGTGACCCAAACATATAAGAACACGAAGTATTCTTTCCAACACAAGGATGGGGGTGCAATGATAAATACACTGATGGAACAAAATACACTCCAGAATCTGACTCGTGTGAAAGTATATACACATGTGGGAATTTAGTTTATAGTAAAGAAAGACTTTTAAATCAAGAAAAGCATTAACTGTTTAAATACGAACTAGGAACTTCCTTAGGAGTAAATGATAAAGGGTCTTTTTAAGGAAAGTGGCAAGAAAAATCAGCCAACACTTCCATTTCTGACCAGCTATTCGAGTATGGATTTCTAAGAAGGTTGGAGCAGGCCTCTGTCTGACATTAGGAAAGACCAATAACATCAGTGCCGGTGTCTGGCCTCTCCTCCAAGAAATTCGGTATTTCATCTCTAAAAGGCAAAGGCCACTAAGGCCAAACATACTTTGCCAAAGTATGACAAACATACTTTGTTTTCAGAAAAATAAATCATTGCCTTCAAAAGACAGCATTCCTCCAAAATTTCATCATGCAAGAAGAAATGAAAACAGATAGAATCTTTAAGAAAATGTCATGTAACATTAAGTCATGTTGCCAAGAAACTTTGTAGCTTTATTTTCTGATTACAAACATAGAAGACAGCACAACATTCAAACATTACAGATTATCCAACGTAGAAACTGCAAGCCACATCCAGTGATCACATTTGTTCCTATACTAAACCTTTTAAAGTCTGTACATATAACATCTTATTTTTACCAAAATGAGATCATACCAGGAGTTCTGTGTGTATTTTTAAACCCAGTAATTTTTGATAGACATCTTTCCAACCAGTACATATAGATTTATATCATTTTTTCTAAAGGCCACATAGTCTTCCATTCTATGGATATACCAGTTTATCTACACTTGATGGAAATGACCAATGTAAAAAATGTCTAAAGCATTAAATGAAAATACAAGGGCATAAAATTGTACAGCATATGTGGCATTCTTACCGCAAATATACTCATTTATATGTACACAGAAAACAATGAGGATGTCCACACAATGGAATAAAGTGAAGTTTTAGAAATCAAAGCTGCAGATGGAGATGTATTTATACAGAAGTTATTGTAGATGTTGTTAAACAGCTGCACAATATTACGTTCACACACACAGAAACATGCATATAATGGAGACTGTAAACGTGATGGGCACGTGATACGAGCTCGCCAGGTGGCACACCACGCACTCCCCCACAACCAAATATTACTGCCTAACACCCCACATACTTCACTCTGGTAGCCTGAGTTTGAAGTGTTAGTGAATTGGGCATGATCTCATTTACGTAAAAAAACCCCAAAAAGCAAAAAACTACATAGGTGCTTAAACGTATGGAAGTACATACAAAACCAAACTGGAAGAAAACTTCCATAAAAACTTGTATGAAGACCATGCGTAAAGCGGGGAAAATCGAAAAAATAAATGATAATAAAAGATACTTCATTTTGCATTTCAACTTAGAATGTTATTTTAAGTTCACCATCAGAAAAAAATACCTGAATATAAATTTGGAAGTTCAGCTGCTGTCTGTCTGTCCTCTCCTCTGCGCCAGTCACTGAGCATCAGCACCCCCTCCCCTGCGTGGCTCCCCCTCTCTCCGACCACCCACAGTGCTCCCGTGGAGTCCTCCACTCCCCACACACCCTCTGG
The DNA here is from genome assembly GCF_949987515.2 of Delphinus delphis. Lineage (NCBI taxonomy): Eukaryota > Metazoa > Chordata > Mammalia > Artiodactyla > Delphinidae > Delphinus > Delphinus delphis. The sequence goes on along the minus strand of NC_082702.1, from coordinate 2,172,381 downwards.
GCCAGAACACCACTGCTGGGGCGCCACACCTAGACCCTGACCTCACTGCCAGCTGTCCTCTCGGTCTCACTGTTCACACTCAATTCTGGCCACGTGGCAAACCCATCAGCTTTGTTTCCGGGCCTGGAGATGGGCTCTCACACACCCTAGTTACTGAAGCTCCCACATCTCCCTCCGCACTCTCTCTGCAGCAGGAGTCCCAGCGTGAGTCAAGTAGTACCCAAGGGCAGGATTTTAAAAGCCAAAGGTCTGACCACATTCAGAGGATGGGGGCGAAGATGGGGACACACACAGACCCAGCCTGACACTGGTCGTAGGGGCCAAGGGAAGCCACTAACTCCAAGGAGAGGGAAGGAGAGGAGACAAACAAGGACAGCTGGTCAGAAAAAGGTCTTACCCTCCACACCGGGCAGAGGGGCTTACGGGGTTCCAGCTGTTCTTCAACCTCCAAAGACCTGTTCTTAAATACACAGGACATCTAAGCATGAAATGTGTGTGTCATAAGCACTGTATGCAGAGTTAGTTTCGGGCAAGAGCTGGACCCCAACCACAGGGCAGTGGTCCTGCCTGATGGACAAGTGTTGCCACTGTGGTCCATGTGGAGGTGTTTATGCCATTCTCTGAGTATTTTACAGCCCTTTACTTCTATTTCACAAAAATGCATAGAAAACAAAAGCACAGTCTCACAATTAATTCATCTGAAACAAAGATGGAAGTCATCAGGCACCCCTGCCACAAGTGGGGGGGATCTTTGGCCTCAATCAAAGGATCAGTGGGTCAAGTGTTCAACTGAACTGGAAGGAACTCAACTAGTGGTGGCTGGAAATGTGGCCGGATGCGCGAGGAGAGGTAAAGAAATTCTGTGGCCCCCTGTGTGACCTCAGGTTCCCCACATCCCACCACGAGTGAGAAAAGCTCATGGTCTCTTCTCCAAGCCTGTTTCTACTTACTTAGTTTGGTGCCTCATGACGGTGCACCTAGATTCAGCCCCTCTCTCGTTCTACCTACCTCATTAAAGGGGGCTGGAATTGAGAGCTTTAAAGTCACGAACCGAGGACGTTACTTTCTTCGCTTCTCAGGGACAGCAGGGTGTGCGGTCTCTTCTCTGCTCTTGTTTGCTCCTTTCTCCTGCCTCTTTCTGCAAACCGACATTCTCTCCTTCAGCACCACGTGGAGGGAAGTGCTGTCCCAGCCTGGGCCCGCCTCACCTCCCAGCTCAGGTTCCCAACACTAGCAGCTGGGCTAGCCCGTGCCTCTGCTCACCCCCACTCCGACATTATGAGTGCACACTACAGCTCGATGCCTTCTAGGGTGTGGTTCTCAAGCCTGGGGTGACTGGGAGAAATGCACCAGCCTTTCCGGGGTGGGTATTTAGGAGGTCTGTGGCTCCCCAGGAAACAGCCATCCAGGAAGCACACCAGGAGCTGTACTTTGAGAACCACTGCTCTAGGCTGATGCGTCCAGTGTGGTCCAGTCAACCATGAACAGGTACATGTGGACAATAGAGGCTGTTTGGGTAACAATTTCACAGGGGAATGTGAGCATGGAGTAAACAACCACTACCCCTACCGTACCAGCCACGACTCCACCCTCTGGACTCTCAGGTGGCTCCTCGCAGATAATCACCACGTCGCCCTGGGCTTACCTCCATCATATAAACTGAGCACTTACCACTCTGCAGCAAAAGTTCCTTATCGTTGTCCATTCTGGAGGAATTTCCCCAAAAATTTCAAAAAAGAGGAAACAGTAACTAAGAGTTTAGTTTTATGGTCAGCCCCCAAATGATTCAAGAAAAAGAGTTACTTTAAAGAGATAAAACCTCTTCTGTGCCAGTAGGACATATCTGAGCAATTTTTACATCAGTAACTGGCTGATCAGATTTTTTTTTTTAAAGGGGTGAGGGCATGAAAAGGCAGACCACAAAGCATGGTTCATTTAACCATCTATAGGAGAGAGCACGCTACTCTGGTCAGACCTAATGTGAATGGAGACTGGGGAGAGTGGGGGCTGCAGACAAGGGGCTTCTGGTGTCCTGGTGACCCTAGCAAGAGCTTCACTGCAACCAGATGGTATCCCCAGGTGACCTTACAGGCCAGCGCAACCAAAGCTTTTCCACATCCTCTCATTCTGATTCCATACTCACCAAGCGAGCTCTCACTATGGCTTCCTTTCCCATGTAGGTCTGCCTATAGGGAGAGAATGTGCTGATCATGCGTACTTTTGAATATCTAGGTTCCTGTGGTAGTGCTCTCCCACCATGAATCGATTACCAAAATTGAGAAAACAGGAACGTCGTATTTGGTCACACTATTTTCCGACATAAACCAATAATTCATTATGGCTTAGCTTCGTTAACGTGGATCTACTGATGTAAGATGAGTCCTCAGGTGAGGTAGGGCCTCTGAGTCTCCAAAGGCTTGAGTGCCAGACACTGGACTGCTGTCTGAAGCATTCACCAAGGCCAGAAAAAACCAACCCACCCCCGGTGGCTCACTGGGACAGCATGTCAGTCTTTCCCTGGGTGGTAACATGCCATCAGCATGGCCACCAATCTTGGTAAGCATGTTTTCTTACTCTCCACTTAACTGGAGTTCTCATTCAATAGACACTGAGACCAGGGATTATGTCACTCACTTCCGGAGACCCGAAGTCCAGCATGATCACGTCCCAGATCAGGCACAGTATCAATGCTTGCTGACAGAATGAGCAGTATTTGGCTGTTTTGCTCACTTCCCCCCATGATATGATTCACTGAGTATGGTCTGAATCAGTGAGCAAACCATGAACAAAGAGTACAAGACCTACTGAGTCCCCGGTTCTTCAGTACCTCTCTCAGATCCAGCCAATTCACTTATCCCTCTTCTGTGACCCTAACCCAAGCCACCATCTCTCACCCAGATCCGAAGAGGTCTTCCTGGACCCACTGTTTCTACCCTCCCCTTCTGAACCCTGCAACCACATGGTATTTTTAAAACACAAATCTGATTATCATGGTGCTGCCATGGCTTCCCATGGTGCTTCAGATCAAGCCCAATTACCTACCACGGATTGCAAAGCCTTTCACAGTGCAGCTCCACTTTACCTTTTTCTCATCTCAAACACCATTCTTTTCTTTCCTTTGTTCTAGGCTTCTAGTCTAGACTAGATCCTGGACTCCCAGCTCCCTTAAGACTGCTCTTCTCACGACACACTACCATCCACCACGCTTCAGGGCTCAGCCTTAATGTCCCTCACTTTCTCAGGGAGACCCTACATGGCCTCTCCCAGATTAAGTTAATGCCTGAAGTGAACCTTCTCTTTCAAAGGCGTGAATCACACAATTATTTTTTCAATGTCTTTCATTACCCAAAAGACTATGAGCTCCAGGAAAACACTTCCTTTTCCATTTGGGGCCATGTTTGATAGATGAATCAATGAATTTCTCATGTTTCTTTATTCACCCAATAAGAAAGAAAGGGCAGGCCTGAAGGAGTAGCTGAATGTTGCGAAGACCAAGGAGAATCTGGTGAACACGTGACCCACCAGAAGAGCCTGTGCATTCTCAGAGAGCACACAGGGTGCTCGTGTGGCCATATGGAACACGTGTACAGTAGGAAAGTGTCAGGTTGAGGAAGGATGTGCTCAGTCCAAGGATGGGTGTGGCACTGCGAGGAGGGAATTCAGCTCACCTGGACACCGCCACCTAGCGTTTGGACCTAGTCCCTCTTCCTCTTGCAAGTCGTCTCGGAGAAGGGTAGAGCTGGGGAAGGAAAAGAAAATGTGAGCCACCGAACTTACTTCCCAATTACTGAATTTCCAGGCTGGAAATGACCCCACACAGCTGCATCTTTGCCTCCTATAGTGGTAGAGGTAAAATGATACCAAGAAGAACAGCTTTTCCTCCCACGGTGGAACGGCCATCGGCATTGCTCCCTGGGGTGTATGTTGTACCCTGGCTATAATCATAGCTTTTTTCCAGTGAGGGTATGTCAATCGTGTGCAAGCCAATCTCTGAGTGTCTTAGAAACTTCTCTAATAAGCAGAGCAAAACAGTAAAGACTTGGGATTGAGAAATCCTATTTAAGACCCCAATCTCCCACTTATTAGCTATGCTGCACTGGCCATCCTTCTAAAGGCAAGAGACACACACTGCAGGTACAAATTGGAGGGAAAAAATAGCTAAGAAGGTAGTATTATTTACTGTTAATTAAGTGCCTCATACAGTGCTTATTAGCACCTTACTTTTAGCATCTCTGTTAATTCCCACCACAACATAATTTTCTACTTATTTCACACACAAAAAAGCAGAGGCTCAGAGAACTCAACCTCAGAACTCATGGCAATTACAGATCAACTAACGTCTTTTTGGAAAACAGTAATCTACAGACATTTTTCATGGAAACCTTGTGGAATAATGATATAGGCACCCCTTAGAAAGGTGAGTAAAACTCCAGTTCTGCCATGCGATAGCCAGTGATGCAATGCCAGAAATTTTACTGTGCTGTACACCTAAGTAGCATGAAAGACTAGCTTATATTACAATCTTAATGCTATTATCATCAACATTACCAGTAGATAATGGTATCATTACTTAACCTTACACAATAATTGAGGCTGTCAACATGATCCCCGTGGACGACACATGTTTCAAGCCCCACTGTGCCTCAGAGCATGCGTTCAATCAATCAGAGGCCCCGAGGGGGATGCACCTTCAGGACTATGGTTCTGGTTTATGTTAACGCTGTCAGTCATGGGCAGATATATAACTAGGTCCCGCCCACAAACAAGGAATCCAGGGCTGCTCCCTCTCGCCCCGCCCCTCCCAGCCCCGCCCCACCTGCCAGCCCCTCCTCCGTCCCATCATTTCTCATGCCACGCCTCCCTCATAACCGCGCTCTGCATTCTCCAGGCTGTCTACGAGATTGAGGCCTTTTCCTTCATGTCACCTCCCACCGCCCTCAGAGCCTGCCACGCTCTCCTTCGCCTTCTCACTTAGATCCACCCCTTCCCCAAATCTATTAAAATTCCCACTTTCCTATGTGACCCCCGGCCATGCGCAGTTGAAACCCGTCCCACAGTCCCAGGGACAAGGCTCTGCACACCCTCCAGGGAACACGACGCCGTCGCGCGGCCGCCAAGATGTGCCGCAGCGGCAAGCAGTGGTCCACCTGGAGCCTGCGCAGCGAAGACGGCGGGGTGAGTTCCATCTCCCAGGACGCCATACACAGCCCGCCCCGCAGTCCTACTGGCTCTCAATACGGCGCATGCGCAGAAAGCAAGGGCCGCAGGGCTCCACAGCCCCGTCCTCGGACCCGCCCCCTGTAGCCGGCCCAGTGTCAGTCAAGATGGCGCCTGCGCAGTAGGCCTCGGCTGGCACCTGTCGGCCGGCAGAGCACTAGGTGGGCAAGGGTCTGCAGCCCCTCCCTCGGGCTGCCCCTGCAGTACCACCGTCATTCAAGATGGCGCCTGCACAGTAAGCTTCAGCTACCACCCCTAGGCCAAAGTACACAGCGCTAGATGGGAAATGGTCTGCAGTCCCCTGTTAGTCATACAAAGCATAAAAGCCCCTCCCTTGGGCCCACCCCAGCAGACAGCACCGCTGTCATTCAAGACAGCGCCTCCACAGTAAGCCTTGCTCGCCACCTGTCAGTCAACAAACAGTACTAGAGTGGACAAGGCTCTACAGCCCTCCCTCGGCCCGCCCCCTGCAGCCCCACAGTAGTTCAAGATGGCGCCTGCGCAGTAAGCCTTGGCGCCACCTGACGGCCAACGAACAGTGCTAGAGTGGGCAGGGCTCTGCAGCCCCTCCCCTGGCCCGCCCCCTGCAGCTCCGCCCTCATTCATAACAGTGCCTGCGCAATAAGCCTCGGCGCCACCTGTCGGCCAACAAGCACTGGATCAGAGTGGGCGGGGTTCTGCAGCACTGTCAGTCCCCAAAGACGGCCCGTGGCCCCATCCCCTCAGCCCAGTCGACAGGGCACCTGCGAAACACGGCTGGGTGGCACCCCCCGCCCCAGCCCTCCCCCCCAAGCCAAGAGATCTAGCCAGAAACATCCCAAGGTGAAAGCAGTTCAGGAAGGCAACGACAGGGGAAGGGGTGATGCTCTGCAACCCCCAGACCAACCAAGGAGAAACAGCGGGCACAATGATAGCCCGTAGCCCTCTCCCTCAGGACAGACAGCTCTCCAGCAACAACAGTGTCGGCAAACTCTGGGCCACATGGACCCTGCCGATAAAACAGCCCCCCAGTCACCAGCCGTCGCCCAATCTCAAGTCAGACCTCAAAACCTACGCTAGTCAGGGTGGCACGTCGCGGCAAGCGTCCGCGGCAAGTGTCGGCGGCCAAGCCCGTGACCAGCAAAGAAGGTGTGAGGTAGCAGGACCCCCGCAGCCTTCAATCACAGCAAAGAACACAGGGCACCGCTACCCTCAGCCCCGCCCCTGCGGCCACCCAGCCAAGACCAGGCCGCGCATGCGCAGCGAGCCTCAGCCGCCCCCATCAAAGATGGCGCTGAGGTAGGCGGGGCTTGACCACTCGATCTCTTTTGAGACCTGCAGTCAAGACAGCCCTTGGCCCCACCCCAGCCCGCACCAACCAATCAGGACAGCGCCTGCGCAGCCACTCTTATCTGACACATCAAAAGTGACGCCAGGGTGGGCGGGCCCGCAGTCTGTCACCGCCCAGAGAAAAACATCCCGCAGCACGACTGCCCTCGGCCCCGCCCCTTAGCTCCTCCCGCCGCCACTGCGGCAAGCAAGTCCCGCCCCCAAAGACCGGCAAGGATGCAGGGGCGGCCGGAGCAGACCTGGCCAATCTGGGACCCCGTGGGATGGGGTGTCCTCTGCAGCCCCCCGACCAAGCTGAGGAAACGGGAGGGCGGGGCGCAGGGGGGGGGCGCGCTGAGCCTTTCCGCGCTCGTTAGGTATGGCCCGCCACTTCTCCGGCACCCACCCCAGCGGACTGCGGTGACAGGAGCCCGCGGCCTTCCCGCCCCCTACCCAGGACGGCCAGCCATCCCTGTCCTCCACTATGCCCAGGAAAGGTGGCATGGGAGCCCCCACCCCAGACTCCAGCCGGCAGCGCAAGATGGCGCCGCTGCGGCAAGTGCGGCAGCCCCGGCCCGCTGACCAGGGTCTCGAACCTGCGGCATCCCATCCCCGCGCACCGTCCAGACGCGGATGTGCGGGCCGAGGCGGCCGGACTCACCTCGCCACACCGCACCTCAAGGCACCGCCCCGCCCCTGGCCGAAGGTCAGCCACGGCGCAGCCCGTGCACAGTCTACTGCCCCCACACGGCCCCGGGCACCCGGCAGCGCCACCAGCCCATGGTGGACATGTCCACTCTTCCGCTCCGACCTCGTCCTCCCGCAGCTCCCGGCGTCTGCACCGAGCCCCGGCCCGCGACTCCTTGTCAGGCTCTCCGCAGAGGCGGGGCCCCGGCGCGGGCAAATCAGAAGCAGCGCTACACGCCCTGGGCCCCCCTCGCCACGCCCCCAAGCCCTGCCAATCAGGCCGCAGTTGCCGTGGCGACGGCTTGGCGCGAAGGCAGCAGGCTGACGTCAACGAAGCCCATGCTAGGGGCCCTGAGGAAGGGTCTGGAAAAGGGGGAGGGGGAGTGAGTGTGCGACCCCCAAACAAAGAAGGGGGGTGACGCAGAGAAAGGCCCGCTAGCGACTCCCAAACGCAAAACCTCTGAAGAAAAAGAAAAAAAAAAACCCATACATTTGTCTAAGAAAATGAAAATCCGGCGGACAAAAATATGTATGTTGAAGTTAAAGACAAACGAGAAAGTGGGAGACGAGACTTTTCCGCCTGGGACACATGAAAGACACGGGGCTAACTTCCCTAATAAACGAAGACCTCTTGGAAACCGATACGGTAAAGACCAAACTAAGCCAGAAAATTGGGCAAAAAGGGAAGAAACTGGCAATTCACAGGAAAATACAAATGGCTGACAGACCTACAGGACAAAACTCACGACCTGACTCCCAAAGAAACGTAAAACCGAGAGCCCGGACCAGCACGGTTTAGCGGATGCTCTCCTGAGGCGGCCTCGCGCGTCGCCGCCTGGGACAGGCTGGGTCAGTCCCACCCGTGGCCACCCGGACCGTCGGCCGTGCAAGGCACACAGACGCGTGAGGAAACCCGTATGCGGCGGGAAACGGCGAGGTAGCGCCGCTCGGGACGAACGACGGCCGAGGACTCAATAGAGTTAGTCAAACACTCAAGTGGCCGAAGTTTGTAGACATGACCCGGTAAGTGTTTTCATTTGTTTGTTAAAGATGAACACACACACAGGTAAAACCTCTGGGAAAGTGTACAAGAAACTGTTAGCCGGTTACCTCTAGGGAAAAAGGATGAGGGGAAGGAATATGGAGGAGGGATCTTTCCCGTCTCCAGTCCATACTGTTTGAATCTCCTGGCCAGAAATATGCATTTCTTTCCCAGTAGTAGAATCAATGAATTACAAAAAGCTCACTGATGCACCCTTTGATCCAACTATTCCACTCTCCAGGAGCTAAGGGAAACGAACTAAGCTAAGAGGTACGAAAGATTATATGCAGGCATATTCACGTAGCATTTTTTATTAGAAAAATGTACTCTGCGGAAGAAATAAATTGTATTCTGGCAAAGCCATACACTGCAATTTTATGTGGCCAATTAAAATGTAATTTTTTAATTTTAAAGGAAAAGATTCATAAGATACAGTTAATTACAAAAAGCAGGTTACCTAAGCACAAAGAACATGATACCCAGATTCAAATTTTATACTTAATAAGTATAAATATTTATAAATCAGTGGTTGCTGTGTACATTAAGAACTACTGGCTTTTGGGGTGGGGGATGTTTGAAACTCCCCAAGTCTTCAGCAGTCTCTTCTCACCCAGCAGTGCCACATAAACATAAAATCTGAATGAAAACATTGTGTTTGCTATGTACCTTTGAAAATTATTCCCCGGGAGCTTCTACAGAAATTCTAGAGGCACCACTAGAAGTGAATGTGGTACTACCCTTAGGTCAGAGGTTTTCAAATCTGGCCGCACATTAGGATCCCCTGGGGGAGCTGTCAAACATTGCAGGTGCCCAGGGTCCCAGAGAGGTGTTTGTTTTGGAGCTCCTTAGGGGATCCTCAAGTCTGGTTATGGTTTAGGAGGTGATTTTAATGCAATTTAGGGACCCCATCCCCTCTTTCCTTCTCAAAGACCTCTATCTGCAACACAGCTTTTTCTCTGGATCCCAGGTCGTTCATTCCCATCAAATACCACATGCTCTCAGAGCTTCTCCAGCTACTACCCCTTTTCTCAGCACTCTCTCCCTGCCCCCACCAAAAAAGCCCTCTTGATAGAGTGGCCTTCTGTCACCGACTCAACAGCCTTACAGCACATTCTCTCCCCCTAGCATGCCACACGGGCTTCCATCCTTTCCACACCCCTGAAACTGCTTGGCAATTTCAGCAGTTCTCCATGTGGCTAGGAAACTTGTTCTTAATCTCACTTGATCTTTCAGTAACATTCAACATCCTCATTAAAACAAACAATGATAACAAAAACTATCTTATTTTCAGAGACACTATACTGCCCTGGTTTTCCTCCCATGTCCTCTTAGCTGGCTTCTGCTTTGTTCAACCTCCCAAGGCTCAGAACTCAGTCACTAGCCTTCTCCATCAACGTCTACTCCCTAGGTAGCAGTCTCACCTAGCCGTATGGTTTAAATAGCACCTGCATGCCAACAGCTCCCTCTGCCCCGGAACTCTCCACAGAGGCCCAGTCTCATATATCCAACTATCTGCTTAACAGCTGACTGTTCTACCAGGATGCCTAATGGGCAACTCAAAACATTGAAAACAAATAGTAATTTCCCTTTTCCCCATTTCTATAAACAGCACCAGTTGCAGTAGCCAAAAATCTCGCAATTGTTCTCGATTCCCCTTTCCCTTACCATCAACATCCAATTCGTCAGCAAGTCCTGCTGACTCTACATCCAAGATACATCCCAAATTTTTCCTATGTTTTTCCTCTGCATGATAGTCCTAATTACCATGATTTCCCCTAGATATTAGCCCACTCATTTGACTACCTGATTCCATTCCAAACCCTTCCCTCCAATATTCTCTAGACAGCATCCAGGGTGATCTTCTTTAACTGAGAATAAGACATCGTGTTGCAGCTTGAATTACCTCCTATTCCCTACCCCAATCACACTTCAGTATAAGTCTAAAATCCATATAAGGTTAAAAGGCGTCAATATCTTTTGTCATGGAAGAATGTTAAATAATCTTTTCCTTCAGATTTCTGCATTTTTTACCTTAAGAAATCCCTCTCCACATTGAAGTCATAAAGATATTATAATAGCCTTAAGTTTTACTTTTTTAGGTTTAGTTTTATATATGTTCTGTGGTATGGCATGTTTCTGTACAAGTGGACCTGCTCCTAAACTCTCTAGTCTGTCCCACTGGCCCATCTGTTTATCTGTATGCATTTTACACATCATATTAATTATTGGAGCTTTACAGTATCTTGATATCTGGAAGGACACTTGCCCTAGCTTGTTTTTCAAAAGTGTCTTTGGTTATTCTTAGCCCTCGACTGACATTTTACTAAATCCATAGAGAAATTTAAAGAGAACTAAAAACGTTTTATCAACACCTCCCATCTTTGCCTATCGTCTATGCTACCCATTTATTCATGTCATCTACAGCCATCAACAGTACATTGTAATTTTTTTCCCTTTAAGATCTTATTTGGCTTTAGGAGGTCTTTCTTCCTATTACTTACCTAACTGGTTATTTTGGGGTTACAACAGTAGTATAGCTTTTTAAAAATAACTTATTTACAGAAAAGGTGCAAAGATAGTGTAAACATTCCTTACCCAGTTTCCCCTGATGTTAACATCTTACCTAACTTTGGTACGTTGTCAAAATGAAGAAATTACCATTAGTACAAAGCTAGTAATTAAACTACAAACTTTCCATAAATGTCTTCCTTCTGTCCCAGGATCCCATCTAGAACGCCACATTACATTTAGTTGTTATGTCTCCTTAGACAACTCCAGGCTGTGACAGCTCCTCGGTATTTCCTTGTTTTTCATAACTTTAGCAGTTTTGAGGAGTACTAGTCAGGATTTTTAGGAAATCTCTCAATTTGAGTTTGTCTAATATTTTCTCATGATTTGTCTTGGGTTATGAGTTTTTGAGAAGAATTATCTGCTCTTGCCTTTTATATGTTAATTTTTTAAATTCAGTGAATTTGCTGACCTCTCCTTGTTAGTTCTAATAGTTTCTCTCAGATTTTCCTGGATTTTTTAAAATGTTAAACTGTTTATTAATGACGATTTTTAATTTTTATTGACAGTTATATCTCATTTCTATCATAATGCGTTCTGGGGTGATACGGAATAAGTCTTGTTCTAGACTTGAAAGGGGATACTTTTCTTTCAGTATCAAGTAAAAATGTTCACAATAAGCTTTTTTGTAGAGCGTCTTTGTTGGGGGTTAAGGAAATTCCCTTTAATTCTAGTTTTCTAAAAATTTTATCATGAATAAGTTCAATTTTTATATAATGACTTTATTATCTATTGGGAAGATTATACTTTATTTTATATAATCTGTTAATGTGGAGAATTAAGGCAAATTTTCTGATGTTGAAACATGTTGCGTTCCTAATCCCTACTTAATCATGATTATGAGGGTCTGATTTATATACACATACAGGAGGATTCTACTGGGTTATATTTTACTTTTGTTTTTGCACCTAAGTTTTTACTTTATTATACTTGTTTCATTTCAGTATCAAGGTTACACTAGCCTTATAAAATTATTTGGATTATTACCTTGCTGCTTATATTCTCTACAACAGTTCATAAAAAATAGAGATTCTCTGATTTTTGAAAGTTTAATATAACACTATAAAATTGTCTAAATCTGATGTCTTTTTGCATGGAATATTTTTGACTTAGTTTCCTTAGCTTTGTACTTATATTTCTGCTTTGTCTTGAGTCAATTTTAGTGATTTATATTTTCCAAGAAAATTGTCCACCTCACTTAAATTTATTAGCACATAATTATTCACAGTATTCTTTTGATTTTTAATCTAGTCCTCATTGGTAATTAATAATTTGTCCCCTTTTCTGTTACTAATATCATTTAATCTATTCTTATTTTTATCATCAGTTTCACTAAAGATTTGACAATTTTATGTCTTTTAAAGTGCTTTTGGTCTTTTGACCATATTCTTTCTTCTTTTCCATTTAATTAATTTCTGTTCTTTATTTTATTATTTCCTTCCTTCTATTTATTTGAGTTTCTTTTCCTAGCAACTTAAGTTGCATATTTAACTCATTTACCTTTAACCTTTCTTAATTTTTAACAGGTACATTTAAGGCTGTAACATTCCCTTCAAGTACCACTTGAACTGCATTCCATGTATTTCATTGTTGTTTGGTACTATATTCCATTGTTTCAATTAGATTTCCTCTTAGTCACATTAAGGAATGTGTTTAGGTTTTCAAGTTCTTTAAAAATCTTTTGATTATAGATTTCTAATTTAACTGCATTATAGCCAAATGATATGGCCTATATGTTATTACTGGATATTTGTTAAAATTTCCTTTGTGATCTTAGGATGTGATCAATTTTTAATTGTTCGATGTATTAGAAAAGAATAAGCATTCTCTAACTATCAGGTACCAATTTCTATTTATGTTCATAAGAGCAAGCTTTCTTTGTGTTTACATTTTCAGTATTCTTATTAATTTTCTGTCTGCTTGATATATCAGTTCTAAATAATTATAATAAAATCTCCCATTATGCCTACGGTTTCACCCATTGCTCCTGGTAATTCTTTTAGCTTTTGCTTTATATATTTCAAGGCCATGTTTTTAGGTAGGAACAAGTCCATGATTTCCTCTAAATCAGATATCAAAGAAATTAATCTAGAAGTCTGCCTTTAATAGAGGAGTTAATCGATCACATTTTACATTTCTGATATAGTTGCTTGTTAAATGTGCCTTTTCCTTTGCTTATTTTCTCCTTTCTTGCCTTCTACTGAGTTGATCAAGTTTTCTTTACTTCTCTTTTTTCCCTTTGCTAATTTGAAAGCTTTGAATTATATTTCAGTTGTTTTATTGTCTATCTTTAAATTCCTAATTTATATACAAGTACATATTTTTTAAGAGTATAAAATAATAAAGGATCCTGGCATATCTTAGCAATTCATTGAATTTCCTATACCCACTTTCCTGGTTATTGTCTAGAATTTTGGCTATATATTTTTAAAACAACTAAAAGCACAATTTTTACAGTCAATGATTAATTATATTTATTGATATTTTGATAATTTATTCTTGTTTCTTGAATTTTACTCCTTCCCTCTAGGTTCTTTTTTTTCTCATTGTAATAAATCCTTAAATAAGCCTTTCAGACAGTCTATTTGTATTTCTAACGATGGCTTTAAAAGATATTTTTTGAATGACGGTTTACCTAGGTATGGAATTCTGAAGTGACCCTTATCTTCTCTGCTTATTTTGAAGATATTATTCTATTGTCTTCAACATTTAACATTGCTGATGAGGTGTGCTATAATCTAAATGTTCCTAACACTGGTTTTTCCCTCTGTAGCTTTTCAAAAGGTGTTTGTTACATATGGATTTATTTTTGTTTATCCTGCTCAGGAGTTGTGTGACCAATGAAGGTCTTTCTTCCATTCTGGAGAATTCTTGGCCAATATATTCTGTCATTCCAACTCTATTCTATTTTTCTCAAACTATTAGAGTATATTGGCCCTTCTTAATCTATCCTCCATTTATCGTCTCTATTTTTCATATTCTTTTCTGGGTTGTTTTCTGAGTAACTCCTCTTTCTAACTGCATCCAATGTACTGTTTCCCTTGATGTGTTTTACAATGGCTATTTTGTTTTCATGTCTAAGATTTTTAATCAGTACTCTTTTATATCCACCTTTCTCAAATGGATGAACATTTTATTCATACTGTTCTTTATCTTTCAAGAATCTTAAAGTCAAACTAAAACTGTTAGAATGGCATTTTGTCAGGAATGAATTCATATCCTGACTGACTTTGTTGTCTTATTTATTTTAAGTTTTCCTATGTTTAACTGAGTGCTTTGCAATTTTAATTTCTAAGTGTTTCTCCTATGGGATATCTCCCCCTACCCCACCCATCTCTTCCCTCCATATCTAGCCTTTTTTTTTGGTAGTGTCTGCTTTGCCTCTGAGAAACTTAGTCGTGAGACAAGTCTTATATCATCAACTGGGGGCTCTGTGCCGTGTGATAAAGGGGTAATATTAGTCACTGAGCAAAATTTAAGCTTCGACTGGGTCCACTCTGCATGGCCATGTTTTTATCTCCTGCCACTGCTCATAATATAAGCTGGAGCCCTGAGTAACTATTACTGGCTTTTTGCAGTCTCATTTCATGTCAGGAGAATATCACCCCAGCCCCTGTTTGACACAATGAGCCTGGGACCTCAATAGGCACAGGGTACTTCTGGACCTCATTAATCCACAGCAGTCAAATTGTTAACTACCTCTGCCTATTTAAAGATCAGAAGTCCAGCAGGTTCATGTCTTTAACCCCACAAATCCTTGTTTTTCTGTTCAGTTTTTGATCCATACAGATGTCATATATATCTAGATCATTACAAGTTTATATTTAAAAGAGGTTGGTTTGAAGTGTGAATGCAGAACTCACAGCACCATCTCAATCAAAAATATTATCTTCTAAATTGTCTATAGCAGTAGTTCTCACTTCTTTCCCAAGTGTACAATGGAGTTTTACTGGGGCTATATGACATGTGGTATCATGACAGAGTGAATGCTGAAGCAGTTGAGAATCTAGCTGTTTTCATTTAAACCAGATGTTAAAGAGATTTGCAAAGATGTAAAACTATGCCACTCTTCTCAGTAATCTTTTGTCTTGGGAATTATGTCTTTTTTTAATTTAAAAAATGTTGCTTCTATTAACATGTAATGGACTACCTATTTTTAAATTAATTAACATACATTTTAAATTCTGTTTTAATTTCTAAAACTATGTATATTGATAGGTATAATCTACATAAACAAAAGTTCTTTGGAGTCCTCAATCATTTTCAAGAGTGTAAATGGGTCTTGAGACAAAAAAGTTTGAGAACCTCTGGTCTACAATAAATCTATACTAGATTGGGCTACTATCTGGGTGGTATGATCCCATGGATTAGCACAGAGCTTAATACATGTAAGTCTCTCAATGAATGCTTATTCATGCATTCTTTCAACAAATATTTGACTACCTACTACATATAAGGACCAGTGCTAGGCC
Source organism: Delphinus delphis (assembly GCF_949987515.2). NCBI lineage: Eukaryota > Metazoa > Chordata > Mammalia > Artiodactyla > Delphinidae > Delphinus > Delphinus delphis. The sequence goes on along the minus strand of NC_082702.1, from coordinate 2,157,087 downwards.
AGGTTCTTGGCTCATTGCAAATAAAATTGAAATGGCCCTTGCCCTAATTCATTTATTTGATATATATGTCTTTGAGCTTCAGTCTAGCTGGGAAGATACATACATTAAGTTGACAAAATAAACCTTTAAAAATTGCGGTGTGGACTTTGAAGAAAAAACCAGGATGCTGAAATGAGGTGGGGAGGGGGAGGGTTTTATATGGTGGTTAGATAGGGCAGTCAGGGAAGGCTTCTCTGAGGACAAGGAGCTAAAACTAAATTGTGAGAAAGAGCCAGCCCTGGGAAGAGCAAGGGGAAGAACATTCTAGACAAATAAAATAGCAATATACAAAGACCATAAAGGAAAAAAATGGAAAAGACACCAGAATGTCTGGAGGATAGCAAGAATGGGGTAGAAGGGCATAAAATGAGGTTTTACAGGTATGCAAAAACCAGTTCTTTAGGAACTGTAGGCCAAGATAAAGATCTTGAATTTAATCCTAAATGTGATAAGGAGCCATTAAAGACTTTTAAATAAGGTCTGACATAATCCACTAAGAGATGATTCACGTTGCTGTGTGGAAAACTAGAGGACTAGAGATAGGAAAGAGAGGAAGCAGGAAGACCAGTTAGGAGGCAGCTGTCCAGGCAGGATGACAGTGCTCTGAACTAGCATGGTGGCAGTGGAGACAAGGAGAGGTGAACAAATACAAGACACAAAAGAGACAAAAATTGCTGATAATTTGTGTATGTGTGGCAAAGGAAAAAAGTATTGCAAATGATTCCTACATTTCTGGTTTGAATGACTGGGTAGATGGAAGTGTTATTTAGTGAGTCTTCGAGTCTCAGGTTTGGGCAGGGGAAGAGCAGAAAACCTAGAGCTCTCTTTTGGATATGTTATATTTGAAATGCTTATGCTCAAGCAAGTGAAGATGTTGAGTGGGTATTCGGGAGAGGTCTGCTAGAGCTCTTAACTCTGGAAGTTTTCCGCACAGAGCTCGTTTGTTGCGTGAATAGTCAGGTTAAGATAAACACTACTTTACAAAATAAATTTAAAAATCAGTTCTTCAGGGCTTCCCTGGTGGCGCAGTGCTTGAGAGTCCACCTGCCGATGCAGGGGGCACGGGTTCGTGCCCCGGTCTGGGAAGATCCCATGTGCCACGGAGCGGCTGGGCCCGTGAGCCATGGCCGTTGAGCCTGCGCGTCCGGAGCCTGTGCTCCGCGACGGGAGAGGCCACAGCAGTGAGAGGCCGGCGTACGGCAAAAAAATAAAATAAAATAAAATCAGTTCTTCAGTATTTAGTACTCTCGTGTACACATTCAGTGCTGGATAGGTAATTATCTTAGTATACAAATTTGTATAGTTCCTCAGTAATGCAAATCTAACCAATTTTTTAAAGAGTAAACTTACTTTTATTTGTTAACCCTCTCAAGGAATTTCAAGATAACAGAAAACCAAACATTCACATTAAAAGCAACCAACTATTTCACAAAAACTGCTTCTAAATTCAAATATTAAACAAACAGTTAATTACACATAAGATTAAAGATAGGCAAAGGAGAACCCTGTCACAAGTCTGATGTTAGAAAAGAAAAATGCTATGTCAAGTCTGGCAGATGGGGTTAAGGTTCAGAACTACAAGAGTTCCTGTATGCCAGGAAGGCTCATCTACACAAAGTTCTACTCACATGTCCCTGTCCAAGAGGACACTAGGCACCTTCTCTCACAGGAAGCAAAATCACTCAGAAGTCAAGTTATCACATGCTAATCAAAATACTTTTTTAAAAAATACAGGGTTATTCACATACTTTTTTACTTTTATTTTTTTTTCCGGTACGCGGGCCCCTCACTGTTGTGGCCTCTCCCGTTGTGGAGCCCAGGCTCCGGACGCGCAGGCTCAGCGGCCATGGCTCACGGGCCTAGCCGCTCCGCCGCATGCGGGATCCTCCCGGACTGGGGCATGAACCCGTGTCCCCTGCATCGGCAGGCGGACTCTCAACCACTGCGCCACCAGGTATTCACATGCTTTTTTCTCACATTGGTTTGCCAACCAGAAAGCTCTAATCCTGAACTGGCAAAATGGTAGACACTCATTTATTCAACCATTGAATAAACAGGTATTATCAAATACATCCAGACACTAGGGATAAAATGATAAAGGAGATGCAGTTGCTGCTTTCATGGGGTATATGGTTCATGGATGACACCAAACGATTAAAAATAGCCACACAAATAAGATGAGTGACAAGCAGTAAATGTGATGAAGATGCACTGTGCTATAAGCATGTATAATGAGAGAATCTGATCTACACTGTGCTATAAGCATGTATAATTAGAGAATCTGATCTGGACCAGGTGCTGAAGAAGGACATTCCACGCCTAATTAACAGTACGTACAAAGGTTAGGAGGCAGAGAGGAGTATGGAGAACCATGCAGCTAGAATACAGACTGGCTTAAGACAAAGGATGGAGCAAGAAGTCAGACCTTGCAAAGCCCTGTAGGCCATTTAAAGACTGGAGATCCCTGACAACCACAACCTTTGGCATGCCACAGGAATTCCCCGCAGGGGTGACCAGCCAGCACTCAAACCTCACACAAGTCTCCTGAAAAGTGGCATGATTTCCCCACATACTCACATGTCAACACCTCAGAACGTGATTAGAATGTTATGGAGAGGTGATCTGGCTTCCACAATGCAGATCGTCAGGCCAGGAGAACATGCACTCTTATCTGGTTCGTTTTGCCAAAGGCCCATCAAATATAAATCTAAAGAGAACAGGAAAAAGACAATCATTGAGATTAAAGTAAAACATGAATAAGAAAGCAGAAAAAGAGCTGGAGATAAAAGATACATATTTTATAAATTATACATATATATACATATACATAGAATACATATATATTCAGTAGCCATAAAAAAGAATGAGAAATATCTTATGGAATGATTTCCAAGATACATTGTTAAGTGAAAGCCAAGGTGCTGAACCTTGAACACAGTATGCTTCATTTGTTAAACTAAAAGGCAAATGCAATATATACATATTTGCTTCAATATGCATGAAATACCTTTGGAAAGATAATTCACAAAATTAGTGATGCTGGTTATCTGCAGGGAGGGAAACTGGTGGCTGAGAGAAGGGATATGGGAAGCAAATTTTCAGTGTATACCCTTTTCTCCGTTTTGAATTTTGAGCCACACAAATAAATTACCTATTAAAAGTTAAAGCAAACACATTAATATTAACTTGATTAATATTAGTCAAAGTTCTAGACTAATGCATATGAAGATTTTAATAAAAATGAACACTGTCAAGGAAAATAAAAATTACCAAAACCGACTAGCAAAGGAATAGGAAAAAAAAGTAGGAAAAACCTTACAAAGAATTCCTATGTACTAAGACTCTCTAGAACATTTTTTTTTTTTTGGTGGTACGCGGGCCTCTCACTGTTGTGGCCTCTCCCGTTGCGGAGCACAGGCTCCGGGCGCGCAGGCTCAGCAGCCATGGTTCACGGGCCCAGCCGCTCTGCAGCATGTGGGATCTTCCTGGAACGGGGCACGAACCCGCATCCCCTGCATCGGCAGGCGGACTCTCAACCACTGCGCCACCAGGGAAGCCCCTCTAGAACATTTTAATAGCCTAGCACAGGGATTTTCAACCCCACAGGCTCTATGAGATTAAAAACTAATATTTACTGAGCACTTCCTATATGCAAGATACAGCATCAAGCATTATATGTATTTGCAGCTCCTCGTAAAATATCTCTGAGATACGTGACCTCATGACCTGTTTTACATGTAAGGAAACTGAAGGTCATGGAGTCTCACTCAAACCTGCATACCTAGCAAATGACTCCAGAGTCAGACTCTTCAACCACTATGCTAACATAATTTTATGCCAACAAATTAGGAAAACCTTAAAGAAACGTATCACTTTCTAGGGAAGCAGAAGTTACTTGAAATCTCAGTTTGACTGGAAATGTCCTTCAGATGCCCAAGGAGCCAATTATTCTTAGTCTGTACAAATTGTTCCAGAGCATTTAAAAGACAGAAGGCTTGCCAGTTTATTCAACTAAATTAGGAGTGGCCTTCAAGAACATATTTCTTACAATGAAATAGCTGTCTTGTATGAGGCACTTGCTCTATGTCAGGCTTTGGGTTAAGTTCTTTAAAAATGATCCGGGTAGGACTTCCCTGGTGGCACAGTGGTTAGGAATCTGCCTGCCAATGGAGGGGACACGGGTTCGAGCCCTGGTCCAGGAAGATCCCACATGCCACAGAGCAACTAAGCCTGTGTGCCACAACTACTGAAGCCCATGCGCCTGGAGCCCGTGCTCCGCAACAAGAGAAGCCACCGCAATGAGAAGCCCGCTCACCACAACTAGAGAAAAAGCTCGCGCGCAGCAACAAAGCCCCAATGCAGCCAAAAATAATAAATAAATAAAAATAAAATTAAAAAAAAAAAGATCCGGGTGCTGCTTGGAAAACAGTCTGGCGGTTCCTTAAAAGGTTAAGCAGTTACCACAAGACCCAGAAATTCCTTTTCTGGGTGACACGAAAACATATGTCCACATAACAACTTGTACATGAATGTTCACAGCAGCATTATCATAAGAGCCAAAAAGTGGAAACAACTCAAATGCCCATCATTTGATGGACCCATTGTTTGATAAATGGATAAATAAAATGTAGTATATCCATACAACAGAGAATTTGGCAATAAAAAAGAATGAAGTACTGATACATGCTACAGCACTGATGAACTCTGAAAACATTATGCTAAGTGAAAGGAGCCAGTAATAAAAGCCCAGAATATTGTGTGATTCCATTTATATGAAATGTCCAGAGTAGGCAATGACAAAGTAGATTAATGGTTGCCTAGGGCTGGGGCAGAAGGGAATGGAGAGTGAGGATTTCTTTTTAGGGTAATGAAAATGTTTGAAAATTGACTGTGGTTATGGTTGCACAACTCTGAATATATTAAACACCACTGAATTATACACTTCAGGTGGGTGAATTGTACGGTATGTGAATTAATTACAGCGAGATAAAATTGTTATTTAAAAATATGCATCTGGTTAAATTCTCCCAATAATCTTAATGAAACTAGAACTAATATACTTGTTTTATGGATGAGAAATCTGCATCTCAGATAGGACGTCATTTACTCAAGGTCGTAATCTAACTGGTTGAGAAAGCCAAGATTCACACCTAGGTCTTTCTGTCTACAATGCCTACTACTTCCCAACACAATCCTAATGCAAATACAGTGAAAATCTTCAAAAAATGGCCCCCTTTTTTGTGAAGACATAAACTGATGGCTAACAGGTTCACAAGGGCAATCTCCTAAGAACAAAAAAAATTCCTGTATTATTAAGCATTCCAAACCTACAGTAAGAGAGAAGGCTGCCCATTTAAAAACCTGGCAAATGGTTTTCCATCTCAAATGGGTTTTACTTTAAGAGTGCCCTGGAGGACAGTAAAAGTAATAGCTATCGTTTATTAAACTTTTACAATGGGCAAGGCCTGGCACCAGGCACTTTATGTGCGTTAGTATGTTTAATCTTTATAACAACTCTATGAGGTAGATACTATTATTATCCAAGTCTCATAGATCAGAAGTGAGCATTGGGAGGTTAGTATCTTGTCCCAGGTTACATGCTAGTAGTTGGTAGAGTCAGGAATCAAACCCAAATCTGTTAGACGCCTGAGCTCTCACTATCACTGGATACATTTCTAGGCTATTAAATTTGAAAGCCATAATGAAATGGATCATTCTTGAGAGGAAGGCAGATAATAAAAACTTGGCAAATATCAAGGGAGTGCTTTCCTTAAAAAGTGCTGTAAGCCCTTGCCATTTACCGGCAACTTTCTTTTCATTTCCAAGAAACAAATCCTGTGCCTTATAAATTGTACCACTCCAGGGAAGAGAGACGAAAGTCTTTCATTTTAACAACAAAGCACAGGAGTTTTAACCCCAAATATGTCTTATTGTGAAACAGTGACAGCTAATATTAATTGAAAATTTATATGTGCCAGAAATTTTTCTAAGCAGTTTATGAAGTGTTAGCTTACTTAATCTTCAAGACAATTGTCTGAAGTAGGTACTATTATGATCCCTATTTTAGGGATGAGTTAAGGGAGGCATAGAGGTTGGGTGACCAGCCCAAAGTCACATGGCTAATAAATGGCCAGGATTTAAACCCAAGTCATCTAGCTCCACCCTCTAGCACTTATTCTATTTGACTGATTCTCAAAAAAGAATGTGAGATAGCTAATATTTGACTCACTAGACACCCAACATTACGCAAGGCCTTTCACATGTATTGATCAACTTAACAACCTGAGGAGGTAGGTATGTTAGCATAATACCTGTTTGTAAGATGAGGAACACGAGGCTTAGAATGCTGGTTAACTTGCCCAAACACAACCAATTAATACATATCAGAACCAAGTCTTTCTGACTCCATATCGTACCACTAGTCACTGTGTCATGAAATTCTATGGGGCCAGCAGACTACAGCCTTCAGGCCAAATCTGGCCCACTGTTTCTCAACAGTCCACACATAAAATAGTTGAATTAAAAAGTGGCTAAGTGATGGGGAAAAAATCAAAATAATACTTTGTGACACATGAAAATTATATGAAATCCAAATTTCAACGTCCATAAATACAGTTTTATTGGACACAGCCACATCCATGTTTATATACTATCTACGGTGCTTGCACACTACAATGGCTCAGCTAAGTAATTCCGAAAGATACCACATATCCCACAAAGCCTAAATATTTACTATTTGGCCCTTTACAGAAAAGGTTTACAGACACCCATTCTTTAGTATTAAATTTAAAACTCTTAGTGAAATGGAGGGGGAGTGTGTAAAAAGTACTCCCCAAAAGGAAGAAAAAGCATGGCTTTAAAGGGTGACTGGAGTAGGAATGGAAACTTCCAACTATCAAGGAACAAATTTCTCTGTTCCATAACGTGTTCCAAGGCCTCGAAAACAGTGGAGGGCTTCCCAGTTCCTTTGAATTAACTGGTTCACAGAGGTTTACAATCCCTAAGCTGTTTTAATTGGAAAGAACTTTGCATAATGAAAATAACAACAGCTGATAGTTATAGAACTATCCCTACGATTCCAGGTGCTGTAACATAAGATTTCCATTTAATCCTCCGACAACCAGGGAAGTTAGGGTGCCATTGTTATCCAATTCTGTGGATGACCTGGAGCCTCAGGAGGTTAAGCACATTGCCCAAGGAACTAAAGCTGATAAGAGCTCAGGCCTCTAACCCTGGCTTCTGCCTTCAGAGACTACACTCTTAACAAGACATCACTTAATTTTAACCTAATAAATCTGCAAATATTGAGGACATGCACAATTTCCTGAGAAAATATAAAGTACCAAAACTATCAAAATACCGTTGGGGGGGTATACATAAACTTCCTACCAACTCCCAGGGAGCAAATAATTGTGTGCCACAAATTGATCTGAGGGTGTGGAGAGAAGGGAGCCCTCCTACACTGTTGGTGGGAATGTAAATTGGTATAGACATCGGAAAACGGTATGGAAGTTCCTTAAAAAACTAAAAACAGAGCTACTGTATGATCCTACAACCCCACTTCTGGGCATATATCAGGAGAAAAACATGGCCCGAAAGTATACATGCTCCCCAGTGTTCAGAGCAGCACTATTTACAATAGCCAGGACAGGGAAGCAACCTAAATGTCCATCAGCAGAGGAATGGATAAAGAAGATGTGGTGCATATATACAATGGAATATTACTCAGCCATTAAAAAATAAAATGCCATTTGCAGCAACATGGATGGACCTAGAGATAGTCATACTGAATGAAGTAAGTCAGAGAAAGACAAATATGAATAACGGAATCTTAAAAAAAAAAACTTATCTACAAAACACAAACAGACTCACCAACTTAGAGAACGAACTTATGGTGGGGAGGGAAGAATTGTTATGGAGTTTGGGATTAACATATACACACCACTGTATTTAAAATGGATAACCAACAAGGGCCTACTGTATACCACAGGGAACTATGCTCAATATTATGTAACAACCGATTCTTATCGAAGGCCATTTCCTAGACTCAGTGCTACGCGTCTCACAAGCTTCCTCTTATTCAAGTCTATGGTAATCACTGGAAATCCCGAATTCGGAGGAAATACTGCGGTGGAACAGACTTAGGGAGGCGGGCCCGGGACTTCAGCAGCTGTTCGTGGACAGTTTCTCGGTTTCTCGCTGTTTAAAACACCCGGGGGCGAGGCTGGAGGTCTTCGCTGGGCCCAGCTGAGAAGCAGCCCCGCAGAAGGGAGAGGATGAGGGAACCGAGATTGTGCGGTCACCGGGGAGCCCATTTCCTACGGCCTGAGTCCAGCACGAGGCCTGACGGGGACGCCAGGAAAGTTGCCGCAAAAGAGGGGAATCCGACGCCCCGAGAGACCCCACAACGCTAGCTCACCGACTTCGCAGGCCCGAACGCCCAGGACTGGGCCGTATCACTTCCCACGGCGGTTCGAGATAGTGCCGAGGGCCCGAGGCCCTCTGCGCATGCGCCTTGGGCCGGCCTTTCTGTTGGGCTCACGACAGAGCGTCGGAGTTTCCGGGGTTCTCCTATGGCTGTGGACTAGTTGCCCAGTCCCTCGGTAGAGAACAGTCAGTAGAACTATGACCTCCAGCCACTACTGTCTTAGAGTCACAGGTCTCTAAGTTGAGCCCTACTCACGGATTAGGACAGGGATAGGACCCAGGAATGGGTATTTTCTTGGTCAATGAGTACGAACTTTGCGCGCAGACGCGCCGTAAGGGCCCCCTACTCAAGGGCGCCTAGGAAACCGTCAGTAAAACGAGACGAGTTTTGCCCTTAAGGAGCTCACGGAGGCACCGGAAGCAGATAAAAAACAACGGGCGAATGTAGGGTATCCGTTAGCTATACCCAAGCGTCTGTTATAGAGCTTGGTGAGCTGTGTTTTGAGACACATTACTTTCATATCTTGATCTAGGCAGTGGATTAATCTTTTAAAAATAAATTTCAATTTTAGAATTCCATGAGATCATATTTTGAATAATTTCATTATGTTCTGGGGAAAAGAGAAATTGCATGACAGAATGAAAACTGAGAGAGCAGGCACTTGTCAGTACGAGTATCCACCGCACCTAAACGGTGCCTGGGACAGAATGGATGCTCAGTGAATGGTTCTCAGATCACAGAAGTCTTTAAAAGGGCGTGCTGCACCAAAAGTTAGAGTTCCGGGTAAGTGAACCATCCGCTAGATTGGCTGATAAAACCAAGTTTTCATTCGTCACAAGGTAGCCTAGTGTGAGAAGTAGGGTTGCTTTATTTAGCAAATAAAAGTACAGGATAACCCAGTTAAATTTGAATTTCAGATAAACAACATAAATTTTTTAGCCTTATTATGTCCCATACTGGATTTCCTATATTTTATCTGGCACCCTAGCGATAAGGCAACGTGTTAAGGTGGGGAGAGAAGATGATTTCATTCCTTTTAGAGCATTGGAGAAGGGGGAAAAAAGCACATCTGGAATTTATAAATAAATGCCTCCAATTATGAAGCACGACTGAAGACCGTGCTTGAGAAACTTTGATATAAAAGTGCCTAGCCCTGTGCTAAAGATTGTATTTACATTATCTTAATTGAAATGTCCCATGCAGTAGGATAATTATTTTTATTTTACAAATGAAGAAAGAGGTTGCTTGTCCAAGTTCCCACATTTTCGTTCAGTCACCCCAAAAATAGTTATTGAGAATATTTTTGTGTGCTGGTCTGGTATTTTTATTCCACACACAGTCTGCCTCTGAGTTTGAAAATTTCAGTCTCTGCTCACTCCTTAGGCTCCCCGCCGCTTCCCCACTCCAGCTGCAGTTTCCATGGTAACACACTGAGCCTGCCTCTGTAGCTAACTAGAGATGAGAGCTCTTGAAGGGGAACAAGCCGGAACCATTGACGTCAACCTAACCTGGCTGGGGGATGTGGAGGACTTCCTGAAGCCCTAAAGCCGGCTCCTTCAGTGGTTTATGAAATATGTATGATGTGTTAAAATCTGTCCTTGGACGGGGTCTCTGCAGAAAAACAAAAAGTTGTCTATGTGAACCTCTGCAGACCCCACAGAGTCATAGGTTTTCAGTTCAGAAGCTGCTGCAAGCAACAGGGAGATTAACATTTTGCATGTTTAACACATTAATTCGTTTAGTCTGTTGCTTGATCATTTAGTCTGATCAACCAATAATTATCAGAAGGGACCTGTTTTTTTTTTTGTTTGTTTGTTTGTTTGTTTGCGGTATGCGGGCCCCTCACTGTTGTGGCTTATCCCGTTGCGTAGCACAGGCTCCGGACGGGCAGGCTCAGCGGCCATGGCTCACAGGCCCAGCCGCTCCGCGGCATGTGGGATCTTCCCAAACCGGGGCACGAACCGGTGTCCCCTGCATCGGCAGGCGGACTTTCAACCACTGCGCCACCAGGGAAGCCCGAAGGGACCTGGTTTTCTATGTGTCAAACAGTGCTAGATCCTGAAGATACAATTGCTATCAAAACACTTACGGTCTCTACCTTCCTGTTCCTTAGAGTCCAGCAGGAGAGACTTTTATTTATTTGTTTGTTTTTTATGATCTTTTTTTAAATTGAAGTATAGGCTTTCCTGGTGGCGCAGTGGTTAAGAATCTGCCTGCCAATGGAGGGGACACGGGTTCGAGCCCTGGTCCAGGAAGATCCCACATGTTGCAGAGCAACTAAGCCTGTGTGCCACGGCTACTGAGCCCACACGCCACAACTACTGAAACCCACGTGTCGAGAGCCTGAGCTCTACAATAAGAGAAGCCACCGCAATGAGAAGCCCTTGCACTGCAACTAGAGAAAGCCCGCACGCAGCAACGAAGACACAATGCAACCAAAAATAATAAAATTAAAAAAAAAAAGAATAAGGCCACACAGTAATTTTGGCCCTTGAGATCAAAAAAAAAAAAAAATGAAGTACAATATTATATGTTACAAGTGTACAATATAGATATTCACAATTTTAAAAGGTTATACTCCATTTATAGTTATTATAAAGCATTGGCTATATTCCCTGTGTTGTACAGTATATACTTGTAGCTTAGTTTATGTGTAATAATAGCCTGTACCTCTTAATCCTCTACCCCTATATTTTCCCCTTCCCTCTTTCCTCTTCCCTCTTCCCTCTGATAACCACTAGTTTGTTGTCTATGAGTCTGCTTCTCATTTGCTATATTCACTAGTTTGTTATATTTTTTAGATTCCACATATAAGTGATATTATACAGTATTTGTCTTTCTCTGTCTGATTTATTTCACTTAGCATAATCCCCTCCAAGTCCATCCATGTTGTTGCAAATGGCAAAATTTCATTCTTTTTTATGGCTGAGAGTATCCTATTGTATGTATGTACCACATCTTCTTTATCCATTCATTTGTTGATGGACACTTAGGTTGTTTCCATATCTTGGTTATTCTAAATAGTGCTGCTGTGGACACTGGGGTACATGTATCTTTTCAAATTAGTGTTTTCAATTTTTTCAGATATGTACACCTGAGGAGTTGAATTCCTTGGTCAAATGGTAGTTCTATTTTTAGTTTTTTGAGAAAACTCTGTACTGTTTTCCACAGTAGCTGTACCAATTTACATTTCCACCAACAGTATACAGGGTTCCCCTTTTCCCGTATCCTCGCCAACCTTTGTTATTTGTGTTCTTTTGTTATTTATTTGTTTCTTTTGTTATTTTATTATTTGTTCATTCATCACTATATTCTGAGAGCCCATTATGTGTGAGACATATTAGAGTCTGGGGGATACAGAGTGAATTTAAAAAGCAGAACAAGATGCTGTGCTGCATGGAAACAGACCTGATAGAATTGAGGTCAGGTATTAAACAGATAATCACAAACATGGCAAATATTTACTAAGTACCTACTATGGTGCCAGGCACTGTTTTAGGCAAAGGAACTATAGCAATGAACAAAATAGACTTGGTATCTGTTCTCATGGAGTTTACATTATGGTAGGAAGAGGGAAATATATGTAAATGAATCAATTAGTGTTCTTTTTCTTTCAGTTTCAACATACAGGATATTCAACTCAAATTGACTTAAATAAAAAGGAGAATTTATTGGCCTAATTAAATGAAAATGCCAGAGGTATAGGTGGTGTCATCTATTTAGAAACATAATTTATATCATTGCAGATTCTATGCTTTTTTTGCCCAATACTCCCTCCCCCAGCTTCTTGCCACAGAAGCCCTCTGTTCTACGGAGAACTGGTTATTGTTTGACCCAGGCCTGGTCACTCTATTCTATTGCTGTGACCACTGTGATTGGCTCAGGGATGAGCACATGACTCCAGGTGAGCCATTCAGAGACTCACCTGGAACTTTTCCCTGAGGGCTATAATGAATGACATTCTCTTTGCGGGGGTGCTAAACTGGTCTTGTCTGCCTATTAGGGAAAAAAGCAAGAGAGTTAGGGTGCCCCCCCCAACTCTCTCTTCTGATGCTTAGAGGAGATAATGTCTGTAATGGACTTAGTGCAAAGTAAGCTCTCAATAAATGTCAGCCACTTTTGTGAGTGAGTTACAAAGGGAGCATGAGAAGAAATTCTTTGTAGGGACTGGAAGATTGTGGGTTTGTTGACCACTTCAAAATAAAGTAAATCAGGAGGTTTCTTGGAGAGCATAGAATGAAACAAATGTAGATGTACTGTACAGAGGAATATTTCCTCCAGGCCATGATGAGGTTTTATGAGCTGTCCAGGATTCACTGCAGAACACAGTTGCCTGGAGGCAAAATGCTTGGACCAACCCATTCAAACTTTGACTGACACTGTCTTAGTCCATCAAGGCTGCTATAACAAAATACCGTAAACTGGATGGCTTATAAACATCAAACCCTTATTTCTCACAGTTTTGGAGGCTGGGAAGTCTAAGATCATGGTGCAAGCAGATTTGGGGTCTACTGAGGGCCTGTCTTTTAGCTGTTTCCTCACATGGCCAAAGGGTTAAGGGATCTCTGTGAGGCCTCTTTTATAAGGGCACTAATCCCATTTATGAGAGCTCTGACTCTCATGACCTATCACCTCCAAAAGGTCCCTTCTAATACCATCACCTTGGGGGTTCGGATTTCAACATATGAATTTTGTGGGAGACAAACATTCAATCCATAGCAGACATCTTCCCTGGATAAGATTCTACAGAAGAAAAGATACATAAGACTTGATCCCACCCATTAAAGATTTTACAATGAATAGGGTAGCAGAGAAGGCCAGAACCAGTAACAATGCAGGTCCCCTGAGCTTCTACAACAGCCTCCATTTATAAGGCTGGAGGAAGATGGGGCAAGCCCCATCTGCACATTTATTTACATAAGGAATATTTTTTACCATATGTAACATGCCGGGCATTGTGCTAGGTGCTGGAGATTTTGTTTTGAACTAACTTGATGTCTTTTTCTTATTGGAACCTATAATCTAGTGGTCAGCGAACTTTCAGCGAAAGAAAAACAAAAACAAAAAACCCAGATAAATATTTTAGGCTTTGTGGGCCATACAGTCTCTGTTTTAACTATACAACTCTGACATTTTGTGCAAAATCTACCACAGACAATCTGTATGTAAATGAACGTGACTGTGTTCCGTTTGATTAGGGACACTGAAATTTGAATTCCACATGATTTTCCCATGTCACAAAATATTCTTCATTTGATTTGTTCTCAACCATTTAAAAATATTAAAACCATTCGTCACTCATGGGCCATACAAAAACAGGCAGTGGGCTGGATTTGACCCATAGGCCATTAGTTTGCTACCTGCTGGCCTCATGAGAAACACAGTTAACAGACAAATAAATCATCAATTAATTACGTTGTTGCAAATTTCTCTTGCCTTACTGGGTTCACCACTCCCTTCATGAAGTATCTGGTTTTTCCTGGACGGAGGGTTGAATGGACGGATGGACAGACATTGTGTATAAACTGAGTATTATAAATACTCAGTTTTGAGCACACACAGTCTTATGTCTTACTGGGCTGGTTTCTGCCTTCTGGATGTGCCCCCTTGCTGGATGTCTGCATCACCAGCCTGAGAAATTCATGACCTTAAGAATGTACTATTAGGGAATTCTCTGGTGGTCCAGTGGTTATGACTCTGTGCTTCCACTGCAGGGGGCACGGGTTAGATCCTGGCTGGGGAACTAAGATCCCCCATGCCACATGGTGCATAATAAAAAAAAAAAAAAAGGTACTATTACTGAGCAAGAGTGAAGGAGAAAACAATGAAATAATGAATGATTCAAGACAGGACCTTTGTCTCAGGATGTTAGATAACTTCTGTGGTTTCTATAATGTCTTGTTCATTGAGATTCGTCCTCCCAGCTAGATGGTAAAATCCTTAATGTTGAGTTCATCACAGCTCCATCCTGGACCGGCTCTTCTCCATCCACACTAGCTCCCTGGGAAATCTTACACACCCATACGGCTTCAAGGCCCACCTGCCTTTCACATCTCTATCCTCAACCACAAACTCTCTTCTGGGCTCCTAAACTTTATATCCACTTATGACCTGGGCATTCTTCCCAGGTGGAACTGATACCTCAGACTCAAAAAAATTCAAAATTGATCTCATCAAGCCCATCCCCCCTACTCCACCCGTCCCCAAATCCACTTTTTCCAATTTTCTCAAACTCACAAAATGGTGCCACCAGCTGTAAAGACCAGGAATCTGGATGGTATCCTTGACTCTCCTCTATTCCTCAACTTCAGCATCAAATCCATCAGTCCTGTCTCCAACATGCATCTTCAGCTTCCCCTCCTCCTTCCTATATCACCCTTGATTCCTGCCACTTCTGTTTCATCCGGTCCCACCTCCCTGGTCGATTCCTCATTTCTCTTGCGTAGGCAAGTGTATTAGTTCTCCAGGCTGCCATTAAAAAATGTATCCTAAACTGAGTGGCTTAAACAATAGAAATTTATTCTCCCTCTGTTCTGGAGGCCAGGAGTCTGAGACCAGGATCTTGGCATTTGTTTTCCTCTGAGGACTGTGAAGGAGACTGTTCGTGCCAGTCTTCTAACTTCTGGTTCTTTGCTGGAAATTCTTGGCATCCCCTGTAGAACACCAATGCATGCTTGTAGGTGCATCACCCAGATCTCTGTCTTCATGTTCACAAGGCATTCTCTCTGTGTGCGTGTGTCTCTGTGTCCAAATTTCTCCTTTTTATAAGGACATCAGTCATATTGGATTAGGGGCCCACTCTCCTCCAGTGTGACTCATCTTAACTAATTACATCTGCAACAACCCTATTTTCAATAAGGTCCTATTTTGAGGTGCTGGGGGTTAGGACTTCAACATAGGAATTGGCGGTGAGGGGGTCGGGAGGACATAATTCAACCCATAACAGCCAATGTACCAGCCCCTCTGCTGGTCTTCCTTCCTTCCATTCATTCCCCAACCTGGGCAAGAATGAACTTTATAAAATGCAGCAACTTTATAAAAAGGAGCCTGCTGGAGTCTTATTCTTATGTGTCTCCTTTCTCCTCCCTTCGCTCTTCCTTCTCAAGGACCCAGTTCTCCTTTGAGAGGGGGGCGCAGGGGAAGGGGAGAGGATATGGCCCCCACGTACCCCCAACACTTTCTCTCTCAGGCATGGCCAGTGTAGAGGGTCCAATGGTTACCCCCCAAAGATACGTCCTCATCCAAATCCCTGGAACTTGTGAATGTTAACCTTTGGAAAAAGGGTCATTGCTGATGTAATTAAGTTAAAGATGTTGATACGAGGTCATCCTGGATTGCCTGAGTGGACCCTGAATCCAAAGGCAAAGGTCCTTATGAGAGTGAGACAGAGAGAGATGAGATAGACAGAGGGGAGACGATGGGGAGGAGGAGGAAGGGTGCCCTCAGTGGGCAATCGGACGGGGGCAAGACTCTTACCCTCCCCTGATTCAGACCTTTGGAAATGGTCCATCCATCCAGTTATGGATGAGAAGGGGAAATACTTGGTTGGCTTCCCTGCCCTGACCAGGGCACGATGCTTCACTCTGGCTCAGATGGGAAGAGGAACGTAGCAGCTGGTGGGCTCTGCACACATATCTGAATCACGGAGAGGGCTCCCAACTGCCTGGGAGGGTCTGCACTCACCCCACAACTATCCCTGTACCCAAGGGGGCAGGGCATCAATTAGCAAAGGGAACATAGCAGGACGGGTCATGAGCGAGATCATGAAAGGAAGGAAGGAAACAACATTATATTTTAATACTCTCAGTGCACACTTTTCGGACAAATTTCATTTTACACTGGGTCCCACGAGCTGTATAGCCAGCCCTGCTTTCAGGAGGTAATCTCTTTCCTCCCAGAGGGTGGACACAATTGGCTCTACCTCCTTCTAGAATTCCTCTGCCCAGAAAGGCACATTTAGACACGATCTTGGTCCTACAGGGGTCCCGCCCTCCACAGACACTGTACGGCAGTTCTTCTCAGGGGCCAAGGCAGGAATGTGGGTAATGTCCTTGTCAGTCTCCCCTCCACACCTGGCACATACCATCACCCGCCAGCCCCGCCAGTTCTGCCTCCTGAAATAGCTCTTTCCTCAGACCTGATCTCATTGTTTCCAATACAGTGAAGGCCACCACTACATTAGCTTGGGTCCCTGAAATCACATTCTATCTCCCTGGCGTTTTACCCCCTGGAATCCATTCTCCATAGCCTTTTTAAACAAATCGAAGTATAGTTGACTTATAATATTGTGTTAGTTTCAGGTGTACAGCAAAGTGATTCAGTTATATTTTTTTCAGATCCTTTTCCATTATAGGTTATTACAAGATATTGAATATAGTTCCCTGTGCTATATAGTAAGTCCTTGTTGCTTATCTATTTTATACTAATATATAGTAGTGTGTGTCTGTTAATCCCATACTCCTCATTTACCCCTCCCCTTTCCCCTTTGGTAACCATATGTTTGTTTTCTATGTCTGTGAAACTGTTCCTGTTTGGTAAATAAATTCATTTGTATTGTTGTTTAGATTCCACATATAAGTTATATAATATTTGTCTTTTCTGACTTACTTCACTCAGGATAGTAATCTCTAGGTTCATCCATGTTGCTGCAAATGGCATTATTTTGTTCTTTTTTATGGTTGAGTAGTATTCCATTGTATATATGTACCACATCTTCTTTATCCACTCCTCTGTCGATGGGCATTTAGGTTGCTTCCATGTCTTGGCTATCGTAAACAGTGCTGCAGTGAACATTGGGTTGCATGTATCTTTTTGAATTAGAGTTTTGTCCAGCTCTATGCCCAGAAGTGGGATTGCAGGATCATATGGTAACTCTATTGTTAGCTGTTTAAGGAACCTCCATACTGTTCTCCATAGTGGCTACACCAATTCACATTCCCACCATCAGTGTAGGAGGGTTCCCTTTTCTCCACATCCTCTCCAGCATTTATTATTTGTAGACTTTTTGATGATGGCCATTCCGACTGGTGTGAGGTGATACCTCCTTGTAGTTTTGATTTGCAGCTCTCTAATAATTAGTGATGTTGAACATCTTTTCATGTGCTTTTTGTATGTCTTCTTTGGAGAAATCTGTATGTCTTCTTTGGAGAAATGTCTATTTAAGTCTTCTACCCATTTTTTGATTGGGTTTTTTGTTTTCTGATATTGTGTATTTTGGAAAGTAAGCCCTTGTCAGTGGCATCATTTGCAAATATTTTCTCCCAGTTTGTAGGTTATTTTTTGTTTTGTTTGTGGTTTCCTTTGCTGTGCAAAAGCTTATAAGTTTGATTAGGTCCCATTTGCTTATTTTTGCTTTTATTTCTTTTGCCTTGGGAGACTGATCTAAGAAAATATTGCTACAATTTATGTCAGAGAATGTTTTGCCTAGGTTCTCCATAGCCTTTTAAAAATGAAAATCTGACTGTGTTTTCTTCTACCTAAAATCCTCCAAAAGATTCCTATAGTTCTTGAACTGAAAACTCAACTCCCTCCTCACCAAGGCTTGCATGGAGCAGAGACTCCAAGTTCTGTTTGGAAGATCCATGGGGTGGCAACCGGCTTAAAAATAGGTGAACACAGGGTGTGCCTGAATTCTACTGGAAGCTACACTTGTATCCCCTTATGAATGTCTACATCTTATTACCATTCCAAAAAATAGACAATGTTCATCAATACGTACTTTTGGTGTGTGTGTGTGTGTGTGTGCATGCGTGTGTGTGACACAGAGAGAGAGAGAGTATAGACACAGTGAGCTGACAAACAATAACACTGGAAATATTCCCATTCTCTTATGGTTACATTCAGGATATATTTTGGAATTTCGTTCCAAATGGCAATAACCAGGCCCTTCCTCTGTGCTGGTCATGGTCAAAGAGCTTCAGGACACTGAGCTGTTTTATTAGAACATGAAGGGAAAAGACTATCAGCCCCTGAAAATGGGAATAAAACTGGTGAAAAGTGGGATCCAAGGATAACCAGTGAGACACACTGCTCTGGACGACCCAGTGATATGCCTGGGTTCCGTTGCTGGGCTCCTCCCTCTTTCGTTGCACCCTCTCGCCCTCCCCAGGAGAAGTCCTCTCCCTGGGGGCATGCTCTTCAAATACAATCCAGGGTCCACACACCCCTAATTGCTCCCTTGTCCGCCTCTCACATCCTGGGCCACCTTCCTCTGCTCTCATCACCCCAGAGCCAGGTACCAGAGGACTGGGGACGTCCCCTGGGCCTCAGAACCCGCTGAAACCATTCCAACTAGCCACTCCTAAGCTGGCTTCCTCTAGTCGCCCGCTGCCCCCCCAACCCGCACCCACACCCGCACCCGCACCCGCCCGCCCTTGGAAACCACAGCAAAGTCTTGCTCACAGTCCCCCCTCGCTCCCTCCGCCTCCTGGGCAACCTCGGTGCTTCCCTGTGTGGCCTGCCATGGCCCGGTGTGCCCCCTCCTCTTGGGATCTGTGAGTCACAAACTATTTTTTTTTTTTTTGTAATTGAAGTATAGTTGATTTACAATGTTGTGTGAGTTTCTGGTGTACAGCAAAGTGATTCAGATATATAGAGAGATATATTCTTTTATAGATTCTTTTCCATTATAGTTTATTACAAGGTATTGAATATAGTTCCCTGTGCTATACAGTAGGACCTTGTTGGTTATCTATTTTATACATAGTAGTGTGTACCTGTTAATCCCAAACTCCTAATTTATCCCTCCTCCCACCCTTTCCCCTTTGGTAACCATAAGTTTGTTTTCTGTTTCTGTGAGTCTGTTTCTGGCAAACTATCTTTTTTTAAAAATTAATTTTTATTGGGGTATAGTTGCTTTACAATCTTGTGTTAGTTTCTGCTGTACAGCAAAGTGAATCAGCTATATGTATACATATATCCCCTCTTTTTTGGATTTCCTTCCCATTTAGGTCACCACAGAGCGCTGAGTAGAGTTCCCTGTGCTCTACAGTAGGTTCTCATTAATGGCAAGTCACCTTCTGATCCGTTGGCCTTCACATACCTCAGATTTTCTATTAATACACCATATTTTAGGACACACTCTCTCACCAGTTCCTTCTAAACAGGTTTCCACCCACCCCCACGCCCCTGCAATTGCTCTGCTCAAAATCCACCATTGTAGTCAGATCCAGCTGTCACTGTCTGTCCTCGGTTATGTGGCTTCATCACAGCTGTCAACACCGTCGACCTCTTCCTCCTCCTTGAAAACACTTTCTTCCCTTGCCTTCTTTGAACCTCTGTTCTCCTGGCTTCTTGGCCCTGCCTTCTCCTTCAAGCTCCTCCTCTTCTGCTTTTAGGTATAGAAACTGAAGATGTGCACTTTTTTTTTTTGGCCACACCTCTCGGCTTGTGGGATCTTAGTTCCCCGACGGGGGATTGAACCACTGGACCGCCAGGGAATTCCCAAGATGTGCACGTCTTCACCAGGCCGCTCTCACTCAAGGAGCCTAGATGCACACAGGAAGGCACACTGACCAGGGAATGATCATAATTTCCAACATGTACTGAGTGCCTACTCTTTGCCTGTCACATTCCAGGCACCGGCGTGCGTTTAGATGAGCAATTCAGATCACGTTCCTGTTTTCAGGGAGCTGACAGCCTTGTGGGCCACCGTCATCCAGCAAGCAGCATGTAAGAAAGTTCCCACAAGCTTCAAAAAAAGACAGACTGGTCGTCCAGCCAGGGAAGAGCAAGCCGCCATCAGAATCCGTTTAAAACCCATTCGACTGATCCATGGCAACTTGCCTCAGAGAACGCGCTTTTGCGAGCCAAACAATACGTGTCACCACTGTGCTCTGGAAAGTCAGCCAGGGAAAGAGCCTATCAAGGACGGACTCACTCTGATAAACACGCCTCTGGGTGCCAACCAATCAACATGGGTCTCACTTGAGAGACCACAGTCCTACAGACAACGTGAAGCTGTTTATGCCTCCAAAGGCCCGCCAACCTCCGAAAGCCAAACCCTGCATGAAATCAGTCCATTCTGTGCAGAGAGACTGCCTGACTATCACAGCTCGCCCTTGTCATGGTGAAAAATAAACTCGGCCCTGTCCTTTCATTTCAGATGTTAAGTCGTATTAGTCTGCTAGGGCTGCTGTAACAAAGCAGCACAGTCTAGGGGGCTCAAACAACAGAAGTGTATTGTCTCATGATTCTGGAGACTGGGAGGCCGAGATCAAGGTGTCAGCAGCGCTGGTTTCTCCTGAGGCCTCTCTCCTTGGCGTTTAGACAGCCGCCTTCTCCCTGTGTCCTCACACAGTCTTCCCCCTGTGCGTCCCTATTCACTCCTATAAGGACACTGATCAGTGGATTAGGGCCCACCCTAATGACTTCATTTTACCTTAACTATCTCTTTAAAGACCCTAAATCCAAATTCAGTTACATTCTGAGGTGATGGGGGTTAGAACTTCAGTGCATGAATTTGGGGGGATTAGAATTCAGCCCATAACAGAGTAGTAGTCTCATTGTATTTTGACAGAGTAAACGCACAACCACATACATGGTAACAGGTGATTTCTGCATTTCTAAGCTCTCTGTGCTTTCCGGGGACATGTTTCTTTCCTCCAGTGGGAGATACGAAGTCCTTATTCTCCCTGGTTTTTGGACACATGCCATGAGTTCTCCGTAGGAGCCAAATGCGTTTCCCATAAATTCTCTCTCTCCTGGAATGCGCACTGGTTGCCTGCCTGCCCCTCCCACCTGGGTCAGCTTCAGCCTGGGGAATCTAATGTTCCTTGAGCAAAAGTCGAGTGGAGAATAGTGAACGTATGGATCCATCACACTCTAGCCTCTGCCTGTAGGTGTTAATTAGCCCCAGAGAGTTGGGGTCACTTCTCCCTACATGTCCTGTCCTCCCAGTTGGAAAGTAAAAACCCATGCGGCGAATTCCACAGGGCTGGAACCAGCACCCTGCACTTGGCACCAATTAAGGGCCCAGGCGGGGTTAGGTGAGTCTCCCAAAGTTTAAGGAGGCACCAAAAAAACCCTCAGTAATCAACATGTATAATATTTTAGATTCCACATATAAGCACTATTATGGACTCACAGATGTAGAGAACAAAATTATGGATACCAAGTATCCAAGGAGAGGGGTGGATGGGACGAACTGGGAGATTGGGATTGACATACATACACTACTATGTATAAAATAGATAACTAATGAGAACCTGCTGTATAGCACAGGGAACTCCAATCAACGCTCTGTGATGACCTAAATTGGAAGGAAACCTAAAAAGGAGGGGATATATGTACATGTATAACTGATTCACTTTGCTGTATAGCAGAAACTAACACAACATTGTAAAGCAACTATATACTCCAAAAAAATTTTAGAAAAATTTGTTTAAAGATATACAATATTTTAATACAATGTTTTTTAAGAAAATCACATCTAATACAAAACAATCCATGATGAACGATTCACGCTGGGACTCCCAGGCATTTCAGGCCCGGGTAGGGCGGCAGCAGGAACCCTGGCCTCTCTGTGACCCAGCAGACGGGGCGGCAGCCCAGCCCGCACTTACAGGAGAGATTTGTTCTTGCCCATTTCTGATCTTCTGCCCAAATCTGCCTCCTGGGGCCCCAGTCCTTTTTCAAGAGGGGCACTTAGAAGGATGAGAGAAGCAGAAAGGCCCCCCGTGCTGCTCCCAGACTTGTCCTGGACGAGCTGGCATTCCTTCCCTGGAAGGAATTGATCTCTCCTTCTCAGGGAGCAAGACCTTTGGCTGGTCATTAACCTCCAAAGTCTCTGGGAATCCAAGCCCCACCGACACATCTCTTGGGGAAGGGAAATACCTATCACAGGCAGAAGCATGGATGTCAACACAAGCCTCTCCCGGCCACAGTCTCCATATATAGTAAGTCCCCTGCATACGAACCTTCAAGTTGCGAACCTTCAAAGATGCGTACGTGCGTTCGCATGTCCAATCACTAAGTTAGTTCACGTGTCTGGCGTACATGGTCATGTGCATGCATCCTCTACAAGTGGTTGTGGTCTTGGGTACTTTACTGTACAGTACTGTATAGAGTACAGTAGTACAGTATCTTTATTTCAAGCCCAGGTTGTTCAAAGCAAGCAGCGGTGATGTAGCTGGTACTGCTAAGAAGAGATTCACAACGCAGGAAATGGCAAGGGGGCTTTCTTTATTTGAGGAGGCAATGTTAATTTTTGAGGCACAGGACCCAAATGTAGAACAGTACACGAAGGTTGCAGTGGCTGTTCAGAATGCAATCCAGTGCTTCCTGGACGTCATCTATGACAAGAAAAAAAGAACTACTACCCAGACATCACTGGATCGTTTTTTCAAGAGGGTAGATAGAACTGAACCCAGCAAGGAACCAGAACCTGTGCCATCCACGTCAGGCGTGAGTGAAATTGCAGCTCGCCCTCCGTCTCCTATGGCTGACGATCCTTCAGCTCTACCATCTCCCACCTCCCCTTCCTCCTCCAGTCAGTAACTCTTCTTGCCTGTTCACTTGATGCCAGCCCCTGGATGCCAGGCGTTGTACTGTACTACTGTACTTTTCAAGGCACTGTATATTAAAAATGTTTATTTTTTGTGTTTTTAAAAAATCTATCTATTTATTTTGCGGTACGCGGGCCTCTCACTGTTGTGGCCTCTCCCGTTGCGGAGCACAGGCTCCGGACGCGCAGGCTCAGCAGCCATGGCTCACGGGCCCAGCCGCTCCGCGGCATGTGGGATCTTCCTGGAACGGGGTACGAACACGTGTCCCCCGCATTGGCAGGCAGACTCTCAACCACTGCACCACCAGGGAAGCCCCTATTTATTTATTTTTAACTGCATTGAGTCTTTGTTGCTGCGCATGGGCTTTCTCTAGTTGCAGTGAGCGGGGGCTACTCTTCGTGCAGTGCGCGGGCTTCTCATTGCAGTGGCTTCTCTTGTTGTGGAGCACAGGCTCTAGGTGCGTGGGCTTCAGGAGTTGTGGCACGTGGGCTCAGGAGTTGTGGCTCACAGGCTCTAGAGCGCAGGCTCAGTAGTTGTGGCGCATAGGCTTAGTTGCTCCGCGGCATGTGGGATCTTCCTGGACCAGGGCTCGAACCTGTGTCCCCTGCATCGGCAGCTGGATTCTTAACCACTGTGCCACCAGGGAAGTCCTGTGTTTGTTTTTTATGTATTATTTGCGTGAAAAGTATTATAAACCTATTACAGTACAGTACTATAGAGCCAATTGTGTTAGTGGGGTACCTAGGCTAACTTAGTAGCTTGGACTCTAGGTGGGCTTTCAGCTCACGAATCAGGGGAAATTCCATGGAAAGCTGTTGGCCTGCAATTTTCACCTGGACACTGGGCCTTGTGTGAGTGTTGTAGTGAGATTTCTAGGCATAAATTTCCCTCCTCACTGCCGTCTTTTTTCTATCCCCACCATCAAAATCTATCTCAAATCTCTCCACTTCTCTCTATCCCCATCGTACTGCTCCGGAGCCGACTGCCATCTGTCCCTCGACGCGGGCAGTAAATTTCTATCATGGCATCCTCTCTCACCCCTGCACAACCGTCTCCGAACAGCCATCAGACAAACATGAAAACACAGGTCATGTCTCTCCTAGCTTAAAACCCTTCCTCGGCAAACTACCGCCCCAAGCGCCTCACACCATCGGGATGGCTACCCTCCGAAAAAGAAAAAGAAAAAGAAAAGGCAATAACAAATGTGAACAAGGATGTGGGGAAATTGGAACCCTTGTAGAGGGGACAGATACTGCATGATTCCACTTATATTAGGTCCTTAGAGTCGTCAAATTCTTGGAGACAAAGTAGAATGGTGGTTGCCAGGGGCTGGGAGAGAGGAGGATGGGGTGTTAGTGTTCAATGGGGACAGAGTTTCAGTTTTGCAAGATGAAAACAGCTCTGGAGATGGATGGTGGTGATAGTTGCACAACGTTATGAGTGTATTCAATACTGCTGAACTGTATGCTTAAAAATGATTAACATGGTTAGTTTTACGTTGTGTGTATTTTACTACAATTTTCTTCTTTTCTGGCTGCGCTGTGCGGCTTGCGGGATCTTAGTTCCCCGACTAGGGATTGAACGCGCACCTTCAGCAGTGAAAATGCAGAATCCTAACCACTGGACCGCCAGGGAAGTCCCAATTTTTTAAAGAAAGAAAAAAAAAGATGTCAGGCAAGGTTTCAGTCATCTGAAGGCTTGACTAGTGGAGAGCCACTTCCAGGGTGGAGGCTGGCTTACCATGACCAGTAACAGTGAAGGAAGAGTGTAGAAGTGGTTTCTTCCCCAGAGCCTCCAGAGGAGAGCTCAGCCCGGCCCACAACTTTATTTCAGCCTCGTGAGACCCTAAACAGAGACCCAGTTGAGCCTGCTTGGACTTCTGACCTACAGAATGGTTAGGTGATAAATGGGCACCTTCTCCAGCCACCAGGTTTGTGGTAGTTTGTTACAGAGCAATAAAACACTAACAGTTATTGTCAGAATGGACCGTGGAATTTAAATTAGACCAGGAGGGGCTGAAGTCGGCTGTAGTGAACTGAATGTGCCAATAAGCCACAGAATTGTGTGAGGGCTGGGAGGAGGGAAGACCTAAAGGGACCGGGGCCAGCGATGAGAGCAAAGATGAGTTAATATCGAGATTTCAGACATGCAGTTTCCGATGATGGCAAAGTCTACGTAGGTAGGTAGATAGATAGGCAGATAGACAGACAGATACATAGATAGGTATGCATAGAAAAAATAATGGAATAAATATCCCCAAACCTTAAGAGTCATTATTATCTCTGTGTTGCCTGATCGTGGAGAATTTTTTTAACTTCTGTCAAGAATCTTCAACTATTTTCCCATTGACCAAATATTATAATTCTATTCCTGGGGATTCTCTGTAAGAAAGGAAGTGGCAGGGCACAAAACAATGCATGTACAAGGATTTTCATTCTTTTTTTTTATTTACATTTATGAAAAAATGGAAATGAGCTGGAAAGTCCAATTATTTCTGAATGGCAAATGCATTTTAGTATATCCATAGGATGAAGATGTAAGCTGTCATTACAAGTCATGTCTCTAAAAAATGTTTACTGAGGGGAGGGGCAGGGTTTGTGAGATAATCTTAGATGAAAAAAAGCAGAACGTAAACGCCACAAAGGCAGGGAATTTCATGTTTTGTTCGCTTTTGTATCCCTGGCACCTACAACGATGCTTTGCATGTAATAGGCACTCAGCTAAAAACTGTTGGATGAGTGAATGAATGGTACCTCACAATTTCGTTAAAAGTGGTTTTCACGAGTATATATGCGTTGAAAAAAATGGGTGAAAATACTCTAAAATGTTTCCAGGGACTTCCCTGGCAGTCCAGTGGTTAAGACTTTGCCTTCCAATGCAGGGGGTGCGGGTTCGATCCCTGGTCAGGGAGCTAAGATCCCACATGCCTCGCGGCTGAAAAACCAAATCATAAAACAGAAGCAATATTGTAACACATTCAAAAAAGACTTTAAAAAAATGGTCCACATCCAAAAAAAAAAAAATCTTTGAAAACAATAAAGTATTTCTGGGGTTCATCTCTTGTTGGTCTGCTTGTAGGTGATTTTATTTTTTCTGTAATTTCTTTTCTTTGCATTTTTATTTTATTAGTCTTCTCTCTCTCTCTCTCTCTCTCTCTCTCTTAACTGAAGTAGAGTTCCTTTACAATGTTGTGTTAGTTTCAGGTGTACAGCAAAGTGATTCAGTAATACGTATACAAATACATATACATACATATGCTTTTTCAGATTCTTTTCCCTTATAGATTATTGGAAGGTATTGAGTATGTAATTTCTTAAGTAGCCACAATATCCCTTTCGACGCGAGAAGAACAAAACAATCTTCTCTAAAAGAGAGAACCAGGGGACAGGCCAGCCCAAACAACCGATCCCTTCCACCGCCAGACAGCTGTGTCCCATGAAGTCTGGGCTCCACGGCCCCAGCCCTCCCTGCCCCTTCCTGCCTTCAGCCCTCTCCACCCCCACAGCCGTCATCTGATCCACGGACACACTTGCAGGCCCAGCAAGTGGGGAAACACACAGCTGGCCCTCCCTGGGGAGGTCCCTGCCCAGCACCTGCTAACCTTTTCGACCTAAGCGTGCTCCCATTTTTAGGGAGGGGAGCTACCGGTCAGCCACACGGTGTGCCAGGCGGGAACCTGGGTGCCTTCAACGGCTTCTCCAGCCCCATGCCTTGCACGTTAAGTCGCGTCCAGCTGTCCATCTAGATGCCTTTCGAGCCATCCCTCTTCCTCCTGAGTCCCCGGCCACATCTTTGGCCTGGGTCTCTGGATTTTGCAAAGAGCTCCGAACCCATCTTCCCCACTCTGATGGCTTCGGGTGCACTCCGGGCTTGCAGTCAGAGGGGTCTTCACCGGAGAAAACCCTAAGTACGGCACCCTCCCTGCTAAAAACCAGCTGGCACCCCTTAGGATGAAGACCGTGCCCCTTAGCGTTTGTTGGAAGTTCCCATAGACCCAGCCTCTGCCCCACCGACCTTGCTTTTCTTGCGGCTCTTCCCAGCCAAGGGGTCTCACCGCTCTGGGCCCCTGTGGAATGGGTGTCTTAACAGTTCCTACCTCAAAAGAGATCACGTATTGGGAGTTCTTGGCAGTTGCTGGGTACACAGGGAGGGCCAAGGAAGCAGGACTCTTTCCAAGACCCTTTCTAGGCACAGCTATTACCTCCGAAGACCTTCCTGAGGGCCAGACACTGTGCTGGGGCAAAAGGAACGTGCAAAACAGACTGAGTGTCTATCTAGCATTCCCACCTCTGGGCCTGCACCCCAGAGAACTGAAAGCAGGTTCTCAAAGAGATGGGTTTTTTAAATTTTTTTTTAAATTTTTATTTATTTTCCTTATTTTCTTGGCTGTGTCGGATCTTAGTTGCGGCACGAGGGATCTTTTTGTTGAGGCATGTGGCCTCTTTCATTGAGGCACACGAGCTCAACAGTTGTGGCACGTGGGCTTCGTTCCCTGGCAGCAGGTGGGATCTTAGTTCCCCGACCAGGGGTCAAACCCGCGTCCCCTGCGTTGGAAGGCAGATTCTTTACCACTGCACCACCAGGGAAGAGATATCCCTCAAAGAGATATTTGTGCAGTCACGTTCCTAGAAGCATTATTCACAATAGCCAGGAGGTAGAAGCAACCCAAATGTCCCCTGATGAATGAATGGATAAAGAAAATATGGTCCATCCACACAAAGGAATGATCCAGCCTTAAACAGGAAGGAAATTCTGACATCTGCTGCAACACGGATGAACCTTGACTTTGTCAGAGCCCCCACTCCCTCCTCCACCCGCTCCAGGGGAGAAGGAACATCTTCCTGCGCTCCTGTGACTCCCCAGAATTTAGCACAGTGCCTGGGACTTAGGCATGCAAAATGCTTGCTGGATGAGTGAATGCTCCATTGTTGGTGTCTGATAGAATTTTATTTATAGTTCACATCTGACTGTCGCAGGCAAGGTCTCAGAATTCCTCTGGTTGCCACCACAGAGGGAGAACAGGGGCTTCCAGAGGGGACCCACCTGTCACTGTCCTGATATCTGGCATCTAAGGGACGGACCCTAGCTCCTGGGGCCCCAGAGGGCTCTGCACCAGGGCTGGAAACTGGGAGCCATCTTGCCCTTCGGTTTGCAGGGTGAATGGGCTGAGACCCTCTGCCTCCACCCCCAACTCCCCTCCTCTGGTTTGCAGGAACCCGAGGCCTCGTGGGGGCTTAGGGAAGGCTGAGGCTGAGTGGGGCTGCAAGGGAGGGAGTATGGCAGAAGCTTCCGTTGTTGTCTGACTCCTTCTAACGGCCTCTGGAGACAAGCTTTATTGGGTCACCTGCCCCAGAAGGGGATGGGAGTAGAGGCAGGGTCTCTGTCTACCATTCCTGGTCATGGAAACATTTACAGGGCCTGTGCTTATCCCCTTCCTGAATATGGAAACATTAATAGGGTCAAGGCATCCTCCACTCCTGGATATGGAAGGAGTAACACTTTCTTTCCCTTCCTTGCCAGATTGCATTCCCTAGACCTCACTGGTGTAGAAATTCTGTCCCTTTTTATGGCTGAGTAATATTCCATTGTATATATGCATTTGCATTGTATATATGCAACCTAGAGACTGTCTTACAGAATGAAGTAAGTCAGAAAGAGAAAAACAAACATCGTACATTCACGCATATATGTGGAATCTGGGAAAATGGTGCAGATGAACATATTTGCAAAGAGAAATAGAGACACAGACATAGAGAACAAACATATGGACAGCAAGGGGGGAAGTGGGGTGTGGGATGCATTGGGAGATTGGGATCGACACATAAACACTATTCGTACTATGTGTAAAATAGATAACTAATGAGAACCTACTGTATAGCACAGGGAATTCTACTCGATGCTCTGTGGTGACTTAAATGGGAAGGAAATCCAAAAAAGAGGGGATGTATGTGTATGTATAACTGATTCACTTTGCTGTACAGTAGAAACTAACACCACATTGTAAAGCAACTATACTCCAATAAAATTTTTTTTAAAAATTGAAATCTGAGAAAAAGAAAGTCTGTACCTCAGGTGCTCGGCTGGGGGCTCAGGCAGCGCCCCTCTGCAGAGGTGGGAGATGGAGGGGAAAAAGACAAGACAACAAGCCTTCTGGCCCCTCCAAGGGCCTCCAGACCCAGCCAGAAGGATTAAGGAGAGGAGGCTCCTGGCGCCCCACAGTCTGGTGCAGCTGCCTGGGAGTGTCCCAGGAAAGACGGAGGGGGCCCAGGGCTGGAGGCTCCCAGAGGAATTGGGGACCTTAAGGTCAGTAGAGCCGTGGCCTTCAAATTAGGTCACTTGTAACCCCAGAGGCATGCACGCCCTCCAAGCGGAGAAGAAAGGCTGAAGAGAGGTGGATTGTTGAAGAGAAGCGGTTTCCACAGTGAATTAGTTAGTGTTCCCTGTGCTATACAGTATGTTCCCATCAGCTGTCTATTTTATACATAGTATCAATAGTGTATATGTGTCAATCCCCCTCTCCTAATTCCTCCCACCCCACCCCTTTCCCCCTTGGTGTCCATATATTTGTCCTCTACGTCTGCGTCTCTATGTCTGCTTTGCAAGTAAGATCATCTATACCACTTTTCTAGATTCCACATATAAACAATATTATACGATATTTGCTTTTCTCTTTCTGAATGGGAGGGAAGTCCAAAACGGAGGGGATATCTGTGTGTGTATGGCTAATTCATTTTGTTGTGCAGTGGAGGCTAGCACAGCCTTGTAAAGCAACCATACTCCAATAAAAGATTAATTAAAAAAAGAGAGAGAGAGAAGCGGTTTCCCAGAGAGGCGCTCCAGGGTTCTCCTTTCACCGTGGCTCTTCTACCACTTTGCAAATGAAAGGCTTCCCATCCCCATCTCTCCGAGGCGCTTTGTCCTGGGGTTTAAGAAAACCCTCGGGATCCCCAGGCCGAGAGACCAGTAGAAATACTGTTTAAGGCAGGAGGGAGTAAAAATGCCAGAATTAAGGTTAATGCAAGCAAGCCAAAGACATATATTGGAAATAACGCAGCGTCTTCCATTTTCCCGGGCGTCTAGGAGAAAGGCTTCTGTTAGCTTCTGCTGGAAGATGATTGCATATTGTATGTAGCCCCATCTCCCAGATTCCAAATACATATGCAAGTCCCTGTTAATCATTTCCCTGCCAGTTTATTCCTACCAAGCACTGTTCCACAGGGTCAGCTGAAATGAGGACCTTGTTGTGGATTCTACAACGGGTGATGGGCAGTCTACAATACGCTCATCATGTATTATTAGTGTTGATTATTACATAATTATATGTTAAGGTCAGTGTATTCATATATAATTATGTATATGATTATTACGTATAACATTGTATTATATATTTAATTCTACGTTATATATAAGATTATTATAATAATAATACCGTACAGTAGGTAAGGGACATAGTCCTTTTGTAAGCCCTGCACTTTGCTGATACCTCTCTTCCTGAATTTCATTGAATACTGTTTCATTCTCGCAATAAGTAACATTCACCAAAGGGGGCTTCCCTGGCGGTCCAGTGGTTAGGACTCCATGCTTCCACTGCAGGGGACATAGGTTCGATCCCTGGTAGGGGAACTAAGGTCTCACATGCCGTGCAGCGTGGCCAAAAAATAAACTAGAAAAAAAAATGTTTTTTAAAATAAAAATAAAAACGATAAGTACCAAAGTAAGCATTCTCACAATGTGTTCTCACAATAATCCTTGGGAGGGATGCCTTCAGAAATCCCTTTTTTCCATGTAGGGAAAGTGGGTCCTGAAGGGAGGGGGTAGTTTGTCCACTAGCTTGTACACAGCAGGGCCGGGTGGTCTGGGAGGGAGAGCCCTGGTTCCCGGCCCCTGCACAGTGCTTGCTTCCTTATTCCTGGAAGCCCAGCACTGAAGGTGTGGCAACGGCTCCTAACCCACTGTTTGAGTCAAGAGGGAACTGCACACTCTTCCAACACCGCCTTCGTACCCGCGTCTGGGCCCTGGGAGCCCTCCTTCCACCGGTGCTGTGCTCCTCTCCAGGCCACCCTGTCCCCGTGGACCCCAGCCTCCTCTCTGTTCTTGCACTCTCCCCCTCTCCTGCATCACTGAGACTCCCTCCTCTCCTGGACCATTCCTGTCAGTCCACAGACACGCTGCAATAGTAGACCGCAGCCCACAAAGCCCACCTTGACCCCACACCCCTGTTCGGCTGCTGTGCCGTTGCTCTCCCCTCCCTTTGAGCTAGCTCCGCAGTCCCTCTCTGCCTCCAAATCCCCCTCTCCGTCCTCACCCCATTCCGATCCTTCATCTCTACTGTCCTACCGAAAGGCCTCCAGCAATCTCCATGTTCACAGACCCAACCGTTGAGTCTCACCTCCCATAAGCACCTGACAGAGTCAAGAGACAGCACTGAACCAGCCCCACCAGACCTCTGCCCAACCCAAACTAGTTTAGGCAAAGGGGGGGCATTTCTTGGCTCCAGTAACCATATCCCGGGGAGGGAAGGTAGGGGTGCAGCTGTCCTCGGGGTGATGGAGAGCAGCCAGCAGCTGTCTCTCTACCACTTGAGTCTGAGGGCTGGCAGCGTGCTGTCAGGTAAGGCCTCCCCATGAGGCCACAACGGTGCTACTCCTTGGTCATCCATCTGCGAGGACCAGCCTTGCTTCCCTGGTCCCCAGAAGAAAGGTTTTCACCCGCCCAAGGCTTGAGCCACACTCTCACCCTGTGTCCAGGGCACACAGAACACTGCAACAGGTCTCCTTTGGTGGGTAGAGGAAAAGCAGTCCCCAGAATAAGAAACAGGGTTAGAGCCCCCAGTGAGGCAGGGAGTGCTACATAGGTCATACCCACTTCGGACACCGAATCTCATTTGTGGGGGTCTCAGGACCACCTTCCTGGAGGGGTAACGTATGTGATGAGGACGCAGAGCTGAGCAGGAACTTGTTGAAAAGAGGGGAACAGGGGAATGAGCGATGGGGTTGAAGCCGAAGCCGGCCTCTGGACCCTAACACCAAATTGATTCCATGAGACAGAGTTTTGGGTGAGGTAGAAAAGAATAGCTTTATTGCTTTGCCAGGCAAAGGGGGCCACAGCGGGCTCATGCCCTCAGAACTGTGTGTCCTGACCTGGAGCGGGTAGTGAGGAGTCTTATAGTAATGGTTCAAGGAGGGCGTGATCAGCTCGTGGACCTTCTTCTGATTGGTTGGTGGGGAGGTAAGTAGCAGTCAGCGTCATCAACCTACAGGTTCCAGCTGCCCTGGGGTCTCCATGCCTGTGGGCAGCATACCACCTTTAATCGTTTAACTTCTTCCGTGTGGAGGGGGTTTCAGTATCTGCAAAACAGCTCAAAGATATTGTTATGTGTATCCCTTGAGGGGGAACCAGGACCTTGCCCCCAGGGCTGCTCCTCCCTTGTCTCACATCCCCTCCCTTCCCTTATTAGCAACTGTTTGAACCTGCCAGTTGGAACTCAGGGAAGGTCATGGAGGCTGAATGAAGCCCATTTCCTGTAATCAAGAAATGGGGGACACAGAAGGGCTTTTGTGTCCAGGAGCCCCACAGGGTCCTGCTCCGGTATCAGGGTTGAGAGTGCAGAAGTCTAAGGATGAGAGGGAAGTCGAGGGAAGTAGGGCCGTTTATTCTAACTAGGGTGTGGCAGTGGCAGTGGTGGGCAAGGTGAAGCATGACTGCAGAGGAGACTGCAGGAGAGCCTCCTGGGGCCTGAACTTGACCTCAGAGATGCTGTGTGCTCGGCATGGGTGCAGTGAGTATAAGGTTTTGTTCACCCAGTATTCACTCTTTTACCAATAAAGCCCTATTCCTTTAGGAAGCCTTCTCTCCAGCCCCTTCAGCGTAGGGGGCTTATGTGGGGCTGGCTTCTCTCCTCCACACCTGTGGCCTCTACCTGGTCAACAGAAACCACTGTAATTGGCCCCAGGATGATCACGTGACTCCACCTGGGCAAGGAGACACAGCCCTAGGATTTCTGTGGAAGGGCTGGGGATGATTCCTGCTGGGGAAATCAGAGCTTAGAGATAGGGGGGAGATGGATCTCTGACGAACGTTTTTGAGGACCTGGGTCCACCTAGGCATGAAGCCAGCTACTCCTGAGCTCTTCAGTAAACAACTCTTATTTTTGTTCCTTTGTCTTTGCGTTAACAGTTAGCATTTCTGTCTCCTGTCACTGAAGAAACGTTTCTAAGCAGGAGAGTAGCCGAGTTACATTTGTGTTTCAGGAGGATGTCCTTTTTTTTTTTTTTAAGATTTTTTTTTCATGTGGATCTTTTTTTTTTTTAAATAGAGGACAATTTTTCAAATTTTTATTTTAATTAATTTATTTTTGGCTGCATTGGGTCTTCGTTGCTGCGCGTGGGCCTTCTCTAGTTGCAATGAGCTGGGGGCTACTCTTCGTTGCAGTGCACGGGCTTCTCATTGCGGTGGCTTCTCTTGTTGTGGAGCATGGGCTCTAGGCACGCGGGCTCAGTAGTTGTGGCACACGGGCTTAGTTGCTCCATGGTATGTGGGATCTCCCCCGACCAGGGCTTGAACCCATGCCCTCTGCATTGGCAGGCAGATTCTTAACCATTGTGCCACCAGGGATGTCCCTGGACCATTTTTAAAGTCTTTATTGAACTTGTAGCAATATTGCTCCTGTTTTATGATTTGGTTTTTTGTCCATGAGGCATGTGGGATCTTACTCCCCAACCAGGGATGGAACCTGGCACCCCCTGCATTGGAAGGCGAAGTCTTAGTCACTGGACCACCAGGGAAGTCCTGGGATGTCCTTCTTGAGATGGGAGAGTGGATGGAAGGAGCAAGCAGTGGAGAATTAATGGGGGGTGGACTAGGGTTCTGTAACTCAGGAGGTATATCAGTGTGAGAGATGGGAAATGGATGCAGAAGAATGGAAAATGTGAGACAGATGGGAGACACAGTTATGGGGTGGACTCCACGGGACATGGCAACTCTGAACATGGGGGATGGAGAGGAGGGAAGAGTTGGGGTTGACATTAATGTTTTGAAACTGAGTGGTGACAAGGGCTTGGGATAAGGGTTACCTGTCGCACGGATTTCAGATGTAAGTGAAGGGAAAATGAACTCAAATTGGCTTAAACGAAATAAGTGGGAATGTATTGGCTAAACATCTGTGAAGCCCAAGGTGCTTTCAGATACAGTTGTATCCAGCATTTCAAACGATGTCATCAAGATGCAGTCTTTATGTCTTGGTCCATGGGGTCTGCTCTTCCCTGATCCAGCTTCCTTCTGACATAGGCCCTCCCTCCAAGGTGGCAAGGATGGGTACCAGCAGCTCCAGGCATGGGCCCTACCAGCTGAACATACCCAGTGAATCAGTGCCTCTTTCCTGTTAGTTCTGCTAAAGTTCCAGGCCCATCCCTGAGTCAATCCCTAAGATGCTGACTGGCCAGACCTGGGACATACATCTGTCCATTCCCAGTTCAGGAAATGATGTCATCTCCACTCAGACTGCAAGGGCGGAGAGTGGGGGTGGTCTGGCTCCCCAGGCAAAGCACTATGATCAGAATGAAGGGGGAGTGGACCTCGGCTGGGGGAACCAACAGGTGCCCACCTTGATGAGTATGAGATGGTCTTCTGAGTAACACAGCGGTGGTGATGGTGGTGGTGGTGGTTTTTATTCTGGGATCGACAGAATGTGTGTGGAGGGTTCAGGAAGCCCAGTGGCATGGAGGGTCTGGGGCAGAGGGTTAGGGTTAGGAAGCCTGGATTTAACAGCTATTTTATTTTTTATTTATTTAAAATAAATAAAAGTGTAGTTAAATAAATAAAGTATAGTTCCTTTAAACTGCTGTGTCAAGTTCTGCTGAACAGCAAAGTGAATCTAGTTATACGTACACATATATCTCTTCTTTTTTAGATTCCCTTCCCATTTAGGTCACCACAGAGTATTAAGTAGAGTTCCCTGTGCTGTATGGTAGGTACTCATTAGTTATCTATTTTATACATAGTAGTGTGTATATGTCAATCCCAATCTCCCAGTTGATCTCACCCCCCCCAACCCTTCCCCTTTGGTATCTATACATTTGTTCTCTATGTCTGTGTCTCTATTTCTGCTTTGCAAATAAGATCATCTATACCATTTTTCTAGGTTCCACATATAAGCGATATTATACAATATTTGTTCTTCTCTTTCTGACTTACTTCACTCTTTGTGACAGTCTCTAGGTCCATCCACGTCTCTGCAAATGACACAGTTTCATTCCTTTTTGTGGCTGAATAGTATTCTATTGTGTATATGTACCACATCTTCTTTATCCATACCTCTCTTGATGACATTTAGGTTGATTCCATGTCCTGGCTATTGTAAATAGTGCTGCAGTGAACACTGGGGTGCATGTATCCTTTTGAATTATGGTTTTCTCTGGGTATATGCCTAGTAGTGGGATTGCTGGGTCATATGGTAATTCTGTTTTTAGTTTTTTAAGGAACCTCCATACTGTTCTCCATAGTGGCTGCACCAGTTTACATTCCCACCTTCCCACCAACAGTGTAGGAGGGTTCATTTTCTCCACACCCTCTCCAGCATTTATTGTTTGTAGATTTTTCAAGGATGGTCATTCCAACCGGTGTGAGGTGGTACCTCATTGTAGACTTGATTTGCGTTTCTCTGATGATTAGTGATGTTGAGCACCTTTTCATGTGTTTGTTGGCCACCTAGCTGCTATTTTAGATGGAGGAGTTGGGGGAGGCCTCCTCGAGGAAATGCTGTTGAACCCGAGCCCCATGAGGTGTGCAGGAGCCAGCCCTGACGGGGGCGGGGGAGGCTTGGAGGTGGGAATTATGTTGGAAAGATCAAGGAACATTAGGAAAACCAGGGAGGCCAGAGTGTGGTGAGCAGAGGGGACCTGGGAGGCCGGACCCCGTGGGTTGGGTGAATTCCTTGTTGAACTCTTTCTGGGGAGCCATGGCAAAGTCATAAGCAGGTTCAGTGGGGCACAGTGTCACCAAGGAGGGCAGACCCATTGTAAGTGTTTTGAAGAGATGTGACAGAGGGAAGAGAAACAGGGAATTTCGACACTACCTTCCCACTCTTTTGAGGCCGTTCTCTTGCAGTTCAACACAACCCAACCAAGACTGGTGTTATTGCCCTCATTTTGCTGACAAGACCCCTCTGTTGGAGGAGTTAAACCAGCATCCCTAAGCCCTACATCTGAGTAGAAAGACCCTCATCTGGAAACCAGGTCCAGGAAGTGCCCAGTGGGTTACAAATCTCAACGATTCTACGTAGCCGTCGACCATGTCGGGTCCCGCTGAGCACATTTTGCAACGAAGGAAATCAAAGGTCCTGGAAGTCCCAACACCCGGCCGGGGCTACCTGGGCCCAGGATGCCCCTCAGCTCGAGCTCCCCAAGAAGAAGGGGTTAAACCCTTCAGCCTATTTGTTGTTGGAACCTCAGCTTGCATCCCACCCTGAAATTCTCCTCGGAGCTACAAAGCCAGGCCAGCTGCCGGGTAGCCAGGCAATGCGGTGCTCCTTCTGGGAGACTCACAATGCGCTCGCTGTTCCGTCGATGTCAAGTTCCAGATGGAAGAGAGACTTCCATCCCCCAGTTTCACGGCTGTTTGACGCATCTCGCTCCTGAGATCCCGTTTTGGCTAGTTTTTACCCCGATGGTCCCGCGCGGCCATTTTGTCCCATTCTGTGTCTGATGTTGAATGTTTAATCCTTTACAAGTTGGTTTGTGTAGAAGGGAAATTGGAGGGAAGGGAAATGGACACAGTTAGGGACAACACCTAAGTGTTAAGATGAAGCCATGGGAAGAAAATTATTAATAGAGAAAAGGCCAGGAAGGTTTGGAGAAGAGGCACCACTTCTTGGGTGATTAGGGACTGCAAGTCGAAATAATGCAACGCTGGGTTTAACTTGCAGACTCACCAAAACACGAGAATATCGGCAAAGGCCAGGGTTGGGGAGGGCGAGAGTGAGTTTGTACTCTCACACTCGGCGGGCGGGTGAGGGTTTCGAGGGCATGACCTCGTGGAGGGGGATTTTGTAGGAGGCAAAACTCCTCGTTTTGAATAGGCATCACCCGGACACAGAAAACATACTTCCAGTAACTAACCCTACAGAAGGACTCACAGAAGTGCACATTCTATTGGAAAATATTGTAGATACTCTGTCCATCAATACGGGAAGGGTAAAACTGGTGGTCTTGTGTCCATTCTGTGGAGTCGTAAGCCACTGTCCAGAGATTGATGCAGTGGTGCGTTTGGGGATAGAAAGTGGCCTGGGACATGCTGAGGGGTCACGAAGAGCAAAGACCATCAGGTCAGTAAGAGTACATAGAGTCTGAACTTGCTCCTAATGAAAAATGTGTGTATATTTTTCTATATGTATTTATATTTTTGTACACACAAAGAAACCTCTGGGAGGAAGAACAGAACATTAATAGTGGTTACGACTGTGGGGTAAAGACTGTCCAGGACAGACTGTTGGTTCAAAAAACCAAGAAGGGGGGCTTCCCTGGTGGCGCAGTGGTTGAGAGTCCGCCTGCCGACGCAGGGGACGCGGGTTCGTGCCCCGGTCCGGGAAGACCCCACATGCCGCGGAGCGGCTGGGCCCGTGAGCCATGGTCGCTGAGCCTGCGCGTCCGGAGCCTGTGCTCCGCAACGGGAGAGGCCACAACGGTGAGAAGCCCGCATACCGCAAAAAAAAAAAAAAAAAAAACCAAGAAGGGCAAGTTGCCGCACAAAGTGTAGAATATGATTCTATTCCCATAGAAAAGAAACTGTGTGTATGTGTGCACACGGACACGGACACAGGCACATATGCATCTTTTGTACCAAAAAATTTCAAGAGGGAAAAAAGAAGAAAACGTCAGTAGTTATTGGCCCTGTGGAAGTGGAGGGATTTTTACAATTTTTCTTTCTACATTTCTGATATAGTTTGAGGTTTCTCAAAGATTGCATATTATATTTTTAATTTTTAAAAAATCTTTAAAAATACCTTTAAGAAACTATCGTAATCATACCACCCCAACGTAAGTATTTTTCAGCAATTTTCTACATGAATCTCTTTCCCCCTCTACACACACACACATACACGCACACCTATGATATATATCAGAATTTATATATGATAAATAATAAATATATAAATTGTTATATATAAAAATTTCTATATTATATGTGTGTATATACATAATATATATATCTCCATATATATACATGTATAATGTCTGATAGAGATACACATGTGTATAATGTTGGAGAGATGGAGGTAGATATATAAAATATTAATATTGGACCTATGATTGTCATACTGAGTGAAGTGTCTTTCTCAGACAGAGAAAGACAAATATCATATGATATCACTTATATGTGGTATTTTAAAAAATGGTACAAATGAACTTATTTACAAAACAGAAGTAGAGTTACAGATGTAGAAAACAAACTTATGGTTACCGGGGGGAAAAGGGGGAAGGGATAAATTAGGAGATTGGGATTGACATATACACACTACTATATTTAAATGGATAACTAATAAGGACCTACTGACTAGCACAGGGAATTCTACTCAATACTCTGTCAAAACCTGTATGGGAAAAGAATCTGAAAAAGAGTGGATATATGTATGTGTATAACTGATTTACTTTGCTGTACAGCTGAAACGAACCCAACATTGTAAATCAACTCTACTCCAATAAAAAGGGGAGAAAAAAGAAAGAAAAAAAAGTGAATATTTTTGAAGGCTCACTATGTGCCAGGCTCTCTGTGGATGGGCTGCCGTGACTACCAGACAGGAGAGTGGGTTGATGATGGGAAGCGGAGGTTCAGGAAGGCTTTGGGGAGCTATTGGGTGCTCCGGCTACCCAGGAACCAGGGATGTGTGGGTTAGAGTGGGCCGCGGGCAGCAAGGGTGGGGAGACGTGGATAGATCCAAGAGAGATGCAGACTGCAAGTGAGGACACAGCCCTGAAGAGGACAAGCTGAATGGGGTGGGGGGACAGGGACATTTCAAGCCAGAAGCAAAGGGACTGGATGAGGGAGGGGAGGGGGGAGGGCGAGAGAGGGGCCAGGGATGAGCCTGTGATTGAAGCGATGGTGACAGAAACATGGGAGAGGCTGCCCTCTGGGTGAGGACGGAGGGAGGGAGGGCTGATGTTGGTCTGGTGTCTGCCAAGTACAATACTCGGGCAAATAAGCCAGCAGTTGAGAAGGAAACAGTATGGTGGGTCCTCAGAAACTCAGACATAGAATTAACATGTGATCCCCAAAGTTCCACTTTGGGGATACACTGAAAAGAATGGGAAACACACCTGTATAACAGATAGAACCTTGTTAAGAGGGTATATCATAAGAGTTCTCATCACAAGGAGAAAAATTCTTTAATTTTTTTCTTTTTTTTTCTTTATATTGTATCTACAGGAGATGATGGATGTTAGCTGAACCTATTGAGATAATCGTTCTACGGTAGTATATGTAATCAGATCATCATGCTGTATGCCTCAAACTTATACAGTGATGTAGACAATTATTTCTCAATAAAACTGAAAAAAAAACCAAAACAAAACCAAACCAGAACAAACAAACAAAAAAAGAAGGGGAAGCATGAATTCAACGAAAAATCCGTGCACCCCTGCTCAAAGCAGCATTATTTGTGGTAGGCAAAAGGTGGAAGCCACCCAAGTGTCCAGGGAGGGGTGAATGGATACACGGAATGCGGTGTGTGCATACAA
Organism: Delphinus delphis; assembly: GCF_949987515.2. Lineage (NCBI taxonomy): Eukaryota > Metazoa > Chordata > Mammalia > Artiodactyla > Delphinidae > Delphinus > Delphinus delphis. Next base: position 2,117,386 of record NC_082702.1, on the reverse strand, counting down.
CGGAATATTACTCAGCCTTTATTTTTTTTAATTAATTTTATTGGGGTATAATTGCTTTACAATGTTGCATTAGTTTCTACCGTACAGCAAAATGAATCAGCTATACATATACCCCTCTTTTTTGGACTTCCTTCCCATTTAGGTCACCACAGTGCTTAGGTAGAGTTCCCTGTGCTCTACAGTAGTTTCTCATTAGTTATCTATTATTCATCCTTTAAAAGGAAGGAATTCTGACACAGTACAACACGGGCGACCCTCGAGGACATTCTGCCTAGTAAGGGAAGCCACTCGCAAAAGATCAACGCTGTAGAATTCCATGTCTCATTGTTTTTTTTTTAATATTTATTTATTTAGTTGCATCTATGTTGCAGCAGGCAGGCACCTTAGTTGTGGTATGCATGCGGGATCTAGTTCCCTGACCAGGGATCAAACCTGGGCCCCCTGCATTGGGAGTGTGGAGTCTTACCCGCTGTGCCACCGGGGAAGTCCCTGTAGGATTCCATTTCTATGAGATGTCTAGAGTAGTCAGATACAGAGGCAGCAAATAGAGTGGTGGGTGCCAGGGGCTGGACGGAGCGGGGGAACGGGAGTTAGTGTTCAGCAAGTTTTGGAGGTTCAGTTTTGCAAGATGAAAAGAGCTCTGGTGATGGCTGCACAACGGTGTGAATGTTCTGAATGCCTCAGAACTGTACACTTTTTTTTTTTTTTTTGCGGTACGCGGGCCTCTCACTGTTGTGGCCTCTCCCGTTGCGGAGCACAGGCTCCGGACGCGCAAGCTCAGCGGCCATGGCTCACGGGCCCAGCCGCTCCGCGGCATGTGGGATCTTCCCGGACTAGGACACGAACCCGCGTCCCCTGCATCGGCAGGCGGACTCTCAACCACTGCGCCACCAGGGAAGCCCAGAACTGTACACTTAAAAGTGGTTAAGATGGTAAATTCTGTTTGGTTTGGGTTTTTTTTTTTTTTGAAGATGGTAAATTGTGTGTTATGTGTATTTTACCACAATTAAAATTAAAGAAGAAAGAAAAGGGGGAGGCAGTCTGGCCATGAGTGGAGGTTGGGGGTTATTTGATTGTGTCCTGTGATGGGGAACAGCAGAGCACAAGGAGAAGAACGCTGAGAATACTCCACGTAGGAACTAAAAACTCGAGGGCATGCAAGGCCAGCAGCTGTCTCTGAGGTGATCCCGGGGGCCCGAGGGTTGGAGAAGAGGCAGTGGGGATTTCCACTAGATAGACCACTCCAGGGTGTGTGACCATGAGCCCTCCTCATTTTGTAAAGACAGATTTATGCGATAAAATTGACATACAATAGACTGTGCATAGTGAAAGTGTATAATTTAGTACATTTTGACATATACGTCTCTCTACATATAGGTATACAAAACCTTCACCAAAGTCAAGACTGAACACACCTGTCACCCTCAAATTATCTTTTTTCCCCTTTGCAGTCTCCCCTTGTGCGTCCCCACCCCTCCTGCCTAAGAAACCACCAAAGTATACTTTGTGCCACTATATTTAGTTTGCCTCTTCAGTTTTACCAACATCAAAGCATATAGCATGTACTTTTTTCTTGTCCGGCCTTTTAAACTCAATGTAATTATTTTGAGGTAATTACACATTGATGCAGGTATCAATAATTCGTTTCTTTTTTAGTAATATTTTATTTTTAAATCTTTTTATTGAAGTACAGTTGGTATACAATATTATATAGTTACAGGTGTGCAATATAGAGGTTCACAATTTTTAAAGTTGATACTCCACTTATAGTTATTATAAAATGTTGGCTAGGTTCCCTGTGTTGTACAGTGTATCCTTGTAGCTCATTTTATTTTTTCTTAACCATTTTTTAAAATTGAAGTATAGTTAATTTGCACTGTTGTGTTAGTTTCAGGTGTACAGCAAAGTGATTCAGTTATATATATGTATACATATTTTTCTGTGTTGTACAGTGTTGTGTGTTGTACAGTGTATCCTTGTGTGTGTACAGTGTTGTACACTGTGTTGTACAGTGTATCCTTGTAGCTCATTTTATTTTTTCTTAACCATTTTTTAAAATTGAAGTATAGTTAATTTGCACTGTTGTGTTAGTTTCAGGTGTACAGCAAAGTGATTCAGTTATATATATGTATACATATTTTTCAGATTCTTTTCCATTATAGGTTGTTACAAGATATTGAATATAGTTCCCTGTGCTATATAGTAGGACCTTGTTGTTTATTTTATATATAGTAGTGTGTATATGCTAATTTATCTCTCCCTCTCCCCCGCCATCCCCTTTGGTGACCATAAGTTTGTTTTCTATGTCTATTTCTGTTTTATAAATAAGTTCACTTGTATCATTTTTTTAGGTTCCACATGTAAGTGATATCATAAGATATTTGTCTTTCTCTGTCTGACTTACTTCAGTTACTATGATAATCTCTAGCTTATTTATTTATTTTTTTGGCTGAGCCTCAAGACATGCGGGATCTTAGTTCCCCAACCGGGGATCAAACCCATACCCCCTGCAGTGGAAGCGCAGAGTCTTAACCAATGGACCACCAGGGAAGTCCCTCTTGTAGCTCATTTTCTACCTAATAGTTTGTACCTATTAATCCCCTACCCCCATGTTGCCCCTCCTCCTTCCCTCTCCCCACTGAATAATTCATTTCTCTTCATTGCTGTGTGGTATTCCACTGTGTGGCTGCACCACAATTTGTGTATCCATTTACCTGTTGATGGACGTTTGTGTTGCTGCTGGTATGTGGCTACTACGGACAAAGCTACTATGAACATTCATGTACAAGTCTTTGTATGAACATAAGTGTCATTTTCTCTTGACTAAGTATCTGGGAGTGGGACAGCTGGCTTATGTGATATGTTTATGTCCTTTTTTATGGTTCATGGGACCCTGATTCAGTTTGGGTGGCAATGTTGCATCATTTTTTAGGATAGGTATGTCCCAAATAATGCATGCGTTTGTTGTTTATCTGAAATTCAAATTGAACTGGTATCCTCCAGTTCAAATTGAACTGGTATCCTTTTTATCTTCTCCATCTGGCAATTCCATCCCTCTCTCACTTCTTAGAGGTCTCTGCTCCAACCCTGGTCATCTCCCCAACAGTTCTTCACTGACTGCTTTCCCACCCTGCATTCAGATAGCAGCCCCTGCACCCTCCTATAGCATCTTATCCCGCTGGTTTTGTTTCATGCCCTCCTCACAGCCTGGCCCTGTACATCCAACAACCAAATGAATTGGTTCGCTCACTATCTGTCTCCCCAGTGATAGCATCAGCAACACAAGGTTAGGGCTTTTGACTGCTCGTCCACTATTTTATCCCCAGTACTCAGAATAGCATCTGGCACGCAGTCCACATGCAAATACCATGCTGAATCCATTTCAACCCGTCTTCCTTTTGCTTCACCAAAGCCCACAGACCCTGCCGGTAGTTTTAAACTAAGAACAACCGAAATCTGCCAAAATCATGTGCGCACACATGTATCCAGGCAGCTGCGTCCGAGGACACGGTTAACTGCTAAGCCCCCCTGGATCTATGCATTTACTCAGTCAGCACATTCTGTTCCCGGGAAAGCAGCTAGAAGCCTGATGAGGTTGCGAAACCCTCACCACACCCCATGTGAAACAAGTCCTGTAATCATTTCGGTTTAGAGATGCAGGATTTGAAGCTCAGAGCTGTTAAGGGCAGATCAAAGTTGGATGTGAGGCTGGCCCTGTTTTATGGAGTGGATGGTAACCAGGGCCCCAAATAGGGATCAAGAGGAGAAGTCTATTTGTGGGTGGAGGGATGCAGGCAGTGACCTGAGTGTAAGAAGTCTGAGAGCCTCAGGCGGTGGCATTTGGGAGCTGGGTCTGAGGAGGGAGATCTGGGCTGAAGTTGGAATACACTGCTGGTGACTGGACTGTGGCCTGAGCTGAGTTATCTGTGGAGAAAGGTTAGTGAGGAAGGTGGTTGAAGAACCTTCACATCCTCTGTGCTTGAGTTCTTTTGGGAGCAATGTCAGTTCTGCCCTATCTCAATTGCACACATGAGAAAAACCTACCACAATGACTTAAATGAGTCAGGGCTTTATTTTTCTTCCCCAACTCAGGATGGACTGTTATGGCTCAATAACTTCACCAAAGACCCAGTTTCCTATTCTCTTTCTTCCTCACCTTTCATAGTGTAAGGCTGTCTTCCTCAAGGTCACAAGATGGCTACTGCACTTCCAGGCATCACACCCATGTTCCAGGCAGAAAGTCAGAGGGAAGGCCAAATGCCTCCTCCTCATGAAGCTCTGCCTTTTATTGGAGAAGGAATGCCAAGAGGATTTTTGTCCTTGTCTCATTGGCCAGAACTGGCTCATCTGTTCATGCATGTGCAAGGGATTTCTGGGGAGGTGGATATTTGTAACTGAACACATTGCCATGCTGAGCAAAATCAGAGTTTTAAATTTTTTTAAAAAAGAGCAAAATGGGTGTGGAGTAGGCAACCAGAGTGCCTGGCATAGCCAGTGATTAAGTGGGGAGAGAATTTAGAAAAGAGAGGGGTATGAACAGGGTCACAGAAGCCTGGAGAATATTTAGGAGCAGGGCTGAAGACTTTTTCACCTTAGGAGTCAAGATCTGGAGAAGAGTGGGGAAGGGAATTCATTAAAATACCGCTCTTCTTTATCAAATGCTTATTATGGGTCAGACACTGTACCAAGCCCTTTTCCTAACTCCTCTTCTTAAACCCTTACCACTAGCCACTGATGTCAACATCCTCACCCCCTTTTTACCGATGGCAGAATGAAGTCTTACCAGAGTTAACCAATTCTTGTCCTTGTTACAATTTCTTTTTATAATTTTTTTTTTTTTGGCCATGCGGCATGCGGGATCTTAGTTCCCCGACCAGGGATGGAACCCATGCCCCCTGCAGTGGAAACATGGAGACAGCCAGGGAATTCTGGTTACAATTTCTTGAAACCTTTCATTTATTTATTTGGTTACGTAGTAAACATACTTGATACAAAGATCCAAAAAGGAGAAGAGACTACCCATTCAAGAGTGAATTTTCCTTCCCATCCCTGTGTCTCACCTACCTGGTCCTCTTCCCTACAGACAACCACTGTTAACAATCACAGTCCCTCTTTGTTATTCACAGATTCCATTGTCTGCAAATTCGCCTACTCCCTAAAATGTATTATGACCCCAAATCAACGCTCACCGAGGTTTCACAGACTTATGCCAAGTGGCGAAAAAATTTAAGTAACTCCTCATGAGGTTCTGCCTTCTTGTTTCAGCTTTTGTGCTGTAAACAGGTGTCTTTTTAGCAGTCTGTTTAGTGCCACCTATGAGAGCTGCTGAATTCCCCACACTCTGGCCAACACAGCATGTGATCAAGTTTTTTTTCTCGGTCTAACTGGTGAGTGGGAGATGGTACATGAAGGTTTTACTCTGGGTTTCTCTTACCGTGGCTGAGGCTGACCATCTTTTCCCACGTAGAAGAGCCATTCGTGATTCTTTTTCTGTGGGCGGTTGGCGTTTACATTTACTTGAATGAGCCGTTGTTTGCTATCCATCCCGCCATTTGGATTTAGACTCCAGGAGGACAGGGGCCATGCGTGGTGCTGCCTCGCCGTGGCCTCCTGGCATCTAGCACAGAGCTGGGTGGTCCCACGGGCAAACCTCACAGCTGGTCAGTTGCAGTGCTGGGAGTGGGACCCAGGTTGCTTGACCCTCAGATGGCCGGCTGCCGTTAGTATCGCGAACCCACCGCCAGACACAAGGTCCTGGGTGGTTTGTATCAAACATTCCATTGGTCTCTCACTGCCTTTGTGTGGGTCATTTCCGCACCTCACCAACGGGTGTCAGCCTCCATGTCACGTGCCTCCTGAGCAGAGGGAAAGGATGGATGGATTGGAAAGTTGGTGCAAACTGAGACAGCGCAGTTTGATTTCTAACACATGGCCCAGTTTCCAGAGGCAAGTTCAGTTCATCAACCTATCATGGGATTTTCCTCCAGGCTGAAAAGCCAGGTTGGATTCCAAGAAATATATACATTGCCGCGTAATTAAGCAACGGAACTGCGTTCTAGGAGCCTCAGCGCCCTGTGGTCAGTGTTAGGAAGACATTCACTTCCTGACAGTAAACAGATTTAAATACACCCTCTGTTTTGCAGTTATTTCCCTGGACCTGTTTTTAGTCAGTTTCTCTAATTTTCAGGTTCTGACAACCTTGTTTTCCTTTTCTTTCTTTTTTTTTTTTGAATGATGTAAAACAGTATTTGCTTTTATTTTTTCATGTGCCAGGTTTGATTCTTTTAATTTACATACCTTCATTTGTTCCATAAAAGTAAGAAGCAAGCCTTCTTTCTGGTTGTTTGTTTTGTCATCATTCACAATGAGTAAGAATTTACAGAATCAGTATTTGGTTTAGTCCTCTAACTGGGAGAAGGTCATTTTTAAAAAATTTTAACATTATATCAATTTACTATCATTTTATTATATTATTTTTAATTAAAATAACAGACTTTCTTCTTGAAAAGTGAAAATTACCCATTCCCCATAGCATGTTCCACAGACTAAAGGGCAAATATCCAATTAATGTCATTTTTTTGATAGCTAGACATGGGAAATAAAATTGATATGCAGGAGATGGGTAAATGTGATAATGTGGTCTTGAAAGTCTGTGAACTTTGGACAATTCCATTTACGTCTCTTCTTGGGACAGCAGAAAGTCCCTTTGGACAAATTCTTATGGGAGGGCATTTATTACAGTATCTGTTGTTGTAGTTTGTAGTTTATCCCCACGATTTGACACTTTGGGGCAGAAAATAGCGAGGTGTCAGAAGCCTCTTCTTATTCACACTGTGAACTCTCCTGAGTGTGTGCTAACAAATTCCCAATGAAGATGGAATACATTAGCTCAGTCTTGGGATACCGTTCAAAGTGGCTTTCTAAAACTCAAAATGTTGATGTTTTTAAAAGTTGCTCTTTTATTGTTTTTATTTTTAATTATAAAAGTATTAGGTAAACAACAAGGTCCTACTGTATAGCACAGGGAATTGTATTCAATTGCATTCAATATCCTGGGATAAACCACAATGGAGAAAAATACAAAAAAAGAATGTATACATATGTATAACTGAATCACTTTGCTGTACAGCCGAAATGAACACAACATTGTAACTTCAAAAAAAAAAAGTTTTAGGTGTTTTTCATATAAAGAAAATGAATTCCCCTTTAATGGGGAACATTCCCCTTTAATGTTCCCCTTTAGTGTTCCAAGGTAATGTTAAGAGACTTCCTGTATGTTTTTCTACATCTTTCTGCCTCTACATCTGCCTCCTGGCCTGGTGTGGTCTGTCTTTCTTTCTTTCTTTCTTTCTTCCTTCCTTCCTTCCTTCCTTCCTTTCTTTCTAACATCTTTATTGGAGTATAATTGCTTTACAATGGTGTTTTAGTTTCTACTTTATAACAAAGTGAATCAGCTATATATATACATATATCCCCATATCTCTTCCCTCTTGCATCTCCCTCCCTCCCGCCCTCCCTATCCCACCCCTCTACGTGGTCACAAAGCACCGAGCTGATCTCCCTGTGCTATGCGACTGCTTCCCACTGGCTATCAGTCTTACATTTGGTACTGTATATATGTACATGCCACTGCCTCACTTTGTCCCAGCTTACCCTTCCCCCTCCCCGTGTCCTCAAGTCCATTCTCTAGTAGATCTGTGTCTTTATTCCTGTCCTGCCCCTAGGTTCTTAATGACCTTTTTTTTTTTTTAGATTCCATATATATGTGTTAACATACGATATTTGTTTTTCTCTTTCTGACTTACTTCACTCTGTATGACAGACTCTAGGTCCGTCCACCTCACTACAAATAACTCAATTTCGTTTCTTTTTATGGTTGAGTAATATTCCATTGTATATATGTGCCACATCTTCTTTATCCATTCCTCTGTCGATGGGCATTTAGGTTGCTTCTATATCCTGGCTATTGTAAATAGAGCTGCAATAAACATTGTGGTACATGACTCATTTTGAATTATGGTTTTCTCAGGGTATATGCCCAGTAGTGGGATTGCTGGGTCATATGGTAGTTCTATTTTTAGTTTTTTAAGGAACCTCCATACTGTTTTCCATTGTGGCTGTATCAATTTACATTCCCACCAACAGTGCAAGAGGGTTCCTTTTCTAATTATTTACTTAAAACTGTTCCAAAGCCTATTTCTAGCTTTGCACACCCCTTGCAGGTCCCTACATACTGTTATAAGCCTGTGTCGTTTCACAGGGAACCATGGGCAGGTTTCCTTTAACCTTCTCCATTTATGCTATCAGACAATTCTTTTTTTTTTATTATTTCCATTTAATTTTTTAAAATTTATTTTACTGAAGACTGAAATGATGCCATTTGCAGCGACATGGACGGACCTATAGAGCATCATACTAAGTGAAGTGAGTCAGACAGTTCTTATTACATGCCTACTATGTTCCAGGCCAGTGCTTCCTAAATTTCCAGACAGTTACATCCATTGAGTGTCAATTCTGACCTGCTGAAACCATTCCATCCTCACTCACCCACTTGGAAATGTCTACAGGGTGGACTGGATCGCAACGCACATCAGCATCTGAGGTCTATTACAACTCAGTGCCCCAACCAAAACTTTTCATGAAACCCTTCTTTTGGGGAAAGCAATGCCTCCCCGAATTAACTTACAGAATGCCTGTTTGCTGAAAGCCTGTTCTCCAAGCGATCAAAATTTTAAAACATCCTAATTTGGTGTTTTAACCCAGGGTTTTTCTCAGCAGGCCAATCTGAAACATTTCACTTATTGGAATCAATCTCACTTAACAAATATTTGTGGGCATTTACTATCAGGTGCATTTCTAAGTGTTGAGATTAAAATAGTAAGACAGCAGACGTTCCCGTCCTTATGGAGCTCCCAGCCAAGTAGAGGAAACAGGCAAGAAGCGCATGCATAAATATGGAATACATGAGTGGTGTAGGTACTACATTAGGTGGTCATGAAAACATGTAGCATGAGGTAGTGGGGAAAGGCAGACAATAAATAGTATAAAGTAACAAAACAAATGATGTAGCATAACATAATGATAAATGATATAATGTCATATGTAACAATATAGTGTATAATAATTCAATGCAGGGGATTTCCCTGGCGGTCCAGTGGTTAAGACTCCACACTTCCAATACAGGGGCCGAGGGTTTGATCCCTGGTTGGGGAAATAAGATCCCACATTCCGTGTAGCCAAAAATAAACCAATAAATAAATAATAATAATTCAATGCATAATGTAATATAATGTAATTCGTAATATAGTATAATATGCTACAATGGAATATGTTTTATGTAATGTTATAATATATACTGATACAATGTATAAGGTAGCAGAATATAGTAATATGATATATGTAATATAATAATGCAATACGATACAATACAATAACATAGTATATAATAATGTAACAGCGTGATGTAATACGCCAGATATCCAGAGAAGTAAAGCAGGCTGAGGGGTAGAGAGTGAGGTGCAGCACCATTTACGCGCGTGGCCAGGCGGCAACTGAGCTGAGACCTTTCGGGTGTGGTTCAGCCGCGAGAAGAGCAAAGGGAACAGCAGGTATGGAGGCTCTACATGGAGACTTCCAAGAGATGGGAGGGAGTCCAGTGCCGCAGGAGTGACTTGAATGAGGTGGATGGTCAGGGAGCAGCCCCAGTCCCCCTGGGGCCTCGGGGGCACATGGGAGGGGTCTGGATCGTACCCTGAGCAGGCAGAGTTCGGATCCTGGTCTGAGCGCTGTGAGAACCTTCCTATGGTGTAACTCAGGGTGGATGCCTTACTTGCCTTTTGAGAAGGCAGCTCTGGCTGCAGTGCGGAGGGTCACTTGCCGGGGAGAGGATGCAAGTGTGCGAGCAGTTGTGAGGCTCCTGCAGTGGCCCAGGGGAGAGGTGGTGGCCCCTTGGGCTGGGATGGCAGCTCCTCCTTGGAGGAGGTGAACGCTGGTTGGAACCCAGATGTTTTGAAAGGAAAAGCCAACAAGATGGGCTATCGGTTGCCCTTGGGGGTATGAAGGAAAGAAGACAAGTCAGCGATGACACCTGGGCAGGATACCCAACAACGGGATGAGTGGGGTTGCTATTTACTAGGGTGGGAAGATCGGGGGAAAGAGCAGGGTGGGTTAGTCAGCTTGGCTGCAGTAACGAGATACCCCAGGCTGAGGGGCTCAAACCACAGACATTGATTTCTCACAGTCGTGAAGGCTGGGAGGCCAAGATCAAGGTGGCAGCAGATGCAGTTCATCCAGGAGCTCTCTTCCTGGCTTGCAGATGGCTGCCTTCTTGCTGTGTCCTCCCGTGGTAGAGAGCGCGAGCGAGCGAGCCCTGGTGCCTCTCTGTCTTCTTGTGAGGACAGTAATCCCATCGGGAGGACCCCAGCCTCACCACCACATCTAACCCTAATTACTTCCCAGAGGCCACACCTCCCAACACTGGCACACAGGGGCTTAGGGCTTCAACTGGCGAATTTGGGAGGGGTGGGGGGGCACACAAACATTGAGTCTACAGCGCAGGGCTGGGAGGAGGTCAAGAGTCCCGTTTTGATTATATCCGTGTTGAGGTGTCTATGAGATACCCAAGTGGACATCGTAAGTGATGATAAGGTGGTTGTGAGAGTGTGGACCTCAGTGGAGGGCTGGGATGAGGAGGCAAGTTTGCAAGTGTTCGTTTCCTAGGGCAACAAGTTACCCCACACTTGATGCCTTGAAACAACAGAAATGCATTTTCGCAGAGTTCGGAGGCCAGAAGCCCCAGATCAAGGTGTCGGCAGAGGCATTGGGTCCTTCTGGAGGCTCCAGCTAGTGCCTCTCTCTTAGCTTCTGGTGTTTGCCCCCACATTGTTCCATCTGTGGGCTTGTAGCTACACCACTCCAGTCCCTGCCTCGGTCACTGCAAGGCACTCATCTCTGTGTGTCCTGGGTCTGTGTGTCCCCGCTTCTTACAAGAACACCCGTTATTGGAGTTAGGGGTCCACCCTACTCCAGGATGACCTCATCTGAACTAATCACATCTGCAGAGACCCTGTTTCCAAATAAGGTCACGTTCTGAGGTTCAAGCTGGACATGAGTTTGGGGGTGGGAGGAGGACCCTACTCAACTCAGTACGGTGAGTAATGGGCACAGGCTTAGTACTGGAAATGATTGGCCTGCGGAGACCACCCAGTGAGTGGGGGTAGGTAGAGAAGAGAAGCGAGTAGAGGATGAACCCCACACACCCCTACAGGTTGAGGGGATGAACAGGAGGAGGGCGGGTGAAGAAGACAAGGAGCAGAGAGGTGCTCCTTTTCTCGGGGGGAAGCTGGAGATGGCAGGGTAGGGAACCCAGGGGAGGGGGGAGGGGGACGGTTCCACATCATCACGCTTTGTCATGACATTGGACGGGATAAAGACGGAGAACCAACACTGGTTTCGGGCAACTGGAGGGTCCTGGTGAATTTGACAAGAGTGGGTCATGTAGGCTGGAGGAAAGAGCCTCGTACCAGTGGGTTCAGGAGAGAATGTGCGGGCAGGAGTGGAAAGATGCTTTGGGGTCAGGGACATGGGGCAGAAGCCAGAGAGGGATTCAGGGTCTAGAGAGCACTTGTTTTTTAAGACGGGCGCTATCACATCATGTCTGCATGCTAGTGGAAATGACCTAGTGCAGAGGAGGACAGGGCACGGTCCATACAGAAGAGAAAAGATGTGGAAGCAACAACCCCAAGCAAAGGCTACATGCAAAGGATGCAACATTTCGGGGAGGCGGTGGGGGGGCGGGGGTGAGCGCAGGGCGGTAGCTGGAAAGGGAGTTTGCTAAGTCGGTGATCTGCAGAATTATGCATTCACTGTCAACTAATTTCTATTAAATATTTATGAACATGACATCGAACTGTGCCACACGGCGCGAGTCAACCTCAAGAGTAATTTTTTTTTTCCTTTGCTGTTTCGGTTTCACTTCGGTCGAAACTAATTTCGGTTATGCCCTAGTTTTTGTTTCACTTGGGCAGGTTTATCTCAGCCTCGTAGCCTGATCTGCAGATCCAGCTCAGTCACCCATCAGATGCGGGCGTGATTCTCAATTAAGCCACAGAACCCCTCTCAAATGTTTAAAACATGTCATAATTTATGTGATCGTGCCGGGTAAAACATCTGTACCTTAAGAGAATTTCAAACGGCAAAGCCAGTCACAAAAATAAGTTGGATGATAGAAACCTGTTCTCTCCTTTATGACACCCTTGACATCCCAGACCCAAGGAATACTCCTGGTTGAATCACAGAGATTCTTATTTTAAAATATAAAAATCCTCAGAACACACGAAACTTTCATTTGGCCACGGCGAAACAGCTGTAGCCAATGTAAATCTGAACTCAAACTCCACTACCCTAAAAACGAAACTAAAACCTCAAATCATTCAAAGATCACAACCATCCCCAGAAGCTCTCTTCCAAGTGGGATTGCTGTACTGTCAGAAAGAGTTCAAAGAAACACACTTTTTGTTGTTGTCGTTAAGTAGATAAAGCTGATAAATTTGGCCATTTTAGGGAATTAGCCATGCAGCAAAAATGGTCATTTGGAGAACTGATTTTCAGTCAGTCTGAAACGTGAGATCTGGTAGAGTATAGCATGTCCCATAGCTGGGCTTTAGTTTTATAATTGTCTTTAAAACGTCCAGATGCATCTTCTCATACATTCTTCTCTATGTGTGATGTAGTTCACTGTAAGATAAGGAAAGAAATTCCCATGGCTCGTAAGGAACGGAAACGGGATTTGAATTCAAGTTGTTTGGGAAGGAGCTGGTGGGCGTTGAAACAGGAGATTTAGAATTTTTTTAAAAAAGTCTCCTTACCAGATGCTATCTCTGCCATGGAATCCTGCCCCAGGGTACAGACAAGTTCTCATTCCAACAATACACACAGTGCAGTGAAGTCAGGCAAAGGAATGAAGTTCTTGAACACACAGCCCTGTACTTCCCCCTTTGCCCTGCAGCAAACAGACTTAATACATCATCCGTTTGCCGACACTAGCCATGCAACTTTTTTTTTCTTTCAGCTTTTTTCTTTGTAATTTTTGTAAACCTTTTCTTTTCTTTCTTTCTTTTTTTAAAACAGAGACTTGTATTTGTTTTTGTTTACTCATGGGCTACCTACAGTCGTTCTCAAATTAATTGATAGACCCTTGTGTGTTGCATAAAAGGAAAAGCATCACGTTTTGTTTCTTCTGGTTCTGGTTACAAAGGTTAAGAACTTTCTAAACGGAATTTGATTGTGTTCTTTAATAGGGAGGTGTTTCGTCTTACAGTATGGACACCTGAAAAAAAGACAGCTAATACACAAGCGTTGGTAAAATTTGCTTATTGATTCTTAAAATCTGATAAGTAGAAAACCATCTGATAACTCCAGTTGTGTTCCTCTGTTTAGGACTTCTGATAGTGTGTGTGTGTGTGTGTGTGTGTGTGTGTGTGTGTGTGTGTGTGTATATATATATATATATATATATCCCCTTGATTTTTTGGCTTTTATAAACCGTTCAAATATTTGGGGACCTATTTTTTTGTATCTAGAAACAGGAAGAACTTTCAAGACTCCCCATGTCTGTGCCATGGGGCCCCCTGTGAATTGTACTAGCAAATTCCAAATGAAGGTATGGAGAAAACCCCAGAAGAAAGTAGCTCAGCCTTTTTTATTCAAAGACAATTAATTGGCTCTAGGTGTAAATGTATTTATTCTAGACTTTTGTGCTTCTGCTTTTAATTTCGGAATAAACGCAAGCTTGTTGTAACAGAACAACAAAATAGAGGTGTCTGAAAACCATGCTGTATCCCTGCCCCCTCCACCACCATCCCCTGATGTAACAGTATGAAAAATGTTTTGCATTTCCTTTTTCTTCCTGTAGAATCACACACCAGCCTCATTTTATGATCAGTTTTATTCCAGTTCTTTGCCGACACCTAATCTTATACGGATCAAAACTAATAAGTTTTTTTTTTTTTGGTAAATAATCACTGTCCGCCCAGCATAAAAGTTTTCCACGTTAAATGCTTCCTTCCAGGTTTTAATTTGTATCTTCACATGGTTACAGTAACTGCTGACGTTTACAGCGTGATTATCATGAAGCAGGCACTGTGCTAAGCACTAACAGGCGTTCTTTTATTTATTCTTCCAAAAAAAAATTGCTGGAAGTAGATTTCCTCTCCTTTCATAGACGAAGAAGCTGAGATTCTGAGGCATGAAATGACTTAACCCAGTCACACAGCTAAAATACAGCAGAGTTGGGATTCAAACCCTGATTTGCCTGTACGGACACAAAATGGAGTGTTTTGGCTGTGCTGTTTCAGTTTGTTTCGACTTTTGTTTTTCTTAATAATACCTCATAAGCATGTTTCCATTTTTTAAATACTCTGTTAATTTCTTTATTAAAACAAGTATTAATTGGGAATTCCCTGACAGCCCAGTGGTTAGGACTCTGAGTTTTCACTGCTGAGGGCCTGGGTTCAATCCCTGGTCGGGGAACTAAGATCCCACAAACTGCGTGGTGAGGCCAAAAAAAAAAGTATTGACTACAGGACTACTCTCTGCTAGGTATGAGCTCTAATCAACACAATGGCTACGTGGCTATTGAGGGGACCCGAATACGCCACCCCAAAACCATGCCTCTTTGGCATATGGATTATTCTGAGTTTAAAGCCATTGAGAAACAGCAGAAGCAGGAAAAGCTCCTAAATCAGGCCATGAGTTTTCCTGTCTCCCTCTGCATAGCTCATATTAAGATGTCTCCCTCTTGATAGCTCGTATCAATGGAGGAGGCTTCAACCTAAATCTGCATAACATAATAAGGACCTACTGTCTAGCTCAGGGAACTCTACTCAGTACTCTGTAATGGTCTATATGGGAAAAGAATCTAAAAAAGAGTGAATATATGTATAACTGATCCACTTTGCTGTACACCTGAAACTAACACAATATAGTAAATCAACTATACTCCAATAAAAATTAATTTTAAAAAAATCTACGTAACAACCTTAACTAAACAACCCTTGTCTGCGATACTTTCCCTGGTCACCTTGGCCATAAATTGTTCCGCCCCACCCCCCACCCCCGACAGAAGCCCCAAACCTCTTTTCCTTTGTTGGTATTTAAACCCAGGTTCTAACCCTCCTCTGGGTTACCCATCCATTCCCAGTGCTTCTATGTGTACATGCAAGATGCACTGCTCTTAAACGTCTGTTTGTTTTCCTCTTGTTAACCTGCCTTTGGCCATTTACAAAGCCCCAGCAGTAGGTGGGAACCTAAGGCGGGTGGCAGAAGGACTTTTCCCTCCCCTACACTATAGAGCGTAGGCCCCTCTGACTTTGGACACTCAGTATTCTCAGTGCTCTCGGGGTGCACCATCCAACACGGCAACCACGTGCCCCGCGTGGCTCTTGGGCACTTGACCTGTGGATTATCAGACTTGAAATAGGCTCCACCATAAGTACAAAATGCACATTAGATCCAAAGATGTATCATGACAAAAATAACGGAAGGTACCTCAGTAATGTCTTCTATAGTGATGACATATTGAAATTATACTCCTCTGGAGACGTTGGGTGAAATAAAATGTATTCTTTAGATTAATCTGGCCTGTTTGCCTTTATATACATACATATTTTCTCGGCTGTACCACGTGGTATGCGGGATCTTAGTTCCCTGAACAGGGATGGAACCCGTGCCCCCCGCAGTGGAAGTGCAGAGTCTTAACCACTGGACCACAAGGGAATTCCCTACTTTTACTTTTTTAAAAAATGTAACTACTAGAAAATTTAAAATTTAGTTGTGGGGTTGGCATTATATTTCTTTTGGAAAGCCCTGCTCCGACTTCTGACTTCTGTTACATTTTCTCCTCAGAAAAAAAATCCTGTGGAGTTTTTTTGTTTTGGGGGAGGGGTTTGCTATGGGGGGATATCGCTATAGAGTTGGGATTTTCTCTAAAAAGTTAGAGGAAATCGCCCACCAACTTGTAACACTCACCACAGTGTGTGAGAACTCCAAGTTCACAGCCTTCTTGCCTACATAAGGTTTCCTACTGTTTTATGGGTTTGAAGTACTTCCAGGGGGAGATAGAGTTGATGTTCGTGGGAGAACAATTCAGTGGTTTTTAGTAGATTCACAGAGCTGTGCAGCCATCACCAGAATCCGTTTTTTAAAATTTTTTAAATTTTTATTTTTGGCCTCTCCGCGCGGCTTGTGGAATCTTAGCTCCCAGACCAGGGACCGAACCCGGGCCCTCGGCAGTGAAAGTGCCAAGTCCTAACCACTGGACCGCCAGGGAACTCCCACCAGAATGCATTTTAGAACACTGTCATTGCTAAAAAGAGAAACTCCATACCTTTAGCTGTCACCGCTTATCCTTCTATACCCTCCCGCCCTCGGCAGCCACCAATCCACTTTCTGTCTCTGTAGGTTGGCCAGTTCTGGACCTTACGTACAAATGGTTTCATATAATATGGCATCCTTTGGGACTGGCTTCTTTTCGGACTTAGTGTGATGCTTTTGAGGTTCATCCATGTTGTAACGTGTGTCAGAACTTCATTACTTTATATGGCTGAATAATATCCCATTGTGTAGATAGACCACATTTTGTTCATGCATTCATCCGTTGATGGACACATGGGTTGTTTCCACCTTTTGGTTATCGTGGATAATGCTGCCGCGAGTGTGCATGGACCAATTATTTGTTTGGACACCTGTTTTCAATTATTTTGGGCATTTACTTTTTAGTGAGAGAGAGAAATGAGGAACACACACACACACACGCACACACACACACCTTGTCTGTGAAAACTAGGACCCGAAAATTAATTGGGTTAGGTTCTGAGAGGTAATACCCGTGCATGCCCCAGTTTATTTGCTAACTGAGTACCTACTTTGTACTGGCTGTGGATACAACAGTGAACAAGACAGAGAAGGGCCCCAGCCCCACGAAGCAGAACTTTCAATGGAGAAGGTCAAGGATAGCGGTGTAGTCGTGAGGAATGGGATTTAAGACAGTGATGAGAACAGTGAAGGAAATGACACAGTGGCTGAGGTGGGGGGGGGGCATGGGTGTGGGGTCAGGGATGGTCTCTCTGGGCTGTGACTGACCTCTGGGGTGAGGCTTGAGTGCTGAGAAGGAGGCAGGGATGTGTGTGTGTGTGTGTGTGTGTTTCTGTGTGTGTTTCTGTGTATGTGTGTGTGTCTCTGTGTGTGTTTGCATGTCTGTGTCTGTGTGTGTTTGTGTGTGTGTGTCTCTGTGTGTTTGCATGTCTGTATCTGTCTCTGTGTGTGTTTGTGTATCCCTGTCTGTGTGTGTTTCTGTGTGTCTGTGTGCGTCTCTGTTGTGTCTGCATGTCCGTGTCTGTGTATGTTTGTGTGTGTGTCTCTGTGTGTGTTTGCATGTCCGTGTCTATGTGTGTCTCTGTTTGTGTGTCCCTGTCTGTGTGTGTTTGAGTGTGTGTGTGTGTGTGTGTGTGTGCGTCTCTGTATGTCCGTGTCTGGGTGTGTTTGTGTGTGTGTGTCTCTGTTTGTGTGCCTGTGTCTGTGCGTGCTCTGGGGCAGAGCACTTCGCAGGTGTGTCACGCAGGGCCCTGTAGGCCTCGGGAAAGAGGATGTTCTCAGCCCTAAAGCAATGGGGACCTCCTGGTCCAGCTTCCCTTCAGAAGCTTGCTGCTCCCATGAGTGGGGTACAGGGGAGGGCAGAAGCAGGGCTGCTGTCGCCTTCAGGAGAAGAGAGGCTGGCGTCTGGGAGGATGAGGGGACACAGATCCCGGTGAGCTGAGGACAGGGGAGCGGCAGGCCCGGAGCCCTCCTGTCTTCGGGTGTGGAGCTGTGGAGGGGCTTAGCGGGGCTCCCTGAGGCTACGTCCTCGCCCCAGCTGCCACTCCTCCCTCTCTGGGGTGGCGGGGAGGGGGCAGGGGCACTGAGCGGGCTAAGCTGGGAAGGAGAGAGGAGGCTTGTGAAAACAAGCCTCCCCTGGCGCAGCCGTCCTGCTCCACCAGCCATCCCCACCCTCCCCAGCCCCCACCCTCACCCCAGCGTTCCTCCCGTCTCAGTGCAGCAGGGGTCCCCACAGCTGCCGGCTGGAACCTCACGCTGCACGGCCCTGGTCAGGTCTGAGTGTTACTTTGGGGCGCTGTGACTCCCGCCTGGAAAACAGCTTTGCCCCTGGGGGGCCTCTGGCTCTGCCTTCCCATCTCTGCCCGCCTTGTAGCCACTCATGGGCAACTCCCGGAGGCAAGCTCTCCCACCACCCGCCCCGCCCCGCGCATTCCCTCCTGCTTGCTATCCCACCGCCCAGCACCCCCTGTTGCTAAATCCAGCTGCAAGTTCCCTGCCCTCGCCCTACTCAGCTTCTCAGTGTTGGAAAAACCTCACCACCCGCCGTGGTTAGAGAACTCTTTACATCTTTACATCTTTCTTCTGTGACCCCTTCCTCATCATCCTCCCAGCTCCTTGTGTAACCGGCGTCAGGCTGCTCTCTGCTCAAAAGCCAATAAAGAGGCCAGGTTGGTGGAAAGGAAATTCGCTTTATTCTGGCTGCCGGTTTGTTTCCATTTTCTTTGAGGCAAATTCTTGGAATGGCAGCTTATGTCATGGCCACAGTCTGGTCATCATATAATTAACTTCTTCTACCTGGTGGGGTTTCAGTATCTATAAGACAACTCGCAGGATATGGCTCAGAATATTATCTATAGCCCTTGAGGAGGAGCTAAAGGTCCTTGACTTTGCTTAATGACTAAACTATTATTATTTGGTCTCCGTCTGTTTTCCTTTGTTTCTGCGTTTTCTCACTTCTCTGATTAAACTTATTCTTTGGCTTAAGTTTTTTCACACGCAAAAGGCAGGCTGAGGACATGGGGGGATGGGAAGGACCATAGGGTCCTGCTCCGTTTCACTTGGACCTCCTTGCTCATGGACCTGGGCTGGTTCCTTCTGCTTGACCTGACCTCTCTGAAGGGCTGTGTCCTGGACCCTCCACATCCTCTCCTCATGGGATTTCATTTGGCCCTGCGGCTCTGTGTGCCACCCATATGCCCCGTCTTCCCATTTTGACATCCTACATGCTCCCCCATCTCACCTATGCACCCACCGACTTGACATTCTGATTTCTGTCAAGGGCATGAAGCTGCAGTGGCCCGCCTCCAAGGTGGTCCCCGAATAGGCTTGCCCTCTGCATTCCTGTGCTCATGTGGTCTCCTCCTCCCTGATCTTTGGGACCGTGGGATCCTGTGAAAGCAACAGTGCATGACTTCTGGGGCTGGGACGTAAAGTGCTCAGCCACATCTGCTTTGGCTTCCTGGAGCACTTGCTCTGAAGGAAGCCAGCCGCCATCTCATGAGGACACGCACGCAGATCCAGGAAGAAGCCCAGGTGGACAGGAGCGGAGCTTTCCCTCCCGGAGTGAGCGCTACCTTGCCAGGGGGCAATCCTCCTTGGAAGCAGATCCCCCAGCCCGTCAAGCCGTCTGATAACCGCAGTCTCACGAGGCATCTTTGACCGACCCACAGAAACTTTACTGTTCCAAACCACCAAGTTTTGGGGAATTCATTTTGCTGCAATGTGTAGGTAATACATAGACCTACCACTTATAAAGTGGAACTCTTGCATCCTCACCACCCCCCAACCAAAATTGCAAATCCACCCCACATCCACATCAAAGTGCATCTGATTTATCTGCCATAAACCCAGTTTCTCCAGTCAGGAACCTATGATTAATTCTTTTTTTTAAATTAATTTTTATTGGAGTATAGTTGCTTTGCAATGTTGTGTTAGTTTCTACTATACAGCAAAGTGAATCAGCTATACATATACGTATATCCCCTCTTTTTTGGATTTCCTTCCCATTTAGGGTACTGAGTCCTTGTTGGTTATCCATTTTAAGTATATCAGTGTGTACATTTCAGTCCCAAACTCCCTAACTATCCCTTCCCCCTACCTTTCCCCTGTGGTAATCATAAGTTGGTTCTCTTAAGTCCATGAGTCTGTTTCTCTTCTGTAAATAAGTTCATTTGTATCATTTCTTTTTAGATTCCCTGTATAAGTGATATATGATATTTGTCTTTCTCTGTCTGACTTACTTCACTCAGTATGACAATCTCTAGGTCCATCCATGTTGCTGCAAATGGCATTATTTCATTCCTTTTATTACTGAGTAATATTCCACTGTATATATGTACCACGTCTTCTTTATCCATTCTTCTGTCGATGGACATTTAGGTTGCTTCCATGTCTTGGCTATTGTAAACAGCACTGCAGTGAACAATGGAGTGCATGTATCCTTTTGGACCGTGTTTTTCTCCGGGTATATGCCCAGGAGTGGGATTGCTGGATCATATGGTAACTCTGTTTTTAGTTTTTTGAGAAACCTCCATACTGTTCTCCACAGTGGCTGTACCAGTTTACATTCCCACCAACAGTGTAAGAGGGTTCCCTTTTCTCCACACCCTCTCCAGCATTTGTTCTTTGTGGGTTTTTTCATCATAGCCATTCAGACTGGTGTGAGGTTTTGATTTGCATTGCTCTAATAACTAGCGATGTTGAGCATCTTTTCATGTGGACCACACATCTGGATGGGGAGAATGTTACCATCACACTGCAGTGGATCCTGTAGGCTGGGAGATATTGTGGTGTTATTTTTTGTAAAACAAGGTATTGTTTTACATTTTTGTAAAACCCAGACTGCTGTGACCCTCATGTCCTCTGGCTCTCTCCGCCCCTCACGAAAGTACAGCTACACGGGTCCTCTCTTTCATTTCCTTAAGTGCCCAGTATTCTTTGCCCCCCGCTCCTTCTGCCTGGAGCACTCAACATGCCTACCAGCCCCTCATCCTCCTCCAGTTTTCATCCCATCAGAGCAGCTTTGCCTGACCGCCAAGGTCGGGCCTCTAACTTCCTGAGATGAGCTTCCTCACATACTGATTCGGTTCTGGCATAATCCTCACCACAACTTAAAACCATTTTATCTATTATTTACGCTTATTATCTCAAACACACAGAAGAAATACAGAGAATGACATAACAAAGGTAACACCCAGATTTATCAAAACTTTACATTTCCCCATATTTGCTTCTGAACACTTTTAAAAGAGAAATTGGACCCAGGGACTTCCACGGCTGTCCAGTGGTTAGCATTCCGCGAGTCCACTGCAGGGGGCGCGGGTTCGATCCCTGGCTGGGGAACTAAGATCCCGCATGCTGAGCGGCCAAAAAACAAATTAAGTAAGCAAGTAAATAAATAAATAAAAGCTCTTACTATAAAAAAAAGTGAGGTCTTGCTAATTCACTAATTAAACAAAATTTCAAAACAAAGAAATTTGACACAAATGTAGTTGAGGGTCCTTGTGCTCCCCTGGAAATCTACCCACCTCCCTCCACCAACCATATTTGGAAACTGCCATTCCTGTGCATGCTTTTAGATCCTTCCTACATAAATAAGTATTGTTGCTAAAAATGATAAATGGTAATTTACCATGTCCCACACTTGTGTGCATGGCCTTGTTCTGCAGCTAGGTCCTAACGCTCTTCCTTTTTATGTATTTATTTCTTATTGGGGTGTAGTTGCTTTACAATATTGTGTTAGTTTCTACTGTACCCCAAAGTGAATCAGCTATACGAATACATATATCCCCTCTTTTTTGGATTTCCTTCTCATTTAGGTCACCACAGAGCACTGAGTAGAATTCCCTGTGTTATACAGTAGGTTCTCATTAGTTATCTATTTTATACATGGTATCAGTAGTGTGTATATGTCAATCCCAATCTCCCAATTTCTTCCCTTTTATTTTATTTTTTAAATAAATTTATTTATTTATTTATTTTGGGCTGTGTTGGGTCTTCGTCGCTGTGCGCAGGCTTTCTCTAGTTGCGGCAAGTGGAGGCTACTCTTCGTTACGGTACGCGGGCTTCTCATTGCAGTGGCTTCTCTTGTTGTGGAGCACGGGCTATAGTCACACAGGCTTCAGTAGTTGCAGCACGCGGGCTCAGTAGTTGTGGCTCATGGGCTCTAGAGTGCAGGCTCAGTAGTTGTGACTCACGGGCTTCTTTGCTCCGCGGTATGTGGGATCTTCCCAGACAGGCCTCGAACCCGTGTCCCCTGCATTGGCAGGCGGTTTCTTAACCACTGTGACACCAGGGAAGCCCCCTTGTATTTTAAGATGACGTCATGTTGTGTAGCTCTTATCCCTTCCCTGAAGGTGAATCACAGCATGACAGTGTATGGATTTACCCTCTTTTATATGCCCAGTTTCCTCATGAAGACATTTAGATTGGTTCTAGGTTTCAGTATTGCCAATGAGGCTGCACGTCCCCAGGCCACACCTGTCACACAGGTGACACTCAAATAAGATTTATCAAATTCGGGTATGTTGCAATGAACACTCTTCTCCGTGTCACCCTGCCTAAATGGGGGGAGTTTCTCTAGGGAATGGTCTCAGCGCAGAATTGCTGATGGGGGTTGGGAATGCACTCTTTTTGTTGTTGTTGTCCTTAATTTTTAATTCAAGTACAGTTGATTTACAATGTTGCATTAGTTTCAGTTGTACCGCAAAGTGATTTAGCTATTTACATATATATATAAATATATATATATATATTCTTTTTTAGATTCTTTTCCCAAATAGGTTATAGATAAAATATTGAGTATGGTTCCACGTGCTATATAGAGTAGGTCCTTGTGGATTTTCTATTTTATATATAGTAGTGTGTATCTGTTAATCCCAAACTCCTAATTTATCCCTCCCCCGCCCCGCCACATTTCCCCTTTTGGTAACTGTAAGTTTGTTTTCTAGGTCTGTGAGTCTATTTCCCTTTTGTAAGTAAGTTCATTTGTATCATTTTTTTTAGATTCCATGTGAAAGTGATATCATATATTTGTCTCTGTCTGACCTACTTCACTTAGTATGATAATCTCTAGATCCATCCATGTTGCTGCAAATTACGTTATTTCATTCTTTTTTACGGCTGAATAGTATTCTATTGTGTATACATGTACCACATCTTCTTTATCCATTCTTCTGTTGATGGGCACTTAGTTCACTTCCATGTCCTGGCTATTGTGAATAGTGCTGCCGTGAACACTGGGGTGCGTGTAGGAATGCACTCTTTCACCTTTCTATATATTGTCAAAGTGCATTGTCAAGTGGTAGTTTCTTTGTGCCTGTTTCTCTCACTAAAATGGAAGTTTCTGGAACACAGTAAACTTGTCTTTCTTCCCCCCCCCCCACTGTATTCGTCTGTTTCACAGAGTTCTTGTTGCACAGAGCTGCTCAATAATACTTGTAATCCTGTGCTGTCCAATATGGGAGTCACCAGCCACATGTGGCCAGTGAGCCCTGGAAATGTGGCCAGTGCCACGTGTTGAAATGATCATACCTTGAATAGGTTGGTTTCAATGAAATAAACCATTAAATTTATTTTTACCTGTTTCTTTTTACATTTTTAAATGTGACGACTAGAAAAATTTAAATTATGTATGTAGTTTGCACTACATTTCTATTGGACAGCTCTAGATTATGTATAAGTGAATGAATAAAAGAAAGAATGGATGGATGAATGTATGATTTTGCCTCGACATTGGGATTAGGGTCTGTATTGGTGGTTCTCAAGCAAGGGAGACTTTGCTTCTCTAGAGGACACTTGGCCATGTCTGGAGACGTTTTTCTTGTCACAACTGGGGAGGTGGGTACCACTAGCATACGCTGGGTGAGACCAGGGATGCTGCTAAGCAGCCTATAATGCACAGGACAGCCCTCCCCCACAAAGAATCATCTGGCAGTCAACGTCAATAGCATGAACGTTGAGACACTGCTCTGGGTAAAGGCTTATATCCTGATTTTTCTCCCATTAAATATATCACGATACTAAATGTTCTTCAAAAACAAATTTTATTTTTAAAGGAAGGCACTGACTTTTTCAGACAGTAAAACACTACCTCATATTCACACTTAGTGTTCTTGTGCGTGGTTATATATACTTTTTGCCCCCAATTTTCTTGACCTCGTGTTGCATCGGTGCCCTACAGACATGTCATACTGTAAATATTCTTGTAGTCCAGAAGTGGGCTTGCTTGTATGTGTTTAGTTCTGTCTGCCCTTAACTCTGACACTTATTGCTCTATGTTCTCCAGAAAGGCTTGTGCCAACCACACACACACCCTCCAGTAGCCTAAGGCTTTTTCTGTTTCTCCACATCTCAGCAACCCTGGATGTTGCTGCTTTTTTCATCTTTCTCAGTCTGATGGGAGTAAACAACACCCCATTTTGGTTTAGGTATCCAGTTTTGGGTCCCAAGTAAGGAGGTGTTTTTCAACATTTGACTTTTCTTCCCTCCTTCCTTCTCCATCTCCTCCTCCTATTTCTTCTCCTTCTTCTCCTTCCTTCTCCTTCTCCATCTCTTTCTTCTTCTCTTTCTCTCCCTCCATATCCTTTGCCTACATTTCTTCTATTTTGAGGTTCTTTCTCCCCCGTTTTTGACCTCTTCACACTCTGAGTTCCTTGTGCCTGTATAGATATGCTTTGAATATATATTTTGTGACATTTTTGCTCAGTTGTTCATTAAGTCTTATTCATGATGGAGTTTCCCCATTTCTAATTTTTCAGTTTGGGGAGACAGACTTATTAATATTTTCTTTTATATTCGCTGCCTTCTTTGTTAAGTTTAATGGGACGTTCCCCCATCCCACAATTATAAGAATACATATTCACCTACGTTATCTCACGGTGAGGTGAGCAAAGGAGTTCTTTACCTGCTGTAAACACTTCCTTCCATCCTCAGCTTAGACATACATGCCATGTCCTTCAAGAACCAGTTGCTAAAAGCAAGATCTGGGGGCTTCCCTGGTGGTGCAGTGGTTAGGAATCTGCCTACCAGTGCAGGGGACACGGGTTCGAGCACTGGTCTGGGAAGGTTCCACATGCCACAGAGCAACGAAGCCCATGCCCTGCAACTACCGAGCCCACGTGCCTCAACTACTGAGCCCGCGTGCCGCAATTACTGAAGCCCTCACCCCTAGAGCCCATGCTCCACAACAAGAAAAGCCACCACAATGAGAAGACTGTGCACCTCAATGAAGAGTAGCCCCTGCTCACCGCAACTAGAGAAAGCCCGTGCGCAACAATGAAGACCCAACGCAGCCATAAATAAATAAATAAAAGCAAGATCTGGACCAAAAACTGAACACAAAAGGGGGTTCCGTTGGAGGTGATGATGATTTCTCAGAAAAAGCAAATCATCTCTGAACACTAGCCGTTAGGATGTCAGCTTGGTCCCAGTTGCCAAATAAAATGCCAGGGCAGCCACCCACCATGGAATTTCCCCTGATTAATGACCTACAAATGCCAGGCTCAAGTCCAAGCTCCATATACATCGACATCCAACTCAGGACAGGAACCGTTTTGACAGGAACCGTTTTCCCAGAAACCGCACAAATGCCCAGTATTCTGGAGACGTCCATTTCTAAACCATAAAAATACTTAACATTAGCCATCTGTTTATAGATTATATCCCTGGGTCATGTTCATAACTGGGTTTTCTCTGGCTTTCTGGGGTGAAAAATCCTGTGTCCTTGTTTTGAGATGCGTTGAGTGTTTCTTCCAAATGCCCGTGGTGACCCGTGGTCCACTGTTTTCCTAATGGATGATGGTTTTAAATGTTGGCACATAACGGCAATCCACTTCCAGGTGTGTTTGTTGAGCTAAGGTACATAAACATTGGGATAATAACTCTAACAGTGTGTACATTTTCACTCCTAGTCCTCTGTACCTAACTTTATAAATCCCTAAATACATGCATTCAAAGGAGTTGTTTGCTTTCTTTCCAAGGGCCGTCTTGTGTAACAGCGAACATCATTGTGCAAACACCCCTGCAAGGCAGGTCCCTGAGCCCCCCAGCCTCCAATCTTGCCCCCCTTAAGCCCCTTCTGTGTGGAAATTCCAGAGTTCCCTCTATTTGTAGTTCCTCGTAAAGAGCTGGGTGTGCATCTGAAGAGCAATGGCATCTGTTGAGGTGTTCTTATGTGGGGACATGATCTGATTTTCCTTTCACACATCTACTCTTTTTTTTTGACATTTGATTCTGCAGTTTATTATTATAATTTATGATATAATTTAGTCTCATTGAAGAACCTCTATAATTTTTTTTCTATTATTTTTAAAATTCTTTTCCCATTTAGTTTATTACAGAATATTGAGCAGAGTTCCCTGTGCTATACAGTAGGCCCTTGTTGGTTATCTATTTTAAATATAGCACTCTATATATATCAGTCCCAAACTCCAACTTCTCCAAAGAAGACGTGCAGATGGCCAAGAGGCACATGAAAAGATGTTCCACATCGCTAATTATTAGAGAAATGCAAATCAAAACTACAATGAGATGTCACCTCACACCAGTCAGAATGGCCATGATCAAAAAAATCTACAAACAATAAATGCTGGAGAGGGTGTGGAGAAAAGGGAACCCTCCTACACTGTTGGTGGGAATGTAAATTGGTAACAGCCACTATGGAGAACAGTATGGAGGTTCCTTAAAAAACTAAAATGAGAACTACCATATGATCCAGCAATCTGACTCCTGGGCATATATCCTGAGAAAAACATAATCCGAAAGGATACATGCACCCCAATGTTCATTGCTGCACTATTTACAGTAGCCAGGACATGGATGCAAGCTAAGCGTCCATTGATGTATCTACTCTGATGCTTGTGAGGAACATAAACTGAAGACCAGGGATGGTGGATGCAGGAAACCAATGAAGAGATGGCTGGGGATGCAGGAGAGAGAGGACGGAGGTGTGGCTGAGATGGGACCATCGGGAAGATGGAAAGATGTGTCCATGGTGAGGTTCTACTGGAACACGGCCACACCCATCTATTACTATTGTCCACAGCTGCTTTCATGCCCCAGTGGCAGAGGTGAGTGGTAGTTGAGTCAGAGACCATATGGCCCCAAAGCCTGAAATATTTACTATGTGACACTTTGCAGGAAAAGTTGCCCCAGCCCACGAGTCGAGTCTAATGATTCAGAACTCTGCGTGGACCCAGCTTTGAGGAAAATTCCACAGAGCCCCTTCCCACATAGCTGGTATCCCAAAATTCCTCTAAAGAGAGAATCTGGGGTCCCTATAGCTTGGAGACTGTTCTGAGGAGGGTGGAGTTTATCCTAAGAGCAACAGGAATCAGCTGAAAAGTCTAGCGGGTGGTGGTTTGGCCAGATTTTCTTTGAGAAGGAAGAACAGTTAGGGTTGTTTCTGCAGTCGCTTAACGGAGAGATAAATAGGGTGGGCTGGTGAAAACCATATTTCTGAGGCAGAGTCAGCAAGATTTGGGGAGCATTTGGCTTCAGGGCTGTGAAGAGGTGAAGTTAGCATTGATGTTCCTGTTTTTTTCGAGGACACATGAGGGACAGTTCTCAGGCATGGTGAGTGAAATAAAATAGGTTACTAGGACTTCCCTGGTGGCGCAGTGGTTAAGAATCCGCCTGCCAATGCAGGGGACATGGGTTTGAGCCCTGGTCCGGAAAGATCCCACACGACATGGAGCAACTAAGCCCACGCGCCACAACTACTGAGCCTGCGCTCTAGAGCCCGCTAGCCACAACTACTGAAGCCCGAGTGCCTAGAGCACATACTCTGCAACAAGAGAAGCCACCGCAATGAGAAGTCCACGCACTGCAACAAAGAGTAGTGCCCGCTCGCTGCAACTAGAGAAAGCCCATGTGCAGCAATGAAGACCCAACGCAGCCAAAAGTAAAATATAAATAAATAAATAAATAAATTTATATTAAAAAAATATATTACTAGCATTCATTTTAACTTCCTTTTTTTTTTCTCAAAAACATGGGTACTAGAAAATTTTAACTTATATACACAGCTTGAATTATATTTCTATTAGCACTGGTCTAAGGAGAATCATGACCTGACTTTCTGATCTGCTAGGTGTTTTGTAAATGATGTGCCCAAGTGTGAAATGTGTGGAGTTTGAAGTTGTGTTTTATAATTTTTTGGAGGTGGAATTCACATGCCATAAAATTAACTATTTTAAAGAGAACGATTCAGTGGTATCTGGTGATTTCACAATGTTGTACAACCACCACCTCTATCTACAACCAAGATATTTACCCCAAAAGGAAACCCTGAACCCACTAAGCAGTCATTCCCCATCCCCCCAACTTTCTCCCAGCCCCTGGCATTTGAGTGTATGAGGAGCTTAGCAGGAGGTTTGGGATGGAAAGAAATTGGAGGCATCAGAAAGCAGATGTGAGTGTGGCAGGGAGAGTGCAGAGGGTGAATATCCCTGGGCTTAATGTGGACAGAATTCCAGAGACCGGCGAACTCCATGTTAAGGTCTTTCATTAATAATGGGATAATAACAGGGAAAATATTACCAACCCCGATAGGTGTCCATCAGTAGTACAGACCAATGGTTCTCAAGCTTGAGGGAGCATCAGATGCACTGGTGGGTCCATGAAAGTCCGAGGAGGGGCCCCCCAAATTGGATTTCTAACAAGTTCCTAGATGCTGCTGCTGCTGGTGGCCCAGGGTGCTATGCTCCATTGTATAGACAGATGACAGTTGGTCCATATTTCACTCATCCTCCCCATTTATCCCTCCATCCTCCCCATTCATCGCCCACCTTTGCCCCAGGAGAAATAAATTCTCCAAATCATGCTTTTCTCACGTGGCTAGGATTTTTTAGTCGACAAGAAACTGCTCTGAGGGAATTCCCTGGCGGTCCAGTGGTTAGGACTCAGCACTTCCACTGCAGGGGGCGAGGGTTTGATCCCAGGTCGGGGAACTAAGATTCTGCAAGCCGCATGGCTCACCCAAAAAAACAAAAAACAAAACAAAACAAAAAACCAAAAAAAGCAAAAAAAAAAAAGAAACTGCTCTGAAAAGAAAAAAGAAATGATCATTATGCTATGTGATAGAGGTGTTAGTTCACGGGACAGTGGTGATCCTATTGTAATCTATAAATGTATCAAATCGAAATGTTGCATGTCTTAAACCTACACAGTGTTACATTTCAATTCTATCTCAATGGAAATTTTAAAAAAATTTTAAGTCGAAAAAACAAAAAAGCTGCTCTGGAATCCAGAAACTTGGTCTGGAATGAAATCGGTTCTGCAGAGGGAGTCTGGGAGGATCCACAGCTTGGGGGATGGTGAGCATCAGGCCTCCGGAACTCTTCCCCGTACCCCACCAGGCAATATCATCAGCCGGAGCTCTGCTTTGTTCTCTCTGCGTACCTGCAGTTACAGCGGCAGGCTTATCGGTCGCCATGGAAACTGCCGGCTGGGTTGGGAGGGGACAGAGCGGTGGAACAGGCAGAGAGCTTCCGAGGCTGGAATTTTCCAGGCTCTAGAGGTAAACATGTACGGGTTTAAGAAAAACGCCAGCATATAGTTGTCACGTCTATATGCTTCTTGAGAGAGGGAACAACAAATCTAATTACGCTAGTAGAAAAAAACTGTCCACGGAAGGTTAGAAATCCCCGGAGTGGACGTCAGATTGCAGCAGACATTCGCTCCTTAAAGCTGCCCTTGTTAATTGAATTATGGCTGGTAGAACTCTAAACAATAACCAAGAGCTGTAAACACTCAAAGAAAGAAGATCGATGGATGATCTTCTGAATGATGATCATACTGAGTGAAGTAAGCCAGATGGAAAAAGACAAATATATGATATCGCTTATATGTAGACTCAATAAAATGATACAAATGAACTTATTTACAAAACAGAGATAGACCCACAGACATAGAAAACAAACTGATGGTTACCAAAGGGCAAAGGGGATGAGAGGGGTAAATTAGAAGGTTGGGATTAACATATACACCCTAATATATAAAACAGATGATCAACAAGGTCCTACTATATAGCACAGGGAACTATACTCAATATTTTGTAATAACCTATAAGGGAAAAGAAAAGAATCAAAAAAGAATATATATATATATATACACAAATATATACACACACATATATATGTATAACTGAATCACTTTGCTGTACACCTGAAACTAACTCAACATTGTAAATCAACTCTACTTCAATTTAAAAAAGAAAAAGAAGAAAAGTGGGGGGGGGGGGGACAAAGAAAGAAGATTGTTTCAAACAAGTGCAATGGGGAAAGTGTCATTGGGAAAGGTGATTGACAGCTGCCATTGGTGGCATCATGGCATCGTCTTGGGACTTCTTTTCCTCATGCAGTAATCATGTTCCTGAGGTGTATTCATGTGGAAACTTGGAGCTTTGGTTCATTCATTCAAATGGCTGTAGAGTATGTGAATACACTTTGTTTTGTTTTATATATCCATTCTTTTCTTGGCACAAGTCTTTGTCAGATAATCAACTGTTGCAATGTTCATTCTGGCATTTTTCTCATTGCTCACATGTGGAGAGTTTCTCCAGGATGTTTGTCCGGGCAGGGAATTAGTGACTAATGGGAAATTCATCGTTTCAACCTATCTATACAGTACCAGATTGCTGTCCTGTTGGGTAGTTTGTTTTCTGTTTCTCCCATTAAAAGGAAGCCTCACGAGTGCAGAGACTTTTTCTGTCTTTGGTCTCCATCGTGTTCCTCGGATCTTTCAGAATACCAGGTATATAGTAAATACGCAATACAGTTTCTAGACAAATGGTGAATGTGTGAATTATTTTTTGCCCAAAATTGGGATATGTGAGTTTTAATTTTTTTCATATAACATGCTCTCATGATATTAAGTATTCTTGAAAAAATTGTTTTTAAAGAGCTTACTCCAGACATCCTTGGGGATATGTTATATGTACTTGTTTTTAATTTTTTGCATTCAGAGTCAATGCCGTCATAACCCCCATGTGGCTGGGTGCTTTTGTGGGGATTTAGATGAGCAGGGACAGATTCCCACAAGTGGAATTATTGGATCAAAGGATATGTGCATTTTAAACTTGTATAATTCTTGCCAAAATGTCTACTGGGAAGGATGAGCTAACCTGCTCTCTCCCAAAGCCAGCCTGTGAAGATGTCCATTCCTTCATTCTCTTGTCATCCTTGGGTGGTATAATCCTGTCATCTTTATCTGCCTGATAAGGAAGAAAATGATGTCTCATTTTGGTTTCAACGTCTGGATTTGGGGACATAAGAGAGGGGTTATCGAAAATTCGACCCGGAGTAGATCCAGGCTTAGTGGGGTCTGAAGTTTGACAGTTTTGGGGGTGGGGAGGCTCTTTGAGGAAGATAATACAAAAATGACAAATACGAAAACTTGATACACAAGTGAAAATGTACTCAGGATGAGTATAGAAACAACAAAACCACTCAACATGCAACGAAATGGCTCAAATACCATAACGTTATCACAAAGTCAAAAGTGACATAAAATGTCTTATTAATGACCTGCCTGACACACCTCTGGAAGGCTTTTCTCCTGGGTGTTTTGTTTGTTTTGGCTACATACTTGTCCATTACCTCTTCTTACGGAAATAATTTTGCTCTAGAGTGGTTAAACAAAAGAGACAACAGCTGTATGATCCCACTTATATGAGGTCCCTAGAGCCGTCAAATTCAGAGACAGGAAGAAGAATGGTGGCTACTAGGGGGTGGAAGTAAGGGGGAATGGGGATTTGGTGTCTAAAGGGTACAGAGTTTTTGTTTTGCAAGATGAGAAAGTTCTGGAGGTTGGCTGCACAACAATGTGAATGTACCTTAACACTGCACAACTGTACACTAAAAAGTGGCTAAAATGGTTAACCTTATGTGATGTGTATTCTACCACAATTTTAAAATTTTTTACGTGGGATGAACCCCAAAAAGAAAATATGTAACAGTTGCAACACACGGAGACAGTCAGCAACCTCAGACCCTGTAAAGAAAGGCAGCGCTTTCTCTGCAGAGATTAAAGGGAATGAGTGACATAGGATACATTCCTGCAGATCTGCAGATTTATCAGTGTTTGTAAAGGGAGTTGCTGCTTTCTGCTTTCAAATTTCCGAACAGCTGCAACTGTCACATACCAACCAAGAATGCTGTTCGCGGTGGATCACAGCCGCTCAGAACTTGTTTGACTTTGTTGAATACTGTCTCAAAGAGGTGGCTTGCAGCAGGCAGAAACGCTCCCCCAAAGTGTCTCATAGGTCTCCCCGTGATAACAAACCCAAGTCGTCAACATCTGAACAGTCCCCACTACATTCGGCGCAGAATCGTAAAAGTATAGTTATTTGGCATCTGGCCTGGAGCGTTTGATTTGCCGCTTTGTTTTGTAAACATTTCCCCCATTATTTAAATTAATTCTTTATATAGAGTTCTGTTTAAATAAGGCACATTTGTTTTCTCACTTTGATTTCCACCCCCCCAAGTGCACAAGATGAGTATAATAATAACTCCCATGAAATTCATTTAAAGAGTTATTTGAAAAGTAAATAATCCTTCTTGTCTGGTCTAGTGCATTTGTGTTTGAATAATGTATCATCTGAGTAAACACAGCCTTCTGTGCTCTAAGTAGAGTCTTTGTCACGTTGCTGGGCTTGCGATATATTTACCTCCTTTGAAAACCCGTTTGATGCAAGTAATGCTGTTCTGGTTGAAAACCATTTACAAACAAAACGATATGCAAACTTTAGTGTTCAGAAAAGCTAGCCTGGATCTCATAATAGACTATGTATTGTCACTGCATATTCAGTGGATTCTTTGTAACTATTACTGAGATCATGCTTTGGGGGGAAAACACCCAAAACCAGTTTTTCAATCATGTTGAACGGAATATGGCTCATTACAACAGGTCATAATGAAAGCTCATGGTCCTTATTAAAATCAACAAATTTTATTGAAATGAAAATCCTGCCGACCTCTTTGCCCATTTTTTGGTGACCCACAAATTATGGTTTTTATTTGCTATTATTTCCATTTTTCCTTCTGCTTTTAATTTCCTGTTTGGAAGAGTCCTGGGTTCTGGTAATGAGGGAAAAAATGCCTTCTGCAGTTGTTTTCATTACTTCTATCTTTTTGGCTGTCATAACTCTGTTTCTTATCACTATGATTTTTGTCTAACAGCTTTTTTAGTTATCTTCGTATTTTGAAGCCCCTGCCAGACTTCTTTCTTTCAGACTGAAACTTGGTTCCATGAACATATTTCATTTTCTGGTGTATTTGAATTCTGATGTGATCGATAATTCTGGGGAAAAAAGTATATATATACAAATTTGATCTGAAATTAAATCATACCGAAGAGCAGTTCAAATGCTTTTTTAAATTGCCATTATGTTGTATTGGGTGGTGCTGAAAAACTGTACAATCAGATTACTGTTTCACTAGAGTAATTGATGGATGGACTGTTGGATGAATGTGTACAGGAATTGGGTCATTGAAGCATTTCCTTCCTCAGTTCACTCCTCTGCATCAGAGAGAATTTTATGTGACATTTTGGCTGGAACCACCAGGTCTCCTCAGGACCAGAAGCGTCAGACACACACCTATACATCTTCACAAATAGTCTTACTTGCTGTCTGTCCATCAGGTTTGACCCAAGGAAAACAGGGATTCTGCTAAAATCTATATCACAATTTCCCAAAATGTCATCACCATAAACACTGCCCTGAGGAGTTAATTGCTGACAGGGAATGATTTGTATCTTGGCTAGGGGTTAGTGACAACTGAATCCTCCACTTACAGATTTACATTTCTCATGTTTAGAAGAATTTTCCACAGACCAGCTTCTGCTTTGTACGTTTCAAACCTTATTTCTTCCCCACAGTTCTCAAATTTCTGGCACCCTGCACCACAAGACACGTTTGTAGCATGAGAAGCATCTTCACAAACTGATGTAGGGTTAGCAATTCTCCTGGAGCTATTCTTACACCAGGATGGTAACTAATAACTCTATAGTTATTTATCTATAACTATATATTATTATATATGATATATATAAACATATGCAGTTATATAGATATAACCTTATCTATAGCCTTATATGTATGTGTATATATAACCTTATAACAACAAATAACACAGAAATAGGTTGCTGGATAAAATTTGAATTTCACATAAGCAATGAATCCTTTTCTAGTATAAGTGTATACTATACTATATGTCTCAACTATTGCATGAGACATACTTGTAGTAAAAGTTATCCGTTGTTTATCTGAAATCCAAATTTAATTGCATATCCTGTATTTTTATTTGCTAAATCTTGCAGCCCTGCACATACATATATTCCACTAAATCTGCCCCCACTCAACTTGCCTTTAGTCTCAAAAATGCCCAGGACCACCTCAATTCCATCAAGTCTGAGGGTTCTTTTCAGGAAGGAGACATCAAACTAGAAACAAATGGTGATTTCAACCAATTACAGTTAAAATATCTCACTTCTGCCGCCTTTACAGAAACACCTTGCTAGGCTTTTGGAAGGGGCAAAGGGGAAGCTTGAAGCTTAACCTTCATTGGAAATCTATATACTGTGAACAGACATTTCAAGTGACTCCACCTTTTGCCTATTTTGGTGTTTGTAGTGGGTCATATGGTGTCCTCCACAAAAGTCATGTCCACCTAGAACCTTGGAACGTGATCTCATTTGGAAATAGGGTCTTTGCAGATGTCGTTAACTAAGTGTCTCGAGATGAAATAATCCTGGATTTATGATCGGCCCTGGATCCAGAGACTGAGGTACTTAGGAGAGAAAAGAGAAGGAGGTTTGGAGACACAGAGACCCAGAGGAGAAGATGGCATGAAGACAGGGCCAGAGATTGGAAAGACACATGTGTAGGACAAGGAACGCTAGGAGGATTCTCCCCTGGAACCTCTGGAGTGAGCGTGGTCCTGCTGGTCCCTTGATTTTGGACTTGTGGCCTCCAGAGCTGTGAGAGATCAACTTCTGTTATTTTAAGCAACACAGTCGGTGGTCATTTGTTACGGCAGCCTTGCAAAGCTAAGACAGAGTACCTGTTTCTTATTGATCTGTCACTGAAATGTATATAACTAGCAATTAGTGCTAGGGATTCGATCGTCAGACGTGCTGGGAAAAGTTTTACCTAGTGAGCCATTTAAACACTTCTCATGGTGACTGTGTAGGTTTCCCAGAGCTGCCCTAACAAAGCACCACAGACCAGGTGTCTTAAACTCCAGAAACGTTTTATCTCCCGGTTCTGGAGGCTGCAAGTCCGAGATCAAGGTGTCGGCAGGGCTGGTTCCTTCTGATGCCCTGAGGGAAGATTCCTTCCAGGGCTCTGCCCTTGGCTTATCGATGGCTGTCATCTTCCTGTGTCTTTTCACGGCCTTATTTCTGTACCTGTCTATCTGCAGATCTCTCTGTTTTTTTTCCCTTGGCGGGGCAGGAATTTTGCTGTACC
The DNA here is from genome assembly GCF_949987515.2 of Delphinus delphis. Classification (NCBI taxonomy): domain Eukaryota; kingdom Metazoa; phylum Chordata; class Mammalia; order Artiodactyla; family Delphinidae; genus Delphinus; species Delphinus delphis. The sequence goes on along the minus strand of NC_082702.1, from coordinate 2,082,045 downwards.
TGTCTGTCTCCAAATCTCTTCTTATCTGGACTCCAGTCATATTGGATTAGGGTCCAGCCTATGACCTTATTTTAACTCGATTACCTCTGCAAAGACCCCCCCTCTCCAAATAGGGTCACATTCTGAGGTCCTGGAGATGAGGATAGATGATGCTAGTTATCACTGGAACTTGTGGGAGGTTTGTGATCTCTAACGGGGTGTGCCGAGACCCCACAGAAGCCAGTTTTGTTTCCTTTTGCAAAGACCCTGTCTGATGATGCAGTTTTTTTCATACACATATGCTGTGACTGAGACATCACTGGGGGACTGTCTGCTGAACACTTCCCCCAGGCCACCCCATCCCCCAGCCAGGCTATGTTGTTTTAGTTGCTTTGCTCTGTTCATCCCTCAAGAGCTTTCTCACTGCAAGGGCTGGCTCCAGCTGTTGCCATGGAAACTGTAGCTGGGCATGGGCAGGGTAGCAGGGCTGTGGAAATGGAGATAGAGCCGCAGAGTCTGGGATTTTCTGGGCTCTAAAGGTGAACACATGTGGCTTCAAAAACGTCTCCACACACTCTAGACCTGGGGTGTCCAACATGGTAGCCGCTAGCTGTCTGTGCGGCTAACCAGACACTCGAAATGTGTCTGGTCCCAAATATCGTATGATATCGCTTACCTGTGGAATCTAAAAAAATGATACAAATGAAATTATTTACAAAACAAAAATAGAGTCACAGAAGTAAAAAACAAACTTATGGTTACCAGGGGGGAAAGGAGGGGGAGGATAAATTGGGAGATTGGGATTGACATGTACACACTACTATATATAAAATGGATAACCAATAAGGACCTACTGTATAGCCCAGGGAAGTCTACTCAATACTCTGTAATGACCTATATGGGAAAAGAATCTAAAAAAGAGTGGATATATGTATATGTATAACAGATCCACTTTGCTGTACAACAGAAACTAATACAACATTGTAAATCAACTATACTCAAATAAAATTCTTTTTTTTTTTTTTTTTTTTTTGCGGTATGCAGGCCTCTCACTGTTGTGGCCTCTCCCGTTGTGGAGCACAGGCTCCAGACACGCAGGCTCAGTGGCCATGGCTCACGGGCCCAGCCGCTCCGCGGCATGTGGGATCTTCCCAGACCGGGGCACGAACCCGTGTCCCCTGCATCAGCAGGCGGACTCTCAACCACTGAGCCACCAGGGAAGGCCTAAAATTCTCTTTTTAAAAAAAAGAAATGTGTCTGGGTCAAATTGAGATGTACTGTCATTGGAAAACACTCAATGGATTTCAAGAAATTAGTGCAAAAATATTTTTTTTAATACCTTGTTCAATACTTTTTTTTTTTTTTCGGTACGTGGGCCTCTCACTGCTGTGGCTTCTCCCGTTGCGGAGCACAGGCTCTGGACGCGCAGGCTCAGCGGCCATGGCTCATGGGCCCAGCTGCTCCGCGACTTGTGGGGTCTTCCCGAACCGGGGCACGAACCCGTGTCTCCTGCATCGGCAGGCAGACTCTCAACCACTGCGCCACCAGGGAAGCCCTGTTCAATACTTTTTATTGATCAATTTCACCTATTTTATCATTTTTTATTTTTGGTGAAAGCAATCACTAGAAAATGTAGTTACATATATGACTTGAATTGGGGGCTGTTATGTTTCTATTGGACAGAGCTCTTTTGGAGTATATATAAGTGAGTGAGTGAATGAATAAAATATCTTTGGTCAAAGCTGGAATTATCATATACTGTTTTCCATCTTGCTTTCTTTCTCAAACAATTTATTTCTTAAATAGGTAATTATATATCTTAGTGGAAGAGTTTATAAATATAATTTTCAGTAGTGAATTAAAGTGGGAATTAATTACAATTTTCCAACCCTGGCATTAAAATACCATTTATATTTTTTAAAAGGACCCACCTGCTCCTGACTGTAAAACTCTCTATTGTTGCGGCAGTTGACACCCTTGTGGGTTCATCCTACGCACCGGCTTCTAATGTCGCAACAGCCCCCGCATAGACAGGCAGACCTTCCCGATTTTCATGTTGACCAGATTCCCAGAAACAGGATTGCTGAGTCAAAGGGCATCCCCAAACACCTGACGCTTTGAGACCTGTTGCTGAAATGCTCCCACAGAGGCTGTGCCCACCAGCACCTATTCCCACCAGCCTGATCTAAAGGGGTCTATTTACCCTCCACTCTTGCCAGGTCTGGGTGTCATTGCTTTGTTCATCTTTGTCAGAGCAGTGACATTTCATTTTGGTTTTGACTTCTAGTTTTCTTTTTTTCACTTTTTTATTTCTTCCCATTTTATTGAGCTATAATTGACACATAGCACTGTATAAGTTTAAGGTGTACAGGACAATGATTAAAGTAGCACACCTCATGAAATGATGGCCACAGTAAGTTTAGTGAGCATCCCTCATCCAATATAGATACAAAATTAAAGCAGCCGAAAAAAAACATTTTCCCTTGTGATGAGAAACACAACACACAGCAGTGTTAATTATATTTATCATGTTGCACATTACATCCCTAGTACTTATTTATCTTATAACTGGAAGTCTGTACCTTTCGACAACCTGTGTCCAATTCCCCCTCCACCCACCCTTCACCTCTGGTAACCACAAATCTGATCTCTTTTTCTCTTGAGTTTGTCTGTGTGCTTTTGAAGCATAACTGACCTACAACAACACCGCGTTAGTTCCTGTTACACAAAATGGTGATTCCATAACTCTATATATTTCAAAATGATCACCACGCCAAGTCTAGTTACCATCTGTCACCATACAAAGATATTACGTAACTAATTGTGGTAGAATAACCATAGTATAACATTTACCCTCTTAACCATTTTTAAGTGTACAGTTTGGTGGCATTAAGTTCATTCACATTGCTCTGCTGCCATCACCACCATCCATCTCCAGAACTCTCTTCATCTTGCTAAATGGAAACGCTGCGCTTATTAAACAATAACTCCCCATCTCCCCTCCCCCAGCCCCTGGCAACCACCATTCTGCTTTCTGTCTCTATGTGAATTCAACTACTCTAGATACCTCATATAAATGGAATGCTGCAGTATTTGTCTTTTTTTTTGACTGGCTTATTTCACTGAGCATAATGTCTCCAGGGGTCCTGTACAATGTGGTATGTGTCAGAATTTCCTTCCTTTTTAAGGCTAAATAATATTTCATGTATATAGTACATTTTGTTTATCCCCTCCTCCGTTGATAGACACTTGGGTTACTTCCCCCTTTTTGGCTGTTGTAAATATTGACTCCCAGTTTTGCATTCCAAGGAAATTGGAACACCTTTTCATGTTTCTCTCGAAATGTTTGCATTCTCTCTTTCAAGAGCTGCCCGTTCAGGGTCCTTTCCTGCTTCCCTATTTTGATGTTCAACTTTTCCATCTTGACCCATTAGTACCCTTTGGGTATTAGCAGTAGAATCCCTTCAATTGTATGTGATGCAGTGATGTCACCCTGTTGGTTATGTTGATGAAAAATTAATCGATAGTCAATCTAAGGAAGAAATGAAAAATTTTATTCGAGCCAACCTGATGATTATAACCCAGGAAACAGCCTCTCAGGAAGCTCTGAGGACTGTTCCAAAGAGGTAATAGGGGGAGGCCAGTGCTTATGGGATTTTGGAAAACAGGTACGTGCAACCAAGCACACATCTCGGGAGAAGGTTGCAGCTAGTCACGAGGAACAGATATCTCAGCTAACAATTTTAGTGCTTTTCTAAGTATTCTGAGAAGATGCAAGAATTTGGGTTCGTAAACTCTCCTGAAAACATCTGACTGAGGGCCTGTGCTGTCAGTTTCCTTGGAGCACAAAATGCCTCACGCTGATCTTCACCCTGGATCCCTTTCAGGGTGCGCTGTAGGTCAGCGACCGCTGTGGCTCATGACTTGATGTTTGTAGAACTCAGTGGTGGGCAGCATTCTTTACGTTACAGTCACTTCCCTTTCGGTCTTAATGTCAACAAAGGTTTAGAAGGCATTTTGTGACCAGTTTGTCCCCAGGGTGGTGGGAATGCGCATTCCCAGGTCTAGAGAGGATTTCAATGACAGGCCACTCAATGTGCTGTTACTGGACTAGGCCCTGTTAACAGTAGACGAAAGCCTCTGGACCACCTGTCTCATCTGGTCCAGGTTCCCTCTTGTTGCTTCTTCCCATATCTAGAGTTACTATATATTACAATCCTTGATCTTACAGAACTATCTATTTGGTCCATCGTTTCAAGTTGCCTAATCATCACTAATTTTATCAGAGGCTTGGTCGCACATTTGGGAATGCAAGAAAGAATAATTTTGTAAAATAGGCAGAATACAAGTAATATAGCTAGTGACACTAGTAAGGTCACGAGTAAGTATTTGAGCTAAGATCTTCTGTTAGATGTGGCTCAGTATCTGCCCAGGTCATCTGACCAGTCTGTTCTGTACCAATTGCTGTCTTTAAGGGAAATGATATATTGGCCTTGTACATAACATTCACCAGTGTCTGCACGTACAAGGCAAGTGGTGGCTCATCTTGACCCCTTACAGGGCTGAGAAAGGAATGTTATCTTCTTCTAAGGAGTCACAAGCCTGGCTCCAGAAGGAGAAAAATTGATCCTCAGGGTTGAGCAGGTATTTCTGCCTTTGGGGAGGTCAGGTGAACACATAATGAAGATGTACAATGCACCTTAGTGGGAAGGGAGGAATCCAAGGGTCAGAGAAAAAGCTTCATGTTTACATCTTTCTTGCCTTGCCTTACTTAAAATGTGAGTTTGTATTTCATCAGTCATTAAACCTTATTGTGATAGGGGTTTACGTGTTCTTGCATTTTTGGTGTTTATGGAATCAGGTTAAATACTTTCTTTTTGTGTTTGCTGAAGTTTGGATTTTCTTGAATAAGTTGTCTCCCACCCCACGATTACAAAAACTATCCTCCTGTTTGTTTGTTTGTTTTGTTTTTGCCCGACTAAGGACTGAACCCATGACCCCTACAGTGGAAGCTCGGAGTCCTAACCACTGGACCGCCAGGGAAGTCCCTCTCCTGTGCTGTACTGTGTTGGGCTCAGAAAAGAACCCTCTCCCTGTTCAGAAACTGCCCCCCCAACACCCAGAAACTCTAGCCCTTATTAAGGATCCTGGATCTCAATGTTACAGGAGGGATTTGGGCCAGATCTGAATTCAGTTGGGAGACACATGTCTAATTGGTAACTCATAGTTGCCAATAAACTCTGGAAAAGAAGGAGTTTGGATGTTGCTTCCTGGCCCAATCCTCATTGTATTTTAGTTCAAAGACTCACCGTGGTTCATTAGCTCAGCGCTCGGCTAGAAACCAAAAAATACATACATTGCGTCCTTAGCAGGAAGTGGTTGGATTTCTTGGAAACAACTCAACGCTGACCTCTGTTCTAAAGACATGGGTTTCCAAATCATGAAAATATTTAACACTAGCCATCTCCTTTCCAGACCATATCCTTTCATGTTCTTCCTTCTTCACTTTCCCTTAGTTTTCTGGGGCGAAATCCCAGCCTCCTCATTTTCTGATGGACTGGGGGCCTTGTTGGGTCTTGGCCCCAACACAACTGGTGCTTGTGGGCACACACTGCAGATTTTTATACATAATAGCCATCTGGTTCCAGATATGCTCCGTTAAACCAAATTACACAATGCATGGCAGTCATGGCTGGGTCAAAGAGAAGAATTTCACTTCTGTTCCTTTGTATACGCACACATAAATGTATGCACATATATTCAATGAAACCGCTTGCATTTTCCTAAAAGCATCCTGTGAGAGAGTGCATTCCCCCGCCCCTTCTCCAGCTCTGCTTCGGTAGAATTTCTGGAGGAGTGCCAACTGCTTGCATACCTTGGTAGGGAGCTGAGTGTTTGCTTAAGGAGCAACGGGATTCCACCAAAGTGATTTAAGCAGAGATACAGTCATACTTTCCTTTGGGACATGTTATGTCTTGGGGTGGGAAAGGGAGAGGAAACATTTATATTTATGCGTGTGTGTGTGTGTGTGTGTGTGTCTCCAATAACTGGTCAAAGAGAATGAATATATTTAGGGCTCTGGACTTCAGTGACCAAATTTTCTTCCATAAACAAGACAGCCCAGTGAAAAACATTGGTTATATTTTGCTGCATTTTCCAGTCTTTTTTCTATGCACATCTCCACATGAAGTTTCACATGAAACTGACGTGGTTCTTTATTTTCAGTCTAACATCTCTCTTGTTTAGTGCATGAGCATTTTCTCATGCCATGAAATCTACTTTAAAGTATGACTTTAGGGGAATTCCCTGGCGGCCCAGTGATTAGGACTTGGCACCTTCACCGCTGGGGCCAGGGTTCAGTCCCTGGTCGGGCAACTGAGATCCAGCTAGCTGCGCAGCACAGCCATGAACAAACAAAGAAACAAAAACAGCAAAGAAAATATGACTTTATTTTGAGAGAGAAAAAGAGCTTGATTTTTTGTTCCTTCCCTCTTCCCCCTTGGGAATTTCACTACCTTATTTTATTGTGGTTAGAACACTTGAGATTAGCCCTCTTAACACATTTTTAAGTGCACATACAGCATTGTTGATGCAGGTACAATGTTGCACAGTAGACACCTAGAGTTTATTCATCTTGCTTGACTGAAATGGACAACTTCCGGTTAGAAACATGCTGCCTGGTCACTGTTTACCGTCCTGGTCAATTTTACAGACCCACCTGCCACTTGTGTCTTTTAAAAACAAGGCTGCTCAAATCTCCATTATATAGACACTGCCAGTACATTTGGGCGGGTTTTCGTTGAGGATAAATTCCCAGACATGGAATTGAAGAGTGGGTCAAAGAAATGAAATTTCGTGCAAACTCACAGTCCATCCCTGAACTGGGAGTTTGGGATTGGTAGATGCAAATTATTACATTTAGAATGGACAAACAGCAAGGTACTACTGTATAGCACTGGGAACTATATCCAATCTCCTGGGAAAACCATAATGGGAAAAAATGTTGTGTTTTTTTTGTTTTGTTTTGTTTTTTGCGGTACGCAGGCCTCTCACTGTTGTGGCCTCTCCCGTTGTGGAGCACAGGCTCCGGACGCGCAGGCCCAGCGGCCATGGCTCACAGGCCCAGCCGCTCCGCGGCATGTGGGATCCTCCCGGACCAGGGCACGAACCCGCGTCCCCTGCATCGGCAGGCGGACCCCCCAACCACTGCGCCACCAGGGAAGCCCCAGAAAAAAATGTTTTTTAAAAAAAGAATGTGTATATATGTATAACTGAGTCACTTTGCTGTACAGCAGAGATTGGCATAACATGGTAAATCAACTGTACTTCAATTAAAAATAAATAAAATACAAAAAAATAAAGCTTTTTATTTAAAAAAAAATTGAATCATACAGGAGCGAGAAGAATGCAGTGAACACCTACCTCTCTGCTCAACGCTTTGCTTCAACACCTGTGAATCTGTAGTCGTATATGTTTTAGCCATATATACATGTCTATTTCAAAGTTCATCATTTTGTCTAAACATTGCAGCATCTCACTCCTAAATACTTCAGAGAATAAGAGCAGCCCCCTGTATGACCCCCAATACCATTTTCCCACCTAAGAAATTAAGTCATGCCCTATATGAATGAATGAAATGAACACATGTAATATTCTGCTCCAACATTTAGAAGAGGACATGCCTGAATGCTGGCTTTTTACTTAAAGTTTTTAGTTTGAGATGATTATAGATTCACAAGCAGTTTTTAAAAAATTTTATTTTATATTGAAGCATAGTTGATTAACAATGTTGTGCTAGTTTCAGGTGTACAGCAAAGTGATTCAGTTATACATATACAGGTATCTATTCTTGTTTGAATTCTTTTCACATTTAGGTTAATACAGAATATTTAGTAGAGTTCCCTGTGCTGTCCAGTAGGTCCTTGTTGGTTATCTATTTTAAATACAGCAGTTACATTCACAAGCAGTTTTAAAAGCCCATGTACACTTTACCCAGATTCTCCCAATGGTGACATCTTGCCAAACCATAGTACAACATCACAACCAGAATACTGACCAGATATAATCCAGCCGTCTAATTCATATTTTCCCACTTCTTGTGTGTGTGTGTGTGTGTGTGTGTATTTAGGTGTATGCGATTTATCATACACGCAGTCACCTACATCTGCCGCCCCATGTAAGATGTGGGTCAGTTAATTTCTCTGCCTGTGGATGTCCGATTGCTTCTGCACCATTTGTTGAAAAAGCTTCACTTCCTGTACTGGATCATTCTTGCGCCTTTGTCAAAAATCAGTTGGGGGCTTCCCTGGTGGCGCAGTGGTTGAGAGTCCGCCTGCCGATGCAGGGGACACGGGTTCGTGCCCAGGTCTGGGAAGATCCCACATGCCGCGGAGCGGCTGGGCCCGTGAGCCATGGCCGCTGAGCCTGCGCGTCCGGAGCCTGTGCTCCGCAACGGGAGAGGCCGCAACAGTGAGAGGCCCGCGTACCACACACACACACACACAAAAATCAGTTGGGATCCAGACAATGGAATATTATTCAGCACTAAAAAGAAATGAGCTATCCAGCCGTGCAAAGACATGGAGAAACCTTAAAAAATGCATATTCCTAATGAGAGAAGCCAATCGGACAAGATTACGTGCTGTAGGATTCCCACTACTTGATATTCTGGAAAAGGCCAAACTATGGGGACCATAAACAGATCTGTGGTTGCCAGGGGTTGCGGGGAGGGAGGGATGAACAGGTGAAACTGTTGTGCATGACACTATAATGATGGATACAAGTTGTTATGAATTTGTCCAAACCCATATAAAGTACAACACCAAGAATGAACCACAATGTAACCCATGGACTTCAGGTGATAATGATGGTGTCCCTGTAAGTTCGTTGATTGCAACAAATGTAACCCTCTGGTGGGGGATGTGAGCACTGGAGGGGGCTTTTGGGTACGTGGGGACAGGAGGTGTGGGAAATCTTTATATCTTCTGCTCAATTTTTCTGTGAACCTAAAACTGCTATAAAAAATAAAATCTACAAAAAAATCAGTTGGGCATGTTTGTGTGTGGCATGGTTTTTTAACCCAGTTTTCCCCTTATGCCTGTTTCCTAAAGGGTATAAGCTTGAATGTCTGTCTCAGGGCTGATTCACAGTTATTACTCAATGACCTATTTTCTTTTAGATTCTTTCTGTCATCAGTTACTCTAAAGTTGTGGTTCTCACAGTGTGTTCCTTAGGCCAGCTGCATGGGTATCACCTGGGAACTCGTTAGAAATGCATGTTCTATCGGCCTTACCCCAACCTACTGATTCAGAAATTCTGGGGTGGGACCCACCACCCTGAGCATGAACAAGCCCCTCTAGGGGGTTCTGATGCCCTCAGGTTTGAGAACTGCTGGTCTAGACAATAGCCTTTCTCTACTGGGTTCCTCATGCGAGCCATAGAATTCTGCAAATGGTATTTCAATCACTATTTCTCAATTCTCCCAAGGATGTTACTTGCCTAAAAGCATTCTAGGTGCAGAAAGAAAAGCCCATTGGTTACATCCAATGGATAGAAAATCAGAGGAGAAGAAAGTAAAGGACAGTTTCACAGAAAAAGAGATCAGATTTGTGGTTATCGGAGGTGGGGAGTGCAGAGGAGGAATTGGATGAAGGTGGTCAAAAGGTATAAATCCCAGTTATAAGATAAATAAGTACTAGGGATGTAGTATACACATGATCAATATAATTAACATTGCTGTATGTTATATATGAAAGTTAAGAAAAGTAAATCCTGGGAATTCCCTGGCCATCCAGTGGTTAGAACTCTGCGCTTTCACTGACGAGGACGTGGGTTCAATCCCTGGTCGGGGAGCTAAGGTCCCGCAAGCTGTGTGGTACGGCCAAAAAAAAAAAAAATTAATTAAATTAAATTTTTTAAAAAAGAAAAGTAAATCCTAAGAGTTCTTATAACAAGGAAAATATATTTTTTCTTTTATTTTATGTTTATATGAGATGATGGATGTTCACTAAACTTATTGTGATAATCACTCCATGATGTTTGTGAGTCAAATCATGATGCTGTCCAGCTTAAACTTGTACAGTGCTGGAGGTCAGTTATATCTCAATAAAACTGGAAGAAAAAAATTAAAGCAAAAGAAAGTAAAAGAGTCATCCGTGACATAAGATGTGTTCTAGAGACAAGACTCATTTTGTTGTCCACAAAGAGATGGATTTTGAAATCCATGGAGCTGGAAGTCCAAACACATATGTGGTGTGGAATGTGGACGGAATTCAAGAGAGAGGTCTGGGTTGGGAAGAGAGACATGGGGTGAGGAGAGGATGACCTTGTTAGGTGAGAGTAAAGAGAGAGGGAAGGGCCAAGGACTTTGGTTGAAGTTTGGTAGAACTCAACATGAACATCTTTCCTACCCAATAGGAAGATGTGACATGATCGGGGACATTATAAACCCAGAATCGTTCCCCAGTGGAGTACGTCAGTGCTTCACCACCCTTATGGTGCCTGTCAGTCACCTAGGAGACCTTGCGAAAATTCAGATTCTGACTCAGTGCGTGTATTAGCCTCTCAGGCTGCTGTACACCACAGATGGGGTGCTGACACAATAGACTTATTTTCTCTCAGTTCTGGAGGCTGGAAGTCCAAGATCATGGTGCCAGCAGGCTTGGTTTCTGGTAAAGACTCTCTCCTTGGCTTAAAGAGGTTGTCTTCTTGCTGTGTCCTCATGGCCTTTCCTCTGTGTGCGATTTGTCGGGGGGGGGGAGAGAGAGAGAGGTCTCTGGTCTCTTCTTATAAGGCCACCATCCTTTTGGATTAGGGCCTCACCTTTATGCCCTTATTTAAACTTAATTACCTCCTTCAACACATGAATTTTGGAGGACACAACTCAGTCCATAACAGAAGGTCTGGGGTGGGGACCCGAGATCCTGCATTTCTACAAAGCCCCCAGGGGATGCCCAAGCTGCTGCTCTGTGGACCACAAACGAGCAGTAAGTTCCATAAGGTAAGGTAGTCAGGGTTAAGACTGGTCATTCTCGAAATGTTAGATACGGACCACCTGAAACATCCTCTGGGAGCCTGTTAGAAATGCAAACGCTCAGGCTCCACCCAGATTTAACTGCATTGGGAACTCCAGGTGATTTTGATGCACACTTAAGCCACATATCTCTCAACCCCGCCCTTCATTTCCCACCTTAACCTCAGAGAATCAGATTCCCCCAAGTCATGATTTTTTCCTTGTGGATGGTGTTTCCAGCCATCGAGAAGCTGGAAATGAGGATGCAGACATGGTTTCAGATGAAGTCGATTCTGAACAAGGGATTTTGGCACCCACCCCTGTTGGGGGTACAGTGGGTTCCAGCCCACCCTGAAGTCCTCAGCTTTTTCCCACTGGAGTATTTCATGGTCAGGAGCTCTGCTCTGTTCTTCCCCTTTACCTGCAGCAGGTGAGAGAAGCAGGCTCAGGCTGTTGTCATGGAAACCACGGCTCCAAGGTGGGGCTGGGGGGCTGAGGAAAGAGCTTCTGATACTGGAATTTTCCAAGCCCTGCAAAAACAAATACCTGCAGGATCAAAAAAAAAAACATCCAGGCACAGAGTTGTGGCATCATCTACGCCTTTTTGAAGGACGGATAAGTGTATCCCACCCGGCCCCCCACCATAAGCCTATCTGTACCTAATAGAAAGTTCTCATTCCAGAGCAGACATCAGTTAAGCATTGGATTCTAAGCAACTTTTCATTTAGTCCTGGTTATTTCAAGTCAGGGAGTGGATAACAAAGAAATAGGAAGGAGAAAGGAAAGATGGTACTCTCAGATGATGGTAGAGCAATGAAGAAATTAAACCAAGCCATGACATAACAGTGACCGTCTTTGGGGTGTTATACCAATGGTGTCATGGGCATGAGGTCTATGGCAGCCTCCTGACGGCCCGTGGGGTGTCAGACCAATGGTGTCACGGGCAGGAGATCTATGGCAGCATCCGACAATTTGCTGCCCTTGATCAGTATCCTATTCTTGAGATTTATCCATGTCGATTCAGGTAACGTTTGCTGCCGTGTGATAATCACTGTGTGACTACATCATCACTCATTTATTTATTCTCCTCTTGACGGGTGTTCGGGCTGCTCCCCATGCTGATTTTTTTAATGTTTTATTTGCAGTATCCACAGATCACAGTCATTCCTAGTGTCTTGCACTGTGCCTGATGCAAACATATATTGAATGAAAGAATGTTGCAAGGAATATACTTTTATCATTGCCTCGCCCACGGGGTGGAGAATTTCTCCAGGTCGAATAGATCCAGGTGGAGCCACAGGGAAAACACGAATTCTGTTTTTAATAGCGCCAAATTTCTGTCTAAGGGGGTATTTTCTGTGTTTTCTCTTGGCAGCTCCATAAGCAAGGACCTGCCTTGATTTTGTTCTTCAAAGCATCCCCAGCAACTGGTGCAAAGTGAATCCTCCGTTTGTGTATCTCAAATGTGGGTGAGTAAATGAATGGATTATTTTTCTTAAAATTGGCATCGAGGTGTCTAGACATCTATTTATCCTACCATTTCATTGAACATGTTATCATGACATTAAGTGTTCCTCTAGAAACAAGATCTCTTTAGGAGGAAAGAGATCTTTCCTTTTATTTTCTTTTATTTCATTTTGATGATCACGTGTGGTATCATGATTGCAGATGAATACCTTTGTGCGTGCGTCGTGTACACTTGTTGCCAACTTCTTGCTGTCACAGAGACAAGGCTGATGACCGCTCTGTAGATTTCCGAATATTTGTGAATGTTCGTGGACATTCGATTCCCAGAAATAGACTTGCTAGGTCAAAGCACACACACTTTTTAGACTGTGGAACCGATCACCAAACACATACTCAGCCACCAGCATTTGAGAATGTCCACTTCCCTGCAACCTTCCTAACTTTATTATTCTTTATTCAGCTTTGTCACTTCAAAATACCACCTTCCCTAAACCTTTTGATTCAGATGTCTGTTCTGATATTAAAAGTGTAATGGCATATCTTTTTGGTGTTTATTACACATGTAAATTTCCTCCTGTAAATAGTTGATCCACATTCTTTGTCCGTTTTTCTATTTTGGTGTTCAGCTTTTCCTCTGACTTGACTCTTCATGTATTAGTGAAATTAAGTCCTTGACTGTAATCTCTATCTCTACATATTTGACCTGGGATGACCATTTCAGTCTTATTTATGGTGGAGGTTCCCCTCATGCGTGCGTTTTCAATTCTTGTGGAGTCAGATTTATAGGATTGTTGTTATTGTATGCTCATTGACTTTTTGCCATGTTTAGTAAATCCTCCTTCATCCCATAGCTTCAAAAACATTCCCTTCTGTTTCCTTGCCACGACTATGAAATGGAAGCTATGTGTCCTCTCCTCTGCCCCAAACACTGCTTTCCCTAGTCAGACAAAACTCTAGGGCCGAACTCTTCAGGGGAATAGCCACTGGTCACTTGTGGCTGTTAAGCATTTTATTTTATTATCATTTTGTTTTTCTTTTTGGCCGCACCACACGGCATGCGGGATCTTAGTTCCCCGACCAAGGATCGAACTCTGGGCCACGGCAGTGGAAATGTGGAGTCTTAACCACTGGACCCCCAGGGAAGTCCCTACTAAGCATTTTCAACGTGGCTGGACTGAACTGAGATATGCCACACGGTGGGTTTCAAGACTTGGTATGAAAAAAGGATGTAAAATATCTCATCAACAATTTTTACATCCATTACGTGTTGAAACAATAGCATTTTTTGATATACTGGGCTAAATGCAATGTAATAGTAAAATCGATCCCACCCATTTTTAAACAGGGAATAGAAAACAAAGATGGTGAATGGTAATGGCTAATAGAAAACTTAAAGTTTCAAGGCAGCTTGAATCGCAATCCTATGGCATCACTCTAGGGTCCTTCAAGACAGCGTCTGTTGCCTCAGGAAAGATTTGTGCCCAACCTAAATAAATAGAAAAGAGGTTTCGATGGCAGAAGCCTTTCTGAGTGGAGACTCTCAGTCCGTGAGAAGTCGTTTGAATGTCAACATCTGACCCAGTTGCCAGATAAAACCTCAGTTCAGCAACCCACCGTGGAGTTTTTCCTTGATTAATGACCTCAATGCTGGACTGCAATCCAAGCAATATATATGTTGCCATCCAACTCAGGAAGGGACTGGCTTTCTCGGAAAGAGCACAACCCAGCCAGTGTTCTGAAGACCTCTATTTCCAAACCATAAAACTATGAAATGCTAGCCATCTGTTTTGCAGACTGTGTCCCTGATTTTCATCCTTCCTTGGTTTCCTTCCCCCAGCCCCCTCTTCCTTTTCTGGGGGTGAATATCCTACCCTCTCATTTTCTGGGTTCCTGTTGTGAGGGGCTGTCAGGGGTCCTGGTGTGCAGAGAGTGGTTGTGTGTGGATATTCACCTTGTGGTGCAAGATGCCAGCCTACCCCCAACTGAATAAAACTCTGTAATGCATTCAGAACAAAACTAAATACGTGAGAATACACTTTTTTTAATGTTTTCATAACAGCTTTATTGAGATAGCCTTCACATGCGCTACAATTCACCCATTCAAATGGTATTATTCAAAGAGTTTCCGGAATATTCACAGAGTTGTACAACCACCATCACAATGAATTTTAGAACGTTCACTCCAAAAAGAAATCCTGGGCTCATTGGGGGTCACTCTCATTTCCTCCCAACTTCCCCCAGCCCTAGGCAACACACTATTCCGCTTTCTGTCTCTATAGATCTCCTAGCCTGAATCATACAATATGTGACTTTTTGTGTATAGCTTCTTTCACTTAGCTTAATATTTTTTTAGTTCATCCATGTTGTAACATGTACCAGCACTTAATTCCTCTTCATGACTAAATATAGTCCATTGTATGGATAGACCATATTTTATTTATCCGCTCACAAGTTGATGAACATTTCAGTTGTTTTCACTTTTTGGCTATTAGGGATAATGCTGCTGTGAACATTTAGGTACAGGTTTTTGTAGGGAGTTGTGTTTTCATTTCTCTTAGGTATATATCCAGGAGTGGAAAACCTGGGTCATATGGTAATTCAGTCCTTAACCTTTCAAGGAGCTTCCACTGTTGTCCAAAGCAGCTGTGCCATTTTACTCATTGTGGTCGTGATTTAAATTTCCTTGGTGGCTAATGATATCGAACATCTTTTCATGTGCTTATTGGTCATTTGTATATCTTCTTGGCACAAATGTCCGCAAATGAGAACCTTTGCTCCTTGGTCACCCTACACCCATCCAGTTTTGGAACAACTGGTCTACCCATGACAGGTTAAAACTTTGAATTTCTGTGGCTGCAGTGTAATTGGGGAAAACAGAAAGGGTACAAGACTGATTTAGGCAGTAACCAGAGAAATTGTTTAGAGACAGCCTTAACCGGATCTGTTGATGGATGAGTTGTGTTGTACAAGATGAGGTCAATTTTGAATTTTGTTGAGGCTGAACCTCCTAAACCAATAGAGCTCGGAAAGGTTCCCAGTTAAGGCTGCAATGTTGAAAGGTCACTCTGGCCTCAGGGAAGGAGGCGGGAGGAGGAGAAAAAAAGGGGGCAGGGAGATACCAGGGGAGCTGGCCGGGGCCACTTCCATGCCAGGAAATATAGGAAGTAGTTAAATCTTCTAAAGTACTTTTATAGGGCTTCCTTGGTGGCGCAGTGGTTGAGAGTCCGCCTGCCGATGCAGGGGACACGGGTTCGTGCCCCGGTCCGGGAAGATCCCACATGCCGCGGAGCAGCTGGGCCCGTGAGCCATGGCCGCTGCGCCTGCGCATCTGGAGCCTGTGCTCCGCAACGGGAGAGGCCACGACAGTGAGAGGCCCGCGTACCGCAAAAATAAATAAATAAATAAAGTACTTTTATAATATGAATTTGTTTGTAAAGAGTATACACAGAAAAATGTTATGTGCAAAATAAAACTTAGAAAATTTCCAGAGTATAAGATAAAATAAAAATAGGAGTTCCAGTCATTTACTTCTGCACGTGACCACGTTTGAGACAACTGATCTAAGCACCACACTGTGGAGCGAGCCCAGGGTAAAGGCAGAGTTTTAGGAGAGGATGAGGAGGATTGGGGAATTATTTAGGGGTGAGTGGAATGGCTGAAGATACGTTTTGGAGGGTGATTTGATCTGATGTGCAGATGGACTCGGTTTCTCATTTCTCACGTGATCCATTGTGAACGGACCGAGATGGAAGTGCCAAACCTCATCTGATTTGCAATTTATCTGCAGCTCCAGAGGGAGGTCTGGGCTGTGGGGTCACTGGGCTGGGCATCGTGGAGAAACAAATTGTTAGGTGTAACCAGGGGAGAGGAGGAGATGGCAGTGAGGAGAAAGAACCAGAGCAGGAGCCAACACAAAGTCCTAAAAACTCAACCTGGAGATACGCATCTCAGTCTCTAGCCTTCCTTGAGAGTCTGGGATCTACCCGGACACTTTCAGGACCTCCCTTTCCCGTGGAGGCAAGACACAGTTCATTCCTGTTGAGGCAACAATTCTTACTCAAAAAGCAGTGGCTCACATGCCCTATGGCAACCTCCTCTCTAAAGAACTCATCCAGTGAGTATAAGGCTGTTTCATCAATGGTAGATGACAACTTAGAAACCTGGGATAAATTTATGTATTTTTCCTTCGGAAACATCTGAGAGACTTATTGACAGGATACCATGTTATTTTCCCAGGTGTGTGGGGTTTTTTAAATTAATTAATTTGGTTGCACCAGGTCTTAGTTGCGGCAGGCAGGCTCCTTAGTTGCGGCAGGCATGTGGGATCTAGCTCCCTGACCAGGGATCAAACCCAGGACCCCTGCATTGCGAGCGCGGAGTCTCATCCACTGCGCCACCAGGGAAGTCCCCCAAGGTGTGTTTTTAATTTTGAAGATTTTACTAGCCGCCCGGCTAGCTCAGCCGGTAGAGCATGAGACTCTTAATTTTGAAGATTTTAAGTTTTCATTTGTAAAAATTTCATTATAAGCTATATGTGGGTCTCTCATTTTTGTTAAGCTTTGTGTATTTTATGAAATTGCGTTTAAATGATCTTCAAAAAAAGAACTCATCCAAGAACATATTTTAAAGTATATAAAAACCATGATGTGAGCACTGGTGGAGAACACTGCAGGCTTGAGCCCCCTCCCCCATCCGTTTCAAGAGCTTTAATCTGCTGTGATTGGCAGGTTCAAGCTCCAGCCATTGCTGTAGAAACCAAGACTGCAGAGAACGACATTTGCTAGGGCTCTGGAGTCAGCTGTCTGCGGGTTTAAGACCCCAGGCTTGGGCTTCCCTGTGGTTAAGAATCCGCCTAGCAATGCAGAGGACACGGGTTCGAGCCCTGGTCCCAGAAGATCCCACATGCCACGGAGCAACTAAGCCCGTGCGCCACAACTACTGAGCCTGTGCTCTAGAGCCTGCGAGCCACAACTACTGAGCCCACGAGCCATAACTACTGAAGCCCTCGTGCCTAGAGACTGTGCTCCACAACAAGAGAGGCCACTGCAATGAGAAGCCCCCGCACCGCAACGAAGAGTAGCCCCCACTCGCCATAACCAGAGGAAGCCCACGTGCAGCAATGAAGACCCAACGCAGACAAAAATAAATCAATAAAATAAAATAAACTTATTAAAAAAAAATTAAGATCCCAGCCTCGCATACAGCAGGCAGTTAAGCAATGTTTGTAGCGGGAACAAATCTTTGTCTCCTCCACCCCCAACATTCTGTGCGGTAAAAATGATCTTCTCGTCATGAAAGAAATATTTGGAAAGCTGAAATTTTTTAAAAAATCCTTCAGGTTGTTGAGGTATGATTTACATATACAACGATTTGCCCACTTTTACTGTATAGTTTGATGTGTCTTAGGGATGGTACTCAGTCATGGAACAGCCATCACAATCAAGACAGAGAATTTAAAGGACTTCCTTGGCGACCCAGTGGTTAGGACTCTGACATTTTTTACCCAGCATAATGTTTTTGAGAGGCATCCATGCTGTTACAGATTAACGTTTTGTTTAGTTACATTAATTATTAAATAATTAATGTTTTATTCCTTCTTATTGCCCAGTAGTTTTCCATGATATGGATATACGACAATTTATTTATCTATTTTCCTGTTGATGGATACCAATAGGTTGCTTCCAATTTTTGGCCGTTATGAATAATGCTGCTATCAACATCCAGCCTTTCTATAAGCATTTCAAGATTTCTCCCAGGTGTTTGCAAACCTAAACTATTGTACTTTTCTTTCATTCTTGCCAGTTGCATAGAGAGAAAAACGATCTCTCCTTTTGATTTTGCTGTCCGGTTTTTAGATTACAAATGAGATGGACCACCTTTCACTGTTCTTTGCATTGGACTTTCTGTTTTATGTTCAGATCCTTGCCCATTTTTTCTATTTTGACGTTTGACTTTTTCTCACTGATGTGTAATTACAAATTATAAAGTAGCATATGGTGCCTTTGACGGTCTTGTATATTACAGTGATTTCCCCGTTTTCTTCTGACTGGTTTACGTTTTTCTCCACTCCCTGTGTAAATTTTCAATTGCTCTGCAGCCACATTTATCAACATTTTTGTTTATGGGTTTTGGTTTTAGCATTATAGGTTGTGTTGCCCCATCCACCCCAAGGTTATAGAAATATTCCCCCATGCGGTCTTGCGATGCGTGAGATGCCCTTCTCCATCCCAACACTGCCCTCCTACCCTCAGGTAGAAGCTCTAGCCCTCCAGGGACACTCCAGACTCCCAATGCTCAAGGAGGAATTTGAGCTAAACCTGAATAGAAAAGTGGGTCAGAAGGGAATGACATTTCTGACTCAATGCCCACAGTCCCTGAGAAGATGCAGTTAGAATGTCAACTGCCAGATGAAATTTCAGTTCAATGACCCACCGTAGAATTTTCTCCTCGATTCAGAAGCTAAATGCCCAGCTGGAATCCAAGCAGTGGAGATGTTGCCATCCACACTCAGGAACAGAACGGTTTCCTCGGAAACAGCCAGACCTGGCCACTGTTTGGAGACCTCTGTTTCCAAACTGTAAAAATACTTCATTCTGGCTGTCATTTTACAGACAGTGTCCCCTGGTCCTGTCAGTAATCATTTGGGGGCAGTTTTTTCCCCCTTCCTTATTTTCTGGTTCCATGACGTTCAGCTGTGACTCCAGTGTAATCCTGAATACACTCGTGGGAATAAATTTCTATAATTGGTTCAATTCAAAACCAGATCAATAAGAACTTACTTTTATTACTTCACCTCCCTGTGTATGTGTAAATTAAGTTCACACACACATACTTCTCTCCCAGGGTTTGTCTGCCTTTTACATAACTATTATGCGTTCTATTCTAACTATGATGCCTATTTTGCATAATAGTAACTTTGTGGAAACACAGCCTCACAGCAAATGACCCGTTACTTCTTGTTATGGGCTGAATTGTCTCCCCACAAATTCATATGTCGAAATTTCAGC
The DNA here is from genome assembly GCF_949987515.2 of Delphinus delphis. NCBI lineage: Eukaryota > Metazoa > Chordata > Mammalia > Artiodactyla > Delphinidae > Delphinus > Delphinus delphis. Next base: position 2,062,581 of record NC_082702.1, on the reverse strand, counting down.
CACAGCACCCCAGAATGTAACCTTACTTGGACAGAGCGTCTTTACAGAGAGAATCACGTTAAAATGAGGTGATTAGGGTGGGTCCTAGTCCAATAGGGCCAGTGTCCTTATAACAAGAAGAAAATTGGGACTTCCCTGGCAGTCCAGTGGTTAAGACTCGGCGTTTCCGCTGCAAGGGGCTCGGGTTCCAGCCTGGTACCGAGGGAAGACCCCGTGAAGACACGGGGGAAGACGTCTTGACAGCTTACAAACAAGGAGAGAAGCTTGGAACACATCTCCTCAGACCCCATGAAGACACAGGGGGAAGACGTCTTGACAGCTTACAAACAAGGAGAGAAGCTTGGAACAAATCTTCTCTCATGGTCCTCACAAGAAACCAACCCTGCTGCTGCCTTGATATCGGTTATGCACCCTCCATACCTGGGAGACAATGCATTTCTGTGGCTGAAGCTGCCCCATCTGTGGTACTTTGCTCTGGCAGTCCTTGCAAATTAATACGCTTCCCCAGTCAGAGTGTCCCTAGCCCCATCCCATGTAGGAATTCTGGAACTTAGATTTCTTGCAGATGATGATAAGAAGCTGAATCTTTATCTAAAGGGCAACATGAATCCATCAATGTGTTTGAACCCTAGAAGTGGACATGGGTGTCTTTTCTTCCCTCTCTGTGTGTGTCTGTGTCATAATCTGCTCCTCTTATAAGGACACCAGTCAGATTGCATGAGGGCCCAACCATATGACTTCATTTAACTTTTAATCACCTCTTGGAAGGCCCCGTCTCCAAACACAGTCACCTTCGGAGGTCCTGGGTGTTAGGACTTCAATGTATGAATTGGGGTGGGGGACACAGCTCAGCCCAGGACACCACTGGTTCTGTTTCTCCGGTAGAACTCTGACTGATACCGGAATATACATTTCTGCTTTAGGGAACTGGGCTGGCAGCCTCCCCCTCTGAGAAAGGGAAGGATTTGGAAGTATAAAGTATAGAGACCTCCTAGGAAGAGGGAAGAGCTTGGTCTGCCTCTGTGATGGGAAAATGTTTTTCTAACATTTTACTCTTTCAACAACAAAAAAACCCGAATGCCCAACCTCCATTCAGATCTGTCTCTGTGTACCTCATTAATTCCCTAGAAAGAACTTCTGCAAGTCCAATTACTGGGTCAAAGGGGATGCATGGTCCTCGTGATTTGCCTGTATTCCTGAATTTTATTCCCAGCCGCGTGGCTCAGCCATAATCCCTGTTTATTTGTTGTTTTGTGTTTCTGTTTAGTCATGTTCCGTGCACAGACGGGCATAGTATTTTGCTTGAAATTGAGGCTATTGGGACTTCCCTGGCCGTCCAGTGGTTAAGACTCCGAGCTTCCAATGCAAGGGGCACGGGTTTGATCCCTGGTAGGGGAACTAAGATCCCGCATGCCGCACAGCACGGCCAAAAAAAATAGAAATTGAGGCTGTCTATAGTTTTGCAGTTTATCATCCGTTTTTTTCCACTGATGAGGATGTCTGCATGATGTGAACTATTTCTTCAGGATTTTGATGGCATTTTCAGAAGGAAAGGGATTCATTATTTTCTCTTGATCACCACAGTGCTAAGTTCTCATCTGATATGCCATTCTTGTATGTTAAGGTCTTGTTTCTAATTATTCCCTCTCACCAACATGCTGTGACCATCCCCTTCTGTCTACATCTTTGTGCACTTGGGCTGCAGTAATGAAGAATCAATCCTTTGAACTGGATTAGTGGGAAGACCAAACCAGACACATTATGGCCTTGATGTGTACAGCATTGACGAACCGTCTGTCAGAAAGGTCACCGTCTGGCTGATCGGTGGAGGAGGGAGTGTGGAGGCCGAGGAACAGAGAAATGCTGCATGATTCACCCGGTGCAGAGGGGAGGAGGGAGAGGCTGTGACAGCCACCCAGGAGTCTGGCCATGGACGCTTGGGCCAGCATGGTGACAGGGATGTGGTCAGGAGAGCAGAGAGGGCGCTGACATGGAAAGCGAAAATGGAGGGACTTCCCTGGTGGTCCAGTGGTTAAGACTCCGCACTTTCGATCCCTGGTTGGGGAACTAAGATCCCACATGCCTCTCTATGCAGCCAAAAACACAAAAAAAAGTGGGAATGGAAAATGGGAATCGTGCAGTGAGGGGAGATCTTTACCCCTGGGGAGAAGGTTTTAGAGTGTCCAGGGACCAGATGAAACCTCACGCAGCAATCTTGGAATGGTCCCTGATCTGTGAGATTGATTCCTGGCTATAGTGCCAAATATATATAGATATTTCTATTTCTGTTTGGGTTTTAGGGGTTTTTGTTTTCTTTTGGTTTTGGGGGGTTTTTTGCGGTACGCGGGCCTCTCACTGTTGTGGCCTCTCCCGTTGCGGAGCACAGGCTCCAGACACGCAGGCTCAGCGGCCATGGCTCACGGGCCCAGCCGCTCCGCGGCATGTGGGATCTTCCCGGAACGGGGCACGAACCCGTGTTCCCTGCATCGGCAGGCGGACTCTCAACCACTGCGCCACCAGGGAAGCCCTTTTTTTTTTTAATTTTATTTTTAATTTTTTTTTTTTTTTTTTTTTTTTTTTTGTGGGGGTGCGGTTTGGCCGCGCCACGCAGCATGTGAGATCTTAGTTCCCCAACCAGGGATGGAACCCACGGCCCCTGCAGTGGAAGCGCAGAGTCTTAACCACTGGACCTCCAAGGAAGTCCTCTATTTCTATTTCTTTATAAACATATATCTCTTATACATATATATTTCTATATAAACACATATATCTTATATATAAAATATATATAAATATACATATGACATATATATATATTTTTTCTCATCTATATAAGGAAGGAGAGAATTTCTTTCCCCAAAGAAGCACACTGTAGATGCTACTCTGGAGATATCCATTTCTAAAGCATACATAGTTTTTTTTTTTTTGATAATCACTCCTCTTGTAACTGTTCCAAAGTTTTAATCATAGAGAAAAGGAAAGAACACTACCGTGAAGAGCAAGATATCCACCATGCGTTCAATAATTGCTTCACTTGTCATGTTCGTCTGCATGTCTGTTTATGTCTCATTTGTGGGGGGCTGGGGGGGACAGATCTATTTTCAAGTAAATTTCAGACTTCCAGGCCCTTTATCCCTGGACACGTCAGCATGCACTCTCAGATAACAGGAACCATCTCTTATATAAATACAATGCCATTAGCTCCACTAAACAAAATTAATAACGTCCCTCTATGCAAACACAGGTTATATATCAACCAGCTCTTTGGGAGATAGCAGGCCTAAATCCTGTGTTTACCAAGTTTTTCTCAATTTGTAGGAAAGACTGATAATCCTACATGCACAAATCTAAGTAAATAGATGGGTGTTTTATCCTGAAGGGCTGTCACAGATCTGGTACACAGTAAATGCTCAATAAATAAGTTAATACTACCTGGATTCTGCAGTGCATCCCAAGTACACTCAAGCAACGTGAAGCGTGTCCATCTGTTAATTTGTGCCCTGACACAGTGTACATGTCAGCGCACACGCACCGCCACATCTCCACACACACACACATTCGTGGGCATGGCAGCGCCTGGCGTTTTAGGGTTTAGAACTCTTTGTGAACGAGCCTGCCAGAGAAATCCTGCTAACCTTCTCCGAGCAAGCCCGCCTCCCGCTGGCCCCTCCTCTAGGAAAATTCTGAAGCTCTCACTTGCTGTAGGCCTCACTATGGGGTGGGGGCTCATCCTAAAAGCACCAGCAGCACGACTCAGAGAGGGGCCATGCCGTTTTTAACTTGGGGAAGGAAGCAGGACCACAAGGAGGTTATTGCAGGAGATGAGAAAGAGATGATCAGCAAGGATACACAGAGTGATCTGCAGGCAGACACGGCGAGACATAGGGATTGACAGGGTTTCCATGTCTGGGAAGGAGGCCCCCGAGGCCTCATGCTCAGAATGAGAGACAGGGGACTTCCCTGGTGGTCCAGTGGCTAAGACTCCACACTCCCAATGCGGGGGGGCATGGGTTCAATCCCTGGTCAGGGAACTGGATCCTTCATGCCGCAACAAAGATCCTGAGAGCCACAACTAAGACCCGTCGCAGCCAAATAAATAAATAAATAAATATTTTTTAAAAAGAAGAAGAATGAGAGACAGAATAGATAGAGGTGTTCATGGTTCTCACAGGTCCTGCGTGCGAGGTAACAATTGCAAGTACATGTAAGCGAAGGGGCAGGGACCTGTTAGTAGGAAAAAAAGACTCATATGGCCTGAACACCTCCCTCCCACTGCCCTCACCAGATGGTCTTCTTTCCACCCTCATCAGCACCCCCATCATCTCTTCTGTGGACAAGACCCACATCCCCACTGTTCTCCCAGTCTCCACGCTTCTCATCCTCATCTGCACTTAGGCTGCTCTTTTGCTTCCTGGGGGTCCCTGAGCCATGCCAGGCCCTGCAAGATAAGCGAGCCAGCCCAGCTCTGCGGTGACCCACTGGCTTAAAATACAGATTTATTATTGTTCAGGTATGGCCAGGCCAGCAGACCAGGAGATGACTGCCATCGAGAAGATAACTAGGGACTTCCCGGGTGGTCTAGTGGTTAGGACACGGCGCTTTCACTGCCGTGGTCCCAGGTGCAATTCCCGGTTGGGGGACTAAGATCCTGCAAGCCTCTCAGTGTGGCAAATAAATAAATAGATAAATAAGATTATCTGTTACTCACAATTCCCAAGAGGAGGGGGCACAGCCCGCACACGACGCAGGGCCACACGGGAAGCACCAGGGTCCAGCAGGAGGCAGAGGGAGCGAGGGGCGACGGTGGGCAAAGCCTGGAGTGTGGCTTTGGGGGAGGAATGGACAAGGCAGGGTGAGATGACTCCGGAGGGGCTGGTTTGCATCATTTCGGCGGGTTCTGGAGCATAGCCGCTGCTCCTGGTTGTCGGGTACATGCCCTGGGGTGATGGGGCAGGTGGATGATGGCTGGAGTGTGTGAGCCTGACAGGAGGTGGTGGGTGAGGGCTCTGGGTGGGTCGCTTTGCATATAAAAGGCACACTCCCAGGCCAGTAGTTTGCACTCTCTAGGAACTGGCCAACCCTGACAGAAGCCATCTCTTCAGGGTCAGAAGGACCCCAAGATGCCCAAGCATCAGAATGTAGAAAGAAGAGGCACGGTTAGTACACCCGGGAGAGGGCTGAGGCAGCTCCAGGTCCCTCCGTCCTCCTACTGGGTGGTGAGGGTAGGGGGTCAGGGACGGACAGAGCTGAGGGTGAGGCAGGATGCTGCCCGGTGAGGCTTGGTCCCACCAGCCTCCTCTCTCCTTCTCAGCTCTGCCTAATCCAAAGCAGAGCTTCTCAAATTTCAAGGTGCATTCAAATCCCTGGGGGGAGCTGATTGAGTAAGTCTTGGATGGGTGCCCATTATTATGCATTTCTAACAAGTTCCTGGGGGTTAAGAGTGCTTGACCTTACTTTGAAAACAAACTTAGGTTTACCAAAGGGGAAACGTGGGTGGGGTGGGAGCGATAAATTAGGAGCTTGGGATGAACATACACACACTACTATATAGAAAATAGATAGCACAGGGAACTCTACTCAGTGCTCTCTAATGACCTATATGGGAAAAGAATCTGAAAAAGAATATATATATATATATATATATATATATATATATATATATATATAACTGAATCACTTTGCTGTACACCTGAAACTAACACAACATTGTACATCAACTATACTCCAATATAAAATAAAAAATTAAGTTTAAAAAAGAGTGCTTGGGAACTTCCCGGGTGTCCAGTTGTTGAGACTCTGCACTTTCACTGTGGAGAGCCCCGGTTCGACACCTGGTTGGGGAACTATGATCCCACAAGCCACGCGGCATAGCCAGTAAATAAATAAATAAACAAAAAACATTTTAAAAAGTGCTCAACCTTACTGGTTGGCTGGGGCCCTCAGTCTTGGCTGGATCCCAGGGAACCCGTTGGCCCCAGGCAAACCGGGGTGGTTGGTCGCCCCACCAGTGATGGCAATGGCCCAGTGGCACTGGTACCTGGGCCCTTGTTTGAGCAACAAAATCCTGTCTGAACTCGCCTTCCTTCCCAAGACAGTTGCTCAGAGATGACGGGGAGGTGACATTCTCCACTAGCTCTCAGCCCAGTTCTCTCTGGGTTGACCTTTCCTCCCGGTGGGCACTGCATCTTCTCCTCCTAGAGTGTGGACACACTTGGGTTTTATCCTGCTGGACAGTTTCTACCCATCCAGACACATTTCAGCGTGACCCACCTCAGGGTCAGGACCCACCATCTGTAAACATGTAGATTAATTTGCTGTTTTCCAACTGCCCCAAGGCACAGTCTTCGGCTGCTTTCGGTCCACACCCTGTACAACAGCTAACCATTAACCACCTGAATCCTCTTTTCTATTCGTGTTGAGCCCCAAACTCTTCTGCAGCCACCAGAGCCCAGAACCGTCTGCTCACCACAAGGCAGACAGGGAGAATATTTTAATAAGCGTGTGGTATGAAACAGCTCCCTAAGGAACAGGGCAACAACCAGTACACATAAAAGAAGAGATGGGTAAATATGACTCTGTATATATTGAACAAACATACAGGTAACTGGGGAGAATATACTACACACAAAAAAAATTGAACAGAGAAGCTGCCAGAAACAGATGCAACATAGTCAAAAATTATGCGATGAATATACAGAGACTACAGGCAGGTCCAGAAGACAAAAATGAAGACCAAAAGAGGTTGGGAAGAGTCGAATTCCCTGGCAGTCCAATGGTTAGGACTCTGTACTCTCACTGCTGAGGCCCCAGGTTCAATCCCTGGTTGGGGACCTAAAATCCCACAAGCCGCACGGAGCAAAAAAAAAAAAAAAAAAAAGAGGTTAGGAAGAAGCTGCTTAGTACAAGAGAAAATTCAGATTATGAAGAACTGTGAAAAGATATTCCACTTAAAGTCTGACAAAAAATCAAAACATGTCACTTTCCACAATTCAGACAGAAACAGATGGAAAAAAATTAGTATGTGGGGAGGGTAAGGGCATGGCATGGGGAAACGGGTGCATTCACAGGCTGGTGTGAAAGTGTAAGTTGGTGCTACATTTCTGATCCATATTTTAGCAATAAGTTTGAATGCACTTTCATATATCCGGAGAAAACTGTAATTCGAAAAGATGCATGCACCCCAGTGTTCATTGCAGCACTATTTACAATAGCCAGGATGTGGAAACAACCTAAATGTCCATCAACAGAGGAATAGATAAGAAGAAGTGGTGGGACTTCCCCGGTGGTGCAGTGGTTAAGAATCCTCCTGCCAATGCAGGGGACCTGGGTTCGAGCCCTGGTCCGGGAAGATCCCACATGCTGCAGAGCAACTAAGCCCGTGAGCCACAACTACTGAAGCCCACGTACCTGGAGCTTGTGCTCCACAGCAAGAGAAGCCACCGCAATGAGAAGCCCGCACACTGCAACAAAGACCCCACACAGCCAAAAATAAATAAATAAATAAAGTTTTTTTAAAACATGGTACATATATACAATGGAATATTACTCAGCCATAAAGAATGAAATAATGCTATTTGCAGCAACATGGATGGACCTAGAGGATATTATGCTTAGTGAAATAAGTCCGACAGAGAAAAGCAAATACCATATGATATCACTTATATGTGGAATCTAAAAATATTGAACACAAATGAACCTATCTATGAAACAGAAACGGACTCACATACTTAGAGAACAGACTTGTGGTTGCCAAGGGGGAGTGGGGAGGGGGAGGGAAGGATTGGGAGTTTGGGATTAGCAGATGCAAATTATTATATGTAGAATTGATAAACAACAAGGTCCTACTGTATAGCTCAGGGACCTATATTCAATATCTTGTGATAAACCATAATGGAAAAGAATATGAAAAAGAATATATATATATGTATGTATGTATAACTGAGTCACTTTACTGTACAGCAGAAATTAATACAACATTGTAAATCAACTATCCTTCAATAAAATAAATTTTTAAAAAATGTTTAAACACCCTCTGATGGAGCAGTTCCCCATCTGGGAACTGGGTCTTCATCAAAACTGAAAAAGAATACACCAGCAGGGTCTGCTCCAGCAGAACAAACCCAGGCAAGGTCCCTTCCCACAAAGAACTTCAGTTAAGTAGGAGAACAGATAGAAAAAAGTACAAAAGAGGTAGGACAGCGATTTGTCGGTGTCTGGAAAAGCTGGAAATGTGCTTTCTCTGTAGCCATTTGTTCTCTGGGGCGGGGGGGTGATTTTTGCCTTTTCCACCCGAGGGGGTATTCGGCAAGGCTTAGAGACATTTTTGATTGTCACAACCAGGGGGAAGGGGCGCCACGGTACACAGTGAATAGAGACCAGGGATGCTGCTAAACATCCTACAATACACAGGGCAGCCTTCCACGCCCCCCCCAGAAAAAGAGTAACTTGCCCAAAATGTAAACTGTGTTGAGGTTGAGGAAGCCACTCTGTAGCCCAGCTGTTCAGCTTCTGGATAGAGGCTCCAGGGAGGGGGGGAGTTTGCCCCTGTCCCCCCCTCAAGTACAAGAGTACCCATTGCAATATTTATTCAGTGCCATTTGTGTGCCAAGCACTGTCCTAGGGAGGGGGCTATTTATAGTCTTTGTAGTGAAAATTAAATGTCTACCGATAGGAGTGTGGATCAATAAATTGTGGTTCATCCCTACAGCAGAATACGATGTAGCAGGTTAAAGAAGGAGGTAGTGTATCCGTCTGGATATTGATACATCTCAACAGGCGAAAGCAAGTTGCACTAATCCGACAGCCCACCCTTCAGCCAGCCACACCTCCCAGCCACATGTGTTTGATCCTACAACTGCCCCAAAGCCCTTCTTTCCCTGGGGGGGTTTACAGCTTTTTTTTTGGCCGCACCCTGTGGGATCTAGTTCCCTGACCAGGGCTCGAACCCATGCCCCCTGCACTGGGGAGAGCAGAGTCTTAACCACTGGACCACCAGAGAGGTCCCCAAGGGTTTACAGCTTTGAGTTAGCATTTTGAGTTCCCATCACCATTCAGTGAACAAAGACCACAGGGCAATCACACATAGACACACAGATTTCTACCCTGCAGAGGGGAGACAACTTTCCCCAGGCATCTGTAGACTCAGGTAGGGGCAGGAGGGGCAGATCATTCATTTCTTTTGACAAACATTATGCACATAAAGTATGCTCGCCTGGCATTTTGAACACCCCCACCATCACCACCACACACACACTCTGACATCAGACCCTGGAAAATTCCAGTCTCGGTGGTGGTGCGGTCCCCAGCCCCCTCCTTCCCCTGCTCCAGCTGCAGTTTCCATGGCAACAGCCTGAGCCTGCCTCCTTCTCCAACAGGTAATTGCTTTCAAAGGGAAGGGGCAGCTTGGGGGATGGGAAGGCTCAACCCACAGGCCTCCTGCAGTGGCCTGTGCAGGACCTCTGTGCCCCTTAAAATACACCCTTGAATGGGAGCTTTGCAAAAAGATCACCAATTTGCCTGTGAGGGCCTGCCCGTGGACCCGGTGAGAAATCACACACGTCATTTAAGCATCAGTGACATCAGCTATCGTTTCTTCTTTGCTCATTTATGTATTCATTTATTCAACAAATATGGATCAATTGTTCTGGGAGCTGGTGGGATGAGAAAACAAACAAACAAACAATCACTGGGAAAGGTACGCTCTTTGGTCTGAGAGCCGAGCTGCCAGCGACATTCGTTCCTTCAAACAAGACTTTTTTAGGTTCATTTAGCAAAAGTTTATGGAAGGACCACCGCATGCCAGGGGTCATGGGAAGCGTAGGGAATACATCATAAAGAAAGAACGTCAAAAGCCCTGCCCAGAATGCCTGGCACTTAGTAGGACCTTCAAACATTTTTAGAATATGAATAAATGAACAAATGAATGGATTCTGTTCAGCTCAAAAATTGGATTCTGGTGCCTTTATTCATTTAACATGATGGCATAGCATTAAGTTTACTTTCTTGGATGGAGGGGCAGTTGGTTGGATGCTGAATACCCTAGAATTTGTCTGAGTAGGAAGCAAGAGGGCAACATCTGGGCAGGGAGAGAGCTGGTGGCCTTCAATTTTCTGCTCACCAGCAGAAAGCTTGAGTGAGTATTTTTTATAATTTGAGTGGAGAAAAAGCTCGGTAAACACAGTGCTAGAGCTTACAACCACAGAAAGAAAAAGATAAATTAATCTGACTCCGTAAGAGCTGAAAAAGTAGGTACAGAAGAAATCAAAAATAATATAAGCCAAAATAAAGTGACAAAGTGGGTAAGACTACTTGCAACCCAATGAGAATCAAAGAAATTACATCTTTCACATGTCAGTTGTATTTACAAGAAATGAATTAAAAACATGGGAGAAAATGAACTTCAAAATACAGGACTTCAAAATGGACAGAAAGGCTTTAAAGGAGAAGATTGAAATGTTAAAAAAAAAAATGACAAAATGACATTCCAATCTTTGTACTCCAAGAAAAAAAACAAAAAAGGACATGAAAACCAAAGTGGCAAGTCCTTTTTCCATTTGTAAGGTGGACGAAAATGAAAATATAGACAAGGAGAATTGGTGATTGTATGAAAAATGGATGCCTTCCCAGGCTAGTGGGGAGAATGCAATTTGTTATAAACTTTCTGGCAAGTTCTTTTGGCAGAAGGCATCCAGGTTTAGTATGTGCATGCCCTTTGACTCAGCAAATCCAACCCTGGGAATCTCCTCCCTGCAGACACTCAAAAAGTACACACACCCACACGGTGCTCAGGGCAGTGTTGCTGGGGGAGTGACTGATGGAAAAGTCCTAGTATGTGTGGCATGTAAAAAGTGCCAGCAGCAGGATCTTAGAGCCCAAAGACAAATTTTTTGCGCGATGAAGAAATTGTGTCTTGAAGGCTATTGAATGTTAGCATTCCATGTTACGTAAACAAGAGCTGGAATAAATACCTGTATACGCATCATTATCTAAATGTGAGCCAATATAACCCGCTCGCCCACATATTCACCTCCTAGAAGCATCTCTTGAATACCTGTGGTGTCCCAGACACTCCATCAGGGAATGATGGACAACAGAAAATGTGTCTATTGTCGGAAAGTTTGCGATTAGCAGGTGCAAATTATTACACATAGAATGAATAAACAATAAGGTCCTACTGTATAGCACAGGGAACTATAGTAAATTTCCTGGGATAAACCATCATGGAAAAGAATATGAAAAACAACGTATATATATGTATAACTGAATCCCTTTGCTGTACAGCAGAAGCTAACACAACACTGTAAATCAGCTATACTTCAATTAAAAAATTTTTTTTCTACATAAGTCCAAGGCCATCTTGGAGAGCAGTTTGACAATATCTAGAAGAGCTGGTGATGTGCGTTCTCCCACCACTCAGAAAATCCACTTTGAGGTCTGTGCCCTAGAACTCTCCCACGTGTGGAAGGAGACCAGTTCACTGTGACACTCGCTCATCTGACAAACGTTTATCGAGCAGAAACCACGCACCAGGCACTGCTGTGGGCCCTGGAGACCTCCAGCGGGGCTTGTCATAGCAAGGGGAAAAAAGAAAAACCGAATACAACCTAAATGTCCACCAGCAGGAGAATGGGCGCATTAACTGAGGTCCGTTGACCCCACGGAGTATGATGTGCAGTTGAAAAGCAAATAAGAGAAAATGGGCACACGCACCTGAATGATTTGTTGACGTAAGACCCCCCCCACCACCACCAGCCAGTCTCTCTTCCTCCCTGTTCCACTTCTTTGCTGCCCTCACATTCTCCAAAATGTTTTCTCTCCTCTCTCTTTGTTCGCTGCTTTTAGCTGGCGTTGTTTTGGATTCGAGGACAGGAGTCCTCTTGGAAGGTGGGCCCCACGTGTGTGTTTGTCTTCAGAACACAGGGCAATGAGGAGCAAATCCTCCTGGTTCTGATAGACTTGGGGAGGGGGTGCAGAGCCCATCACTGCCACAGCAGACTTCGAAGAAGCATGACACACACACACTACTCTATATAAAACAGATAACTAACAAGGACCTCCTGTCTAGCACAGGGAACTCTGCTCAATCCTCTGTAATGTAACCTGACACTCATACAACAATGTAAATCAACTCTACTCCAATATAAATTTTAAAAAAAGAAAAAGAAAAAAGAAGCACCTGCCTCGTGCTAGCCAGGCTTTTGGATCCCCACACCGGCTAACTTCAGAACTGGAAATTTCCAGCTGCGTCTCCCCGGCCCCCTCTCCTCTCTTCCACCGCCTGATCAGGCTACAGTTTCCATGGCAACGGCCTGAGCCTGCCCCTGCCCCACACACCAGGTGACAGCTCTTGAGGGAAAACAGATGACAAAGACGAAGCCCCGGTTGGGAGAGGGGGGTACGGGGCAGGGGAGAACTCACACCTGCAGCCCCTCCTTCCCTTCGCCGCCGGGTCAGGCCCGTCTTTTGTGTACATTTGCCCGCATCTTCAGACGGGGGTCACGGCAGAAGAAAAGGAAGTTGGCTCCTTGGGTCTCTGCAGTCCTTATATGACTAACAAACCTCCTGCAAGCGCCGGGGATATTGTTCTTAGGTTTTCAACCTTCAACATATTGGTCAAACCCCACTGTGGCGGCTGCTTTCCCTGAAGCCAGGGATGAAGTGGTAGGAAAAAACAAGCGGTGTCTGCCCAAGACCCTAATGTCTGAGGCACCCATTCATCCGACACATGCATTTAATCATCTGACAAATAGGGCTGACCGAGGGCTCGCTCTGGGCTGGGTAACAGACCAGGGGTGTGGATGCAACAGAAACAGTCAAAAATCTCTTCCTTGGGATTGACAGATACACACTACTATACATAAAATAGATAACGAATAAGGACCTACTGTACAGCACAGGGAACTCTACTCAATACTCTGTAATGACCTCTATGGGAAAAGAATCTCATAAGGAGTGGATATATGTATATGTATAACTGACTCACTTTGCTGTACACCTGACACTAATACAACATTGTAAAGCAACTCTACTCCAATAAAATTTAATTTACAAAAATAAAATAAAAAATGCATTCAGTGCCTATTAGCAACAACAACAGATCTTTCCTGGAGCTTTTGTTGTAGTTGGGTTACAAGCGGTGAAGAAATCACGTTGTGATGAGAGCGTGAAGAAAAAGTAAAGGAGTGGTTGGATAGGGAGTGATTGGGGGCAGCTGTTTTAGCAAGAGGACCCAGGAGGGGGTGGGAATTGAGCAGATGTATAAGTGAAGGGAGTGGACAAAGTATGAGGGAAGAGCAGCAGAGCAGGAGCCTGGAGGCGGGGCCTTACAGGGACTTTGCAGGGGAATCCAGGAGCCCCTGAGCAGTGTGAGTGAACAGAGCACAGGAGGTGAAGACACGGGTGGAGCAGACTCAGGTCGACATGGAAAGCACTTGGGGTTTTTTTGTTTTTTTCTTCTTGAAAGTCTGTTCATAAAACTTTGATTCCACTTACATTAACTTAATACATATGTTCTTACAATTTAATTGGTACTGGAAATTTTATAAGAAATTAAGTAAACCTATCCTTCATCTCAACTTATTTCTCTCTCTCTCTTTTTTTTTTTTTTTTTGCGGTACGCGGGCCTCTCACTGTTGTGGCCTCTCCCGTTGTGGAGCACAGGCTCCGCATGCGCAGGCTCAGCGGCCATGGCTCACGGGCCCAGCCGCTCCGCGGCATGTGGGATCTTCCCGGACCAGGGCACGAACACGCGTCCCCTGCATCGGCAGGCGGACTCTCAACCACTGCACCACCAGGGAAGCCCTATTTCTCTACTTTTTAAAAATTTTTATTGGAGTAGAGTTACTTTACAGTGTTGTGTTAGTTTCTGCTGTACAGCAGAGTGAATCAGTTATACATATATCCATTCTTTTTCAGATTCTTTTCCCATATAGGTCATTACAGAGTATTGAGTAGAGTTCCCTGTGCCTAATAAGTAGGTCCTTATTAGTTATCTATTTTATATATAGTAGTGTGGGTATGTCAAGAGATGGAAAGCACTTTGGATTGTATGTTTTGATATAGACAATGTTATTTGCATCCATGGTGTCCATCCATGACTCACAGATGGAGGCGTCCACATGGCTCAGAGTCCACTGGGAGGGAGGGGAACCACACGGATGAGTGCACAGAAGGACAGACCGTTTACTCGGTGACCGTTCCGTGCTGCGTGGCCGCAGCGCTGGATGCCAGACAACTGGAAGTGAACAGGACAAGAGCAAGACGGTGGTGTGGAGGGAATTCCCTGGAGGTCCAGTGGTTAGGACTCAGTGCTCTCACTTCCAGGGCCCTGGGTTCGATCCCTGGTCAGGGAAGATCCCGAAAGCTGCAGGGCGCACCCCAAAAAAATCCAAAGAATAACAGAAAACAAAGACAGTGGCGTGGAGATGGCCACAGAGAGAGGCATCAGGGATGGATTTGGGATGGGACGGGACAAGTGCATCGTGTAGAGCTGTCTGTACCACAGTTGGGAAGGGACCAAAGGTGGCGACCATGATGGTAATAGTGGTAACAAAATACTTAACCTGATTGGCTGGCTGTGCTATGCTAGGCACCTGCTGTATGCCTTCCACTCACTCCCCTTAGCACTCCACAAAGGTGAGTGGGACTTTCCCTTCCAGGTGACAGATGAGGTCCCTGAGGCTCAGAGAGGAACACAGGAGGTCATTCTGGCGTCTGGTCAAATATGGGGACGCTGGACTCAGATTTGCTTAGTGCTCATCCATCATGTCCTTCCTGTGTCATCACTGGAGCCTCCGTTTCCTCCTCTGGTCAAGAGGGCCCTTGAAGCCATGGCAAACCCTTGATTTTATTAATAAGCCACCCTAAGTATCAATATAGATAATATCATTGATCTATGTGAACAGGGGTTATAACAGAAACAGAGGCAACAGGAACTCCTGACTCCCAGAGGGATCTGAGACTAAATTTCACGTGTGAGTTTATGGCTGGCATACAGGAAGCGCTCAGTACACGCAAGCTAGGTGCAGCAGGGGAAGTCAGAAGCTTTTACTTGCCTTGCTAAAGATTGGAAAGTGTGGCCACAGGACTTCAGTGTATGGCTGGGCAGGCTGTTCACTGCACAAGGGGACAAGTGAGAGGTTTGGAATCCAAGCTGTGCCTCGTGGCACGAGGCTGCACCCTCCCAGAGAAGCAGCGTCTTTTGCTACTTCCCACAGAGACCAAGATCCGGGCGAGCCTCCCAGGAACTTGGGACAGCAGATCAAAGAGATGCCGGTGTTTGACAGCCAGCATTCTTGGCAGTGAGCAATAGAAACCACTATGATGGACTCCAGCTGTTCAGAGAGATGCTGAGGGGATAGCGGGTAGATCTTAGAGAAGCCAGGGAAGCTTTAGATTCCTAGGTGAGTTTCTGGAGCCAGACTCTTCTTCAGAGACTGGCCACAGGACTGGCCCAGGGAGGACACAGATGCCGCCGCTCCCGGACTCAGGAATTCACTGCTGCTTCTGCTGCCTCTGGGAATGAGCTCCCATGATCTAGAAGGCGTCCTCTGCTGTTCCGCTAATGGGCATGTCTTTACAAGAAGGAGGAGGAGGAGAGAGAGAGAGAGAGAGAGAGAGAAAGAAAGGAAATATGGAGGTTCCTTAAAAAACTAAAAATAAAACTACCATATGACCCAGCAATACCACTACTGGACATATACCCTGAGAAAACCATAATTCAAAAAGACACATGTACCACAATGTTTGTTGCAGCTCTATTTACAATAGCCAGGTCATGGAAGCAAACTAAGTGTCCATCGACAGATGAATGGATAAAGAAGATGTGGCACATATATACAATGGAATTTTTTTTTTTTTTTTTTTTTTGCGGTACGCGGGCCTCTCACTGTTGTGGCCTCTCCCGTTGCGGAGCACAGGCTCCGGACGCGCAGGCTCAGTGGCCATGGCTCATAGGCCCAGCCGCTCCGCGGCATGTGGGATCTTCCCGGACCAGGGCACGAACCCGTGTCGCCTGCATCAGCAGACGGACTCTCAATCACTGCACCACCAGGGAAGCCCTATACAATGGAATATTACTCGGCCATAAAAAGAAATGAAATTGAGTTATTTGTAGTGAGGTGGATGGACCTAGAGTCTGTCATACAGAGTGAAGTAAGTCAGAAAGAGAAAAACAAATACCATATGCTAACACATATATATGGAATCTAAAAAAGAAAAAAAAAAGGTTCTGAAGAACCTAGGGGCAGGACAGGAATAAAGATGCAGACATAAAGAATGGACTTGAGGACACAGGGAGGGGGAAGGGTAAGCTGGGGGATGAAGTGAGAGAGTGACATGGACTTATATATACTACCAAATGTAAAATAGATAGCTAGTGGGAAGCAGCCACATAGCATAGGGAGATCAACTCGGTGCTTTGTGACCACCTAAAGGGGTGGGATAAGGAGGGAGGGAGGGAGACACAAGAGGGAAGGGACGTGGGGATATATGTATATGTATAGCTGATTCACTTTGCTATACAGCAGAAACTAACACACCATTGTAAAGCAATTATACTCCAATAAAGATGTTTAAAAAAAATAAAAGAAAGGAAGGAAGACAAGCAGGGAGGGAAAGAAGAGAGAGATAGAGAAAGAAAGAAAGAAAGAAAAAGAAAGAAAGAAAGAAAGAAAGAAAGAAAGAAAGAAAAAGAAAGAAAGAAAGAAAGAAAGAAAGAATGAAAGAAAGAAAGAAAGAGAAAGAAAGAAAAAGGAAGGAAGGAAGGAAGGGAGGAAGAAAGGAAGAAGGAAAGAAAGAAAGAATGAGAAAAAGAAAGAAAGAAAAAGAAAGAAAAAGAAAGAAAGAAAGAAAAAGAAAGAAAGAAAGAAAAAGGAAGGAAGGAAGGAAGAAAGGAAGAAGGAAAGAAAGAAAGAAAAGGAGAACGAGAGAAAGAACAGAGATTCATTTCACTATGTTTCTGTGGATGGATTTACAAGCACATACACAAAAAGCAAGTTTACAAAATCGTAAAGATTTTTCTCATTTATTATCTGCAAGTGGTATACATCTATATCCCAGTCATTATAATTATTCTTGTTGATCTTTTACGTTAATTCAACGTAATACCAAATTTTGGAAGTGGGCCATAAATGCTCAATGCCTGCAAGGTCCCAATAAAGTCACTGGGCACAGGCATTGAAACCATCAGAATATTAGAATCAAGATTTTTTTAACTCCAGGGAAGTACAGAGAAACTCATTTGTAACTGGCTCCAGGGATGTAATCTACAGAACAGACAACTAGTCTTAAATATGTTTATGGTTTGGGAATGAATGTCTCCAGAATACTGGCTACGTTTTACTGTTTCCGAGAAAGCCGTTCCCTTCCTGAGTTAGAAGGCAATATATACAGAGCTTGGACTCCAGTCTGGCATTTAACTCATTAATCAGGGAAAATTCTGAGGTGGGTTGATTTAACTGGCACTCAGGCTGAATGCTGACATTCTCAGAGCTCCGTCCAAAGGGCCCTGGGTTTCCGGGAGAAACTTCTCTCCCATATGAACCGTCTTTTCAGTTTAATTCTGGCTCAGATTCCTCTATGAGCAACTGCAGCCAGGACCCTGGGGAAGAACAGAGTTTTCTCTATGTGGGCATAGTGTGCACCAATGGTCTTCTCTTTTCAGCTCCACATGAGACTGTGTAAATGTTCTTATCATCATGGACAGGGAAGGACTTGTTAACCGGTCACAAAAGCACACAAGCATGAAAGAAGAGAGATACGTAAATCTGACCACATAAAAACAATGAGATGCCACCTCATACCCATTAGGAGGGTAACTCTTCCTTTTTTAAAAAATTTTTATTGGAGTATAGTTGATTTACAATGTTGTATTCATTTCAGGTGTACAGCAAAGTGAAACAGTTATACATATATCCACTCTTTTTTTTTTTTTAGACTCTTTTCCCATATAGGCCATTACAGAGTATTGAGTAGAGTTCCCTGTGGTACTCAGCCAGAAAAAGAACAAAATAATGCCATTTGCAGCAACATCAATAGACCTAGAGATTGTCATACTGAGTGAAGTAAGTCAGACACAGAAAGACAAGTATCATATGATATCACTTATGTATGGAATCTTTTAAAAAAAAAAGGGTACAAATGAACTTATTTACAAAACAGAAGTAGAGTCACAGATGTAGAAAACAAACTTATGGTTACCAGGGCATAAGGGGGAGGAGGGATAAATTGGGAGATTGGGACTGACATATACACACTACTATATATTTCTTTAAAAAATACAGAAAACACAACTGGCCCTCTGTATCCGCAGGTTCGGCATCTGCAGATTTAGCCAACCACAGATGGATTCAATCCCCGGTTGATTAAATCCATGGATACCAGAGGGTCGAATGTAGGGACTTTAGCATCCTCGGAGTATGGTATCTGCGGAGGTCCTGGAACCAATGCCCTGCAGATACTGAGCGACCATGACAAGTGTTGGAGAGGAAGTGGAGAGATTGGAACCCTTGCACAATTTTGGTGGAGATGTAAAACTGTGCAACCACTATGGAAAACAGTACGGAGATTCCTCAAACAAAATTACAGACAATAACCACATGATCCCAGAATTCCACCGCTGGGTATACATCCAAAAGAATTGAAAGCAGGGTCTTAAAAGAGATATTTGTACACCCGTGTTTATAGCAGCATTATTCACAGTAGCCAAAAGGTAAAAGCCACCCAAGTGTCCATCAGTGGATGAATAGATGAACAAAATGTGGTCCATCCGTATGGTGGAATATTATTCAGCCTTAAAAAGGAAAGAAATTCTGACACAGACTGCAACATGCACGAACCTTGAGGACATTATGCTCAGTGAAATAAGCCAGCTGAAAAAAGACAAATCCTGTATGATTCCAATTATATGAGGTACCTAGAATAATCAAATTCATAAAGACAGAAAATAAGATGGTGATTTCAAGGGGTTGAGGAAGGAAAGAATGGGGAGTTAGTGTTTAATGGGGACAGAGTTTCAGTTTTACAAGATGAAGAGAGTTCTGGAGATGGATGGTGGTGATGGTAGCACAGCCATGTGAGTGAACTTCATGCCATTGAACTGTGTGGTTAAAACTGGTTAAGATGGTAAATTTTATGTTATGTGTATTTGGGCACAATTTAAAAAATTTTTAAATAGTGTGTATGGCTATGTACAAAGGAACACCACAGTTAGCAAAGATTGGAGGGGGGGAATCAACAGGTTAAATTCAATGCTGCAGACGTGGTAGTCCAGGGAATGTATATCTCTCCTATATAAATTCTGTTTCGGTGACTAAGAGTTGAACATGAAAATAGAAAAACAGGGCAGAGGATCTAAAAGGGTGTTCACAAAGCAAATAATTGCAACGTTGGACCTACGTTAGTTAGTGAAAATCTCACCTACTTGTGATCCAAAAAATTGGAGGCCATGGACAAACTGAGACGGTTCCACCACACCAGGCGGGCAAAGACGAAAGTTGGGAGTGTGAGGCTGACAGTGGGCTGGGGAAGCAGGCTCCTTTCTGCATGCGGGCGGTGGACACATCTGCCCTGGCAGGCGTTTTTGGCAATGTGTCAAAGTCTAAAATAGGTTCGCCCCCACCCTTTTCTTTTTTAAAATTAATTAATTTATTTATTTTTGGCTGTGTTGGGTTTTCGTTGCTGCGCATGGGCTTTCTCTAGTTGCGGTGAGTGGGGGCTACTCTTCGTTGCGGTGCGTGGGCTTCTCATTGTGGTGGCATCTCTTGTTGCAGAGCACGGGCTCTAGGCGCGCAGACTTCAGTAGTTGTGGCATGCGACCTTGTTTTTTATCCATCCTATAGATAATAATTTGTATCTACCAACCCCAAACTCGTAATCCTTCCCTCCTCCCCCTTGGCAACCACAAGTCTGATCTCTATGTCTGTGAGTCTGTTTCTGTTTCATAGATAGGTTCATTTGTGCCATATTTTAGATTCCACATATGTGATATCAAATGGTACTTGTCTTTCTCTATCTGACTTACTTCACTTACGCTGATAATCTCTAGTTGCATCCATGTTGCTGCAAACGGCATTATTTCATTCTTTTTTATGGCTGAGTAATATTCCATTGTATATATGTACCACATCTTCTTTATCCATTTTTCTGTCGATGGACATTTAGGTTGTTTCCATATCTTCGCTATTGTGAATAGTGCTGCTATGAACATAGGGGTGCATGTATCTTTTTGAATTATAGTATTGTCCGGGTATATTCCCAGCAGTGGGATTGCTGGATCATATGGTAATTCTATTTTTAGCTTTCTGAGGAACCTCCATACAGTTCTCCAGAGTGGCTGCACCAATTTACATTCCCACCAACAGTGTAGGAAAGTTCCCTTTTCTCCACACCCTCTCCAGCACTCATTGTTTGTAGATTTTTTAACGGTGGCCATTCTGACTGGTGTGAGGTGGTACCTCATTGTAGTTTTGATTTGCATTTCTCTAATAATTAGTGATGTTGAGCACCTTTTCACGGGCCTACTGGCCATCTGTATGTCTTCTTTGGAGAAATGTCTATTAAGGTCTTCTGCCCATAAAACATGTTCGCCCTTTGACCGAGCAATTCCGCTTCTGGAGCTCACCAGAGCACGCATGCCTACCTTGTGGTCGTCGTGGAGACGTTTACGAGGCAATTAATTAAAATAAGTGATGTACAATCTGTACCCTAACATTGTAAGAAACCACAACTGGGCTTCCCTGGTGGCGCAGTGGTTGAGAGTCTGCCTGCTGATGCAGGGAACACGGGTTCGTGCCCCGGTCCGGGAAGATCCCACATGCCGCGGAGCAGCTGGGCCCGTGAGCCATGGCCGCTGAGCCTGCACTCCGCAGCCTGTGCTCCGCAACGGGAGAGGCCACAACGGTGAGAGGCCCACGTACAGCAAAAAAAAAAAAAAAAAAAAAGAAACCACAACTGCAAGTTTAAAAGCTTTCAGTGAAAAATAAAGTAAAATAAGTGATGTGGGGGCTTGCAGTCCAAAGAAGAAAGCCCTTTCCTATATACAATTTGCATCTTTGAAGAATTCTCAGTGCCCTGTGTGTTGGGGTCCCCCAGCCCCGCCCCCCTCCAGGTTCCACGTTTCACTGGGAGAACTCAGTGTACAGTTGTGCTCACAAGTCAGTCCTTAACTATCACACCCTGTTTTATTTTCATCATCATACCAGGAGATGACATTAGTTCCTTTCTCCATTAGATATTCACACTTTGAATAACACTCACAAAAATCATTTAGCAAGGAGTACTAGGCAGCATAAGTCTCCCCAGAATCAAATGCAGATGGCCTTGTAAGGAGGAAACCTGTCTCATGGCACAGGGAGAGTGGGTGTTCATGTAGGTGTCAAACATATTTTGTTCTTTCCACACGCTAGTGTTGCATGGCAAGGGCGCTAAGATGTTCTTGAACCCACACACCCTTCCCTGAAGAGACCAGACTTTTCCACGCCCCGAGGTTCGCGCTCTCTCTCTCTCTCTCTCTCTCTCTGTACCCGCAATTCTGCAGCCCCTCCCCTCCCCTGCCCAGTGAAGTTCCCATGGCAACAGGCTGAGCTGGCCTTTGTCCTGCACACCAGGTGAGAACAGCCTGCAACAGTGGACAACAAAACCAACCGGTGTGGGAAGGGTTCAGGCCTGAGGGACGTCCCCCAGAGGCCCGGATGTGTTCTTTCCCCGCAATTGAATGGCACTCTTGGAGTTAGTGGAGTGTTAGATGTCCCAAGTCAACTGCAAGCTCATGACGCATTATCTACTTTAATCATTCATTCATTCGTTCATCCATCCATCCATCCATTCATTCACAAACTATGCATTTTACCCCAACAGCCGTGGCAGACCCTCTTCCAGGGGATGGGGATCCATCAGTGGTTTTTCAACGTGGGGCAGGGGGAGATTTTGCTTCCCACAGGGGCCTTTGGAAATATTTTTGTTACCACAACTTAAGGAGGGTGGGTGCTATTAACATCTAGTGCATAGAGGCCTGGGATGCTGCTAAATAAGCATCCTACAATGCACAGGACAGCCACACGCGTGTGCGTGCACACACACACACTCAGAATTATCCAGCCCCTAATGTCAGCAGTAGGGAAGTTAAGGAACAACGATGTGTTACAACCTTCCTGGAAAATCCTCCCAGCACTTAACAATCCAAGGGAGCACACAGACCCATCAACGAAACACGATTTGTGTGCTGTGATAAAGAACTCAGGGGTTCAGAGGGGGAGTTAGTAGGGGAGAAAGAGAGCGGGGTGAAAGTGTTGAGTGGTTGTGATGACTGAAGACAGAGACAGATAAAGGCAGGGAGCTAGTCACGGGAAAGGAACATTCCAACGAGTGGGCACAGCACGTGCAAAGGCCTGTTGCATGCATTCAAGGCAGGACCAGGAGACCAGAGCGGCTGAAGAGCTATTAGGTGGTGGGGGCCAAGGGTTGGATCAAGAAGAGCCTTGTAGATGATAAGAGCTTTGGGATTTATAGTTTAGCTACTAAAATTATTAATACTGTTGGTGTCGTCAATTTGGAACACTTAGTCTCAGCCAGGCTTTCTCCGGGGCCCAGAAGGGGACGTGACTGCCGCCTCCTAGACTCAGGGGCCACCGGGAGAGGGAGAAAGAGATCAAACAGTCGCACAAAAGTAGAACAAATGTTTACTCAGTGACTTCACCAGGCCAGGGGCTGGGCCATGCACAGGACAGGGGGCCTCGATCAGCGTGACGGCCAAGGGAGAGGCAGAAGTGGACATATTTTAGATGGCAGAACTATTCACAGAGATGAAGAATTCTTGTATCTTTAGAATCAGCATTTTTAGATTTGGGTGGAGCCAACGGCTGCTGTTACACCATGGTCACTATCCTTATATAGTAACGAGCATTTCTTATGCTTCTCATGTGCCAGGCACCATGCTAAGTGCTTCCTGTTGAATTCCCACGACACATCCCAAAGGTGGGTGATATTAACTCCCCACTTTACAGATGAGACCCCTGAGGCACAGCAGAGAATGGGTGGTCAGCTCTCATTCTAATTGCAGAGTTAGACACCCCCTCCATCCCCGCTCCTGGGGTGGGGGAAATCCATCACATCACAACTCTCGGGGTTGATGTGAGGATTGAGTGAAGGAAAGAACGATGGGCACACAGCAAACTCAATACGGAACAGCACAAAACACATAGTCTTCGAGATAAGTAGTATTTTAACGTTTGAAAAAATTTTTGAAAATTTGGAAAAAAAAATTTGAAAAAACATTAATGCAAAAAAATCCATGATGAATGAAATAATAAAATTTTAAATACAGAAACAATCTGACTGTATTTTGTGCCACGCCATATCGGAGTCTGAGGCAAAAGGAAACGTACACTGTTCTATCCATGCTTTTGTATTTTTTTTTTTTTTTTTTTTTTTGCGGTACGCGGGCCTCTCACTGTTGTGGCCTCTCCCGTTGCGGAGCATAGGCTCCGGACGCGCAGGCTCAGCGGCCATGGCTCACGGGCCCAGCCGCTCCGCGGCACATGGGATCTTCCCGGACCGGGGCACGAACCCGCGTCCCCTGCATCGGCAGGCGGACTCTCAACCACTGCGCCACCAGGGAAGCCCTTTTGTATATTTTTTAAAGGTAAACTGTTTTCCAGAAATAGATTTTGAAAATATTATTGGGGACTTCCCTGGAGGTCCAGTGGTTAAGACTCCGCACTTCCAAAGCAGGGGGCACGGGTTTGATCCCTGGTCAGGGAACTAAGATCCCGTATGCCACACGGTGTGGCCAAAATAATAATAATAATAATAATAATAATAATAAAAGACCGTCCTTTAAAAAAAAGAAAATATTATTGATCAGTTTGCTTCTGTTAAAGCCAGGAAAGTAGAATTATAGTAAATGCTGGAGTCTTTTCTCTTTTGTATAATTAAAATATTTAAACATAAGATAATGTTGTGAGTTTTAACGTGCCTACTTTTCAATTTTAACATGCCTACTTTTCAATATTCTGGAAAAATTAATCCTTAAAAAATTACATTAAAACACATTTATAGGGGCTTCCATTTTCTTTTGTTTCAAGCTTCAATATGGCTCAGCACACACTGGACTTTAAATTTTTGATATGTTTTCCTTCCTTTTGTTGGCATTCATGGTGATCTTCAAAAAAAAACATTACATTAAAATATTATTTATCTTGATGATGAGGTTTTTGGTGCTTCCTTCAAGTTCACCTCATCCTGGTCCCAGCTCTGCCTTTGAGAATGTGACCTTTGAGCTGAGATGTGAAGATTGAGGAGGAACCAGCCATGGGAATTATGAGGAAAAGGAATTATTATGAGAGGAAATGCAAAAGTCTAGGTCAGGGGGCAGAGGAAGTTTTCAGGGACAGCAGGAAGGCAGGGTGGTGAGAGTGTGGTGACCAAGGAATGAGGGCTGTGCTATGAGCAGCTGTTGGGGGCCAGGATGCTGGTGACCTTGCGGGCACTTCTCAGTCTATGTGTGTTGTGGGCCCACTGACTGAGGCTGAGTTGGGAGGGGTGACATGACGTGACTTGTCTGAAGAAGGCCTGGGGCTTGCTTCATGGAGGATAGACTACTCTGGAACTGGAAGGACCAGAGCCATCAGGATGTCACGGTTATCCAGGGAGAGATGGTGGCTCCCAGCTCGAGGTGGATGCAAACAGAATGAATCCTGTTGTGTCTTGAAGGTTGAGCTGAGGCAGGGTATGTGTTGGCGGGGATATGTGGTGTGGACAGAAGAAGAAGAATGGGGAATGGCTTCTATTTTTTTTTTAATTGAAGTACAGTTGGTTTACAATTGTGCCAATCTCTGCTGTACAGCAAAGGGACGCCTCCTACGCTGCTGGTGGACGTGTAAGTGGGTGCAGCCACTATGGAGAACAGTACGGAGGTTCCTCAGAAAACTAAAATTAGAGCTGCCATATGATCCAGCACCCCCACTCCTGGGCATATATCCTGAGAAAACCATAATTCAAAAAGACACATGCACCTCTATGTTCATAACAGCACTATTTACAATAACCAAGACATGGAAGCAACCTAAATGTCCATCAACAGATGAATGGTTAAAGAAGAAGTCGTATTGAAATACACATATACGGTGGAATACTACTCAGCCATAAAAAAGAAGGAAATAATGCCATTTAAAGCAACATGGATGGACCTAGAGATGATCATACTAAGTGAAGTAAGCCAGACAGAGAAAAACAAATATCATATGATATCACTTATATGTGGAATCTAAAATACGACGCAAATGAGCTTATCTATGAAACAGAAACAGACTCACAGACATGGAGAACAGACTTGTGGTTGCCAAGGGGGAGGGAAGGATTGGGAGTTTGGGGTTAGCAGATGCAAACGATTATATACGGAGAATGGATAAACAACAAGGTCTTACTGTATAGCACAGGAAACTATATTCAATGTCACATGATAAACCATAGTGGGAAAGAATATTAAAAAAAAAAAGGAACGGCTTCTATTTTGTGTTTTTCTGTTTTGAGTTTGGGCTTTGGGGTGGAGAGTGATGCCTTTCATAGAGGCTGGGAAGACTGCGGGTGAGGAGTAGTTTATAAGGGAGATTGAAGATTTGTCCTGGGACACGTTAGCTTAAGACGTCAATTTGACATTCCCGGAGCAGTGTCCAGGAGGCAGGAGTTCAGATGCAAAATCAAGGCTGGAGATACAAATTAGCTTGGAGGCGGTTTTTGTAAAGGCAGCTCTGGATGAGAGAGTAGAGGGGGTGTGGAAGCCAACCCCTGAGGTGGTCCCCAGCCTCTCAGTACTCACTCCCCTGTGTGGTCCCCACCCCCAGGATGCTTGGGGCTGACCTGTGCAGCCAGCAACAGATTACAGAAGTGTCGACGTATGGTTTCCGATGCCAGGGTGTAAAAGGCATCTCACTTCCTTCTTGCTCTGTCTTGGCTCTGGGGGAAACCCATCGCCCTGTCACACGGGCACTCAAGGAGCCCTCTGGAGAGCTCCACGTGGTGAGGAACTGACACCTCCTGCCAGGAGTATGAGTAAAGCACCTTGAAAGTGGATCGTCCAGTCCCAGTCAAGCCATCAAATGACCACAACCACGCTCAACGTCTTAACAGCAACCTCACGAGAGACTCTGAGCCAGAACCACTCTGGCACTGGGTGACATGATAAATGCTTGTTGCTTTACGTCTTGGGGTAACTTGCTATGCAGCCGTAGGTGACTAATGCAGATGGGGAAGGTGGGCGTGGACCCAGCCCTGGAGCCCTCCAATACTTAGGGGTGGAGCAGAGGAGTCTAACACCTAGGAGCACCTGGGGAAGTAAGACAAAGGCCAGAGGGAGTTTAGTGACCCCCAAGGGTAACAGAAGGAAGGAGTGAGCAGCTCAAACCTGAGAGCAGGACAGGGAAGCAGTCATCGGATGTAGTAGGAGCCAGGAGGTCACTGGCACATGGACGGAGCAACTTCTTGGAGCAATGTGGCGAAAACTGCGTTTTGGGGAAACGAGGGATCAGGCAGCGGCCAGAGTGAGCGTAGCCGAGGACTCAGAACGTACGCATGCATGTACGTCAGGTTACAAAGCACAGCTTTCAAAGTCTTCTAAATACTTTCCAGTTACACGTTGGGCACATTTGGGGAATTCCGTTCAGCGGGAATCTGTTGCGGAGGAGGTGACAGACTCAAACCTTACAAACAAGACTTGGCTGTTTGTAAGAAGTTCAGTGCAGGAAGGAAGGAGAGTGCTGGGAGGACGAGAGGCTGGAAACCCCACACCCGACGCCTCGAATGCATCAGAATGAGAGGCTTTCTCCTGGGCCCAGGCACTCAGAGTCCCCGAGACACACACACACACACACACACGCACACACGCGCACACACACACGCACGCGCGCGCACACACACACACACACCAGTTCCAGGAACTGCTGTACTCTCCGCAGGGCAGAGAGGGCAAATCAATGGACTCCAAAAATGTAAATTGAAAATATACACTGGAGAAGAGGCCCAATGTACGTTTGGAAACAAGAGAAGGCACAAGGCACAGTATGTCTTTTTCTGTGGGACCAAAAGTGAGAGTGACACTGAAGCTCTAAAAGGGAGTGAGGAAGTAGGTTCAAGGGAGTGAAACATCAAGGATGTGTCTGTTCATTGAGATTTTTTTTCAAATATGGGACCTGAAGGGTTTTTTTCAAATTGAAGGGACTTCCCTGGTGGCGCAATGGTTAAGAATCCGCCTGCCAAGACGGGGGACACAGGTTCGAGCCCTGGTCCGGGAAGATCCCACATGCCGCGGAGCAACTAAGCCCATGCGCCACAACTACTGAAGCACACGTGCCTAGAGCCCGTGCTTCTCAACAAGAGAAGCCACCGCAATAAGCCTGTGCACTGCAACGAAGAGTAGCCCCCGCTCACCACAACTAGAGAAAGTCCACGTGCAGCAACAAAGACCAAACGCAGCCAAAAATAAATAAACAAATAAATTTTTAAAAAGTTGAAGTATAGGGCTTCCCTGGTGGCGCAGTGGTTGAGAGTCCGCCTGCCGATGCAGGGGACACGGGTTCGTGCCCCCATCCGGGAAGATCCCACATGCCGCGGAGCGGCTGGGCCCGTGAGCCATGGCCGCTGAGCCTGCGCGTCCGGAGCCTGTGCTCCGCAACAGGAGAGGCCACAACAGTGAGAGGCCCGCGTACCCTAAAAAAAAAAAAAAAATTGAAGTATAGTTGACTTACAATGTTGTGCTAGTTTCAGATGTGCAGCAAAGTGATTCAGTTATACATATACATGTGTCTATTCTTTTTCAAATTCCTTTCTGTTATGGTTTATTACAAGATAGTGAATATAATTCCCTGTGCTATACAGTAGGACCTTGTTGTTTACCTATTTTATATATAGTACAGTAGTGTGTATCTGCGAGTCCTAAACTCCTAATTTATCCCTCCCCCCCACCTTTTCCCTTTGGTAACCATAAGTTTGTTTTCTATGTCTGTGAGTCTGTTTCTATTTTGTAAATATGTTCATCTGTCATATTTTAGATTACACATATAAGCGATATCATATGATATTTGTCTTTCTCTGTATGGTTTACTTCACTTAGTATGAGCATTTCTAGGTCCATCCATGTTGCTGCAAATGGCATTATTTCATTCTTTTTATGGCTGAGTAGTATTCCATTGTATATATGTATCACATATATTCTTTATCCATCATATATATTCATATATATTCATATATATATGATATATATATTCATATATATATCATATATATTCTTTATCCATGCATCTCTCGATGGACATTTAGGTTACTTCCACATCCTGGCTATTGTAAATAGTGCTGCTGTGAACATTGGGGTGCATGTATCCTTTCGGATTATGGTTTTCTCTGGATATACTCCCAGGAGTGGGATTGCTGGATCAAATGGTAGCTCTATTTTTAGTTTTTTAAGGAACCTGCACACTGTTCTCCACAGTGGCTGCACCAGTTTGCATTCCCACCAACTGTGTAGGAGGGTCCTTTTTCTCCACACCCTCTCCAGCATTTATTATTTGTAGACTTTTTGGAGATGGCCCTTCTGATCAGTGTGAGGTGATAAGGAACAAGTTCTTTTGAATCGGCTAAGAAACATGAGAAGGTTGAATAGATGGGGAGCTGAGGTATAGCAACGTTCCAGGCTGATGCTATGGAAAGCAGAGAGTCAGGGAACGGGCTGGTCCCTTCCTTGAGACCAGGATTATATTTAAAATTATTTGGATGAGCAGACGTGTTTTAGAGGGAGGGGAAGCCAAGTATAACCACTGTGTGGCTGGAGGAAGGGAAGAATAACAAAGTCCCAGCTGACAAACAGCTGCCCAAACATCTCTCCCTCTCTGAACCCCAAGTTCCCTTTTTTTCCCTAAGTTCCCTTTTAAAGAAGGACTACAGTCCTGAGAAGACAAAGCTGGGAAGAAGACAGGATTGGGATCCCAGGGGAAAGAGATCAGAGTAGAGCTCTGTTTTTAAAATATAGGTTTTATTATTATTCAGAAATGGGAGTGTCAACAGATCAGGAGACACATATCGTTGAAAAGACAGTTTATAGTTCACAGATCTCAAGAGAAATGGGCGTGCCACACCATGCAGGGCCACATGGGGAAGCACCATGTTCCATCAGGAGGTGAAGAGGGTGCACAGATGTGGGCAAGAGCCTTTACGGTGCTTTCCCTGGGGAAGGAATGGGTGAGGCAGGGAAAGAAGGCTTGGAATAGGCTAGTGTGAATAATTTCAGTGGGATCTAGAGACAGACGCTGTCTCTGGTTGTCTGATACCTGTCCAGAGTGTGAGAGCCCCATAGAGGAGGTGCTTGGAGGTGCGCAGGATGATTTGGTTTACATGTGAAGACCACACTCCCAGGTCAGTTATTTCCTATCTCAAGCCATTAACCAGCCCCGGGAGGGGCAGTTTCTCCAGTATCAGCAGGGTCTCAAGATGTCAAAGCATCAAATTTATTATTTTTAAAAAAAAAAACTTTGAAGAAGTTGCTTTTTATTGAAGTAGTACCTATTATTTTTAATAAGCTGTTTTTCACCAATATAGAGTTAACTTATTTTTAAATGTAGTGTGTACTGGGATTCCCCTCTCTTTCATTATTAATGGAAAGTCTTAGAAAAATTAAAATATTAGATATGCCCATTAGCTAAATATAAAGTTCTTATTCTTTTTCATTATGGTTTATTACAGGATATTGAATATAGTTCCCTGTGCTATACAGTAAGACCTTGTTGTTTATCCATCCTATATGTAATACTTCACATCTGCTAATCCCAAACTCCCAGTCCTTCCCTCCTCTACCCCCCCTTCTCCTTGGCAACCACCAGTCTGTTCTCTGTGTCCATGACTCTCTTTCTGTTTCATGCATAGGTTCATCTGTGTCATATTTTATTTTATTTATTTATTTTGCGGTACGCAGGCCTCTCACTGCTGTGGCCTCTTCCGTTGCGGAGCACAGGCTCCGGACGCACAGGCCCAGCGGCCATGGCTCACGGGCCCAGTGTCCCCTGCATTGGCAGGTGGACTCTCAACCACTGCTCCACCAGGGAAGCCCCATCTGTGTCATATTTTAGACTCCACATATAAGTGATACCGTATGGGTATTTGTCTTTCTCTTTCTGGCTTACTTCACGTGGTATGATAATCTCTAGGTCCATCCATGTTGCTGCAAATGACATTATTTCATTATTTTTTATGGCTGAGTAATATTCCATTGTCTATATAAACCACGTCTTCTTTATCCATTCATCTGTTGATGGACATTTAGGCTGTTTCCATGTCTTGTCTACTGTAAATAGTGGTAAAGGATCAAATTTAAAAACTAGAAAACATGGTTATTACAAACCTTAATAAACAGTGACCATCAATTGGGAGACTGAGATTGATGTATACACACTACTATATATAAAATAAACAACTAATAAGGGATCCCTTATTATATATATATATTATATATAATATATATAATATATATATAATATATATATATTATATATATATTAATTATATATAATATATATAATTAATATATAATAAGGGTATAGCACAGAGAACCCTACTCAATACTCTGTAGTGAGCTATATGGGAAAAGAATCTAAAAAAGAGTGGGTATATGTATATGTATAACTGACTCACTTTGCTGTCCAGCAGGAACTAACACAACATTGTAAATCAACTCTACACCAATAAAAAATTTTTAAAAAATAGTGGCCATCAATGCAAAACTGCACAAAGCCTGCTCTCTTGCTGGCATTTTCAGTCTGTACATCTGATACATTAATTTCACTGTTTAAGCCAAACTGAATTGCATTTCTTGTCTCTTGGAACCAGATGCATCCTGACAGAATTGTTTCTCTATTTTAAGCCCCCCCCTTATTGAAGGTAAGCTCCGTGAAACCAGGAACTGGTGCTTGGTTATTCTTTTGCACCATTTCCCCGTTGTCTGGCATCACTAAGGAGATGCCATGTTAGCTGCTGTTGGGACGTGGTTTGTGTATTAATGTCTAAGCCACAACACACCTGTAATCACCTTGAGAGATGGTGTGGTTTGCTTACCACCCAATCCTCCGGCCCTCAGCACAGTACCAGGCACAGAGTGGACCCTTGGGAGGAACTTATGGAATAAATGACTGAATTAGTGTGTTCTAAGTTCCATGAACATGGAGACTGGGTCCTTTTTTTCTCATCGCTTTACTTCCAGTGCCTAGCAGATTGTAGACACTCAGTAAGTACTGTGAGGGGATGAGCGTATAAACAAATGATTAAACAAATGAAGAATGGATGGTGGGAGACAGATGATATTTATGCCACTGGCACCTGCAGCTGCTGCTCGACTAAAAACTGAAAGTCTGCAGAAACCCCAGAGCCATCCTTCTGCCCATCTGCAAAGACTTAGGAAGCAATTCGAAGGGCATAAAAGATGCACGATTACTGGCGGGAATGTAAAATGGCACAGCTGCTGTAGAAAACAGTGTGGAGGTTCCTCGAAAAAATTAAGCATAGAATTACCGTATGATCCAGCAATGCCCGTTCAGGATATATGCCCAAAGAATTGAAAGCAGGGTCTCAAAGAGGTATTTGTACACCCATGTTCACAGCAGGATTATTCACAATAGCCAAGACATGGAAGCAACCCATGTATTTATTGAGGATAAATGGATAAGTGACATACAGTGTGTCCATATGATGGAATATCATTCAGCCTTAAAACGGGAGGGAATCCTGATGCATGCTACAAACGCTGACGACTTATGCTAAGTGAAATAAGCAAGTCACAGAAGGGCAAACATCATATAATTCCATTTATATGACGTACCTAGATGAGTGACAGTTATAGGGACAGAACAGTGGCTGTCTGGGGCTGGGGAAGGGGAGAGTAGGGAGTTAATATGGAATGAGTACAGAATTTCTGTTTGGGAAGATGGAAAAGTCCTGGAGATGGATGGTGGTGATGGTTTCACAACAATGTGAATTTATACTCAATCGTACAAGTCCATATACATAAAAATGGTTAAAACGATAAATTTTGTATGCATATTTACCACAATAAATTGTTTTTTTTTTCAATGTGCTTGAACTTCTGGTGAGATGTCTGCAGCTTTAAGAGTCTTCTCCAGGGCTTCCCTGGTGGCGCGGTGGTTGAGAGTCTGCCTGCCGATGCAGGGGACTCAGGTTCGTGCCCTGGTCCGGGAAGATCCCACATGCCGCGGCTGGGCCCGTGAGCCATGGCTGCTGAGCCTGTGCGTCCGGAGCCTGTGCACCGCAACGGGAAGGGCCACAACAGTGAGAGGCCTGGGTACCACACACACACACAAAAAAGGGTCTTCTCCACACCCGATCCTGATCGGTTAGACGATTTGATGTCAGTAGCTGTATTTCCCCTCTGAAGCCTTTATGGGGTTTCTGCATCAGAAGCGCCCCCCGCGCCCCCCGCCCGCCCCGACTTTAGGCTGTCGCCATGGAAACTGCGCCTAGCATGGAGAAGGGGAGCGGGCTGTGAAGGAGCAGAGAGAGCCTTGGAGGCTGGGATTTTCCAGGCTCTGAACTCACACTGTATGCTTGCTTTGCAATAAACGAATGAATTGAAATATGGGTCTTTGTCCCCAGTAAAACAGTTTCCCTTCCTTCCTCAGAAGAGAAGGACTTGCAGAGGTAATGCACACGGCAGTGTTCAGCCCAGGCCGCGATGCTGTATGAGGTGGTTTTCTCCGTGGGTTCTCCTCAGAGCGCCCCTTGCCTAGGGAGCTTGTGAAATAGATTCTCATTTAAGACAGAGTCTCTGGAGTTGATTTTCTTTGAGAAAAGTCTTTAGAAAAGGAATGAAATCATGACCCCTCTCCTCCTGAGCACGTTGGCTTCTAAAAACAGATTTTGTGCCACCGAAATTCGAGTCAAGTGCAGTTTTTGGCAAATTGTTTCAGTTCACTTATCTAACGGTGACCCCAACTGTGGACCAAAAAAGTACCTCTTTTTAAAGGAATTGTTCATCCACTCAGTCAACTGATGTATTGGTTATCTTTTGCTGTGTAACAAATTATCACAAACGGAGAGACTGGTAACTCCACTTATTATCTCAGCTTCTGTGGGTCTCATCAGCTGCAGTCAAGGTGTCGGCTGGTCAACCTCCACCTCCAAATGTTCTCCTAATTCATGAGCTAAATGCCCGATGGAGCCCGAGCTCTACACACTTTGCCATCAATCAAAAGGATTTAATGGTGATACAGCCGCTATGGAGAACAGGTTCCTTAAAAAACTAAAAATAGGACTATCATATGACCCAGCAATCCCACTACTGGGCATATGCCCAGAGAAAACCATAATTCAAAAATAGTCATGCACCCCAATGTTCATTGCAGCGTCATTTACAATAGCCAGGACATGGAAGCAACCTAAACGCCCAATGACAGACGAATGGATAAAGAAGATGTGGTACATATATACAATGGAATATTACTCAGCCATAGAAAGGAATGAAATTGGGTCATTTGTAGGGATGTGGATGGATCTAGAGACTGTCCTACAGAGTGAAGTAAGTCAGAAAGAGAAAAACAAATATCATATATTAATGCATATATGTGGAACCTAGAAAAATGGTACAGATGAACCGGTTTGCAGGGCAGAAATAGAGACACAGATGTAGAGAACAAACGTATGGACACCAAGTGGGGAAAGTGGCCGGGGGGGTGGGATGCACTGGGAGATTGGGATTGACATATATACACTAATATGTATAAAACGGATAACTAATAAGAACCTGCTATATAAAAAAATAAATAAAATAAAATTCAAGTAAATGAATAAATATATAAATAAAAGGATTTAATGGTTTTCTTGGAAGCAGCTCAACATGGCTAATGATTTGGAGACACCCATTTCCACTATATAAAAAGGCATCAAGTTAACAGTCTTTGTGGCAGATAGCACCTCTTGAACAGACTTAAGTAAATGTCCTTCTAATTCTAGGGCTCCCAGTCTTGTCCCACTGATTGTTAAAGGCAACAGCCCGTGGTTGTGAGCACCTATCATTGTGCCTGGCACATAGGAAGTGCTCAATTAATGTTTATCGAACTGAACACCTGAGCTGCATCCCACATGTAACTCTGAAGCAGCCAGAAGGATTTCACTGGGTCACATTGCAACTGAATTTGCACGTATGTACACAGCCGTGCACAGGTACCAGTCGCTGTCTGTAAAAGGCAGGATTGCGTCATCACTGTGAAAGGAATACCGTCGCGTCTTCAGGGTGTGGTCCATATGCCACATCTCTGGAGTCATCTCTGAATTTCATCCACACTGAAATTTGGTGGCCACCATCGCCTGTCGGATATGGTGCAGAGTGATCCTTACTCTGTGACCATAGGGAATCCATGGATTTTTTTTTTTTTTTCAGGGAGCAAAATGGTCAAGTTTTCCTTTGAGAACATGTAGGAAGAGAGGAAAGCCAACAGAGGAGGTGAAAAGATGGGCAATGTGGCCTGATTTAGCAGCTCTCTTACAGGAGGAAACTTTAGGACTTGGTCGTGTTTGCAGGGGTGTGGGGGAGGAGAAGGCAACATTGACGCCCTGGTTTCATCCCTGTGCAGTTGGGCAAAAGATGACACCCTCTCCTGAGCTGGGATCGTGGATAAAAGTATCCAGATGCAGCGC
Organism: Delphinus delphis; assembly: GCF_949987515.2. Taxonomy (NCBI): domain Eukaryota; kingdom Metazoa; phylum Chordata; class Mammalia; order Artiodactyla; family Delphinidae; genus Delphinus; species Delphinus delphis. The sequence continues at coordinate 2,027,901 of NC_082702.1, read as the reverse complement.
TGATCTGGAGACACCTTTTGTGTTGAGGGACACCTGTCTTAGTTTGGGTCCCCCCCAAAGTAGGCCCTGACACGTGGTTTTACGTGCAGGTGGTTTATTTAGGTGGTGGTGCCGGGAAATACTGGCAGGGGAGTTGGGAAGAGCGACGAGGAGGGGAAGGCAGCTAACAGAGGCTGCAGGGTGCTCGAGCTACGAAAGAACACATTGGAGCTGACCCCAGAGGGAAACTCTAGGAAACTGTGTAGAGTACAAGCCCGAGCATTATCTCACCCAAAAGGAGAAAGATCTTGGATTAATTAAACATCAACCCCCGTTATCATGGGTAGGTGGGCTCCTGGTGACCTGGGCCCCTTTTCTACCATTATCTACCCATTTTCACCCTTCTGCTCCTTTCACTTCAGCCACACTGGCCTCCTTGCTGTCCCTGAGCTGTGCAAGCATGCTCCTGACTCAGAGCGTCTGTTTTCTGTTCTCTTGCCTGGAATGCTTTTCCACTCTGATATTCCTTTGTCTCCCTCCCTCCCTCCCTCCCTCCCTTCCTCCCTCCCTCCCTTCCTTCCTTCCTTCCTTCCTTCCTTCCATCCTATTCAAATATCACCACCCCAGAGGTACTTCTTGGCCATCTGATCAAAAATAGCTCACTCCCATTTGAGTTCTATCCCCTTAGCTTTCTTTATTATTCCTCACGGCCATCATCACCAACCAGCATTGCAGTGTGTTTTGTTTGTTGTCCATCTCACCCACTAGAATGTAAGCCCTATGGGAGTAGGGAGACAGTCTTTCTTGTTCTCTATTCTTTCACTAATGCCTATCACCGTGCCTGGCCCCTGTTAGGCACTTAGGAAATATTTGAATGAAGAAAGATGAATTGGATAGACTCCGAGTTCCCTGCAGGCAGAGTTTGTGACTCTTGCCCACCATGTCCTGCTCACGTGGAGATGGGAGCTTGGCACACAGTAGGGCTCCTTCAGTGTGTGCTGGAAAAATGAACGGTGGGAACAGATTACAAGCACCGATGTTTCCACAAGAAGTGTGGTTTCCAGCACAGTCTGCCAAGACTCAAGCAACTAATTATTTTCCTCCAGCAAACATCCTTCACGTTCAGAGACATTTTTAAAAATTATACTCACTTCACATTACGTACAGTTGAATTCACTCTTCTCCATGTAGAGTTCTACACGTTTTGACAAACGCACACAGTCCTCTAACCACCCCCGCAATTAACTCACCACCTTCAGAAATTCCCTTGCGCCCCTCGGCAGCTAAACACCCTCCTCTCACCCCTGCTGATCCATCTCCTGTCCCTATAATTTTGCCTTCTGCATATTGTCAGGTAAATGGAATCACACCACCTCGCAGGGTGATGTGGCTCATCCTCTTATTTCACGTCTGCTCAGATATTAGATCTTCCTTCATCCCTTAACTGCCAACCACCTGCTCCCCTGCCGCCACGCGCTTCCCCCTCCCAATTCTCCCACCTTCGTTTTGTTCCTAATCTTTCCCACCCACTGACTTTTTCCCTGTTTCCCCCACTGGAGTGAAGCCTCTAGAAGGGCATGGTCTTTGTCCTGTTCTCACCCAAATCCCGTGTGTAGCACAGCACCTAGCCCATTGCGGATACCCTCAATACTTGTTGAAGGAACAAATGAATGTTGGGAAGCAATAGAATGAATGAATCTTCTGATTGCCTAAGACCCAGGGGGGAGTCCATTTGGTGCCTGTTTTTACTTCCCTTTTTGGTCCCTATGTCTAGGACAGTGCCTGGCACACAGTGGGACTCAGGTGGTGTTTGTTGACTGACTCAATGAGTGAGTGATGAGGACAGGTAACGTTCATACTGCCGGGGCTTGCGGTAGATTAGCGATTCCTTTAAAAAGTCTGCAGGGCTTCCCTGGTGGTGCAGTGGTTGAGAGTCCGCCTGCAGATGCAAGGGACATGGGTTCGTGCCCCGGTCCGGGAGGATCCCACATGCCGCGGAGCGGCTGGACCCGTGAGCCATGGCCACTGAGCCTGCGCGTCCGGAGCCTGTGCTCCGCAACGAGAGGCCACAGCAGTGAGAGCCCGCTTACCGCAAGGGAAAAAAAAAAAAAAAGTCTGCAGAGGGAGTTCCCTGGCGGTCCAGTTGTTAAGACTTCGCCTTCCAGTGCAGAGGGTTTGGGTTCAACCCCTGGTTGGGGAACTAAGATCCCACATGCCTTGCAGCCAAAACAACCAAAACATAAAATAGAAGTAATATTGTTAACAAATTCAGTAAAGACTTTTAAAATGGTCCACATCAGAAAAATCTTTAAAAAAAAAAAAGGTCTGCTGAGCCAGACTGAGCGGCCATTCCTCCTCCCCCACCCCGACCCCCGTTTCCCCCACTGTTCTGCAGCACTCTTTTTCATTTTAATGCGCATAAAGGACTTAACTGGACCACTGCTGTCCAGCCAGCAGCCTGGAGAGTTTATGATAATTCTCCCGTCCCCCTCCCCAACCCTGGCTGGAAGTTTGATCATCCAGTCTGTGCTTCTTGGACAGTGACTGGCTGAGGCTGTTGCCATGGAAACTGCAGCTGGAGCTGGGGAACCTCAGAGACTGGAAGTTTCCATGATTTGGCTAAAGATTTTGTGTGGTTTAATAATGGTGGTGGTCCAGCAAGCAATAGGAACTTAATAAATGTTTGTGAATGAAGAGATAACTGTATCTTGAGGGGTCACCTAGTGGGTGGTGGAGGGAGGGCCGTCACATACCTCATTTCTACTTGTACTTCGAAAATCTTCTCATTGTGGGAGTGGAAATCTATATAGTCAGCGTTTGAATTCATGCATCCATCCACTGACCCATCTGCCCCCCCCATATTAATTATGTTTTTTATTTTCTGTATCTTATGATGCTTTGACATCTGGTGGGGGGCGGGGGGAGCTGCTCACAGACCCCAGGGGAGACTGCCCCTTGAAGGGCTGCCTAAGCCCTAAAGGTAATAACATCTCGCCTACAAACATCTTTTATGTGCAGACCAACAAATCCAAAGCCCATAGCCCCAACCGTCTTCTTCACCTGACCCTCACACACCAAGCCCCTGTTTCCTGACCTGAATCATCCCAGGGCCGGGTACCAGGCACTAGAGACCACCCCCTACAGCCCAAAGCCTGAGGAATTATTCAAACTAGCCGACCATAAGCTGTTCGTCCTCTCCTGCTTTGCCTTTCCCATGGAAACCCCAGTGAAGGATCTGGCTAGACTTTCCCCTCCTTCCTGCCTTCTGTCTCCTGGCCCCTGGGGCCTCCCCTGTGGCCCTGAGTGGCTCGTCCCTTCCTTTAGGGAATGTAAGTGATAAAAATCTTTCAATGGCCTTAGGCTCTCCGTAGTCGCTCAGTGACCCACATAAATCAAACCTCCCCTGGGTACCAGTGAGAACAGCCCCCAACACCCACCCACCCTCTCACCTGCTGAGACCTTTACTCTGGTCTTCCTGAGATTTTCCCATATTTTGGTCCCACCTTCATGCGGGTCTTTGCTCCAACATCACTGCCTATGACCACCAGAGCTAAACCAGAGCTGCGCCCCCCTTTCCCTCTCTATTTTTTTCACCCCAAAGCTTTGCTTCCCCTGACATCATAATATTACTATTTATCTCACACGGTAACCCACCCTCTGTGTCAATATCCGTCTGCTTCTGGCTGTGGGGCACACAGACCCTCGTCGCCAGAAGACAGTGCTTACATCAGCAGCTTTCTGAAACGTGTGATTTCTTTCAGAGTCCACGGAGGTCCAAATAGTAAAATTTTGACACTGTCCCAAAATGCATTTATTTTATTTTTTAAAACTTTAGTTATTATTTTTTAAAATTTTATTTATTTATTTATTTTTGGCCACGCCAAAATAATCTTATTTCCCAGACCAGGGATCCAACCCGTGCTGCCTGCAGTGGAAGCGCAGAGTCTTAACCACTGGATCACCAGGGAAGTCCCCAAAAAATGCATTAAAAAAAAAGACAACTTAACTGTTGTATTAGTTACATATAACAAAATGCAGCCATTGCCAGCGTGCAACCAATGGGTTTTGACAAATGTACGCAAGTGTGTAATCAACCCCACAATCAAGAGGTATGACATTCCAAGGGCTTCCCTAGTGGCACAGAGGTTAAGAATCCACCTGCCAATGCAGGGGACACGGGTTTGAGCCCTGGTCCGGGAAGATCCCACATGCCACGGAGCAACTAAGCCTGTGCACCACAACGACTGAGCCTGCGCTCTAGAGCCCGCGAGCCACAACTACTGAGCTCCCGTGCCACAACTACTGAAGCCTGTGCTCCTAGAGCCTGTGCTCCGCAGCAAGAGAAGCCACCGCAATGAGAAGGCTGCACACTGCGACGAAGAGTAGCCCCCACTCGCCACAACTAGAGAAAGCCTGCACGCAGCAACGAAGATCCAACACAGCCAAAAATAAAAGTAAATTAAAAAAAAATAAATTTATTTAAAAAAAATATGTAGGACATTCCATAGATGCATTTTTATGAAGAATAAACAGTCCATGTGTCACTGGTGAGGCACTGCTTATCTGATAGGATTGACTGCCACCCACCCCATCATCTCCTGGAGGGGCTGTGCGTCTCTCTCTCTTCTAACATAGTGTCCGGCTCAGGGTGGACCCACAGTGAATATTTGTAGGATGAATTATCAGATGGAAGCTTCTCCAAGCAGACCCTAATCTCTACAAGAAAATAAAAATAAGGGAGGAAAATAATTTTCTCTCTACCCTTTATGTTCTTGACTTAAAGACCCCTGTAATAAAAGATTAACAACAGAAAAACAGAAGTTTATTAACATGGGAGATACCCAGGGGAAAGTGAATAACTCCCTGAGGTGGCCTAGAATTGGGGCTTAAATACCATCTTAATCGGAGAAGTGGAGCTGGATGGAGTGAATGATTTTCAGGAAAGATGAATGTGCCCTTAGAAGAATAGTCAAGCAGTATGACAAGATAGTTTGTGACAACGTTTGTCTGGGTGTGGTGTCTGTGTCGAGTCTCCTCTTTGTGACAAGAAGTAGTCTTTCCTGGTTGACGAAATGTCCGGGAGGGGATTTCTGACAAGTGAGTTACCTTTGGGGGATCTGTCTTTAGGCAGATAAGGGAGTTCAGAGAAAGCTTGTCTCTGCATTTGCTGTTTTCAAGTGCCTGCAGCTCAGTGAACTAATACACCAAAGTCCCATTATTGGGGGTGGCATGTCCTGAACTCCTACGGTCATACTTTGGGGTGGCCTGTTCTGCTGTCCCCCAACATCATGTCAGTTTTTCTTACCAGGGCCTGGCACATTGACTTACCAGAGCAGATACCCAATAAATATTTGTTGAACGAATAAGTGAAAGAACGGATGAAAATATAGCGAGGACACTGAATGTTTATGTCCCTGGCCACAGCCAATATTCAATCTGTTGCCATGGAAACTACTGTTAAAAGGTGGAAGTGGAGGTAGCTGATAATCAGCAGAGGATGGAATATTCCAGAATCTTGTATCAGACCGAGTTTACATTTAAAATCCCAGCCTGGAGTTCTCTAGTTTCACATTCATTATTTGTGAATAAATAATAATGTGTGTTCTTCTCTTGAGCGCTGCCGATGGGAATGTAAAATGGTGTAGCTGTCGTGGAACACAGTACGGAGAATCCTCAAGAAATTAAACATAGAATGACCGTATGATCCAGCAATTCCACCTCTGGGTATACGTACCCAAAAGAATTGAAAGCAGGGACTCAAAGAGATATGTGGGCATCCGTGTTCATAGCAGCACTAGTCACAGTATCCAAAAGGTGCAGGCAACCCAAGTGTCCGTCAGTAGACGGATGGATACACAAAGTGTGACATATACATGCAATAGAATATTTATTCAGCTCAAAAAGGAAGGAAATTCTCACTTGCGCCACATTAAAAGGTGACCCTTGAGGACATTATGCTGCATGATATAAGCCGGTCACAAAAGGGCAAATACTGCATGAGTCCACTTACATGAGGTCCCTGGTGTAGTCAGATTCACAGACAGAAAGTAGAATAGTGGGTGCCAGGGGCTGGGGGGGGGGCAGTTTTTGTCTAACGCAGACAGAGTTTCAGTTTGGGAAGATGAAAAGAGTTCTGTGGATGGGTGGTGCTGGTGGGTGCACAACACTGTGAACGTACTTAATGCCACGGAACTGCACGCTTAAAAGTGGATAAGATGGTAAATTGTATGTTCTATGCATTTTCCATAATTTTAAAAACGAATATAAAAATGTGCCTCCTTGGCAGGTATTTCCGTCTCTCTGAGCCTTTCCTAGTCGAACTTCTTATTTGTAAAGTCAGAATGTTAATCAGTCCTACCTTGTAGGATAATGAAAACACGGTGTCAAACACGCAGCCCAGCATCTGATAAACTACAATTTGGTAAATAGGTGGTTATGGGGTGACTTTGGAGAACTTTCCTTAAAAACGAAGGTTCCGGGACTTCCCTGGTGATGCAGTGGTTAAGACTCCGCGCTCCTCAGTGCAGCGGGACCGGGTTCGATCCCTGGTCAGGGAACTAGATGCCACACGTATGCTGTAACTAAGGAGCCCGCCTGCCGCCACTAAGACCGGCGCAACCAAAGAAATAAATAAAATATTTTTAAAAAATAAAAATGAAGGTTCCACTTATCAAGGTTATTTTTCCTGCAACACCATGTATTCCTCCCCTACACACCCCAGTTGCTTTCTTTGGAGAAGCAACCCCTCATCATCTTAGCACATAGACTTCTAACACTGGGGTCTGTGCCAACTTGTGTGCAGGCCCTGTAGACACGGCTTTCTAGTTCTGGACTAAAACGTGGTTGACGGGAGCATCCTGATGAGGTGAAAAACATGGGCCATGGAGGCCAGGTGGCTTCCATTAAACCCTGCCCATTCTAGATGTGTTTTACATATATATATATATATATATATATATATATATATATATATATATATATATATACATACACATACATATACACACAGTGGAATAGTACTCAGCCATAAAAAGAAGGAAATAATGCCATTTGCAACAACTTGGATGAACCTAGAGATTGTCATACTAAGTGAGGAAAGTCGGAAACAGGAAAAACAAATACCATAAGATATCACTTACATGTGGAATCTAAAATATGACCCAAAGACCCTATCTATGAAACAGAAACAGACTCACAGACAAAGAGAACAGACTTGTGGTTGCCAAGGGGGAAGGGGGTTGGAGGAGGGAAGGGTTGGGAGTTTGGGGTTAGCAGATGCAAACTATTACATATAGGATGGATAAACAGCAAGGGCCTATTGTATAGCACAGGGAACTATATTCAGTATCCTGGGATAAACCATAATGGAAAAGAACATATATATGTATAAATGAGTCACTTTGCTGTACAGCAGAAATGAACACAACATTGTAAATCAACTATACTTCAATAAAACTAAAAAAAAAACAAAACAAAACCCTGCCCCTTCTAGTGGCATAATGTTGGACAGACTGCTCAGCCTCTCTGTGCCTCAGTTTCTGCACGTCCAAATGAGGGATAATAATGTTATCCACCCTATAGGCTTGTTGAATTTCTTGTAAAGAATTTACAACAGTACCCGGTACATCATAAGGACCCAGCTGATTTTAGATACAGTAATTGTCCATTTCTGTCCACTCATTGCTCTGAAGCCATGGAGCCTCCTTCAGCTCAGGAGATGGCAACACCGTCCCCCCACAAAGTATGTTCACTGTGTCTGCTTCCACCCCCATCACCCATCATCCATGACTGGCTTATTTATCTGGGGATGCCCACCCCAGATGGAGACCACAGCAGGGAGAAGGTACTGAATGCTTATTTGATGCTCCTGAAAAGCATTTATCAAGGAACGAAATTGTGTCATTTGTAGAGATGTGGATGGACCTAGGGTCTGTCATACAGAGTGAAGTGAGTCAGGAAGAGAAAAACAAATATCGTATATTAACGCATATACGTGGAATCTAGAAAAATGGTGCAGATGAACTTATTTGCAAAGCAGAAATAGAGACAGAGACGTAGAGAACAAACGTATGGACACCAAGAGGGGAAAGGGGGTGGTGGTGGGATGAACTGGGAGATTGGGATTGACATATATACACTATTGATACTATGTATAAAATAGATAACTAATGAGAACCTACTGTATAGCACAGAGAACTCTACTCAATACTCTGTGGTGACCTAAATGGGAAGGAAATCCAAAAAAGAGGGGATATATGTATACGTCTGGCTGATTCACTTTGCTGTATAGCAGCAACTAACACAATATTGTAAAGCAACTATACTCCAATAAAAATTAATTTAAAAAAAGAAAGGCGTTTATCTTTTGATGATCTGATTGATATCCATAATCTCCTAATAACCATGAGCTCCGTGAAAGCAGGGAGCGTGTCTGTTTTGGTGCACCTAGCTCAGGGCCTGACTCCTAGTAGGAACCCAGTTAGAATCAATAGTCATCAATGATTAAGAAAGCCCAGTGTCTCATGAGGCTTTGCATAAGCTGCCCGCCATGCGGACCTCGCCTCCTAACACTCTGTGTCCCTCGCTGGCTGCCATGGAGTTCCTTGCACATGCCTTGCATGTTCCTGCCGCAGGACCTTTGCACTTACCATTCCCTCTGCCTAGATCTCTCTACTTTTAAAGAGTCCCATGTTTCCTTGACCTTATTCAGCTTTCTGCTCAGATGTTACCGCTTCCTTAGCATGCATCTAAAACAGCTCTTCCCTTCAGAGATCTCGTCAGCCTTTTTTTTTTTTTATTTTTATGGGAGTATAGTTGATTTACAAAGTTGTGTTTGTTTCAGGTGTACAGCAAAGTGACTCAGTTACACATATACATATATCCACTCTTTTTTAGATTCTTTCCCATATAGGTCATTACAGAATATTGAGCAGAGTTCCCTGTGCTATACAGTAGGTTCTTATTAGATATCTATTTCATATATAGTACTGCATATATGTCAATCCCAATCTCTCAATTTATCCCTCTCCCCCCACCCCCTGGTAACCATAAGTTTGTTTTCTACATCCATGACTCTACTTCTATTATGTAAATAAGTTCATTTGTACCCTTTTTTTTAGATTCCACATATAAGCAATATCATATGATATTTGTCTTTCTTTGTCTGACTTACTTCACTCAGTATGACAATCTCTAGATCCACCCATGTTGCTGCAAATGGCATTATTTTGTTCTTTTTTATGGCTGAGTAATATTCCGTTGTATTTATGTACCACATCTTCTTTACCCATTCATCTGTCAATGGACACTTAGGTTGCTTTCACATCCTGCCCATTCATCTGTCGATGGACACTTAGGTTGCTTCCACATCCTGCCTATTGTAAATAGTGCTGCAATGAACACCAGGGTGCATGTATCTTTTCGAATTATGGTTTTCTCCGGGTATATGCCCAGGAGTGGGATTGCTGGGTCATATGGTAGCTCTCGTCAACCTTTGATGTTATATTAATACTTCGTTCATTGTGCGTCTCCCTTGCACCAGTGCAGACCTCACAATGCAGAGGTTTGGCCCCTCTTCCTCCCTGCCATTTCCCCAAAGTCTAGGATGCTACCTGTCTCCTGGAAGATGCACATCATTCTTGTTCAATAAAGGACCTGACGTTGGGGATGAATGAACATTTCTCCTGCAGGGACAAAGCACAGGGTAGCGGCCTGTTGGTCTGACATTTATTCTCTGCCCAAAGACAAGGGCTTGGCGTGCAAAAGAGCTCGATGGCTATCTACTGAACCACCTGATGAATTCTGAGGGCGGATAACGCTGTTACGGCTGGAGGACTGCGGGAGACTCATGCGTTCTAACCGACTCTGCAGAAACTCTCACATGCACGTTTTTGTTCTGCTGCAGACCCCCTCACATGAGCGTTTTTGTTCTTCCGCAGACCCCCATTCAAAAGCACCTAAAGGTGGTTGCAGCAGCCTGTTCTGAATCCCCAGCCCTGCTCCCCTGAGGCCCACCACCATCTCTCAATGAGATTCATCCACCGGTGTGACCCTCTCCCTCCCAAGATTGCTGATCTGCCCTTAGCAACAGAGAGAGGCTCAGACCATCACCATGGAAACTGCAGCCACGAGGAGAAGGGGAGGGGCTGAGGAAGGGGCCCGGGGAGCCCAGCGAACTGGAATTTTCCAGTCTTTGGAGTCCGTTGTGAACCCTGACGTGGCACACAGTGTGCCTTCCTTAAATATTTGTTGAAATAATGAATGGCTGAGCCACAAAGCATATGGTGGGGAGTTCCCCACATTCCCACTGCCCATTTAAGCCCCTTTGCAGTAAACTGAAAGTTGGCATCAGTGAGATCTGCATTTATTGAGTCTTTTCTTGGTTCAGTTTCCATCTTAGTGAAACTCAAAACCATCAGTCAAGTGTTAACATTTATCAAGCAGGCTAAGGGCTTGCTGTGGACTGAATGCTTGTGTTCCCCCAAATCCACATGTTGAAGCCCTAATTCCCAGTGGGATGGTGTTTGGAGGTGGGCTTTGTGGAGGTGATGAGGTCATGTGGGTGGAGCCCTCGTGATGAGATTAGTGCCCTTCTAAGAAGAGACACTGGAGAGATGATTTCTCTCTCCATCAGGTGAGGATACTGGGAGAGGGGAGTAAAATAGAGTTTTCCCAGAACCCAACCAGGCTGGTACCTGACCCAGGACTTCCCAGCCTCCAGAACTGTGAGAAATAAATGTCACCCAGCCCATGGCATTTTGTGATGAGAGCCCAAACTCAGCTCTGCAGACCCTCAGCCCATGGCTCTTTCCTACAATCCCCACACCAGCCCCCTAAAGCCAAGCTGAATTCCAAATTCCATACTTATTACCTTGTAACTGAGGAAGAGAAGGGTTGCCACGGACACAGCACAAGGTGGTCAGTGTCCTGGAGACCCAACCATCTGCAAACCGTAGGCTATTTAAATGCTAGCCATCTGTTTTGCAAATTGTTTCCTGGGATTCCATTTTTCACCAGTGTTTCTCGAGCTTTCTTTCTCTGAGAGGCCTCCCTCTAGTCACCCTGATCAGGTCTTTCTGTGTAGTCTTTATTTTTGCCGCCTTTTACCTTGAAAAAATCCAGTCTAAAATGCCCTGGCTTTTGTCGTCCTAACAGTAAGATATCTATTTGAATTAATCAAATGTTTATATTAAAGATCTCATTCAACTGTTGTTTTTATTTTTTTGAGGCTATGGATTTTAAGGTGCAAATTATCACAGGCACCATTATAAAAGAAAAATGCTGTCTACTAAATTATGGCAAAAATGTTAAAATCTGAAAAATATACCTTGGAATAAATGAGACCTTCTTCTTCTCCTCCTCCTCCTCTTTTTTTTCTTTTCTGAACATTTTCTACTTCTTTTTTTCTTGTCTAGGGCATTGCTGTGTGATTTTGGGTGCTGTGTGGTCAAAGCTCACTCTACCACCTGATGCTTACTAGAGCATCAATAGATAATGGCTGAATGAGTGGATGAATGAAGGAATACATTTTGCCTCTGAAAAACTGGGGTCATAATGTTTTTATACTGTTTGCCTTCCTGTCTCTCTCTCTCTCTCTTTTTTAAACTCAATTATAGCATAAACACGTCCCAGATCGTTAGGTGGCCGGGTACTCAGTAAGCATTTAACAAACATTTGTGGTCATTATTATCATTATTGTTGCTGTTACCAATATTTAAGGTTGCCAGACTTAGCAAATAAAACTACAGGATGCTAGTTAACTTTGAATGTCAGATAAACAACAAATACTTTTTGAGACTGCATAATTGATTACACTGCTACAATGAACACATACACAATGCAGAACTTTACAGTATCAAAACTTACACAAGAATTTTGTCAAAAAAACAACAACAAAAAATTTCATCAAAAGATCAGTGCCCAGAATCACAATGATGTTCTTTCATTTATTCTAAAACGTATCTCTTTTTCAGATGTTAACATCTTTGCCATAATGTAGCAAGTGGTAGTTTTCTTTTATGATGGTGCCCAAAATAATTTACCTCTTAAAATCCATGGCCTCAAAACAAACAAACAAAACCAAGTGAATTCACTTCTGCAATTTCTGCTGCAGACATAAAAACGTATTTTAAATGTCTTCAGAGTATAGACATACAGCTATTTAAGGATGAAAGCTTTACTGCAAGAGATGTAAATATATCAGGCAATTTTCTTCTATGGAGTAATAACAGTAAAAATATATATCATTTTTCAAAAGATTGGCCTAACTAGTAATCTATGATTTAGATGATTCTGTAATAAATTCAGTTATAAATATTTTCTGAAAACCGAGGGCTTTTAAGTATAAAGAAATTTCTTTACATTTCCCCACCACTGGCAATTCATACACCTTGTAATGAACCCATTAAAACAAACAAGAAACCCTAAGAATATATGCTATGAATCAAATCTGAGTAATTTAGGGGAAAAAATCTGAAAACTTGTATTATATTTTTACTTTTATAATTTTAAGTTATAGTGCAAACCTTACTGCATTCTGTCACTGGTTATCTTGCACCTTCATAAAAGAAACCATCTCTGCACTTGGATAAACACAAAATACGAATGATTTCACAGAGACTGATGTTCTATGTTACCCTACATAGGAAATACCCTAAGCAAAACCAGCAGGGCTCTTTTTCAGGCCCCAAGCAATCTGAACAAGAACTTTTAGCCTCAGAATAATGAGAGATGTGTGTCCATTTCAGAAAACGTCAGAAAAGCTGCAGAGGGAAAGATGGTCTTAGTTTTTTTCTTCATAAATGCAATGCAGTATTTCAAGGCTTTACACTGTCAAGTTTAAAGTTTATTAACTCTAATAGTGCATCTGGAAACCAAACTAGAAACTGACATCTCACAGCTGGAAACACTTAGGGGAAATTACTACGCTGGCTAGTTTTTAGTTGAAAATGTAAAGATGAACAGGAAAGGCTATGTTGAACCAGTCTGGAGGTCGGTGTGCCCCCAAGGAGTGTCTTTCGTTTTTTTTTTTTTTCGCGGTACGCAGGCCTCTCACTGTTGTGGCCTCTCCCGTTGCGGAGCACAGGCTCCGGATGCGCAGGCTCAGCGGCCATGGCTCACGGGCCCAGCCGGTCCGCGGCATGTGGGATCTTCCCGGACCAGGGCACGAACCCGCGTCCCCTGCATCGGCAGGCGGACTCTCAACCACTGCGCCACCAGGGAAGCCCCAAGATGTGTCTTTATAAGCAATTCTTCAAGATTCAAACAAATTTTTTTTTCTTTTAAAAAAATGAGGTGCATTATTTTCTTTTCAGACTGAAAATGCTACACATTCACTTTATAAACGTCAGAATATGCTTCTTACACAGGCCAGAAGCCTCAGCCCAAGCCCCAGCACTCCCTCTACCCATCCTCCTCCTATCTCTGCAGAGTTCCTGGGCATCCTACTGTCCGACTGCAGACCTCAGGCCCTCCTGTATGGGGGAGATTCAGCCGAGATACAGCCCCATCACCCTCTGCTGAGACTTGGAACAGTGAGCAGAATCCACCCTGCCCCCTCCCCAGTGGAGGTCCCCTGCAGCTAAGAGGCCTGAGAAAGTGGGGAGGAATCCTCGGGCCACGAAACATCAGGGAGTGGACCTGGGCCCACACCTATCCTTCACCTGTCAGGTGAGCGCACACTGATGGGAGGAGTGAGAGAGGGGGCTGGTCTGAGTCTTCCCTGATTCAAGAGATACCCTCGAATTCCCCCTACAGTGAGCCTAGGGGAATTCAGAGAGACCCTGCCTGTAGCAGCCAGGGACTCAGGGGGTGCTCTGGGATGCTCACCCTTCACTCATCCATTCACTCACTCATTCATTCATTCATGCAACTGATGTTTATGGAGCCAGGCACTGGGAGGACAGTGGTGACCCAGACAGGAAAAATGCCCTGCTTTCATGGGGTTCATACTCCAGCAGACCAGAAGTCCATCCACACAGGAGCAAATACAAAAAAGAGGAATTTCTAATAGGAGCCCATGCCACAGAGAACAAAAAGCAAGCTGATGTGGTGTTTGTTTTCTTTGTGGGCCGCACCACGCAGCATGTGGGATCTTAGTTCCCCAATCAGGGATGGAACCCACGCCCCCTACACTGGAAACGGTGGAGTCTTAACAACTAGACCGCCAGGGAAGTCCCAAGCTGATGTGGTGTTGATTAGACTCTAATGTCAGGAAGAATCCAGCCACGGGAAGCTCCAGAGAGAACGAGTATAGCAAGAAAGGGGGAGAGCAAAGGCCCAGAGGTAGGAAGGGGCTTTGCACGTCGAAAGGACCACAAGAAGATGGCCGCTGCACATGGACAGCCAAGTGTAACAGAGGAGTCTTCCCACGAGAGATTGGCTGGAACAGAGGCACTCTGGATGTTTATTGGATGCATTAGTTTAAAAAAAAATTTTAATAAAGGTCTCTCCCATAACACAGATGCAAGCGCTGTACTAACTTTTTAGGGCTTCCATAACAAGTCACCACAGATGGTGTAGCTTAAACAACAGAAATCTATTCTCTCCTGGCTCTGGAGGCTGGATGTCCAAGATCAAGGTCTTGGTGTCTCCTGAGGCCTCTCTGCTTGGCTTGTTCATCTGGTCTTCCCTCTGTGCGTGTCTGTGTCCTAATCTCCTCTTATTCTTATAAGGATACACACCCATTGGATTAGGGCCCACCCATAGGACCTTGTTTTAAATGAATCACCTCTTTAAAAACCTGGATCCCAGGCTTCCCTGGTGGCGCAGTGGTTGAGAGTCCGCCTGCCGATGCAGGGGACCCGGGTTCGTGCCCTGGTCCGGGAGGATTCCACATGCCGTGGAGCAGCTGGGCCCGTGAGCCATGGCCGCTGAGCCTGCGCGTCCAGAGCCTGTGCTCCACAACGGGAGAGGCCACAACAGTGAGAGGCCCACGTACCGCAAAAAAAAAAAAAAAAACCTGGCTCCTAGTACAGCGCCGTTCGGATGTACTGGGGGTTAGGATTTCGACATACAGATGGGGGAAGGGGAGCTGACTTGCCTTCCATAATCAGGGTGTTGTTTGTACCTCCAACTGTTCCTGGCACAACAAGTAGGGCCTCAAGGGGCATGTGGAGTGAGTGGGTGAGTGGTGAGAACAGACACTGCTGGTATCACTGGCACTGGACTGAAGTGTGATTTCTAACCATTTGCAGACACCTGCCCAGGCTCAGTGAGGCCCTTCTGCAGGTCTTGGTTCAAGGATGTGTTTCAATGTTCCCTGAGGGGCACGTGTCCCCGCCGCACGCCTTGGAGGGCCAGCAGGCTTGAGTCGGCCTCTCAGCCCTCCCCTTCCATCCCCACACGAGCTCCCACTTCTCGAGGACCACGGAGGCAGCTCAGGCTGTCGCCATGGAAACCGCAGCAGGATGAAGAGGGAACAGAGGGAGACCGAGATTGGAATTTTCCAGAATCTAAGGGTTCCAACCGTCAGCCCGCCCGGCACACACGAGGTACTTGAGAAACGCTTGTGGAAAGAAGAAATACGCGTCTCTCCAGGCATTTCCCATCCCGAGGGAACCAGTGAAACAGAGGACTCGGGGATTAGCTGAGCGCAGATGCAGGGAGAACCGTCTTCTCACGTCCTCTCTGTCCGTGGGAATTTCTTGGCGAAACCAGGACTTGAAAATCTCAGAACTAAGCAGTTTCAGCATTGACTAGGTGCCAGGCAGCTGTTTAAGACTGCGTGCATGTGTTCCATCCGTTCCCACAACAGCCATGGGTGTGTCCTGTGTAGCTGCAGGGGAAGCTTCTGGAAATTGTAAGCAGGGAGTGGTGGACGGATGAGTTAAGAACCCAGGAGATCTGCCATCGGGCGTCGCGCCTGTGGCCACAGCACTGCGCGTTGTACTTAACACCTACCCAGAGGGCAGCTCTCCAGCGAGATGCTCTTCACACACACGCACACAAATAATAAAGATAATAAAGGGGCAGGAGGAACATTGGGGAGGTGATGGATGTGGTTATGATCTTGATGGTGGTGCTGCTTTCGTGGCCGTATACTTAACCCCAAACTCACTGAGTTGTGTACATTAAATAAGTGTTGCTCTTTACATGTCAAAAGAAAGAAAGAAAAGAACACAAGTGACAAAAGCAGGCAGGTCTCCTGAAGCGTCACTCACCTGCCACCTCCTCCCACACGACCTCACCTCTCTGAGCTTGTTTCCACCTCAGAGGCAGACAAGGATGCAGACAAGGATGCCAACTGTCCCATGTTACCCGGTTGTCGGAAATAGGCAATGAATTTATGTGCAGGAAAATACTTAAAATTGTGACGACTCATATGTATTACTGTGTCATGTCAGAAAGTCCCGTTTACACCAGCATTCACACGTGCTTTCAGAAGAGCTTAAAAAAAAAAAAAAAGAAAAGAAGAGCTTCCTAGTTAGGGAGTTTGGGATTGACACGTACATGCTGCTATATTTAAAATGGATAACCAACAAGGACCTACTGCATAGCACAGGGAACTCTCCTCAATACTCTGTAACAACCTAAATGGGAAAAGAATTTGAAAAATAATAGATACATGTATATGTATAACTGAATCACTTTGCTTTTCCCCTGAAACTATCACAACATTGTTAATCAACTATGCTCCAAGGTAAAATAAAAAGTTAAAAAAATAATGAAGAAGAAGAGCTGCACAAATCTGGAGACCATCGTTCCCTCCCCTCTGTCCCATCCCTGACCCTTCCCCCACTTGCCCAGCCCCTTCTTCAGAGAGAGGGATTCAGGCCAGACATTCCAAGGCACAAAGACCCCTCTTCCTCCCAGCCAGCTGCTGCCACCTGGCCCAGATCAGGGGGCCAGAGCCTCTCGGGAGGCCCAGATCAGAGGGGCGGTGAATTCTGCTCTGTGCAGACTGAGGTTCTTTGTGACCAAAGAGTTCTCTCTAAGACCTGAGATTCAGTGTGCTGCGGACTGGGTCTAACTCCTTCCCATACTGGGCTTATCAGCAGAGTTTAGACGAGACGCAGAACAGTATTCTGTGGTATGTCAGAGGTATGCTGGAGCCGGCTCTCGCAAGATCACAAGAGCAGAGATCTGTCTGTTGGTTCTTTGCTGTCTCCACCGGGCTTAGTTCAAGTTCTGCTCTCAGTAAATATTGTCTGAAGGAAAGGATGGGTGATGGAATAAATGAGGGTGTGGAAAGCTCTCTCTGCTAACGGTCTCTCCACTCCTGGTAGGCAGAGAGGAGACACTTTTTCAGTCACCATTTTATTCTCCATGCCCCTAGCGCACAGTCCAGTACACAATGGGAGCTCAATCAGGATTTCTGACCAATCAATATTCTGAAAACATGAAGTGCTGGTGCACTGCAGAGAAGATACTCAGGATTTCTAGCCACGTCCATAGAACCTCCCGACGCCAGTCTTCCCCTCTGCAGAGCCGCTGCGGATGGTGACGCATTTCATCGTGCGCAAAAAGCGCACATACACCCAGGATGCAAAGACCCTGTCGGACAGACCAGGCCCTCCCCCGCCGGCCTCATCCCTCTCCTCACTTGGTTCCCCTCCCAAGGGCACCCACTTTCCCCTGAAGGATGCGGGAGGGCTGTTGCTGTGGGCTGTTGCTGTGGAAACTGCAGCCAGAGTCAGGGAGGCGAGGGGCTGGGGAAGGTGAGGAGAGAGCCGCAGAGTGGAATTTTCCAGGCTCTGCAGTAAGATTGTCGGTTCAGTCCAACGACCTCATCTACATTTCTGCTGAACCCAAGTCTCTCGCAGGGTCCGTCACCCCTTTTCCTTTCTCCTTAGCCGTCTAGAGTTATGGTCTCCCTTGGAAATACTCTGCCCCTTCTCTTTCCTACTCTTTAGGCAAAACACCAACGCTGGACGATTCCACCTCCCAATCTGCCAGCCCCCTCAGTCTTCCCCAATGTGTAAAATACACATAACACACACTTCGCCCTCCTAAGGACATTTTAAGTGTACATTACAGTAGTGATAAATACATTCAAAGTGTTGTGCAACCATCACCGTTATCCATGTCCAGAACTCTTTTCATCTTGTAAAACTGAAATTCTGTACCCCTTAAACAGTAACTCCCCACTCCCCCCTGTCCCAGCCCCAGCAGTCACCATCTTACTTTCTGTCTCTATGAATCTGATGTCTTAGGTACCTCATGGAAGTGGCACCATAGAGTAGTCATTAGTCTTTTGTGACGGATTTATCTCACTTAGCATAACGTCCTCAAGGTTCATCCATGTGGTAGCACGTGTCACAATGTCCTTCCCTTTTAAGGCTGAGTCATATTCCATTGTATGCATACACCACACTTTGTTTACCCACTCATTCATCAGTAGACAACTTGGGCTACTTCCACCTTTTAGCTATTGTGATCAAGGCTGCTATGAACATGGGTGTACAGGTATCATTTTGAGACCCTCCTTTTAATTCTCTTGGGTATATATTCAGAAATGGAATTGCTGGGTCAAATGATAATTCTGTTCTTTAATTTTTTGAGGTATGATCATACTGTTTTTCCCAGTGGCTGTCCTCCCCAGGTCCCCGATTTTAACCACAATAACCAACTTGACTGGGGTGGGTTTCCAGCTCTGCCATTTATCATAGCAGTACTTTGGGTGACTTATTTATTTATTTATGGTCGAGTTGGGTCTTCGTTGCGGCACGCAGTCTCAGTAGCTGTGGGGCGTGGGCTTAGTGGCTCCGCGGCATGTGGGATCTTAGTTCCCCAACTGGGGATCGCACCCTCGTCCCCTGCATAGAAGATGGAATCTTAACCACAGGACCACCGGGAAAGTCCCTTTTGGTGACTTTTGAGGGAAACTTTATTGCAGGCCTGGCAGTGTTGCCACAGTTCCCAATGTTGAAACCACTCAATAATCACAGAACTTATGCTCAGTTTAATAACCAATACAATAGCACTTACGCTATGCCATTCAGTCCTCTGAATTCTTGCTTCAGAAAGGCTCATTTGAGATATGTTCTAACATTATCCCACTATTACATACAAGGAGATGGCAGCTCAGGGCAGGCAATACATTCTGGAGGTTCACACAGCTGGCAAGTGGCAAAGCCAGGATTCGAACCCAGGCAGCCAGAGTTTGTCATCTGGGTTCTTCGCCCCGGGAGTTATGTCCTTGCTTGGTAGATTTCTAAGGGCTGCCTATGCTCTGATGCCCATTTTAGAGCTGAGGCAACTAAGGCACCAACCTAGGATTTTCAAAGAGAGCTGACCACCCTCTGACTCAATTTCCCTCACTTGTTTCAGTAGTAGGATTTGCCACACAGAGCCACCAAGGAGCCTTAGCTAGCTATTGACAGATTATATGCTACTGCAGCAAGGCGGTGTACAGATAATAAAGCAGTCAAAAGAAATAGATCATTTCAAAAGGTGGAAGTAAAAAAAAAGTAGAAATAAAACGTCTTAAAGCTTTTCTCACGGTGCTCCATTTTGGACACCATTGGTCCATTGGCAAGAGAGGAGGTGGCTTAGAATAGGGTGGTGGCTCTGGAAATTGGGAAATCTGGGAGGACTCGAAAGATACGCAGAGGAGAGGCCTGGGTGGAGCTATATCTTGGGGATTCTTGACCTGTTGCTGGTGGGCTGGGTTTGTTGATGTTTAGATCAGTCCTGAACTTGCACCGTTTGTCCTGAATGTCATCCGAGGGGAACGTCCAGTTGCTGGGTGGATATCTGTTTCTGAAGCTCCTGAGGGAGGTCTGGGCTGGGGATGCAGATTTGGAGATCCTGCCAAATGCAGAGTCACTGGAGATCACAGGGTTGTACACTGCACAGCTCCAGGGGGCGCCATCTATGTAGGTAACACTATGAGTGGGAATTTCATCTGCATCACCCAAGGAGAGTGGGGCAAGAGAGGGGCATTCAAACCTCTACGGACTGATCAGAAGGATGGGACATGATGATGAAAATATTACCCACTCCCACAGGTGTTTGCACACAAAGGGGAGGCCACCTTTCAATTACCCTTATTCATTCACCACGGCTTTACTTCCAAATATATATTTTTATGTATATGTACCCCAAAGTCATGATCTTCACAGATGAGTGGTGTAGACAGAGAGCAAAGGAGACTTCTAGAATTCAGAATTGACCCTTGGAGAAGGAAAAAATTGTCTATTTTACTTGTAGCACCCACCCAACCAAACATTCATTCATCGAAATATCCATCCATCCGTCTACCCATCCATCCACCCATCCATCCATTATCCATCCATCATCCATCCACTCATCAGTCCTTACACTCACCCACCCATTAATCCATCCTTCAATCTATCCAACCATTCATTTATGCATTATTCTAGCCATCATCCACCCATCCAACGATTAATCCATCCATCCATCTCTCCAACCATTTGTTCATTTAATTATCCATCCATCCATCGAACCATCACCCATCCATCCATCAATCCATCATCCATCCATCCAACCATCATCCATCCATACATCCATCCAACCATCACCCATCCATCCATCAATCCATCATCCATCCATCCAACCATCATCCATCCATCCATCCGTCCAACCATCACCCATCCGTCCATCCATCCATCTAACCATCATTCATCCATCCATCCAACCATCAATCATCCATCCATCCAACAGAGGAAATACATCTCTAAGAAACAAAAATGTGAACCCTTAATGATAAATTTAGCTACGTGTTTATTCACTAAATGTAAGCCAGAAGGCACTGCATGACTCCTCCCAGCTCCCCATCTGAATCCACCCCCATCCGCTTTCTTCCTCACTCACTCCCATCACACCCTGGCTTCCCTGCTGTTCATCAAGCATGAGAAACATGCCCCATCTTCCAATGTTTCCAGGTGCCATTCTCTCTGCCCAGAATGGTTGTTTTTCTAACGATCCAAAGGTTTGTGCCCTCCCTTCATTCAGGTCTGCTCAAATACCTCCACCTCCAGGAAGACCTCCTTGATCAGCTAAAAGATCCCCTTCCTTCACTCTCCATCTCCTCACCCTGTTTACCCTTTATAGAACTTACCATCATCTGGTATTTAAGTTACAATTATTGACTGTTATTCTCACATACATGAAAGATTCTTAACGGGGTGGGGGGGGGAATCTGTCTTGGTTTCTACTTCATGCATCAGGTTTAACTCAGCGCTGACCCATAGTGGGACCTCAATAAATACTTGCATAGTAAACACATAATTTGGGGGGTGAAGGAAGGAAGGAATGGTCTACCAGCAGTCAGAAACTGGGCCTTATGTCTCACCGTTTCATTTTCCAGATCTAGAATAAAGCATGTAAAACAGGCAGTAGCTCCAGGAATACACATAGGTGTGTATATCTAATTTCTCAGTTCACATGCAATACGAATATGTACTAAATAAATGAATGGTGAAAACATAAACTGCTGTGTCACGGCTGCTCAGAACAGATTCAAAACTTCACTCGGAGTCGGTGGAGGCTCCGGCAGACGCTTTTTTTTTCCTTCTTTTTTTCTCTTTCTGTGAAGATGGTACCACTGACGCATTTCAACCCGCGCAAAATGTGCAGACGTGCTGCTGACGTGGAGGCTGCGCAGTGAGCCTAGCCCTCCCAGGTGGTGCGAGTCTGATGCACGCCCCTCTGCTCCACTCCCAGAGCAGAAGCCCCCACGTCTGTGGTGACGCAGGTGGGCTCAGGCAGTTGCCATGGAAACCATAGCCACAGTGTGGAGGGAGGATGCGGGACTGTAGAAGGGGCCCTGAATGTCTCTGCCTCTGCAGGGAGTGTGTGTGCGCAGAATCCAAATCCCAGCCTGGTACACAGTAGGCCCTCAAGGCAGGTCGGCACGGCCAATGTCTGTGCCCCCAGAAATCCCAGGGATTCCATCCATCACCCTGGAATCTATTCTTTTTTGGCTCCGTTTCTGGCAAGAATTAATATCCCAAGTCTTTGGATCTAGGAATGGTGGCATGCGTTTAGTCCTTTCCCTCACGAATTCTGTACAAGCAACTGAAGTAGGGTCCAGCATTAGCCCCCGGGAAGCAGCACGGACCGCGCCGGAGCGGCCTCACCACAGGGCCGCGGTGACAAAGGGCTCTTCTGCCCCCCCCCAACTCCGGCTGACTGAGGAGGGACCCCAGGCCCAGGGCATGGGGCACAGGCAGCTGAGCTCTTCAGGAACCGGGGAAACAGTCAGAGAGGACCTGGGCAGGGCTGTTCCAGGCAGAGGGAACAGCCAGTGCGAAGCAGAGCCAGCTTCCTCTTTGTAAGATCACAGAGAGGCCAGACTGAGGGAGGGAGGGGAGGGCAGGGGGCTGAAGGCCCTGCAACCAGGCCCACATCGGGGGTCCGTTGCTGGGGGTTTAATGCTCTGAGGTCACCATCATGAAATTCCTTTTTGTTTGTTTGTTTTGTTTTTGTTTGTGTGGTTTTGGCCACATGGCTTGTGGGGTCTTAGTTCCCTGACCAGGGATTGAACCCAGGCCCACAGCAGTGAGAGCACAGAGTCCTAACCACTGGACCACCAGGGAATTCCTCTTCTTTTTCTCTTGAGGAAATTGTTAATTTGATCTTTGAAGTTGAGTTTTGGAAGTGAAGTCCCACAGGACAGGGATCTGTGTCCGGGGCTGGGAGTCCTGCCCTCCACTTAGTCCTGCATCCCTGGGGCAGGTTCTGGGCAGTTCAGAAACCCTCCCCTCCGGGAACCCTTGCTGCCCTCTGGCCCCCGCAGGAGGGGGGTTCAGGGCACAAGCCTGGGGAGGGTTAGGGTCAGGTGGGCCCAGCCCCCGTGAAGGTCTGCGCTCGCCCCCCAGCAACCCCATGTGGCCAAGGGAGCGTGACACTGAATGGCAAACAAAAAACACCATTGACAGGTTGAGGGAAAGACTGCGGAAGAAAGGAAAGAGGCTTTTCCTGCTTTTTTGAACCAGAGGCCTGCATTTTCCTTTTGCCCTGGACCCTGCAAGTTATGCAGCCGGTCCTGGCTGGAGGGGTCAGCCCAGGCCAGGTGGCCGATACCCCGTGTGGGCTGTGCGAGGGGAGAGCATTTAATTGTGGGAATTATCACGTACACGGGGGAAGATGCTATTTAACATGTTGTATTTGCTTTCAAGGGGAAAGGAGCCGTTGAGGGAAGGGAAGGAGTAGACCATTAGGAGGAGGTGGCGGCTGGGCTGGGGGGTGGCAGAGGGCAGGGCCAGCGGTAGACTCAGAGAGACGGAAGGCAGGGGTGGAAATGGTCAAGAAGAGACAGAGGGAGGGGCCTTCCTGCTGCATCTCCTGCTGCCTGAGGGGAAGCAGATGTGGAGTCTGACCTTGGCCCCAGGACCTCTGAGCCCCCTCCCCAAGGCAGCAGTCCCCCTGGAGTGAGCCCTGGTCCTGCACCCAAGGCCCAGCTGGGGGCCCCACCAGAGACACAGCCTCCAACCAGGGAAGAAGGTGGTTCCTGTTGCAACCACAAGCCTCGTTCAGAGATCCGGAGGTGCCCATCTCCTGGCCGTGGTGTGGTTTAAGTACCAGTGTCTGTGCAGCTGTGGGCTCACTCTTGGTGTTGTGCACTCTGTGGGTTGGGAACAAATGTATAATGACATGTGTCCATCACGTGACGGCATGCAGATTATTTTCACTGCCCTAAACTCCTCTGTGCCCTGCTCCATTCATCCTACCCTCCTCCCCCCGCCGGCGACCACTGATCTTTTTCCTGTCTCCATAGTTTTGCCTTTTCCATGTCACGTAGTTGGAATCATACAGCAGGGAGCTTTTTCAGATTGGCTTCTATCACGGAGTCATGTGCGTTTAAGCTTCCTCCATGTCATTTCGTGGTTTGGTGGTTCTTTTTTTTTTTTTTTAGTGCTGAATAATATTCCATACTCTGGGCATAAATGGATTTGGGGGTGAAGGTGTCTCCCCTGATAGTCCCTGGACTCTAGTCGGGGCACAGACCAGGCCCTTCCTGCATCCTATTTCATTCTGGCACGCAGGAGGGGCCCCGTCAATGTTTCTGACGGAATTCAAGGAGGAATGCTGGTGTTCAGAGGAGACTGGTGATTCTATCCACATCTGCAGAGGCCCCGTGTTCCCTGCTGCAGAGAGACTCGGCCTGTGTCGCATTACGTGCACAAAATACCATATGAACCCCCGATGCCCAGACTGCGCAGGGGGTGGGTGGGGGACCTCGCTCTCCCCAGCCAGGCTGGTCTAACGTCTATCCCTCTGCCCCATCCTCCCTGGGAGACCACGGTGTTGCCATGGAAACTGCAGCTGGATGGGAAAGGCTGGAGGGGGGTGGGGCAGGGAGATCCCAGGGGCTTAAAATCAGGGCCCAGCACACAGTAGGCCCTTCATATGCAGACTTAACGACTGTGCCTCCAAAAATGACCCTAAGGAATCTCTACCAGACAACGTCATCCAAACTGAGAGAATATGCCTCTGTTTGGGGACAGAAATTTGTAAGGTCTTATATGCTCATCCCAGAAGCATCCTTATTTCTATTTATCACAAGAATTCTGTAGGTACAAGTTGGACTGCAGCTAAACACACATACATTTGTTTGTTTGTTTGTTTGTTTGTAGCAGAATCTTGAGCTAGGAATCTCTCTCGTGGGTTTTGTAGGCGTATCTGTAGGAATCCTCAGAGCATCCTTCTGGGTGTTATTATTCTCATTTGCTAATGAGTGAACTGTGGCCCAGAGAGTTTAGGACATATTGGGACTGGACAGAGCCAGCCGCAGGAATATGTTCGGGGGGACCATTTCAGGAACCAGGGACAGCAAGTGCAAAAGCCCAGGGCAGATGAACTGTTCTCTTCAGAGAGCAGGACAAAGGTCAGTAATAAAGGAAGGAAGTGGGTTCGGGAATCAGGACGGGGTGGGGCGGGGTGGTCAGCAGGGCCCTCACTAGGTAACACGGTGGTTTTAGGAGCAATTGATTGCATCTGAGTTATAGGTGTGAAACACCTCTTTGGCTACTTTGTGGGAAACAGACTGGAGGCCACAGTGGCCTCGGGAGTCCTTTTCCGTCCGACAGATGGGAAGGAAATGTATGGAGAGCCCCAAATGTGTTAACTACACAGGACTCTCTTAGCAACCTTCCTCAACCCCTCTCCCCTCCCTCCCCGGCTCCAGCAGTCGTTTCCATGGCAACAGTCTGAGCCCACCTCCTTCCCACCAGCAGGGGGAGTCCCTGTAGGGGGGCGGGTAGACAAGGCAGAGACAGGGACGTCATAACAGCCCAGCTGCAGAGACCAAGGCCTGGGGGGGCTCAGGTAGCATCCCCCACCCCACCCACGTGATCTTTGCGCACAGCGAAATGCATTTGGGGATGAAATCTTTGCAGTGGGGCAGAAAGGTGGTTCTAGAAATCACACATCTCCCACAAGGACCGGTAACATAAGCAGATCCCTTCCCAGCATGAATTCATTCATTCGTTTACTCACTAATCCAACAAATATTGCCTGAGCCTCTGCTGTGCACCCGGCCCTGTTCCCAGGTGGGGAAAACAACAGTGTACAATAAACAGAGATGAGGTCCTGCCCGTCTGGAGACAGGGTGTGAAGGATGAGGTATTCATTCTTCACGGGCTTTAGTCATTGATTGATCCTCCACAAGTTTGCCCGAGTGGCTACGTTGTGGTGAATACTGCCTGCGGCAGAGAGGGAAACCAACAGACAGATCCCTGACAAAGGCTCTCTCTTTGGCCAAACTCTGGCCAGGCTCTTCTGACCCTCTGACTTTTCAACCAGGTCTCAACTTCTGGACTTCTGCGTCTCTTTCTGCATTGTTCAATTTGAGCAAGAATCTTGCTTCAATTCGTTTAGCTATAATCTCCCACCCTGCGTGTCTGGTGGCCCTCAATATCTGATCAGGTTTCTCACCACCCCCACCCCGTCATCCCCTGGGAGACGCCTGATCACCCTGCCCTGGCTTCAGCAAGAACTGGGAGATGCCCGTCAAAGGGCACAAACTTCCAGTTAGAAGATGAAGAAGTTCTGGGGGTCTAATGTACAACATCGTGGCTAGAGTTAACAGTATCATATTATATACTTGAAAGAGACTAGATCTTAAACGCTCTCACCACCAAAAAGAAATGAGCAGAGTTCCTCATCAATATCATGTAACAATCTAAACGGGAAAATAATTTGAAAAAGAATACATACATGTATACGTATAACTCAATCATTTTGCCGTACACCTGAAACTGTCACAACATCATTAATCAACTATACTCCAATATAAAATTAAAAGTTTTAAAAAAGTAGGAAAAAAAAAAGAAACGAGCATTATGTGATGGCATGGAGATGCTAGCTAATGCTAAGGTGGGAATCACATTGCAATATATTAATGTATCCAATCAACACTTGTACACCTTAAGCTATGTGTCAATTACATCTCAATAAAGCTGGGGAGGGGAGAAATCCCACAAGGTCAGTTTAGCCAGAATCTCCCCTTCCCCCTGAGGTTTAATAACTTTCCATCCACTGATACCCACCCCACTCTGCTCCTTGGCTATAAATCCCCACTTTTCCTTGTATTCAGAGTTGAACCCAATCTCCCCACCACCACCACCAGTGTAGTGGTCCCTGCACCTATCTCTATGGTCCTGAATAAAGTCTGCCTTACTGTGTTTTAACAAGTGGCATAATAATTTTTTTTTTACATAAAACAGATAAATAATAAGAACGTACCGTGTAGCGTAGGGAACTCTACTCAATACTCTGCAATGGCCTATATGGGAAAAAAATCTAAAAAAGGGTGGATATATGTATGTGTATAACTGATTCACTTTGCTGATTCACCTGAAACTAACACAACATTGTAAATCAACTATACTTCAATAAAAATAATTTTAAAAAGATAAAATAAAATAATTTTTTTACAGCCCCTTTCTTTACGGACCTTATGGTCATGGGAGACATATAATAAAATACATTTCTGTTTTGGGAGGATGCTAAGGGCTGTGGAGAGTAAAAAGCCTAGGTCAGGGGTGGGGTTGGAGGTGGTGGTATTTGGTCGTGGACGTGAATGAAGGGCTTGGCAAACCGCAGGAATAGGTGAGAGGTGAGCACTTAGTGCTTCAGCTGTGTGGGCAGGGGACAACAAGGAAGGGAGGCCAGACCGCTGTGGGGAGAGGGAACCGGAGAGGGAGATGAAGCCTGAGAATTACCACCGCCAGACTGTGCAGAGCCCTCTGGCTCTGGTAAGAGCCTCGGGTTTTGTTAATTCATCGTTAATAAATTGCTAGTGTTAAACACACTGCATCTTGGCTGTAGTACCAAAGCTGATGAAAATATGGTACCCTATTGTGGATTAGCCTGTCATGGGACACATGGGCCAATGCAAAGTATTGAATAGCCAAGGCTGAGGAAAGTTCTGGTCCCAAATATCCAGATATTTGAACCTTGACTCTTAATGTGAGAGTGGAAAATATAAAATCCAAACAAATTCAAAACAAACAAAGAAAAAAACAAAAACAAAAAACGATGTTCTGAATAAGTTTTCCATACTATTGTTATTGAGTAGTTGATGGTGCTTACTTTTTATAGCTATTTAACTGTAGGATAAAATGCAAAAAATAAATAAATAAATTGCTAGTGTTGATAACGTTGAAAGCATAGGGGAGGGAAAAAATCTCTTTTCAATGAGTCTCGGTTACTCTGGCAGGGACCCTGTGAGTGAAAGGCAATTACCAAAGCAGGTGGACGAGAGCAAAACCAACAGAAACGTATTAACACGTGAGTTGTGCGTTTGACACACGGGAGCACCCAGAGATGATTGACTCAAAGCGTGGGTCAGAATCTGGGGTCTATATACCTAACTTAGTGGGGGAGGGGCGTGGGAGAAAGGACGTTAGCTTTCTGATGTATCTTTCGGAAGATACATGGACCCCCCTTTGGGGAACAGATGGGAGGAAGAATATGGGTGAATTGTCTGGACGTCTGTCGGGATGTGGTTTCTGCTCCACGTCTCCCAGAAGAGGGAGTTGCCCCCGGAAGGGGATTAATGACACTTGAGGCTCTGCTTTTAGGCAGGTAAGGGATTTCAGGAACCCAAATGCCTTCAGCTCGGAATAATTCGTGTGCCAAAGTGCCGTCTTTTGGGTGGCGTATCCTGGTGCCCTTGAACAGGCACTTGATGGAGCACCTGCTGGGTGCCAGGCTCAGCGCTTGACGCCCAAGTTACGCCAGGGAACAGGGTCTCTACTTCCCGGCTTCTGGATTGTTGGGAGAGACAGGCGTTCCTCAGGAGCTCGCACAAGTGTGCGCTTCCAGAACAAAAATGTATTTTTCCAGCACCTGCTACCTGCCAAGGAACGTGCCCGCCAGGGACAGAGGTTACCAAAGTGATGTCGACGCGGGTGAGACGGCGGCCGCGTGGATTGGGCGGCAGTGACCATAGAGAAGGACAGAGGCGGGGAGGTCTGGGGACCTATTTTATTTTATTTATTTTTTTATTGGAGTGTAGTTGCTTTACAATGTTGTATCCGCTTCTGCTGTACAGCAAAGTGAATCAGCTATACATATACACACATCCCCTCTTTTTTGGATTTCCTTTCCATTTAGGTCACCACAGAGCACTGAGTAGAGTTCCCTGTGCTCTACAGTAGGTTCTCATTAGTTATCTATTTTATAAATAATATCAGTAGTGTGTATATGTCAATCCCAATCTCCCAGTTCATCGCCCCCCTTCCCCACCTTGGTGTCCATACGTTTTTATTTCTATGTCTGTGTCTCTACTTCTGCTTTGCAGATAGATTCCTCTGCACCGTTTTTCTAGGTTCCGCATATATGCGTGAATATACGACGTTTGTTTTTCTCTCTCTGACCTACTTCACTCTGTATGACAGTCTCTAGGTCCATCCACGTCTCTGCAGATGGCACAATGGGGACTTATTTTAGATGGTGGTACCATTTTCTGAGATGAGGGGGTTCGTTTTGGTCGTGGCTGAGCCGGGCTCTGCGAGTGTCTGCCTTTCTGAGACCTGGGGAGGGGATGGGGTGGCCTCTGGGCCCCTTCTCCCACTGTCTTGTGAGTATGGGGGACTGCCATGCAGTCCTGTGCTAATTACCAAGAGTTTGTGCTCACTTCACAGGTGGGGGGCACAAGACTGCCCTCTCTTTAGACATCAGCCAAATGTTTTGGGAGTTCCCAGGCCACCCCCACACTTCTGGCTACCAATTCGGGGATCCTCAACTCCTGCAATCACCCCAAGTTCTATACTTCACTAGAAAGGCTCACAGAACTCAGGAAAGCACTATGCTCACAACGTGATATTATTATAAAGGATACAGACCAGCGGCCTCCAAAGGAAGGGAGGCAAAGGGCGTGGCACGAAGCTTCTTGGTCCTCAGGGTGCCTCACCTTCCTGCCCATCCGTGTGTGTCACCAGGGAGGCTCATCCGAGCCTCGATGTCCGGAGTTTTTATTAGGATTTCATTATGCAGCCATAGTTGATTTAATCATAATTCAGTATCCTGCTCCTCTCTCTCCTCCACAGAGGTTAGGCTGATGGTCTTTCAGCCACACAACATTCTTTTTTTTTAAATTTATTTAATTTATTTGTTTTTGGCTGCATTGGGTCTTCAATGCTGCACGTGGGCAGCACGTCCCCTGCATTGACAGGCAGACTCCCAACCACTGTGCCACCAGGGAAGCCCCATTCATATGGTTTTTATTCTTCAATTTGTTAATATGGTGTATCACATTGATTGATTTGCATATATTGAAGAATCCTTGCATCCCTGGGATAAATCCCACTTGATCATGGTGTATGATCCTTTTAATGTGTTGTTGGATTCTGTTTGTTAGTATTTTGTTGAGGATTTTTGCATCTATATTAATCAGTGATATTGGTCTGTAATTTTCTTTTTTTGTAGTCTCTTTGTCTGGTTTTGTTATCAGGGTGATGGTGGCCTCATAGAATGAGTTTGGGAGTGTTCCTTCCTCTGCAATTTTTTGGAAGAGTTTGAGAAGGTTGGGTGTTAGCTCTTCTGTAAATGTTTGATAGAATTCATCTGTGAAGCCATCTGGTCCTGGACTTTTGTTTGTTGGAAGATTTTTAATCACAGTTTCAATTTCATTACTTGTGATTGGTCTGTTCATATTTTCTATTTCTTCTTGGTTCAGTCTTGGAAGTTTATACCTTTCTAAGAATTTGTCCATTTCTTCCAGGTTGTCCAGTTTTTTGGCATACAGTTGCTTGTAGTAGTCTCTTAGGATGCTTTGTATTTCTGTGGTGTCTGTTGTAAATTCCCCTTTTTCATTTCTAATTTTACTGATTTGAGTCCTCTCCCTCTTTTTCTTGATGAGTCTGGCTAATGGTTTATCAATTTTGTTTATCTTCTCAAAGAACCAGCTTTTAGTTTTATTGATCTTTGCTATTGTTTTCTTTTTCATTTTTTTCTGCTCTGATCTTTATGATTTCTTTCCTTCTACTAACTTTGGGTTTTGTTCTTCATTCTCTAGTTCCTTTAGGTGAAGTTTAGATTGTTTATTTGAAATTTTTCTTGTTCCTGAGGTAGGCTTGTATTGCTATAAACTTCTCTCTTAGAACTGCTTTTGCTGCATCCCATAGGTTTTGGATTGTCGTGTTTTCGTTGTAATTTGTCTCTAGGTATTTTTTGAGGTCTTCTTCAATTTCTTCAGTGATCTCTTGGTTATTTAGTAACGTGTTGTTTAGCCTCCATGTGTTTGTGTTTTTTACATTTTTTTTCTCTGTAACTGATTTCTAATCTCATAGCATTGTGGTCAGAAAAGATGCTTGATATGATTTCAATTTTCTTAAATTTACTGAGACTTGATTTGTGACCCAAGATGTGATCTATCCTGGAGAATGTTCCATGCGCACTTGAGAAGAAAGTGTAATCTGCTGTTTTTGGATGGAATGTCCTATAAATACCAGTTAAATCTATCTGGGCTATTGTGTCATTTAAAGCTTCTGTTTCCTTATTAATTTTCTGTTTGGATGATCTGTCCATTGGTGTAAGTGAGTTGTTAAAGTCCCCCACTATTATTGTGTTACTGTCGATTTCCTCTTTTACAGCTGTTAGCAGTTGCCTTATGTATTGAGGCGCTCCTATGTTGGGTGCATATATATTTATAATTGTTATATCTTCTTCTTGGATTGATCCCTTGATCGTTATGTAGTGTCCTTCCTTGTCTCTTGTAACATTCTTTATTTTAAAGTCTATTTTATCTGATATGAGTATCGCTACTCCATCTTTCTTTTGATTTCCATTTTCATGGACTATGTTTTTCCATCCCCTCACTTTCAGTCTGTATGTGTCCCTAGGTCTGAAGTGGGTGTCTTGTAGACAGCATATATATGGGTCATGTTTTTGTATCCATTCAGCAAGCTTGTGTCTTTTGGTTGGAGCATTTAATCCAGTCACATTTTTTTGTTTTTTTGTTTTTTTGTGGTATGCGGGCCTCTCACTGCTGTGGCCTCTCCCGTCGCGGAGCACAGGCTCCAGACGCGCAGGCCCAGCGGCCATGGCCCACGGGTCCAGCTGCTCTGCGGCATGTGGGATCCTCCCGGACTGGGGCACGAACCCCTGTCCCCCGCATCGGCAGGCAGACCCCCAACCACTGCACCAGCAGGGAAGCCCTCCATTCACGTTTAATGTAATTATCGAATGTATGTACCTATGACTATTTTCTTAATTGTTTTGGGTTTGTTTTTGTAGGTCCTTTTCTTCTCTTGTGTTTCCCACTTAGAGAAGTTCCTTTAGCATTTGTTGTAGAGCTGGTTTGGTGGTGCTGAATTCTCTTAGCTTTTGCTTGTCTGTAAAGCTTTTGATTTCTCCATCGAATCTGAATGAAATCCTTGCCAGGTAGAGTAATCTTGGTTGTAGGTTCTTCCCTTTCATCACTTTAAGTATATCATGCCACTCCCTCTGGCTTGTAGAGTTTCTGCTGAGAAGTCAGCTGTTAACCTTATGGGAGTTCCCTTGTATGTTATTTGTCATTTTTCCCTTGCTGCTTTCAATAATTTTTCTTTGTCTTTAATTTTTGCCAGTTTGATTACTATGTGTCTTGGCGTGTTTCTCCTTGGGTTCATCATGCCTGGGACTCGCTGCACTTCCTGGACTTGAGTGGCTATTTCCTTTCCCATGTTAGGGAAGTTTTCGACTATAATCCCTTCAAATATTTTCTCTGGTCCTTTCTCTCTCTCTTCTCCTTCTGGGACCCCTATAATGCGAATGTTGTTGCGTTTAATGTTGCCCCAGAGGTCTCTTAGGCTGTCTTCATTTCCTTTCATTCTTTTTTCTTTCTTCTGTTCCGCAGCAGTGAATTCCACCATTCTGTCTTCCAGGTCACTTATCCGTTCTTCTGCCTCAGTTATTCTGCTATTGATTCCTTCTAGTGTATTTTTCATTTCAGTTATTGTATTGTTCATCTCTGTTTGTTTGTTCTTTAATTCCTCTAGGCCTTTTTTAAACATTTCTTGCATCTTCTCGATCTTTGCCTCCATTCTTTTTCTGAGGTCCTGCATCATCTTCACTGTCATTATTCTGAATTCTTTTTCAGGAAGGTTGCCTATCTCCACTTCATTTAGTTCTTTTTCTGGGGTTTTATCTTGTTCCTTCATCTGGTACATAGCCCTCTGCCTTTTCACCTTGTCTATCTTTCTGTGAATGTGGTTTTTGTTCCACAGGCTGCAGGATTGTAGTTCTTCTTGCTTCTGCTGTCTGCCCTCTGGTGGATGAGACTATCTAAGAGGGTTGTGTAAGTTTCCTGATGGGAGAGACTGGTGGCGGGTAGATGGAATGCAGATTCTTAACCACTGAACCACCAGGGAAGTCCCTGCTTCTTTTTTTTTTTTTTTAACATCTTTATTGGAGTATAATTGCTTTACAATGATGTGTTCGTTTCTGCTTTATAACCAAGTGAATCAGCTATACATAAACATATATCCCCATATCTCCTCCCTCTTGCGTCTCCCTCCCACCCTCCCTATCCCACCCCTCTAGGTGGTCACAGAGCACCGAGCTGATCTCCCTGTGCCATGCGGCTGCTTCCCACTAGCTATCTATTTTACATTTGGTAGTGTATATATGTCCATGCCACTCTCCCACTTTGTACCAGCTTACCCTTACCCCTCCCCGTGTCCTCAAGTCCATTCCCTTCAGCTGTGTCTTTATTCCTGTCCTGCCCCTAGGGTTTTCATGAACGTTTTTTTTTTTAGATTCCATATATATATGTTAGCATATGGTATTTGTTTTTCTCTTTCTGACTTCACTCTGTATGACACACTCTAGGTCCACCCACCTCCCTTTAATTAGATGGAAATGTATATAATAGATGGCTTGGCATCAAGTTCATGAATCCCAAGGACATTCCAAGGTGGGCTGTTGACCTGAGGTTTCCTCTGGACCCCAAGCCTTGTGTTGACTCTCCAGTGCCTTCTACTCAGGAACCAGGTGGTCCCTGTTGGAAATGTCACTCTGGCTGCTCCCTCATTTCCATTCCTCCCTCAACCACCGTTATTTCTCATGGAGGTGATCACAAAAGCCGTTCTACCTTGAAAACAGCCAGAGTGTAAACACTTTAAACGCAGCCCAGATTTTGCAACAGGAACTCCCCATCCATTGCTGCTGGGAATGCAAAATGGCGGAACCACTCTGGAAAAGAGTGAGTTTCTTATGAAGATAAACATGTTGGGCTTCCCTGGTGGCACAGTGGTTAAGAATCCGCCTGCCAATGCAGGGAACATGGGCTTGAGCCCTGGTCTGGGAAGATCCCACATGCCGCAGAGCAACTAAGCCTGTGCGCCACAACTACTGAGCCTGCGCTCTAGACCCCACGAGCCACAACTACTGAGCCTGCGTGCCTCAACTACTAAGCCTGGGCGCCTGGAGCCCATGCTCTGCAACAAGAGAAGCCACCGCAACAAGAAGCCTGCACATCACAATGAAGAGTAGTCCCCGGTCGCCACAGCTAGAGAAAGCCCGTGCACAGCAATGAAGACCCAACACAGCCAAAAATAAATTAATTAAATAATTAAATTAAACAAAACAAAACATGCCCCTGGGAATTCCCTGGCAGTCCAGTGTTAGGACTCCATGCTTCCATTGCCAGGCTCCTGGGTTCAGCCCCTGGTCAGGGAACTAAGATCCTGCAAGCTGCGTGGTGCAGCCAAAAAAAAAAAGCCACATGACTCAGCCATCCCACTTCTAGGTATTGACCCTAAAACCTTGGAAACCTATGGTCACCCCAAAACATGGGCATGAAAATCAAAACCACGATGAGATACCACTTCACGCCGCTGGGTGACCACGATTTAAAAAAAAAAAGGAAAATAACAAGGTTGACGAGAATGTGGAGTGATCGAAACCCTCACATGTTGCTGGCGGGAATGTAAAATGGTGCAGTCTCTCTGTGGAAAACGGTTTGGCGGTTCTTCACAATGTTAAACATAGATTTACTGTGTGGACCCAGCAGTTCCACTCCTAGGTACACACCCCAAAATACTTGAAAGCAGGGACTTAAAGAGATAAGTGTGCATCCATGTTCAGAGCCGCATTTTTCACAGTAGCCAAAGGTGGAAAGGACCCAAGGGGCTATCAACAGATGGGGAGATAAACAAAGTGTGGCCTATCCACACAACGGAGTGTTTTTCACCCATAAAAAGGAGTGAAGTTCTGGTACCTGGTACAACATGGATGAACCTTGAAGACCTAATGTGAGGTAATCCAGGCACAGAAGGACAAGTACCGTGTTATTCTACCCTCACGTGGTCTCCTGCACTGGCAGATTCATAGGGACAAAACATAGAATGGTGGTTACCAGGAGTGGGGGTGGGGGAATAGGAGTCATTGCTTCTGTTTGGGATGAAGAAAAATTTGAAAATAGGTGGCAGTGATGGTTACACAACATCGTGAATGTCCTCAAGCTGCAGCCTTGTGCACTGAAAAATGGTTCAAATTGTCAATTGTATGTATATTTTACCACAATAGAAAAAAATAATTAATGTAAAAAATAACATAGACTATCTCATTCATAGTTTTAGATGCTGAAAAGATAATATTTTGCATATATTGAGTTAAGTAAAGAATACTATTCTAAAAATTTTTTAAACCTATACATGAATGTTTGCAGCAGTTCTATTTATAATAGCCCCAAACTGGAAACACTCCAAATGCCCTCCAACAGTCAAATAAATCAATAAACTTTAGTGCATCAATACAATGGAATACAACTTGGCAATAAAAAGGAGCAGACTGTTGGAATCATCCAACTATTGGAATAATTTCCAGGGGGTTATGCTGAGTGAAAAGGAGCCAGACTCAGAGGGCTACACACCGTCTGCTTCCATTTCCATGACGATCTTGAAAAGACAAAACTATAGGGATGTAGAACAGATCAGTGGGGTGTGGGAGAGGTGTAACTAAAAGGGGTGCCACGAGGGGACTTGGGGAGAGATGGGACTGTTCTATACCTTGGCTGTGCCGGTGGTTACATGAATCTATGGCTGGGTTAAAACTCACAGAACTGTACACCAAAAAAGTCCATTTTTTCCTTTGTTTAATTGAAGCAGAGTTGATTTACAATGTTGTGTTAATTTCAGGTGTACAGCAAAGTGATTCAGTTATACATATATACATGTGTTTATATATTTATATGTATATATATATATATGTATTCTTTTTTAGATTCTTTTCCCTTATAGGTTATTACAAAATATTGAATATAGTTCTTTGTTCTATGCAGTAAGTCCTTGTTGATTATCTATTTTATATATAGTAGTGTGTGTATGTTAATCCCAATCTCATAATTTATCCCTCCCCCACTTCCCCTTTGGTAACCATGTTTGTTTTCTATGTCTGTGAGTCTGTTTCTGTTTTGTAAATAAGTTCATTTATATCATTTTTTAAAAATTAGTTTCCATATATGAGTGATATCATATGATATTTGTCTTTCTCTGACTTACCTCACTTAGTATGATCATCTCTACGTCCACCTGTGTTGCTGCAAATGGCATTATTTCATTCATTTTTATGGCCGAGTAGTATTCCATTGTATATGGATACCACATCTTCTTTATCCATTCCTCTGTTAATGGATGTTTAGGTTGCTTCCATGTCCTGGCTATTGTAAATAGTGCTGCAGTGAACACAGGGGTGCATGTGTCTTTTCGAATGATGGTTTTGTCAGGACATATGCCCAGGAGTGGGATTGCTGGATCATATGCCAA
Organism: Delphinus delphis; assembly: GCF_949987515.2. Taxonomy (NCBI): domain Eukaryota; kingdom Metazoa; phylum Chordata; class Mammalia; order Artiodactyla; family Delphinidae; genus Delphinus; species Delphinus delphis. Next base: position 1,991,761 of record NC_082702.1, on the reverse strand, counting down.
CTCTTTTTTTAGTTTTTTAAGGAACCTCCATACTGTTCTGCATAGTGGCTGCACCAATTTACAGTCCCACCAACAGTGTAGGAGAGAAAAAAGGATCCATTTTACTGAGTATTAATTTAAAAAGTAAAATAAGACACGGAGGGCCTCAGAGCTAGCCGGGGAGCCTGGGGCCTGCAATGCAATTCTGATGCTTATTGCCAGCAGTCGGTATGGACCTGCCTCTGGACGCCAGCTGACAATAAAATAAGCAACGCATATGATATCCAGGAGTTCCCTTCTGCTACCACAGTGAACAAAGTGTCCCCACGGAGGCAAGGCTGGGAATAATCTGCCCAGCACAGGCTTCCGCATCTCCCGCACCCCAACCTGCTCTGGACCCCTTCCTCTGATTCGTGAATCCTCAGCTTGGTTCCTGCCCCGGGCCTTTGCCCTTCCTGTTCCATCCACCTGCAACTGTCTCTCATCAAGGCCCACACGAGCAGCGTGGCCAAGGGCAGGATCAGGCGCCCTATGGCTCTCCCCACTCGCACATGAATATGGGGTGCAAGGGACAGGAGGCAGATCCTCCACGGCCCAGATTCCAAGACTTGCTGGTTCTGGGATGGAGCTACATTATGGGGTGTTTTCTCTGGGGTGAGCCTCTCTCGGAGCCCCCAGGTCACAGCTGCCCATGTCTGGGCCCTCGGGCTCCCAGGTCTGGCATCCTTGGTGTGTCAGGAGGTATGCCTTTGTGTGTACACAGAGCAGAGATGCCACGCGATTACAGGGGGTCTCTCCCCATGGACCCGTGGGGCACTCAGTGTACACACCACGTGCATCTTAAAGATGGTCTGCTCCTCACTCTGTGTCTGCCTGTCTTAGTCAGCAGCTCAGAAGTATCCTACCAGCAGTATCCACCATGATGGACCGGACCAAAGAGTACATGCAGCCCCACAGACACTGTACAACCACGGTCAGGAGGTGGGCGCCTCCGGATCTCTGAACGAGGCTTGTGGTTGCAATGAGAACCACCCTCTTCCCTGGTGGGAGGCTGTGTCTCTGGTGGGGCCCCCAGCTGGGCCTCGGGTGCAGGACCAGGGCTCACTCCAGGGGGACTGCTGCCTTGGGGAGGGGGCTCAGAGGTCCTGGGGCCAAGGTCAGACTCCACATCTGCTTCCCCTCAGGCAGCAGGAGATGCAGCAGGAAGGCCCCTCCCTCTGTCTCTTCTTGACCATTTCCACCCCTGCCTTCCGTCTCTCTGAGTCCACCGCTGGCCCTGCCCTCTGCTACCCCCCAACCCAGCTGCCACCTCCTCCTAATGGTCTACTCCTTCCCTTCCCTCAACGGCTCCTTTCCCCTTGAAAGCAAATACAACATGTTAAATAGCATCTTCCCCCGTGTACGTGATAATTCCCACAATTAAATGCTCTCCCCTCGCACGGCCCACACGGGGTATCGGCCACCTGGCCTGGGCTGACCCCTCCAGCCAGGACCGGCTGCATAACTTGCAGGGTCCAGGGCAAAAGGAAAATGCAGGCCTCTGGTTCAAAAAAGCAGGAAAAGCCTCTTTCCTTTCTTCCGCAGTCTTTCCCTCAACCTGTCAATGGTGTTTTTTGTTTGCCATTCAGTGTCACGCTCCCTCGGCCACATGGGGTTGCTGGGGGGCGAGCGCAGACCCTCACGGGGGCTGGGGCCTGCTTGACCCTAACCCTCCCCAGGCTTGTGCCCTGAACCCCCCTCCTGGGGGGCCAGAGGGCAGCAAGGGTTCCCGGAGGGGAGGGTTTCTGAACTGCCCAGAACCTGCCCCAGGGATGCAGGACTAAGTGGAGGGCAGGACTCCCAGCCCTGGACACAGATCCCTGTCCTGTGGGACTTCACTTCCAAAACTCAACTTCAAAGATCAAATTAACAATTTCCTCAAGAGAAAAAGAAGAGGAATTCCCTGGTGGTCCAGTGGTTAGGACTCTGTGCTCTCACTGCTGTGGGCCTGGGTTCAATCCCTGGTCAGAGAACTAAGACCCCACAAGCCATGTGGCCAAAACCACACAAACAAAAACAAAACAAACAAACAAAAAGGAATTTCATGATGGTGACCTCAGAGCATTAAACCCCCAGCAACGGACCCCCGATGTGGGCCTGGTTGCAGGGTCTTCAGCCCCCCGCCCTCCCCTCCCTCCCTCAGTCTGGCCTCTCTGTGATCTTACAAAGAGGAAGCTGGCTCTGCTTCGCACTGGCTGTTCCCTCTGCCTGGAACAGCCCTGCCCAGGTCCTCTCTGACTGTTTCCCCGGTTCCTGAAGAGCTCAGCTGCCTGTGCCCCATGCCCTGGGCCTGGGGTCCCTCCTGTAGTATTGCGTGAGATTAGAAAGTAATAAAAGTGAAATTTGCGTCACTGCTTGTTTCATGTATGATCCCCGTGGTTCCCAGCCTGGGGTGATTTTTTTCCCCCATGGGACGCTTGCAGTGTGTGGAGATGTTTTCCCTTGTCACACAGGGAGGAGGGTGTGCTGTTGGCATCCATTTGCAGGGGAGACCAGAGATGCTGCTGCTACACATCCCCGGACAGCTCAAGATGTCAGAGGCGCCAACTTTGAGAAAACCCATGCTCTGGTTTGGAATGTCCTTCCACAAGCATGTCTGAAAACAAGTTCGTATCACAGCATCGAAATGTGAAATGTGCTCGCCCAAGACCTGGACCCCCTCGAAGGCACACAGGCCAGGCGTCTATTATGTCAGACTGTGAGGAGAAAAGACAGCCAGCATCGGGAAATTGGGAAACACCGGCTATCGACGGCATCTAGGGACATAATCTGCAAAGCAGACAGCGGCAATTTAAGTGTCTGGACGGCCTGAAAACAAACAGTCCTGCATCACTGGCCACAGTGGGTGGTTCCCAAGAAGCCACCCTCTTCCTAGGTCCCTGCTCATCACTCTGGGGAAATTCCATGGTGGGTCGTCAAGCTCAGCTTTTGCCTGAGTGACAGGTGACAGGATGTGATAGTCTATTTACAATGTTGTGTTAGTTCCAGGTGTACAGCAAAGTGATTCAGATATACATTTTTTTTTGTATTTTTTTCTTTTTCAGATTCTTTTCTGATTCATATTTTTTTCTTTTTCAGATTATTTTCCATTATAGTTTATTACAAAATATTGAATATAGTTCCCTGTGCTATACAGTAGGTCCTTGTTGGTTATCTATTTTACATATAGTAGTGTGTATCTGTTAATCTCAAACTCCTAATTTATCCCTCCCCCCCACACACATTTCCCCTTTGGTAACCATAAGTTTGTTTTCTATGTCTGTGAGTCTATTTCTGTTTTGTAAATAAGTTCATAAGGTCTGTTCTGTAACTAAGTTCATTTTATAAATAAGTATCATTCTTTTAGATTTCACATATAAGTGATATCATATGATATTTGTCTCTGTCTGACTTACTTCACTTTGTATGATAATCTCTAGTTGCATCCATGTTGCTGCAAATGGCATTATTTCATTCTTTTTTATGGCTGAGTAATATTCCATTGTATATATGTACCACATCTATTTTATCCATTCATCTGTTGATGGACACTTAGGTTGCTTCCATGTCTTAGCGACTGTAAATATGCTGCTATGAACATTGGGGTGCATGTATCTTTTCAAGTTAGAGCTTTCATCTTTTCCAGATATATGCCCAGGAATGGGCTTGCTGGATCATATGGTAGTTCTATTTTTACTTTTGTGAGGAACCCCCATACTGTTTTCCATAGTGGCTGCACCAATTTACATTCCCACCAACCGTGTAGGAGGGTTCCCTTTTCTCCACACCCTCTCCAGCATTTATTATCTGTAGACTTTTTGATGGTGGCCATTCTGACTGGTGTGAGGTGATACCTCATTGTAGTTTTGATTTGCATTTCTCTAATAATTAGTGATGTTGAGCATCTTTTCATGTGCCTATTGGCCGTCTGTATGTCTTCTTTGGAGAAATGCCTATTTAGGTCTTCTGTTCATTTTTCGATTGGGTTGTTTGGGTTTTTTTTATATTAAGCTGCATGAACCATTTGGCAACAGGACATTCTGACTGCATCTCCTTGGGCACCACGGACTGATGTCAGAATGTTTCTTCCATCTAAATCTTCTTTCCCATTCAGGACTGGATGAAACCCCCTATTCCCCACTCTTGTGAGGTGTGTGGAAGAACAGTATTTAGGGTGGGAGAGAGGGGCCCTGGCTTCTTTTACTGAATAGATTCTAAGGACCCCCAAGGTCTCCACCTCCTGGTGTTCATGTCCCTTCCCGATGAGTGCAGATGGGACTTGTGATCTGCTTCTAACCAGTGGGACATGGCAAAGATGACAAAATGTCACTCCCATGATAATGTCACATTATGTAAGACTCTATCTGGCCAGCACACTGGCTCTAGATTCTCTTTACTGCTCATAAACTGGCCATGTTGGGAGAAACTCAAATGGCAAAGGATCCACAAGTGGTCTCCAGTTGACAGCCAGCAAGAAGCTGGGCCCTCAGCCCTACAGTCCCAGGGAAACAGACTCCACCAACAACCTGAGTGAGTTTAGAATCAAATCCTTCCCCATCAGAGCCTCCGGTTCTGATGAACACTGCGCAGCTGCCGCCTTGAGCACAGCCTCTTTTTTTATTTTTATTTTATTATAGCTTAATTTTTAATTTTTTAAATATTTATTTACTTACTTAATTTTTATGGCTGCATTGGGTTTTAGTTGAGGCATGAGGGATCTTTCATTGCCGTGCACAGGCTCTTCATTACAGCGTGTGGGCTTCTTTCTAGTTGTGGCGTGCGGGTTTTCTCTTCTCTAGTTGTGGCACATGGGCTCTGTAGTTTGCATCACTCAGGCTCTCTCGTTGAGGCACGAGAGCTCAGTAGTTGTAGCATGTGGGCTTAGTTGCCCCCCGGCACGTGGGATCTTTCTTTTTATATATAAATTTATTTATTTTATTTATTTATTTTTGGTTGTGTTGGGTCTTCGTTGCTGCACATGGGCTTTCTCTAGTTGCAGTGAGCAGGGGTTACTCTTTGTTGAGGTGCGCGGGCTTCTCATTGTGGTGGCTTCTCTTGTTGCGGAGCACGGGCTCTAGGCGCGGGGGCTTCAGTAGTTGTGGCACGTGGGCTTCAGTAGTTGTGGCTCAAGGGCTTAGTTGCTCCGCGGCATGTGATGAGATCTTCCCAAACCAGGGCTCAAACCCTTGTCCCCTGCATTGGAAGGCGGATTTTTTACCACTGGACCACCAGGGAAGTCCCAATCACAGCCTCTTGAGCCTCTTGAAACTCTGAGCAGAGGACCCAGTCTATCCATGCCTGCATCCCTAACCCACAGAAATGATTGCTGTTTTCAGCCACTAAGTTTGTGGTTATTGTGACCCAACAATTGAAAACTAATGCATTAACCCCAGGAAAAGATGATGAATGTCTTTATAATCAAAGGGCGCAAGAGGTCATGTTAAACATGACCCAAAACCATCGGCATAAAAAGTAGATTAATGAATATGCCACATACGATTTGAAAATGTAAGTGCCGGGTGCAGTAAGGGCAGGGAGGGACCCACCATAAACAAGGTTGGTGACGAGCCTTTCTCAAGGGCCACCTGATCATGACAGTATCCAGCCCACAGCCCCCACAGATCCCAAAGTTCATGTGACAAAGGGGAAGATGGGGTCCTATGGGCAACGTGGGCCAGAGAATTTCCTCTTTAGGGGAACTTGGGGGAGGCAACATTTTGCAAGATGTAGGAGGTTAAGAATATATCTTGATTTTGCAGTGACATGGTGGAACCTAGAGATTGTCATACTGAGTGAAGTCAGACAGAGAAAAACAAATATGTGATCTTGCTTATATGTGAAATCTAAAAAAAAAAATGGTACAAATGAACCTATTTATGAAACAGAAACAGAGTCACAGATGTAGAAAACAAACTTATGGTTACCAAGGGGGAAAGGGGGGGCGGAGGGATAAATTGGGAGATTGGGTTGACATACACACAGTACTATACATACAATAGATAACTAATAAGGACCTACTGTATAGCACAGGGAACTCTACTCAATACTCTATAATAACCTATATGGGAAAAGAATCTAAAAAAGAATGAATATATGTATACATATAATAGATTCACTTTGCTGTACACCTGAAACTATCACAACATTGTACATCAACTATATTCCAATAAAAAAATTAATTAAAACATTTTGAAAAAAGGAATATATCTTGAGGCTTCATTTGCTTTACCTTCTTGACTTTCATGCCATACTGTTGCAAGAAAAGAAAGCAGAGGGACTACCCCGGCGGTCCAGTGGTTAGCACTCAGCACCTTCACTGCGGGGGGCTGGGTTCTGTCCCTGGTTGGGGAGCTAAGATCCCGCAAGCCTTGCAGTGCGGCCAAAAAAACCCCAGATAATATTATTATTACCGTGTGTTTATATATATTTCTACATGAAGTTACAAAATAAGAAAAACGAGACTCCCTGCCCCCCCCATTGTTTTATACTTTTCATTTATACTTTTCATTTATCCCCATTAAAGATTTAGGGGATCTTTTTCAGGAAATCAGAGTGAAGGGGGTTTATGGATCACTAATTATGTCCCAGGCATTGTCATCCACATCAGGGACTCAAAACCGTTACATTAGAAAATGAAAGAACAGATTTTCAGCCTTTGAAAAATCCAAGAATAATTGTAGCCAGCAGTATCCATGGAAACAATCAGCAAAACAATCTTAATGGACTCGAACACCTTTTTTTTTTTTTTTTTTCCCACCGTTTGGAAAAGGGCATCTCTTGAATAATGAGCATATTGTGCCGTTTCGGAAAAACCCATCTCCTTTTCCTGTTCATTAAATGGCAAGTTATATACATATATGGACTGGGCCCCCAATAAGCATTGATCATGAATTTGGGGAGTTTTACGTCACAGTACGAGCCAAGGTCCCCTGGGTACACACTTGGTGTGGTTTCTACTCAAGGAAGGAATTTCAGCCCCAGAAGTCTGGTCTTATTTGGAAGCTTTGCCATCCCAGATCATGTATAGCTCATTGACATCCATCAGCGGAGGCTCTCTGTCTCCATGGCAACCCCCTTTAGTCTCAGGTGCATCCTCTATCCCTAGTCTTCCCTATCTCCATAGCATCTCCCTGCTTGAAATCCAGACGCGTCCCACCCTCTCCATGCACAGAGCAGCCTTTATGCCGTCCGACCCACTCTGTCGCCATCCTCGAAACTCTGCCCTCAGCCGGCACATTTACCTAACATCCATGGTTTCACTAGATTACTCAGAAGTGGAGAGTTTTCTCTGCCAGAAATTTTCCTCTGATGGAATCGCTGCTGTTAGGAGATAAACACCTTTGAAGGACATCTCTCACATAGGAATCTTGCTTCAGTTACCTCATAACCTAAGCATGAGGTTTTTCTGGTTAAATAACCTGCCCCCACTCTGACCCACTGCCTTGAACTTTCCACGGTATTTGTGTGAGATTGGGCTCTAAGTCAATCAATGTACAACCTGCCAGATTTCTGTTCCTTCTGGGTTCAGAAAGCTATTGGTTTTCTTCTATGGTTTGCTGAATTGATCTTACTTCTTGGTGGTTCTTTTTTTTAATATTTATTTATTTTATTATTTATTTGGTTGTACCAGGTTTTAATTGTGGCTCACGGGCTCCTCAGTTGCGGCATGCATGTGGGATAGAGTTCCCTGACCAGGGATCGAACCCGGGCCCCCTGCATTGGGAGCACGGAGTCTTACCCACTGCGCCACTGGGAAGTCCCCTTCTTGGTTATTCTATCTCCTATCTTGAGTCCTTCTGTGTCCTGAAATTGGAGCTTTCCTTCCCCCTTCACCATAATGCTACATCCTTGAAGATAGCCAGCTCATCCCTTTAATTTTTCCCCCTAATTTTCATCACAGAATGAATTCACACACATCATTTATTTTCTGAATCAAATAACATTGATCTGTGCGTATGTGAAGTAAACAAGGGAAAAGGGGGAAATCTTTCATTGTGGCAGAGTGCAACTGATATTTTAAAGACTATTTTCAGACACGGATGGACCTAGAGATTGTCATGCTGAGTAAAGTTAGTCAGACAGAGAAAGACAAATATTAGATAATATCACCTATAGGTGGAATCTAAAAAATGGTACAAATGAACTCAACTCACCTACAAAACAGAAATAGAGTCACAGATGTAGAAAACAAACTTATGGTCACGGGGTGTGGGGGGAAGGAGGGGAGGGATAAATTGGGAGATTGGGATTGACATATACACACTAACTAACAAGGACCTACTGTATAACACAGGGAACTCTACTCAATACTCCATAATGACCTCTATGGGAAAAGAATCTAATAAAGAGTGGATATATGTATATGTATAGCTGAATCACTTTGCTGTACAGCAGAACTTAACACAACATTGTAAATCAACTATACTCCAATAAAAAAATAATTTTTAAAAGACTATTTTCAGTAGTTTTCCTGGAGACCATCCCCATCAGAATCAGCATGCCGGCTGGTTCAAAATGCAGGAGACCCAAGGAAACAGAAGGTCTGTGGCTCAAGTGACCTCCTACCCCTCCCCTCTCTGCTCTCCTTCTCTTTACCGCAGTTTGTTGTTTTTGTCTGAGCTGTTGTTTTTGTGACTGAGCTCATCCGGTTTATTCATTTGCTCACTGGTTTATCATCGGTGTCTGGGTCACAGCATCAGCCCCTGAGTCCTGAGATTCTTGCCTCTCTGGTTCACCTCTGCCTTCCCAGGACCCAAACGATGCCGGATCATTGCTGATGCCCAGCATACGTGCTTCGAGTGAATATAAGATGTGTCAAAGGTTATCTCAAATGTGCACATGTCCTTTGAACCAACAAGGTTACTTCTAGAATGTATCCTTCAGGCAAACCTGAACATATGCCAAATACAATGCAGACAAGTTTCTTTTCTGTGGCTTTTCAGGAGCCAGGGAAAAGAACAGAAACAACTCACTGTCCGTGGGAGAACAGCTTAAATCAACCTTGGTGTCTTCACACTGTGTACGATCCTGCTACAATCAAAAGAAAATAAAGAAGCTCTTACCTACTGACAGGGAACCATGCCCAAGATGTATTGTCACACGAGGGACACATGTCTCAGAGTATATACTGTCATTTTGTGTGATGTGCAGATAAATGTATGCATAACAACACATGAGGATATAATGATGCATAGTTAACAGATGCATAATAATTCTGTAAAAAAAAGTGTATGTAAAACTTGGCACTGGATGATACAGAAGAAGTTGGTGTTATGGAAATTGCCACCGGAGAAGGGAGAGGTGAAAGGAAAAACAGTGAGAGGCGGAAGAGAGATTTCTTTTTGTTCTGTCTGATGAGTGCTTTTGTGTTCTCTTCGAAATGAATCATTCAAGAACCAAGCATAACTAGAGACAACGATTTGCATGATATTAAATAAGAGGTCTATTTTACGAGCTGGGCTAGAGGTTAACTTGTATTTGATGTGTGCACTAAGGCTTTCCAAACTATTATAACAGAGTCGGGAAGGAAAGAAAAAGATTAACAAATATGATAAAATTATTTAAAGTTTTAAGTCATGGAAAAATGTAAACAAAATTTAGAAGGCGGTCAAGAAACAATTGGAAAATGAAAATTTTTAAATAACGATTTCATTAAGATCCAAAAATATGCACTACCTAGGGTAAATGTAACAGAAGATAACATTGCTGAGAGATTAAATAAGACTCAAATAGATGAAGAAATGTATGATGCTCAGAGATCAAAACTCTTGGAAATGTTAGGTTGGCTGTTTCCCCAGAGTTGGTCTAACAATCCCAGTGCCATTTTTTGTAAGAACTGACACATTGATTCTAAAGTTTATATGAGATTATGGTGTTGGGGGAGGGATAAATTAGTAGTTTGGGATTAATAGATATACACGACTATATATAAAATAGATAAAAAACAAGGACCTACCGTATAGCACAGGGAACTATATTCAATGTATTGTAATAACCTATAATGGAAAAGGATCTGAAAAAGAATATACATATATATATAAGTATATATATATATATAATACACATATATATAAGTATATATATATCTATACACATATATATAAAACTGAATCACTTTGCTGTACACGTGAAATGAACACAACATTGTAAATCAACTACACTTCATTTAAAAATAAATAAATTTTATATAGAATAACAAAGGATCTAGAATTGGCAAAAAAAAATCCTTAAGAAAAACAAAAAGGAACAAAGGTGGGGTATTTAAACTATCTGATTTCAAAACTTCATTAATACATTCACAAAATAGGAAACTCAAATGATGTAAGAGGATAATTATTGCAAAGTTCCCTTCCATCCTCCATTCCCCAACTACTGAATCCCCTTCTTTTGAGGCAACCAAGGTTACCAGACTTTTCCTGTATCGTCACAAAGATTCTATGTATGCAGAACAAGTATGTTTTCTGTTTTTCCCATATTAACACAAAACGTGATGCTCTGTCAAGTTTTGTGTTATACTTTTTTTCCACACAATGATGCATCTTAATGATTGGTCTACAGCAGTGCACAGAGAGGTGCTTCATCCTTTTTCGTGGTTGTATAGTATTCCACAGATTAATGCACAACAATTTATTTAAGTGGGTGGGCATTCAGAGTGTGTCCATTCTCTTGTTACAAATTCTGCTGACGTGAATACACTTGTCAGTGACCATCTAGGGCTGGGCTTGGCTGTGCAGGGAGATGCTTGCCTGAGGCATCCAGGTCTCAGTGCATCTGGACAGTGAAGAACCCCCACGCTCTGTGCATTTGACAACATCAGCCTGAGTTGTCTCAGGAATTCCCAAATGTGTCTGGATCACTGCTTCCTGCTTATAGTCCATCTCCAAACTGTTAATAATAATAATAATATGGCCTATGTCACCCTGATTCTGAACTGTTTTTAAAAAGTAAATTAAAATATATAGGGCTTCCCTGGTGGCGCAGTGGTTGAGAGTCCTCCTGCCGATGCAGGGGACACAGGTTTGTGCCCCGGTCCGGGAAGATCCCACATGCTGCGGAGTGGCTGGGCCCGTGAGCCATGGCCGCTGATCCTGTGCGTCCGGAGCCTGTGCTCCACAATGGGAGAGGCCACAACAGTGAGAGGCCCGCGTACCGCAAAAAAAAAAAAAAAAAAGTAAATGAAACTATATAAATAAATAAATGAGATGGAAGCAACCAGAGTGTCCATCAACAGAGGAATGGTTAAAGAAGATGTGGTACGTATGTACAATGGAATATTACTCAGCCATAAAAAGGAGTGAAATAATGCCATTTGCAGCAACATGGATGGACCTAGAGATTATCATACTAAGTGAAGTAAGTCAGACAAAGACAAATATTATATGATATCACTTATACGTGGAATCTAAAGAAAAATGGTACGAATGAACTTATTTACAAAACTGAAACAGACTCACAAACTTCGAAAACAAACTTACAGTTACCAAAGAGGAAAGGGTGCAGAGGGATAAATTAGGAGGTTGGGATTAACATATACACACTACTATATATAAAATAGATAACCAACAAGGACCTACTGTATCGCACAAGGAACTATACTCAATGTTTTGTAGCAACCTATATGGAAAAAGAATGTGTAAAAGAATAGATACGTATATATGTATAATGAATCACTTTGCTGGACACCTGAAACAAACAGAACATTGTAAGTCCACTCTAATCCAATATAAAATAAAAATTAAATTTAAAAAAAGGAGAGCTTAATCAGTATACCGAGAAGAAAATATAATATTTGATAAAGCAGTTGTTGAAAACGTCGTGTGCTGTTCCCGTCAGCCTCTCTCCTGGGTTGCGGAGGTGGCACGAATTTTCCATCCCGCTAATGGCTGTTTTAACTGCTCCATTCTGGGCTAAGAGGTTGACATTTAAGCAATAAATGTCACGTCTCAAAACCCAGCACAAAAAGACATTTCTACAGAACTGTTAAGAGCCCTTTTCACTTGCAAATTTCCAACCTCAGCCCATCTCCGCATTTTTGCATTATTCATATAATTTGGAAAATGAGTCATCATTTCTGAGTCGTGATTCTCTGCAGGGCACAGCCTCAAAAGGTGCCACAAAACAAGGTCTCTCCAGCTTTTAAACAAGACAAATATTCACCTTTTTCTTTTTCTTTCGTGTGTCATGGGATTATATTTTCTTACAGCAAGCGATTGCTCACACGTTTTTAAAAGTTTCCATAATGCTTTTCACTGCGAGGTATAAAATACAGAAAAAAAGGCGCCTGGAGCTCATTTGCACAGGTTAACACAGGATTGTAACTATTTCCCAGGTAATAAAGGAGCCCTGGCTCCCCAGGAACCACCCCCTCCCAACCCCCACTCCGGAGATAAACACCATCCCGGCTTTTATAATAATAGTTTCTTTGCTGTTCTTCTTAGTTTCACTGCCTGAGTAAGCCATTGTTGACTTTGGTTTGTAAAACAGCAATCCTTTCATTTGTTAAAATTTTGGTAATCCTTGTTTTGTTTTCTTTCTTTTTTTTCCCCACTCCTGCACACCTCCCTCTTCCCTCCCATTTATGGCGAATGAAACTGTTGGGGGTTTTTTTCTCCATCATTGTAGGGATTCAAGTTTCTTGCTCTGCCTCTCTCTTCCTAAAAAAACTTAATTGTGGTGAAATACACATGAAGTAAAATCTGCCCTCAACCATTTTAAGTGTACAGTTCAGTGGCAGTCAAGTACCTTCACGTTGTTGTGCAAACATCAACGCCATCCGTCTCCGTAACTCTTTTCATCTTCCCAAACTGATATTCTGTCCCCATTAAACACTAACTCCCCGTTCCCCCTCCACCAGCCCCTGGCAATCATCATGCTATTTTCTGTCCCTATGAATTTGACTCTTCCAGGGACCTCATAAAATTGGAATCATACAATATCTGTCCTTTTATGACTGGCTTATTTCACTGAGCATAATGTCCTCAAGGTTCATCCACGCTGTTGCGTGTGTCAGAATTTCCTTCCTTGTTAAGGCCCAATAATGTTCCACGATGTGTAAATATGCATTTTGTTTATCTGTTCGTCCCTTGATGGACACTGGTGTTCCTTCCACCTTTTGGCTACTGCGAATAAGGGGTCACTCACAGTTTTGTTCCTGGGACACAGAAGAGTGAATAGCCCATAATTAATTAATATTAAGAAGATATTAATCAGGGGCTTCTCTGGTGGTGCAGTGGTTAAGAACCCGCCTGCCAATGCAGGGGACACGGGTTTGAGCCCTGGTCCGGGAAGATCCCACATGCCGTGGAGTAACTAAGCCTGTGTGCCACAACTACTGAGCCTGCGCTCTAGAGCCCGTGAGCCACAACTGCTGAAGCCCGTGCCTAGAGCCTGTGCTCCACAACAAAGAGAAGCCACCGCAACGAGAAGCCCACGCCTTGCAACGAAGAGTAGTCCCCACTCGCCACAGCTAGAGAAAGCCCGCGTGCAGGAACAAAGACCCAATGCCCCAAAAAATAAATAAATAAAATAAATTTATTAAAAGAAAAAGAAGATATTAATCAAGATTTGTATAATGAGTGAGAGAATGAAGGAGTAGATTAGTGACCGGTGAGAAGAGTTGGTTGTCATGCCCCAGATGCTGGTACAGCTGCTAGGAGAGGCCAAACACACTCTGGTTTTATCCTCCTGTAAAACTGTTCTCCAAAGGCACGGTTTGACCTGCATGAGAATAACACAGTCCTGAACCACTGATTGAAGTTTCAAGTCCGTTCCTCCCCTTTGGACACCGAGTCGGGCCAACTTTGGGGTCCCTTATCCCAGCATCCATAGTCCCTCCTAGAGCTATCACAGCTGCAGCTGATGAAGGCAGGCTCAGGTCATTGCCACGGAAACCAGCACTCTCCTGACCTGAAGAATGATCTCCAAAATTAAGTGTAAAATCCAGGCCTGAACTGTTACCGCGAAAGTGCTATTATTTGCTTCAACAAGAAAAAAGAATTGAGGTTAGCAATAAACACACATACTCAAAGAATAGCTCTGGAAGGACACAAGAAAATTGTTAATGAGAGGAGGTGGGAAGAGAGAAAGAGAGGAAGAAAAAGTGAGCAGGTGTGGGAGGTATATTTGTCTCTAATCTTTCTCTCCTATTAGCATGCAAATGGTCACCTTTCTTAAAAGTTAAAAATAACCCAAGCAAGAGCATCCAGAAACTTTAGCCACTGATATAAAGTTCAGTTAGAGGCCAGAGTTTCAGCGCACACCAAAATAATTCGAAATAAAGGCAGATGCTATGATTACTAAAATAAACAAGGAAACAAACAAAAACAACAACAAAGTATTACTCCTTGGGAAAAATAAACCAAGGAGTGACTTAAAGTAATGAACATAATCGAAATATCCATTGTAAGCCATACTGAAAACAAGCAATGAATTGCCTTAATATATAAAGAACCCGAAAGAAGCAATAAAAGAAAAAGGTGGGACTTCTCTGGTGGTCCAGCAGTTAAGACTCTGAGTTCCCAATTCAGGGGGTGGGGCCCAGGTTCTATCCCTGGTTGGGGAACTAGATCCCACTTGCCACAACTAAAGATCCCACACGCAACGAAGGTCCCACATAATGCAACTAGGACCCAGCACAGCCAAATAAATAAATAAATATATATATTTTTTAAATCAATAAAGAAAAAGGTAACTATCTCAAGTGAAAAATAAACTACAACAATTAACAAGTGAACATAAGGGAAATGCAAAAAGAAGAATGGGATATTACTCAGCCATGAAAAGGAATGAAATAATGCCATTTGCAGCACCATGGATGGGCCTAGAGATTATTATCATACTACATGAAGTAAATCAGACAGAGAAACACAAATATGATATGATATCATTTATGTGTGGAATCTAAAAAAATGATGTGAATGAACTTATTTACAAAACAGAAATAGACCCACAGACATAGAAAACAAACTTATGGTTACCAAAGGGTAAAGGGGGAGAGGGGGAAGGGATAAATTAGGAGTTGGGGATTAACAGATATACACTGCTATATACAAAATAAATAAATTCAATTTTAAATTTAGTTTTAAATGTTTAAATGTTTTAGATGTATATTTACTAACATGGAAACCTGTAGGTAACAGACCATTATATGCAGTATAATTATGAAAACTGCTATTGAAATAAGTAGGTTATATATGGAGGTCTAGTAATTAGCTTTTTTTTAAACCTCATTAAGTGGTGGGGGTGGGGGTGGAGTAGGCAGGCTCAGCAGTTGCCATGGAAACCCCAACTAGAAGAGGAAAGGAGGGGCTGAGGAAGGGGCAGAGAGGGCCCCAGGGAGCAGGATGTTCTGGGCTCTGTGGTCAGACAGGGAAGGGGGTTCACAGCGGGGACCAGGTGCCCCAGATGTGTTTGCAGAGTGACTAATGCAATTCAGGGTCAGTGGTTAGCGGCATCCTTTACTGCAGCAGCTCAAATTGGGGGAATAATCTTTTCTAGCTCATTGGCTTGTTGCAAACATCTGACAATGTTTATAAAGCCCGTGCGCATTTCTGGGGTTTCCATGGCGACAGGCAGACACACAGCAAGAGAATCACCTGTGTAGGGAGTGGACTTGGTAAAAATGCAGATTCCTGAGGCTCACCTCAGTCCAACGAAGAAAATCTCTTGGTTAGAAAACTGCACATCCTCTCACAATATAACAGCAATCTCTCTTAGCCTTCTGTCGGTTATCTATCCATCCATCTATCTATATGAATACATATGATTTGTTTCACTGTTTATTACTAGCTGAATTATCTTTTTAAATTATTCTCCTGTTGACTGTCATCGTCTAGCCACTCCAATGTGTCCCATGAAAGCAGAAGTCTTTCCATCTTCTTCCTTCCTTTAATTCATGGAAAACCATTGTTATGGATTGAATGGGGTCTCCCCAAGATTCATGTATTGAAGTCCTAACCCCAAGTACCTCAGAATGTGACTGTGTTTGGAGACAGGTTTTCAAAGAGGTGATTAAGTTAAAACGGGGTCATTAGGATGGGTCTTAGTCCAATCTGACTCGTGTCCTTATAAAAAGAGGAGATTAGGACACAGACACACAGAGGGATGACCATGACCATCTATAAGCAGAGAGGCTTCAGAAGAAACCAAGGCTGCTGACACCTTGATCTTTTTTTTTAAAAATATTTATTTATTTATTTATTTGGCAGCACTGGGTCTTAGTTGCAGCACTCGGGATCTTCATTGCTGCCTGTGGGATCTTTAGTTGTGGCATTCAAACTCTTAGTTGCAGCATGTGGGATCCCTGATAAGGGATTGAACCCGGCCCCTCTGCATCGGGAGTGAGGGATCTTAGCCACTGGACCACGAGGGAAGTCTCTCTGACACCTTGATCTTGAGCTGCCAGAATTATGAGAAAATAAATTTCTGTTTGTTAAGACCCCCAGTATGTGGTACTTTGTTATGGCAGCCCTAGCAACCTAACACAATCACCCTTTTTTTTTTTTAAGTTGTGTTTAAAAACCAAGAAACAGTCTGAAAAAAAGTGCATATAATCGATTGGAAAACAATTGCTTAACATATTAGAACCATCAAAAAGTCTACAAATAATAAATGCTGGAGAGGATGTGGAGAAAAGGGAACCCTACTACACTGTTGGTAGGAATGTAAATTGGTACAGCCACTATGGAAAACAGTATGGAGGTTCCTTAAAAAACTAAAAATAGAGATACTATATGATCCAGCAATCCCACTCCTGGGCATATACCCAGAGAAAACTCTAATTTGAAAAGATACACGCACCCCCATGTTCATAGCAGCACTATTTATGATGGCCAAGACATGGAAACAACCTAAATGTCCATCGACAAATGAATGGATAAAGAAGATGTGGTGCATGTATATACAATGGAATATTACTCAGCCTAAAAAAGAATTAAATAATGCCATTTGCAGCATGGATGGACCTAGAGATGATCATACTAAGTAAAGTAAGGCAGACCGAGAAAGACAAATATCATATGATATTGCTTATATGTGGAATCTAAAAAAAACATGATTCAAATGAACTTATTTACAAAGAAGAAACAGGCTCACAGACTTAGAGAACAAACATATGGTTACCAAAGGGTAAGAGTGGCGGGGAGTGATAAATTAGGAATTTGGGATTAACAGATAACCCACTACTATATATAAAACAAATAAAAATTAAGGACCTACTGTATAGCACAGGGAACTCTACTCAATATCTTGTAATAACCTCTAATGGAAAATAATATGAAAAAGGTTAGGTATATACAGGTGTCTATATGTATCACTGCATCACTTTGCTGTACACCTAAAACATTGTAAACCAACTATATTTCAATAAAAAATAAATAAAAGATGAGAATATATATATTAGAAACTCTTTAAACAAAAACATCAGAGACCTCAAAATGAAATCTGGACTTTGGAAACCAACAGGTGAATTTGGACAGAAATGCAAACCTATAAAATGCATCTGTCGCGCTTGGTATTTAGTGAGAATCCCATCCAGTTGTCCCCTGATAGTGTGGGCAGCAGGTCAGAAATCTGTGGCACCGTCCTCCTCACTGGGCCCCCCACTTCCCCTGCAGCCCCTGGGCATCCCACGCTCCCCAGAGGAGCCAGAGGGAGAGTTCTGAGTCCTCAATCAGACCACGCTACCCGGACTTACATCTTTCCCGTGGCCTCCAATGGACTGAGAACGAAATCCCAAGTCCTCACCCTGACAACACCCCAGAGAAGGAATTTGCAAACATCTACAAAATTCATATGCACATTTTCCTTCCAGCCCGGAGGCCATTGATCAGTACTTAATCTAAACCACAAACGCACACAACCTTGAATCTGCAACGACTCCCTGAGTTCATCCAAGAGTCAGAGCAAAATTCGGGGGAAATAACATCTGTGTGATTAGATTGTTCCCTGCACCAGGGCGTTAACCTTATTATTTCTGTAGCAGACACACAACAGAAGTGTGTCAGGAAATCGGCTCGTGAAATTATGGAGAATCCACAAGTGGAACGTTGTAGGGCCGTTAAGAATGCAGAACGGGGCTTCCCTGATGGCGCAGTGGTTAAGAATCTGCTTGTCACTGCAGGGGAAACGGGTTTGAGCCCTGGTCCGGGAAGATCCCACATGCCGCGGGGCAACTAAGCCCGTGCGCCACAACTACTGAGCCTGCGCTCTAGAGCCAGCGAGTCACAACTACTGAAGCCCACGGGCCTAGAGCCCCTGCTCCGCAACAAGAGAAGCCACTGCAATGAGAAGCCCGCGCACCGCAACGAAGAGTAGCCCCCACTCGCTGCAACTAGAGAAAGCCTGCATGCAGCAATGAAGACCCAACGCAGCCAAAAATAAATAAATAAATTGATTGATTGATTAATTAAAAAAAAAAAAGAATGCAGAACGTCTTTGTGCATCAATGCAGGGTCGTCACCAAGACACGGTGTTAAGTGATAAAAGCAAAGTGGCAAACAATGCAATGCCAGCCACACTCTGTGTCTGTGAAAAGAGAAGAGTGTGAACATAAGCATATATGTTGACGCTGATGTATGTACAGAACACTCTGCAGGGAGACCTAGGAACTTGCAATAGGATTTGTCTTGAGAGTAAGGGATGGCAAACTTTTCCTCTAAAGGGCGACTACTCAACTCGAAAGCAGCCACAGAGAGTTGTAAGGAATGGGCACAGCTGTGTTCCAATAATACTTTGTTTACAAACATAGGCAGAGACAGATGTGAGCAGATGGAGGGTTGTTTCCTTCTTTTTTTAAAATTTATTGTATTGAAGTATAGTTGATTTACAATGTTGTGTTAGTTTCTAGTGTACGGCAAAGTGACTCAGTTATATATATATATATATATATATATATACACACACACACACACACATATATATATATACATTATTTTTCATATTCTATTCCATTATGGTGAGAGCAGGATATTGAATATAGTTCCCTGTGCTATACAGTAGGATCTTGTTGTTTATCCATCCTGTATATAATAGTTTGCATCTGCTAATCCCAGCTTCCCACTCCATCCTTCCCCCTACCCGCCACCGCCTTGGCAACCACAAGCCTATTCTCTATGTCTGTGAGTCTGTTTCTGCTTTGTACATAAGTTCATTTGTATCCACTTTTTTAGATTCCACATACAAGTGATATCATATGATATTTGTCTTTCTCTGTCTGACTTACTTCACTTAGTATGATAATCTCTAGTTCCATACATGTTGCTGCAAATGGCATTATTTCCTTCTTTTTTATGGCTGAGTAATATTCCATTGTATGTATGTACCACATCTTCTTTACCCATTCTTCTGTTGATGGACACGTAGGTTGCTTCCATGTCTTGCCTATTCTAAATAGTGCTGCAGTGAACACTTGTGTGCATCTTTTCGAATTAGAGTTTTCTCCGAATATATGCCTGGGCGTGGGATTGCTGGATCATATGGCAACTCTATTTTTAGTTCTTCGAGGAACCTCCCTACTGTTCTCCATAGTGGCTGCACCAATTTACATCCCCACCGACAGTGTAGGACGGTTCTGTAGGGTGGTTTTCTGATCCCTGGTCGAGAGCATGAAAACTGGGGCACTAGCATCAGGACAGAAAGAGAAACTCATCAGCCCTGTTCCCTTCCATGCAATTCATCGAATCCTCCAACAACGCCTACGGGAGAGGAACTGTTTTTATCCTCAATACACAGCGCTGGAAACCACTATTAAGAAAATTGCACAAGAACCCAGCTGGGAAGTGGAAGAGCCAAAACGCACACCCACACCGTTACTCCACAGCCTGATGCAGCCACGTGTTACTACCCCACCGCTACCCAGCAAGGGCTGGCTGCCCGAGGCCCACGGAAGCCAGCACTATGACACCAGCTTTTGAGAAGAGAAAGAGCTTTACTGCGAGGTCCACCAGTCAGGAGACAGGAGGCAAGACTCCCCTTCTGTCTCCCCAGTCCAGGGTTGAAGTGAAATTTAAGGGGTTCAGGGAATTTCAAACGTGGAAGATGATTGGCTTCATCTCAAATCAGTCCATACAAGCTACTCAAGCTACTGGAAGTCACGTTTTCCTTATTGAAGGACCTCTCACTTTGGAAAGGGCTCTGGTTGCAACGGTTCTATTCTTCGAGTTCTGTAGACTGAAGATTCTTGGTTCTGGGGTAAACCTGAGGACGCGGGTTCCCGTCTTGCACACGTGCAGGGTTGTCTGTAAAGTAACTCCAGGTCTGATCAGTCAACAGCCTGTTTTAAGGGAGCAAAACCAGCTAAAGCTGCTCAATGTTTCAGGTGTCATCCCATCACCTTGAGGGAGGCACTGTGTTTCTTCTCTCTTTGATGCATTTCAGAGGGAACTGAAGCACAGAGAGGTTGAGTAAGCTTCTCCTGGATGCACAGCTCAGGTCTCACTTTAAAACCCATTTATGTCGACAGACAAGGTCTATTTATATCCTCAGGTGTCTTGAGGGTCTCCCGATCCCCCATCTCCACTGACCCTCCCCTCCTCAGTCCTTCCACCAATGTGCAGCTGGGGCTGGACAAACACAGGCTCACTCCATCTGTTCAGCACCATCCCAGAGTTATAAAGAGGCCACTGGGGGCTTCCCTGGTGGTGCAGGGGTTGAGAATCCGCCTGCCAATGCAGGAGACACGGGTTCGAGCCCTGGTCCAGGAAGATCCCACATGCCGTGGAGTAATGAAGCCTATGAGCCACAATTACTGAGCCTGTACTCTAGAGCCCACAAGCCACAACTACTGAGCCCGTGCACCACAACTACTGAGCCTGCGCTCTAGAGCCCACGAGCCACAACTACTGAGCCTGCGTGCCACAACTACTGAAGCCCGCATGCCTAGACCCTGTGCTACACAACAGGAGAAGCCACCACAATGAGAAGCCTGCGCACCATGATGAAGAGCAGCCCCCGCACACCTCAACTAGAGAAAGCCGGTGCATAGCAACGAAGACCCAATGCAGCCAAAAAAAAATAAAATAAATAAATAAATAAATATTTTTTTAAAGAGGCCACTGGACTACAAAGGCCTCATCACCCCTGACTTCTTTCTGTCCTTCCCTTTTCATCTTCTCCGTCACCACAACCTGTGGGCACTCCTTCCGAACACCTCAAGTCCATCTCTCTCCGTGACAGGGCCACCACCTCTCCCTCTGATGAGTAGAGCAGCCTCCTCGTTGATCACTCTGCTCCCGTGCCACCCCTAAGCTATTTTCTTTGTAAAAATCTTCCTACAGGGCTTCCCTGGTGGCGCAGTGGTTGAGAGTCCGCCTGCCGATGCAGGGGATACGGGTTCGTGCCCCGGTCCGGGAAGATCCCACATGCCGCGGAGCGGCTGGGCCCGTGAGCCATGCCGCGGAGCCTGCGCGTCCGGAGCCTGTGCTCCGCAACGGGAGAGGCCACAACAGTGAGAGGCCCGCGTACCACAAAAAAAAAAAAAAAAAAAAAAACTTCCTACATTTTCACCTAACCCAAGGAATCAAAATATTACCACTTCAAAACGTAATCCACATTACAATGATAAATAACATGTTATATCCTCTGATTTCTTCTACGTTTGTCTCGTGTGTGTTTCACAGTTATGGCATTGCTCCATTTGAAAGTTAAATCTGACCAGATACACTTGACGTGTATCAAGATTTCATACGATCTACGGTTGCGAGAGAGGTTTTCGAGCAGCCGCATTGTCCACACACACCTTGAAAACTTCTCCGGTTTCAGAATTGAAGTTACGCTCGTTAAAATGAATCGAATGCAAAAATCCCGTCCTGTGTGTTGCCGAGCTGCATCTCATGGTGGAGATGGGCCATGTCACGGTGCGGAAGGGCCACCGGTTGTACGTGAAGGACACTGGAGTCCCATCCAGCTTTTGGCGATTCTGAGTGTAGGGCTGCTCTAAACCTTTGCATTCACGTTTTTCTCAATGTTAGTCCTTTTTTGTAGATCAAATAGCTCAGAGTGGGAAAGCTGGGTGGAAAGGTAAGTGTGCGTTTAATTATAAAAGACGGTCAAACCGTTCTCCTAGTGGATGTGCCGTTCTGCGTCCCCCCAGCAGTGGTGAGAGTCGCAGCTACCCCACATCCCTGCAGCCCTTGGTATGGTCAGGGATCCTCCTGTAGCTTCCAGTGGCTGTGGGGTGTCTCAGTGCATTGAATTCCAATCCTCCCCAGAGCAGTGATTCAAACCCGTTTCAAGAGTGCTTCCCTAGATCCTCCTTGGTGAACTATCTGTTCAAGTTTCCTTTTTTTTTAAATACTAGTTATTTTATTGTATGCTGCTGCCAGTGTATATAAAATAATGACCCTTGTGAAACAGAAGTTCGTGAAAATTCAGAGAGGTAGATGTTGAGGACTGACAGAAGTACATAAAAGTTTCTATAGTGTGGCAGGTGTTGTAGAGATAGGCTTTGGTACAGACTTCAGATTTAGGTCTCCTTTGAGTATTCACTAGTTCATGAAAAGTGGTTTAGAAAACCTTGCGAAGATTCCTTTTACTACAAAAAAGGAACAGACTTTCTGGGGTCTGACAAGTCTCCTTTTTAAATTTTTATTTTTTTAATAAAAATTGTATATATTTAGGGACTTCCCTGGTGGTCCAGTGGTTAAGACTTGGTGCTTCCACTGCAGGGGGCCTGGGTTCGATCCCTGGTAGGGGAACTAAGATTCCACAAGCCACGTGGCACGGCCACCAAAAAAAATTGTATATTTAAGGTGTACAACATGATTTGATGCACACATTCATAGTGAAATGATTACTGCAATCAAACTAAATAGCATACCTTCTCACATAGTTACCATTGTTTGTGTGATGAGAGCTCCTGAAATCTACTCTCTCAGCAAATGTCCAGTATTCAGTACAGTATTTCTGTTTTATTTATTTTTTATTGAAATATAGTTGATTTGCAATGTTGTGCTATTTCAGGTGTCCAGCAGAGTGATTCAGTTTTATATATATATATATATATATATATTTATATATATATATATATACACACACACACACATACATATGTATATATTCTTTTTCAGATTCTTTTCCCATATAGGTTATTAAAAAATGTTGAATATAGTTCCCTGTGCTATACCATTTGTCCTTGTTGTTTATCTATTTTATATATAGTAGTGTGTGTATGTTACTCCCAAATTCCTAATTTATCCCTTGTCCCATCTTTCCCCTTTGGTAACCATAAGTTTGTTCTCTATGTCTGTGAGTCTGTTTCTGTTTTATAAATAAGGTCATTTGTATCATTTTTTTAGATTCCACGTGTAAGTGATATCATATGATATTTGTCTTTCTCTGTCTGGCTTACTTCACTCAGTATGACAATCTCTAGGTCCATCCATGTTGCTGTAAATGGCATTATTTCATTCTTTTTCATGGCTGAGTAGTACTCCACTGTATATATGTACCACATCTTGTTTATCAATTCCTCTGCCGATGGACACTTAGGTTGCTTCCATGTCTCAATACAGTATTATTAACCACAGTCACTGTGCTGGACACTAGATCTCCAAGCTCCCTCATCCCTCATAACTGCAATGTGTCCCCTTTGACCATCATCTCCCCATTTCCCTACCTCCCCACCCTGGTAACCACCATTCTACTCTCTGCTTCTATGGATTTGAGTTTTTCAGATTCCACATATGTGAGGTGGTGCATTTTTTTCTTTCTGTGTCTGGCTTATGTCACCTAGCATAATGTCCTCTGGGTTCACCCATGTTGTTTCAAATGGAAGGATCTCTTTCCTTTTTTACGGCTGAGTCATATTGCATCATATCTATATCCCACAATTTCTGTATCCATTCATCTTTCTATAGACACATAGCCTGTTCAGGTCTTTTACCTGTTCTCTGACTGAATCATTTGTCTTTATCCAGAGTTGTTTTAGTTCCTATCCCTTCATCAATTTTATGAGTAATGAAATGGAAGCACAGAGAGGTTAAGTGACTTGCCCAAGAATGCACAGCTGATCACTGAAAGAGCCAGAAAACAGGAACCCAGGCCACCTGATTGGTGGAAAGGACAGCAGAGAGACCCTCACCCCCCTGGACTGATCTTTTCAAACATACGGTCATTCTGTGTTCTGAAAAACAGCTCCAGGCAATATCCTGGAATAGGATTGTTTGAGGATCTCCAAGTGACCTGGCTTGTACCCACCTCAGGGCCTTTGCACCTGCTGTGCCCTCAGCCAGGGAAGTCCTTCCGCAGACTTTCTCCTTCTCATCATTCAGGTCTCAGCTCCCACATCATTGCCTCAGAGGGCCGTTTCCAGAGTTGCTCTCTGAAATTGTAGCGTTGGTTTGTTCATTTTCTTACTGTCTCCTCCTTCTAGGAGGGTTTAAGTTCCATGAGGCCAGGTGGCTTCTCTGTGCTGAGTCAGGCTTCTGCCTCATTTCTCAGCAATCCTTTCTGTGCCCTGGAACATTTTTTACTTCTTCAAACGTACCACATTCGCTCAAGATTCTACCTAGCAGAAGGGACAAGTGACACGTACTTGTTGAATGAAGTAACGAAAATAGCAAACGTGAAATCTGGGAATGAACTGTTTTTGACAAATTGGTAACCAACAGATTAGCATCACAGAAATTGTCTTCTCCAGAGAAAACACATGCTGTTTTTGCTCCAGTTCTGCTCCTTCTCTGGTTTCAGAAGAAATCCCCTGTATGACATCACATTATTGAGAAGGGTCCCTCCAGACCCCAGCAACGAGACAGGGGGCAGGAGCCAGCCCCCAGGGTGGGCCCCTGTAACCCTGGCCAGCGGTGGTCCATGGCCTTGTGAAGTAAAACTGACAATACTGCCACCACTCCTGTCTTTCCCTGAAATTCCCCTGAGTGGAGGTGGGACTTGTGAATACAGTGACACCTCACTCCTGATCATGTTATGTTCCACAGAAGAAGGGAGATGACCCTGGGGGGGCCTGACCTAATCAGGTGAGGCCTTTCTGAGCAGAGTGTTTCCTCGGGCTGGTCACCTGGTCGCAGAGGAAACCAGAGAGACACACTCCTGGTGGCCTAGAAGGGAAAGAAGCGGCTGCCGCGGTGTTATTTCCCACAGGAGGCATGTGGGAGGGGGCTGGGTGTAGCCCCTGGGAGCTCAATGCAATCCTCCACTGACAGCCAGAGAGAAAGCAGGGGTCTCAGCCACACAACTACAGGGAGCAAATTCTGCCAACAGGCAGTCTCGCTGTGTGTGTGTGCATGTGTGTCTGTGTGTGTCTGTGTGTACTTGTGTGCATGTGTCTATATGTGTCTTGTGTGTCTGTGTGTATCTGTGTGTGTGTGTCTGTGTGTGTGTGTGTCTGTGCGTGTGTCTGTCTGTATGTGTCTGTGTGTGTCTGTATGTGCCTGTGTGTGTGTCTTTGTGTCTGTGTGTGTCTGTGTGTGTGTCTTTGTGTCTGTGTGTGTCTGTGTGTCTGTCTGTATGTGTGTGTGTATCTGTATGTGCCTGTGTGTGTGTCTTTGTGTCTGTGTGTGTCTGTGTGTATCTGTGTGTCTGTGTCTGTGTGTCTGTGCGTGTGTCTGTATGTGTGTGTGTGTGTGTCTGTATGTGCCTGTGTGTGTGTCTTTGTGTCTGTGTGTCTGTGTGTGTGTCTGTGTGTGTGTGTGCGTGCTTGGAGCAGGGCCCTGAGCCCCCGACAAGACCACAGCCCTGGATAATACCTTGACTTCAGCCTGGTGAGACCCTAAGCAGAAGACCCAGCTAACCTTAACCTGAATCCCTGACCAGGGGACTTTAAGCTGCTGAGTTTGTGATGATTTGTGACACAGCAACAGAAAACTACCTTCTGCTGGCACGTGCTGGGCCCAAGGAACATGCACCAGGATGGAGATGGGTGGTCCAGTGGGTCTGGGACCGTAGTCCCCTCACCCCCAGACCGTCATGATGAAGGCTCTAGTTTGTGAGTTAGAATGAACATTTGGGGGCCATTGAGCAAAGCGTTTAGTGTGGGGACCAGCCTGGTGTCACACACACCTGGTCCACAGCCTAGCTGTGCTCCTTCTGGCTGGCGTGAGAACCTCTCTGACCTCAAGCTATTCCTTCGTAAAGTGGGGGTAAATTCGGGGCTTTCCCTATGGATTCTTGGAATTAAATGACTTGATCCATTTCCAAAGCACCTGTGCACATGCCACAAGCGTTATCACCTGAATTCACCATATCCAAACCCTGCATTCATGCGTCTATAAACGTGTTTATAAGGGCACATGCAACGTATTGTTAAATGTCACACACACACACACGCGCGCGCGCGCACGCACCACAGCAAGACTCTCAAACAAATGGAAACCCTCCTCGTTCTAATTCATATATCAGTGGAATTTGTTCAGTAAGCATTTAACGGACACCCACTGGCTTCAAGGCACCATGAAGGGTCCATAGGGCAGAAAAACGACTTCCTTTGCAAAATAAAGTCGCGAAAAGACCAATTCTAAAATCATAGAGGAAAAACTGCTTAGAAACAGAATGTGGTGAGAATGATTTGCCAAACAGATGGTTAGTATTAAAGCTTTCTTTCGTGTTTTGGAAAGGGCTGTCTCCACCATGCCGTCTGTACCGGGCTGGGTCCAAGAGAGCCGTTCCCATCCTTAGTTCCACGGATGTATATCCTGCTTGGAACTCAGCCTGGCCTTGAGCTCAGTGGAAAGTCCATGGGATTCTGGAGAGATGAGGGTCCACCCTGGCCACTTGGCCGCGTGTGAAAATTCTAACAGCTCCTTCCCATCTGTCTGCATTCATGGGGGCCGGTTCCTGAGGGAAGTGACTGAGGCTCTCAGCTTGGGTATAAAATTTAAGTGTGGGGGTGACAGGAGTGCAAACATCTCAGTAATCAAGAGAGATAATACTTTAATGCAACGTGTCCTTAAATTTTCAAAATTGGACTTCCCTGGTGGCACAGTGGTTAAGAATCCGCCTGCCAATGCAGGGGACACGGGTTCGAGCCCTGGCCCGGGAAGATCCCACGTGCCGCGGTGCAACTAAGCCCGTGCGCCACAACTACTGAGCCCACGTGCCGCAACTACTGAAACCCACGTGACTAGAGCCCGTGCTCCACAACAGGAGAAGCCACCACAATGAGAAGCACATACACCGCCATGAAAAGTAGCCCCCACTCACCGCAACTAGAGAAAGCCCGTGCGCAGCAACGAAGACCCAACGCAGCCAAATAAATAAATAAAATTTCAAAGTTCATCGGAAAAAAATCAATGATGAACAAAATATCAACATTTTCACTCAAGACAGGATCTCACAGGGTCGAGACTAGGGTGAGGTGAGTCCTGCAAAGCTCAGGGTCCTATCCTGTCTGGAGTAAATATTTTGGTGTTGTATGCATCATGGGTTTCTGGCATTTTTATTTTTAAAAATATTGCATCGGTCTTCCCTGGTGGTGCAGTGGTTGAGAGTCCGCCTGCCGATGCAGGGGGCGCGGGTTCGTGCCCCGATCCGGGAAGATCCCACATGCCGCGGAGCGGCTGGGCCCATAAGCCGTGGCCGCTGAGCCTGCGCGTCCGAAGCCTGTGCTCCGCAACGGGAGAGGCCGCAACAGTGAGAGGCCCGCGTACCGCAAAAAAATAAATAAATAAATAAATAATATTGCATCAAAATATTACCCTGATCCTACCGTATGGCACAGGGAACTATATTCAATATCCTGTGATAAACCATAATGGGGAAAAATATGAAAAAGAATATATATATGTATAACTAAATCGCTTTGTTGCACAGCAGAAATTAACACAACATTGTAAATCAACTATACTTCAATAAAATTAAAAAATATATATATATATAAAATATTACCTTGAATATTGAGGTTTTCTGCTTTCTGTTAAATTTTACACCTGAGGTGAATGCCTCACCGTAATCACTCTTTCAACATCTCAGATCTTTTCTCCGTCCACACTGCAAACACCCTAGTTCTTTCTCTCATTGTATGTGGTTTGCACAAGTACAGCAAACTCCTAACCACCCCCTCTGTGTCCCAGTCTTGTCCATCTCGTGAAGTGTCGACGCCACTTCCCGAGCTGCCCAAGTTATAATTCAGGATTAATTCCTCTTCCATCCCTTTTCCCCAAAGTGTGCATCCCACCCATCCATGAGTCCTGTGTTGCCAAGAATAGGGGACCAACTGCACTGGTGTGATGTCATTTCAGATGGTTCGGCTTTAAAAACAATTACATTCCATCATAAAATGCTATATACCCTTGTCAACTCTTTCCATTCCATTGCAGAGGAAGTTCCTCTTAGGTGCTGGTGTGCCTTCAGCCTCTCCAGAGCACTTGCTAATTACTTTCTTAAAAAGGACAAAAACTGTAATTCGAAAGAATACATGCACCCCTATGTTCATAGCAGCACTGTTCAGAATAGCCGAAACATGGAAACAACCTAAATGTCCATCAACAGAGGAATGGATAAAGACGATGTGGTACATATATACAGTGGAATATTACTCGGCCATAAAAAAGAATGAGATAATACCATTTGCAGCAACGTGGATGGACCTAGAGATTATCATACTAAGTGAAGTAGCCAGAAAGGGAAAGACAAATATCATATGATACCACTTATATGTGGAATCTAAAATATGACACAAATGAACCTATCTACAGAGCAGAAACAGACTCAGAGACATAGAAAACAGACTTGTGGTTGCCAAGGGGGAGGTCTGGATTGGGAGTTTGGGATTAGCAGATGCACTCTAGTATACATAGGATGGATAAACAACAAGGTCCTACTGTATAGCACAAGGAACTATATTCAACATACTGGGATAAACCATAGTGGAAAAGAATATGAAGAAGAATGTCTATATGTGTATAAGTGAGTCACTTTGCTGTGCAGCAGAAATTAGCACAACATTGTAAATCAACTATATGTCAATAGAATTTAAAAAATAGAAATAAAACTAAGGACACTCAGGCCGGGGAGAAGGAGGGGTATGGAATTCAGGAATCTAAAAAAAAAAAAAAAAAAGTGGTCATGAAGAACCTAGGGGCAGGACGGAAATAAAGACGCAGACCTACTAGAGAATGGACTTGAGGACACGGGGAGGGGGAAGGGTAAGCTGGGACAAAGTGAGAGAGTGGCATGGACATATATACACTACCAAATGTAAAACTGATAGCTAGTGGGAAGCAGCCGCATAGCACAGGGAGATCAGTTCTGTGCTTTGTGACCACCTAGAGGGGTGGGATAGGGAGGGTGGGAGGGAGGCAGACGCAAGAGGGGAGAGATATGGGGATATATGTATATGTATAGCTGATTCACTTTGTTGTAAAGCAGAAACTAACACACCACTGTAAAGCAATTATACTCCAATAAAGATGTTAAAAAAAAAAAAAGGACAGCTTCGCTCAGATCCTTGGCAGGCCTCAGCGTCTGGCCCAGGGCTCCTCAGCCTGGCACTGCAGACATGTGGGGCTGGATGATTACCGTGGTGGGAGCCGGCTTCGTGCACTGTAGGATGTCGAGCAGCCTCCCTGGTCTCTACCCACCAGGTGCCAGCAGTGTGTCCCCCTCATGTTGTGACAACCAAAAACGTCTCCAGGCATTGCCAGGTGTCCCCTAGTGGGCAAAGTCACCCCTGATTGAGAACCACTGGTTTAGCCACACTTATTCACACTTTTGTTTTCAGTGTATTTCCTTTTAAAAAATTTTTTAATTTTTTAGAGTAGTCTTAGGGTCACAGCAAAATTGAGCAAAGTTGCAAAGAGTTCCCATACACCCCCTGACCCATACATGCCTACTCCCCCCATTGTCGACTTTCCCCACCAAAATGGGCCATTGGTTACAAGAGAAGAACTTGCACTGACACATTGTTATCACCCAGAGTCTACAGTTTGTATCACCATTCATTGTATCATTGTACATTGTGTGGGTTTGGACAAATGTATATTGACATATACCCACCATTATAGCATCACACACGGTATTTTCATGGCCCTAAAATTCCTCTGTGCTCTACCTGTTCCTCCCTCCGCCCCAGCCCAGTTTGAAAGGTTTGAAAATAGACAAAAGTAGACAAAATAGCAAAATTTTTTCTGTTACACTCATCGTTTCAACACTGACCAACTCATACCCCCAGCATGCTGTAACCACCAGAATTATTTTCAAAGCAAATTCCAGACATGATGCCATTTCATCCATACAGAGTTCAGTATCTGTTTCCTAAAGAGAAAGCCTCTTGTATAAAGCTGATTTATTTTATTTTTCATAAAGAGCTGACTTTTGAACGCACACAGAGCCTACCCCCTCGAAGTCACCTGATATTGTCCGTTGCAAAGAACGAGGGGGAAAGAATGGCGTATGTGAGCATTACTTAGATCGAAGCTATATTACACACAAGCAAAATTCTGCATTACTTGGGATTTACACACTAGATATAGTACAGCCTGGTTCTAAAAGCGTGATCATTCCCTGTGTGCCAGGAGCCGTGCTGAGCATTGAGGGGAAAATATAGGACATACTCCCTGTCCTTGAGATGCTCACAATCTGATTGATAAACACTGAATGCAACACATGGGATGTGGGGCAAACGTGTTATGCATCCCATGCTCTGCACGGCTGAACAATAATAAAATAAGAATCAGCAGCGGCAGCGGGAACAGCTGGGCTTCATTGAGACCTCACTACCTCAAGCACCCAGAATGCAGGGCAAAAACAAAGCAGGAAAATTAGAGAAAAGTGGGTGGGAAATGGGATCTAGGGGTGTACTTTGGAGAACAATGGCTAGCTTTCAGGTGTTTCCATGGTTTGGATAGGGCGACTCTAGAATCTTGACCGCGCTGGTCTGAACCCAAGAATAACTAACCGTTCCTTTCCTTAGATAGAGAGCAATGCAAAAATTACAAAGATTCCTTGGGAACCAGCTGGGCTATTTCATTCAGCAGAAAGTTCTATGGGAGACAATAGGGGGTCTCCTCAGGCTGCCAATCGACCCTTGTTTCTAAAATGACTGCTTCTCCCCTCTCCCAAAAGCATCCTACACACAGCTGTCTTTAGGGTCACTTGCCAAAAAGCTTATTTATTTCATCAAGATTTTTACTTGTCAAAGACTAGAAACAACCCAGGCATGCATCCATGGGGGATAATAATAATTCATAATAACATTATGTTTTAATTATTTCTGGTTTAGTCCATAAAATGGAATACTACACTATTCTTTTCCCTTATAGGTTATTACAAGATATTGAGTGTAGTTCCCTGTGTTATACAGTAGGTCCTTTTTGGTTATCTGTTTTATATATAGTAGTGTGTATCTGTTAATCCCAAACTCCTAATTTATCCCTCCTTTCCCCTTTGCCCTTTGGTAACCATAACTTTGTTTTCTATGTCTATGAGTCTGTTTCTGTTTTGTAAATAAATTCATTTGTGTCGCATTTTAGATTCCACATATAAGTGATATCATATGATATTTGTCTTTGACTTACTTCACTTAGTATGATAATCTCTAGGTCCATTCATGTTGTTGCAAATGGCGTTATTTCATTCTTCTTATGGCTGAGTAGTATTCCACGGTATATATGTACCACATCTTCTTTATCCATTCATCTGTCAATGGACATTTAGTTTGTTTCCATGTCTTGGTTATTGTAAACAGTGCTGCAGTGAACATTGGGGTGCATGTATCTTTTTGAATTACAGTTTTCTTCTTTTCCAGATATATGCCCAGGAGTGGGATTACATGATCATATGGCAGCTCTATTTTTAGTTTTTTAAGGAAATTCCATACTGTTTTCCACAATGTCTGGACCAATTTACATTACCACCAACAGTGTAAGAGGGTTCATTTTTCTCCACACCCTCCAGAAGAAAGTCTTTTCACGACCTATCTTTTTGAATCTATGAATGTTTTTATCTATTCAAAAAAATGAATGAAATTCGGTTTTAAATTAAAATAAGTAATATTAAAAGTAAATTAAAACGGAGACACCGGCCCTTTTTCCCCAGCAGCCCCTACCATCTTCATCATGTTGATAGTTCACCATGGGAGGCCAGTGGCACTTTCTGACCCTCCATTTTGCCCAACTTTGACACAGTCAGCAGAACGAGAACTACCCTCACTTAACGAGTGTCCTTTCTTCCCCCTCCCAGGTGTGTTATTGGCTTCAAGGAAAAGACCGGCAGCCTGGGGCCAAGAGAATCCAGGGGCGAGTTCCCGGTGAGACAACTGTCCCGTGCATCACCTCCAAGGCCTCCCACATCCTATACAGGTCGTGGAGAGGACCCGTAGGGACAGGTGAAAGGTGGGCGTCCATGTCTGGTGCATTTACAGAATGAGAAGGGGAGGAGAATGGGCAAGAAGTCTTCAGAGGGACTTCCCTGCTGGTCCAGTGGTTAAGACTCCGCGCTCCCAAAGCAGGGGGCCCGGATTCCATCCCTGGTAGGGGCACTAAGATCCCACATGCCTAATGGCACAGCCAAAAAAAAAAAAACTGAAGAAGGCTTCAGAGGGGACCTGGGGTCAGACTGTGCATCATATATAAGCACTGTGAACAATCTACTCCTCCCCCGAGGAGAGTAGCATTCTGAACAGGAAAGCTGCATCTCAGACCTGCCTTTTAGGAAGATTACTTGGGCTGCCCGAACGGATTGGCTGGGGTGATAAGCCCCAGATTTCTCTCCTTCCCATTCCACATCTATATTTTCCCCCATATTAACCTTATGGCCTATGTGATTCCCTCCTTAACTTTTTTTTTTTAATTTTAATGGACCCCCTGCTTCTTCAAATTGAAATAGTCTCAGTGAAGATAACTTTTTTAAATTGAAGTATAGTTGATTTACAATATTGTGCTAGTTTCAGGTGTGCAACTAAGTGATTTGGTTATACATGTATATGTATATATCTATACTCTTTTTTATTTCTTTCCATTATAATTTATTACAAGATATTGAATATAGTTCCCTGTGCTATTCAGTAAATCCTTGTTGTTTATCTGTTTTATATACGTACTGTGTATATGTTAATCCCAAACTCCTAATTTATCCCTCTTCCCCAATAGTTTCTTTTTAATGTTATTTTATTTTTTATAATGTTATTTTTATGTAATGTTATGTATGTTATGTAATGTTATGTAATGTTTACGTATTTTTATGTAATGTTATTTATTTAACAGCAGGTTCTTATTAATTATCTATTTTATACATATTAGTGTATATATGTCAATCCCAATCTCCCAATTCATCCCACCACCACCCCCCCTCCCACTTTCCCCCTTTGGTGTCCACAGTTTTTTCTTCTACATCTGTGTCTCTATTTCTGCCTTGCAAACCTGTTCATCTGTACCATTTTTCTAGATTCCACATATATGCGTTAATATACAATATTTGTTTTTCTCTTTCTGACTTACTTCATTCTGTATGACAGTCTCTAGGTCCATCGGCGTCTCTACAAATGACCCAGTTTCATTCCTTTTAATGGCTGAGGAATATTCCATTGTATATATGTACCACAACTTCTTTATCCATTCGTCTGTTGATGGGCGTTTAGGTTGCTTCCATGACCTGGCTATTGTAAATGGTGCTGCAATGAACATTGGGGTGCATGTATCTTTTTTTTTTTTTTTTTTTTTGCTCTATGCGGGCCTCTCACTGTGTGGCCTCTCCCACTGCAGAGCACAGGCTCCGGACGCACAGACTCAGCGGCCATGGCTCACGGGCCCAGCCGTTCCGCGGCATGTGGGATCCTCCCGGACCGGGGCGCGAACCCGTGTCCCTTGCATCGGCAGGCGGACTCCCAACCACTACGCCACCAGGGAAGCCCCTCATGTATCTTTTTGAATTATGGTTTTCTCTGGGTATATGCCCAGTAGTGGGATTACAGGGTCATATGGTAATTCTGTTTTTAGTTTTTTAAGGAACCTCCATACTGTTCTCCATAGTGGCTGTATCACCAACAGTGCAGGAGGGTTCCCTTTTATCCACACCCTCTCTAGCATTTATTGTTTGTAGATTTTCTGATGATGCCCATTCTAACCGATGTGAGGTGATACCTCATCGTAGTTTTGATTTGCATTTCTCTTATAATTAGTGATGTTGAGCAGCTTTTCATGTGCCTCTTGGCCATCAATATGTCTTCTTTGGAGAAATGTCTATTTAGATCTTCTGCCCATTTTTTGATTGGGTTGCTTGTTTTTTTTTAATGTTGAGCTGCATAAGCTGTTTATATATTTTGGAGATTAATCCTTTGTCCATTGATTCGTTTGCAAATATTTTCTCCCATTCTGAGGGTTTTCTTTTCATCTTGTTTATAGTTTCCTTTGCTTTGCAAAAGCTTTTAAATTTCATTAGGTCCCATTTGTTTATTTTTGTTTTTATATCCATTACTCTAGGAGGTGTTTATCCCTCCCCCCCAATAGTTTTTATACAGTGATGTATGTCCATTATTTCTCAATACACCTGAAAAAAATAATTTAAAATAATAATAAATAAAGATAATTTTACTATTCAGCCATAAAAAAGAATGAAATAATGCCATCTGCAACGACACGGATGGACCTAGAGATTATCATATTAAGTGAAGTAAGACAGACAAAGATAAATATCATATGATATCACTTATATGTGGGATCTTAAAAAATGATACAAATGAACTTATCTATGAAACAGAAAGAGATTCACAGACATAGAGAACAGACTTGTGGTTGCCAAGGGGGAAGGGAGG
The DNA here is from genome assembly GCF_949987515.2 of Delphinus delphis. NCBI lineage: Eukaryota > Metazoa > Chordata > Mammalia > Artiodactyla > Delphinidae > Delphinus > Delphinus delphis. Next base: position 1,957,068 of record NC_082702.1, on the reverse strand, counting down.
TGGAGGAGGGAAGGATTTGGAGTTTGGGATTAGCAGATGCAAACTACTATGTATAGGATGGATAAACAACAAGGTCCTACTGTACAGCACAGAGAACTATATTCAATATCCTGGGATAAACCATCACGGAAAAGAATATGAAAAGGAATGTATATATAAGTATAACAGAATCAGTTAGCTGTACACCTGAAACTAACACAACATTGTAAATCAACTATAGTCCAATAAAATAATTTTTTTAAAAATAAGGGTAATTTTATATTCACCCTTGGAAATGATCAGTGAGAGATTGCTCTGACGGGATTCGATGCTCCCTCTAGATTGAGGGAGCAGCACGTGCAAAGGCCCTGGGGTAGGAACATATGTGGTCTGTCCAGGGAGCAGCAGGAAGGCTGGTGCAGGTGGAATCAAGGAGGTGAAAAGAGTGGTGAGACATGGGGAGGGCGTGGACGTGGGCCACGGCAAGGAGAGGGGCCGCTGCCCTTCGTGAAACAAGAAATTTGGGTGGGTTTCTAGCAGGGGAATAACATCAGTTTTGCATTTACGCAGGAGCCCTCTGGCTATGTCATGGAGGTGAAGCTGCAGAGCAGAAGCCAGAAGACTTGTGGGGTCACCGCCCCGCCCCTCCCCTGGCTCCCACCTCACCAGCATTCTTCTCACATGTAACTTCCTTTGGTCTCGGAAGAAGGTACAGGTTTGAACTAAAGCGTCCGCTCAGCCCTCAGAAGAAACGTGTTTCCATGAGGCTGCACCATGGTCCTCAACCAGGGTGGCTGTGCCCCCAGGAAACATTTGGAAATATCTGGAGACACTTTTGGTTGTCACGATGGGGGCGGGGGGAGGAGTTCTGCTGGCATCTGGTGGGTAGAAACCAGGGATGCTGCTCAACACCCTACAGTGCATGGGACGGGCTGCCGCAGCAGGGAAAGGTTCCGTTCAGAATGGCAACAGTGCCCAGGTCGGGACGGGCTGCCGCAGCAGGGAAAGGTTCCGTTCAGAATGGCAATAGTGCCCAGGCCGAGGGTCTCCTTGCCCTTTATTTGAGGTTCGTGTGTGTGCATGTGTGCCTCTGTGTGCGTGTGTGTGATGACATTGTCCATATATACCTTACATGGAATGTCTGCATCCCAGCTCCACCAACTGGCTGTGTGCCCTTAGGCCAGTTACTTAACTCTCTGGGGCTGGGTCGCCACATTTTAAAATCAGGGATCATCAAATTACCTGCCTCACATGGTTGTTGGGAAGTGTAGTTAATATGGAAAGTGCTTGTAAACAGGCCCTGGCCCAGAGAGGGTATTCAACAAGTGGCAATCATTAGTTACCATCACTTTTCTCAATATTGATGTAGTCAGGAGATAGGTGTTACTAGCCTGGCTCTAAGGATGCTGGGTATCTTGTAGTGTCCTACTTGGTAGGACAGGGGCAACCATGCGTCCCACTAGGGGGAGGACTTGCGGCCAGACCACCATGGGGGTGGGGGGATCCTGACCCTCCTGGGAAGATGGATCATATGACATGTAGTCTAAGGAGAGCACGGCAGTCAACAGCTGAGGCTCAGGAATTAGCGCTTCTATCTTAAATCCAGGTTCTGCTCCACCCTGGCATTTGGACCTCCAATAACAAGTTAACTCCTCTGTGCCTCAGTTTCCCCATGGGGAATGAAGGCCTATCCTAGTATCAACCCACTAGAGCTGCTATAAAGATCAAAGTGAGGGACTTCCCTGGTGGTCCAGCGGTTAAGAATCTGAGCTCCCAGTGCAGGGGGCCCGGGTTCGATCCCTGGTTAGGGAACTAGGTCCTGCATGCCACAAGGAAAACCCAGCGCAGCCAAATAAATAAATAAATATTATTTTAAAAAATCAAAGTGAGTGGGAGGGGTGGTGTCTGCCAGCCCTTGGGCCTCAGGATGGACCCACTGGCAAAGAAGCTCTTTAAAGGAGTTTTAGTAGCTGAACTTGTAGACATTTTTTGGAGCATATTTTTTTTAAAAAGATGAACACAAGGCAAGATTTCAGGCAAAACACGAGCAAGAAATTCCCCTTCATCTTGGAAGTTTATTACAAATCCAGTGAACACTCTGGAATGTATGGGATCAGAGAGCAAGATCCAGAAAAGTGGCTGAACAGCAAAAATTAGGAACTTGCCATCGATTAAAGTTTCATATTTCATAGTATCAGGCAAGAATAAAATTCCAAAGTTGACATGAATATTTAAAGTTAAATGTAAACTTTAAGTCAAAGGGGGGGTTTTTAAATTTAATTTAATTTATTTTTTGGCCACACAGCCTGTGGGATCTTAGTTCCCCGACCAGGGAAGGAACCCGCATCCCCTGCATTGGAAGTGAGGGGTCTTTTTTTTTTTAATTTATTTATTGGCTGCGTTGGGTCTTCGTTGCTGCATGGGGACTTTCTCTAGTTGCGGTGAGCAGGGGCTACTCTTGGTTGCCGTGCACAGGCTTCTCATTGAGGTGGCTTCTCTTGTTGCAGAGCATGGGATCTAGGCACTCGGGCTTCAGTAGTTGCAGCACATGGGCTCAGTAGTTGTGGCTCACGGGCTTCAGTAGTTGTGGCTCGTGGGCTTCAGTAGTTGTGGCATGCAGGCTCTAGAGCACAGGCTCAGTAGCTATGGTGCACGGGCCTAGCTGCTCCACGGCATGTGGGATCTTCCCAGACCAGGGATCAAAGCCGTGTCCCCTGTATTGTCAGGTGGATTCTTAACCACTGCGCCACCCAGGGAGTCCCGGAAGTGTGGAGTCTTAACCACTGGACCGCCAGGGAAGTCCCTAGAGGTTTCATTCTTTGGACTAACTGTGAAGAAACTGATGGAAAGTTTGTATATTATGTTGTAAATAGAGTTTTCTTTACTACTCAAAATAAAGTGGTTCTCCTTAAAAAAAAAAAAACCTCCCTTGTAATTCTGAATATATAAACCTTTCAAAATGGATAAAATAGTGAAACATCTATTTTTAATATTTATTACATTGTTTTCTTTTCCACTGTAGTTTATTACAAGATATTGAATATAGTTCCCTGCATTATACAGTAAGACCTTATTGTTTATCTAATTTATCCCCCACCTCCTTTCCCCTTTGGTACCGTGGGTTTGTTTTCTATGTCTGTGAGTCTGTTTCTGTTTTGTAAATAAGTTCATTAATATTTATCACATTTTAACTCACACATTTAAAATAACATTATCTAAAAATATATGAACTAGAAATATTGCTTTTATCCATTTTCACATTGCCTGAAACAATATTTAAACACTACATCAATGTCTCTGGTACTACTAGAGCCATTTTGGAGTAAAATTCGTCATAAAATTCAGAAAAAACAAAAAGATCCAAGTTCAGTAAGACATCTAAAGCACACAACACACGTTAGCTATTATTATTTTTGTTGTTGTTGTTCATGAGCTGACTTTGAAGACAGGGTAAGGACGAGGCAGGTACATACAAGCGTGAAATGGAAGGAGAAACACAGCTTCGGGGATTCAGAGCACAGAGTGGGAGGTTCAGTGAGCCGGTGTCTTAGGACTGAGGTGAACACATATTGTCAAATAGCCAGCCAGAAATACCATCCTGACGGACAGTCCCACAGTGGCTGGGTTTCGCTGACCCACCCAACCCCCGATAGTTTCATCCTCCTGACCCTTTGCTCACGCTATCAGGACAACTGGATGTCGCAGGTGTTGTGTGCGATTTTCTCTAAATACGAAGAATGACGCATGCATTTTATAGGTTTACATTTCTGTCAGGATTCACCTGTTGGTCTCCATAGTCTAGATTTCACTTGAGATACCCGGGTTTTTTTATAATTTCTAATATATTGCATAATTATTTGTTTTAGTATCAATTATATGCACGTGATTCCAGAACGTTTTTTGCTTTTTAAGCACAACTTTTTTTTTAAGGAGTGGCTGTATTAGTTTGCAAGGGCTGCCATAACAAAGCACCAAAGTGTGGCTTCAACAATAGAAATTTTTTCCCTCGCAGTTCTGGAGGCCAGACGACTGAGATCAAGGTTTCAACATGGTTGGTCTCCTGAGACCTCGCTCTTTAGATTGTAGACAATTATCTTCTCCCTGTGTCCTCACATGGTCATCCCTCTGTGTGTGTCTGTGTCCAAATCTCCTCCTATTATAAGGACACTAGTCATATTGGATTAGGGCCCCGTGACCTCATTTTACTTTAATTCCCTCTGTAAAGACCCCATCTCCAAACGCAGTCACGTTCTGAGGTCCTGGGGTTAGGGCTTCAGCATCTGAATTTAGGGGAGACACAACTGGAGCTACAACAGCCCAGAACCAAGGTGGGCGAGTAGTTGTAAGATGAGGCTGGAGAGCTTGGTAAGGCCACACCTGGAGAGATATTTTAGGCCACGGCCGGTGTCTTGAATTTCACCCTGAGTGCGGTCGGGAGCCCCCAAGGACATCAGGCAAGGGAGAGCCATGGTCAGACTTGTGTCTAAGCACCATGGCTCCAGCTGCCGGTGGGGCACCGGGGCTGGACTGAAGGCCACAGGTGACCATGGGGGAATCCAGGCATGGAAACTGGACATGGCTGGGGTCAGCAGGGTGGGCGGGCCTGGGCAGAGGAGACTGAGATTTGGAGTTACCAGGCTTGGAAGTACATGCTGTCAACTGCGTCCATCCCCCTAGAGAGATGAAACACAGCACATAAGACTGCCGCCCTGCTCTTGACCATCTGTGGCCAAAAGTCTTTTCCTTTCTCAGGCCCTGCCCATTGGATGTGTTTCTCTCCAGTTGGATAGGTTTTCAAGTAACTCCGTGAGGTTCTTTTTTTTTGTACTTAAAAAAATCATGTTTGTTGTAGAAACTTTAGAAAATGCAGATGAAAATAAAGAAATAAAAACTACCTATAATCCCCAGCAGGCACAGAATCTGTTTCCAGTCCTTATTTTTCTGTTTTGTTTTTGTTTGTTTTTGCTCCTTCCCAACCACCTCTCCCTGCTTTTTTAAAATTCAGATACAGTTGATTTACCATATTATATAAGTTTCAGGTGTACAACGTAGTGATTCACAATTTTTAAAGGTTATACTCCATTTCCAGTTATTATAAAATATTGGCTATATTCCCCGTGTTGTACGATATATCCTCCTAGTTTTTTGTTTTGTACATAGTATTGGTAGTTTGTACCTGTGAATCCCCTACCCCATCTTGTCCCTCTCCGCTTCCTTCTCCCCCCTCCGCTAGTTTGTTCTCTCTATCTGTGAGCCTGTTTCTTTTTTTGTTATATTCATACGTTTGTTTTATATTTCAGATCCCACATATGAGTGATATCATACAGTGTTTGTCTTATTTCAGTAAATCCGTGCTAGTCTCATGACGCCCTCTGCTGGCCATTCTGTTCAGCGTGTGATAATGGTTTCTCCCGAGCCATCCAGCCCCCGGGGGGCCGGCACCAGCGTCCTGGGTCTCTTAAGCCCTTGAAATGTGGCTGGTGCGAATTGACATGTGCCATAACGTATAACACACACTGGATTTCCGAGACTGCACGAGAAAAAGAATGTGAGATCGCTTGTTAACAATGGTAGTTTTTTTTAAGCATCCATAATTTTCTATATATTCAGAAACATGGACTATATTGTATTAACATTTTTTTTTTTTGGCCACACCACGCAACTTGCGGGATCTTAGTTTCTGGACCAGGGATTGAACTCGGGCCTCGGCTGTGAAAGCTCTGAGTGCTAACCACTCGACCGCGAGGGAATTCCCAACAACGCTTTATACTGATTACATGTAATATTTTGAATATGTAGTTAACCCTTGAACAACACAGGGGTTAGGAGTGCTGACCCTCCGAGCAGTGGAAAATTTGAGTATAGCCAATAGTCAGCCCTCCGAAGCCAGAGTTCCTCCACATCTGTGGTTCTGCCTCTGCAGAGGTGTAGTACTGTCCTATTTACTCTTGAAAAAAGTCTGTGTGCAGGTCAGCTGTACTGGGTTAAATAAGAGCTGGCCTTAAAATTGATTTCACCTGTTCCTTTTCTATTTTTTTTCATGAGGATGCTAGGAAACTTTAAGTTATGTATGTGACTCACGTTATATTTCTTTATTTCTCATTGGTCTGGACTATTATAAATGTCTGTGTATCTACCAGGGTCTCTCAGCCTTGGTACTTCTGGCATTCGGGGCCAAATCGTTCTTTGCCGTGCGGGCCATCCACGTGTGCTGTAGGATGTTGAGCAGTGTCCTCAGATGCCAGCAGCCTCACCCCTTCAGTTGTGACAACCAAAAACGCCTCCAGACATTGACAAGTTGTCCCCTGAGGAGCAAAATCACCCTCAGTTAAGAACCATTGACTTATATATTTTTAATTTATAAATATATATTTTTATATATAAAAATCTATCTATACTATATATCGAGTTTACATACATAAAACACAGCTGACCCTTGAACAACACAGGTTTGAACTGCGTGGGTCCATTTCTCCCTGGATTTTTCTCAGTAGTAACTACTACAGTACTACATGATCTGTGGTCAGTTGGATCTGTGGATACTGAGGAACCACATATATGGAGGGCTGACTCTAAGTTATATGCAGATTTTTGACTGCATGGAGAAGCAGCACCTCTAACCCCCTGCATTGTTCAAGGGCCAACAGCATTTTGATTATTAATTATTTATTATATATACTGAAATGTGTACATATATTTATGAAGTGAAAAAATATATATAAAATGCAACTACCCATGACACTTCCTGAGCCCCCATTACATGCAAGCTCTGTGTTCAGTGCTTATGTAATTTTCTCTTTCAATCCTCACAAGGACCCCAGAGGATGGGCAGTATTATTACTGCCATTTTGCAGATGAGGAAAGTGAGGCACAGAGAGGTTAAGTGACTGGCCCTGGGGTGCACAGCTAATTGACCTGGATTCAAATTCAGGCATACCATTGTGAGAGTGTGCCCCACACCCATGGGCTGACCTCTAAGAATCCAGGATCTCCAAGTATCATACAGCAATGTGACTATAGTTATAACACTGTATGGTACACTTGAAATTTTACCCTAAGAGGGTAAATCATTAAGTGTTCTCACCACACACACGAAGAAGAAGAAGAAGGAGAAGGAGAAGGAGAAGGAGAAGGAGAAGGAGAAGGAGAAGAAGAAGGAGAAGAAGAAGAAGAAGAAGAAGGAGGGGGAGGAGGAAGAAGACATAGAAGAGGAAGAGGAAGAAGAAGGAGAAGGAGAGGAGGGCAAGGGGGAGGGGGGAGAAGGTGAAGGAAGGAAGGAGAAAGAAAGAAAGAGAAAGCGAGGAAGAAAGAAAGCAAGAAATGAAGGAAGGGAAAAGAAAAAAACAGTAACTGTGAGGTGGTGGATATGTTAATTAACTTGATTGTGATGGTTATTTCCCAATACATACTTGCATCAAATCATCATGTTGTACAACTTAAATGTATACATTTTAATTTGTCAATTATACTGCAGTAAAGCTCAAACAAACAAACAAAAAGACCCCAGGATCTCCATGGGGGGGGGGGGTAAACGAGCCCACCCATCGCTGTCCTGGGATCTGAGCCCTCTTGGTGGGAAGGAGTGTGAAGGAGGAGGAGCCAGGATTACAACTTTTTTTTTTTGCGGTACGCGGGTCTCTCACTGTTGTGGCCTCGCCCGTTGCGGAGCACAGGCTCTGGACGCGCAGGCTCAGCGGCCATGGCTCACGGGCCCAACCGCTCCGCGGCATGTGGGATCTTCCCAGACCGGGGCATGAACCCGTGTCCCCTGCATCGGCAGGCGGACTCTCAACCACTGCGCCACCAGGGAAGCCCCAGGATTACAACTTTTACCCCCTCGGGGGCCATAAGAATCCAGAAACGATGCTCCATTCCAGTCATCTCCTATGAGACTGTGGTATAACAGGAAAGCACAGAGTCATCCATCCATTTGTCCGCCCAAGTCTGGTTATCTGCGCTGCAGACCTACTGTGGGCCAGGCGCTGCCCAAGACTCTGAGGGTCCCCAGGTCACTAGGGTAGCACAGCTCTGCTCACAGAGATCCTGTGACCCTGCACAGGAGAGAGGACAGTACTGCGCAAGCACAGACAAAACAAGACCGCAGACACAGCTCATTTGGAGAAAATATGACAGGTGGAAAATGATTGGGGTGTGATTCTGGAAGATTCTAGAAACATTTTTTTCTAAGCTAGAACCTCATGAACTGTGAAGCTTGTCTCCATTGTGGAAGAGGGGTCCAGAGTGGGGGGTGGGGGAGAAGCCACTTGCTCAGACCCCCCTTCTCAGTAACCGCCCCACATGGACCCCCCCCCTCTTGGAGTCCAGGGGAGGGTTTGAATACGCACGTACACACCGTACACACCGTCTGACTGCTGTGCCTGGAAAATTCCAAGCTCCGTGGCCCCACTTGCTCCCGTCGCAGCCCCCTCCTCTTCCCTGGCTGGCTGCGGTTTCCATAACAACGGATGTCGCCAGCCGACAGCTCTTGCGGCTGATAACCAGCCACCTGGTGGGGGTGAGGGGAAGGGGAGGATGGGGCAAGGTCTCCCCATTGGTAGTCTGCTCACGACTTTAATGCAATTAAAGTGCATCTTCAGACAGGGGGTCTTTGCAGAAGAGAGGTGGGGGGGAGTTTATGCCGCTGTTAGAAATCCCAAGCCGCCCGAAAGCCAGCGATACCATCAACCCCAGCTGCTCTGCAACGTGTTCATTCATTCGTTAAACCTCTTATTTATTCCACAAATATTGATTGGATTAAATAGATGATGAACATAGATAATTCTATTGACACATTAATTCTATACCTAGTTTAAGCTCCAGGTTTTGTTCTAGGGATACGGTGGAGGATGAAGAAAAAGCCCCAGTGCCTCCTTTAATGATGTTTAGGGCTGCATCTTAGATGCGGTGCTACGAACGTGGAAATAATATATCGTATGACGGCAGGCATTAAGTTCCAGGAAGACAAAGCTACCAGTATTATTTTCAAGTTAGTTTTTTTTTTCTTTTTAATGGTAGCACATTTTATTATTTTTTAAATTTTTAATTGAAGCATAGTTGATTTACAATATTGTGTTAGTTTCTGGTGTACAGCACAGTGATTCAGTTTATATATATATATTCTTTTTCAGATTCTTTTCCATTACAGAATTGAATATAGTTCCCTGTGCTATACAGTAGGTCCTTATTGGTTATCTATTTTATATATAAAGTAGTGTGTATCTGCTAGTTCCAAACTCCTAATTTATCCCTCCCCCACTTTCCCCTTTGGTAACCATAAATTTGTTTTCTATGTCTGTGAATCTTCTGTTTTGTAAATAAGTTCATTTGTAACATTTTTTAAGGTTCCACATATAAGTGATATCATATGACATTTGTCTCTGACTTACTTCACTTAGTATGATAATCTCTAGGTCCATCCATGTTGCTGCAGATGGCATTATTTCATTCTTTTTTATGGCTCAGTAGTATTCCATTGTGTATATGGACCACATCTTCTTTATCCATTCATCTTCGATGGACATTTAGGTTGCTTCAATAATAGTACATTTTAAATAGTGGTTACATATTAACTCTGTGGACTTAATAATCTTACAGGAAATATTGTGTAGTGAAAATTCAACCTTCCCGCCAGTCCCAAGCCACCCTGTACCCTTCGTGGGATGTGGAACATCATCTTTAATGAGTCATTGTAAGCACATCACATTGGCAGCCCCCCCCTTTAAAAATAGAATAGTAACTTTTGCACCCATTTTTCTGCAACTTGCTGTTTCCTGCTTAATGTGAAGAGAGCAAAGCTTGGTGGCTAAAAGCATGGATTGAACCCAGCTGTCTACATTTGACTCCCAGCTTCTTCACTTGTTACTGTGGGGCTCTGGGCTTCACCTCTTGGGGCCTCCGTTTCCCCAGTTCTAAAACAGGGATTGTGGTGAGGGTTGAAAGAAAAGCAGCCGGAGTGGTGCCTGTAATATCCATACACACATTAAATAAAATAGATAACTCTTGGAGGTCTTTCTATGCCAGGACTTCAGCAGATTACTCATTTTTCATACAAAGTATCCCACTGTATGGCTGTCCCACAATATCTAACCATGGGTTTTGAGGTTGTGTCCACTCCTCTGTTATAACTAACGATGCGGCGGAGAATTCCCATACACCCGTGCTACTACAGGCGTGTACAAGTGCATCTGTGCAATATACTTCTGGAAGCGGATACAAGCCTTCAGATTTTGCACTGATAATGCCAAATCGCCCACCATAAAGATTGTGCCATTTACCAGCCCAACAACAATGTATAAGTATTGAAGCGGCACTGAAATTCTGGGAGAATTCAACACAGAAACATGGTTTTCCAATTTCTCTTGAAAATTCAGAAGATCTAGCATCGAGACTGGGCTCGATGTCACCCGTACAAGCCATTCGATGGTGTCTGGTAGCAGCTGCACGCCTCAACCAAACACACTTTCTCCCCTTTGCCACACTCCTCACCACTCCCTGTATGTCCAGACTCTGTATCAGTGTCCGGTTTGTACTGTGCTTGAGGTGATAGTTCGCTTTCATAGGAGGTGTTACTCTGCACCCTTGCGAACACCGAGGCCAGACTGAGAAAATCACCTATTTTAAGAAAGTGCCGTACAGTGAGTCCTTGTTGGTTATCCATTTAAAATATAGCAGCATGTACATGTCGATCCGAAACCCCCTAACAATCCCTCCCCCACCATCCTTACCCCCGGTAACCATAAGTTCGTTCTCTAAGTCTGTGAGTGTTTCTGTTTTGTAAATAAGGTCATTTGTATCATTTTTTTAGATTCCACATATAAGTGATATCATATGATATTTGTCTTTCCCTGTCTGACTTACTTCACCATCCATGTTGCTGCAAATGGCGTTATTTCAGATAATCACTTATTTAATTTATTTTTTAAAATTAATTTTTATTGGAATATAGTTGCTTTACAATGCTGCATTAGTTTCTACTGTACAGCAAAATGAATCAGCCATACATATATATATATATATCCCCTCCCTTTTGGATTTCCTTCCCATTCAGGTCACCACAGTGCATTAAGTAGAGTTCCCTGTGCTACGCAGTATGTTCTCATTAGTTACCTATTTTATACATCGTATCAATAGGATAATCACTTATTTTAAAATAAACGAGGGACTTTCCTGGTGGCTCAGTGGTTAAGAATCTGCCTTCCAGTGCAGGGGACGCAGGTTTCATCCCTGGTCTGGGAACTAAGATCCCACATGCCGCAGGGCAACTGAGCCCGCTCACCTCAACTAGAGAGCCTGTATGCCGCAAACTACAGAGCCCACGCACTCTGGAGCCTGCGTGCCACAACTAGAGAGAAGCCCACCTGCCACAACCAAGACCCAGCGCAACCAAAAATAAATAAATAAAATATATTTTAAAAATAAAATAAAATAAAGGAGTGGAAGAGGGGAGGATGTATCTTTACAGAAATGAAAAATAGTCTGAATTGTATAATATGCACAAGCCCCAGCCCATCTTCTTCCCTTCCATGACCTGTGTCACCCTCGTGAGAGTTCAAGTTGGGGAACTTTGGATTTCAGAATTGTCTGGGGGCTTGGGAGTGGGCTCCTCTTCCTGATAAGTGATGCCCCCAAAGGCTGCTCTGCCATTCCACCTCTCCTCTCTCTCAGTTCTAGGATCAGACAGCGAGGTCTCCTCCTGCCTGAACACTAATGCCAGCCTTGCCAGTGTCCCCCAGCCCACCTTCCTTAACGGTTTAGCCCTCCACAAAAGCATCCTCTGTCTTCCTCTCCACTTCCTAGGTCATTCTGCCTTTCAGAAGTCTTTCCTTCCTCCACACAATGCATTGATGCTTCCATACATTCATAAATATTGATACATGGAGCACCTTGTACGTGCAGGCACTGTGATGGGCTGGGGGTGCAGGAGGAGACCAAGAAAGACAGTTTCCATTCCCACAGAATGGAACTCACTCTGTAGTGAGCGGGGAAAGATAATTAAAAAAAGAAAGAAGGGTTGGGGGGGGATGGGGAGATGTTGGTCAAAGGTTTGAAAGTTTCAGTTATGCAGGATGAGTTAAGTCCTGGAGATCTAATGTACATTATGGAGACTATAGTTAATACTACCATATAAGTATGCAAATTGTATACTTGACTTTTGCTAAGAGTGATCCTAAATGTCCTCACCACAGATACACACAGAGTTGTAACTGTGAGGTAATGGATGTGTCAACAACTGGATTGTGGTAATCATTTCCCAACGTATACATATATCAAAACATCATGTAATGTAATTATACCTCAATAAAGCTGTTGGGGGGGAAGAAATGAAGAAGGTAATTTTGGGTGCTGAGATGACCTGCATAAAGTAAACCAGGATAGTGACTAGAAGGTGGGTGCAGGGAGCAGGGGGGTGAGTTCTTTTGCTTTCGTTGGTCTGGAGGGCATCCCAGAACTCTGTATATTTAATTATTTCTCTCCACCCCCCCCCACCCCTTTCTGATGCAGGTGAATTCTGGAACAGAGTTTTAAAAAATCCTGGCGACACCATGAGAGGCACGGTGCCAAGCGATTTACAAGCAGCATCTATTCTAATCCACACCACAAGGATCCAGAAAAAATATATATATTTTCCCACTTCAGAAGAGAAAACTGTCTCAGAAAGGTGACATCACTTTCCCATGGTCCCATATTTTTATTCAACTCCCCCCCGCAAGTATTTATTGAGAACAAATTCTCATGGCAGGCTGAGATTGTAACACACACACAGTCTGGAAAGTTCCATCCTCTAAGGGGCTCTCAGCGTCCTCCGCATCGCCTCGCCATCTGCAGTTTCCATGGCAACAGGGCCTGCCTGCATCACTGAGACCCCGTGAATGCTCTTAAGGACCAGGGCAGAGTAATGGATACCAGAACTGTCGAGCTGGAGAAGGGCGAGGTCTGGGGGAGGGCACAGGTCTTCTGAACCCCTACGTGGGATTTGGGCACATCTTTTGGTAACATCACAATTTTAAATGAGCACCTTTTAAATGATGTCTTTGCAAAAGAGGTGGGGAAACCTGCAGACACCAGCAGAAATCAGAGTTGTCTGTTCCGCAACAGCCTCCGGCACCGATGACGTAAACAGCCTTTGTTCTCGCCAATAATCAATTATTTGACTGATTCATTCATTCAACAGATGTTTATAGAGTGATTACTGTTTTCCAAACACTGTCCTAAGTGGTGGGCATCTAAAACAGATATAGTCTTCGTTCTCATGAGAGTTGGCATCCTATTTGAAGACATAGTAAATACAAATATATATGTAAATACAAGCACATATTTATATATAAATAATATATGTAAATTTAATACATAATAAGTATATATACATATATATGACACACATATGTGTATATGTATGTTAAAATCTATGATAGTATTACATTCTCTGGAGAATAAAATATTGGGATAAGGCACAGAGAGTGACAGGTCAGGGACTATTTTAGGTGGGGGTGGGATCGGGGAATTTACAAGAATAGGTAGATCAGATATCTCTGTGCACAGGTTGATAGACTCTGCACCTGCATTTTCCTCCAAACCCCAAATCCAAGCTATTCTCCTGGGACAATTTTGGACCACTCCCCCCCACCGCCCTGCTAATATTAAAAATTCCTGGGACTTCCCTGGTGGCACAGTGGTTAATAATCCACCTGTCAATGCAGGGGACACGGGTTCCAATGCTGGTCTGGGAAGATCCTACATGCTGCGGAGCAACTAAGCCCGTGCGCCACAACTACTGACGCCCGCGCGCCTAGAGCCCGTGCTCCACAACAAGAGAAGCCACCGCAATGAGAAGCCCATGCACCGCATCGAAGAGTAGCCCCGGCTCGCGGCAACTAGAGAAACCCCGGCACGCAGCAACGAAGACCCAACATAGCCAAAAAGAAAAAAAAAAATTCCTAGTTTCTCCAGTACCCAAAGTCAACAAATCAGTTGAGATCCAGGTTTAGCTGAAAAGAGGACAGTACCCGTGAAAGATGGAAGAAAAGAGGCTTCTTGTGATAGAGGATGACACTCTATCACAATGTCAATGTCAATTGATCATTGACAGAGAGAATTTTGCTCTGTGGCTTTCTGACTTTCAAGGATCTGCCCTCTTCCCAAATAGCTACTTAATATTTCAAGTAGTCACTAAAATATATATATATACTAAGGGCCATATTGTGTATTTAATACAGGATAAACAAGACAGACAAGGTCTGTACTTTCATTGAATGTTCACCGGCATGCAGGAACGCAGAAAGCAAATAAGAAATTAACACGATTGGGACTTCCCTGGTGGCACAGTGGTTAAGAGTCCGCCTGCCGATGCAGGGGATACGGGTTCGTGCCCCGGTCTGGGAAGATCCCACACGGCTGGGCCCGTGAGCCATGGCCACTGGGCCTGCGCATCCGGAGCCTGTGCTCCGCAACGGGAGAGGCCACAACAGTGAGAGGCCCGCGTACCGCAAAAAAAAAAAAAAAAAAAAAAAAAAAAAAAATTAACACGATTACTTCAGACTCCAAAACCGAGCAGTGGGAACTTCCCTGGAGGTCCAGTGGTTGGGGCTCTACGCTCCCAATACAGGGGGCACGAGTTCCATCCCTGGTCAGGGACTTAAATCCCGCATGCTGCACGGCACGGCCAAATAAATAAAATCAATAAAAGAATTAAGAAAGAAAAAAAAAAAGAGAGAGAGAAATATTTGCTTTAAAAAATAAAATAAAACCAAGCAGTAGAAATACGATGCAAGCCACAAATGCATGCCACATGTGTCAAATTTTCCAGTTGCCATGTTTAAAAAGGTAAAAAGACACAGGTGGAATTCATCTTAACAATAGGCTTTATTGAATCCAAGACTGATTGCAAAATATTGCCATTCGAACCAATGATACCAATGTTAAAAAAAAAATCAATGAAATATTTTAATTTTTTGTTTGTTTGCTTCTAGGTTTTTGAAAGCTGGTGTATAGTTCACAATTACAGCGTATCTCAACAGGCACTAGCCGCATTCCAGGCACTCAGATAGCCACAAAATGGCTTGCAGCTACCATATTGGAAAGCACAGCTCTAAAAACTGCTGGGAAGAAAAGTATCAGGGTAAGAGGAAATGAATGACGATCGGGAAGGTGGATGAATACTCAGACAAGGTATTTTGCTTCAGAAAGTCTAGAGAGTAGCCTTGGAATGTGCCTTTCAACAAGCCTCCACCTGCCCAGTTGATCCCCAAGGTACACCTGGGTAGTAAGGCCTGGGTAGACCCAGAGTAATTTAATCCTCCCAGCAGCCCTATTAGCCAGGAGTGATGATTAGACCCATTTGAGAAAAGTAAGGTGAGGTTTCAGAGAGCTCTGACACCAAGCACCAAAGACCCCGTATTTTCACTCATTCGCAAATAATAGATACAGATATGTATTGACCAGCTGCTCTGTGTCTAGACTGGGATTTTGCATCCACACATTGTATGATGCAAGGGCCTGGAAAATTCCAGTCTCCAAGCCTCCGGCTGCACCTTCATCACCCCTGTCTCCCGCCCCAGCTATAGTTTCCATGGCAACAGTTTCAGTCGCTAATGTCAGTTAAGTACCCTTGACGGGACCGAGGGTTAATCTAGTCAACATCAGAACAGCCTGGACTTGGGGATGGTGTGACGGGGCGTGGGGTGGGGGTGGGGGGGGTGCCGGGAGGGTTGGTTATCCTGCAATCCCTCCCCGACCCATGTTACCGGTCACTCCAGCCTTCGTGCTCGTTAAAAGGTCTCCTCGAATGGGGTTTTTGCAGAAGGACAAACATGAAATTGGGCATGCAAGCTGCTGCTGACTTAAAGAAATCTTAGGTTCGCCATTAAGCAGCTGCTGTAGGTGCTGGTGACAGAGCCCTTGTCTATCCTGACCATTCAACCGTATCCCATTCTTCCTGCGACACAAGATGATTGAGTGCCTGGGACATTGTGGGCGCCTGAATGTAATTATGAGACACCCCTGACTATAAGGAAGGCAAGCTGGGCTTCAAAAGCTTCAAGCATCTTTACCCCCAACAAACACAAGTGGGAGGGTTCCATTCAGCCTTCTTCCAGAAGGTGCTGGGCACATGTTTTCTGGTCCCCATCATCACCCAAGTACCCCCACAAAGCTAACAATAATTTGAATGAAACCAAAGACTCAACCACATCTCATGACTGAAATTACATTATTTACAGGATCGGGGTGGGGGTAGTAAAAGGGAGATGGTCTTTGTCCGTGCCTTCAGAAAGTGATTGTTTATTTTGAGACTCTGCATTTGTTCATCACAATGCAGAATCTCAGGACAGGTGCCTCCCGGTGGAACTTATGATGACTGGGGAAATTCACTGTAACGCGGTGCCTCAGGAAGGGAAGCAGATGGTATGGGGGACAAAGGGTTGAACATCTGCTTGAGCAAATGTTTGTTTTGTTGTTGTTGTTGTTGTTGTTCTGTTTTTGGTTTTTTTTCCATGAAACTGTATAAACTGTCAGTGTTTTCTTCTAAGGACTATGGGCCTTTTCACAGTTTGGGGTTTGTTATATTTTGTTTTTTTGTTTTTTTTCAAAAGCATGGCCATTCTGGCTCTAAAATGTGGTCCTAAATAGATGGTAGCAGTTTTTTGTTTTTTGTTTTTTGTGGGTTTTTTTGGCCTTGCACCTTGCAGGATCTTAGTTCCCGGACCAGGGATTGAACCCGAGCCAGCCGTGAAAGCACACAGTCCTAACCACTGGACTGCCAGAGAAGCTCCGATGGCAGTTTACAGAGGAGAGTTTGTGTAGAGGTTTTGGTGGGGAATGAACTTGAAGTGCTTTTCCTCAGACAGAATTTATGCCACAATCCTAAACAGAATGGACAGACAAGAAAGGATTCAGGGATTATGACAAACACCCACACAGGTAAATATTTTGAAATACCCAGAGTACTGGGGAGTCGTAATCAGCCAGGGACATTGAAACACATGAATCATTCCTGCTGGCATCCCTCTGCCTGGTCATACGAAAACTTAAATTTTTACCAACTCTAGTTCTTATTATACCATAGCTCGAAGCAAACTCAGTAGTCTTCAAGAGGGGGCTGATGAGTGCATAAATTCTGATGAGAGCATTCAATGGAATTTGAGGCTGCTGTGCAAAATTCTCGGGACGTCCTTTAGGAACTGAAAAAGCAAAATATACAGTGAAGTGAAAGCAAGGTGTATAATGATATGAAGGGTTGCTACCATTGTGTAAAAGAGGGGGGAAGGAACATATTTTATATATATATAAATATATATAATTTACTGCAATATATTACATTATACAATAATTATAAGATATACAATATACAAAATATATAAATAATATGTGTATACATAGGCTACCTCTGTCACATCATGTGGAAGGTGTTGGGTGGCTGGTGGACTGGGGTGATGTCTCAGGTCAATGCTACAGACTGTTTGTGTCTCCCCAAAATTCATATGTTAAGACCCAGTCCTCAATGTGATGGTATTAGGAGGTAGGGCCTTTGGGAGGTGATTAGGTCATGAGGGTGGAGCCTTCATGATCGATTTAGTGTCCTTATAAAAGAGGCCCCAGAGAGCTCCTCCACCCCTTCTGCCATGTGAGGTTATAGCAAGAAAATGGACATCAATGAACCAGGAAGTGGACCCTCACCAGCCACCAACACTGTGCTTTCCTTTCTCCCATATTTATTGATTCACTGTCTTTTTAAAATTGTTTCCAATATTCTCCAATTATCTTTTTTTTTAATTTTATTTATTTTATTATTTACTTGGTTGCGCTGGGCCATAGTTGTGGCAGGCGGACTCCTTAATTGTGGCTCGCGGGCTCCTTAGTTGTGGCATGTGAATTCTTAGCTGTGGCAGGCATGTGGGATCTAGTTCCCTGACCCGGGACCCTGCATTGGGAGCGTGGAGTCTTAACCACTGCGCCACCAGGGAAGTCCCTGATTCAGTGTTGATTTATGGATTCTAACTTTGGCTTATGAGTTATCATTTGTATTTATTTTTTCCTGGAATTATTCCAGTTTTGATAGTGAGAATCCCTTCAAGCTGACATCTGGGTCATTTTGACTATTTTTTTTAGTCTTTCCTTACTTTCAGACACAAGATATTACAGGCTCATCTTGTGCTTTTCTTGCCCAGCTCTGGAATCAGCCATTTCTTCAAGGAGCCCTGGCTCCCCTTGAGTGGAGAATGGTATTTGGAAACCAGGATGTGAGGGCAAACATAAGTTATGTTTGAGAAAGGAGGTTTTTTTTTTTTTTTTTAATTGAGGTATAGTTGATTTGCAATGTTGTGTTAGTTTCTGGTGTACAGCTAAGTGATTCAGTTTTATATGTGTGTGTGTGTGTGTGTGTGTGTGTGTGTGTGTGTGTGTGTGTGTATATATATATATAAAATGTTCTTTTTCATTTTCTTTTCCATTATGGTTTATCACAGGGTATTGAATACAGTTCCCTGTGCTCTACAGTAGGACTTTGTTGTTTATCCATCCTATAGATAATAGATTGCATCTGCTAATCCCAAACTCTCAATCCATCCCTCCCACACACCCCTCCCCCTTGGCAACAACAAGTCTGATCTCTATGTCTGTGAGTCTGTTTCTGTTTCATAGATAAGTCCATTTGTGTCATATTTTAGATTCCACATATAAGTGATATCATGTGGTATTTGTCTTTCTCTTTCTGATTTACTTCACTTAGTATGATCATCTCTAGGTCCATCCATGTTGCTATAAATGGCATTATTTCCTTCTTTTTTATGGCTGAGTAGTATTCCATTGTATATATGTACCACATCTTCTTTATCCATTTGTCTGTCAATGGGCATTTAAGTTGCTTCCATGACCTGGCTATTGTAAATAGTGCTGCAATGACACAGGGATGCATGTATCTTTTCAAATTATAGTTTCATCCACATATATGCCCAGGAGTGGGATTGCAGGATCCTATGGTAGCTCTATTTTCAGTTTTTTAAGGAAACTTCATACTGTTTTCCATAGGGGCGGCACCAATTTACATTCCCACCAACAGTGTAGGAGGGTTCCCTGGGGAAAGTATGTTTTATCCTGAGGAGTGATACGGTCAGATTTACATTCTAGAGAGGCCACTTCCGCTACGTGGGTGGCAGATGGACTGGTGAGCAGTGTTTCCAAATATATAGCCCTTTATGTACCACCTTCATGAATTTTGCCATATGGGTGTCTTTGCTGTATTATTAGACAATACTGTTTTTCCTTTTAAATTGCTCTCTGTTATACCTGAACTGTAAATTCCCTTTAAAGGAAATTTTAAATCATGACTGTGAATGGAAACACCATTTTCTCTTACTGTGGAAAATAAAAATAGATATACAAGGAAACATACACACAAAGAATGTTGTTTAACATTAATAGATGCAATTGCCAGCCAGGGTTTTGAGCCTAAGACCTGTTTTTGTTTGCCTGTTTGTTCAAAGGAGATGTTGGTGAATAATATTGTTAAAGACATTCAAACAAAACTAAGACACTATCCTTTATGTGATATGATGGCCCCAAAGATACTGCAAAGGGAATTTTTTTCTTCTTCTGATTCAAACATTATTTAATGTCGTGTGTCCAGCTTTGTTTTTGTTTTGTTTTGTTTTGGGGTTGTTTTTGGGGGGGTGGGCGGTTGGCCACACCACATGGCTTGCAGGATCTTAGTTCCCCAATCATGGATTGAACCCGGGCCCTGGCAAAGAAAGCACCGAGTCCTAACCACTGGACCGCCGAGGAACTCTCTAGCATTTTATTTAATCTCTAGAGAACATCAGTGGGGGCATGTCACATGCCAGGCAAACATCGGTCAGGGGATTGAAAAGAGGTGAGGAGATGTGTTACAAATCCTGAGCAGTATTTCAGTCGAGTGTGGGAGAAAAGAAAACTGGAGCTTTGGGAGAGAGCTGCAGAGAGTGGATAAGAGTCAGCAGGACTTGGGATTGGGGATTTAGGGAAAGGGGCTGAGTCAGGAGGTGTGGGGCTTGAGTCACATGGTGGGTGGTGGTGACCGGTGGTGACCATTAGAGATAGGCAAGATGGGGGAGCTGGAGGTGGGCTCCTGGGAGTTTGTCATTGTCACCAGGGGCATTTAATGGTGGGCTGGACCAAGATGAAGGCAGAGGGCTTGGAGAACGGACTGAGTAGGGGTTTTTTTTAGCAGAGGGAGATAATAAGGGGTGAAGCGAGGTTGATAAAGGGAGAACAATTAGAAATCCACTTCTGGGGACTTCCCTGGTGGCACAGTGGTTAAGACTCTGTGCTCCCAATGCAGGGGGCCTGGAGGCCTGCGTTCGATCCCTGGTCAAGGAACTAGATCCCACATGCATGCCTCAACTAAGAGTTCGCATGCCACAACTAAGGAGCCCGTGATCTGCAACTAAGACCCGGAGTATTTATTAAATAAATAAAGAAATAAAATAAAGAAATCCACTTCTGAACCCAAAAGATCTACATAAAAATTATTAAAATTGATCACGGAGTTCCCTGGTTGCCTAGTGGTTAGGATTCTGGGCTTTCACTGCCGTGGCCCAGGTTCAGTCCCTGGTTGGGGTACTGAGATCCTGCAAGCGGTGTGGCACGGCCTAAATACAATACAATACAATACAGTACAATACAATAATCAGACAAGTTGGCAAGATTGAGGGACAAGTTCAACATTTAGCAGAAGCAGTTAGGGAAGCATCATTATTTTACTCCCAATCTCCTAAGAAATATTTTCAATATTCACTGTTCTGTGTTTGCTGTAATTTATTGCTAGTTTCCTAAATGTCCTCATCGATAATGGATGACGGATTTAATAAACTCTTTTTTTTTTTGCATTCCTGATGAGTCAACTAGTTCATGATGTGTTACTCTTTTATATACCATTGGTTATAAATGTGGCAACGTTCTGTTTAGAATTTTTACATGTCTATTTACTGTGAGACAGACCTGCCATTTTCCCCTCTAATAAAACCTCTGACAGATCAAAAATAAAAAAGAAATGCACTTCTGAGTGAGCGTGACCGGCCAGGAAGAAGAAGCCATTAGAATTTTCACACAAGGTCCAGTGGCTGATGGACACTCAGCTCCCCAGAATTCCACGGAATTTCCATTGAGCTAAATGCCAGGCCTGATTCCAGGCAGCATATCCATCAATATCCTAAAAAATGGAATAAGAGTGTGCAGGTGCCCATTTCCACACCCAAGCAATGGTAATTGTTTTTGCAAAATTATTATCCCTAGATTATCTTATAAACCTGCTTTTCCCTAAGTTGGAAGCCAGGAGGGAGGGGCTGACCAATCTTGCACTCTCATTATTTTTTTTTCCAAGTTGTCAATACAATTTATATAACTTTAAAATTTTAACATAATTTCAAACTTACAGAAAAGTCGCAAAAGCAGAACAAAAGATTCCTACACACCTTTACCCAAATTGGCTACTTATTAACATTTTGCCCCCTTTGCTTCATTACCAATGTAATTTTATAAACATGATAATGCAGAATAAAAGTCCTTCAACCGATTAGATGAGATCCACCCACATAGTGGAGGGTAACTGGCTTTAAGTCAGTTGATTATTTAATCACATCTACAACATATTGTAATATAAGATACATTATATTTTATAATATATTACACAGAAATATATTATCTATGACATATTACATAGAACTATATACCTATATTATAATATTTATATTATAATATAAATTTACTTTTTTTTTTCAACCGCACCCTGCAGCTTGCGGGATCTTAGTTCCCCGACCTGGGATCGAACCCGGGGCCCCAGCCGAGTCCTAACCACTGGACCGCCAGGGAATTCCCATAAATTTACATTTTTATAATTATTTATCATTCCTGTTGGTTCTGTCTCTCTGGAGAACCCAGACTAATCCACAGGCCTAAGTTGATGGTGATCTGGTCTAGAGGAGAGAAATATGTACACAATAGTCTCTTCCTTTTTTTTTTTTGGTTAATTTTTTTTTCTGTACACAATATATCTTTGAGACATACGTAGACAGTGGGAGAAGATGAAGTTGATTCAGTGGGATCTGCAGATGGATTGGATGCAGGGGTTCCAAAGAAGAGGATAAATAAGGCATCACTTCTGGGTTTTCATTTCGAGCAACCTGGTGGATCACGACAACATTTACTGACATGGGCCAGCCTGGGACACAAGAGGGAGAGGTGGAGGTTGCTACAAGAATTACCCAGGGAATATATGTAGGGGGTGTGGTTAGGCCAGGGGCGGTGGAAATGGAGAAACAATTGGAGGGATATTACTGAGAGACAACGTGAAAAGAATAAAAGCACAGAGAGTGTGTACTCAGTGAGGAAAAGCAGCGAGGATGTTTACTGACTCTCCAACGGCCAGATGAAACAGCTCATAAATCACCAGCGGAATTTTCCACTGAGCTAAAGGCCAGGCTGGATTCCAAGAATGATATACATACCGGTGTAATTAAGAATAGGGAAGGTTTCTCTAAGACACAAGACAATGCGGACAGTATTCTGCAGACATCTGTTTAAAATCATTCATTTGTCTGAATGCCCACCTGTTTAGCAAATTATCCCTGGATTCAATCCTCCACCAGTTTTCATCCAAATTTTGGGAACTGACAACATTGAATTTTATAATCTGCAGGCTTTATTTATTTGGAAGTGTTAATCATGGTGTCTGGCACACAATAAATGCACAATGGAATGCTTCTGGAATCAATTTCCCTAATGTAGTCAACAGGAGTGAAACATTTCACATTACCTAATGTGTACCCTGTTTTTGAAAACATAAACATCTATTTCAGTACTTCCCTGTTGGTGCAGCGGTTAAGAATCTGCCTGCCAATGCAAGGGACATGGGTTCGATCCCTGGTCTGGGAAGATCCCACATGTCGCGGAACAACTAAGCCCGTGCTCCACAACTACTGAGCCTGTGCTCTAGAGCCCGCATGCCACAACTACTGAAGCCCGGGTGCCTAGAGCCTATGTTCCACAACAAAGAGTAGCCCCTCCTCGCCGCAACTAGAGAAAGCCTGCATGCAGCAACAAAGACCAAAAATGCAGCCAAAAATAGATAAATTAAATAGGACTAGTAAAATGTTTAAAATAAATAAACATCTATTTCATATTACCTAAGTACATGTATGTATGTGCATATGTAGAGGCGTATCCGTAAAGAAGATTGGGTTGATAAACGAGGGTAAACGTTAAATTTCATTGTTTGGGTTTTGTGCACCAGATGGGATGCTAAATGTTTTATCAAGGTCATCTCCTTTTCTCCTCCAGAGGAGCCCAAAAGGCAGGCACAATTCTAAACTGCATGTTACAGGTGAGGAAACTGAGGCTTAGAGAGAGTGAGTCACACAGCAGTGAATGGACGCCCTTAAACACTTTGCTCAAACACCTAACACCTCCTCTAGCTGTGTTTCCACCTCCTGGCACTATTTTTTTTTTCAATTTTTAAAAAATTTATTTTATTGAAGTATAGTTGATTTACAATGTTGGGTTAATTTCTGCTGTACAGCAAAGTGATTCAGTTATACATATATATATATATATATATATATATTATTTTTCATGTTTTCTTCCATTATGGTTTATCCCAGGATGTTGACTATAGTTCCCTGTGCTATACAGTAGGACCTTGTTGTTTATCCATCCCATATATAATAGTTTGCAACTGCTAATCCCCAACTCCCAGTCCATCCCTCGCTCGCTCTCCTCCCCCTTGGCAACCACAAGTCTGTCCTCTATGACCGCGAGTCTGTTTCACAGATAAGTTCATTTGTACTATTTTTTTCAGATTCCACATATAAGCAATATCATATGGTATTTGTCTTTCTCTTTCTGACTTACTTCACTTAGTATGATCATAGTTCCATCCATGTTGCTGCAAATGGCATTATTTCGTTCTTTTTTATGGCTGAGTAATATTCCATTTTATACATGTACCACATCTTCTTTATCCATTCATCTGTTGATGGACATTTAGGTTGTTTCCATGTCTTGGCTATTTTGACTAGTGCTGCTATGAACATAGGGGTGTATGCATGTATCTTTTTGAACTATACTTTTGTCTGGATATATGCCCCAGACTGGGATTGCTGGGTCCTATGGCAGCTCTATAGTTTTCTGAGGACCCTCCGTACTGTCTTCCACAGTGGCTGCACCCGTTTTCATTCCCACCGACATCTGACACTGTATCCTTTAATCACACTCACTCCCTTGGTGACCCACATGCAGGCTCCTGGCTTTGATCACAAGCACACTGATGGCTCCAAAATGCATAACTGAGTTAGATAACTCAGAATAGAGTTGTGAAAATACAGGGTGCCCAGTTAAATATGAATTTCAGATAAACAACTACTAATTTTGAATAAACTTTTAATTTTAAGATAGATTTCACTTTGGAGGAAAGCTGCAAAGACAGTAGACAGAGCTCCCATAGAGGCTGCACCTGGTTTCCCTCTGATTAGCATCTTACATTAATATGGCTTATCACAATTAATGAACTAATATTATCAACAAAAGTCCATGCTTTATGCAGATTTCCTTTGTTTTTACCTAATGCCCTTTTTCTCTTCTAGGGTCCCATCCAGGACCCTACAGTACATTTTTTTTTTTTTTTTTTTTTTTTTGCCACGCCACACGGCATGTAGGATCTTAGTTCCCCGACCAGGAATCGAACCCTTGCCCCCTACATTGGGAGCGTGGAGTCTTAACCACTGGACCACCAGGGAAGTCCCTGCCTTTTGTCATCATGTTTCCTTGGGCTCCTCTCGGCTGTGACAGTTTCTCAAACTCTCCTTGTATTTGATGACCTCGACAGTATTCAAGACTGGTCAGGTATTTTGTAGAATATTCTTCATTTAGGGCTGTCTGATATTTTTCTCATGATTAGACTAGGGTTATGGGTTTTGTGGAAGAAGAGCAGAGGAAAAGTACCACTTTTATCACACCGTATCATGAGTACATACTGTGATCAAGTTTACTCTTGGTAACCTTGGTTACTACCAGGATGAGGTGTGTCAGGTTTCTCTACTGTAAAGTTATTCTTTTTTTCTCCCTTTCCATATTATACTCTTTCAAAGGAAGTCACCTGCTCTTAAAAAGTAAAGAGCTATGCTCCACCTCCTTGGGGGCGGAGTATCTACATAAATTATTTGGAATTTTTATGTACAAGAAATTTGTTCTCCCCACAAAAAGTAATTTTTTTCAGTGTATGTCTCATGCAATATTGACACATACTTATACTTAAAACTTATTTATTTTTGGCTGCATTGGGTCTGCGTTGCTGCGCGTGGGCTTTCTCTAGTTGCAGTGAGCGGGGGCTACTCTTCATTGCAGTGTGTGTGCTTCTCATTGCGGTGGCTTCTCTTGTTGCCGAGCGCAGGCTCTAGGCAAGAGGGCTCAGTAGTTGTGGCATGCGGGCTCAGTAGTTGTGGCGCACGGGCTTAGTTGCTTGGCAGCATGTGGGATCTTCCCAGACCAGGGCTCAAACCTGTGTCCCCTGCATTGGCAGGTGGATTCTTAACCACTGCAACACCAGGGGAGCCCTCTATCTGCATTTTTTACATCTTCACTTGAGCATCTAACAGGGGTCTCAAAATAACAAATCCAGGGAATTCCCTAGTGGTCCAGTGGTTAGGACTCCGTGCTCTCACTGCTGAGGGCCCGGATTCGATCCCTGGTCGGGGAACTGAGATCCCACAAGCCACAGGGTGCAGCCAAAAAAGAAAAATAAATAAATAACAAATCCTGGGCTTCCCTGGTGGCACAGTGGTTGAGAATAAATAAATTAAATAAATAAATTTATAAATAAATAAATAATAAATTCAAATCTAAGCCACTGGACTTCCCTGGTGGCGCAGTAGTTGAGAGTCCGCCTGCCGATGCAGAGGACACGGGTTCGTGCCCCAGTCCGGGAGGATCCCACATGCCGCGGAGCGGCTGGGCCCGTGAGCCATGGCCGCTGAGCCTGCGCGTCCGGAGCCTGTGCTCCGCAACGGGAGAGGCCACAACAGTGAGAAGCCCGCGTACCGAAAAAAAAAAAAAAAAACTAAGCCACTGATGTCCACCCTCACCCACTGAACCAACAACTCCTGCAATGTTCCTATAATGGTATCTCATTTCTCCAGTTGCCCAGGCCCTAGAACCTGGGATCCATCTTCAATTCCTTCTCTCACATCCCATAGCCAGTCCATCAGAAAAATCAGGTCCAATCCTCATCTAAAAATATATCTAAAAATTCAACAACTCCTCACCATGACCAATGTCACTGCCCTGGTCCATGACACCAACAGCTCTTAGCTGAATGATTTCAAGAACCCTCCACCCCCAGTCTGTTTTCCCAACCTCTATCCTGTCCTCCTGAGTCTATTCTCAACACAGCAAAAACAAAAACAAATAAACAAACAAAACTATACTTCAATTTAAAAAAAAAAAAAGTGTTCTCACGGCACATCAACCTCAGAAAAGGCCACTCAGTAATCGTTATAGATCAAGACAGAACACAACCACTCTGTAATCATGTCTGAACACAGACAAGACATGAACATCATCTAAGCCACGAAAATGACCAAACAGTCCTCTCTCCCGGCTGATGCTGCATCTTAACCAATTACAACTTTAGCCTTGCTCTGGCGGACCCTCCTTCTCCAGAAGATTTATTAAGAAACTCAGTCATAGAAATAACCTCGCTTCCTGATGGCACACAATCTAGAACAAAGCCCAGCTTCCGTAAGCTCTCCTCAAAATCCCCAACTCAAATCCAAATCCTATAATAGTTTTTTTAACACCATCTTACTCACAGTTTCCTATTGTGTGCTTTTTCCCTCATTTTAACAATAACCAACGTATTCATCTATAGGTGTCTTCCTGGTGATCTCTGGCTTGGGGCACTGACACTCCTTAACGTCCAACACTAACAGCCTGTATATTTCATTTTATCATATTTACTCTCTGTCTCCTCATTAGAACATAAGCTCCTTGAGGACTCCTTGACTGGCAGAGCAAGGGCTCCACGAATTTTTGAAAGAAATATCCCTGAGGAAATTGAAGTTCAGAGGCAGCAGTGCATTTGGGCAGCGGCCCACGTTCCTTAAGTAGTGGAGCCAGGTTGTAAATTCAACCTCGGGAGCGCTTGCTCCTGGGCCCTGCTGCTGTGTTGGCGCCATGACACGTAGGCAGTGGGTGGAATTTGCTCCCCTGCCTTCTTCTCTAAGTTTATGTGTTTCCCCTCTGGGGACAGATTTCCCTCTTTTGGGGAAAAAAAAAATGGATTGAAATAAATGTGGAAATAAATCTGCACCCTCTTTTGACAGTTGACCTCAATCACTGGTGAATACTTGGCGCCAAAGCGCAATGCCTTAACCAGAAGCCACTGAACCAAGGGGCGGGAATAGGGGGAGTTTTGTTCTTGCGTTTCTGGCCTGGTCCTGGCTCGTTTGAGATGTAGTCCCTGCCCTGTCCCTCAGGTCAGAAGTAGCTGAGAATATGTGAGCTGATTCCACCGGGGGAGGGGCACCTCCGACTGCCCCTCTACCCACTTGTCATTCTTCTGGCTGGTCCAGGTTTGGATGGAGGCATTCTCTCACCTGATGTCTCCATCCCAGCCATGACCACCTCACTCCTGGCTACTCTGCAGTTCGCCAGCTCCCTCTGTCCCTCTCCCTTACCACCTTGGGCAGGGACTCTTCCCTATGAATTTAGGATCCCATAGATCTGCCCTCTTTCAAAATAAGTTTCTGGTATTTCCACCCTTTCAACAAGAATACATTGAAGATTTGTACACCCATACTCATAGCATCATTATTCACAAAAGCTGACCCATGGAAGTGACCCAAGTGTCCATCGACTAATAAATGGGTCAACAAAATGTAATGTATCCCTATAATAAGGTATTATTCAGTCTTAAAAAGGAAGGAGATTTTGACATATGTACAACATGACTGAACCTTGAGGTCATTATGCTAAATGGAATAAACCAGTCACAAAAGGACAAATACTGTAGGAGTCCACCTATATGGGGTACCTAGAGGAGTTAAATTTACACTCAAGATATTTAACATTGGTTTGATCGGTTCACCCACATTCAGACTGTCCCAAATGCCTCCTGACTCTTTGCCACTTCAACCTCACCTCCATGGAGAAGTCCTCCCAGATTACCCCCTGTAAAGCATGTCTGACTCTGTTATTCTCTGTTTTTAGGGATCAGCAAACACTTTCTGAAAAGGGCCAGGTTGTACATTTTTTAGGCTTTGTGGCCCATAGTTCTCTCACTATTGTAAGGGGAAAGCAGGCACAGACAATATGGAAATGACTTGGTGTGGCTGTGTTCCAATAAAACTTTAATTATGGACACTGAAAAAAAAAAAGAATACACTGAAGTTTAGCTAAGCTGTAAGACCCGCTCTAGGTGGGAGGATCGGGGGTGGGGGTGTACCCTGGGGAACAGGACAGGCTCTATGCTGTATTGGAGCTCACACCATAGTGCAGGAAGACAGATCATTAGCAGATGAACCAATTTTCAAAACTCATTCTGGATATGGGCACATGCTCTGAAGAAAATGAAGGAGGGTGATATTTTAAAAATGAATACGGGGCTTCCCTGGTGGCGCAGTGGTTCATAATCCACCTGCCAATTCAGGGAACATGGGTTCCAGCCCTGGTCCGGGAAGATCCCACATGCTGCAGAGCAACTAAGCCCATGAACCACAGCTACTGAGCCTGCGCTCTAGAGCCCACGAGCCACAAGTACTGAGCCTGTGTGCCACAACTACTGAGCCCGTGCGCCTAGAAGCCACCGCAATGAGTAGCCCCTGCTCCCGGCAACTAGAGAAAGCCTGCACACAGCAATGGAGACCCAATGCAGCCAAAAAAAATGAATAAATAAAATAAATTAACTTCTTAAAACATTTAAACAAGTGAAGAGGAAAAGCTTTTGCCTCCTTAGCTTTAGGGACCCCAGGATTCTCCATTTTTAACAACAGCCCCCCTCCAGCCAAGTGCCTTGAGGCACGTGGTCTCTGGGCTCCACTTGGAGGAACACAGGCTAAAAAGAGTCAGATCTGGTGCTGAGCACTGTATAAGATGATTTGTTTTATGCTCACACCAACCTCATGATCAAGGAACGCTTGTAGTTTGTGCTCTAGAAGAGGAAGCTGGGGCTTGGAGAGGCAAAGCCGCTTGCAGAGTTTCTCTATTTTGTATTCATACCTTGCGCACCTCCTGCGTGGATAGGTTGTGATTGGGATCGCACAAAGTCTGCAAAGCCCGGGAAATCTCAGTCTCTGGGGCTCCTTCTGTCCCTTCCCCGACCCCTCCTCCTGGGCTGCCAGCCTTGGTTTCCATGGCAACAGCCTCTCGCCTCACCCAGGTGGGAGGGAGCTTCTATGACCTGAAGAGGGTAGAGGCGTTGTCTTAGTCCCTTCGGGCCATTATAACAGAATACCCATAGATTAGGTGGTTCACGAACAACAGACGTTTATTTCTCACAGTTCCGGAGGCTGGAAGTCCAAGATCAAGGTGCCAGCAGATTCCGCGTCTGGTGAGGAACCGACTTCCTAGATCATAAATGGCCATCTTCTTTCTGTGTCCTCCAGAGGGAGCTCTCAGGGGCACTAATCCCATCATGAGGGCTCCACCCTTGTGACCTAATCACTCACCAACGGCTCCATCTCCTGACACCACCACACTGACGGTTAGGATTCAGCATATGAATTTGGGGGACACAAACACATTGAGTCCATAGCAGAGGTGGATGCCAGACCAGCATGGCTGGAAAAGGAAGCGCTGAGCAAAGGCTCAAACCTCCAATTGCCCTAAGAAGTAGATCATGTATGTTTTTGCTGCTATTAAAATGAAAACTTATAGTCTTTACAAAAGGATAGAAAATAAAATGGCTTTGGGAGTTTCCCAGCGGTCCAGTGGTGAGGACTCCACGCTTTCACTGCTGGGACCTGGATTCAGTCCCTGGTCGGGGAACTAAGATCCTGCAAGCCGCCTGGCACGGCCAAAAATAAAATAAAATGGCTTTGTAGTATTTTGCAGATGCTAAAGAAATCCCAGGTTCTAGTCGGCAGAGGCCGAAAGTGCCAGTGGCTTAAAGTATACTTATTTAAATAATTAAACATAAAGCATACAATGGGCTATTATTCAGCCCTGAGAAGAAAGTCCTGCAATTTGTGACAACATGGATGAAACGTCAGGGCGTTATGCTAAGTGAAATTAGCCAGACAGAAAAGACAAATGCTGTATGATCTCACTTATACATATGTGAAATCTTATTAAAAAAAAAAAAGAAATCGAACTCATGGAAAGAGTAGAAGGGTGGTTGCCAGGGGCTGGGGTGGGGGTCGGGGGAATGGGAGATGCTGGCCGAGGTGTAGAAACCTTCAGTTACAAGGTGAATAAGCTCTGGGGCTCTAACGTACAGTAATGTACAGCATGGTGACCGTAGTTAATATTGTGTCATATACTTGAGATTTGCTAAGAGAGTTCACACACACACACACACACACACACACACACAATTACTCAGATAAAACCAAACTGGACACAAAAATTTTTTTTTTTCCCCACACCGTACTGCATGTGGGATCTTAGTTCCACAATCAGGGATGGAACCTGTGCCCCCTGCATTGGAAGCACAGAGTCTTAACCACTGGACTGCCAAGGAAGTCCCTGGACACCAATTTTAAAAATAAAATAAATATTTATGAGATAAATGGATAAGTAAATGCAAACAAACAAAGGCACTGCATTCCCGAGGCGGGGGCTGGGCTGTGGAAAGGTCCTTTTGTTTTTCCAATGTAGCAAGGGATCCCTGCTAGTGGTGGTCCCACATCTGCATAAGTAAAATTTGGTACGCTGTGATATACTCTTGTTCATTTTTTATGTCCGTATAATACACAGACATGGCATGGGATGCCTCAATGCGTGTGTGTGTGTGTGTGTGTGTGTGTGTGTGTGTGTGTGTGTAGTGGGGGGAGGGCTCAGCTTAGCATTTCAATCTCACCTGCCCTGCTCTGCCCTTTCCCTTTCTTCAAATTATTTTCCTCTGGCCTCTATTTGTTTCCCTCCACTCCCCCTTAAGGGAAAATAGACCAAAACAAAAACAAAAAATTGAACTTTCTTTTTCTTCCCATTTATGTTTTTCTCCATGTCTGCCTCTCTCCTCTCTGCGTGTATCTTGCTCTCTCTGTCTCCACCCTCTCTCTCCCTCTCTGCCTCGTTCTTTCTAGCAGAAACCCCAGAAGCAGCAGACTGCAGGGGTCTGAGGAAAACGTGGTCTTTTCCGTGAACCGCAGGCAACTCACGGACCTCAGAGGGAGCCACCCGCTCAGGGTGGTTGCACGATGGCAGCTGTGGTTTCAAGGACCCTCTCCAGCCACAGAAACATCCAGAGTCTAAAGGAAGCCATTTCAGGAGTAAGGAAAACTTCCTCTGAACACCTCTCTCAGCAGACACAATCTCCTGTCCCGTTGGCCAGATCTGGGTCATGGTAACCACCCCAATCCAATCCTTAGCAAGGAGATGGAGGCCTCCATGACTGGATTAGACCCATCAGAATTTATTCCTTCACTAGGGCTGGGGTCACTCTTTCGTGACTCAGGTTCTTACCCCAGGTTCTCACAGACCTGATTCCCTTACATCACTCAAGCCTCATGTCAAATGTCACCTCCTCCGAGAAGCCTTCCGTGGACACCCCAAGCAGAGTAACCTTGCCAGGCGCGCGCTGTCTCTCTCACCCAATCGTTGTCTAGCCTTCAGAGCATTGATCACAATTGTAAGTCATCTTGCTCACTTTTGTTTTCTAGCAGGAGGTTACCATCATTACTGGCATTTAACAGGTAAGGAAAACAGAGGCATCTTCTCCAGTCTCATTAAGGGGCGATGCTGAGTGTGCACAGGTGTGGATGTTACCATTGTCCAGGGAACAAACAAACAGAAAAGAACTGAAGGGACTTTCCTGGCGGTCCAGTGGTTAGGACTCCGGGCTTCCACTGCAGGGGCCACGGGTTCGATCCCTGCTCGGGAAATTAAGATCCCGCATGCCCGCAGGCCACACACACACACACACACACACACAGTCTATAGTAGGAATAGAAAAGAGTTTTATTTGAGCCAAACTGAAGACTATAGCCCAGGAGATACAAATTCAGGAAGCACTTGACTTGTATTCCACTGGACTACAAAATGGGGGGGCCTTATAAAGGCAAAACCCACAATGTTACAGGTTGTTTGTCCAGAATTATCATCGGATCTGGCAAGAAAAATGTGTGCTTGTGAAACAAGGATTGGCTGGGGTCTGAAATGGTTGCCTAGTTACCAGGGGAGACCTTGAGACGATAAGGTTGCAGCTGGCAGCTATCAGTAGATATTGTTTTGAAAATGGCTGGTGGTAAATTAAATCATGTGTAAGCCAGAATGACTTCCCCATACCTCAATATGAGAACATTTCTCACCGTCTTGGCTTCCTCCCCATCATGTACATGTGTTCCCCTCAACTGTGGTTATGCTGTGCCCCTGGTTCTTTTATGTTATTTTTTTAAACTTTATTTATTTATGGCTGCGTTGGGTCTTCATTGCGGTGCGCAGGCTTTTCATTGCAGTGGCTTCTCTTGTTGCGGAGCATGGGCTCTAGGCACGCGGGCTTCAGTAGTTGTGGCTCGCGGGCTCTAGAGCGCAGGCTCAGTAGTTGTGGCGCACGGGCTTAGTTGCTCCGTGGCAAGTGGGATCTTCCCAGATCAGGGCTCAAACCCGTGTCCCCTGCATTGGCAGGAGGATTCTCAACCACTGCACCAAAAGGGAATCCCCCTGGTTCTTCTAAATTATAAATCTGAAACATACTTACGATTAAGCAAAGGTTAAAAAGGCAAATACCCGCAGGCAGGACTGATGAACGGAGAAGCAGGGGCTCGTACAGTCAGGGCCCCACGAGGGTGGGTTAATGCTCACACAGTGGTTATACATTTTGAATATCTTCCTTGCCTATCAGGGTCGAGCACACGGATGAACATCAGGTGGATAAGTAAAGTTGGCAGAGGTAAGAAAGTAGGGTGGGGCAGTGGCTGGGGCATGGAGGAAATTCCGTACTATCGGTGGGCTTTCTCAACCTGGCACTATTGACATTTGGAGTCAGATGATTCTTTGTCCCAGGAGGACGTCCTGTGTCCTGGCCTCCGGCCCCCAACTCATGCCTCTTGTGACAACCGAAATGTCTCCAGACATCCCCAAATGTCCACTAGGAGGCAGAATCGCCCCTGGTTGAGGACCACTGCTCTAAATCAGTGGATCCCACAGGGTGGGGAGAATAAACACAGGGCTGAGCCCCAAAACTAGAGATCCTGGTTCAGGAAGTCTGGGAACCTTACCTTGAGAAGTCCCTACTCTAAACAATCAGGATTTCTTTCCTTTTCTTCTTTTTTTAAAATAAAAGTTTCTTTCATTGTGCAGGGAAGTATTTAAATCATCAACATATGGGGCTAGTTAAGAGCCCAGTGGGACGTTTGCATTTTGCTAAGCCTTTAATGTGCATGCAGTTTGTGAGAGAGCAATAACTCAGCATTCCTGAGCACACAAATGCCTCCTTCGATTTATTTTATTTCATTGTATTTTATTTTATTTGTCTACATGTGTGAGCCTGGGTCTGTGAATTTCTGTGGCAGTTGCTATGTGTTACCACTAGGTGGTGATAGAAGACCAGTAATAAAGTGATCTTTTAGTTTTGTCTCCAACAAGAAATTTACACTCTTGTTTGGGCCCCCGCCCCGCCCCGCCCCGCCCCGCCCCGCCCCGTTAAATCATGAAGCCCCACAAGTTAGACACTTCAACACCATCACCACAGTTTTCCATGTCATCCGATTCTGCCTAACAGTTTTTCTTTAAATAGGTGCACTTTACAAACGCATTTTATTTTTTTATTGATGTATAGTTGATTTACAATGTGTTAATTTCTGCTGTTCAGTGAAGTGATTCAGCTATACATAGATATACATTCTTTTTTTATATTCTTTTCCATTATTGTTTATCACTGGATATTGAATATAATTCCCTGTGCTACACAGTAGGACCTTGTTGTTTATCCATCCTATGTATAATAGCTTGCATCTGCTCATCCCATACTCCCACTCCATCCCTCCCCCAACCCCTCCCCCTTGGCAACCACCAGTCTGTTTTCTATGTCAGTGATTCTGTTTCATAGATAGGTTCATTTGTGTCATATTTTAGATTCCACATATGAGTGATATCATGCGGTATTTATCTTTCTCTTTCTGACTTACTTCACTTAGTATGATAATATCTACTTGTATCAAAAACACATTTTAAAAGGTACGTCATTTTCAATGGAACACTGCAGCAGGTGCAATAAATACAAGATAATAGCAAAAGAGAGCGAGAGAAACAGAGAAAAAGGGAGGGGGAGAGTGAGAGGGCCTCTGCTGTCTCTTATAGGGTAATTAATCCTATCAGAGCCCCACCCTTATAATCTCATTTAACCTTAATTCCCTCCATAAAGGCCTCATCTCCAAATAGTCACACTGAAAGAGTGCTCATTAAAAACCCCAAAAAACCCTAAGTACTCCAATGGAAGGGTTGACAATGGATATAAACACAGTTCACAAAAGAAGCAAAAAAGGGAGGGGAAGGAATTCCTTGGCTTGTTAAGTGGTTAAGACTCAGCGCTGTCACTGCCATGGGCCCAGGTTCAATCCCTGGTTGGGGAAATAAGTTCCCAGAAGCTGTGCAGTACACCCCTCCCCACAAAAAAGGGAGGGGAGGGGTAGATAAGCATTAAAGAAAGTTTGCATTCACTAGGAGTAAAAAAAATGAAAGTATTCACACCATACACACTTTATCATCGTAAACAGGAAGAGTAAAGATGCTGGAGGACCTTTTCAGGGCTTCCTGAAACTGTTCTGGTGAAAACAGAGGTGGTGGGCTGTAATGTGTTATCATCTGTTTTTGAGGGCAACTTGGCAATATCCCTTGAGAATCTTCCAGTAAAGCCTACTCTTACCGGTCAAGTTACACTTGTAGCAATTTATATGTTAGAGAGTATGCAACATACATTAACACACATAACACAGCACTGTTTCTCATGGGTAAAAACATCAGAAACAGTTTATCCATCTTTAAGAAACTGACTCAATAAGTTCTTTTTGTACAAAGCACAAGGGAATGATGTGTATCCACAACTAAGGATAAGGGATAGAAATATTTGTTGCTATAGAAAGTTTCCCCAATATATTAAGAGGGAGCAAATCCTGTGTTGCTCGAAATCATTCTAGTAAAAAGAGAGAGAGAGAGAGATCTATCTGTAACTATCTATCTATCTATCTACAAAAAGCAGTAGTTAGGAAAAGAAGGGAATGGATAAACTCTCTCCGGGAGAGCCTGCAGAGAGGAAATCAGACTATTGCAAAGATGAAGCCCCAGGGATTCACAGTGCTTACAGAGAGGAAGAGACATGCTTGAAATAATCAAGATGGAACAGATGGAGGGTGGGATGAATTGGGAGATTGGGATTGACATATACACACTAATATGTATAAAATAGATAACTAACAAGAACCTGCTGTATAGTACAGGGAACTCCACTTCGTTGTACAGTAGAAACTAACACAACATTGTAAAACAACTATACCCCAATTAAAAAAAAAAAAGATGGATCAGCCAGAAAGGTCTGAGGACCAGATGAATAAGGACAGGAGCAGTTTAAGAAAGAAGCAGTAGTCAGCCCTATAAAATATAGCAGAAATCCAGTAAACTAAGGGTTGAAAACTTCCCTTAGATTTGGTCGAAGGGAGGAACACTGGTGACGTTTTGGGAACAGTTTCAGTGGGGAGGTGTTGGTAGAGGTCTGATGGCAGTGGATCGTGGGAGGTGAGGGGGTACAGAAAGAACAGAGGCAATGCTTCCCTGGGAAGGAGAAACGCAAGACAGCAGAATGGGGTGGGAGCAGCCAGGTCTCAGAAAGTGGAGGAGTAGAGAGAATTTCTTGTTGTTGCTTGAGGAGCTGAGACTTAAGGCTGAGGGAAGAGGGGAGGGAGGAAAACAGTCAAAAGGAAGAGGAACTAATCAATGGAGAAAAGTTGTGTTGGGACTTCCCTGGTGGTCCAGTGGTTAAGACTCTGCGCTTGCACTGCAGGGGGCATGGGTTCTATCCCTGATCGGGGAACTAAGATCCTGCAAGCCGCTCAGCACGGCCCCCACTTCCCCCCAAAAAAGTTGTGGAGGCAGAGAAGGTGATGGGATAAAGATGAAGGTGAAGAGAAAATGAAGGAACAAACACATAACCTTTGAATGTTCTGTTGGACATTCATGCAGGTAGATATCATGGGTGGAAATCCTGTTGATAAGTAACTGAAACTGAACCTTATTTTACATATAAACACTGAGCATTTTTCCATGCTTTAATTTATGCTGAAACTCCTAAGAGATATGATGATCAAGATATGAGGGAACACTGCTTTAGTTGAGATGTTGCCAAGTGGGGGACATCATTTCAAAAATCATAACACCTCCAAGCAATGCCACTCAGGTCATCTGAGTTGCCAATACATACGCTGCATCTGTTGTTGTGTCAAGGTCAATCTACAGCTGAGCAGGTAATTTAGCTACTTGTGTTTGACCTCAAGCAGAATCATGCCAGAACACTTACACAGTGAAGTACACGTTCTTTTTTATTATAAGCAACTTTGTTTTTATTTTTCCATCAATAGTCAGAACATTATGTTGATGTTTTAATATTATGCATCTAGAAAGGCAGTTTTTTGGGTTTGTTTGTTTTCGTTTTGTTTTGTTTTCTTTGCTTGCAGGATCTTAGTTCCCCGACCAGGGATTGTCCCTGGGGTCCCACCAGTGAAAGCACGGAGTCCTAACCACTGGACCGCCAGGGAATTCCCTATAAAGGCAAAATTAAATAGGAGTTTCTCTCAGTATGGTACATGGAGAGGTATAAAATATCTGTTATAAAAAGTGACCCCTGGGTTTGATAAAGTCAAGAACAACTTAGCCAGGAGAAAGAAAATGGTGTCTTTTTAAATAATTAATTAATATTTTGACTGTGCTGGCTCTTAGTTGTGGCATGCGGGCTTCTCTCTAGTTGTGGCGCACGGGGCTCCAGGGCGCATGGGCTCTGTAGTTTGCTTCACGCGGCTCAGTAGTTGTAGCACGCAGGCTTAGTTGCCCACGGCGTGTGGGCTCTTAGTTCCCCAACCAGGGATTGAACCAGTGTCCCCTGCATTGCAAAGTGCATTCTTTACCACTGGACCACCAGGGAAATCCCGAACATGGTGACTTTCAAATGAATATTTTGGTAGATGCAGGGGGATATGAGACTGAAGTCAATGGAGGGAAAAGGAACTAAGGCATGAAATGTTAATCTGCAAAATTTTATGACAAAAGGAGGGGAAGAGGAGGTATCTAGGAGAAGAATTTTTAAAAATGCATTGAAATAAGGCAGATCTACACATATTAAAGTAAAAAAGAAAAAGCATCTTTGACCATCTTTTTTTTTTTTTTTTTTTTGCGGTTCATGGGCCTCTCACTGTTGTGGCCTCTCCCGTTGCGGAGCACAGGCTCCGGACGCGCAGGCTCAGCGGCCATGGCTCAAGGGCCCAGCCGCTTCGCGGCATGTGGGATCTTCCCGGACCGGCACACGAACATTGGCAGGCAGACTCTCAACCACTGTGCCACCAGGGAAGCCCTGTTCATGTATTCTTGAATGAAATGGTTACTAAAACGCTTTCCAGATCTGCACTGATCAATAGGATAGCCACTAGCCACATGTAGCTAAATAAATTTTAATTAAAAATTAATTGAATTAAAAATTCAGTTCCTGTCACATTAGCACATTTCTAGTGCCCAGAAGTCCATTGTGGCTTGTGGCCACTATATTGTTTTGATTTTTGTTTTTTTGTGGCTACTATATTGGGCATCCTATTTGGCTTCTGGTCCCAATTCCAATGTGTGGAGGTGGGAGGGGGCTTCCCCTGACACTACCAAGCAGTGCTGGGGACACCGGCTGGGTATCCTACAATTCAACCCAATTCTGACTCTTATCTACTTAGGGATAGTATCATCTTCCACAGATTAGGGGCTCAGTCCTAAGACACTGTTGCTGAACTCAGGTTCTGCTGCTCATCACTCAAGAATCCAATACAGAGACAAGTGTTGAGTGAAAACAAAGATAGCTTCATTGAGGAAGCCGACCATCCTGGGGAGAAGCTAGACTCATGTTCCAAAAAAACAAATCCCCGCTGCTAATCAAGGGCAAGGGATTTTAAAGGGGAATTTCAGGAATGCACAGGCCTGGGGGGGTGGCTGCGTGAAGAGCAGCAGTCATCTCTGACAATCATCTTGAAACTGTTCTCGTGGTGGTCTGGTCAGCATCATCTTGATTGTGTTAAGTACAGTTAATCTTCAATTCCAGGGTCAGTTTGTTCCCACTTCCTTGAGGTGAGTTCTCAGAATTGTGTAAGATAGAGAAGCTTATGTTGTGGCTGCAGTCTGGTCATCGTGTAGTTAACGTCTTGCTTCTGGTGGGGTTTCAGTATCTACAAAACAGCTTAAAGGATATGGCTCAGAATATGATCTATAGCCTTGAGAAGGAACTAAAGATCCCTGACTTTGTTTAATAGCTGAACTATTATTTCATCTTGTTGGACTGTTTTCCTTCATTTCTGCATTTTTCTCATTTCTCTGATTAAATTTATTCTTCAGCTAAAGTTTTTCTACAGACAAAAAGCAGGCAGAGGATATGGGGGTGGGGGGATCTGTCCTGGGAAATCACCATAAGCTCCTGCTCCGTTACAACTCCTCCGAGACTTCAGACGCCAATCTCAAGTTCAGGTTATTACCTGTACTTCTGACCACCAGGCTATAAATCAGAGTTTCCCACGAACCCCCCTCCTTGGGTCTGATTAATTTGCTACAGTGGCTCACAGAACTCAGGAAACTCACTAGATTACAGATTTATTACAAAAGATATTAAAGGATATGAGTCAACAGCCGGATGGATACATAGGGCGAGGTATGTGAGAAGGGGCTCGAGCTTCCATGCCCTCTTCAAGTACATCGCTCTCCTCTCCGCCATGCGTTCACTAACCCAGAAGCTCTGAACCCCATCCTTCTGGGTTTTTCTGGAGGCTTCAGTACATCAGCACAGTTGATCAAAGTCACAATACCACATATGTTTTGATGATTTTTACTTGAATCGGTCATTTATTTGTATGACCATAAAAACGGTGTTAATAAGTTTACTTTCATTGTTCTCGAGATCTGTTGAACTCTAAATCTAGGTTCAGTCACTAGGGCTGTGTGGTACTTTGTGTCATCTGCCTCTGAGTCCTGAAGTCCTGTTTACCATTTCCAGAAGACGAAGAAGAAGGCGAAAGTATGTTTGGAAGGGTATGTTGCCAGGAAGAGAACCGATCTGGAGTCCAGGCTGATGACATCAAATACACTGAATTTGTCTCTCTGTTAACCTTGTTCTGGCTCCAGGGAAATAAAACAGTCACTAGGGAGTGCCATTCTGTAAACCTAAAGAGGAAAGGGAAAGAAAAATCGAAGAAGCCAATTTATACATACAGAAAGGGAGGTCAGCTCTTTCCCACCTTTCCAGTCAAATATGGAACCTCCTACCTCTTGGGAAAGCCATGCATTAGCCGGCCCCCGGCAGAACACGCCTGAGGATTCATTCCTCTGTTCACTCCGTCATACCTGCCACAAAAGTTTATGGATCGTCTACTATGTGCCAGGCACTGGGAAAACATCAGTGAACGAAGTTCACATACTAATGGGTTGTCTGGGTTCCAGTTCAGAGCTTGAAAAGTGGGCAGTGGAATTCCTTGGCAGGACCACAGACTTGGGAAAAGCCTTCAGGGGCTGTGACCAATGAAGCCCCTGACTCTCTGGAGGCACATGTGTGGAAACGTCGTCCACCTCCTGAGAGGAAGCTGGAGTTGACTACACCATGTGGAAGGACTGAGCACTCAGGACACTCCACTTGTGAGCCAAATTGGGAACCACAGGCTGGTACCTTGAACGCTCCCATCTCAGAGATCTTGTCCCTGGTTTTGTCTTTGGGCTGAACCTTCTTCGGGTTCTCTTTTCTTCTGGATACGGAGTCTAGATCTTCGGTTTTGAAACCAAATCTAAGTGGGTAAAACAAAGAGATTTATTGAAAACGATGTCATGCGAGCCTCACCATTGCTCTTCTCATAAGGCAAAGGGGAGGAAGAGGTGGCTTCTTTTAGGCCGAATTCCCAAATCATTGACATTCCATATGATGTCTGGGAAAGCCTATCATGTCTCAAGATAAAGCTCAAGATTCTGAATCTTGTACCAAGTCCCTTTATGGTCTAGTGATGGGTTTCACATCCTGGAAGTCCCCACGATCCCCTCATTACAAGTATTAGTCTTTCCCTAAAGTGCCATGCCTATATTGCAACTCTCTCCTCTGCCTAGAATTCTCTTTCCACTTCTTTTCTTCCTCCCTAAAACACCTATTTTTATTCCATGATGCAGGATAGAGTAATATCTTCTAGGAAGACATTTTTTTTTTTTTTTTTTGTCTGCACCGCATGGCTTGAAGGATCTTAGTTCCCCGACCAGGGATCAAACCTGCACCCCCTGCAGTGGAAGCGCAGACATTTAACCACTGAACCGCCAGGGATGTCCCAAGGAAGACATTTTTCTTTCCATAAGATGTCATTAATTGCTACCCCTTGCTTGTGCCCCCCCTCACACACACACCCCCCTCATGTTTCACAGCTACTACTTTTGGTTTTCAGAGGTTCCAAGTAGAATAAACACAGGTCTATTGTAGGAGCCCCAAAACCAGACTTTAGAAAAGTCACCTAATAGCACTGAACTTTGACCTCCCTCCAGAAGGCATATATTGATACCACTCTACAGATAAATGATTGATCGTTTTGGAAGAGCTGCACCTATCCAAACCAGAAATCCCATTTTCCCATCTGTCCTGCTTATAATATCTATGAGAATTAATCCCTGTTGGAGAAGTCATTCCGAGATGTCTCACTATATATGTTCCTACCAACATCAAATTCCTTATCACTTACCTGGACTCTTGACTCTGGAACCCCAATATCTTCAGCAAGTTGCTGTCTGGAATCAATCCCAGGATAAGGGTTTTCCATGAACGCATTCATAAGAGTTTGCAATTGGGAAGAAGTATAGCTGGTACGACATCGTCTGTCTCTCACACCTGGAGGAGGTGAAAGATGGAAGGCAGAGGAACATTTGAGATCAGTTTACATGTTCAAACAAGGAACCCAAACACGTCCCACCATCTAACTTGGAACATGTTGCCTCTCCTTGGGAGGGCCTTGTCCC
This sequence comes from Delphinus delphis, assembly GCF_949987515.2. NCBI lineage: Eukaryota > Metazoa > Chordata > Mammalia > Artiodactyla > Delphinidae > Delphinus > Delphinus delphis. The sequence continues at coordinate 1,915,704 of NC_082702.1, read as the reverse complement.
AGCCTATTCAAGACAGAAGGTTCTAGAGGAGAGGCAATATTTGGCTGAGTTGCTGGACTCCGGTGCAAATCAGGTAAGCCTCAGAAGGTCCCTGGACCTTGTGGGGAAGAATTTCCAGGGGCCATGTTGAGCCCTTTGCTACCAAAGACCCTGAACAGGAGGCCCTGAAGGAGAAAACATTCTCTTCCCACTCAGAGCAGTAGTTGGCTTCACTATAAAAAGGCACTTGGGTACCCAAGAGGCTCTGCTGGGTAGCAGGACTGGAGCAGGCTATTCACCTTGAATGTTCTCTTCAGGGTAAGCTCGGTCTTGTCTTAAGTCTAAGTTCTTCTCAGGTCTTTTCAGGAACCTGTGCCTAGCTCTTCGATTCTGAAACCATATCTACAAGAGGAAAAGAAAATGAGGGAATTAAGCATATTTATGTCATCTCAGCCCCATTGCTGCCTTTCTCCAAAGGGAGTGATTCTGGGAATTCCCTGGCAGTCCAGTGGTTAGAACTTTGTGCTTCCACTGCAGGGGGCAAGGGTTCAATCCTTGGTTGGGGAACTAAGATCCCATATGCCTCGACGTGGCCAAAAAAAAGGGGGTTGTGAAGGATTCTTATGAGCCCTAAGCTCAGGATTACTATTACTGATCCCTGTCACATTCGACTAAGACTTAGATCAAGGCTTGGCATTTAGCATCTTCATGACCTGGTTCCAACATGACCTACTCTAATAATTTTTTAAGTTAATAAATAAATGCTGCCATTATTATGTATTTAAGAACCCCCTCCAGCCTAAATCTGCAATGGCACACCAGTCCACTACTCTCTGGTCTATTGTATTTCATTGAAAGGGGAAGGTTAACCCTCACATCACCCACAGTTCCTCTGGAATCTTACCATGTCACCAGACACTTGCCTATCTGTGACCACACTGCTTATAATGACTTACTTGGATTTACACCCTGGAATAAGTGTGCCACCACACCACATACTTCCTCTTTTCTGGAGGTGTACCTACATATTTCTTGCACACTCCTGGGAGCTTCACCCTCAGTATCCATATTCATGAAGTGAGATTAAGAGCAACATTCTTGGGAGTTCATTCTGAGTGTCAAGTGGGACATGCTACTCAAAGCCCTTTTCACAGGACTTCCCTGGTAGCACAGTGGTTAGGACTCCGCGCTCCCAATGCAAGGGGCCCAGGTTCAATCCCTGGTCAGGGAACTAGATCCTGCACACATACTGCAACTAAGTGTTCGCATTCTACAACTAAGGAACCCGCGAGCCACAATTAAGGAGCCCGCCTGCTGCAACTAAGGAGCCCATGTGCCACAACTAAGACCTGGTGCAACCAAATTAATAAATAATAAATGTTGTTTTAAAAAAAGCCCTGTCACACTGGCACATGATATGTGCTCACTGAATGGTTCCCCCCTCCCTTTCTATTTCTCGTCTTGGAGATACAGAATTTGTAACTTACCTGGATCCTAGACTCTTCAGTGTTGACTTCCAAAGCAAGTCTTTGTTTGATGGCATAACCCGGGTAAGGTTTTTTGTTGAATGCATCAACGAGGATTTTCAATTGCTCTTCTGTGAATTTGGTGCGGCTGCGTCTACACTTTGTTGCCACGGCCTCTGTGGAAAGATTAGGAGAGAAGCATTAAATAGGCCATTTTATGTATTCCAACTTCAGGTTCGAGCTTGTCTCTCATTTCTTCTTTTCATTGTGAATCCATGAGAACCCAGGAGGAAAGAACTCTCAATTATAAAGCCCTTAAGAACACAAGGGTGATTCTTGAACTTCTTCAGCTGATCTGAATGCCATGACTAGGAAGTCAAGGTCTTCTGTTTTCAAACAACATGAAAAATTGATATGTTCTGTTCATATGGATCAAGAACAATATCAGTCAAGAAAATGCAGGCGAGGGGCTTCCCTGGTGGCTCCGTGGTTAAGAACCCGCCTGCCAATGCAGGGGACACAGGTTAGATCCCTGGTCCGGGAAGATCCCACATGCCACGGAGCAATTAAGCCCATGTGCCACAACTACTGAGCCTGCGCTCTAGAGCCCACGAGCCACAACTACTGAAGCCTGCGCGCCTAGAGCCTGTGCTCCACAACAAGAGAAGCCACTGCAATGAGAAGCCTGCACACCGCAATGAAGAGTAGCCCCTGCTCGCCGCAACTAGAGAAAGCCCGCGCACAGCAACGAAGACCCAACGCAGCCAAAAATAAAATAATAAATGAATGAATTAATTTAAATAAATAAATGAATGAATATCATTTAACAAATAAAACATAGTATGGGGAGTTCCCATATATTGCACACCCAGTTTCCCCTATTATTATTATTATTATTATTTTGCGGTATGCGGGCCTCTCACTGTTGTGGCCTCTCCCGTTGCGGAGCACAGGCTCTGGACGCGCAGGCTCAGCGGCCATGGCTCACGGGCCCAACCGCTCCGCGGCATGTGGGATCTTCCCGGACCGGGGCACGAACCCGTGTCCCCTGCATCGGCAGGCGGACTCTCAACCACTGCGCCACCAGGGAAGCCCTTCCCCTATTATTAACATCTTATATCAGTACTGTACATTTGTCACAACTAATGGATCAATATTGATACATTATTAGTAACTGAAGTCCACACTTAGAATTGGGATAGCTATAGCCTCCAAAATCAATGTGAAAGGGTAGTGTTGGATACAGAAAATGACTTACTATATGAAGAAAAATTAAGTTGGGTCACACAATATACAGCATATAGAAATAAATGCCAAAAAATTAAATACATATGAAAGCTAAAAATAGATAATGTACAAGAAAACCTATGTTACACTGAGATAGAAAAAGTTATATACTAAATAAGATACCAAAATGCATAATGGGAAAAATTGCTGGAACTAATGATATCGTAATTGAAACCTTCAGTTCAAAAAGGTAGAAAACCAGATAAAAGTCAGCAGCTTGCAATGATGGGGGTAAGGTGGGGAGATCAGAACCCTTCTTGAGAGCTGGGTAGAATGTAATTTATTTAAGATAATCTGTAGGGCAATCAGGGTATGCTTGTTTAAATTATGTATAGTAAGTAATTGTAACCCTGCAATCCATTTCTTGCCTACATCTGCATGACATTTTTCAGAATGCTGTTTGTAGTAACAGCTGAAGCAACTGAATGCACATTGCTAGGAGAATGGATAAGTGAAATATGGTATATTCCCGTGATAGAATTTTATGCATAAGACCAAAGTAATGAGGAAAAAATGACAGAGAAATAAGATAGATAGGAAGATCAAGAAGGCTATAAGTCTGGAGAAGAGAAAACGAAGCAGAAACAGATGAGGTCCTAGACCTCCTAGGCAGGGCAGATTATATGGGACCTCTTCCAACCATGTGCCTTTGACTCTTAGTATGTTGGGAAGTCACCGAGGGGTTTGGAGTAGATAAAAGACTTGATCTGACAGTTTGATAAGATCACACGGGCTACAGGGTTGAGAACAGATTAAATCAGGGCCAGAATGGAAGCAGAGAGATCAATTCTTGCAATAATCCAGTGACGAGGGCTTCCCTCATGGCGCAGTGGTTAAGAATCCGCCTGCCAGTGCAGGAGACACGGGTTCGAGCCCTGGTCTGGGAAGATCCCACATGCCACGGAACAACTAAGCCCCTGCACCACAACTACTGAGCCTGAGCTCTAGAGCCCACAAGCCACAACTACTGAAGCCCGCGCGCCTAGAGCCTGTGCTCCGGCAACAAGAGAAGCCACCACAATGAGAAGCCTGTACACGCACCTAAGAGTAGCCCCCACTCGCCGCAACTAGAGAAAGCCCGCGTGCAGCAACAAAGACCCAATGCAGCCGAAAATTTAAAAAAATAAAATAAAAAGGTAAATAAAATAAATAGATTTATTAAAAAAATAATCCAGTGACAATGGTGGAAACAGTCCAAGAAATAGTCAGAAGATCCCTAAAATATTTCGTTAAAGCCAACAGAATTTTCAGCCTGATTAGATATAGGTTATGAGAGGAAGACAAGGTCAAGGATGTTTCCTAGGTTTTTGGCATGAACAATTGACATTTCTTGTGCAAGGAAAACAGTAGGAGGAAGAGTTTGGGTCTGAACATCGGGAGTTCAGTTTGGGACACGTTGAGTTTGAGATGCCTGTTACAGACGAGTAAGCAGTTATGTAGACAAAGCTGGAAGTTCAGGAGAAAAGTTCAGTCTGGAGAGAGAAATCAGGAAGCTACTTTGATTCCAAAGACATTCTGGTCTCAGGACTTTTTGATGCCTCCCTTAGTTTCTTTTAGTGTGTTTCTCTCCTTTTTCTTCTTCCCATCTATTTTTTCCTCCCATTTCCCTCCCCTAAACAATAATTTGTATTGTTTAGTTCTTACATGCCTGCATCTTTCTGAAATTCCCAATGCTCAGATGCACAGAAAACAGCATATTTTCATATTACATGAAAGAAACTGATTTTCCCTTACCCTAGCACAGTTATTTAAAAGTTTGAAAAATGGGACTCCCACAACTTCTAACAAGCCCATTATGTTTTCAGCCCAACCCACCGCCCCAAACCAAGGAAACCACAACTGCAATCTGATGTGTGAGGAACTTACTGTATGGAGAATTGTCTTCAGCCATCTTGGAAGGGAGCTCCGAAGCCTGGTTCCATCAAAAGAGAGATAAACAGCCTTGGCGAGGCTGGCTTTATATGATGAGCTGGGATGGTCCCTCCTGCTTACTTAGGCATACACCCACTTAATCTAGGAAGGACTAGATAGGATTTTCTTTTCTTCCCTTGATAGAGATTTAATCATTTATACCAACATATACAGCTGAACAAGCACACTTTTGAGTACTATTGCATTTACACGTCTTGTTTTTCCAATGTTTATTACATATTCTTTTTGAAATTGCTTTTTCATGGTCTTCACTTTTTTTTTTTTTTTTTTTTGCGGTACGCGGGCCTCTCACTGTTGTGGCCTCTCCCATTGCGGAGCACAGGCTCTGGACGCACAGGCTCAGCGGCCGTGGCTCACGGGCCCAGCTGCTCTGTGGCATGAGGGATCTTCCCGGACCGGGGCACGAACCTGTGTCCACTGCATCGACAGGCGGACTGTCAACCACTGCGCCACCAGGGAAGCCCTTCACTTATCTTTTGAAGTGGTAGCCTTTTCTTATTAAATTAATAACTGGTACCAGGATTAGGGTGAGGCAAGTGAGGCTCTCATTTCCAGGGAGCAATGTTTAAGGGAGGTGCTAAAAATTCTGTGATCAAAGTAGATAACACTTGTGGCACTAATGAACCTATCTACAAAAGAGAAGCTCACAGACATAGAGAACAGACTTGTGGTTGCCAAGGGGGAGGGGGGTGGGGGAGGGACGGACTGAGAGTTTGGGGTTGGTAGACGCAAACTATTACGTTTAGAATGGATAAACAAGGTCCTAATGTGTAGCACAGGGAACTATACTGAGTAGCCTGTGTTAAACCATCATGGAAAAGAATGTAAAGAAAAGAATGTATTTATGTGTAAAACTGAGTCACTTTGTTGTTCAGCAGAGATTGGCACAACCTTGTAAGTCAACTCTACTTCAATTAAAAAAACTAATTACAAAAAAATAAAATCAATTGTATGAAAAGAAAAACAGGAAAAGAAAAAAGCAAAAAAATATAAATAATATTTGAATGCAATACTTAAAAAAATTAATTGCAAAAAGCCCATGTTTACAAAATATAAAAATTATAAATAAAAACAGGATCCTATCCTGCACTGGCAGGATTTATGCATGTGAGGGCATACGTGCAATTGCTTTCCCTTGCAATCTTCTCAAGGTCATTGATCAGTCCTGAGGGAAGTTGACAAGATTGTTCAATTGTTTATAGCTGTCTTCCACAGCACTGCAGAATAAAAGAGAAATTTTAATTTATTACCCATATAAACTTGTGTGACTCAGGAGACGTCAAAGTGTCAGGTGACACTACCAAGGAGGCCCAATACTTTAAGCAGCACCTTTGTTCCACAAGGGCGATGATGCACTTAAGAGATGAAAACATGACCATGGAAAATAATGTAAAGAAGCTGATGAGAATTCCCTGGCGGTCCAGTGGTTAGGACTCTGCGCTTTCACTTCCAGGGCCTGGGTTTGATCCCTGGTCAGGGAACTAAGATCCTCAGCAAGCCTCAGCGCTGTGGCCAAGGAAAAAAAAACAAAAATTGAGTCCCTTATAGAGCCACCTAAGCCATCTAGTAAGTAGAGAAAACCACTTAGAGAGCTAAAGCAATCTCCTTGAGTGGTGTAAGCTAAAAACTGCTTCTAGGCATGAGACTCTGCCATGAATATTTTCTCATATATTTCCTCTTAACTAACTGTCATTTACAAGTATGCAGCATTGAGGACCCACTCAGGCACAAACTCCTCCTCAAGATGCCTCCATAAGAATGTAAGCCAATTCCTCATAATAAATCTCTTTCTATCTATATATCTTTTCTGTTTGTTCTGTTTCTCTGAAGACCCCTGATTAACACAGATTTGGGAACCAAGAGTGGTTCTACAGGAAGAGAATTTAAGGATGAGTTTTCTGAATTGGTTCTTGGGTTTCTAGAATTGGCTCTCTAATCACATTAGATTTAAAGATGATGATGGCTCTCTTTCTAGTAGTAAAGAGAGCACTGAGAGTAAATACATGGTGTGGGGTGTTTATAGACATACACAAAGTGTCTCTGAGGGGATTCAGGATAGACGAGAACAGTATACTGGCCCTAGATAGTTAAGGTGTATATCAAAGGAATAATTTCAAGAAGCCCAGACTCCTGTGTCTTCCCATATGTAAAAATGCACTAAGTTCATTAACTTGAGATGTCTGGTATTTTTTAAAAATTATTTACTTATTTATTTATTTGGCTGTATCGGGTGTTAGTTGCAGCGCTCAGGCTCTTCTCTAGTTGTGGTGAGGGCTCCAGAGCGTGCAGGCTTCGTTGCTCCGCAGCATGTGGGATCTTCCCGAACCAGGGCTCGAACCCGTGTCCCCTGCACTGGCAGGCGGATTCTTAACCACTGTGCCACCAGGGAAGCCCCCTCTGGTATTCTTTAATTAACAGTAATCTTTTGAGGTTCAACTACCTGGATTTTTGTTTTGTTTTGTTTTTTGCAAAAAATTCTACATATCCTGTCTCCTCAGTTACCTCTCAGAACAGTATCTCAGCGCTGAGAGGCTGTATCCCTGACATAAGTCCTCAGTAAATTCTCAGAATAAAAAACAATTCCCAACTTTTTTTTAAATTTAATTTTATTTATTTTTTTATACAACATGTTCTTATTAGTCATCCATTTTATACACATCAGTGTATACATGTCAATCCCAATTGCCCAATTCATCACACCACCACCCCACCGCCTGCCGCTTTCCCCCCTTGGTGTCCATACTTTTGTTCTCTACATCTGTGTTTCAATTTCTGCCCTGCAAACCAGTTCATCTGTACCATTTTTCTAGGTTCCACATATATGCATTAATATACGATATTTGTTTTTCTCTTTCTGACTTACTTCATTTGGTATGACAGTCTCTAGATCCATCCACATCTCTACAAATGACCCAATTTCATTCCTTTTTATGGCTGAGTAATCTTCCATTGTATATATGTACCACATCTTCTTTATCCATCAGTCTGTCGCTGGGCATTTAGGTTGCTTCCATGACCTGGCTATTGTAAATAGTGCTGCAATGAACATTGGGGTGCATGTGTCTTTTTGCATATCCCAACTTTTAAGTTGTACTTTTTTTTTTCAGTCGACAGTTTTGACTACCAATGAAGTGACCCACAGCAGACACCTTTCCTGGTTCTCAGGTCTCCCCTTCTTGAGTGATGAAGCTAAGTTTTGTTGGGGTGTGTTAAACTCCTCTCTGGAGTAGATTATCCTGAAGCTTAGTTTCAAAAAGAGGTACCTGGGTTATCCTAAGTTGAAAGACGGGGAAGATTTTTGCTCAGTGTAGATATTGAGTGGGTTATCCTAAGTTGAAAGGCTGGGATGATTTTGTTCAGTTTAGACACTGAATAGGTTATCTTAAGTTGAAAGCCTGGGAAGAATTTGCTGGAAAGTCTCCCTAACCTAAAATCTAATTCATCATCTCTTTAAGGGTTTATCAAGGAAAAATACAAATCTTAAAAGTCTTTTCCACAAATAATAAGGCCGTAGTCATCTGAGCAAGCAAATTTAACTTATTCCAACTGTTATTTATAAGCTAGTAAGTTTACGTTGCAATACCTGATTCATAGCTAAGTGTTAAAGTGAAGCTATGAGAACTCTAATTTTGCCTGTTTGTATGTCTGTGTACACATCATACATTTGATATGTCTCTACCTCTGTATAATGTTACCAAAATTTAATTTTTAAAAAAGATGTATTTAATTGACTTAATGGTAAATGCTTACAAATTCAATATTTCTAAATGTAAAAGAAACTGGCCAGAATAAATTTCAGGTTTGTGTGATCTAGGAAATATTCAATATTAAATTAATACCTGGTATTAAAGCTAACTTAAGCTTGTTGGTTTAATCAATATAGATGTCTTACTTTTATTGTACCTAGGTTAACTAAAGGTCAATAAGCTCGTGTTATTTCTGTTGCAGTTTGTCAGCAAGAAAAAGTTAACTTGGTGCGGTGATACTTTCACAAGTTATAAAATAAAGGTAAGTGAGATAAGAGTTTTCAGGTGATCTTTTTAGGAATAATTATGCTTTGGGTATGTCTATCTAAAATAGTTTCTCCAGATTTTTGGTAGCTTGAGTTTTGATAAGTTAAGTTAAATGATGGGATTTCAATGAATATCCAGGTCATTTCAAATAAGATAAAATACTGGAACGTTAATTGCTAAACAGGTGTAAATTTACCTATTTCTGTCTCCTTACATGAGGGAAACTAAAGATGTTTGAATTTATTAGACATGTCTTGTACCACATTGAGGAAAGAAATTATGCTATGAGAAGATATATTTTCCTAGAGGTTATGAAATAGTCCAATCAAGAAATGCCCCTCAATCAATTCCAAGACTTGAGCCAGTTTGTAAGCTCAGAACATCTTGGATGAAGGGGAGGGAGGGTCCCCTTGAGGAAGAACCACAGTACATCACAGAAAATTTATATTGTTACTCTTTCTCCTGGTCTTCTCCAAAGCGACCTTTTACTAGGGTAAGTGTCCATTATGTAAAAGGAAAGAATCAGACCTTTTAAGGACTACTGGACTCTGGCTCTGAACTGACCCTAATTCCAGGAGACCCAAAATCTACTAGTTATGGAGTTCAGGTGATCCATGGAGTACTATCTCAGATCCATCTTATAGTGGGGTCCAGTGGATCCTCAAACATATCCTGTGGTTATTCCCACAGTTCCAGAATGCATAATTAGAATAGACGTACTTAGCAGATGGCAGAATTCCTACATTCCTGACCTGGGGAGTAAGGGCTTTTATGGTGGGAAAGGCCAAGTGGCAGCCATTAGGACTACCTCTACCTAGGAAACTAATTAAAAGACATACTACTTTCCTGGAGAGATTTCAGAGAGTGACATCATCAAGGACTTGAAAGATACAGGGGTGGTGATTCCCACCACATCCCTATTCAGCTCTCCTATTTAGCCTGTGAAGAAGACAGATGGATCTTGGAAAATGTCAGTGGATTAGCATAAGCTTCACCAGGTGGTGACTCCAACTGCACCTGCTGTACCAGATATGGTTTCATTGCTTGAACAAATGTACACATCCCCTATATGTGGAATCTAAAAAACCAAAACAAGGGACTTCCCTGGTGGCACAGTGGTTGGGAATCTGCCTGCCAATGCAGGGGACACGGGTTCAAGCCCTGGTCTGGGAAGATCCCACATGCCGTGGAGCAAGGAAGCCCGTGAACCACAACTAATGAACCTGTGCTCTAGAGCCCGTGAGCCACAACTACTGAAGCCCGCACGCCTACAGCCAGTGCTCTGCAACAAGAGAAGCCACCGCAATGAGAAGCCCACGCACCACAATGAAGAGTAGTCCTTGCTCTCTGCAACTAGAGAAAGCCCACATGCAGCAACAAAGACCCAACGAGCCAAAAATAAATAAATAAATAAATAAATTTATTTTTTAAAAAAACAACCAAGTGAACAAACAGAACTAAACAGAAACAAAGTCATAGATACAGAGAACAAACACTTGGTTGCCAGAACATAGAGGGATGGGGTGGGGGAAATGAGTGAAGTAGGTGAGGGAGGTTAGGAGGTATAAACTTCCAGTTACAAAATAAATGAGTCATATCATTTTGGGTTTTTTTTTTAATTTATTTTTGGCTGCGTTGGGTTTTCGTTGCTGTGCGCGGGCTTTCTCTAGTTGCGGCGAGCAGGGGCTAGTCTTCGTTGTGGTGCGTGTGCTTCTCATTGTGGTGGCTTCTCTTGTTGGGAGCACGGACTCTAGGTGCGTGGGCTTCAGTAGTTGTGGCACGTGGGCTCAGTAGTTGTGGCTCGCAGGCTCTAGAGTGCAGGCTCAGTAGTTGTGGCGCACGGGCCTAGTTGCTCCATGGCATGTGGGATCTTCCCGTACCAGGGCTCGAACCCGTGTCCCCTCCATTGGCAGGTGGATTCTCAACCACTGAGCCACCATGGATGTCCCATCATTTTGGTTTTGTGCCATAAGCACAAAAAAATCTTTTTTCAGTTCAAAAACTCAATTGCAGTGCTTAAAATTATACACATAATTTTTCAAGATTGTGAACCAGGGTTCCACTGTACCTTACTGAAACGTCTATAGTGTGTCTGCTTTGTACTAGACATTGTTTTAAATTTTTGGTATACAGTAGTGAACAAAACAAAGAGCCTTGACCTCACGAACATCAAGAGAGGGAGACAGAAAATAAACAATAATTATAATAAACAAGCAAAGGATATATCAGAAGTTAATCGGTGCTATGACAAAGAAAATGATAAGGAAGAGAACAGTAAGGTGGACGTGGGTGCCAGAGTTGGGGTTATCGGTTTGCAATTTTTATTAGGATAATCAGGGAAGAGCTTATGGAGAAGGTGATACATGACCAAAGTCAATAAGAAGGTGAAAGTGTGAGCCATGTGGAGATGGGAGGGGACAGGGACTGTCCTGGCATAGGATTTAAAGCAAGTGTGTATCCAGCCAGTGCATGGAGCAGGAAACTAATGTGGAGTAAAGAAGAAAGGTGTAAAAGACTGTGAGGACTTTGACTTTGACTCTGGGACGATGAGGCCATTGCAATTGGATTTTGTATAGAAGAAGACATACTCCAAACTTATGTGTGTATTACTTTTCTACTGCTATGTAAAAGCTATCATAAATGTATGGCTTAAAACAACACACACCAATTATTTCACATTTTTAGTGGATTAGGAGTTTGGTCATGGCTTAACTGAGTTGCCTGCCTCAAGATCTTACAAAGTTGTGCTCAAGTCTTCAGTCAGGACTGAAGTCTCAACAGAGACTCTACTGAGGAACAAGATGCTTCAAAACTCATTCAGGTTATTGCTAGAATTAATTTTCTTGTGGTTGTAGGACCGAAGGCTTTAGTTTCTTGTCTGTCGATGAAGGTCACCCTCAGCTTCTAAAAACTGCCTGCAGTTCCTTACTATGTGAGCCTGCCATCATGGTTGCTTGCTTCATCAAGACTGCAAGGGATAGAGAGAATCCAGCAAGATGGGCCTTAACCTGTACACATAATCATGCATAACCTATCACCTTTGGTATATTCTATATGTCTAGAAGCAAGTTACAGGTCTGGCCCACAATCAAGGAGAGAGGTCATACAAAGGCTAGAACACCAATAGGCAGCAATTATGAGGCCCACACTGGTCATCCTAGAGTCTATCTTCCACACAGTTTTAAGAGGCTCACTCAGGTTACTGCAAGAACAGACTGTAGTGGAGTGAGAAGGTGGAGAAAACTCCCACCTCACTTCGCTCTGCCACACCCCACCATACTTTTTGTTTGTAAATGATCTCAAAATTACAGGAAAATTTTAAGAAAAGCACAAAGAGACTCTGTATACCCTTAAAATGGATTTATCAACTAACATTTTGTCACATTTGCTTTATCGTTCTCATTCTCTTTCTCCTTCCCATTATCCATCAATTTATATTTTTCTGAACCTTTTGAGAGCTTTACACTTAATGTCTCTTTCTTCCTAAATACTTGTTTGTATTTTCTGAGAAGAAAGACATTATCTTACACAACTAGAAGAAATTTCCAATATCAGAGAATTTAGCATTAAATCAATAGATACGTATGATTCACATTACATTCATCATATGTAATCCACCATATGTAATAGGATCCATCATAACAATGGATCAATACTGGATTTGATCTGATTAGGCAGAAGCATGTCTTCATCTGGAGATTAAGTCTGGCTTTAGGTAGTATGTATGGGTGCCAAGTTGACAAGGAGTGGAATGTGATGGCTTGTTTTATGTGTAAACTGGACTAGGCTATACTACTCAGTTATTGGATCAAACACTAATCTAGGGTGTTGCTGTGAAGGTATTTTGTAGATGTGCTCAACATCTACAATCAGTTGACTTTAAGCAAAGGATTCTATTTTGATTAAGTGGTTGGGCCTTATCCAATCAGTTAAAAGGCCTTAAGAGGAAAAGTAAGGTTTCCCTGAGGAAGAAATTCAGCCTCAAGACTGCAGCATTAGTTCTGGCTACAGAGTTTCCAGCCTGTCCTCTACCCTATGGATTTTGGACTTGCCAGGCCCCACAACTGCATAAGTCAATTCCTTGAAATAAATCTCATATATATATAATATATTTTATTTATATATTGCATGTACATATATATACACACATAAATGTTTATAAATATGTAAATCCTACTAGTTCTCTGCAGAACTGACTCATATCATACACTCTTCATTCCTTTGACCTAATTAACATCTTGTCACTATACTTCTCTCTCATCTTAAAAAAAATTAAATCCCTTAAGGGCATTTTCTGCACTCTCTGATTCCATTTCTCAATGTGTATGCACACTGAAATCATGAAAAGTGCGTTTTACGGGCTTCCCTGGCGGCGCAGTGGTTGAGAGTCCGCCTGCCGATGCAGGGGACGTGGGTTCGTGCCCCGGTCCGGGAAGATCCCACATGCCGCGGAGCGGCTGGGCCCGTGAGCCATGGCCACTGGGCCTGCGCATCCGGAGCCTGTGCTCCGCAACGGGAGAGGCCACAACAGTGAGAGGCCCGCGTACCGCAAAAAAAAAAAAAAAAGTGCGTTTTACTCTTTCAGCTCCACACTTATGAAAAAAAATCATCAATGGGGACTTCTAAAATTCCCTAATATATCTCTGGGTGGACATTAGAAGCTCTGACATGAGTTTGTTGGTTTCCTGTCATCAGCCACTTAATGAAGTCAGGCTGGTCCAGTGTTCATGCTCTGATCATTTTCTTCTCCAGACTACACTCATTCCCTTGACAGTCTCATCTAGTCATGACTTGAAATAACAGTGTAAACTAACAACTCTCAAATTTATATATCCAAGCTTGAACTCTCTCCTAATGTTCAGTCATAGGTTGAAATGATTAAGTGACACATACTTTGTAGTCTCATAAACATTTCAAATTGACCATGCTTAAAACTGGAGTCTTGAGTTTCCCTCCAAGTCTCCTCCACATGTGGTTTCCCCATCCCAGGGGATGGAAAATCCATTCCTCAGGTGATCTAGGCCAACTACATATGAAGGAGGCTCTGGGCCAAAGAAGACTCAGGAGGGTGCAGTAGACAAGTGTGCTGTGTATCAAGATGGGACTTCTGGTTTCCTCCTCAGGAGAATTTTTAAGCTACCTTTTTTTTTAAAAAAGACTTTTAAAAATATTTATTTATTTTATTTTGGCTGCACCAGGTCTTAGTTGCAGCATGTGGACTCTTAGTTGCAGCATGCATGTAAGATCTAGTTCCCTGACCAGGGACTAAACCCAGGTCCCCTGCATTGGGAGCACGGAGTCTTACCCACTGGGTAAGTGGGCCCAGTCTTACTCACTGGACCACCAGGGAAGCTACTTTTTAAAAATCTGTTCCCCTAGAATGCCACAAAACCAAACTCGGGTTCATTCACTCCATGCATAGCAAAGCCAATCTATTGACACTGGGTTGTGGTGAAGGAAAGTATAGCATTTATTGCAGGGTGCCAAGCAAGGAGAACAGGCAGTTCATGCTCAAAAAGATCTGAACACCCTAATGGCTTCAGGAAAGGGTTTTTAAAGACTGTTAGGGGAGAGGGTCCTAGGATGCAAGATCAGCTCATGGACAATTTTCTGATCGGTTGGTGGTGAGGTAGCAGGGTGGTGTTTCAGGAATCTCACCATCAGTCTTCTGATTCCAACCAGCCTAGCTTCTGATGTGTTTGAGGTCAGCAGTTTCCACCTGGTGGGAGTCTGGGTTCTATAAAAACAACTTAAGAACATGCATCAGACATTGTTAACTGTTTTCCTTAAGGAGAACTATGGTCTTGTGACCCCATCCCAAAGGTTGACTTATTGCTTTAGTTATTATCCCCTTCCCTCCTTGAATGCCTCTTCTTTGTTCCCATTGCTGCCCCTTAAATAATTAACTGTTTGAGCCCACTCTTTGGAACTGAGGGAGGCCTAGTCCGCTAAAGCTTTTTCCACAGACAAGAAGTAGGGGACGCAGAGAGGCTTGGGTGGTAGGGGTGGGAGGAGGCTCCACAGGGCCCTGCTAGGTTTCAAGAAGAGGCTCTTGGGGATTCCCTGGCAGTCCAGTGGTTAGGACTCCGTGCTTTCACTTTTGTGGATCCCGGTTGGGTCCCTGTTTGGGGACCTAAAAAAAAGAAGAGGATCTGGGAAGGCGTAAGGAGGGGAAGGGGGGAAAATCACTATGCGGGCTGCGAGCTTAGTCACAGCCCTACACCCTTTGCACCGCCCTGGGCGACTGTCCCAGCATTCCAAGCCTCAGTTTCCCTGAGGCACAGCATGGACGCTCTCACCCCCACTGCCTAGTCCTCTCCACTTGAACCCACTGTTAAGAAACAGGTCTGGGCCGGCGCTCAGCTCCTCCTGTGGCTCTTAGGTGGAGGAAGACCCTCCCCTTATCCCTCCCTCCGCCCCACTCCCTCCCCCACTCCGCCCCACTCCCTCTCCTCCCTCCGCCCCACTCCCTCCCCTCAGTTAAGGCGCTCCTCACTTCTGCGAATCTAGGGGAGACTACATTACCCAGAGGTGTGCATTGTGCGTCTGAGGAGGTCGCTGGCCAATGACGGCCAGTCGTAGAGGCGTTTCCTGCGGCGCACGTACGTGGGCGGGACTTCCGGTTTCTCTCAGAGGACGCCATTTGTCTCAGCCTTTCGCTTCTGCCTGGCTTTTAGGTGCCGAGAGCTGGCCTGCGTGGCTACTAGGGCATTTCGTGGGGACTGAGCAGGAAAGGGGGATGGGACTTCCTTTCGTGCCTTGGAACGGGCCGTGACTCCCTAAACGGGAGTGTGCACTGGTCGCCCGCCGGGCCATGGCCTCTCCGGGCCTTCAGCACCCGCCCTTCGTCCCCGCAGTTCCCCAGGGCGGCGCCAGGTCTGGTGCGCCTTTTTCTCGGAGAGCGGCTGTCAGCCGAGGTCG
Source organism: Delphinus delphis (assembly GCF_949987515.2). Lineage (NCBI taxonomy): Eukaryota > Metazoa > Chordata > Mammalia > Artiodactyla > Delphinidae > Delphinus > Delphinus delphis. Next base: position 1,900,106 of record NC_082702.1, on the reverse strand, counting down.
CCCGGCCAAGGCGGGGCGGAGGCGAGGAGCAACAGGCCGCCCGGTGCTCGCCTCTCCCAGCGTAGCTGGAACGCAGGGCCCCATCATGGCGGCGGCGCCGACCCACAAGACACAGGTGAGTGGACGCTGTTTGCGAAGCTGCTTCTCTACGAGGGCGGAGACGGTTCCGGAAGGGAGGCATCCCCTGGGTTTGTCTTCGCGGTCGTGTGCTCTGGCGTGTGGAGCTGCTTTGCTACTTAATTTATCCTTGGTCCTAAAAGCTGTTGGGTCTCTGACACATGCTCAGTAAGTTGTGGAAAAATGAGTGATGTATCCTTCAGGGGTTTCCATCATAGTAAATCCCGAACTCCGCCACGTGCTGCAGGGATGTACCCTGCCCCCACCCCGCCCCCGCCTTTCTCCAACCGGTGGCCTTGGGAAATGGAGGGAGAGTTAAGCGCATGGACAAAGCCAAGGTATATTGGTTGTTTCACAAGGCCCATGAGGGCCTGTGAGGTTGCCATGGTGCCTCCTAGATGTTAAGACGTGTCTTGGGAGGGCGAGGTCCTGTAGTCTGTTGTCGAATGTTCCACTCACCTTCAGCCAGGTCAGACGTTGTGGCCAGTCTCATGGCCAAAGCCAGTGTTATCTTTATCCATTTGTGCTCTCTGGTCCTGAAGTATTCCTGGCGTAGGGCTAAGTGCTGTCAGGATTCAGGAAGGAAGCGGCTAATGGTTCATTGTGGAACCTCCCCGGAGTCTGGGAGACCCAGGAGGGTGTGGGAAGCTGGTCCGGGCCCTGCCATTACCCAGGTAGTTCCACCCCTTCAGGGGTCTCTCCAGGGAGGTCAATGACGAAGGCTCTGCTTCTCTGTGCATGTTCACAGGAATATTTTCAGGCGTGATGAAATGGACTTAACAGCAAAAATTGGTGTAAATGCTTCACAACTTCGTCATTAGGTATTCATTTTGATGATGGAAGCGTGTCGGGTTACTTTATTAGACCGTGTATCAGGGTTAACTGTGTTAAAATCTTGCTCCTCGTTTGTAAGACACAAGACTCTTGGTGGATTTGGTGGAGCTCCCTTAGTCTCGGGTCATCGGCTGGCATGGAGATGTTTACCTCAGGGGCTGTGGGACAATTAATGAAAATCCCCAAGCACACCGAACATTGAATAATTTCTGTCTAAATCTCACAACTGATATTAGTGAAGTGGGAACTATTGTTGTATTGATCCAGAAACCAAGGCTCAGAGAGATGAAGTGATGTCTCCGAGGTAACACAGCTGGTAAGTGTTGGGTTCAAGAGTTTGGATGTTAACAAGAGAAGGAAGAAAGAACTGGGGACTTTTAGTCACTTTAACCAGGAAGTGAAGCCCTCACCATGGGGCAGGCAGCTAGCAGGACCAGGGAGGCTCAGGTACTGTTGTTGTTACCATTATTGATACTGTTATTATCATTATTTATTCATTCCTCTGAGGTCCTACAGCCTCTCCTGTTTGCATCTGACAGCCCACACATCACTTCCATTGTCTTGTGTGACTTTCCATTGTCTTGTGTGACTTTCCATTGTCTTGTGTGACTTTGTTTCTTACACTACTGTATTATGTCCAAAACATTGTCCACTTCCACTTCAGCCCAGCCTAGAGCTTGGCCCTCAGGAGGTGCTAAGTGGTTAGGGTCTTGATCTCTCTGCACCTTTAACAGCCTTCCAGAAACAAGCTCTGATCTCATCCAACAGCCCCAGGGTCAGCACTACTACCTCTATTTGACAGGTGTCTGTGACTTTCGATGATGTGGCCGTGACTTTTACCCAGGAGGAGTGGAGGCAGCTGGACCCGGCTCAGAGGACCCTGTACCAGGAGGTGATGCTGGAAAACTGCAGGCTCTTGGTGTCTCTGGGTAAGGCCTTGCCACTCTGCCATGCAGAGGACCTGCTATCTCCTTGTCAGACATGCTCTGGCTCCATGCCCGGCTGATCAAGAAGCTTACCCTCTCCCCTACAGCTTCAGTCATTTTTGAGATTCATCTTTTCCTGCCTGCTATCTCTGTGTTTCTTTGAGCAAGAAACAGTTCCCCTTTGGCTCCTAAAAGGTGGTGGAAGGAAATGGGGGTGTTCTTCAGAACCCAAAGGCAGAATTTCCAGTTGGGCCACATGGGACTGAAATAAGGACTGGGAACTACCAGGAGTATGCCAGCTTCTGGATCTCTTGTCCTGACTTCTCCCTCTAGCTTTGCTCAAGTCTGTTTTTTCAGAATGGCTTTTGTGTCTCAGCAAGTTTGTGGCAGGAGTGGCCACCCCAGTCCCTGCTCTCTGTGGCCCCCAGATGCCTTGTTTTTACTTCTTTGCATACTTAACATTGTTTCTTTTTCTACTGCTGGTCTCTAGGGGGTTGTCCCTGAGGCAGGAGTAGCCACCTGAGCCCATACTTCCCTGAGCCTCTACCCCAGTGCCCAGCACAGACTGGCCTCTGTCTGAGGTTCTTGTTTCACATTTCAAACAGGGAGCTGACTGGGTGGGACTGGTTGGCTCACGTATCCCCTGCAACCCAGTCCACAGGGCTGTGAGTGATGGGATGGTCTCCAGGAAGAGGGTGAGGCAGGTGGGGCCTTGGGAGGTTTTTGCCTTCAGTGCCAACAGGTATTGTTCTAAACCACAGGATCTCGGTTATGGGGCTTTTCTGTTCTCCTGTGCCTTCATGATTGTCTCTTGTTCCCTGAGTCCTGGCCAAGATCCTCTGCTAGTCCAAGAGAGAGAAGCTGAGAGAGTAGTGCTTCTCAGTACTTGGCGGTTTTATCCCCAGGTGACATTTGGCAGTCTGCAGCCACATTTGACTGTCACACCTGGGGTGTGGGTGGTCCCGGCATCTAGCAGGTTAGAGTCCAGAGATGCTGCTTAGTACCTGAGGATGGACAAGACAGCCCCATTCAACAAAGGTTGATCCAGCCCACAAGGCCAAGAGAGCCAAGGTGGAGAAACAGCAGCCTGAGGATAATCACTTTAGACCTCTCAGTTTGAGGGAAAGGAGAGCTGTAAATCCAGGGCATAGGGTAAGACATGCCTGTTTTTAGAGAATTGGGATTGTATTCTGTGTTAATGAGAAGAGGTTACACAAAATTAGGAAACGTTTGACATATTTAGATATTTTATAACAAAATTTTAAAAATAAGAAGGCCCATTATCTGACCCTGCTGACCCTTCACTCACCTCCTCACACTTTTCCCTGAGTTCAGTCTGCTCTGGTCATGCCAGCGTCTTGCTGTTTCCTGTGCACAGACTTAACATACTTGCCTTGGGCCTCTCCACTTGCTGTTCTCTGTGCCTGGTGAGTGTGCTTAGGCATTTTGGCTTTTCTTTTCTTTTTTCTGATTTTTTTTTTTTTTTTTTTTTTTTTTTTTTTTTGCGGTACGCGGGCTTCTCACTGTTGTGGTCTTTCCCGTTGCGGAGCACAGGCTCCCGATGTGCAGGCTCAGCGGCCATGGCTTACGGGCCCAGCTGCTCCGCAGCACATGGGATCCTCCCGGACCAGGGTACGAACCTGCGTCCCCTGCATCGGCAGGCGGACTCCCAACCACTGTGCCACCAGGGAAGCCCTTTTTTTCTGAATTTTAAAATTTAATTCTATATATACTTTTTATACAGCAGGTTCTTATTAGTTATCCATTTTATACATATTAATGTATATATGTCAATCTCAATCTCCCAATTCATCACACCACCACCAACGCCCCTGCCCCGCCCCCCGCGCCGCTTTCCCCCCTTGGTGTCCATACGTTTGTTCTCTACACCTGTGTCTCAGTTTCTGCCTTGCCAACTGGTTCATCTGTACCATTTTTCTAGGTTCCACATGTATACGTTAATATACGATATTTGTTTTCCTCTTTCTGACTTACTTCACTCAGTATGACAGTCTCTAGATCCCTCCGTGTCTCTGCAAATGACCCAATTTCGTTCCTTTTTATGGCTGAGTAGTATTCCATTGTATATATGTACCACATCTTCTTTTTTTTTTTTTGTACCACATCTTCTTTATCCATTAGTCTGTCGATGGGCATTTAGGTTGCTTCCATGACCTGGCTATTGTAAATAGTGCTGCAATGAACATTGGGGTGCATGTCTTTCTGAATTATGGTTTTCTCTGGGTATATGCCCAGTAGTGGGATTGCTGGGTCATATGGTAATTCTGTTTTTAGTTTTTTAAGGAACCTCCGTACCGTTCTCCATAGTGGCTGTATCAATTTACATTCCCACCAACAGTGCAAGAGGGTTCCCTTTTCTCCACACCCTCTCCAGCACTTGTTTGTAGATTTTCTTATGATGAGCATTCTAACTGGTATGAGGTGATACCTCCTTGTAGTTTTGACTTGCATTTCTCTAATAATTAGTGATGTTGAGTAGCTTTTCATGTGCTTCTTGGCCATCTGTATGTCTTCTTTGGAGAAATGTCTGTTTAGGTCTTCTGCCCATTTTTTGATTGTGGTGTTTGTTTTTTTAATATTGAGCTGCTTGAACTGTTTATATATTTTGGAGATTAATCCTTTGTCCATTGATTTGTTTGCAAGTATTTTCTCCCATTCTGAGGGTTGTCTTTTCGTCTGTTTGTAGTTGCCTTTGCTTTACAAAAGCTTTTAAGTTTCATTAGGTCCCATTTGTTTATTTTTGTTTTTATTTTCATTACTCTAGAAGGTAGATCAAAAAAGATCTTCTTGTGATTTATGTCAAAGAATGTTCTTCCTATGTTTTCCTCTAAGAGTTTTATAGTGTCCAGTCTTACATTTAGGTCTCTAATCCATTTTGAGTTTATTTTTGTGTGTGGTGTTAGGGAGTGTTCTAGTTTCATTCTTCTACATGTAGCTGTCCAGTTTTCCCAGCACCACTTACTGAAGACACTGTCTTTTCTCCATTGTATATCCTTGCCTCCTTTGTCATAGATTAGTTGACCATAGGTGGGTTTATCTCTGGGCCTTTCTATCCTGTTGCATTGATCTATTGTTCTGTTTTTGTACCAGTACCATATTGTCTTGATCACTGTAACTTTGTAGTATAGTCTGAGGTCCAGTATAGTCTGGAGTCTGATTCCTCCAGCTCCGTTTTTTTTCCCTCAAGACTGCTTTGGCTATTCAGGGTCTTTTGTGTCTCCATACAAATTTTAAGATTTTTTTGTTCTAGTTCTGTAAAAAATGCCATTGGTAATTTGATAGGGATTGCATTTAATCTGTGGATTGCTTTGGGTAGTATAGTCATTTTCACAATATTGATTTTTCCAATCCAAGAACATGGTGTATCTCTCCATCTGTTTGTGTAATCTTTAATTTCTTTCATCAGTGTCTTATAGTTTTCTGCATACAGGTCTTTTGTCTCCCTAGGTAGGTTTATTCCTAGGTATTTTATTCTTTTTGTTGCAGTGGTAAATGGGAGTGTTTCCTTAATTTCTCTTTCAGATTTTTCATCATTAATGTATAGGAATGCAAGAGATTTCTGTGCATTAATTTTGTATCCTGCAACTTTACCAAATTCATTGATGAGCTCTAGTAGTTTTCTGGTGGCATCTTTAGGATTCTCTATGTATAGTATCATGTCATCTGCAGACAGTGACAGTTTTACTTCTTTTTTTCCAAGTTGTATTCCTTTTGTTTTTCTTTGATTGCCGTGGCTAGGACTTCCAAAATTATATTGAATAGTAGTGGCGAGAGTGGACATCCTTGTCTTGTTCCTGATCTTAGAGGAAATGCTTTCAGTTTTTCACTGTTGAGAATGATGTTTGCTGTTTGTTGTATATGGATTTTATTGAGGTAGGTTCCCTCTATACCCACTTCTGGAGAGCTTTTATCATAAATGGATGTTGAATTTTGTCAGAAGCTTTTTCTGCATCTGTTGAGATGATCATACGGTTTTTAATCTTCAACTTGTTAACATGGTGTATCACATTGATTGTTTTGCATATGTTGAAGAATCCTTGCATCCCTGGGATAAATCCCACTTGATCATGATGTATGATCCTTTTAATGTATTGTTAGATTCTGTTTGCTAGTATTTTGTTGAGGATTTTTACATCTATATTCATCAGTGATATTGGTCTGTAATTTTCTTTTTTTGTGGTATCTTTGTCTGGTTTTGGTATCAGGGTGATGGTGGCCTCATAGAATAAGTTTGGGAGTGTTCCTTCCTCTGCAATTTTTTGGAAGAGTTTGAGAAGGTTGGGTGTTAGCTCTTCTCTAAATGTTTGATAGAATTTACCTGTGAAGCCATGTGGCCCTGGACTTTTGTTTGTTGGAAGATTTTTAATCACAGTTTCAATTTCATTACTGTGATTGGTCTGTTCATATTTTCTATTTCTTCCTGGTTCAGTCTTGGAAGGTTATACCTTTCTAAGAGGTATTTGTCCATTTCTTCCAGGTTGTCCATTTTATTGGCATACAGTTGCTTGTAGGTAGTCTCTTAGGATGCTTTGTATTTCTGTGGTGTCTGTTGTAACTTCTTTTTCATTTCTAGTTTTATTGATTTGAGTCCTCTCCCTCTTTTTCTTGATGAGTCTGGCTAATGGTTTATCAATTTTGTTTATCTTCTCAAAGAACCAGCTTTTAGTTTTATTGATCTTTGCTATTGTTTTCTTTTTCATTTTTTTCTGCTCTGATCTTTATGATTTCTTTCCTTCTACTAACTTTGGGTTTTGTTCTTCATTCTCTAGTTCCTTTAGGTGAAGTTTAGATTGTTTATTTGAAATTTTCCTTGTTCCTGAGGTAGGCTTGTATTGCTATAAACTTCTCTCTTAGAACTGCTTTTGCTGCATCCCATAGGTTTTGGATTGTCGTGTTTTCGTTGTAATTTGTCTCTAGGTATTTTTTGAGGTCTTCTTCAATTTCTTCAGTGATCTGTTGGTTATTTAGTAACGTGTTGTTTAGCCTCCATGTTTGTTTTTTTTTTTTTACGTTTTTTCCCCTGTAATTGAAAATCTCATAGCGTTGTGGTCAGAAAAGATGCTTGATATGATTTAAATTTTCTTGAATTTACTGAGGCTTGATTTGTCACCCAAGATGTGATCTATCCTGGAGAATGTTCCGTGTGCACTTGAGAAGAAAGTAATCTGCTGTTTTGGGATGGAATGTCCTATGAATATCAATTAAATCTATCTGGTCTACTGTGTCATTTAAAGTTTGTGTTTCCTTATTTTCTGTTTGGGTGGTCTGTCCGTTGGTGTAAATGAGGTGTTAAAGGCCCCACTATTACTGTGTTGCTGTCTATTTTCTCTTTTATAGCTGTTAGCATTTGCCTTACGTATTGAGGTGCTCTTACGTATTGAGGTGCTCCTACGTTGGGTGCGCATATATTTATAATTGTTATATCTCCTTCTTGGATTGATTTCTTGGTCATAATGTAGTGTCCTTCCTTTTCTCTTGTCACGTTCTTTATTTTAAAGTCTATTTTATTTGATATGAGCATTGCTACTCCAGCTGTCTTTTCATTTCCATTTGCTTGTAATATCTTTTTCCATCCCCTCTTCAGTCTTATGTGTCCCTAGGTCTGAAGTGGGTCTCATAGACAGCATATATATGGGTCTTGTTTTTGTATCCATTCAGTGAGCCTCTGTCTTTTGGTTGGAGCATTTAACCCATTCACATTTAAGGTAATTATTGATGTGTATGTTCCTGTTACCATTTTCTTAATTGTTATGGGTTTGTTTTTGTAGATCCTTTTCTTCTTTTGTGTTTCCCACTGAGCGAAGTTCCTTAGCATTTGTTGTAGAGCTGGTGTGGTGGTGCTGAATTCTCTTAGCTTTTGCTTGTCTGTAAAGCTTTTGATTTCTCCATCAAATCTGAATGAGATCCTTGCCAGGTAAAGTAACCTTGGTTGTAGGTGCTTCCCTTTTATCACTTTAAATATATTATGCCACTCCCTTTGGCTTGTAGAGTTTCTGCTGAGAAGTCAGCTGTTAACCTTATGGGAGTTCCCTTGTATGTTATTTGTTGTTTTTCTTTTGTTGCTTTCAATAATTTTTCTTTGTCTTTAATTTTTGTCAGTTTGATTACTATGGGTCTTGGCGTTTTTCTCCTTGGGTTTATCCTGCCTGGGACTCTCTGCACTTCTTGGACTTGGGTGGCTATTTCCTTTCCTAGATTAGGGAAGGTTTCGACTATAATCTCTTCAAATATTTTCTCAGGTTCTTTTTCCCTCTCTTCTCCTTCTGGGACCCCTATAATATGAATGTTGTTGCATTTAATGTTGTCCCAGAGGTCTCTTAAGCTGTCGTCATTTCCTTTCATCTTTTTTCTTTCTTCTGTTCCGCAGCAGTGAATTCCACCATTCTGTCTTCCAGGTCACTTATCCGTTCTCCTGCCTCAGTTATTCTGCTATTGATTCCTTCTAGTGTATTCTGTATTTTAGTTATTTTATTGTTCATCTCTGTTTGTTTCTTCTTTAATTCTTCTAGGTCTTTGTTAAATATTTCTTGCATCTTTTCGAACTTTGCCTCCATTCTTTTTCCGAGGTCCTGCATCATCTTCACTGTCATTATTCTGAATTCTTTTTCTGGAAGGTTGCCTATCTCCACTTCATTTAGTTATTTTTCTGGGGTTTTATCTTCTTCCTTCATCTGGTACAAAGTCCTCTGCTTTTTCATTTTATCTTTCTGTGAATGTGGTTTTCCTTCCACAGGGTGCAGAATTGTATTTCTTCTTGCTTCTGCTGTCTGCCCTCTCCATTTTGGCTTTTTACATGGCTGCCCCTTCTCAGCCCAGTTGCCACCTCCTCACCAGCTGTGTTCTGACCACCAGACTTCATGGAGTGTCCACCCATCCCTCTCACTTTCTCTCATCATCCTATTTATAACCATAAAAGTGGTTCTCAACCAGAGATGATGTTGCTCCCCAGAGGAAACTCAGCAACGTCTGGAGATAGTTTTGGTTATTACAATCTGCACGTGGATCCTACACCATCCTTATAATTCGCAGGATGGGCTCCTCCCCACCTTTCCAACAAAGAATTATCTTGACCTAAATTATCATGTCAGCTTGAGAAACCCTGTTTCTGAGAGTGCAGGGACACTTGTTCACCTGGCATTGCGATACAGCCTGATGTAACCATTCCATCATTTCTTCTCTTCCTGCCTCCTGAATGTGTTTGACGGGAAGTCTGAGTTTAGTGCTCCCTCCTAACATAGCTTCTCTGCCTTCCCCACACTCCCTACCCCTGCAACTGTTGCTACTTTCCCCTTGTCAACAGAGGCAGTAGCCTTAGGCCAGGAGCCCTGAGCAGCAGGCAGCTGAGCTCTCTGGAACTTAAGAACACTGTTTTGATTTCACTTCTGCATTTTTTTCATGGTGACCTGCCATCAATGGAAGTGACCCTGGGTTTCCCATTTATCAGAGTAATGCGGGATTCCCTTTTTGAAGAAATCTAAGAAAACATTTATTAAGTGGGTCACTTTTAATAAGCAATTGATAACTGTCACTGTGCAGGTACCCTGGGCCCTGACCAGGTGCCAGGACTGTTCAGGCACTATTCATGCTCCACTCATTGAAATTGTCACAGGGTCCCCACTGTATTAATTAGTATCTGTGAGATTTGAATATTTCCAACAGGCTTTGGGGCACTAGGGGTGTCCCTAATTGTCTGGAACCTGGATCTGCTTGAGTTAAGGCAGGAGGAATAGTGGCCTGGTGTGCGAGGTTTAAAGAGGTGGGCAAGGGTGTAGTTTTGGATTGTTTGGTTTGCACATGAAGGGTGTGCTCTGATATTTCACATCATATTAAGGAAACTTTGGGGGATAATAGTGGAGAGTTTTAGAAGGTATGGCATAAGTTGTCTTGTAGAGTATAGAAAACCATTTTGAGAATGAAAAAGAAGAACATAAGTAGAGATATAGGAAGTCCTTGCAGGCAGGCTCATAACTAAGTTTCCCATTTATGTAGCATTAGCCAAGAAAATCGATATGTAATTTGGGGAGTGTTTAAGAGAATCTTTCAGGAGTTATAAGGTGTGCTAAAAATATGGCTTTATATATATACATGTGTGTGCATGTTAGTGTGGTATTTGTAAAAAATAAACAAACATGGGACTTCCTGGTGGTACAGTGGTTAAGAACCTGCCTGCCAATGCAGGGAACACAGGTTCGAGCCTGGTCCGGGAAGATCCCACATGCTGAGGACCAGCTAAGCCCGTGCACCACGACTACTGAGCCTGTGCTCTAGAGCCCGCGAGCCACAACTACTGAGCCCACGTGCCACAGCTACTGTAACGTGCGTGCCTAGCGCCCATGCTCTGTAACAAGAGGAGGCACTGCAATGAGAAGCTCGTGCACCGCCAGGGAGAGTAGCCCCCGCTCGCTGCAACTAGAGAAAGCCCATGTGCAATGAAGACCCAATGCAGCCACTAATTAATTAATTAGTTAATTAATTAAAAAACAAACCAACAAAATCCTTTTTCCTCATAACACTTCTGATATCAAACGTCTGGGTTTTCCATACCAGGCAATTCTGACCCTAACTACCTGGAGTTAGCACAGACTCCACAGGTTATTAAGGATTCAGTCCCATAGACAGCCCCTCCACCTCCCACCCACCCACTTCAGATGTCAGTCACAAGTCCTCACAACCTGTCCTGACCAACCAGCTATAAATTGGAGATTTCCCTTTTGGCAGATTGAGGCATATACCAGGGTCACAGACAGCAGCTCAGGAACATGATAGAATCCCTAATAGAAGACAGCAAAAAGGTCCCAGGTCTGATTTCTGTCTTAGGAGAGGAAGTCCATGGGTATCTGCTGGGGTGAAGGTTTTCGTGTCCCCAGGCGAAGTCATCTTCATCAGTGAGGTCTTGGTCTGGGACGTGGGGCAGGATATCCTTTGCAAGTGGGTACGTACACACTTGACTTGATGTGGGCCTCAGTATTTGCCATGTTTGGTTGAAACAGTGGCTTCCTCAGAGGGTTCAGGCCTCTGACTTATAAACCAATGAAAGTACCCAGACCAGTTATAGTAAGAGCAACAGTTACCAGAATGCCATATGGCTGTTCTTCAAGGTTTGTTTTGTTTTGTTTTGAAGTTCAGGGCAAATGGATTCCATATCAGGTGACCAGCTGCCTGGCCTGTGGGGCAGTCTGTGGCTAGTGGGTGCTGGGAGCGTGTGCTCCCTCCTTCTGGTCTCCAGCCTCATGGGATGATGGGAAGCTCTGTGTGTAACTGCAGGGGAGACAGTGTGAATGGCCTCCTGTAGAACGAGTCTTTGTGTACATAGAGGTGAGGCACATTCCCTTCCAGAGTAGGAAAGGGCAGCGGGACATTTTTAAAGGTATGTGATTCAAGGAGCCTTGAATTAAGGCTAAGGGGTGAGATAGAGGCCCAATGAGGGGTTTGTTTGTCAGACTGGAGTTTGAAAAGGAGCTGTTTAAGGAAATCGTTATGTTTTTCAGTTAAACCAGCTATTTGGGGCCTATTGGGGCCATGAAGCTCTATTGACTACCTCTCTCCAGAGCCCAGCATTGTGTAATTTGAGAAGTGAAATGTGTATCTTGGTTATTGTCAGTAATGTCTGTAATTCCAAAGGGAGTAAGGAGCTTCCTGGCAAGGCCTATCGTTGTGGCCTTTATAAATGTAAGGACATGTGATTTTGACTGACTTACTTTTGGGGTGTTGGTGAGACAAGAGTTTCTTTACCCTGAAGGAGGCAGTTTTTAAGCAATGGCCCAACAGTTTATAATGAATGTGAAGAGGAGGCCGTTTGTTGATCAGGGCATCTAGTACTAAGATGACCCCCTGAATAGACCAAGAAATGTTTCTTAGATCCCATTTTTTATTTGGACATTCTGGCTACAGGATAGAAAGCAGCATCAATCTACTGAGCTCCATCATGTGCTGTGGATGTAAGAGATCCACAACTGTTCACTCGCTTAATCCCAAGGTGCTCCCCAGGTAGCCAAGGGCTGTGGGGAGAGGTGCCCTCCTCCAGCACCACAGCATCTGGCAAGGACCCACCTTGTCCTACAAGAGGAATATGTCAGAGGGCCCAGGTTGGGTTCCATCCTGTCCTGGGGCCTCAGGAGCTGTGCTGAACTTGTGATGTGCTGTTGCCATGATGCAAAGCTTGATGGGCAGCTGGGTGTGGCGGTCAGTGGCTCGGGGTCTGCAACAGCCTTCATTATCCGGAGAGCCTTGTGTATAGTTAGTTGTTGTTTTAGTAGCATATAGTACCAGGCTGAGGGGACAGTCTGTTACATCAGAAGCCCTTGGGCATCTGTGGCCCTGGTAGGTGATTCAGAAACTCGAGGAGGTGTGAGAAGAGGTTGTCAAAGCCTCTTTGGTGAAGGAGTCTCTGAGGACACTGATGGGACTGGCTATTTAACAGTATTTTGAGCAGATTTTAGAGCTTTTGTTGGAGGGAGTTCCATTTAAGTTGGGCTGATTTGCAAGTATCAGCATCAGGGAGAGTAAATAAAATTTATAAATGAGGAATATGTGGCCACCAGACCCAAAGTAATACTAAATAGTCTTTTTATCTAAAACTAGTCCCCAAAGGATTAAAAGGTGTTGGACTCATTGTCACAAGCGTGTCAAATGAATCTCCTTAGACGAGGTTGTCATTGATGTAACATCGCCTGTGCTCCTGGAGAGAGGTGGGTGGGTGCAGCTGAGGTCTTGGCTGCAGAGGGTGTGGGTGTTGGCAGAGCTGTTGAGCCACCCCACGGGGCAGCCTGGGGAGGAGTCCTATTTGCCTTCAGAGCGAAGGCAAACCGAGGTTGAGAGGCTGTCAAAATACACACCAGCAAAACACGTTAGCCAGATCTGTAATTGAAGAGTAATTACCGGGTTCTAATAATACTGGGTATTGGGTGTGTGGATCTTGTTAGTCAGCTCAGGCTGCCATTACTGTGTGGTTAAACAGCAGCTTTATTTTCGCACAGTTCTGGAGGCTGGAAGTCCCAGTTCAGTTGCTGATAAGGATCTCTTGCTGGCCACCTTCTTGCTGTGTCCTTACCTGACTTTTCATCTGGCTTGGAGAGGCCTTCTCTTCCTCTTAAAAGGATATGGGTCCTACCAGATCAGGGCCCCACCCCCTGACCTCATTTAACCTTAACTACCTCCTTAAAGGCCCTAAGTCCATATAGGATCACACTGGGGATTAGGGTTTAACACATGCAGTTTAGGGAGACACAATTCAGTCAGTAACAGGAACCCTAACAGATGGGACCACGGCATTAAGATTGCAGTAACTCACAGCGAGGTGCCCTGTGTTTTTTTAGGTTTAAGAACACGCACAGCTGGGCTGTCAACGTGGAGAAGCAGTGGGGATCACCACCCCTTGATTAATTAGGTCTTATATAAAAGTTTTATTCCCCAAAGGCCCCTTTTCAACTTACATTGGGCTGAATTATTATTTTAACTCGGGTCTGTAGGGTCCCGTTTTATCAAGCCAATTAATTTGTAAGTGCCAAAAAATTATCTTAATTGTGTATTGTGTCAGAGCATCTATGCCCAATATGGGATACTTTAGGACAGTGGGTACTAGGGCTATAGGAAATTCAGGTAAAACTACAGTCAAAGTGAGATATACCTATTTTTTCTCTTTAATATTTAGGTACTTTTTACAGTGGTGGAGTAGAGTGTTTCATTTTAGTGGGATCCCCAGGTATAACTATGATTTGAGCCCCAGTATTAAATTCATGAAGTTTTGTCAGTTGGTGCATTTTAGCAAATTCTAAAGATAATTTAAAACCTGTGTTGTGGAGTCAGACAAACCAATCAGTGCTCTGTTTTGTTTTGGTGATAAAATTTTTTTAATATATAAATTTTGTTATACCATATGTAGTTATTATATAATAATTATATAAATTTTGGATTTCCAATTGGGTCAGTATAGACAGAGTTCTAACTTAGTTATATGTTGTATGTTATTTAAATTTTTATTCTCTCTCTCTGTTATCTAAGGTTTTTTATTGTTGTTACTGCTTATAAATCAATAAGTAGTCTAGAACCAGTATTATGTTTGCTAGACCTGGCGTTTGCTTGATATGTAAGGTTAATAATGTGCCCCCTTCCCTTCTTTCTTCCTTTTGAGCTTTTCAGCCATTTAAAACCCTGGTTTTTAGTTTTAGTTTGTCTCCTGCTGAGGAGAGGAAAGGGCGGAGGGGCCTGGGGCCTCCAAGATGCAGCCTCTCCCCTGGATGGCCCTGGTCCACAGCATAACGAGCCCCTTCCTCCCCACTCCTTTTTTTTCTGCCTCCAAACAAAATCTTTTTTGGGGGGTGGGGTGGTCACCTTTCTGCCCCCACCACCACCATTTTTCTTTCTTTTATTTGGGTATTTACCTGGTAGGCTCTTAGCAGTCCCAAGTGGCAACCACTGTGAGTGGCAGCCTGCCTTTCTAGGGAGGGGCTGGGGCTCATGCCTCAGGACAGCAGTGGTGGTGGCAGTGTCCTGACGGGGTGACAGTTTGGTGTTGAGGAAGAGCTCTCCACGTGCTGGTCTGCAGCAGCACTCACGAGTGCCGGACACACTGGCCGGGCTTACACAATCTGGAGTAGGTTGAGAAACATCCTCAGGTGTCTCAAAGGGCAGCAAAAACAATATTCCTTATTCCTTTGTTTCTCCCCCCATTATACGTTGAACTAGCAGTCTCCAGAGATGGGATCTCTTATCCGCTACGTGGTTGGGACAAACTGCAACAACAGTAAGGCAAGCAGCCATGGCAAGGTTTGCCTGTGAAGCAGTCTAAGCCTCTTCTGTGCCATGGCATGTGTGAGGGGGGTGCCCTATGCCACTCGCATCCCTGTATTGCTCCAGGGACCAGTGCCTGGACTCTGGCCAGGTGTGCCCTCAGAGGGCAGGCAGTGCCATCAGTCTCTCATAGGGTGGTGGGCAGCTCAGTTGAGCAGCCCCCCACGGACTTCAGTGTTGTTGGCTCAGTTGATCACACTTGAATCCCAACCGTCTATAGGGGGGCCTCGGCGTTAGGCAGTAGCCAGTTACCTGGTTGCCCCGGGGTCACCAGCCCAGAAACTTGGTGTGTTGACAATGGCGAGACAGACTAAGTGCTCCGTCTCTTCCCAGATCAGGTGGCAGCTAGGGACTCACAGCCCTTGCGGACCTAGACAGGAGGAGCGCTCTTCAGAATTTTGCTGGGTATCTAAAAAAAGACTTAGCTCAATGGAGACATACTTTACTTTGACTGAAAAGAGTCATTATTTTAAATATGTGAGTTCTTTAAATTATTCCATCCATTTTAAACAACATAATGCATTTAAATTGCTTAGTACAGTCCCTGGGATATGGTAACACCCTATAAATGTTAACTTTTCAATTATTATTAAGGTTAAAAGTTCATAGTGACGTGGTGGATTGGTTAAGCATGTGCACTCAGCCACTGTTCAGCAGACTCTTCTCAGGGAGTGACACTTGAGCTGAGACCCAAAGAGAAGTAGCTGGAAGAAGCAAGGTGGGTAGAGAACAGCCTTCCAGGGAGAAGGGCCAGCATGTGCAAAGGCCCTGAGGTCCTAGGGAACATGACTCCTGACAGCTGAAGGGAGGTCTTGGTCGCTGTCGCTGAGCCCCGTGCTGAGCACGGAGCACACAGGAGAGCACATTGCTTAGTGATGACTGATGAACCCTGGACCTGACAGAGAAGCTGTCGGCGAGTCCTGGCACCTCTGCCGTCGACTTCCTGCCAAGTCTGTGTGTCTTTCCCCTGCATCTGTGTTTGGCTGTATGTGACAGACCGGCTCAGTCTTCACCCTGGAGGAAATTTATTATCTCACCAGTAGGAAGCTCAGAGGTGGGGCTGGCTACCGGGTTGGTGGATGCCAGCCCAGTTGTCTGCTTCTTCCTGGTCTAGGGCCTCGGGCAGGTTCCCTCGCAGGCGACCCAGGCTGCTGCAGGACTACAGCACTGGCTGGTCCCCTCACTCAGCCATCCTGGACTAGAGCTCTCTCCTCCCGAGGGCTGGTGTAGGTCACCTGCAAGTTGGTGGAAACCAGAGTTTTCAGCCCTCCCTTGATGCCAGAATCTGGGGTGGTTTTTTTAAATCTGTAGGTATCCAGGCCTCATCTGCAGAGATTTGGTTTCTTTCTCTTTTTTTTTTTTTTTAATAAATTTATTTATTTTTGGCTGCATTGGGTCGTTGTTACTCACAGACTTTTTTTTAGTTGCAGCGAGTGGGGGCTAATCTTAGTTGTGGCGTGCAGGCTTCTCCCTGTGGTGGCTTCTCTTGTTGCGGAGCATGGGCTCTAGGTGCGTGGGCTTCAGTAGTTGTGGCACACGGGCTCAGTAGTTGTGGTGCACGGGCTTAGTTGCTCCGTGGCATGTGGGATCTTCTCAGACCAGGGCTTGAGCCTGTGTCCCCTGCATTGGCAGGTGGATTCTTTAACCACTGTGCCACCAGGGAAGTCCCTATTTGGTTTCAGTTGGATGTGAACCAGACATCTCAGGAGATTTTAATACACAGGTGGTTGAAATTCACTTGGGTTAATTAGTAAACACCTTCTGGAAGGAGGCGGTCATACTCTCTGTGTCTCTTGGCTGCAGCTGAATAGAGTTGGAACTCTGCAGTGGAGGTCAAAGGGAATAGGTGTTGTCTACACAACCAGCACTGCAGTCTAAAGTCTTTGGATCCCAACATTGGTGGTGTGTTTTTTTTTTTCTTTTTTTTTTTTTTGGCTTCATTGGGTCTTCGTTGTTGCATGCGGGCTTTTCTCTGGTTGCGGTGAGCGGGGGCTGTTCTTCGTTCTGGTGTCCAGGCTTCTCATTGTGGACTTCTCTTGTTGAGAGCGCAGGTTCTAGGCGTGTGGGCTTCGGTAGTTGCAGCACACGGGCTCAGTAGTTGTGGCTCGCAGGCTCAGTAGTTGTGGCACAGGGGCTTAGTTGCTCCGTGGCATGTGGGATCTTCCCGGACCAGGGCTTGAACATGTGTCTCCTGCATTGGCAGGTGGATTTTTAACCACTGCGCCACCAGGGAAGCTGCAACATTGGTGTTTTTGACCTTGGTTTCCAGGTTCTAGGTCAGGATTTCTGTGGGTGGAATCAGCTTCATTCTGAGGTCTTGTCCACATCCTGAAGTCCCACACTAGATCGAGGGGTTTTCTTTGTTTTCACAGAAATCCTAGTGTCTTCTTCCTTTCTCCATGAACAGGGTGTCCTGTTCCCAGACTTGAGCTGATCTTCCAGCTGGAGCAGGGGCAGAAGCTGTGGACTGTGAAGAAAGACCTCTCCCGAAGCACCTGTCCAGGTAGGAGCCAAGGTTTGGGCAGCTGGGAGACCCTGCAGGGGGAGGTCGCTGGCCCTGGTTCCTTGGGGAAGTGTCTTGTTCGGGCCTCTGTGGTGGTCTGGAGGCCACGGAGCCCTTTGACCCCAGGTCCCTCTGTCCTCCTGGAGGATAGAGGTGCATGAGCTGAGATGTGTCTTGGGCTCCAGCTGCCTGGGCTTCAAGCTGTCTTGGGCTCCAGCTGCCTGGGCTTCACCGATCACCAGCTCTGTGGCCCTGGTGAACTTCGGGATCTCCTTGTGTCTTTGTATATATAAGTTTGACTAAGTTAAATCTTAGCTGCCATGTCAGACAGACTCCAGCATCTTGGTGCTCAGCATATGGAAGCACTTGTTCTTTTTTTGTATTTCTTTTCTTTCTTTTGCCACGACTCGCAGCGTGCAGGATCTTAGTTCCCCGACCAGGGGTCGAACCCGTGACCCCTGCAGTGGAAGCTCAGAGTCTTAATCACTGGACCACCAGGGATGTCCCTGGAAGCACTTTTTCTGAGGCACACCCGGTCCGTGTGACTGTGCATCACACAGCTGTTCAGGAACCCGGGTCCACTCTGCCGTCAGCATGTGGCTTGAAGGTTGTCCTGACCTCCTGCAGCAGGCAGAGGAGAGTGAGAGGGCAAGGAAGACTCGCACAAACACCAGCCCCCCGCTTCCACTGATAGGCACTAGGCACTTGGCCACACTCGGGGGATGGGGCTGGGAGATGGGGCTGAGCCATGTGTCCAAGTGGAGGAGCAGATGGTTTGACGAGTGTGGTCTGCTGCGCTCAGTCTGTTCCTGATAGTTGCTCCGTCCCCGGGTTGTTGGGGACGTGGTCATATAACGCGTTAAAGCATAAAACCGCTTAGCACAGCGTCTGCACCGCAGTCAGTGGCTCGTGGGAAGTAAGCCGTTGGTGTCATTCATGTCCCTGTATTGTAATGAGTAATGCATCTCACGTTTCCCTCTGACCTCTGAGGAAAAGGGCCTTCCTTCCTCTCCCAGCTCCTCTCCAGCTCTCTTCTGCCTCCCCTTACCCACCCTGTCCGTCCAGACACTCAAGAAGCCTTCCCTTGTTGCATGTCTCCCTACTCCTCCTGTTTGGTAAAACCTGACGGTGACATTTGTCCTGCTGTGCCCCACATCTGGGCTGCTGAGGGCACTGGGGCCGCCGTGTGTGGTGATGGGGCCCCTGCAGAGTCGTGCTCTTTCCCTCCTAGTCCCTCGGGCGGCCCCACCAGCCTGCGAGTGTCTGTGTGCAGCCCGTCGACAGCCCCTCAGGGGCAGTTCCTGTGTGCAGCCTGTCGACAGCCCCTCAGAGGGGCAGTTCCGAGCCTCTGCCCTCTGCTCTCTGCCCTTCTCCACCTGAATATCTCAGAGGCACCCAGTCAGCATGCCTGGCAAGGAACCCGTCACGATGCTCACTCCTTCCCCTCCCGAGTTAGAGTGCATGGTCCTGCCATCCAAGCAGATTAGAGACTGGATACAGCCCCAGAGACTGTATCCTCACCCCTCCACCTCCATCGGCCCCTACATCCGGCCATCCTCGCAGTGACCACTTCCCCAGGACAGGTGTCTCAGCCTGTGACCTCTTATGTGTCAGCAAGTTTTCATGTTAAAAATCTATCCCCTTGTCTTGCTTGGTCTTCTACCCTTCCACACTCATTCAGACTCTCAGTCTATAGTTTTCCTTTCACCTAGTGGAAGAGGTCTTGGCCCAGGCCATGGCCAGTTGTTGAACCATAGTCTAGAGTACACCTTTTAGGGAAATTATTTCTTCACTTACTTTCTGCTTGTTCAGCAATTTCATTCTTTGCTCTGCTCAAGGTAAAAATGTGCCCGTGTTTCTTACACTTGAAGCAAGTAAAAAATGCTCCTGTTTCATATTGTATTCATCCACTCTCTGAGGCATTTAATTTTTTATATTTTTTCACCCTCACAAACAGTGCTGCCAAGAACATTCATATATATTGGTCATCTTGCACACGGTTAGGCTTGTCTTTTGTTATTTCTCGGAGTAAAATTGTTGGATTATAGGTTATGCAAATTTTCAAGTTTAGGTGATAATGTTTTCTAAAAGGGATGTACCTATTTATAATTCTCCAGATTCCACCAGTTATGTCCTGTTCAGTCCTTGATGCTGTAAGGCTCCTCAATTTTTGCTTAACAGACTGACACAAAATTATATCTTAGGTGAGCTTGCTTTGCATTTCCCTCATTCACAACCTTTAGCACCTTATCATGTGATTATAGGCCCATTTGTACAATTGTCCCCTCGTATCCGCAGGTTCTGCCTCTGCAGATTCAACTGAGCGCAGATTGAAAACATTGGGGGGAAGAGAAAATACCAGAAAGTTCAAAAAAACAAAACTTGAATTTGGGGCTTCCCTGGTGACACAGTGGTTAAGAATCTGCCTGCCACTGTAGGGGACGTGGGTTCGAGCCCTGGTCCGGGAAGATCCCCCATGCCACCGAGCAGCTGAGCCCGTGTGCCACAACTACTGAGCCTGCGCTCTAGAGTCTGTGAGCCACAACTACTGAGCCTGTGTGCCACAACTACTGAAGCCCGTGTACCTAGAGCCTGTGCTCTGCAACAAGAGAAGCCACCACAATGAGAAGCCTGCATGCCGTACCTAGAGAAAGCCCACATGCAGCAACAAAGGCCCAATGCAGCCAAAAAAATTTTAAAAAAAAAACCTGAATTTGCCTTGTGCTGGCAACTATTTATCAATATATAGCATTTACATTGTATTAGATATTATAAGCAATCTAGAGATGATTTAAGGTACACAGGAGGATGTGTGTAGGTTATATGCAAATACTCCACCATTTTATATAAAGGACTTGAGCATCTGCAGATTTTAGTATTGAGCAGGGGGTTTCTGGAACCAGTTAATCTGCTGTGGATACTGAGAAACAACTTCTTTGAAATGTCATTTCATGGAAAATGCCTGTGTTTCTGTTACCTTGTTTCCCTTTTGTTTGTAGGGATTTTTTTTGTACATTCTTGATACTTTTATCAGTTATAGATGCTGCTCTATCCCCAATATCAAAAAGATATTCTTGTTTTATTCTAAGATGTTCTAAACTTGGCACTTGACATTTAACTCTTTTTGGTCTGAGGTAGAATTTGAGTATAGTGTGAGATAGGAATACAGTGTTTTGGGTTTTTTTTACTTTTTTAAATTAATTTTTTTATGATCCTTTTAATGTGTTGTTGGATTGTGTTTGCTAGTGTTTTGTTTTTGAGGTCGAATGAGACAATTTATAAGTTCCCTTAGTAAAACCTTGAAGGAGATGAAAAAAGAAGTACACAAAGAATACTAAAGAGCTGGGGGAAGAGCAGAAATCAAGAGAGGGAGATAAGTTTAGGTGGTTACTAGTGTCAAACTTTGCAGTGCGTCATAATTATAGTTACTGTGTTCAATGTTAATTCTCTCCCCAAGATAATTTCTGAAGGTTGTACTTTCACATCTCTTTTGCTTCCACTTCTGTCATGCTGGCTTCTTTTATTGGTGGGATAACAGGCATACTTGAGAGAGATGCATGTTCAGTTCAGGACCACCATCATTAGGTGGCCATGCGGTTCCCTCATCTCCTTTTTTCTTTATACTGATGGGTAGCATTCTTCATCACAAATGGAAGGTAGTGTGCTGGAAAAATAACATGGAGCTCCAAGGCCCAGAAGCAGCATGGGGTAGAGTTTTGTGACCTCAGATTCATTGTGATCCCAGTAGTGTCTGTCTTTTGTAGCCTCCTCTCATGTCTTCTTTCCTTGTTCAGCTCTTATAATGTGTTGCCATCCTTGATCCAATACGGAAAATTTAGTCTGTTTCCACAAACTGATTTCACCAGGAGTCCCTCATGTGATGACGTTCTGTCAGATTCTCTTGGTGTGTGAACTGTCTTCAGGTTCAACATATGAATCAAGTTTGGAGGTTGGGGTCCATCCTTCTAGTGTTGGAGGGTCTCCTGCAGAGGCAGGGAGAGGCTGTGGCTCACCGTGGGGACAAGGACACTGACAGCAGAAGTTTAGGGAAGTACTCCTTGGTGTGAGCCATCCCAGAGTCTCTGTTTGCTAGTATTTTGTTGAGGATTTTTGCATCTATATTCATCAGTGATATTGGTCTGTAATTTTCTCTTTTTTTTTGTGGTATCTTTGTCTGGTTTTGGTATCAGGGTGATGGTGGCCTCATAGAATGAGTTTGGGAGTGTTCCTTCCTCTGCAATTTTTTGGAAGAGTTTGAGAAGGATAGGTGTTAGCTCTTCTCTAACTGATAGAATTCACCTGTGAAGCCATGTGGTCCTGGACTTTTGTTTGTTGGAAGATTTTTAATCACAGTTTCAATTTCATTACTTGTGATTGGTCTGTTCATATTTTCTATTTCTTCCTGGTTCAGTCTTGGAAGGTTATACCTTTCTAAGAGTTTGTCCATTTATTCCAGGTTGTCCATTTTATTGGCATACAGTTGCTTGTAGGTAGTCTCTTAGGATGCTTTGCATTTCTACGGTGTTTGTTGTAACTTATCCTTTTTCATTTCTAATTTTATTGATACGAGTCCTTTCCCTCTTTTTGATGAGTCTGGCTAATGGTTTATCAATTTTGTTTATCTTCTCAAAGAACCAGGTTTTAGTTTCATTGATCTTTGCTAGTGTTTTCTTTGTTTTTGTTTCATTTATTTCTGCTCTGATCTTTATGATTTCTTTCCTTCTGCAAACTTTTTTTTGGGGGGGTTTGTTTGTTCTTCTTTCTCTAGTTCCTTTAGGTGTAAGGTTAGATTGTTTGAGATTTTTCTTGTTTCTTGAGGAAGGCTTTTATTGCTATAAACCTCCTTCTTAGAACTGCTTTTGCTGCATCGCATAGGTTTTGGATCTTCGTGTTTTCATTGTCATTTGTCTCTAGGTATTTTTTGATTTCCTCTTTGATTTCTTCAGTGATCTCTTGGTTATTTAGTAACATACTGTTTAGCTTCCATGTGTTTGTGTTTTTTACGTTTTTTTCTCTATAACTGATTTCTAATCTCATAGCATTGTGGTCAGAAAAGATGCTTGATACGATTTCAGTTTTCTTAAATTTACCGAGGCTTGATTTGTGATCCAAGATGTGATCTATCCTGGAGAATGTTCCATGTGCACTTGAGAAGAAAGTGTAATCTGCTATTTTTGGATAGAATGTCCTATAAATATCAAATCTATCTGGTCTATTGTGTCATTTAAAGCTTGTGTTTCCTTATTAATTTTCTGTTTGGATGATCTGTCCATTGGTGTAAGTGAGGTGTTAAAGTCCCACACTATTATTGTGTTACTGTTGATTTCCTCTTTTATAGCTGTTAGCAGATGCCTTATGTATTAAGGTGCTCCTATGTTGGGTGCATATGTATTTATAATTGTTATATTTTCTTCTTGGATTGATCCCTTTTCATTATGTAGTGTCCTTCCTTGTCTCTTCTAACATTTATTTTAAAGCCTATTTTATCTGATATGAGTATTGCTACTCTAGCTGTCTTTTGATTTCCATTTGCATGGAATATCTTTTTCCATCCCCTCACTTTCACTCTGTATGTGTCCCTAGGTCTGAAGTGAGTCTCTTGTAGACAGCATATATACAGGTCTTGTTTTTGTATCCATTCAGCAAGCCTGTGTCTTTTGGTTGGAGCATTTAATCCATTCACATTTAAGGTAATTTTCAATATGTATGTTCCTGTGACCATTTTCTTAATCGTTTTGGGTTTGTTTTTGTAGGTCCTTTTCTTTTGTGTTTCCCACTTAGAGAAGTTCCTTTAGCATTTGTTGTAGAGCCGGTTTGGTGGTGCTGAATTCTCTTAGCTTCCCTAGGACTTGTTTATCTTAAAACTGGAATTTTGTACCTTTTGACCGTCTTTCTCCAATTTCACCTCCCCCACGTTAAATTCTTCATTGGTATAGCTCCTCTTTAATGTTTTCAAGTAAACTATTAATATTTTCTCCATCTAGATCATGTGTATTTTTCTAGTCTTTTCACCAGACTGTTCGGGCATAACAGACCCAATGTGTCCATCCCAGTCCTGCTCACCTCCTGCCTTATGAGCCCTGTCCTGGGAGTCCTCACTGTAACCCAAGTCAAAACCATGGGAATCAGTTTCCCTGGATTCTTGTCAATACCATCCTCATGGCCTGGGGGGCCTTTGTACATTCTGTGTCCTAAGGCTATAGTGTCCTTCCCACCTCCTCTCTGTGGCAACTCCAGTGGTGCCAGTAGGACTCCCCTGGTCTCTTCCTGCACACAGTTAGCCAAACTCAAGGTTAGAAATACAGAACTCCAGGACTGCCAAGTCTGCCCAGGTGTTGTGAACCATCTGCAAGTTGAGGGGTTTCCCAGTCCACCCTCAGGTTCAGTGATTTGCTAGGAGACTCACAAAACTCCCTAAAACCTGTTATGCTCACAAATCGTGTTTGTTACAGGCAAAAGATGCAGAGTAGAAGAGGGGCCGGAGGTGTTCCAGACACGAAGCTTCCGTGTCTTCGGCGTCTCGTTACCTCCTGGAATCGATATCTGGCAGTATGTGCACGGAGTGTTGCCAACCCAGGAAACTCACCAGAGCCTCGGTATCCAGATTTTTGTTGAGTTTTCATTACAGAAGCATGATTGATTGAGTCATGGTACATGCGACTCAGTCTCCACCCTTCTTCCCTTTCCAGAGATCCAGCTGATAACTCGTGGTTCAAAGCCCCAGCTTTCTAATTACACGTTTGGTCTTTCTGCTGTGCCCAGACCTTACCCAGACCTAATGTCATCTCTTCAGCATAAACTATCTAGGGGCCCATAGTGAGTCATCTGTTGTCGTAAAGTATCATGTACATCCCTAGGGACTCACCATGAACAGCGAAGACATGCCTGTCTCTCTGGAGATACCCAGTTTACAGGTTACTTCCTTAGAGCTGGGGCAAGGACCATACTTCTCTTTGGAGATAGTTGAATTGGCATTATACACTTCCTGTCCTTTATCAGGGCTGCATTAGATGCCTTTTCCTAGTGGGTTTTTTGTTTTGTTTTTTTTTTCAGCCGTGCCACTTGGCTTGCGGGATTGTAGTTCCCCCACCAGGGATTGAACCTGGGCCTGGCAGGCAGTGAAAGCACAGAGTCCTAACCACTGTACCATTATGGAATTCCCTTTTCCTCGTGTTCTTACAGCAACATGGGATGTCTTCGATTAAAGGAAACTGAAAGCCCACAGAGGCATTATTACTCTGTCCAGCCAAGCCTGTGAAATTGTGGCGTTATGTCCATTGCAGACTCTCTTACTGGGTCCGGCTTTCAAGGTGTCAGCAGTCTAATGACCAAGAAAGAAAGAAGTTACAATGTTGAGATTCAGAGGTAGCAAAACAGACACAGAGGCACTGTTTTCATCTTTATCTTTTTCACTGAAATGCCGATTTTGTTTCTTCCTTGTTCGTATTACTAATGGGCCTTGTTTGTTGGGTTTCTTTCAGTTGACAAAGGAAAACCCAAGACCACAGAACCTACCACTTGTGAGCCAACCCTATATGAGGGAGCCTCTATCCAGGAACTAATACAAGGAGGCCCAGGGGACTCCCAGTTCGGACAAACCAAGGATCAGGATGGGCTGTTGGAAATGCAGGAAGGACACTTGGGACCAGGGATGGACCCCCAGAGGGAGAAGCTTCCTGAGAAAATGAGTCCTGAACATGGCAGCTTAGGGACAGCTGGTGGTGTGTGTTCAAGGATTGTAGAGGAGCTGGTCCCTGCAGGAGGTGCTGTCCATGACCATGACTCATGTGGATCTGGTAATGACCACATGATTCAGGAAGAGGAAAGTATCTTTAAATGCAGTGAATGTGGGAAAGTTTTTAACAAGAAACACCTTCTTGCTGGACATGAAAAGATTCACTCTGGTGTGAAGCCCTATGAATGCACAGAGTGTGGGAAAACCTTTATTAAGAGCACACACCTCCTCCAGCACCACATGATCCACACCGGGGAGAGGCCCTATGAGTGCACAGAGTGCGGGAAGGCCTTCAACCGCAGGTCCTACCTTACACAACACCAGCGGATTCACACTGGAGAGAAGCCTTACAAGTGCAATGAATGTGGAAAGGCCTTCACCCACCGCTCCAACTTTGTCTTACATAAGAGGAGACACACCGGGGAAAAACCCTTTGTGTGCAAAGAATGTGGGCAAGTCTTCCGACATAGGCCAGGATTCCTTCGACATCACATCATTCACAGTGGTGAGAATCCGTATGAGTGCTTTGAATGTGGCAAGGTCTTTAAACACAAGTCATACCTCGTGTGGCACCAGCAGACTCACACTGGGGAGAAGCCCTACGAGTGCAGTGAATGCGGTAAAGCCTTCTGTGAGAGCGCAGCCCTCATTCACCACTATGTCATCCACACTGGGGAGAAACCCTTTGAATGCCTCGAGTGTGGGAAGGCCTTCAACCACAGATCATACCTCAAGAGGCACCAGCGGATTCACACTGGGGAGAAGCCTTTTGTGTGCACTGAATGTGGAAGGGCCTTCACCCACTGCTCCACTTTTATCTTGCATAAACGGGCCCACACTGGAGAGAAACCTTTTGAGTGCAAAGAATGTGGGAAAGCCTTTAGCACTAGGAAAGACCTCATTCGGCACTTCAGCATCCACACTGGGGAGAAGCCCTTTGAGTGCACGGAGTGTGGGAAGGCCTTCAACCGCAGGTCAGGCCTCACCAGGCACCAGCGGATTCACAGTGGAGAGAAGCCCTATGAATGCATGGAGTGTGGGAAGTCCTTTTGCTGGAGCACAAACCTCATTCGACATGCCATCATCCACACGGGAGAGAAGCCTTATAAGTGCAGTGAATGTGGAAAGGCCTTCAGTCGTAGCTCATCCCTCACTCAGCATCAAAGGATTCATACTGGGAGAAACCCTGTCAGTGTGACAGATGTAGGAAGAACCTTCACCAGTGGGCAAACCTCAGTCACCCTCCGAGAACTCCTGTTGGGGAAAGAGTTTTTGAATGTAAACACCGAGGAAAATCTTTTGCAGGAGAAAACACCTACCATGACATCTGATCGTACATACCAAAGAGAAACCCCACAAGTATCTTCTCTGTGAGAAAACCTGTCACGGATCATCAGTAGTTGTGTAAAGACGCATTGTAGGAATTGACCCAGCCTAGAGCCTTACTCTACATCTGAGAGTTCATCTGTGAGGGAGAGACCAGTGTTTATTGTGCACTAAGGAAAACTTTAGCTACGTTTTTCCCTTAGTTTACACTGTAGTGTTATCTCAGGAATTTTTATAAAACGAAGGTGGAAACTTAGATGAAAAAATGAAATGCAAACATAGTTTGAGACTTCTCTGTCAAGGTTATGGCACTTTGTCATGGATCCCTTAGTTTACTTGGGGTGAGGGGAATGTTATTTCACAGGCAAAGGGCCTTGACCCTTTATGTGTCTTATATATACATTCGTTGCTGTCCAGTATTGGGAGAGTTAGACACTTGAAGCCAGGTATTTAAGTAGATAAAGATACACATATGACACACAGGCACGTTTTATTGCACCAGTTAAGACTGTTTCAGGCTTTGGTTTTTTTAAAAAACAAACGGTTCTTTTGGTGGTTTTAAACACCAAACATTCAGACTTTTTATTGATTCAATCTGTTCTTTAATTTCTGTAGCTATACGGTAAATCTTAAAATTGGGTAAAGTGAATACTTTTATTATTTAAATTAACTCCGCTTTCTAGTTCCTTGGACTTGCCATATAAATCTTAGGATGCAAAAAAACCTTGCTCATGTGTTTATAGAAATTGATTTAAACCTGTAGAGCAGTTTGTTTAAAAGCAGCACCATGAATACAGTACATGGTATGGTGTTTCATGTATCTAAGTAATTATTGATATTTCATTACCATTTTGTAATATTGAACAATACAGGTTCTGTACATTTTTTTTAGGGTTTATGTCTAGGTTGTTGGGGTGTTTTTTTTTTTAGTGATTTGTAAATGGCTTTTTTTTTTTTTTTGGCCTCGAGGCTTGTGGGATCTTAGTTCTCCCACCAGGGATAAAACCCAGGCCCCCTACAGTGAAAGCGAGGAGTCCTAACCACTGGACTGCCAGGGAATTCCCTATTGGCATTGTTTTAAACTTTCATTTCCACATAATCTTTAGTAGCATACAGAAAGATAATTGTTCTGGGGGGTGATATTTTAGTATCTTGCAGCCTTGGCTGAACTCAGTTATTTCTAGCCATTTCTTTGGATAGAATCCTTGGTATTTTCTGCATAGAAATGTCAACTGCAAATAGTTTTCTTTCTTCCTATTTGTATACGTATTATTTCTTTTTCTTATGCACTTAGCCAGGACTCTCAGTATGATGTTGAGTAAGAGTAGTAAGAGAGGACATCCTTGACTGGTTTCTGATATTAGGGGGAAAATGGTCAGTTTTTCATCAAGTACAATGTTAGTTGTAAGGTGGTTTTTTTTCCATAGAGTTTTCCTGTCAAGTCTAGAAAGTTTCCCTCTGTTAATTTGCTGAGATTTTTGTTGTCATGAATGAATGTTGGATTTTGGCAGATACTTTAGCTCCATCAGTTAATGTGATCATCTGGTTTTTATTCTTTAGCCTGTTGATATAGTGTATTACATTGAGTTTTGAATATTAAACCAGCCTTGCATCCTTGGAATAAACCTCACTTGGTTGTGGAGTATAAATTTTTTAATATATATTAAAGCATTCCATTTGATTATATTTTTTTGAGCAGGTTTTCCTATAATCTCTTGATTGATGATATGTAGTTGTCATTCTTTGCTTGTTTTTAACTACTGTCATTGTCTGGTTTTGGTGTCAAGGTGATAGTGGCTTCCCAAGTTCTGTTTTTTAGGAAGACTATGTAATTGTTTTTAATTGTTGTTTTAATGTTTCATAACATCCTCCAGTGAACCATTTGAACCTGGAGATTTTCTGGATACTTTTTAGTTACATATTATTTGATAAGTATGGAACTATTCAGAGTATCTGTTTTCATATTGGATAAATTGGATAGTTGGTCCTCTTCAAGGAAATGTTTCATTTCATCTAACTTTTCTTATTTGGAGACTTGTTGGGAGTATTCCCTTATTATCTTTTTAATGGCAACAGGGTCTGTACTTACATCGCATTTTATTCCTGATTTTGGAAATATGTCACCTCTCTTTTTAATCATTGTCAGTCTTAGACATATACCAATTTTACTGATCATTTTGAAGAACCAGCACTTTATTTTATTGATTTTTCTCTATTGCCTTTCTGGGTGGTTTTTTTTTTTGTTTTATTTTGTTTTTTTTTTTTATCACACCACGCAGCATGTGGGATCTTAGTTCCCCGCAGGGATCGAACCTATGCCCCCTGCATTGAGAGCACAGAGTCTTAACCACTGGCCCACCAGGGAAGTCCCTTTACCTTTCTGTCCTTAATTTCACTGATTTCTGTTCAGGTCTTTATGATATCATATCTTCTACTTTGCTTTGGTTGTATTTTGCTCTTTTTATTTTTTGAGGGATGCTAAGATTACTGATTTGAAACTTTTTTTTTTCTTTTCTAATGGATCATTAAGTATTATAAAGTTCCTTCAGCACTGTTCCAGCCTTATCCCACAAGTTTTCATTACAATTTATTCAGTTCTAAATATCCCTTGATTCCCTTAGAGACTTCCTCTGACACCCATGTATTATTCAGAAGTATATTGTTTCATTTCCTACTGTTTGGAGCATTTTCTGGTATCTTTTGTTACTGATTTATTACTTGTTTCATGTTTGGTTTGTTTAAATTTGTTGAAGTTTGTTTTATGACCCAGGGTGTGGTATATCTTGTTCTGTAAGGCTTCTCGAAACGAATGTGTATTCTGCTGTTACTGGGTGAAGTTTCTATAAATGTCTGCACAATCCTCTTGGTTGGGGTTATTGCTCAGATTTTTTACATCCTTGCTGACTTTCTGTGTAGTATTTCTGTCCGTTGCAGAGAGAGGGATGATGAAGTCCTGAAGTATAATTGAGAAATTGTCTATTCCTTACAAGTTCTGTAAGTTTCTGCTTCACGTATTTCAAAGTTCTGTTGTTTGGTGCATACACATATAGGATTGCTATGTCATCTTGGTGTATTGACCCTTTAATCATAATAAAGGGGTTCATTTTCTTGCCTTTGAAGCATAGTTTATCTGATATTAGTATAGTCACTACTGCATTTTTATTTTTATTTTATTTTTTTTGTGGTACGTGAGCTTCTCACTGTTGTGGCCTCTCCCGTTGCAGAGCACGGGCTCCAGACGGGCAGGCTCAGCAGCCATGGCTCACGGGCCCAGCCGCTTCGCGGCATGTGGGATCTTCCCGGACCGGGGCATGAACCCATGTCCCCTGCATCGGCAGGCGGACTCTCAACCACTGTGCCACCAGGGAAGCCCACTACTGCATTTTTTTATTAATGTTTGTAGTCTATATTTTTCCATAATTTTATTTTTAACATCTACATCATTATATTTGAAGTAAGTTTCTTGTGACAGCATGTAGTTGGGGTCATACTTTTTTTTTTAATCCATTATGCCACTTTTAATTCGTAGGTTTAGATCATCTAAATTTAAAATAATTATTGATATGTTAGAGCTTAACTGTACCATTTTATTAATCTTTTTTTTTGTGTGTGTTCCCTTTGTATTATTTCTCTTGTTTTCCAGTTTTTATTATTTGGGTTCCCCCACCCCATTTCCTGTGGGTTATTTTAATATTTTTTAGAATTCCATTTGATACGTCTGTAATGTTTTTGAGTATATATCTTAATTTTCTTTACGTATTGTATTATGTATACATAACTTATCACAGACTGTACCAGCATTTTAGCACTTTGATGTATAGAAACCTTGATTCCATTAGGTTCACCTACATTCCCTATTCTTAATATAATTGTATTTTCTCGTTGTATACTGAGAACTATATTGGATATTGTAATTTTTGCCTCAACTTAGTTTTTTATTCCCCCCCCCCCCACAAAATTCGTGAGAAGCATAGTCTGTTTACCTCTACTTTTACCATTCCATTGTTGTTTCTCCATTCTTGAAGTCCCAAGTCTTCTGTTAACATTTCCATTCTGTTTGGCAAATTTCCTGTGGCCTTTTTTCTAGGGTATGTCTGCTGTTAACAAATGTTTTTTCTTTTTTCATCTAAAAATGTCTTTATGTTCACTGCATTCCTGAAGGATATTTTTGTGCGACATAAGACTTGGGGTCCACAGTTCTTCTAGGACAAAAGAAAACATGTCTGTTTTTTCTTCTGTCCATCTCCTTTTGTCCAGCATGGTTTCAGATGAGAAACCTGCCTTTCAAGCCATTGTTCCTCTATTTGAAAGGCATCCTTTCCGTCAGGTGCTTTCAAAGTGTTTTTTATTATAATATTCAGTTTATGATGTGTCCTGGCATAGCATTTTTAGGGTTTATCCTGTTTGGTGTTTTCTCAGCTTTTTGAATCATGTGGTGTATGCTCTTTGCCAAATTTGGGAGATTTTTAGTTATTTTTCAAATATTTTTTCAACCCCACACTTTTTCTCCTCTCAGGGACTCCAGTAACATGAATGATAATTCTCACATTCTTGTTCCATAGGACCCTCAGGCTCCCATCTTTTTGTTTCCACCAGTCTGTTTTTCTCTGTTCCGCACATTGATTAACTTTCATTGATCTCCCTTTGAGCTCACTGGTTTCTTTCTGTCTCGTATATAATCTACTATTGAGCTCACCCAGTGAGTTTTCATTTTGGTTTTTGAATTTTCCAGTTGTTTGATTTCCATTTGGTTCTTTTATACATCTTCTGTATTTTTGCCTAGCTTATAATGCCAAAGAAGGACTCTGAGAAAACAGGCAAAACTGTATAGTCCAAGGTCATGGTTCTCTGGTGGTTTATCTTGATGTTGGGATAGAAATCCTAGATTAACTGGAGAAATGAAAAGCCTGGTATCCACAAGAATTTCTGAGAACAGATCTTACAACTGAGACCTGTAGATTGTTCAGAGTTGTGTTTAAGGTGCCTGGATTCTCCGTGAATCCTACTGTCTTCTGCCTTGTTGCCCAAGCCAGACACACTTTGCAGCCATTTTTCATCATCACCCACATCCAGCCACTGTCCCATTCTGTTCTTTTTTTCCTAGTAGACACTCAGTATATGTGTGTTCTAGTGAATGGCTACATGCAGCAGGGGATTTATATTATAATGTTTGGCTCCCTCACAGTGTTTACACAAAGCTGTGTATATAGTTGGCACCGTATAGAACATACGTTGACCTTGAAGAAAATCTACACAAGCTTTTATGGCCAGATCATAGTCATAATGAATGATTGTTTTGGGTCGTCAAAGACCACCCTCAGTTGCAGTAATTTGCTGATTCACAGTACTCTGCGTATTTTTACAGTCAACAGCTGTGCTTTATTACACCAAAACGGTGCAAAGCAAACTCAGCCAAGGGAAAAGGCACAAGGACTGAAGTCCAGAGGAAACCAGGGACAATCTGCAGTGGTCCTGTCTCAGGGAAGTCACACAGGACGGGCCTAATTTAAGCTCCATCAAGGAGTTAACAGCAATAGATTGAAATGTCTACTGGGGAAGCTAATTAGAGACCCAGTGCCCGGGGTTTCTTGGGGACACTCTAGCACATACCAAATTGTAGACCTCTAGAAGGATAGATAGATCTTTGGCATTAAGCCACACAGTTAAACAAAAAACTTGGGCACGCTGAGCCACTCGTCATTTGTGGGAATGATGGGAAATCTCCCAAAATCTAAGGTCCCAAACCCCAGCCCTTGCAGAGGTGAACCTTGCAAGCTCAAGAGAATAGCAGTCTCAGGCCTGCTGTGTTACGTCTTCATAGTGACTTAAATGGTACTAAGATGCCGATTAATTCAGACTTCTGTAACAAACATTAAGCAAATACAGTTTCCTACAACAAAAAGTGAGTCATAACTCTGAGGTGAAATTGTTGTTAAAAAAAAAAAATCAGTAAGCCAAAGTAGAACTTAACAAACTAGCCAGGATTTAATTTAGTGATGACAAAGTACAGAGGCAGTCTGGTGACAAAGTTCCTTATCCCTTCCCAATATTAATATATGTATGTATATGTATGTGTATGTATGTACACCACTTGAGGCCATATATATGTATATAAATGTGTATAGACCTAATATATATGTATTTCTGTGTGTGTATATATATACAGATACATGGCTTCAAGTGGTCTGACTTGCAAATACCCACTGCTTGCTTACCCTTATCTATAAAGATGTAAATGCCAGATCAATGCTGTGTGTTCCTATAGCACGTAAGTCAACAATTTCTTGTCTCTTTGTTCCTGCTATTGATGCTCTTTGCCTCTGTCTTCAACAAAGAGAGAAATAAGGAACATGTGCATCATTCAGTGCACCTGACAAGATTTAATTAAAGACTTCGTTTCAGGCTTAGTCGCCTTCATGATCTATGTGTGAGTTTCACTTGGAGAGAGTGGGAGCTGGTGGCTCCAGCGGGGAGGGCCCTTGCTGGAGACATGGTGCTGGACCCCTACAGGAATCTGGTCTCTGGGAGTATGTGCCTCTCCCCTTTGTACTCACACTCTGGCCTGCAGATGACCTTTCCTGTCTCAGTGGGATGGGGGGGTGGTGCGGCTCTGGAATGCTCAATGATGTCATCCTTGAGAGTTGAGGGTTAAAGATTTGTAATCTGCTCACAGGTAGGTTACACACCTCACAGTTAAAGGTCTAAATGGTAGATGGGCAACTTTGCCTCCCTCAGAGCAGTGTCAGTGCCATGGGCCCTGTGGTCTGACTTCCGGTTGGTACTTCCTGACCTGGTTCTTACCTGCTGGAAGACTTTTTAGAAAATTCCTGGCCACTCCTCCTTCCCTTTGTTTTGGATATCCATGTGTTAAAGTATGTGCTTTTATTCTGAAGTTCTAACATTTGGGACCTTGCTGATCCTGTAGAGACTGCTCCTCCTAGAGCTAGCTGATTCCTCCAGATAAGTTTCCCCACTGGGTGTGCCTTTTAAATGCAAACCAGCCATTCCAGAGTCCAGACCCCACTACTACTGCCTTTATCAAGTTCTCATGCTTCAAGACCCTTCCCTAGATCCCAGGAAACTAAGGACAGCCTCTGCACTCTGAACTGTGCTGAAATTATCCCAGCTAGCTAATCCTAAACCTACTTAGCCTGCTTGCTTCCCCTGGCCCACTGCTCCCAGTGAAAATGACAACACAGTCTTTGCCTACACTTCCGCCTCCATCCTTTTGCCGCTGACTCCACACTAGTGCGTCCCCATGTGACCCTGTGGAGCATGGCGTGACCTCATCTTACAGAACTGTATTTCTTCAACGGCAATCATCTGTTGGCCTCATATCAGGATACTAAATCCTACATTTTAAAACTGCCTGAAAGCGTTAATGAGAGGATAAATACTAGGAATATAACAGAGCAAATCAGGCATTTCCAGAAACCAGGGTGTCAGTGCACCCAGCCAGATGCAATCTTTAAATTGGAACGGTGTGGAGAGTCCTGGACAGAGGAAAGAACAATGCCAAGGAGAGGCTGTCCAGGTGAGCAAATAGCAGGTATTTGACAGGCCAAGGTGTTAGTAAGATGCCACTTACCTCCACCTCCAGGTGTTTGTCTTTTAGAAAGATGGTTCCAGATTCCCTTCTCAAAGTCACACACTTCAGACAATGACCAAGTGTGGCTAACTGGGGGCCACAAATTCATTAATGACAACTTCAGATAGTCTCCCTGTATGATTCCTACTTTCTGAGACGTGAAGGAAGAAACGCCTTCTGTGTGCTGTCTCCCGAGTCCTGCTACATCATTTGTTTTCTTGTTCACCTCCTGGTTAACAGGCATCCTCATCACTTTCCTCCCTTGTCCCTTATGGCATCTGTAGCCACGTGGTCTTTCAACCTTTCTGCTTATTATTGCTCATTCTAGTTCCATTTCATGCTCTTGATTTTGGGTATAAATCTTCATACACATTTGATGTGCTCTCCTCACTTTCTCTCTCCTTGAAACCTGAAATCACTTAAGCAATCGTCAACATTTTCCCCATCGTAGTCTGCCCAATGTTTGCTGTGCCTGTGATCTCAGCTGCCTAAAGCCTCCTTCTCATCTGCATGTTCTTTTGTCCTTCACTCTTTCTGATTCGTCCTCCCACATGGCCTTGAGTGTCAGGCACCACTCTCTATCCCACATCTCACTTCTTTATTCCTCCCTCTCCCTTTAACTGAGGAGTCCCCTTGGACCTATTTTCCTTTCCTTGCGATTATTGCACTTCACCATTACCTCTTCTATTTTTCTCCACTTCCCAAGCCTCCCTACATTGTGAACCTCCTTGGTACAGTCCCACCCTCTACACCACTCTAGGCAAGGTTGGTGGTGACTCCCATGTTTATAAAATTTAAGCCCTTGGTGCTTCCCTGGTGGCGCGATGGTTGAGAGTCCGCCTGCTCATGCAGGGGACGCGGGTTCGTGTCCCGGTCCGGGAAGATCCCACATGCCGCGGAGCAGCTAAGCTTGTGAGCCATGGCCGCTGAGCCTGCGCGTCCGGAGCCTGTGCTCCGCAACGGGAGAGGCCACAACAGTGAGAGGCCCGCATACCGAAAAAAAGAAAAAAAATTTAAGCCCTTGTCTTTCTTGAGACTGAACTTGACCCTGTTGACCCCTCCATTCTTGAAATACTCTTTTTCTTTGGTTCTGTAACATCAGTCTCCTGGGTTTCTCTCTCCCTCTTTCTTTTTTTCTAACTTGCTAACTCATCCACTTCTAGTCACCCATTCAGTTTTGAAATTTCTAAATACTTTTCATAGGCCTTTTTCTCACTCTGTGGTCTCTCCCAAGGCTTCATCTGCACCCTTGGCTTCAGTTATCTTCTTTACTTTGAACAAATTGAAATTTATTTTCCCAGTCCTGACTTATTGGAGCTCTAGACCTGAACCCCTGATTTTCTTCTTACTGTCCCCACTTGGATGTTTCAAAGATGTCTCATTCTCCACTTGACTTTTTAAAGATTCCTAAAGTGGCTTCCACTTCTCCCTGATTCTGATCTACTTTTATTTTTCTTAAAGAATGAGATAAGGCCATGTCTTTATTTTTTTTATTTTTAAATCAAATATTAAGTTTTTAAAATTTATTTTTGGCTGCGTTGGGTCTTTGTTGCTGTGCATAGGCTTTCTCTAGTTGCAGTGAATGGGGGCTACTCTTCAGTGCAGTGCACGGGCTTCTCATTGCGGTGGCTTCTCTTGCTGTGGAGCATGGGCTCTAGGCATGCGGGCTCAGTAGTTGTGGCTCGTGGACCCTAGAGCGCAGGCTAAGTAGTTGTGGCACACGGGCTTAGTTGCTCGGTGGCATGTGGGATCTTCCCGGACCAGGGCTCGAACCCATGTCCCCTGCATTGGCAAGCGGATTCTTAACCACTGCGTCACCAGGGAAGCCCCTGATCCACTTTTAGTCTTGCCTCTACACTACATGGCACTGTTTGGTTACCAAGGATAGAAATCCCAGGGGACTTCCCTGGCGGGCCAGTAGTTAAGACTCCAGGTTTCCACTGCAGAGGGCACAGGTTTGATCCCTGGTTGAGGAACTAAGATTCCACATGCCACGCAGCACGGCCAAAACAAAAAAATCCCTTACTCAGCCTGGTTACCTCTGTTTCCTCATCCCCCACATGCAAAGTTGCCAGTTTTGCCTCTTTAATGCCTCTCAAGTCTATCCTCTTCTCTGTAATCCACCACTTCCTTCCTAGACCATAATACCATCATTTATCACCTCTAATTCTGTTTAGTAATTAGGTCTTGTTTTACCCGTTTCCTCTTCAATCCATTCTCCACAGTGTAACCAGAGATGAAACTCAGATGATGCATCTCACTCCCTGCTACCTGCCCAACACACACACCGTTAAAGTGTTTCATGACTTTCCTTAACTCTTGGGATAAAAACCGAATCCTTAACATAGCCCGTCCATGGGGTCTTACCTGGTAAGGGATGTGCCTAATTTACTGCCTTTTCTCTTGCATGTGTCTGACTGCTCTTCTCTCTCCACTTCCTGTTTCCGTTTCTTTTCATTTTCTCCCCTTCTCTAGGGCTCTTCCTTACCCACTTTGGCTAGTGAGTGAGTGCTTATCCTTCACATCTCACCTCAAATAGCACTTCCCTAGGGAAGCCTTTACCAGAATACCCACCTAGGTCATAACTTTTCTTTTTCAGGGAAACTTTCATGGTTCTTTGCTGCCTAAGACCACCTTCAGGCTTGGTGGTTTGCTAGGAGGATTCACTAGACTCAGAAGAGCTGTGATACTCATGATGACAGTTTATTACAATAAAAAGACACAGACCAAGATCACCAAACGGAGAAGGCACGTGTAATAAAGTCCGGGAGAAACCAAGCACCCCTTTCAGGTGATCCCTCCCTGTGCAGTTCACAGGGACTCAAATTTCAGCAAAGATGTGTGACAACATGTTCAGTTATCGCCAACAAAGGAAGGTCACCCAAGCTTCAGAGTCCACAGATTCCTTTACCGAGGCTCGCAGCGCCTAAGTGACCTACCATGGATACTCGGGATCCGCAGAAGGCAAAGATGTAGTGCTGCCTCAGGCAATACAAAGCCCACCCTTCATCATGAGTCACATTGTTAGCATAAATTATCTGGTCATAATGATACAGTGGGACCTACAGGCGTAAGCATAAAAATCACTCTCACTAGTCAAGATATTCCAAGGACTCAGAAGTGGTCTTCCTGGAGCTGGTCAAGGGCAAGTCCTTATTTTTTTCTTTCTTTTTGCCACACTGCACGGCTTGTGGGATCTTAGTTCCCCAGCCAGGGATTGAACCCAGGCCCTCAGCAATGAAAGTGTAGAGTCCTAACCACTGGACCACCAGGGAAGTCCCCCACAGGTACATTTTAGAACACGTTCAGGTGCATATTAGAACCTCGTTACTATGGCTGACAAAGTTTACACAATTTGCCTCCCTTTATCTCTCCAACTTACCTCAAACCACTCTAACCCCTGAAGATGCAGCTCTAAGCCACACTAGCCTTGCTTTTCTGCAAACACCCCAATACACTCCGAACCCAGGAATGTCTTTCTCAAAGACTAGGAATCCATCTCTTTGAAATGAAGACATCAAAGGAGATAGCATCCCTACATCCCAGCTTCTGTGGGAGGGTAGGAGCCTAACTTTGACAGGCACCTTGCTCCAAGTAGCAAAACTACCTCTGTCATAAAGAATTGAGAAGTTAGTTTTCCCTTCTAGAAAGCCAATGTAACAGCAGATAGTCACCCCAATTACCAGGTAAATTTAGGATGAACTATGTGTAACAAATGGTGCTGTCAATACTTGAGAACTAATTATTGTTTGAAAATGTATGTAATGGGTTGTGTCTGTTTGGCTATATGAAAGGGTGAGTTTTATTCTTTGCAATCTCTTAGCAACTGTGCTGTGCATCACATTCTGGTTTAATGCTTATACAATATTAAACTATTTTATTTCTCTACTATCTTTTCGGAGAGGTTTTTCTGAGTTGGAGATTTTTTCCTTTTTAAATTTCCCCACCAATTCACACTATTACCTGTCTAAAAGAATTCAATTGCAAATGTTTTTGAAATTTCTGTGTATGCCAAACAAATAAATATGGGGGATGGTTTTACTATTTGAGACCCAGAATGCAAACTGATTACTGGGTCCAACAAATACACTTGACCCTTGAACAAAAGGGGTTGAACTGCCTAGGTCCACTTAAGGCAGGATTTTTTTCAATAGTAAATGCTATAGCACTGCACCACTTGGGGTTGTTTGAACCCCTCCCTGGATGCAGACCCGCAGATATGGAGGAATCTCAAATACTGATAAGACAAGCTGGGACGTGGGACCATTTGCTGCAGTGCTTGCACCTGGACAAACATCTCCTCCAGCAACAAAATACAAAGAAACTATAAGGGACTAAAAATAACTGCGTGCATGTGCAATTGGGGCAAATTATGAGCAACAAGATACAAAAAGACCAAAAACCCAACTGTCACTTCTGAGGAGCTGGGAACAGAAGCAGGGTACCAGGAGCAAAAACAAGGTACTGGGAGCAAAAACGGTACTGTGCATGCCCCCTGCACACAGCACCACCAAGGAGGTGGGCAGATTACCTAAGCCACCCCTCCAGCCCCACCCCTGGGCTCACCTCGGTTAAGGGCCCAGCCTGCCCCGCTTCAGGGAGCGAGCCAGCGAACCTGCTACTTGTTTTCTCCCTCCTGATGCAGGAGTCCCAATAAAGCCTTACCTGAATTTCTCCTCAGGCCTCATATCAATTTCTATTGATTAGGGAGTCCAAGAACCCTGGTGGTAACACTGAGGGCCAACCATAAGTTATATGCTGAAGGTCAGCACCCTTAAATACCACCCCCGCCCCATCCCGCTTGTTCAAGGATCAGCTGTGCTGTAGTAAGTACATGAGACAGGAGGGCTGAATGCAGCTGTGGTCCGTGCCCCCACTTCAAGTGGCCCGGGCAGTCCTGGGCTGGGGGAGGCAGGTGTATTGGGGGAGGGCACACAAGCCACAGGATACTGGGGGACAGAGGCACAAATTTCGGGGAGCTCCACAGTGGTGACCCTCACATAAGCGAGTGACTGAGGAGGACCCTGGGGAGCGGCTTGAATAGGACACGTCCTTCAAGCTGGGGCCAGTTGGGCTGCACGTGGTTCTGGAGTTTGCCAACTGCATAACGTACCCCGGCAGCTTCCTACGGTTGGTTTATATTCAGTCACACCTCCGTCACGTCACTGAGTTCGTTAAAGCAGTCACTCAGTCACGGATTTATATGTTTGCTCATTCATTCAGGCTTCTTGCATTACAGACTCTCCACACCCCTCCACCCTCTCTCCCCTTCCGGTTTCTGGCGCTCCCTCCTCTCGTGTCTTTCTGCCCCGGCTCCCGCCTTCCTGTCTCCGCGCCCTGCCCTCTCATTGGCCCAGCGCCTTAAGTCCCGCCCCGCAACCACGGGCGGGAGCTCTCATTCCTGTCTCTTCTATTGGGCACGCTGCCTAAGCCTCAGACATTTCAACCAGTGGGAGTCAACCAGGAACTACCCGCTCAGCCAATGGGGCCAGAGCACTTAGTATAAAGGGCCTGGGCCGCGTTGTCTAAGATCTTATCTAATTCAGTAGTGGGTCTGTGCAGAGGTGAGCCTCAGGGGAGCCCGCAGGCGGTGCCCGCCCAGTGACTGCCCCGAGGCTGCGTGGGAGCGGGTCGGGACTGGAAGAGCCTCAGCCTGAGGGTTACCTCCTTCCTGGACACCCAGCTCCTCAGGGCTCAGGAAGGCGTCCTCCTCACCACCATCTTGTCTAGTGAGCCTCCCGAAAACTGATGAAGTCGGGCAGTGCGCAGCCCGCAGGTGAAAGGGATAAGTACCAGGACCAGAGAAAGAGGGTTTAGAAGAAAGGCCTGGTGTCAGTTGTTGGGGGTGGGTGTGCACAGAAGAAAGTGTTGACGTCTCTTTTCTTTTTTCCGTAGCTGTAGCAGGTCAAACGATGCCCAGCATCCCAACCGTGTGAGCGCTTTTGTTTTGTATCTGAAAAAGGAAGGGGAGTGGGACCGAGGGATGAAGAGCAAGCTCCACGTGTGAAGGTTGCCTCATGGGACTGACAGTTATTGACCAAACACCCTGACAGGGCCCTTGAGAAGGGAAAGGGGCCCAGGGAGGGTAAAGTGAAAGAGGAAGGCGAGCATGAAGTTTCCCTGACTCTCCACCCACCTCCGAAACGGAGACTCTTTTCCTTCTCTCCTATCAGGCGGCGCCTCACAATTGATGATTTTGAAATCGGGCGTCCTCTCGGCAAGGGAAAATTTGGGAATGTGTACCTGGCTCGGCTCAAGGAAAGCCATTTCATTGTGGCCCTGAAAGTCCTCTTCAAGTCCCAGATAGAGAAGGAAGGACTGGAACACCAGCTGCGCAGAGAAATTGAAATCCAGGCACATCTACAGTAAGGACAGTCTCTGTATGAGATTCCTGTTACAGGTTCTTTTTTTCACTTGTTCCTGTTTCCTCTTCCATCTCCGACATCTGAACTCATCATTTCCCCCAATACTACCCCCAAATAGGCCCTTTGCTTTCACCTTGAAGATTTTTTTTTTAACATCCTTATTGGAGTATAATTGCTTTATGAAGATTTTTTTCTCTGCAGTTCATTCCAGTTACACCATGTAAAGCTCCCTGTGTCAGACATCAGAATCTTGATGCCTGTTTCATTTTCCCCTCACAAACTTCCAGATCATGCTGTTACTATTCTGGTCCCAGCACAATTTGCCCCTTGTGTGACCAGTCATTTGTAATAGCATCATGAATTGGGCCTCAGGGAGGAGTCTTGACACTTCCTCCTTCTGTTGCGCAGACACCCCAATATCCTACGCCTGTACAACTACTTCCATGATGCACGCCGGATGTACCTGATTCTAGAATATGCTCCAAGGGGTGAGCTCTACAAGGAGCTGCAAAAGAGCCACACATTAGATGAACAGCGTACAGCCACGGTGAGGTGGGAGGCTGAGGGCTTGGGTTCATGAGTTTCCTATGGGCTGATGGGGGTCACTGCTTGTGGTGGTCATGAGTATCCAGATTGCTTTTTTCTTTATTTCTGAATTTCAGTCTATAAATTTTATATAATGACTCTTATATCCTACAACTTCACATTTGGATACCCTAATTACCCCCAGAATATTAATAAATTGTGTGTGTAAGTTTGGATTCTTTGGTTGTAAGCAACAGAATCTAAGTGTGCTACCTTATGGAAAGAAACATGAAAGGCTCTACGGCAGTTCACTGAATAAATGAGTGGAACTGACTTAGAAATAGGAAGCAAGAGATTTTTGGGGCCTCCAGATGGGAAATCACAGCAATAATCATCCCATGGCCAGCTCCATTTCCAGACTGCTTTTTCTTTGCTCACACAGGTAATGGAGGAGTTGGCAGATGCTCTGACCTACTGCCATGAAAAGAAGGTGATTCATAGGGATATTAAGCCGGAGAACCTGCTGCTGGGGTTCAGGGGTGAGGTGAAGATTGCAGACTTTGGCTGGTCTGTGCACACCCCCTCTCTAAGGTAGGTCAGGTGGTGGCACCCTGGGTGCCAGTTAAGAATGATCCAGTTTGATTTATTTCACACATAAGATCCAGATACAAGCCTAGGTTTGTATTTAAATACTACCTTTTTCAAATGCCTATATTTAATGTGTATTTGTAGACTGAAAGAATGTGGTTCAACCATTTAACAGAGATTAATCTCTGTTAACATATAACTTTACCAATAACTTTCCATGTAAATAAATTAAGAACCATTGCTCCATAATTCCAGGAATTTTACCGTATGAATAAACCATAATTAATTTACTTCGTCCCTCTTGGTGTACCATCAGTTTGTTCCAAATCTTCCTTGTGAAAATATCCTGGATCGTGAGCTAAATAATTGTATGAAGAATTCTAAAATATGGAGGGACTTCCCTGGTGGTCCAGTGGTTAAGACTCTGTGCTTCCACTGCAGGGGGGCACGGGTTTGATCCCTGGTTGGAGAACTAAGATCCTGCATGACGTGCAGCACCTCCAAAAAAAAAAAGTTCTAAAATATGGAGTTGGTGGATCCCAGTACTTGCCTTCTTCAAACCTTGATCTGTATTGAAATTTGGTGTTTCCAAATTCCTGTGCCTGCGAGAGGGCTGCCAGGATTTCCTAGGGTCTCCTGTCTCATTGAAAGCTGGGGAAGGAGTTTCCCTTATACTGATCCTCTGCTTAGTGCTCCTTTCTCTGCCCTCTAGGAGAAGGACAATGTGTGGGACACTGGACTACTTGCCCCCAGAAATGATTGAGGGGAGAACATACAATGAGAAGGTGGATCTATGGTGCATTGGAGTGCTCTGCTACGAGCTGCTGGTGGGAAATCCGCCCTTTGAGAGCCCCTCCCATAATGAGACCTACAGACGCATCCTCCAGGTGGGAAGGCCACACTCTGGGCATTCATGTGGGAGCTAGTCAGTGGGGGCTGGTGGGCCTGCGTAGCCCAGGGCACACAAAGATTGTCTGCTAAGATCCCGAACAGTGCCTTGAATGGACCAAGGAAATTAACCATACTTCTCTTTCTTCTGTGGCCTCATCAGGTAGATGTAAGGTTTCCCCCATCAATGCCTTTGGGGGCTCAGGACTTGATCTCCAAGCTTCTCAGATACCAGCCCTCGGAGCGGTTGCCCTTGGTCCAGATCTTGGAGCACCCATGGGTCCGGGCCCACTCTCGGAGGGTGCTTCCCCCATCTGCTCAAATGGTTTCCTGAGCCCTGTATACCCCTAATCCTTTGTGATTGCTCATGGAGCCCCCTTGGCTCTGGTATCTACTCTGTCTTTTGTTTCTTCTCTTTTAAGATGCATCTTGCTAATTAATAAAAGCTGAATCATTTTGTACCAGGTCTTTATAGTTGCATGAGTTGGTGTGTGATTGAGTAGAATCTTTATTTTATTTATTTATTTATTTATTTTTGGTCGCACCACACAGCATGCGGGATCTTAGTTCCCCGACCGGGGATTGAACCCACGCCCCCTGCAGTGGCAGCACAGAGTCTTACCAGGGAAGTCCCTAGAATCTTTATTTCTGTAGAAACTGTTTCCCATGAGAGCAGCCCAAAATGATGCCCTTCCTGGGCCGCAGGTTTTGTGACTTAACGACTCTTCTTGAAAACAAGTTACTACTTTATGCAAATAACCACCCTGGTGGTGCATAACCTACCACCTATCCCAGTGGCTCCTAGACTCAACTCACTTTCCCCATATTTTCAGGAGTATGTCATTTGTAAAACAGGACACTAATCAATCCAGAGGTCCATTCTCTTTATACTGACATCCAACATGGTGCCATCTTCAAGATAAAATGTTTCACTGCACATCAATGCCATCCAATTCTCAAATGAATTCACTAGCACTTACGCGGTGTTGTCATATTATTGCGTCAGGATAAATCATCCCTGATAATAAATGTATCTTCAACCTCTTCTGAAATCATGTGCTCTGCTTGCAGCAATTTTGGGAGTTTTCTTCCAACATTCCCCTACATCCTCCTGTTGCAGTTTTTTATGGCAGCTGCTCCCTTCATTTACAATAAGCTTGACTGCACCAGAGTAAACATCCAGACTACTCAGCGAGGAGCTCAAACATGTTTTCTGATCATTTTGGGCATCTTTTTCACCACTGTGTCTCCTGACTAAAAACACTCCATTTAGAGTTTACCCTGTTAATGTTACTTCCACCACCATATCCTATACATTCTCCTCAATGTGAAATGTCCAGCAGATGCAGGACCACATTCCTATATGACCAGAACCACTAAGTAAATACAAGCTATTCAGCCACTCCACTCTAAGATGAACAGCCCTACCATTGCAGATCCATCATTTAAATGCTCCAAGGGAATTCCCTGGCGGGCCAGTGGTTGAAACTCCGCGCTTTCACTGTGTGCAACCAAAAAAAAAAAAAAAAAATGCTCCAAGACATTGGCTCATAGTTTTTTCACCTGCACCTTCAGTGCTCCTTGGTTCCCCAAAGTTGTGTCCCCTGTGAAGAGGCGGGTCTGTTTCAGGGCTCTGGGTCTCTTAAGTCTTTTTTCTATTTTTCTTTTTGCCGTGCCTTGCAGCTTGTGGGACCTTAATTTCCCCACCAGGGATCGAACCCAGGTCCCGGGCAGTGGAAGCGCGGAGTCCTAATCACTGGACTGCCAGGGAAGTACCCCTGGGCCTCCTAAGTCGTTTACATGGAGGAATAACGGCTCTGGAACGCGCTCCGAGGCCGGTTGTTTGTTAAGAAAAAACTACATTACCCAGAAGGCGGTGCACCGCACGTCTGTAGCAGGCGCTGGACCAATGACGGCCCAGGGCGGGGGTATTTCCTGCGCAGGGGAGGGACTTCCGACCCCATTGGCTGTAGATGTCATTAGCGCGCGACTGTTCCGTCCACGCCAGCTGTGGGGAGGGGATAGCAGTTCAGTGGCCGCTTCTAGTGCGGCTCTTCGCAAATGAGCAGAAAGGAGGCTAGGGCTCGCCTCCGCGCATTTGAGCGAGCGGTGAGCCTCCGCTCGATCGGCCACCCAGCCCAGGTCAGGGAACGGGTGGTGGTCGGCTGAGCCCGCGGTACCCGCCTCTGTCGCCGCCTCTACGGGCCCCGCTCTCGCCTCAGGGTCCCATGATGGCGTCGGCGTGGATGGACCCGACGCGGGTGAGTGGACCACGTTTCTGGCCTTGCTGCTTCTCTTCTGGTTCGGAGAGGGCTCCTGAGCAGGGTGGAAGTCAAGAGAGGCGCTAGACTTCTCTTTGCAGTTGTGTTTGTGTACGACCAGTGGAGCTGGCTCGTCACTGACTTTATTTCCAGTCTTAGAACATGCGAGACTGAATATGCAAATGGAAAATAGACCGCGTATAAAAATAGAACTTTGACAAACAACCTGACCCGTAATCCAGTCCCTTATCTACAATCAACAACCCAGGAGTCTAGCCCGGCCTAAGACTTGCCAGAAGCCAGATTCCTATCTCTAGAGACAGTCCAGGAAGAGAAACAGTGACTTATGTAACATCGGCCCCAAATGGCCAGG
Organism: Delphinus delphis; assembly: GCF_949987515.2. Classification (NCBI taxonomy): domain Eukaryota; kingdom Metazoa; phylum Chordata; class Mammalia; order Artiodactyla; family Delphinidae; genus Delphinus; species Delphinus delphis. The sequence continues at coordinate 1,855,267 of NC_082702.1, read as the reverse complement.
ACTTGATTAATAATTGACCCTTTCCCTAATCCTTGTCCCCACTTCCAACTTAAAACCAACCAGAGAAAGCCATCCATATGTGGGCCCTTAAACAATCATAGAGGATGCTGTAGGATTACTTGCCAGAGAGTTTTGATTAATTAAACGTATATCATCTGGTAGTCAATGTTGAAGCCCTAGTTAATTTTTCTATCCTTACCTACCTGCCCAAAATGTGCCCAGTAATATGAGTTTATCCAGTACCAGAAATGAGTAATATTGCAGGGTTCCTAGGTATGAACCAGTCAATTTATTAGGAATTTCTAGGTCTTTAATTGAAATATTAACTCAAGAAAGCTGTTAGGATGAAGCTAGAAAGCAGAGAGATGTGAGCACTGAAAGTGCAGGTGAAAAACCATGAGGCGATGTCTTGGAGCATTTAAATGATAGATCTGCATTGGTGGGGCTGTTCACCTGAGAGTGGAGTGGCTGGATTTTTTATATTTACTTAGTGGGTCTGGTCACATAGGGATGTGGTCCTGCATCTGCTGGACATTTCACATTGAGGAGAATGTATAGAATATGGTGGTGGAAGTAACATTAACAAGGAAAACTCTGTATGGAGTGTGTTTAATCAGGAGATACTGGTGAAAACGATGGCTTAAGAGCTAGGGACTTAGTTGCTTTGAGACAACATAAAGCACTCAGCATGGGGACCAGCAGGTAGTAGGACCAGTGAAGCTCAGGTACTGCTGTTGTTAACGTTATTGATATTATCATCACTTACTCAGTCCTCTGACATCCTAGAGTCCTTTCTCTCTGCATCTCACAGTTCCAATGTCATTTCCATTGACTTGTGTCATTTTCCAATGGCTCCTGCATAGTAGGCTCTTCTCTCTTACACTATAGGCGTACCTCGCTGTATTGTACTTCATAGATACTGTGTTTTTACGATTGAAGTTTTGTGGCAACCCTGCGTCCAGCAAACGTTTCAGCATTCACTTACCTCGTGTCTCTGTGTCACATTTTGGTAGTTCTCACAATAGTTCAGACCCTCCACCCACAAAAAGATTACAGCTCACTGAAGGCTCAAGATGATGGGTAGCATTTTTTAGCAATAAAGTACTTAAAAAAATTTTTTTTTCCTTCTTGCTTTTCAGTTTATTCCTTTTTTAAAATTTTATTTTTATTGGAGTATAGTTGCTTTACAATATTGTGTTAGTTTATACTGTACAGCAAAGTGATTCAGCTATACGTATACATATATCCCCTCTTTTTTGGATTTCCTTCTCATTTAGGTCACCACAGAGCATTGAGTAGAGTTCCCTGTGCTATACAGTAGGTGGCAATAAAGTACTTTTTTTTTTTTAATTTTTAATTTTTTGGCTCCGTTGGGTGTTCATTGCTGCGCACGGGCTTTCTTTAGTTGTGGCAAGCGGGGGCTACTCTTTGTTGCAGTGCGCGGGCCCCTCACTGCGGTGGCTTCTCTTGTTGTGGAGCATGGGCTCTAGGCGTGCGGGCTTCAGTAGTTGTGGCTCTCAGGCTCTAGAGTGCAGACTCAGTAGTTGTGGCACATGGGCTTAGTTGCTCCGCGGCATGTGGGATCTTCCCAGACCAGGGATCAAACCTGTGTCCCCTGCTTTGGCAGGTGGATTCTTAACCACTGCGCCACCAGGGAAGTCCCTAAAGTAATTTTTAATTAAGATATCTACATTATTTTTTTAGACATAACGCTATCGTACACTTAATAGACTGCAGTATAGTGTAAATATAACTTTTATATGCTCCTGGAAACCAAAAAAATCATGTGACTGGCTTTATTGGAGTGGTCTGGAACCAAACCCCCAATATCTCCAAAGTATAGCTGTATTGTATTATGTCCAAAGCATTGTCCACCTCCCCTTCAGCCCAGTGCAGAGGAAGTACCCAGTGATTAGGGCCTTGATCTTGCTGCACCTTTACCAGCGATGCAGAGACGGGCTCTGATCCCATCCAACCATCCCAAGGCTAGTGCTACTATCTCTGTTTGACATTCCAGGTGTCTGTGACCTTCGATGATGTGGCTGTGACTTTTACCCAGGAGGAGTGGGGGCAGCTGGACCTGGATCAGAGGACCCTGTACCAGGAGGTGATGCTGGAAAACTGTGGGCTTCTGGTGTCTCTGGGTAAGGCCTTGCCACTTTGCCGTGCAGAGGACCTGCCACCTCCTTTATCCCAAACTCTGGCTCTGTCTTGGCTGGTCAAGACGGCCTCAGGAGCCCTTCCTCCCTTTTCCTCACAACTTCAGTCATTTTTGAGATTCATCTCTTCCTGCCTGCTATCCCTGTGTCTCTTTGAATAAAGTTCCTTTTTGGCTCCTAGAAAATGATGGAAGGAAACAGGGGTGTTCTGCAGAGCCCAAAGGCAGAATTTCTTGTTGGGCCATATGATGGACTGATGTAGGAACTGGGAACCACCAGGATTATACCCTGACTTCTGGATCTCCTGTCCTGGTTTTCCCTCTGGCTTTGTTCACGTCTCTGTCTTTTCAAAATGGCTTTTGTGCCTCAGCAAGTTTGTGACAGGAGTGGCCACCCCAGTCCCTGCTCTCTGGGGCCCCAAGATACCTTGTTTCTACTTCTTTGCATACTTATATTGTTTCTCTTTTTTTCTTTCTCTGCTGCTGGGCTCCAGGGATGGAGGCAGTGCAGGAGTGGCCACCTGAGCCCATACTTCCCTGAGCCTCTACCCCAGTGCCCAGCACAGACTGGCCTCTGTCTGAGGTTCTTGTTTCACATTCCAGACAGGGAGCTGACTGGGTGGGACTGGTTGGCTCACGTATCCCCTGCAGCCCAGTCCACAGGGCTGTGAGTGATGGGATGGTCTCCAGGAAGAGGGTGAGGCAGGTGGGGCCTCGGGAGGTTTTTGCCGTCAGTGCCAACAGGTATTGTTCTAAACCACAGGATCTCGGTTATGGGGCTTTTCTGTTCTCCTGTGCCTTCATGATTGTCTCTTGTTCCCTGAGTCCTGGCCAAGATCCAAGAGAGAGAAGCTGAGACAGTTGTGCTTCTCAGTACTTGGTTTTGTCCCCAGGAGACATTTGGAAGTCTGCAGCCACATTTGACTGTCACAACTGGGGTGTGGGTGGTCCCGGCATCTAGCAGGTTAGAGTCCAGAGATGCTGCTTAGTACCTGAGGATGGACAAGACAGCCCCATTCAACAAAGGATGATCCAGTCCACAAGGGCAAGAGAGCCAAGGTGGAGAAACAGCAGCCTGAGGATAATCACTTTAGACCTCTCAGTTTGAGGGAAAGGAGAGCTGTAAATCCAGGGCATAGGGTAAGACATGCCTGTTTTTAGAGAATTGGGATTGTATTCTGTGTTAATGAGAAGAGGTTACACAAAATTAGGAAACGTTTGACATATTTAGATATTTTATAACAAAATTTTAAAAATAAGAAGGTCCACTATCTGGCCCTGCTGACCCTTCACTCTCCTCCCCATGCTTTCCCTGAGCTCAGTCTGCTCTGGTCACGCTGGTGTCTTGCTGTTTCCTGTGCACATACTTAACGTACTTGCCTCGGGCCTCTGCAGTTGCTGTTCTCTATGCCTGGTGGGTGTGGGTGTGCTTGGGCTTTTCACATGGCTACCCCTTCTCAGCACAGTCACCACCTCCTCACCAGCTGTTTCCTGATCACGAAATCTCTTGGAGGCCCCTCCCCTGTCACAGTCGCTTTTTCCCGTCACCCTATTTATATCCTTGTAAGCCAGTGGTTCTCATTCAAGGATGATGTTGTCCCCCAGAGGACACATGACAATGTCTGGAGACATTTGGGTTGTCCCAACTGGGATGTAGATGCTACAGGCATCTATTGAGTGGAGACCTGGAACGCTTCTACACATCTTTATGCTGCACAGGACATACGTACTCCCTCCCCTTCTCCTCAACAAAGAATTGCCTGGATCTAAATGTCAGTTGAACAGAGGCTGAGAAACCCTGTTTCTGAAGGCTCACGGACACTTCACCAGGGACACTGAGAGACACCCCGAGGAGGCCATTCCTTTATTCTGTGTCCTCCCTGATTATGTAGTGAAAATCCGGGTTCAGTACTGAACACCTCCCCCCACCCCCACTGTTGCTAATTTCCCATTTTCAACAGAGGGAGCCCCGTCCCTGAGCAGCAGCATGAGCTCGCTGGCACTTAACCTCACCCTTTGGAGTTTTTTGTTGTTGTTGTTGTTTTGTTTGTTTTTTTTGGTACGCGGGCGTCTCACTGTTGTGGCCTCTCCCGTTGCGGAGTACAGGCTCCGGACGCACAGGCTCAGAGGCCATGGCTTACGGGCCCAGCCGCTCCGCGGCATGTGGGATCTTCCCGGACTGGGGCACGAACCCGTGTCCCCTGCATCGGCAGGCGGACTCTCAACCACTGCACCACCAGGGAAGCCCCATCCTTTGGATTTTATTGCTGCCTTTTCAGGTTGACCTGCCATCGACTCAAGTGACTCTGGGTTTCTGTTTCCCGTTTATCAGAGCTAAACAGGATTCCCTTTTTGTTTTTATTGTTGTTGTTTTTGCGGTACGCGGGTCTCTCATTGTTGTGGCCTCTCCCGTTGCGGAGCACAGGCTCCAGACGCGCAGGCTCAGCGGCCATGGCTCACGGGCCTAGCCTCTCCGCGGCATGTGGGATCTTCCCGGGCCGGGGCACGAACCCGTGACCCCTGCATCGGCAGGCGGACTCTCAACCACTACGCCACCAGGGAAGCCCAGGATTCCCTTTTGCTTTGTTTTGTTTTTACAATGAGGATTCCCTTTTTGAACGAATGTAAGAAAAATAAAAAGTGGGTCACTTTTAAGAAAAATATTAATGTTAATGCTAGTCACAGCTCACTCTGGTCATTGGAGGACTGACTGCATATCAGGCCTGTTCCAGGCACCCATTTGATTCTCATGCTCTCCTGGTCCTTAGCAAAGTCAGGAAAACTCAGCTACTGCACTGAGTCTCATACAGCTGAACTTACCCAGTAAAGAACATACACTTTCATTGATGAAGCTTTTCTGTGGGTTTATTTTAAGCAACAATCCTTTTATGAAATACTGATGAAAGTAGATGTTATTTGATGTTTCTATAAATGTCCAATGTGACCATACACCACTGTGTAGGATTCTCAATTTTATTATTTTCTAGTAGTTCATGAAACGCTGAAATCTAGGGTCACTGAGTCTGCCCCACCCACCCCGGCCCCTGTTCCCAACAGGTGGATCTTCGTGCTCACATCCCTGCCTCACAACTGCCCTGCACTCGGTCTCAGGATGCTGGCCTGTTTCCTCCTTAGTGTAGTGCTGGGGAGCCCAGGCTCCAGAGCCAGACTCTTATGTTCAGTCCCCACTCTGCTCCTTAAAACCTTGTGGTCCTGGGCAAATTACTGAAGCTGTCTGTGCCTTGGGGTGCTCGTTGGTAAAATGGGGTAAGATGGTATCTACTTGCCAGGGCCGTAGCAAGGGTACATGGCTAACTTATGGGAAGGGGTCAGAACTGTGCCTCGTGTGACCAGATTACATGCAGGTTAGCAGTTGAGAAGCTCGCTGCTGTCACTACCGTTGTTACTCCTCAGGAGTCTCATTATCCCCATGCCTGGATCCAGCACCTTCTGGAACAGTGTTGTGTAGCCTTGTGGTAAAACAGCACACAGAGCAGAGATGGCTAGACCTGGGCTCCATATTGGCTCAGCCATTCACCAATTCTGGCCTCTTTGGCAAATCACATTATCTGCCTGAGCATGGTTTCTGTATGGTTTTTATCTATAAAATAGGGCTACTCACAGACATAGAACACAAAATATGGTAAGCAAAGTTGGGGGGTGGGGTGTGAGGGATAAATTAGGAGTTTGGGATCAACAGATACTACCATATATAAAATAGATAAACAACAAGGTTCTACCGTATAGCACAAGGAACTATATATATTCAATATATTATAATAATCTATAATGGAAAAGAATCTGAAAAAGAATATATATGTGTGTGTGTGTGTGTGTGTGTGTGTGTGTATAAATACACTGAATCACTTTGCTGTACACCTGAAACTAATCTGACATTGTAAATGAACTATAATTTTTTAAAAAATGGTGCTGATCACAATATGTACTTGCTGGGAATGCTGTGAGGAAACCCTAGGATAGAATCCTCTGTGGCCTATAGGAAGAACAATACAAAACTTTGCTTGGGTTCTAAAAAAAGAACTGGATCAATGAAGACACATAACTTGTTTTGAATGAAAAGAGTCAATTTTCTTTTTTTTTTTGGCTGCACGATGCAGCTTGCGGGATCTTAGTTCCCCAGCAGGGATTGAACCCATTGTCCCCTGCAGTGGAAGCACAGAGTCCTAATCACTGGACCGCCAGGGAATTCCCAAGAGTCAATATTTTAAATATGTTAGTTGTTTAAATTACTCCATAAATTTATTTCAATTTTGAAATGATGTAATGCATTTAAGTTGCTTGAACACAATCCTTTTACTACGATTATACACTATATGTTAGTTTTTGACTTAGGAATAAAAACTCCATGGCAGTGTGGCATGTCTTTGGTTTCCAGTTCACAGTACAGCATTTTGTATATGCATGGGAGCAGCTTCATTCTGAGGTCTTGTCCACATCCTGAAGTCCCACACTAGATCGAGAGGTTTTCTTTGTTTTCACAGAAATCCTAGTGTCTTCTTCCTTTCTCCATGAACAGGGTGTCCTGTTCCCAGATCTGAGCTGATCTACCAACTGGAGCAGGGGCAGGAATTGTGGACAGTGAAGAAAGACCTCTCCCGAAGCACCTGTCCAGGTAGGAGCCAAGGTTTGGGCAGCTGGGAGACCCTGCAGGGGAAGGTCGCTGGCCCTGGTTCCTTGGGGAAGTGTCTTGTTCGGGCCTCTGGTGGTCTGGAGGCCACGGAGCCCTTTGACCCCAGGTCCCTCTGTCCTGGAGGATAGAGGTGCATGAGCTGAGATGTGTCTTGGGCTCCAGCTGCCTGGGCTTCACCGATCACCAGCTCTGTGGCCCTGGTGAACTTCGGGATCTCCTTGTGTCTTTGTATATATAAGTTTGACTAAGTTAAATCTTAGCTGCCATGTCAGAGAGACTCCAGCATCTTGGTGCTCAGCATATGGAAGCACTTGTTCTTTTTTTGTATTTCTTTCTTTCTTTTGCCACGACTCGCAGCGTGCAGGATCTTAGTTCCCTGACCAGGGGTCGAACCCGTGACCCTTGCAGTGGAAGTTTGGAGTCTTAACCACTGGACCACCAGGGATGTCCCTGGAAGCACTTTTTCTGAGGCACACCCGGTCCGTGTGACTGTGCATCACACAGCTGTTCAGGAACCCGGGTCCACTCTGCCGTCAGCATGTGGCTTGAAGGTTGTCCTGACCTCCTGCAGCAGGCAGAGGAGAGTGAGAGGGCAAGGAAGACTCGCACAAACACCAGCCACCCCCCCCCACCCCCCCCCCCCGCGCTTCCACTGATAGGCACTTGGCCACACTCGGGGGATGGGGCTGGGAGATGGGGCTGAGCCATGTGTCCAAGTGGAGGAGCAGGTGGTTTGGCGAGTGTGGTCTGCTGCGCTCAGTCTGTTCCTGATAGTTGCTCCGTCCCCGGGTTGTTGGGGACGTGGTCATATAACGCGTTAAAGCATAAAACTGCTTAGCACAAGCGTCTGCACCGCAGTCAGTGGCTCGTGGGAAGTAAGCCGTTGGTGTCATTCATGTCCCTGTATTGTAATGAGTAATGCATCTCACGTTTCCCTCTGACCTCTGAGGAAAAGGGCCTTCCTTCCTCTCCCAGCTCCTCTCCAGCTCTCTTCTGCCTCCCCTTTCCCACACTGTCCAGATACTCAAGAAGCCTTCCCTTGTTGCATGTCTCCCTACTCCTCCTGTTTGGTAAAACCTGACGGTGACATTTGTCCTGCTGTGCCCCACATCTGGGCTGCTGAGGGCACTGGGGCCGCCGTGTGTGGTGATGGGGCCCCTGCAGAGTCGTGCTCTTTCCCTCCTAGTCCCTCGGGCGGCCCCACCAGCCTGCGAGTGTCTGTGTGCAGCCCGTCGACAGCCCCTCAGAGAGGCAGTTCCGAGCCTCTGCCCTCTGCTCTCTGCCCTTCTCCACCTGAATATCTCAGAGGCACCCAGTCAACATGCCTGGCAAGGAACCCGTTACGATGCTCACTCCTTCCTCTCCCAAGTTAGAGCGCATGGTCCTGCCATCTAGGCAGGTTGGAGACTGGATACAGCCCCAGAGACTGTATCCTCACCCCTCCACCTGTATCGGCCCCTATATCCGGCTACCTCCCACATCCCGTCCATTTTACATCATGTACATCTCCTGAATCTGTCACTTCTACCACCTCCCATCAGATCTGTCCCCACATTCTGAGTCCAAGCTCTCATCATCTTTTCCTTGCGGATGCTAGTAGTTCCCCTAACTGGTCTCTACATCTGCTTTATGCCTCTGGTCAGCTCTCTGTCCTGCATGAGCTACCCCAGGTGTAGCCATAGATGCCTCAGCATGTGACCACTAATGTGTCAGCAAGTTTTCATGTGGAAAGTAAAGTCTGCCTCATATTGCTTGATCTTCAGCCCTTCCACACTCATTTGGACTCTCCTATCTGTAGCTTCTCTTTTCACCTAGTTGAAGAGGTCTTGCCCCTGGGCATGGCCAGTTCCGACATCAGAATCTGGAAAATAGCTTTTCATGAAAGTGCCTTCATCACTTATATTCTGCTTGTTTTATAACTTTATCCTTTTCTCTGCTCAAAGTAAAAATATGCTGAAGTTCCTTACAGTGAAGAAAATAAATTAAAAATATTCCTGTCTCACATTGTATTCATCCATTGTCTGCAGCATTTAATTGTTCACATTTTTTCACTCTCACAGTGCTGCCAAGAACATTTGTATATATTGGTCATCTTGCTCATGTTTAGGCTGTCTTTTAATGTTTCTTAGAGTGAAATTGTTGGATTATAGTCTGTGCAAATTCTCAAGTTTACAAGATAATTCCTGTTATGTTCTAAAGGGGCTAAACCAATTACACTTCCACCAGGAAAGAATGGAGGTTTCTTCAACCCATACCTTGACCAATACCTGGTATTATAAGGCTCCTCAATTTTTGACAATCAAGTGAATACAGAATTGTATCCCACATGGTTTTGATTTGCTTTTCCTTCGTTCATAAGGAACTTTAGCACCTTATCGTATGATTGTGAGTCAATCTATGAATTAAGTTTTCTTCTTTGAAATGTCATTTCATGATAAACGTCTATTTTATTCTATTGACTTGTTTGCATTTTCTTGTGTTTTAACAAATTTATTTATTTATTTTTGGCTGCGTTGGGTCTTTGTTGCTGTGTGCAGGCTTTCTCTAGTTGCGGCGAGCGGGGGCTACTCTTCGTTGTGGTGTGTGGCCTTCTGATTGCGGTGGCTTCTCTTGTTGTGGAGCACAAGTTCTAGGTGTGCGGGCTTCAGTAGTTGAGGCACGCAGGCTCAGTAGTTATGGCTTGTGGCCTCTAGAGTACAGGCTCAATAGTTGTGGCACACAGGCTTAGTGGCTACGTGGCATGTGGGATCTTCCCAGACCAGGGCTCGAACCCGTGTCCCCTGCATTGGCAGGCAGACTGTGCCACCAGGGAAGCCCTGCATTTTCTTTCTGATTTGTAGGGATTCTTTGTGCATTACTCATGTTATCTTTTTTTGTGGGTATGGTAAAATGCAGATAGTGTAAAATATATCATCTTAGCCATTTTTAAGTATACATTGAGTGGTATTAAATAGAGTCATAATGTCGTGCAGCTATCACCACCAGCCTTCTCCATAACTCTTCATCATTTGAAACTCTGTGCCCATTATACAGTAATCCCCCTATGTCCCTACCATGCCCTGCCCCTGGCAACCACAATCTTTCTGTGTCCGTGATTTTTGACTACTCTACGTACCTCATGTAAATGGAGTCACACGCTATTTTGTGTGTGTGACTGGCTTATTTCACTCAACATAACGTCCTCAAGGTTTATCCATGTTGTAGCATGTGTTAAAATGTCATTTCTTTTTAAGGCTCAGTAATATTCTTTTGTGTGTGTGTGTGTGTGTGTGTGTCTCAGTCCCACATTTTACTTATCCATTCATCCCTTGGTGGAAACTTGGGTTGCTTCTATGTTTTAGCTATTGTGAATGATGCTGCTGTGAACATGGGTGTACAAATGTCTTTGAGACCCTGATTTCAATTCTTTTGAATTGAAAGAATTCATATAACAAGAAATGGAATTACTGAATCATGTAGTATCAATATTTCCATTTTTAATTTTTTGAGGAACTGCCATACTGTTTTCCACAGTCTGTGCCAATTTGCATTCCTACCAACAGTGCACAAGAGTTTCAGTTTCTCCACATCTTCACCAACATTTGTTATTCTGTTTTTTCCGATAATAGCTGTCCTAATGGTTGTGAGATGGTATCTCATTATAGTTTTGATTTTCATTTCCCTAATGATTAGTGATGTTGAACATCTTTTCTTGTGCTTGTTAGCCATTTGTATATCTTTGAAGAAATGTCTATTCAAGTCCTTTGCCCATTTTTGTATCAGGCTGTTTTTTTGTTTTGTTAAGTTTGAGTTCTCTGTATATTCTGATTATTAATCCCTTTTCAGATACATGATTTGCAAATATTTTGTCACATTCTTTGGATTATCTTTTTACTCCGTTGGTAGTGTCTTGATCACAAATTTTCCTAATTTTCATGAACTACAATTTTTCTATTTTTTCTTGTGTTGCCTGTGCCTTTGGTGTCATATCTGAGAAATGTTTGCCAAATCCAGTGCCATGCCACATTTGCCCTATGTTTTCTTCTCTCCATTTTTTAAAAAAATAAATTTATTTATTTTATTTTTGGCTGCGTTGGGTCTTTGTTACTGTTCATGGGCTTTTCTCTAGTTGCGGTGAGCGGGGGCTACTCCTCGTTGCGGAGCACGGGCTCTAGGCATGCCCGCTCAGTAGTTGTGTCTCACGGGCCCTAGAGCGCAGGCTCAGCAGTTGTGGCGCATGGGGGCCCAGCCGCTCCGCGGCATGTTGGATCCTCCCGGACCAGGGCTCGAACCCATGTCCCCTGCACTGGCAGGCGGACTCCCAACCACTGCACCACCAGGGAAGTAACTTCTCTCCATTTTGCGTTAAGTTTTGTATATGATGTTAGATAAGGGTCCAATTTCATTCTTTTGCATGTAGGTATTCAGTTTTCCCGGCACCATTTGTTGTGAACACTGTCTTTTCCCCCGTTTAATGGTTTTGGCACCCTTGTCAAAAATCATTTCATGATGTATGTGAGGGTTTATTTCTGGGCTGTCGATTCTATTCCCTTGGTCTATTTGATTTTATGCCAGTAGCACACTGTATTTGATCATTGTAGTTTTGTAGTAAGTTTTGAAATCGGGAATTTTCTGTTCTTCAACTTTGTTCTTCTTTTTCAAGAGTGTTTTGGCTATTCAGGGTCTCTTCAGATGCACTATAGATTTTAGGGGGGATTTTTTTTTGTTTCTGCAAAAAATTTTGCTGGAGGACTTCCCTGGCAGTCCAGTGGTTAAGTCTCTGGGCTTCCAATGCAGGGGGCGCAGGTTTGATCCCCGGTCATCGGGGAACTAAGATCCCCCATGCCATGCGGCACAGCCAAAAGATTAAAAAAAAAAATGTTGCTGGGATTTTGATAGGGATTGCATTGAATCTGTAGATCACTTTGGGTAGTATTGATATCTTAACAATATTAGGTTTCCAAATTGGGAACATGGTATGTGTTTCTGTTTATTTACATCATCTTTAACTCTTTTAGCAATGTTTTGTAGTTTTCATTGTGCAAGTGTTTCACTTCGTTGATTAATTCCTAAGTATTCTTTCTCATGCTATTGTAAATAGAACTGTTTTGTAATTTCATTTTCAGATTGTTCATTATTCATGTATATAAATGCAACTGATTTTTGTGTGTTGACTTTGTATCCTGCTACTTTGCTGAACTCATTTATTCAGCAGTTATTTTGTGACGTTTTTGTGGTTTTTACATGTAATAAACTACCATCTGCAAGCAAAGATAATTTTACCTCTTCCTTTCCAGTTTGGATGCTTTTGATTTCTCTTTCTTGCCAATTGCTCTGTCTAGAACTTCCAGTATTATGTTGAATAGAAGTGGTGAAAATAGATGTCCTTAACTTGTTTCAGATCTTAGAGGAAAAGCTTTCAGACTTTCATCATTGATTTTTTTTTTATCATGAATTTTGTCAAAGACTTTTACTGCATCATTTGAGATTATCATGTGGACTTTTTCCTTCATTCTGTTAATGTGATGTGTTAACGCTGATCAATTTTCATATGTTGAACTGTCCTTACGTTACAGGAATAAACTGCATTTGGTCATGGTGTATATTCCTTTCGATATGTTGCTGAATTCGTTTTGCTCATATTTTGTTCAAGATTTTTGCATCAGTGTTCATAAAGGATATTGCTCTGTAGTTTTCTTGTAGTGTACTTGGCTTTGCTATTAGGGTAATGCTTGTCTCAGAATGAGTTTAAAAGTGTTTTGTCCACTTTAGTTTTCTGGAAGAGTTTGAGGATTGGTCTTAGTTCTTCTTAAAAAATGTTTGGTTAGAACTCACCAGTGAAGCCATCAAGTCCAAGATTTTTCTTTGTTGGGAGAATTTGATTATTAATTCAATCCCTTTTTAGTTATAGGTCTATTCAGATTTTCTATTTCTCCATGATTTAGTCTTCACAGGTTTTGTGTTTCTAGGAATATGTTCATTTCATCTAGGTTTTCCAATTTGTTGGTGTATAGTTCTTCACAGTATTCTCTTATACTCTGTTTTGATATCTATAGAATCAAAAGTAATATCCCCACTTTCATCTCGGATTTTAGTATTTTGAATCTTTTCTTTTTCTTGGTCCATCTAGCTAAAGGTTTGTCAATTTTGTTGATCTTTTCAAATAACTAACTTTTTGTTTCACTGATTTTTCTCTATTTTCTCTGCACTATTTACCTTTTAAAAAATATTCTCTGCACTATTTACCTTTTCAAAAATATTTGTTTGTTTATTAAACTGGCCACAGAATGCAGGATCTTAGTTCCCCGACCAGGGATCAAACCCGTGCCCCCTGCATTGGGGGCGCAGAGTCTTAACCACTGGACTGCCAGGGAAGTCCCCTGTATTATTTATCTTTAATCTTTCATATTCCCTACTGCTAGGTATGGGTTTAGTTTGCTTTTCTTTTCCTACTTAATTATGTTGTTAGGTTGTTGATTTGAGGTCTTTTTTTTTTTTACTGGAAGCATCTATAGCTACAACTCTCCCTCTTAACACTGCTTTCTCTGCATCCTGTAAGTTTTGGTATGTTAAGTTTTTGTTTTCATTAGACACAAATCATACTTTGTATGATATCTTTTTTTTTTTTTTTTTTGTGGTATGCGGGCCTCTCACTGTTGTGGCCTCTCCCGCTGCAGAGCACAGGCTCCAGACGCACAGGCCCAGTGGTCATGGCCCACGGGCCCAGCCGCTCTGCGGCATGTGGGATCGTCCCGGACCAGGACACGAACCCGTGTCCCCTGCATCGGCAGGTGGACTCTAAACCACTGCGCCACCAGGGAAGCCCTGTATGATATCTTTTTAAATCTGTTGAGACTTAATTTGTGGCCTAACCTATGGTCTGCCCTGGAAAATGTCCCATGTACACTTGAGAAGAATGTGTATGCTATTGTTGTTGGGTAAAATGTTCTGTATGTATCTGTTAGATCTAGTTGGTTTATTATGTTATTTAAGTCATCTATTTCTTTACTTATCTTTTGTCTGGTTGTTCTCTCCATTATTGAGAATGGGACGTTGAAGTTTCCATCTGTTGTTGTAGTGCTCTTTCTCCCTTCCATTCTGTCATTCTTTGCTTCATGTATTTTGATCTTCTGTCATTATGTAAATGTTTACAATTGTAATATCTTCTTGCTGTATTATACCTTTTAGTTATATAATGTCCTTCATTGTCACTTGTAATCTTTTTTGATTTAAAGCCTATCTTGTCTGATTTTAATATAGAAACCTCTGCTCTCTTTTGGTTAGTATTTGCATGCAATATCTTTTTCCATCCTCTGACTTTCAATCTGTTTGTGTCTTTGGATCTAAAGTGAGTCTCTTTTGGAAAGCATATAGTTGGATCATGTGGGTTTTTGTAAGAAATTAATATTTATTTATTTATGGCTACGTGGGGTCTTAGTTGTGGCACATGGGATCTTTTGCTGCAGCACGTGGGCTCTTTGTTGCAATGTGTGGGCTTCTCTCTAGTTGTGGTACGTGGGTTCCAGAGCTCGCGGGCTCAGTAGTTGTAGCACATGGGCTCTGTAGTAGAGTGCGTGGACTGTGTAGTTGCGACATGTGGGCTCTCTAGTTCTGGTGTGCAGGCTCAGTAGTTGCGGTGCCAGGGCTTAGTTGCCCCAAGGCATGTGGGATCTTAGTTCCTTAGACCAAGGATCGAACCCGTGTTGCCTACATTGGAAGGCAGATTCTTAACCACTGGATCACCAAGGAAGTCTCTGGATCATGTGTTTTTATCAATTCTGATAATCTCTGTCTTTTAATTGAAGAGTTTAATCCATTTACATTTAAAGTAATTGCTGATATGGAGAGACTTCTGTCATTTTGATATTTGATTTCTATATGCATTATAGCTTTTTTCTTTCTCATTTCCTGTGTTATAGTCTTGTGTTTAGTTGATATTTTGTAATGAAACATTTAAATTCCTTTTTGGAATTACTTAAAATTCTATAGCTATTTGTGGTTACCATGGGAATGACATCTAACATATTAAAGTTTTAACACTAATTTGATTTTATACCAGCTTAACTTCAGTAACAAACAAAAATCCTTTACAACTCTGTCATCTCCCCTTTCAATTGTTCGTGTCACAAAGTTACATCTTTATATATTGTATGCCTAGAAACTTAAACTACTAATTCTTCTGAATGCATTAGTCTCTTAAATTATGTAGGAAACTACACATGGAGTTATAAACTAAAGTTACAATAATAGTAGCCTTTAGATTAACAATTTTAAAAAGTCTTCTAAATCATTTAAAAACAAAAAGTGGAGTTACACGGGACTTCCCTGGTGGCACAGTGGTTAAGAATCCACCTGCCAATGCAGGGGACAAGGGTTCGAGCCCTGATCCGGGAGGATCCCACATGCTGCGGAGCCATTAAGCCCGTGTGCCACAGCTACTGAGCCCGCGTGCCACAACTACTGAAGCCTGCGTGCCTAGAGCCCCTGCTCCAAAACAAGAGGAGCCACTAAAATGAGAAGCCCATGCACAGCAACAAAGAGTAGCCCCCCCTTGCCACTAGAGAAAGCCCGTGTGCAACAAAGACCCAACACAGCCATAAATAAATAAATAAATATATATATACACACACATATATATATATATATTTTTTTTTTTTTAAAAAGTGGAGTTACAAAGTAATACTAGCTTTTATAATTGCCCATGTATTTATCTTTATCAGGATCTCTATTTCTTGGTATAGCTTTGAATTACTGTCTAGTGTCCTTACATTTCACCCTGGAAGAATTTTCCCTTAAGAATTTCTTACAGAGCAGATCTAGTGGTAACAAACTCCTTTAGCCTTCATATATGGGAATGTCTTAATTTCTTCCTCACTTTTTTTTTTTGGCCGTGCTGAGCTGCATGTGAGATTTTAATTCCCTGACAAACCCGCACCCCCTGCCCTGGAAGCATGGAGTCTTAACCACTCGACCACCAGGGAAGTCCCTCTTCCCCCCTCTTGAAGGACAGCTTTGCTAGATACAGGATTCTTACTTGACACTTTTTGTTCGTTTTACACTTGAATATATTGAACCACTGCTTTCTGGCCTCCCAAGTTTCTGATGAGAAATCTGCTGATAATCTTATTGAGTGCCCCTTGTATGTAACAAGTTGCTTCATGCTTGCTATACTCTATCTTGGGCTTTCCAAAGTTTGATTGTAATTTTCTCAGTGTGAGTCTCTTTATTTTTCTTGGAATTCATTGAGCTTCTTGGATGTTTCATCAAATTTGGGGAGTTTTCCGCTATTTCTTCAAATATTCTCTCTGACTCTTTCTCTCTCCTCTTTCTGGGACTTCCCTAATGAGTATGTTGATTCATTGGGTGTATCACAGGTTCCTTAGGCTCTACTCACTATTTTTCAGTCTTTTCTTTTTTTCTGTTTCTTAGACTCAATATTTTCCATTGTCCTGTCTTCAAGTTTGCAGATTATTTCTTCTTCCTGCTCAAATTTTTCTTTGAATCCCTCTAATGAGTTTTTCATTTTAGTTACTGAACTTGTTGCTCCTGAATTTCTTTTTCATTTCTTTTCTCTTTTTTTGTTTGCCGCGCCACATGGCTTGCGGGATCTTAGTTCCCTGACCAGGGATCGAACCTGGGCCCCCTACAGTGAGAGCATGGACTCCTAACCACTGGACCACCAGGGAATTCCCTCTTTTTCATTTCTTTTTAGGTTTTCTTTTTTTGTATTGATGGTTCCATTTTGTTTTTACCTAGTTTTCTTGACTTTCTCTGTATCTTCCTTTAGCTCCTTGAGCTTTTTTAAGATGGTTGTTGTAAATTCTTTGTCCAATAGGTTTGCATCAGATGTTTTTTAGGAACAGATTTTGGAGAGGTTCCAAACATAAGCTACTATGTCCTCAGACTTGTTAGCCTCCTGGCATTGATGTATGGCAATATATGCATGAAATATTGCCAACCTAAGAATTTCACCAAGTCTCATTACATAAGCACAACTGATTAAATCAGTGCCTGTATGACTCAGTCTCCTGCCCTCCTTCTGTTTCTGGAGGTCTAGTTGTTATCTTATGGCTTAAAACCCCAACCTTCTGATCACATAGTTGGGCTTTCAGGCTTTGCACTGAGTCATCTCTTCACCATGAACTCTCTGTGAGCCCAGATGAGTTACTTATTTGCATAACTATCCAGTCTGGAATTGACCATGTCTTTTTCCAGCCCCCTGTCCTCTCACCCAGCTAGTTCTCTGGGTCTCCCTTTCAAGGTGTCAACAGTCCGAGGATCAGGAAAGAAAGAAATTGTTATCCTGGGATTCAGAGGTCGGGAAACGTGGCAGACACAGAGACACTATTTCCATCTTCATTTTTTTCACTGAAATACTGATTTTCTTTCTTCCATGTTGGCATTATTAACAGATCTTTTTGTGTATTGAATTTCTTTCAGGTGACAAAGGAAAGCCCAAGACCACAGAACCTACAACTTGTGAGCCAGCCCTGTCTGAGGGAGTCTTATTCCAGCAACAACTAATACAAAGAGTTTCAGAGGACTCCCAGTTGGGCCAAATCAATGATCAGGAAGGATCACTGGAAATGCAAGAAGGACACTTGAGACCAGAGATAGAACCCCAGAAGGGCAAGCTCCCTGGGAAACCAAGCTCTGAATATGGCAGCTTAGGGACACCTGGTGGTGTGTGTTCAAAGATTGTAGAGGAGCCAGTCCCTCCAGGAAGTGCTGTCCATGACCATGACTCATGTGGATCTGGTAATGATCTCATGATTCAGGAAGAGGAAAGTATTTTTAAATGCAACGAATGTGGGAAAATTTTTAATAAGAAACGCCTCCTTGCTCGACATGAGAGGATTCACTCTGGAGTGAAGCCCTATGAATGCACAGAGTGTGGGAAAACCTTTAGTAAGAGCACTTATCTCCTTCAACACCACATGGTCCACACCGGGGAGAAGCCCTATAAGTGCATGGAGTGTGGCAAGGCCTTCAACCGCAAGTCACACCTTACACAACACCAGCGGATTCACAGTGGAGAAAAGCCTTATAAATGCAATGAATGTGGAAAGGCCTTCACCCACCGCTCCACTTTTGTTTTGCATAACAGGAGCCACACTGGAGAAAAACCCTTTGTGTGCAAAGAATGTGGAAAAGCCTTCCGAGATAGGCCAGGTTTCATTCGACACTACATTATCCACAGTGGTGAGAATCCGTATGAGTGCTTTGAATGTGGCAAGGTCTTTAAACACAGGTCATACCTCATGTGGCACCAGCAGATTCACACTGGGGAGAAGCCCTACGAATGCAGTGAATGTGGGAAAGCCTTCTGTGAGAGCGCAGCCCTCATTCACCACTATGTCATCCACACTGGGGAGAAGCCCTTTGAGTGCCTCGAGTGTGGGAAGGCCTTCAACCACAGGTCATACCTCAAGAGGCACCAGCGGATTCACACTGGGGAGAAGCCCTATGTGTGCACTGAATGTGGAAAGGCCTTCACCCACTGCTCCACTTTTATCTTGCATAAACGGGCCCACACTGGAGAGAAACCTTTTGAGTGCAAAGAATGTGGGAAAGCCTTTAGCAATCGGGCAGACCTCATTCGGCACTTCAGCATCCACACTGGAGAGAAGCCCTACGAGTGCATGGAGTGTGGGAAGGCCTTTAACCGCAGGTCAGGCCTCACCAGGCACCAGCGGATTCACAGTGGAGAGAAGCCCTATGAATGCCTCGAGTGTGGGAAAACCTTCTGCTGGAGCACAAACCTCATTCGACACTCCATCATCCACACTGGAGAGAAGCCCTATGAGTGCAGTGAGTGTGGAAAGGCCTTCAGTCGCAGCTCATCCCTCACTCAGCATCAGAGGGTTCATACTGGGAGAAACGCTGTCAGCGTGACAGATGTGGGAAGAACCTTCACAAGTGGGCAATCCTCAGTCAATCTTCAAGAACTCCTATTGGGGAAAGACTTTTTGCATGTAACCACTGAGGAAAATCTTTTGCCAGAGGAAACATCTTACTCAGAATCTGATCATTCATACCAAAGAGAAACACCACAATTTTCTTCCCTGTGAAAATACCTATTGCAGGATATCAGTTGTCATCTAAAGAGTCATATTGGAAATTGACCCAACCTAGAGCCTTACTCTACATCTGAGAATTCATCAAAGAGAGAGACCCAGTGGTTATTATGCACTTAGGAAAACCTTCAGCTACATCTTTCTTCTTAGTTTACACTTCAGTGTTATCTCAGGAATTTTTTTAAAAAAGAAGGGAGAGACTTAAAATAGAAAATGAACTACAAAATGTTTCTTTCAGACTTCCTTGCCAAGCTATGGCACTTTGTCATTGATTCCTTAGTTAATTGGCAGGAGGAAAGTTTTGTTTCCATGGTAAAGAACCTAGACTCTATGTGTCTTGTATATACATTCATTGCTATCCAGTTTAAAGAGAGTTAGACAGGTCTGAAAACTTTCATTGAACATCTCCTTTGTTCTAAAACATTGTCTCTATTCTTAAGGACCTTAATTTTTTGGTTTGAGCCATCAAATGCCTTTATATTTAAGGAGATAAGAATACACATATGAATGGGCACGTTCTGTTGAACCATTTTAGACTATTTAGGCTTTGATTCTTTAAAAACAAACCTTTTCTTCATGTGGTTTTAAAGACCTAATACTCAGACTTTTTCTTGGTCCTGTACTATTATTGGTTTACTAATTGCTCTAGTTATGTGGTAAATCTTTTAATCGGGTAAAGTGAGTCTTCTGTCTTCAGTCTTCTTATTTAAAACTGATTAACATTCCTCGTTACTTTGAATTTCCATGTAAAATTTTGGATAAGCTTGTCTGTTTTTACCAGAAAAAAAAGCTGTATTGAATTTTGATAGAAATTAAGTTAAATTGGTAGATTTATTTGTTGAGAGTTGGCATCTTTGTTGTTTTGAGTCTTCCAATTCATGAAAACATTATGTCTGTACATTTATTTGATATGGCTTGATTTACTTCATTACTATTTTATAAGTTTCAGTAATAGGTCCTGTACAATGTTTTTAAGATTTATATACAGGTGTTTTTGTTTTTTGAGTAATTATAAATGGCATTGATTTTTAAACTTTGAATTTCCACACAGTCTTTGGTAGTATACAGAAATGTGTATATTTTTCATATTATTTTGTTATCCTGCAACCTTGCTGTTTCTTTTGATAGAATGCTTGGGATTTTCTACATAGAAGTATCATCTGCAATTAGAGACAGTTTTACTTCTTCCCATCTGTATACCTGTTATTTCCTTTTCTTGTCCTACTGCACTAGCTAAGATTTCCAATATGATGTTAAATACTAGTAGTGAGAAAACATGTTCTTGCCTGGGTCCTGATATTAGGGGAAAAACATTCCGATTTTCATCATTAACTATGGTGTTAGTTGTAAGGTTTTCTTCATAGAGTTTTCTTTATCAAGTTTAGAAAGTTTCCCATGTTCCTAATTTACTGTGTTTTTTTGTTGTTGTGAATGAGTGTTGAACTTTGTCAAATGTTTTTTTTTGTAATCAATTGATAGAATCCTGTGTTTTTTCTTCTGTAGCCTGTTGATATGATGTATTACGTTCGAGATTTGAATGTCGAACCAGCCTTGTATCCTTGGAATAAGCCCCACTTGGTCATGGAGTATAATTATTTTTATATATTATATTACAGTATTAAATATGCTAGTATTTTGTTGAGGAAGTTTTCCTCTAATTTCATGAGTGACAGTGATATGTAGTTTTCTTTCTATATATTTTTTTCAATTGTCATTGTTTGGTTTTGGTGTCTAGGTGATTCTGGCCTCCTAACATGTGTTAACAGGTGTTGTATTATTCACAAGACAGTGTGTTGTATAGAATTGGTTTTATTTGTTCTTTTAATGTTTGGTAGCATTCTCCAGTGAACCATTTAGTCCTGGAGATTTTTCTTTTGGATGCTTTTTAATTATGTATTTATTTTATTTAATATGTATAGAACTATTCAGAGTATCTATTTCATATTGGATAAGTTTTTATAGTTTATCTTTTTCTAGGAATTGTCCCATTTCATCTAAATTTTCTTATTTGTTTAAAATATTCCTTTATCATCCTTTTGATGGCAGCAGAATCTGTACTTATAGTCCCTGTTTTATTCCTATTATTGGAAATGTGTTAACTCTCTTTTATCTTTGTCAATCTTCTTAGACATTTATCAATTTTTTTATTTCAAGGAACCAGCACTTTATATCATTTTTTTCCTCTATCTTTTCCTAATTTCACTGAATTATTATTTTTTTCTGGTCTTTATTATATCCTTTCTTCTACTTGCTTTGATAGTAGTTTCCTTTGCAGTTTCTTGAGGTGGGTGCTTAGGTTATTGATTTGAGGGGTTTTTTTTCACTTTACTAATGTAAGCATTAAGTTCTATAAATTTCCCTCACAGTACTGTTTTAGCTTCTTGTCTTATGTTCTAATTACATTTCATTCAGTTCTAAATATTTCTTTATTCGAGACTGTCTAACCCATGGATTATTTAGAAGGATGTTGTTTAATTTCCCAGTGTTTGGAGTATTTTGTGCTTTCTTCTGATTTCTTTTACGTTTGATTTGGCTATTTAAATTTTTTGAGGTTTGTTTTATGACCCAGGATATTTGATGAATGTTCAGTAAGGCTGCTTGAAAAGAGTGTGTATCCTACTGTCATTGAGTGGAGTTTGTATATGTATGTACCAGATACTGTTCATTGAGGGTGTTTTTCAGATTTTCTATATCTGCTGATTTCCTGCCTCGTATTTTTATCAACAGCTGAGAAAGGGGTGTTGAAGTCCTGCAGTTTAATTCTAGAATTGTCTCTTCCTCCTTTAAGTTCTGTCAGTGTTCACTTCATGTATTTCAAAGCTCTGTTGTTTGGTGCATACACATTTAGGATTGCTGTGTCATCTTGGTGTAATAACCCTTTTATCATTATGCTTTCTTTTTGCTCCTCTAAAATTTTTTGCTTTGAAGTATACTTTATCTGATATTAATATAGCTACTATTGAGTTTTTTGGTTAATGTTTGCATGGTTTATATTTTTCCATAATTTTATTTTCAACCTTATCTATATTGTTACATTTGAAGTAATGTAATATGTGAATATTGTGAATAGCATATACTTGGCTCATTTTCTTATATCCATCTTACTGATTTCTGTTTTAAAATTGGTATATTTAGGCCATTTAAGTTTAAAATAATTATTGATATTTTTAGGGCTTACAACTACCATTTTATGATGTTTTTGTTGCTCTGTTGTTTGGTTTTGAGGGGGTACTTTTTGTTGTTTGTTTTGCCTTCTTGTGGGTTACTTTAATGTTAGGAACTCCACTTGATATATCTATGATGTTTTTGAGTATATCTCTTGTATTTTAGTGGTTACTCTAGGTATTGTATTGTACATACATAACTTATCACAGCCTACGGTATCAACACTTTAGCACTTTGACACGTAGAAACCGTACTTCCATTGGGTACCTTTACATTCCCCATTCTTTTAATATAATTGTCTTAAGTATTTCCTTTTCATATACTGAACACCATATTGGATGATGTTCTTTTTGCTTCAACTGTCAAACAATTTTTACAAAACTCAGAAGAAGCACAGTCTGTTTACTTCTACTTTTACTCATTACATTGTTCTTTCTTCCTTCTTGAAATCTCAAGTTTCTTCCATTAACAGTTTCTTTTTAAATTTTTTGCCCCATGAAAATCTATAGCCTGTCTTTTGTTGCAGATTTTCTGGTAAAAAATGTTTTTGTTTTCCTTCATCTAAAAATGTCTTTATGTCTCCTTCATTCCCAAAGGATATTTTTGTGGGATATAAGATTCAGGGTCAGCAGTTCTTTTCTTTTAGTACTTGAAAGGCAAGTAAGTAATTTCCTTCTGTCTTCCAGATGGGAAATCTGATCTGTTTCAGTTGAGAAATCTGCTGCCATTTGACTCATTATTTCCCTATCTGTAATGTATCCTTTATGTCAAGTGCTTTGAAAGTGTTTTTTCCTTGTATATAGAGTTCAGAAGTTTGATTATGACATAACCTGCCATAAAATTTGGAGGGCTTGTCCTGTTTGGTGTTTGCTCAGCTTTTCACATTTTGTGGTGTATGCCACTTGGCAAATTTGGGAACTTTTTAGTTATTCTTCAAATAGTTTTTTCAGCCCTTTGTTCTCTTGTTCTTATTCCATAGGATTCTCAGGCTCCCATCTTTTTGTTTCCCCCAGTCTGCTTTTCTCTGTTGCTCACATTGATTAATTTCCATTGATTTCTCTTTGAGCTCACTGATTCCTTCTCTCTCATATATAATCTACTATTGAGCTTATCCAGTGAATTTTCGTTTTGCTTTTTGAATTTTTCAATTGTCTGATTTCCGTTTGGTTCTTTTACACATCTTCTATTTCTTTGCCTAGTTTATGATGCCAAAGAAGGACTCTGAGAAAACAAGCAAAACTGTGTAGTCCAAAGTCAGTGGTTCTCTGGTGGTTTATCTTGATACTGGAATAGAAATCCTGAAGTATCTGGAGGAATGGAAGACCTGCCATCTTCTGTGTTGTTATCCACAAATATTTCTCAAGAAAATAAAACTGGGCAACCTGCAGATTGTTCAGAGTTGTGTTCTCCAGGGAAGATTTGTGTGTAAAATTTCTGAGCTCTCTAAGGCTTGTTATAGCCTCAAAGGAGAATGGGCTACTCGTCTTCCAGGATCAGTCTTCCTCATTGTTGTTGAACACATTCTCCCATATTCCCTAACTTGTATAGGGCCACTGTCTTTCTTTTGTGCCTCTACTTCTTGGTCTTTAAATTCTCCCTCTGAATCCCCTTCTGTCCTCACAATCTATACCTGTGTTCCTCACCCCCAAGCACTTTCTGCCCTACATGTGTATTGAGCTCTGCCCTTCTCTTTTCTCTCACAGATACACCCTGCGTGACTGTTCTGTCCACTGCCTGTCCTCACCCCATCATGTCCCTTTCGCTCCACTGACAACTAAAGAATGACCTCCACCATGGTTGCCTGGCTTAAGCAGGTCTCACAAAGTTCCCTTTTGTCCTCTCTCCTCCTCCCGCCCTCCCATCACTGTTGGAATGCTGCCCA
The DNA here is from genome assembly GCF_949987515.2 of Delphinus delphis. Classification (NCBI taxonomy): domain Eukaryota; kingdom Metazoa; phylum Chordata; class Mammalia; order Artiodactyla; family Delphinidae; genus Delphinus; species Delphinus delphis. Next base: position 1,831,355 of record NC_082702.1, on the reverse strand, counting down.
CCTCTCTGACTTGAAGGTCCTTTCCTGGTTTCTGTGAATTCTTACCCTTCTTCAGAGAGTCTGTGTCTTTAGCCCATGTATTAAACAATGTGCTTCCCAGGATCCATCCAAGGCCATTGCTTTCTCACTTGTGATGTGTTCCATGAGTGAGTTAATTCCCACTCAATGCATTTTATACTCAGTGATCTACAGAGTTCCCCCAAATCTGTGTCTCCAGGTTGAATATTTCTCATGTCTGTTACCCTCTGTTCATACTTCCACACCTTCTGTGTATTCATATACACTGAGTTTATGCATGTGTCATTTGGCCAAGACCATCACCATAAGGATGCACCCATAATAATTCTAAGAGCAAGCAAACGTGGTATTACTGTATATCAGCCATTGTTTTGAATGTTTAAACACATCAACTCTTAACCTTTGCAACAAGTCTATGTGATAGGTAACTATCATCATTTTACAAATCAGGAAACTGAGGAACAGAAAGATTAAGGAGTTTGCCCAAAATTGTACAGTCATTACAACGTATGAGATTAGGGATTGGAGGCCATTTAGGCTGGCTGCAGAGTCCATACCCTTATCACTTTCCTAGATTCCTTCTTGTAGTATGAATCTTTGTTTTCTTGATCACTATTCATTTTTACTAAAACGGATCAAATAATACTCATTTGATCTGTAACCCCCTTTCTCATTTTATAGTACATCTTGGCCATCCTTTCAGTTTGAGTGAGAAACCAAACTCAGTCTTCAGTGGTTGCATCATCTCTTGTAACTTTGTAGGAAATAATAGATAATCTCTGAGGAAGCAGGGAGGTAGAAAAGGGCTAAGGTTGGCATTTGGTTTTAGACATTGTGTTTGAGGTGCCTGAAAAAACAATCTCAGTGAATTCCACTATCTTCTATCTTGTTGACAAAGCCAGACACCTCACAGCCATTTTTCTTTTATCATTCTCACATCCAGCCACTGTCTGATTCTGTTCACTTTACGTTTTTATTTTCCTCAGTAGACACTCAATATATGTGTGTTAGTGAATGGCCACACAGTAGTGTATTTTTATGTTTGCCTCCCTCACAGAGTTTACACAAAGCTGTGTGTATAGTTGGCACAGTATATGACTTATGTTGACCACAAAGAGAAACTATATGGGCTTTTATGGACAGATCTATAAGACTTTAAAAGTCATAAGGAATGACTGTGTTGAAAGTCCTCAAGACTACCCAGGGTTATGACTTACTAGGAAGCATCAAAGGACTCAGCATATTATACTGAACATCGAAGGTTTATGACAGCACAAGAATACAAAGCAATCTCAGTCAAGGGAAAAGATACAAGGACTGGAGTCCAGAGGAAACCAGGGACAAGCTTTAGGAATTCTGAGTGCTTAATTTAAGTTCTGTCAATGAATTATGACTGCATGTGTGAAATGTCTACTAGGGAAACTTATTAGAACCTCAGTGCCTATGATTTTTATTGGGCACTCTGTCTAGGGCATAACAGAATTCTAGACCTCCAGAAGCATAACAGGTTAGCAGCATAAGCCACCTTGTTTACACAAACAATAGGTGCACTGAGCCATTCATCATTTCTGGGAATGATAGGAAGCCTCCCGAAATCTAAGGCCTCAAACTTTAGCCAAGGGCAAACTTTGAAGCTCAAATGATAGCATGCCATATTAACTCTTCTTCACAGTGACTTAAATGATACCTAAATGTTGAGGAAGTTCAAATTTCTTTAACAAATACAGTTTGCTACAACAAGAAATAAGTCATAGCTTTGAGGTGAAGGCTTATATACATGTAAATCACTGTAACGAAAACAATCAGTTATGTCAGAGTGGAAATTCTTACATAGTGGTCAAGACTTAATTTAGTGATGACAAAATATAGAGAATGTCTTGTGAGAAAGAATCTTGCCTCTCAATAAATCTGTGTCTATTTAGGTATGTCGTCAGTGGTTTGACTTGCAAATATTCCCTTTATTTGTTTTTATTTGTACAAAGATGTAACGACCAGGTCAATGCTGTATATTTCCATTGCACATGTGTCAACAGTTTCTCATTTACTGTTTGTTCCCACTGTTGAAACTTGTAGCCTTTGACTTCAACAAAAAAAATTAAAGAACATGGGGTCATAATAATTCCTACATCATTAAATGTGCATAACTGGAGATTAAAGGGTTACAGGCTTGGTCAAGTTCATGGACCAGTCTGTGAGTTTTACTGAGATGGTATGGGAGCATTTGGTCCAGCTGGGAGGGCCCTCTACAGAGATGTGATGCTGGAGATCTGTAGGAATCTGGTCTCGGGGAGTATTTGCCTCTCCCCTTTGTACTCATACTCTGGCCCGCAGACTGCCTTTCCTGTCTTAGTTATCGGATGCTGAGGTGCCTCTGGAATGCTCAAAGACGTCATCCTTGAGTTTTGAGGGTTAAAGATTTGTGATCTGTTCACAGGTATGTTACACACCTGACAATTGAGTGGTCTAAGCTAAATTGTAAATGGGCACTATTTTCCCTTCCTTGGAGCAGTGTCAAGAGCATGGACCCTCTAGTCAGACCACCTGGTTACACTTCCTGGCCTTGTTCTAACCAGCTGGATGACTTGAAGGAAATTTCTCTCTGCTGTGATTTTTAATTTGGAGATCCGTGTATTAAACATATATTTTTTGTTGTTGTGCCCCACCCCCCTTTTTAGTCTTTTTTTAAAAATATACATTTATTTATTTATGGCTGCTTTGGGTCCTCGTTGCTGCACGTGGGCTTTCTCTAGTTGCGGCGAGCGGGGGCTACTCTTTGTTGAGGTGCACGGGCTTCTCATTGCGGTGGCTTCTCTGTTGCAGAGCACGGGCTCTAGGCACACGGGCTTCAGTACTTGTGGCACTCGGGCTCAGTAGTTGCGGCACGCGGGCTCTACAGTGCAAGCTCAGTAGTTGTGGCGCACGGACTTAGTTGCTCTGCGACATGTTGGGTCTTCCCAGACCAGGGCTCGAACTCGTGTCCCCTGCATTGGCAGGTGGATTCTTAACCACTATGCCATCAGGGAAGCCCCAAATTGGCCATTTTTATGTCACTTCCAAAGAACAGGGTGTCAGTGCGTCAAGCCAGATGTGATCTTTGACTTGCAACAAGGTAGAGAGTCATGGACAGAGTAAGGAGCAATTCCAAGGAGGGGCTGTCCAGGTGTGCAAGTAGAAAGCAGGTATTCAAGGGATGATGGTATTAGTAAGATCCCAGTTATCTCCCGTGGGATTGGTATTTTAGAGAGATTGTTCCACATGCCCTTCTCATAGACCCACACCTCTGAAAATGGCGAAAGACAAATAATTGAGGTCCCCAAATACACAGCGTGGCTTGTGGGCTCTTAGTTTCCCAACCAGGAATTGAACCTGGGCCCTCAGCAATGAGATCATGAAGTCCTAACCACTGGACTGCCAGGAAATTCCCAAGAATGCCCCTTTCAGGACTAGCCAATTCTTAGAGGTAACAAACTACTCTTAGGGGCTGTTTCTTTCATGTGTAAATTAAGCAACCCAAAGCCCCTAGTCGGAAACCCTCCTCTTTCTGACTCTTACACTTAGGAGACTATATTTCTCATCATCTAAGGGCCTGTGCCGGGCAAATAAGTCAGCCCGTATGCTCCAAAGCCTGTTGACAGTATTCAAACTAGCCAATACCAAACTGTTTATCCTACCCTGTCTTATCTTTCCTGTTGAAAACACAATAAAAGCTGTGGACCATGCTTTCTTCACCTCTCTTACCTCCTGACCTGACCCATCCTGGTCTTCCCCTCGTGGCCCTTTGTTATGTGCCCTGTCTCCTGTTTCTAGGAATGTGTGAGCATAAACTACTTCCTTCATGACAATCATTCCCATTTCTGTGTATATTAACATATCAAATTAATTCCTGGGTATATTCTAGAACACACAGGGAACATATTATGACTTCTTTACAGTGGCCTACAGGGCTCTACACAGGGAGCTTTAAAGTGATACTAGGGATGAACAGGAAGGAGCAGGTGACAGAATTCCAGGGTCAGGACACATTTTCACATTCCTTGCTAGAAAAAATCTGGCAGTCTGGGAGTCTTTTTCCACCGATAGAGACCATTCATGGTGTTTGAGGAGAGAGTGCAGAAATACTGCTTTCACTGATGCTCTGAGGCAAGTTGCTCCACACACCTGGTTGTTTGCAGGGGAAAAAAATACTACGTTACCCAGAAGGCTGAGCGCCGCGTGTTTGCGCCGATGCTGGGCCAGTGATGGCTCAGGACGGGGGTGGTTTCCTGCGGCCCGCGCCGGCGGGGGCGGGACCTCCGACCATTTGGAGAGCTGCGTCATCTATCTGTGCCGGCTGGGTCCTCCGGGGCTGTGGGTCCTGTGGCGATGGGCCGGGTGCGTTTCCCAGCCCCGAGCTGGGCAGGCCAGTGAGGAGGGTGTGTCTTACCTCCGTGTCGGTGTACTAGCCCAACACTCGCCCCGGGTCCTCCGTAACGGGAGTGTCCCGTGAGCGCCTGCCGGGGCCCCGACCCCGTCCCCGCAGCTCTGACGCGACGGCCTGGGCCTCGTGCGCATTTTGCGCCTGGGAAACTGAGGCTCAGAGTGCGACCGTAGGCCGAGGTGACCCCTCCCAACCCCAACCCCCTCACCCCTCTGCTCTGGGCAGGAGGCGGGCGGCTGAATCCTGGAGCCGCCTCTCTGGCCCCGCTCTCTCCTCACGGTCCCGTGATGGCGGCGGGGTGGTTGGACCCGGCACGGGTGAGTGGGCCATATTGCTGGCATTGCTGCTTCTCCGCTGGTTCGGAGAGGGCTCCTGGGCAGGCTGGAGGCTAAGTAAGCCATTGGGTTTCTCTTTGTCCTCGTCGTTTACTTACAACAAGTGGCGCTGACTCGTTATTTTATCCGCGGTCTTACCACAGTTTCGGGTCTCCGACAGGTGTTTCATCAGTGCGTGAAGGATGAATGATGCTTCCTTCCTTCCCGTCACACTTAAAATTCTAGAATTCCAGCTTCCCCATCCTCCCGGCCGACCTCCTCTGACCTTCCGTTCTTCCCTGGCTCACTGTTCTGCAGACACACCAACCTGACCGTAAGTTCTCTATCCCCGCGCCCCGCCCCGCCCCCAATCTTTATATTTGCACTGGCCTTTGCCTGGAGTACTGTTCCTGTATCTTTTTTTTTTTTTTGACCATGCTGCAGGGCTTGGGGGATCTTAGTTCTTCAACCAGGAATCGAACCTGCGCCCCCTGCAGTGGAAGCATGGAGCCCCAACCATTGGACCGCCAGGGAAGTCCCACTGTTCCTATATCTTTGCAGGACTTCCCTCTCACATCCTTCTGGCCTCTGCGCAGATGTCTCCTATTTGGAGAGGACTTTTCTAGCAGTTAGCTTAAAATGGCCCCTTCCTGTTGCCTGTGTTCTGGCATTTTTGTGTAGGGAACCTGGCAAAATTCCTGGTTGAATTTGTCCAGGATGCTGTGGGAGCAAAGAGAAAACAATGAGAAAAGAACCGTAATAGCCGGCCGGCCTCGATTGAGTCCTTGCTGTTAGCAGGTCGACAGGCATAATATATCACCTCATGTAATCCTCACCTTTTCAGAGCTAAGTTCTCTTATTATCACTGTTTTGTACAAGAACAACTTGAGACTCAGTGAAGTTCAGTTTCCTGCCCAAGTTCACTGCAGTTCTTTAGTAGCAGAAACTAACAACCAGTATGTCGCCACCACAGCCTGTATTTTTACCCTCTTCTCTACGAACAGTGGAGAGGGTTGCCTGGAGGTGACACCTAAAGTAAACTTTGCAAGCCAAGCAGGCTTCCTTCCGGTAGGCAGTCTTGGCATGAACCAAGGACATGGCATTTCAGCATGCGGAAGAGTGTGGACCAAATAAAAGGTATATTGGTTGTTTAAGGAACCCCCAGAGGGTCTTTGCGATTGCCAGAATCCTCCCTACTCCCCCATCTGCTGAGACGTGTCCTGGGAGGGCCAGACGTTGTGGCCGTTGGCTGAATGTTCCATCCTGCTCAGCCAGGACAGACATCATGGCCAATCAAAGGCTGTTGTTCTCCTGGCTACAGCCTCCAGTGTCCTCAGCAATTCCTATTCCCTGGTCCCTGAAGTATTCTTTCCTCCGGGATACATGCTGTCAGGTCTCAGGTAGAAAAAAGAAGTGATGGCTCATTGTGGATTCTCCCTGGGAGTCTCCAGGGTTCCCATGGCAGCAGGAGCTGGTCCAGGCCCTGCCACTTCCCAAGCAGGTACCACCACCTCAGGTGACTCTCCTGTGAGGTGGGTGATGATGAATCTGCTCCTCTGCCGACGTCTGCAGAATTATTTTCAGCAGTGGCTGAAATGAATATAACTGGGAAATTTATTTTAAATGCTTCACATCTTCATTAACTGTGGTTTTACTTTGCCAGTGGGTCATGGTTATGCTGTTAGACCTCAGACCAGAGGAACCTGCTTTTAAATCCTGCCTCTGATCACAACCCATGTCAACTTTGGGTGAACTCGTAGAGCTCCCTGGACCTCAGGTCTCCTGACTGACATGAAGATGATAATGGCATTGACCTCACCGGCTGTGGCCAGTCACCCAGTGTTTCTTTTTTCTTTAATTCTCATAACTATTATTGCTCAGTGAGAATCATTGTATTGATTCAGAAATCAACGTTCAGAGAAATTAAGCGAGGCCCCCAAGTTCACACAGCAGGCAAGTGCTGACTTTAGGACTTAGGATTCAAACCTCAAGAGTGGGTGGGACTTAAGAGCTGGGGACTTTCAGACACTTTAACAAGACATGTAAATGCCTCAGCACGAGGCAGGCACACAATGAGGACCAGTGGGTCTGGGGTACTGTTGCTGTAATTATTATTGGTATTGTTTTGTTGTCATTATTCTTTCCCATTTGTCTGACACCTTAGCACCCTTACCATTCTGTGCCTCACAGTCCATGCGGGAGGGTTCCGACCTCGTGTCATTCTCCGTCGCCTCCTGCCTAGGAGGCTTCTGTCGGCTACACTGCTGTGATCAGTCTAGAGCAGTGTCTGCCTCCTGGAATCCAGCACAGAACTCGGCCTTCAGGGGCTGTTTGGTCTCTGCATCTTTGCCATGGAGAGAGATGGGCTCTGATTCGATCAATAGCCCCAAGACCAACACAACTGCATCTGCTTGACTTTCCAGATGATTGTTACTTATGAGGACGTGGCCGTGACTTTTACCCAGGAGGAGTGGGGGCAGCTGGACCCTGCCCAGAGGACCCTGTACCAGGAGGTGATGCTGGAGACCTGCGGGCTCCTGGTCTCTCTGGGTAAGGCCTTCCCAATCCATGTGGGACCTGTCACTTGCTTCATTCCACCCTCTGGCTCCAGGCCTGGTGGTTGAGAAGCCCTCTGTAGCCCATCTACCCCCCTCTGCACAGCTTCAGTTATTTTCTGGACTCACCTCTTGCTGCCTGGTCTCCTTGTATCTCACTTAGGGAGAGTTGGACAAGAAACATAGTTTGCCTTTGGTCACAGCCAAAGGAGAAGGATGTGTTGGGAGGAAATGGAGGTGTCTCACAGAACCCAAAGGTAGGAATTTCTGCTGAACTCCTTGAGGGACTGATATAGCGACTTAGAGAAGCATGATTATGCCCTGGCTTCTGGGTCTCTTGTTCTGCCTTCTCTCGTGGGCCTGCTCATGTCACTTTGTTTTCACAGTGGTTTTTTCTGCTGCAGCTATTTTGCAGAAGGAGGTAGTCACTAAGTCCTTGCTCTCTGAGGCCCACTCACTCCTCATCTCTGTTTCTTGCTGTATGTTTATCTTGTTTCTCTGTTCATGCTGTACTCAGTTAATTCTCCCAGCACACTGTACTCAACAAGTAAGGGAAATAGGGCCATTGTTGTGAGTCCTTCCTAAAGCTTAATCCATTCAACTTAAAAGGCACAACTTGGTTGTCAACAGCTCTGCTTTGCATTTTTTATCCGTCCTTTTGTGAAATGTTGATTAGAATAAATGATATATGATGTTCGTGCAAATGTCTCTATTTGACCAAATCACTGTGTGGGATTCCAAACCCAAGTTTTTATTTTTAGTAGTTCATGAAATGCTGAATTCTGGCATCTCCATGTCTGCTCCTTCCTCTGGCCCTGTTTCCTGAGGATTGACTCCTCTGCTCATGTCCCCCTCTCACCACCACAGCCCACTTGGTCTGAGGCTGCTGACTCCCACGGGGAAGTGTTTGCTGTTTCCTTCTTCGTGTAGCACTTGGGAGTCCAGGGTCTGGTGCTAGACCCCTGGTGTCTAATCCCTGCTCTGCTGCTTATGAGCTGTGTGTTCCTGGGCAGGTTACTGAACGCTTCTGTGTGTCAGTTATCTCATAGGTAGTATCTCATGAAGTAATATAGTACCTGCTTCACACGTCTGTCGTGAGGGTGAATGGCTCAGAATAGTGTGTGGTGATGCCTGGCTGTGTGCAGGGTTAGCAATTGTGACTCCTGCTGCTGTCACTACTGTTAGTGATATCATCGTCGTCCTTGTTGTCATGGTCATCACCCTACACTTGGACTCAGCATTTTCTGGAACAGTGTTGTGTAGTTTTGTAGTTAAATACAGATGCCAGATGCCAGAGATGACTAGACTTTGGTTTTCATCTTGGCTCAGCCATTCATCGTGTCCATGGTTTCAGCAAATCATTTTATCTGCCTGAGCCTCTGTTTCTTCGTCTATAAAATGGTGCTTATTGCAATATGTACTTCATGTGGGTGCTATAAGGAAATCCTAAAATAGAATTTTTCATGCAAGGCCCACAGGAAGGTCAATATAACGCTTTGCTTAGGACCTAAAAAAGACTTAGATCCATGAAGACATTTACCTTGTTCCTGAATGAAAAGACTCAATATTTTAAATATGTATGTCATTTCATTTCTAAATTAGTTCATAAACTTAATTCAGTTTTTTCTTTATGCATTTAAATTGCTTGGCACAGTCCCTGGAATATGGTTATACCTATAAATAGTTATTATTTTTTTAAGACTTGTTTTTTTTTGAGCAGTTTTAGGTTCACAGCAAAATTGAGAGGTAAGTATAGAGATTTCCCATATACCCTCTCCCCCCACACGAGCATACCCTCCCTCATTCTCAATATTCTCACCAGAATGGTACATTTGTTACAGTTAATTCATCTACACTGACACATCATGATCACCCAAAGTCCATAATTGACATTAGGGTTCACTCTTGGTGTTGTACACTCCATGGGTTTGGACAACTGTATAATGACATGTATCCATCATAGTATCATACAGAATTTTTTTGTTGCCCTAAGAGTCCTCTCTATTCATCCTTGCCCCCTCACCAACCACTGATCTTTTTTACAGTCTCCATTTGTGTTTTCCAGAATGTCATATAGCTGGAATCATAGAGTATGTAACCTTTTTGATTGGCTTCTTTCACTTAGTAATATGCATTTGTTTCTCATTCATGGCTTGGTAGCATGTTTCTTTTTAGTGCTGAATAATATTTTACTGTCTAGATTTACCATCGTTTATCCATTTACCTACTGAAGAACATCTTGGTTGCTTCCAAGTTTTGGCAATTATGAATAAAGCTGCTGTAAACATCTGTGTGCAGGTTTTTATGTGGCCATAAGTTTTCAGCACCTTTGGGTAAATAGCGAGAACTGTGATTGATGGATCCTATGTTGAAGGTATATTTAGTTTTTTAAGAACCCACCAAACTGTCTTCAAAATGGTGGTATCATTTTGCATCCCCACCAGCATTAAATGAGAGTTCCTGCTGCTCCGCATCCTTGCTAGCATTTGGTGTTGTCAGTGTTCCAAGTTTTGACCTTCCTTCCTCCCTCCCTCCCTCCCTCCCTTCTTTTCTTTCATTTATATTTATTTATTTATGACTGCTTTGCATCTTCGTTGCTGCGTGTGGGATTTCTCTAGTTGCAGCGAGCAAGGGCTACTCTTTGTTGCGGTGCGTGGATTACTCTTGTTGTGGTGTGCAGCCTTCTCGTTGCGGTAGCTTCTCCTGTTGCGGAGCATGGGCTCTAGGCCCGCGGGCTTCAGTCGCTGTGACACTCAGGCTCAGTAGTTGTGGCATGTGGGCTCTAGAGTGCAGGCTCAGTAGTTGTGGCTCAAGGGCTTAGTTGCTCTGCGGCATGTGCGATCTTCCCAGACCAGGGCTCGAACCTGTGTCCCCTGCATTGGCAGGTGGATTCTTCACCATTGCACCACCAGGGAAGTCCCTTGACCATTCTAATAGGTATGTAGTAGTAACTTGTTTTAATTTGCATTTCTCTGATGATATATTCTGTGGAGCATCTTTTCATATGCCTGTTTGCTGTGTGTATATTGTCTTTGGTGAGATGTGTTTTAAGGTCTTTGGTGAGGTGTCTGTTAAGGTATTTGGCTATTTTAAAATTGGGTCGTTTTTGTTTTCTTACTTTCTAATTTTAAGAGATATTTGTGTATTTTGGATAACTGTCCTTTATCAGATACGTCTTTTGCAAATATTTTCTCCTACTGTGTGGCTTGTCTTCTCATCCTTTGGCAGAGCAGAAGTTTTTAATTTTTATGAAGTCCAGCTTATCAATCATTTCTTTCATGGATTATGCCTTTGGTGTTGTATCTAGAAAGTTATCACATACCCATACTCATCTAGGTTTTCTCCTATAATATCTTCTAGGAATTTTATGGTTTTGTGTTTTACATTTAGATCTGTGATCCATTTTGAGTAAATTTTTGTGAAGGGTATAAGGTCTGTCTAAGGTAATTTTTTTTTATATGTGGATGTCCTGTTCTAGTACCATTTGTTAAAAAAACTAGCTTTGCTAGCTATTGTATTGCTTTTGTACCTTTGTCAAAGATCAGTTGACTGTATTATGTGGGTCTATTTCTGGGCTTTCAATTCTGTTCCATTGATCTTTCACCAACATCACACTGTCTTCATTACTATAACTTTATTGTAAGTCTTGAGGTTGGATTAGCGTCAGTCCTCCCACTTTGTTCTTCAATACTGTGTTGGCTGTTCTGGGTCTTTTGCCTCTCCATATAAACTTAATCAGTTTTGGATATCCACAAAATGATTTGCTGAGATTTTGATTGGTATTGCATTGGATCTATAGATCAAATTGGGAAGAACTGACATCTTGACAGTACTGAGTTTTCTTATCCATGAACATAAAATCTCTCTCCATTTATTTTGTTCTTTGATTTCATTCATCAGAGCTTTGTGGAGTTCCTCATATAAATCTTGTACATATGGGCTTCCCTGGTGGCGCAGTGGTTGAGAGTCCGCCTGCCGATGCAGGGCACACAGGTTCGTGCCGCGGTCCGGGAAGATCCCACATGGCGCGGAGCGGCTAGGCCCGTGAGCCATGGCCGCTGAGCCTGCACGTCCGGAGCCTGTGATCCGCAACGGGAGAGGCCACAACAGTGAGAGGCCCGCGTACCACAAAAAAAAAAAAAATCTTGTACATATTTTCTTAGATTTATACCTAAGTATTTCATTTTGTAGGAGTGCTAATGTAAATGATAATGTGCCAAAGGGCAACTAATCTAAGTCTGCTTTCAAATAACACTATATCACTTCACTGGTAACATGAGACCTTATAACAAAATATTCTGTCCTCCCATCCTTCGTATCATTGCTGCCATTTGTTTCACTATGTAAGTGCATATATAATGGGAATATATATTTTATACATATATAAAAATAAGCATTTATATGTATGTATGTATATGTATAAGTGTGTGTAAGCTATGTACATAAGCATAATTGAATACATTATTACTATTATTATTCTGAACACAATGTTACCTGTTAGATTGGTTAGACAACTAAAAGTTTTAACTTTACCTTCTTTTATTCCTCCTGCAGTATTCCTCCTTTCTATATTTAGATCTGAGTTTCTGACCTATATCATTTTCCTTCTCTCTACAGAAGTTAATTTAACATTTCTTATAAGATAGGTCTACTGGCAACAGATTCCCTCAATTTTTGTTTCTTTGAGAAATTCTTTATTTCTCTTTCAGTTTTGAAGGATAATTTCACAGGGTGTGGAATTCAAGATTGATGAGGTTTTTCTCTGAACACTTTAAATCTTTCAACTCTCTTATGTGATTTCTGAGGAGAAATCATATGTAATTCTTGTATTTGTTCCTGTATAGGTAAGATGTTTTGTTTTGTTTTGACCTTCGTCTTCTTTCTGGATTTTTTCTTTATCTTCAATTTTCTGTAGTTTTTAAATGGTATGCCTAGGTGTGGTTGTTTGGTTTTTTTGTTGGGGGACAGGGGTGGGGGTAGTAGGCATTTATCATGCTTGGTGTTCTCTTGGCTTTCTGGATCTGTGGTTTGGTGTTTGACATTAATTTTGGGAAATTCCCAGTCATTATTGTTTCCTGTATTTCTTCTGTTTCTTTTTCTCATTTTTTCTCCTTTTTAAATTCGCATTACTTTATATTACAACTTTTATAGTTCTGTGGTCCTTGGATATTCTGTTTTTTTCAGTCTTTGTCCTCTTTGCTTTCAGTTTTGAAGGTGACTATTGATATATTCTCAAACTCAGAGATTCTTTCTTTAGCTGTGTCCAGTCTACTGATAAGTCCACCAGAGGCATTCTTCAGTGTTATTTGATATGTAGCATTTTTTATTTTTGGTTCTTAATTAGGATTTCCTTCGATGTGCTTACATTCCCCCTCTGTTTTTGCATGCTGTCTACTTTGTTCATTAAGCCCTTAGCATATTAATCAGTGTCATTTAAAATCCCTGATCTGATAATTCCAGCATCCCTGACATGTCAGGTTCTGATGCTTGCTCTGTCTCTTCAAATTGTGTTCTTTGACTTTTAGCGTGACTCATAATTTTTTTTGATAGCTGCACATGATATACTGGGCAAAAGTAACTGCTGTAAATAGGCCTTTAGGAATGTGGTGGGCGGGACTTCCCTGGTGGTGCAGTGGTTAAGAATCTGCCTGCCAATGCAGGGGACACGGGTTCGAGCCCTGATCTGGGAAGAACCCACATGCCGCGGAGCAACTAAGCCCATGTGCCACAACTACTGAGCCCGTGTGCCACCACTACTGAGCCTGTGTTCTAGAACCCACAAGCCACAACCTCTGAAGCCTGTGCACCTAGAGCCCATGCTCCACAACAAGAGAAGCCACCGCAATGAGAAGCCCGTGCACTGCCGCGAAGAGTAGCCCCCGCTCACCACAACTAGAGAAAGCCCACGTGCAGCAATAAAGACCCAACACAGCCAAAAATAAAATAAATTTTTAAAAAAATGTAGTGGCAGGGCAGGAGGGAAAGAGTGTTCTTATAGTTCTGATTTGGTCCCAGTCTTTTAGTGGGCCTATCCCTCTGGACTGTGAATGTCACAAGTGTTTATCTCCTCCACTAAGGTAGGACAGGATGGCCAAAGTTGACTGGAGTTGGGTATTTCCCTTCTTCCAGGCCATTTAGGCTCTGATAAAACCCCAGCAGTTTAGGATCTGGTTAACTAGTTTCTTCTGAGGACAGGCCTGGTTAAAGAGAGTGCTCTGGTATATTTCATAATTGGTTCTTTTTCCTTCCCCCCTGCCAGAAGCCCAAGGGGATTTTTCTCTTCTATTTTTTGTGGGAACTTGGTTGAGCTTCTGGAGAGAAATTTCATAGTGACTGTATCCCCTGGAGGTTTTTTTTTACTGTCAGGGTTGTCTGCACTGAACCTCCACCAATCCATTCATTATCGTTCAGGTTTTCTATCCTGGCGCTGATTCCTGTGGCAGTTTCTGCTCATGAGTCTCTGCTCTTGTAAGCTGTGACTCACTGTATTCCCGGTGTCTCCAGTCCTGGGGATAGCAGTTTACCTTGTTTCCTCCCCTTATTGATCCAAGAAGACTTGTTGACTTTTCAGTCTGTTCAGTTTGCCACTTGTTGTTAGGATGGAGTGGCGACCTGGAATCTCCTTACAGGCAGAACTGGAAACAAGAAGTCGACTAAATATTAGTTTTGACTTAACTGTTAGGATTTAAAAATTCCATGGCAACATGGCAGATTGATGAAGCACCTGGGCTCAGGAGCCACAGTTCAGTGAAATCTCAGAAAGTGACATTTGAGCTGAGACCCAAAGAATTAGAGTAATCTAGAACGAGCAAAGTAGGGGAAAAAACAGCCTTCCAGTTAGAAGGGACAGCACGTGCAAAGGCCCTGTGGTTGCAGGGAACATGACTCCTGACAGCTGAAGAAAGACTCCTTCGCTTTCCACTGCCCTGTCCCTGAGCCCCGTGCTGAGCATGTAGCAGACAGGAGTGAACATTTGCTTAGTGATGACAAACGAATCCTGAGCTTTGGTTCAGGATCTGCAGATGCGCTTTCTGTGCGGGTCCTGGTACCTTTGCCATTGATTTATCTACAGTCTTTACCCCCACATCGGTTGATATATGTTTGGGTACACATGACAGACCAGCTCAAACAGTCTACACCCTGAAAGAAGCAGCTCAGAGGTGATGCTGGCTTCCAGGTTGAGGGTGCCAACCCAGGTATCTGTTTCTTTGCTTCCTTGGTTCTGATGCTCAGGCTGGTTCCCTCACAGGAGTCGCAAGATGCTTCTGGATGGCAGGAGCTGCGGGGGCCTCACTCAGCCCTTCCTGAAATAAAGCTTTCTTTTTACTCAGAGCAGCTGTCGTAGGTCACCTGCCTACCTTAGATACGGATGATGCCGTTTGTGGGATGATGGAGACCAGGGCTTCTTAGCCTGCCAGGTTGGCTACTATCACCTGGGGAGCGTTTAAAGTCTGATGCCCAGGCCCTTCCCAGAGATTTTGTTTGAACTGCTGTGTGGTGGTAGCTGGGCACCCCAGGTGTTGCTGATGCACAGGAGGTTGATGTCCCTGACTTGAATGAATTAGAAAACGTCTTCAGGAGGTACATCTGAACAGTGCTGGGTTCTGTGGGATGGAGATCAAAGGGAGTTGGTGCTGTCTGTGCAGCCAGCACTAATGTCTACAGTCTTCAGGGACAAAGGATGGTGTTTTTACAGTTTGTTTCCTAGTTGCAGCATTTTGTTTGCCTAGATGGGAGCAGCTGCATTCCGAGGTCTCTTCCAAATCCTGCAGTCCCAATCTGGGTTGAGAGGTTTCTTTCTTCTCACCAAAATCCTCATGTTCTCTTTTTTTCTCTGTGAACAGGATGTCCTTTGCCCAAGCCAGAGCTGATCCACCCACTGGAGCACAGCCCAGAGTTACAGACGTGGAAGAGAGGCCTCTCCCCAAGCTCCTGCCCAGGTAAGTGCCAACAGCTGGCCAAGCGGGCATCACAGCAGGTTGCAGACAGCAGGAGGACCATTGCCTATAAAATTTGTGAGAATTTTCTTGTCATGGTCTCTCTGGAGGCATGGTATCTGTGGAACCTTTTAACCTGTGGTCCTTCTACCCTATAACACTCTCCACTGCTCCTGGGGAGGTGTGGGGCGTATCAGGTAAGTTCAGGCTCTCGGCTCCATGTACTTGGGCTTAAAAACTAGGTGTGACACACCACACAGCCTTGTGGCCCTGGGGAAGTTCCATGATCCTGTTGTGCCTTTGTATATAAGTTTGGCCAAGGTAAACCTAGCTGTTCTAACAGGTGTGTTCCAAAATCTCCATGGCTCAGCACACGAAAAGTGTTTTTCTTGAACCAAGGGTGATGCGGATCAGTAGGAAGCTCTGATCACACAGTTATTCAGGGACTCAGCTACCTTCTGTCATCAGCGTGGGACCTTCAGGGTTCCTGGCATCCTCCATCTGGCAGAGGGAAAACAGAGAAGGGAAAATGTCACACCCACTTCCAACACATTGTTTCCACTCACATTCCACTGACAAGATACTCGACTTTGTCATTTGGTGCCTGGGGCTGGGATAGGAGGCTGAGTGTTTTCAAGGAGAGGAATGAAATGGTTTGATTAGTGTGGTCTGTTACACTCAGTCTGTTCCTGAGAAATTGTAGTCATAATCGATTCTGTCTCATTGGGTGGTTGGAGGATGTAATAGATTATGTATGAAACTGCTTCTCACTTGGTCTGACCCATAGTGAGTGGCTCAGCAAAAGTAAGCTATTAGTATTATTAACATCATGGGATTAGTGCTAGTGAGTAATGATAGTATCTCATATTTCCTTCTGAACTGCAAGTAAACAGGGCCTTTCCAACTATGCTGTCTATCTTACCCTTTCCCACCTTCTCCATCCACCCACACTCTGAGCGTCAGTCAGACACCCAGAAGCACTCCTCCGCCCTAGTCTTCCTATCCCTTCTGTTTGCTTAAACCTCAAGGCACCTCATGCTCAACATGCCTAAGAGGGGGCTTTTGACCTTGCCCGTTCCTCCCACCTCCCGTGCATGTTAGAAGGCTGGGTTCAGCCTCAGATAACTCCTCAACACCCCCGTCTCCACCAAGCCCTCCAAATGCTGTCCGTTTTGCATGCACGCCTCCTGAGTCTGTCACCTCCACCACCAGGAGAAGATGTCCCCCCCACAACCTCGGTCCAGGTTTTCAGCTTTTGCCTGGGTGATGCCAGCACACTCCTGGCTGGTCTCCCCACACCTCCTCTGTGCCTCTAGTCAGCTCTGTCTCCCACGGTGGCCCCCGCAGCCACCAAGATCTTGTTCCCAACCTTCAGCACTCCCCCAGCCACAGAGCCCTCAGCACGTTTTCATGTCGAAGGTAGAGCTTGTGGGACTTCCCTGGTGGTCCAGTGGTTAGGGCTTTGTCTACCAATGCAGAGGGTGCAGGTTCGATCCCTGGTTGAGGAGATAAGATCCTGCATGTCTCGCAGCCAAAACACCAAAACATAAAGCAGAAGCGATATTGTAACACATTCAATGAAGATTTTAAAAATGGTCCACATCAAAAAAAACTTAAAAAAGAAAATAGAGCCTGTATCCTTGTGTTGCTTGATCCTTAAACCCTTCTACATTCATCTAAATCTCTCATATGTGTAGCTTACCTCCTCACCTCCCTAGAGGAGATCTCACCCCTGACCAAGGCCAATTCATGTACAAGAGTCTAGGCCAAACCTTTTCAGGGAACTGCTGCTTCTCACTTTTTCTGCCTCTTTTGTAACAAAGATATGCTCAGTTGCCTCACATTCGGGGAAAGTAAATAGAAAATGCTTCTGCCTCTCTAATGGCTTCACACTGACATTGACTCTACTTTCCCTGTAAAATCCATCTTCTTGGAGAAGCTGTCTCATTCTTGCAAGAGATGTCTACACTTGAGTCCTGTCCATCACATTTACTAAAATTTTCTTGCACGTTTTGAATGAGGTGTAACTCACACCCTGTGTTGTGTAAAAGTCTTAAGAGGTTAACTTCATGAATGCTTGGGTATGTTTAACCCATGTAAGCACCACCTCAGTCAATATGTAGAATATTTCCAGCATCTCATTGGGATCTCATGTCCTCGATAGCCCCTTGTGCTTGGTAACCCCTATTTAGACTGTTGGCACCGATTCGTTTTGACTGTTGAACCCCATAGCATGCTGTCTGTCATATGTGTCTTCTTTTGATCATCATGTCTGAGATTCTTTTCATGTGGTTACCTGGGGTTGGAATTTGTTTACTCTTAATACGGTGTAATAGCTCATTGCTTGAAAAATTGCCCTTCATTGATCCATTCCCCTCCTGATGGGCACTCCTGTTGTTTTCAACTTAATGCTGCTGAGAATATTCATGTTATGTTTTTTGGTGCATGTAAGCACTGATTTCCGTTAGGAATACATTCTGGTATGTGTGCAGGTCAGGTCATGGAGTAGCTGTATGCTCAGCTTTGATAGAAACTGCCAGACAGTTCTGCAGAGTGTCTGCCCCCTTTAACATCCCCACCATTCATCTATGAAAGACTCCATCTGTCCCTATCCTTGGCAGCTCTTGGTAATGTTCTCTTTGCTCTTTGAGGTCTGGGGGAGGTTCCTCTGCACCACAGCACTGAAACTCTTCCTTACATGGTCACTGCTTTGCTCCTAATCTTCAAATACAGCACAACCATAAACGATCATGAGCAATGGACCACAATTTACTGAACACACCTGGCACTGTGCCCAGTGCTTTACAGACATTTTCTCATTTAGCTTTCACAACAGCCTATGAGGCAGACACTGAGAGCCTCTCAGTTTTTCAGAGAAGGAATCTTAGACAAGAAACAGCTAAGAATTTGTCCAACATTAGCTGGCTGGGTACAGGCAGAATTTGAGTCGAGTTGTTCTGCTCCAGAGTGAGCACTCTTGACCGCCACGCCAAATGAGCTCAGGACGCAAGACAGACTTTCCAGACTGTGTCGTGTTTGAGCATTTGACCCTCTTGGATTCTTTGTCCCTCTTCTCACTGGACTTTCATTCTCCTTCTCTGGTCATCACTTGAATGTTGGCTCGTCGGGCATCTCATGGCTCATTCTCTTTACTCTTAAATGCTCTCCAAGGTTAATCCACACATTCTCATTCTCACACCTCCAATTTACATGCTGCCTAACTAGGTCCCAGGTGTACATTATTGGACTAACCCATAATAAAAAATTAAAGCTAATTAATTGACTTTTTTGCCCTGTGTCTGGCACCCTCCAGAACATGGTATATGTAGTGTTTCACTTCATCCTCATAGCAGTCCTACAAGGTGGGCTCTATTTTTAGCTTTATTTTTCAGAAGAGGAAAATGAAGGCCTATGGAATTTGAGTGCCTTACCAGATTTATTTTTAGCTTTATTTTTCAGAAGAGGAAAATGAAGGCCTATGGAATTTGAGTGCCTTACCAGATGCTACAAAGCTAATATTGTGTTCTTTTGGAATTTGGGCCTAGGGTTTTTGTGGTCAGAGACCATGTTCTTAACCATAATACTCATGTGACCTCTAACTTTTGTTTAGTGGACCTCAGGTACGGGTTTCAGTTAATCATAAACCTTGGTTTTATGGGGACATTGTCATCACTGATTAATCAATGACCTTGATTAATTGATGTATTAATTAAATTATTTGCTCCTTTGTTTCTTTTTGAAAATAATATTCTTAACATCACCAAACTCCAGAATGAGAACATTACTCATACCGTTCTGTCTTAGTCTGGCTGCTGTAACAAGAATGCCACGGAGTGGGCACCTCAAGTAACAAACGTTTATTTCTCGCAGTTCGGGAGTCTGGGAAATCCAGGATCAAGGGGCTGGCAGATCTGGCACCTGATGAGGGCCTGCTCCTTGGTGTGCAGATGGCAGGCTTCTCATTCTGTCCTCACATGGCAGAGAAAAGAAGCAAGCTCCTTAGTATCTTTTCTGGTAAGGACACTAATCCCATCTTGGGAGCTTATCCTCTCATGCACGGCAGTTCCCTGATTCTGGAAGATTCTGTGCCTTTGTTCGTTGTATTTCCAAAGGCTGAAAGGGCCTTCCCATTTTCTCTATACGTCAGAAGGTCTGGCTGCATCTGGGAAGCCTGCATGACCTCTTCCTGTCTCCCACCTACTGCACTAGGTGCCCCTTTGCTGGCTTCCTGTAGCACCTTGAGATGTTCTGGCTTCGAGCACTCACCACACACAGTGTCTTCATTCCTTTGTCTACCTGTCCCTCATCTCCAGACATTCTGTCCCCTGTCCATGCTGTCCCTTTGGGTTTTCCCTCTAAAATTTTCAAGAATCTAAGAACCAAAAAGAAAGAAATTGCACACCTGGGTTTCAGAGATTTGAAAACGCAGCAGGTACAGAGCCACTATTTTCATCTTCTCACTGACATGGTGATTTAGTTTCTTCTGTGTTGCCATCACTTATATGCCTTTTGTGTATTGTATTCCCTTCAGGTGGCAACACAAAAGCTGATACCACAGAGCCTACCCCTTCTCACCGGGCGTTGTCTGAGGAAGTCTCACCCCAGGAACAACTGACTCAGCGAGCCTCAGGGGACTCCCTGTTGGGACAAACCAAGGATCAGGATGGGCCACTGGAAATGCATGAAGTCCACTTGAGACCAGGGATGGACCCCCAGAGGGAGAAGCCCTCTGGGAAAATGAGCCCTGAACATGGTGGTTTAGGGACACATGATGGTCTTCACTCAAGGATTGTTCAGCAGCAAGTCTTTCCAGGAGATATTCTTTATGAATGTGACTCACGTGGACCAGTGAAAGGACCCTTGATACATGAAGGGAAACACCTCTATAAGTGTGAGGAATGTGGGAAAGTTTTTAACAAGAATTGGTTCCTTGTTCGACATGAGCAGATTCACTCTGGCGTGAAGCCCTATGAATGCACAGAGTGTGGGAAAACCTTTATTAAGAGCACACACCTCCTCCAGCACCACATGATCCACACCAGGGAGAGGCCCTATGAGTGCACAGAGTGCGGGAAGGCCTTCAACCGCAGGTCACACCTCACGAGGCACCAGCGGATTCACACTGGAGAGAAGCCTTACAAGTGCAGTGAGTGTGGAAAGGCCTTCACCCACCGCTCCAATTTAGTCTTACATAACAGAAGCCACACTGGTGAAAAACCCTTTGTGTGCAAAGAATGTGGGAAAGCCTTTCGAGATAAGACAGGTTTCCTTCGACACTACATCATCCACACGGGAGAGAAGCCCTTTGAGTGTGTGGAGTGTGGGAAATCCTTCAACCGCAGATCACATCTCACCTGGCACCAGCAGATTCATAGTGGAGTGAGACCCTTTGAATGCAATGAATGTGGGAAAGGCTTTTGTGACAGCACAGACCTCATCCAACACTATGTCATCCACACTGGAGAGAAGCCATACAAGTGCCTTGAGTGCGGGAAGGCCTTCTACCGCAGGTCACACCTCAAGCAGCACCAGCGGAGTCATACCGGGGAGAAGCCCTATGTGTGCGGTGAATGTGGAAAGGCCTTTACCCACTGTTCCACTTTTATCTTACATAAAAGAGCCCACACTGGAGAAAAACCCTATGAATGCAAAGAATGTGGGAAAGCCTTTAGTAATCGGTCAGACCTCATTCGACACTTCAGCATCCACACTGAAGAGAAGCCTTATGAGTGCATGGAGTGTGGGAAAGCCTTTAACCGTAGGTCATACCTCACCAGACACCAGCGGATTCACAGTGGAGAGAAGCCCTATGAATGCATGGAATGTGGCAAAGCCTTTTGCCAAAGGGCAAACCTCATTCGACATGCCATCATCCACACTGGAGAGAAGCCCTATGTGTGCACTGAATGCGGAAAGGCCTTTACCTACTGCTATACTTTTATCTTGCATAAAAGGGCCCATATTGGAGAAAAACCTTTTGAGTGCAAAGAATGTGGGAAAGCTTTTAGCACTAGGAAAGACCTCATTCGACACATTAGCATCCATGCTGGAGAGAAGCCCTATGAGTGCATGGAGTGCGGGAAGGCCTTTAACCGCAGGTCAGGCCTCACCAGGCACCAGCGGATTCACAGTGGAGAGAAGCCCTATGAATGCCTCGAGTGTGGGAAAACCTTCTGCTGGAGCACAAGCCTCATTCGACACTCCGTCATCCACACAGGAGAGAAGCCCTATGAGTGCAGTGAGTGTGGAAAGGCCTTCAGTCGCAGCTCATCCCTCACTCAGCATCAGAGGGTTCATACTGGGAGAAACCCTGTCAGTGTGACAGATGTGGGAAGAACCTTCACAAGTGGGCAGTCCTCAGTCAGTCTTCAAGAACTCCTATTGGGGAAAGACTTTTTGCATGTAACGACTAAGGAAAATCTTTTGCCAGAGGTAGCATCTTACTCAGAATCTGATCATTCATACCAAAGAGAAACCTCTCATTTTTCTTCCCCATGAGAAAAGCTATTGCAGGATATCAGTTGTCATCTAAAGAGTCATCTTAGAAATGGCCTCAGCCTAGAAACTTATTCTGTATCTGAAAATTCACACAGGAGAGTGATCCAATCTTTATTGTGCACTTAGCAAAACCCTCAGCCACATCTTTCTCCTTAGCTTACGCTACAAAATTATCTCAGGGATATTTGTAAACAAAAGAGGAGGAGACGAGAAAAGAGAAAAATGCAAACACAGTTTTCAGATTTCAGTGATGAGCCTGTGGCAATTTGTCATCCCTTCCTTAGTTTAGTTGAGGCAAGGGGAGTGTTGTTGCAGAGATCAGAGGGCCTTGTTCCTTTTATTTGTCTTGAATATACATGCACCTGCTGTCCAGTGTCAGGAGAGTTAGTTGAGAGTATGTCTGAAAATATTTACTGCAAGCCAACTTTGTTCTACAACATCGTCTCTATCCTTGAGTAGCATATGTCTTTATGAGAAATATGAAGGCTTGACTTATGAAATACTTTCATATTTAAGGAGATAAAGATGTATGTATGAGTGGGCCCATTTTACTGCATATTTAAGACTGATTTTTTGAGAACATACTGTGTCATGTGTCTTTAACCACCCAACACTCATACTTAATCTACTTGTTCATTCTTTTTTTTTCTGTGGGGTGACAATGACAGTGTAGCTGTGCGACCTTTCCAGATGAATCCCAGTTCTTCCCTCTGATTCCTCCCTAGAGAGGTTTCTTCAGGTCCACCTCAGTGACTTTCTAGAGGTCAAATTAGAGCCAGAACAAAATAAAACACATAGCTAAATTAAGCTAAAGGATAATGATACATGCAGAGAGGTAGTCTCATTTTTAATCTTACAAAAGATTGTGTGAAGAGTCACTGTCAAGGAAAGTGACTAGAATTTTAACAGATGATATGAGCATGTGTGGGTGCAGGTACATGTGTGTTCCACAGTTGTTGCCATTGGCTTAGTCCCAGTATAATGACTAAATGACTAGTATCTTTTGTCAGGGTATTTTGAAATTACTTCTTTGGAGTTTTGGGTTTTTTTGTTTTTTTTGTTTTTTGTTTTTTTTTTTTGAGCAACGTGATAGTATTCCTTCATGTTAAGAAATATACTGTACAGAAAGACATAAAAATAATCATGCATTCACTCTGAACCCTCCTCAGGGCCTTTCAAATGACCGCATGTCTAGTTTTGTATTCCCATTGAAGGCCAAGTCATTTTTGTTATGTTAATCCATGGCATTATTGTGAAGGCCCCTTCTTCATGCTTTTCATGTCTTGTCTAAGAAGTCTTCAGCAAGCTCTAGGTCCTGAATATTTTCTCCTAAAAGTCTTATAGTTTTACATTATATATATATATATATATATATATATATATATATATATATATTTTTTTTTTTTTTTTTTTTTGGTACGCGGGCCTCTCACTGTTGTGGCCTCTCCCGTTGCGGGGCACAGGCTCCGGACGTGCAGGCTCAGCAGCCGTGGCTCACAGGCCCAGCTGCTCCGTGGCATGTGGGATCTTCCCGGACCGGGGCACGAACCTGTGTCCCCTGCATCGGCAGGCGGACTCTCAACCACTGCGCCACCAGGGAAGCCCTTACCTTTTATATTTAAATCTCTAGTCCATGTTGAATTAATTTTTGTATTACCATGTGAAGTTTAGGTTGTGTTTTTTGCCTCAGGATGTTCAGTTGTTCTGGTACCATTCGTGGAAAAGACTGCCCTGCCTCTATTGAAGTGAAGTTAGTAAAAAATAAGTTGGGCATATTCATTTTGGTCTATTTCTGAGTTCTTTATATTATCCCATTGATCTGGGTATTTAAACCTCTGCTAATACCACATTATCTTGAATACTGTAGCTATCATTAAATCTTAAAATTGGGTAAAGTGATTCCATCTTCTTTATTGTTTTTAAAAATTGATTTAGCTTTCCATGTCAATTTTTCCTTTGGTTTTCTATATAAATTTTATCATGTGTTTGTCTATATTTTAATAACATCTTGTGGGATTTTTTATAGATGATACATTGTGGGTCATTTTGGTGAGATTTGGCATCTTTATTATGTTGAGTCTTCCATTCCATGAACGTGGTATGTCTCTCCATTTATTTAGATTCTCTGATTTATTTCATTAGTGTTTTATAATTTTCACCTTACAGATTCTGAACATATTTTGTTAGATCTTCATCCATACACCTTTTCTTGGAGTCTTTATATGTGGTATTGAGATTTTAATTTCAGTTTGCTCATTATCATTACTGTTATAGGGAAATATTAATTTTTATATGTTGACCTTGTATCCTGTGCCCTTGTTGGACTCAGTTATTAGTTCTAGCAGCGTTTTTTTTTTTTTTTGTAGATTCATCAGGATTTTCTTCATAAGCAATAATGTTATCAGTGAATAGTGAACATCTTACTTCTTCCTTATGTGTATCAGTTTTATTTCCTTTTCCTGTCTTTATTCTACTAGCTAGAATTTCCTGTCCAATGTTGAATAGAAATGGTGAAAGAGCACACACTTGTCTTATTCTTTTTTTTTAATAAATTTATTTATTTTTGGCTGCATTGGGTCTTCATTGCTGCATGCAGACTTCTTCCTAGTTCTGGCGAGTGGGGGCTATTCTTCGTTGCAGTACACGGGCTTCTCATTGTAGTGGCTTCTCTTGTTGTGGAGCACGGGCTCTAGGCATGCAGGTTTCAGTAGCTGTGGCAGGCGGGCTCAGTTGTTGTGGCACATGGGCTTAGTTGCTCTGTGGCATGTGGGATCTTCCTAGACCAGGGCTCAAACCCATGTCTCCTGCATTAGCAGGAAGATTCTCAACTAGTGTGCCACCAGCGAAGCCCACTTGTCATGTTCTTAATGTTAAGGGGAAAGCATTCAGTGTTGCTTGACCATTAAATAAGATGATAGTGTGGGTTTTTATATAGATGTTTTTTAGTTTGGAAGGTTTCCTTCATTTGCTAAGAGCTTTCATTATGAATAGGTGTTGGATTTTGTCAGATGCCTTTTCTCCTTCAGTTGATGTGATCATATGTCTTTTCTTCTGTAGCCTGTTGATATGATGGATTGACTGGATTTGAATGTTGAACCAGCCTTGCATTTCTGCAGTAATCCCTGCAGTCATGGAACATGGAATATAATGATATGTATGTGTGTGTGTATATATACACACATTCCTTTTGCCAGTGTTTTGTTGAGAAATTTTATGTGTAAAATCATGAGCATATTGGTCTATATTTTATTTATTTATTTTTATACTGTTATTGGTATCTGAGTAATATTGGCCTCCCAAAATGAACTAAGAAGTGTTCCCCCACCCCCACCCCCTCCCCCCCAACCTGGATGAGATTTTGAGGAATTGGTTTTATTTCTTCTTTAAATGTTTGGTAGAATTCTCTGGTGAAACCATTTGGGCCTGGAGATTCCTTTTAATGTAATTTATTAATTGCATCTCATGAGACTATATAGGGATGTCATTAGTTCTCAAACATTGTAAAGCGAAGTCTCAAGTTGAATATCCTATAATAATTTAAAAACAAGGTTATGCTTTGAATAATAGGGCTTGAACACTTTAAAGGACCATAGAGACCCCTTCAATTTAATGATGAGAAAACTGAGGTGCAGAGAAGCCAGGTGACCAGCCCAAGCCCATATTCTCCAGACAAGGGCAGATCCCATCTATTTCTCCTAACTTACTGGACTGCTGTCCATTATACTGCTTATAAAAGCCCTATCAGGTCTTCCCTGGTGGCGCAGTGGTTGAGAGTTCGCCTGCTGATGCAGGGGACACGGGTTCGTGCCCCAGTCTGGGAAGATCCCACATGCCGCAGAGCGGCTGTGCCCGTGAGCCATGGCTGCTGGACCTGCGCGTCCAGAGCACTCCGCAACGGGAGAGGTCACAGCAGTGAGAGGCCCGTGTACCGCAAAAACAAACAAACAAAGAAAACAACCCCAAAAAGCCCATCAAATTGGCATTGGGGATGTCATTATTTTCAAAAAACATGTTCTCCAGTTTTGATTATCTTTGCTTCCTTCAGGCATGGATTATTTCGTATTTCATAACTTAATTTCCAAGCACATCTTTAAATGTTTTCATTCACATCTTCTGTTACTAACGTCTGTCCTGTTTTATTTCATTCTCCATTTTGTTTCATTCTATGCAAGTTAAAGAATTTTTTTGTGGTCCTATATCTTTAAATGTTTTCAATCACATCTTCTGTTTCTATTCTCTGTCCTGTTTTATTTCAGTCTCTGTTTTATTACAGTCTCTGTTTTATTACATTCTATGCAAGTTAGAGATTTTTTTTTTTTATGGTCCTATATATTGTCAGTTTTACCTATATTCAGTTTGTGCTAAAAAGCAAACATCCTGCAGTTGGTGTATGCAGTTCTATATGTATCTGTTAGGTCAGATTTATGCATTTTGGTGTATGAACCTAACAGAACATAACCAACATTATTCCTGCCTTATAAAAATTAATTACTGAGATAACATTAAAATATTCTAATTTGTTTATAGATTTAACTCTTTATTCTTATAGTAAAATTGTTTTATGTAAATTGAATTGATGTTTAAAATTGTGTACAAATTTTAAAGTATAATGTCTTCCTGCTATTTTCTTCCTTGTATCTATTTTTCAGATACAAATACACATTTTTATGTTTTTGTTTAATAAGTGTATATATTTTCCAAATTTTTATTTGCTTTATTTCTGTAACATATCTTCGAACTGTGACTTATAAACTGAATATTGCTGTATATTTTTCAACCCACTGAAAACTACTGACTACTAATTCAAACATTTATTCCATATACATTTCCTGTATGATGCATCTTCCTGTTGTGTGCTTATCTTTACTTCAGTTCTGTGTCTTATATACATTCTTTTAAAATTTTGTGTAGATTATTTACATTCTAAACTTCGCTTTTAGTTGGGAATGTATATACTCCTATTTTATTATTGCTTAAGCTAAAAATTATAATGTCTTTAACACAAAAAAGTATAGAGTTAATACCATTACCCTCCTTTTGCACGATGTAAGGGATATTATTGAGGATTGCATGGTAGGTTTTTTTGTTTTGTTTTGTTTTGTTTTTTGCGGTACGCGGGCCTCTCTCTGTTGTGGCCTCTCCCGTTGTGGAGCACAGGCTCTGGACGCACAGGCTTAGCGGCCATGGCTCACGGGGCCAGCCGCTCCGCGGCATATAGGGATCTTCCCGGACAGGGGCACGAACTCGTGTCCCCTGCATCGGCAGGCGGACTCTCAACCACTGCACCACCAGGGAAGCCCCTGCATGGTAGTTTTATTGTTCTCAACAAGGAGATGTTTTTCATGTTTTACACAGATAATGAATCAATTGTATTGATTCACACGTGCATCCTTCTCTTGGATCTTCATTCCTTCTGTCACTGCAGACTTTTCACCTGGGATCACTTTCCTCTGGCCTTAAATTTAACCTTAGGATTCATTTTGTGTGGGTTAGTTTTCTATTATGATTCTCATATTTCGTGCTCTGTTTTGAAAAACACTTTTGTTGAGTATAGAAATCTGTGTTGGCGGTTATTTCCTCAGCACCTTCACATGTCCTTCCATTATGTCCCTGACCCCACTATATGTTAGGTGTGAGTGGAGACAATTTATTTTGTGTTGATAGTTTCCTGGTGTTAAGGAACAGTACTTGAACCTGATACAAAGAACAACACACCCTAGAAATTGTAACGGTGAGATGGGCTTAGTCATTAGATGGGGTTTTGAGTTGTTGGAATAATAAAAGGATGACAGTGTAGAATGCATAGGAGAAATAATATGTATCTGGTGACCAGGTTGATGGATTGTGACATAAACTGACTAGATGATTAACAACCCCAATTTTCTCTTTCTGGATGCCTGGGAGGACAGCGTGTCTCCGCTTTCTTTACAGTTAACTTTGGGACCATGTGAATGAGACATGGCCAGTTAAATACAGGCAGAATTGATTGTGAATGTGTGTCTTAACTGTTCTTGCATTTGTGCACCATTCTGGGAATCTCCTCAGTGGTTCTAGATTTCACCCCTCCCCAGGATTTAGTGCTCCATTGCGTACTGTAGGTTCAGGAGATGGGTTGATGGTGTTTTGATGAGGACAGGACCTGATGACCTGAAAAACCTCTAAGCTTCAAGCTGGGCCATCTCCTGATCACATATTTGTACCTGGGTCTACCTGTCCTGAAGGTCAAGGGGAGGACAGGAGAGGGAGAGGGAGGCCCCAGTTACTGTGAACTAGATGACATGTCATCTTATGTCACAAACATGAAACCATATCAGCTCCACTCCAGTTAGACCTGAGGACAGTTAGTCCTGATGTTCTGAAGATCTGAATCATGTGGCTTTATTTGTAATGATGCAACTCTTTGGGCATCATGCTTACCTGTAGTTTAAGAAGCCGTCCTGGACTTCCATGGTGGTCCAGTGGTTAGGACTCTGCGCTTCTAGTGCAGAGAGCTCGGCTTCAATCTCTGGTCGGACAACAAAGATCCTGCATGGCACTCGGCATGGCAAAAAAAACAAACCCTTCCTGCGGTGCTCTTTAAGAAATAAATATGCCAAGTAGTACATACAAATGTATGATTTTATGTAAAGCGTTTAATCAATGCCTATGAGGCTACTTGCCACGTCAAAGAATCATTGCTTTTTCACAAATAACGCCAAGGATCCTGCAAAGAGGTATCCCTGACTTATCCTCCCAAGCCCTGTACGTGAAAGCATTGTGATGTTAATACTAATGACAGTAATAATAATCGTTCTTATTTACTGAGCATGAACTATGAGATAGGCACTTTTTATGTAAATAACCACGAGGGACTTAGTATTTCCCATTCTAGTCACAGTAGAGCCATGGTTCTTAAACTTGAATGAGCGGTACCAGGATTCCTGAAAGCAGAGAGTGCTGAGCCCCGTCCCCAGGGTTTCTGATTCTCTAGGTCTGGGTAAGGCCCCAGAGCTTGCATTGCTAACAGGTTCCCAGGTCCTGCGGTGGCACGATTAGGGAGGGCGGGGCATTACCCCCAGGCCTACGGAAATCTGGGCACTTTTCTTTAAAAGGAAGCGAAGCCCCGCCCCACCCCGTATGAGGATTCCTGGAGCTAAATTATTTCCCAGTCTCTTCCCGCGGTGCCGCTGGGCCGTCGCCATGGAGAAGGGAAATGGCGCACGCGCGTGGGCACAGGCTGGGCGTTAACTACGTAACCCAAAAGTGGATGCCACCGGCGCTACCGCCCCCAGCCCTAAGCCAATCACGACCTAGGAGGGGGGCGTTTCCTTCGGCTTCGGGGCGGGACTTCCGGCCTCGCTGCAGGAGAACATCCGTCCGTGAGCGGGTGCTGGTTGGACGGCGGCCACGTGGACTCGAGCGTTGCACTGGGGCCGCATCTCTAGGGCAGGACGGGGAAGGAGAGCGAGGTGCCGGGGGCTATCTCCGCACCTTGTCCGAGCCGTGACGCCCCCAGCCCCGGCTCCTTCACTGTGACACTGTGTCCCCGTCCGTGGGACAGGCGACTTCGCGCCTCGTGTTTGCCAGGCCCTGCCGGGACCTCACGGTTTCCCGGGTCTTCTCACGCGCTCCGTTGACAGGCCCCCGAAGGCGGCGGCCTGGGCCTTTCGAGCGTTTGACATTTCATAGCGAGATTCGGAGTGTGACACGCAGCCCGAGGTGACTCCGCCCTGGTCTCCCGCCTCTCAGGGCCCCATTCAGCCCACTGGGTCCTTTGGCGGTGGCAGGTGCAGCAGCACTGATGAATCCAGCGCAGGTGAGTGGAGGGTCACCCAGGGCCACACGCTCATGGTCCCCGCCCCTTGCGATAGCTGATGGTGTCCTGGGACTCTGCCTTTTCTTCTCCCAGTTCTTGGTCGTGGAGTCTCTGGAGGGAGTCACTTGTGGCGCAGGGTACTGAATTCAGACCAAGGATTTTATGTATAGTTTCCTGTACTGGCAACCAAGGGAGTAAATATCAGAACGGTGTCCTAGTGCATGTGCAAATACTCGGTGAGACTGAGTTGGGAGTGATCAGGGAACAGAGCAGCCGGGCAGAAGTCAGGCCTGGAATGGCAGCCCGAGGAGCTAGACCTCCCTTCTGAAAGTTTGGACAGAAGGTGGAGGTGATTTAACACATAATTCATTGGAAAGCTTTCCTCTGGCTGCACAGTGGAGACTGTGGAAGTGAGGAGGAGGCAGGGAGACCGGGGAGGAGGGTGAACAGACAGCCTTAAGGCCCAAGTCCTGGGGGCTTGTGGGGGAAGGCTGAGCCTAAGTGTAGTTGTGCCTCGGGGGTAGGCTCTGGATGACACCAGGAGGACTGGCTGACAGGAGAGTGTTTGAGGTCTGTCATGCCATACTCAGCTGAGATAGTATTTTGTCTGCCCGCGTGCCTGGTTTTGCTCTGGGCTGGACACAGTAATCAGAGGGACATGAGGAGAGAGCAGGCACTAGTGGTGCCAAGCCTGGCATCGCCTCTGAGCTGGGAGGCCGGGGAGGAGAGGGACGGGGTGGGGGGATTAGGTGAGTGGGTAGACCGGGGAGTCCTGTTGTCCGTGAGCTCAACTGTCCCCATCGTGGCAGGGCTGTGTGACCTTCGAGGATGTGTTCGTGTACTTCTCCCGGGAGGAGTGGGAGCTCCTTGAGGAAGCTCAGAGACTCCTGTACCGTGATGTGATGCTGGAGAACTTTGCACTTGTGTCATCACTGGGTAAGTCTCTGTTTTAGTTATGTGTTGCTACATGGCAAATTACTCCAAAGCTAAGTGCATTGGAAAGACAAACGTTTATCTCACAGTTGGTTTTGGTCAGGAATCAGGCATATCCTGCTTGGATACCCCTAGCTCAGGGTCTTTCATGACCTTGCTGGCAAGCTGCCCAGGGCTGCCATCTGATCTGAAAG
This sequence comes from Delphinus delphis, assembly GCF_949987515.2. Classification (NCBI taxonomy): domain Eukaryota; kingdom Metazoa; phylum Chordata; class Mammalia; order Artiodactyla; family Delphinidae; genus Delphinus; species Delphinus delphis. Next base: position 1,800,694 of record NC_082702.1, on the reverse strand, counting down.
CTCACCTGGTTAGACTAGTCATTTCCTCGTTGGCTGCTGGCCAGAACCCTCCCACAGTTTCTTGCCATGTTGTCTTCTCCATAAGCAGGTCACAACAAGGCAGCTGATAGCCATGATAATGAGCAAGAAACAGCATCCAAGATGGAAACTGGTATTTTTATCACCTAATTTCGCAAGTGCCATCTCATCGTTTTTGCCATATTCTATTCATTAGAAAGTAATTTTTAGGTCCAGCCAACACTCAGCAGGAGGGAGCTAACAAGGACATGATTCCCAGTTTCCTGGGCTGGTTTTTGTTCTTCTCAAGGGGCAGTTCTGTCTCACAGTTCTGTCACGGCACGGCTTCTTTCCTTGGTTCCCTGGGGTAAGTAGTGTGAGTATCAGGGCTGGGTGATGTGCACCACCAACCTGTACTGCCCCAAAGCTTTGAGATGAAGAATTTGGGGGTGAGAAGTCTTGCAGTCTTCCCCTCTGCCCCAGAGATTCCAGATGGCCTGGCCGTTCCTTGGCTAGGTGTCTGTCCAAATCCCTGGCCCAAGTTCTGCCTCCTTCCTCTAATTTTCCAAGGTCTGACATGGAATTGCAGGCACTGATATTGTTACTCCTTGTGGTGAACACTGAGCTCTTCCTGTAAGCCCTCTTCCAAGATTCTTTTTTTAGTATTTAATTATCTTCTCTGCGGAGAGTGTCTCCCTGGGTCAGTGCTGACCACTCACCAGCTCTTCCTTCCCATCAGGACTTGCGGTTTCCAGGTCTCATGGAGCCACCCAGCTGGAGCCAGAGGGGAGCCCAGGGTGCCTGAGAAGGTAGACGTGGCTCCAGTCACAGCAGAGAAGACCTGGAGGAGGCCTAGGCCTGGTGAGCAGAAGATGCGGGAATCAGGGCTGGCTTCACTTTATTTTATTTTATTATTTATTTATTTATATTTTTAGAAATTTATTTATTTTATTTATTTATTTTTGGCTGTGTTGGGTTCGTTGCTGCGGCGAGCAGGGGCTACTCTTCCTTGCGGTGCATGGGCTTCTCCTTGCAGTGGCTTCTCTTGCTGTGGAGCACGGACTTCAGTAGTTGCAGCACGTGGGCTCAGTAGCTGTGACTCGTGGGCTCTAGAGTGCAGGCTCAGTACTTGTAGTGCACAGGCTTAGTTGCTCCGCGGCATGTGGGATCTTCCCGGACCAGGGCTCAAACCTGTGTCCCCTTCACTGGCAGGCAGATTCTTAACCACTGTGCCACCAGGGAAGCCCAGGGCTGGCTTCACTTTATACCAGCACTTTGTGCCATGTCTACTAGTGTTTAGGTGGCAACACCAGTGGCGAAACTTATCCCACTTTTCCTTCCCCAATTTTGATGCCTTGCTCATTTGTCACTTTTACTCTGACCTTAGGTACCTGTTAGTCCCACCCCCCTTTCTAGTCGCACATCTTATCTGCTCTTCTCTTGCTGCTCCATGCGGAACTCTACAGCACTGGGTTTCTTTTAACGTGTCACGAGATGTGCACATATCCTTAAATTTTCCTTGAACACTAAATGTTCTATCTGGCCAGATTTTTCTGGTCCTGGCTAGACCCTTTTTCATAGCACTCACCTGTCACAAGGAACCAGGAGCCTTGCTGGGAGATCATTTGCAAAGTGTCATTCAGAGAGCATGCCTCTCTTGCTCACACTGTATCCCATCCTGGTATCCTCTCCTGCAAGGTTTCCTTCATTCTTTTTTTTTTTCTTTTTTGCAGTACGTGGGCCTCTCACTGTTGTGGCCTCTCCCGTTGCAGAGCACAGGCTCTGGACGCGCAGGCCCAGCGGCCATGGCTCACGGGTCCAGCCGCTCCGCGGCATGTGGGATCTTCCTGGACTGGGACACGAACCCGTGTCCCCTGCATCGGCAGGTGGACTCTCAGCCACTGCGCCACCAGGAAAACCTGTCCTTCATTCTTTAAGCTTTAGAGGCCCACAGCACACAGCAGCCTTTCCTCATCCTGATTCTGGGTCCCCTATGATGCCCATAGTCTCATAGACTAGTTGCCAGTTGTATCAGACACATATTTGTTACTGGATGCCATTTGCTACCAACTGAACATAGACTTCACCAGCATTCATCTTTTTTCAGGTTGTTGGCATGGAGTGGAGGATGTGGCTGCACCTTCTGAGCAGGGGGTTTCTGTGAGAGTGTCACACATGAGAACTCCCAAGGCAGATCCTTCCACCCGAAAGGCTCACCCCTGTGACATGTGTGGCCCAGTCTTGAAAGACATTTTTGCACCTGGCTGAGCCACAGGGAACACCATCTGGGCAGCACTCATACTCCCAACATGTGAATCATGGAGGAGAGACTTTTTGTATAGTTTAAACCTTGACTGGATGCAGAAGCAGTGGAGTGGAGTCTTCAGAAGAGAAAATCCAGGCCTCGTTTGTGAAGTGCTGCAGAACCAGTGTATCAGAGAAGGCCTTCACTTGCAGGGAGGGTCAGAAGAACTTCTTGGCCAACACCTGACCCCTCACAGTGGGGAGAAGCCACACCGGAGTGTTGGGAGCTTATTCTCTGCTGTCCTCACTAATAGGCCCTTTTGGGTATTGGATTCCCGTTAGGCCAGAAGGCACAACCTCAGGCCATAAAGCTTCTTAGCTGCCCTCATGGAGGGAATGTTGCTCCAGGGTCATTTGATTCTTTAACTCTCTGTTGGGGGCAAACCAGGAAACAGTGAGGGCCATTAGAACTGCAGGAAGAACCCAGGGACAGTTTCCCACAAGGAGAGTTTTCTCCGGAGGATGAGCTCTGAACACAATGGTGTGAGGACAGATGATAATCTGCACTCAGGAGTTTTACTAGAGCAATCCTCCGGGAGATGCTTTTCATGAACAGAACTCAACATGGACCAGGTAAAGCTTCCATGATCTACGCAGGGAAGAATCTCTGCAAGTGGAAGAAATGTGGGAAATGGTTTAACAAACGTTGACGTGCCTTTCTCAAGAGGGCAGACCTCGGTCAACTCATGAGGATTTATGCTTAGCAGAACCACATGACTGCTTCCACTGTGGGAAGGCCTTCAACTGCAGGTCAGAGCTCATGCAGCTACAACAGATTCACACTGAGGAGAAGCCTTATGAATGCAAAGAATGTGGGAAAGTCTCTTGTGTCAGGTCTGTTTTTGTCCCAAATAATATTTCCCACTCCAGAAAAAGTCACTTCGAATGCAAAGTATGCGGGTAAACCCTTTTTGACAGCTGTTTTATTCACTCATCATGTGAGGGTTCTCACAGGAGAGGATCCCTGAGTGCAATGAATGTGGAAAGGCCTTCATTCACCCTTTTCTATCTGGCCTAATAGGATCCACAATGGACAGAAACCCTTTGAGTGTAAGAATATCAGAGAGCCTTTCACAACAGCTCTTCCCTGACTCAACACATGAAGCATCACACTGAGGAGAAACCCCATGAATATAGTGAATGTGGACAGTCCTTCAGCCTTCGTTCATCCTTCACCAAGCCTCGAAGTATTCATTCTGGGGAGAAACCATATGAGCGTAAGAGATGGGGGAAAGCTTTTCACAAGTGGACTTATTGTGATATCAGAGAACTCATACTGGGGAAAGACCTTTCGAATGTAACTCCTAAGGAAAATCATCTGACCAGAGGAAACGTCTTACTCTGAGAAATTATACCAAAGAGAAACCATGTAAGTGTCATTGCTGTGAGAAAATCTTCTGAGGCCAATCATCACTTATTGTCATCTAAAGAGTCATACTGGAAATGGACCCATCCTAGGACTTTGCACCTGAGAATTTACAAAGAAGAGAGAACCAGTGACTATTGTGCAATTTCAAAAATCTTCAGCTATAGCTCTACCCTTAGTATACACTGAAAAAGCAACCACAGGAATATTTAAAAGACAAAAATAAGGGAGGAAGAAGAAAAGAAGTAGATGTAACAGGAAAAGAAATATATTTATGACTTCTTTCCAGTTTTCCTGACAAACTTGTGACAATTTATTGGTTGTTTTTTGTTGTTATTGGGTGGCAGGGGAGGAGCAGTGTTTGAGAGGTAAACACCTAAATTACTACATATGCGCTGTCTGTCATGCCATGCTAGGAGAGCTGGAGAGCTGGACACTTGAGAACAGCCCTGCAAATATTTATTTGTTGCAAAATATTGTCTTATGTGAAGCCTTGAATTATGAAGCATTTAAAACTTAAAAGAAATTAGGATACTAAGAATGTTGTTTAAAATTAGATCTAAGGAGATAAGGACACACTTATGAATGGGTACATTTTAGTGTACCGCTTAAAACCATTTAAGGCTTCATTTTCATTTTTTAATTTATTCATTAATTATTGAGATATAATTGACATAACGGTGTGTAAGTTTAAGAATGTACAACATATTTAATTCGATACATTTATATTGCAGTATGAGTGCCATTGTAGCCTTAGCCTCTGTTGTGCCACAGAAGTATCATTTCTTCTAGTGGTGGGAACAAATAAGATCTTGTCTCTTGGCAAGTTTAATGTTTATAATGCTGTTTTGTTGTCTGTAATCCTGTACTTTATATTACATCTCCAGGAATTATTAGTTGTAAGTAGGTACCCTTAAACATCATCACCTCTCCCATCCCCTCACCCACCTCCAGCCTTTGGTAAACGTCATTCTACTGTTTTCCAGTTCAGTTTTTGGTTTTGTTTTGTCTTTTTAGATTCCACATATAAGGGATATTGTACGGTATTTGTCTTTCTCTGTCTGACATATCTCACTTAGCATAACATCCTCAAGGTCCATCTGTGTTGTCGAAAATGGCAGAATTTCCTTTTTTCTCAAGGCTGAGTAGTAGTATTCCATTGTAGGTATATATACATTTTTATCCATTCATCCATTGATGGACACTTAGGTTGTTTCCATATCCCGGCTATTGTGAACTACAATAAACATGGAAGTGCATATATCTCTTTAAAAACCTGTTTTTATTTCCTTCAGAGTTTGGAGTTGGGATTGATTGGGGTTGCAGCCTGTCTCCACCATGCCTATCCCCAACCACATGACCTTGGTCTTGTCACTTATCCTCGGGGTTCAGTGTTCTTGTGTGTAAAATGGGAAGATGGACATTGAACTAAAGCTTAGGAAGCAAATTAGAAAGAAGGAAGAGCTTGATGTGGAGACCCCTGAATGATGCAGGACCCCCAGGCAGGGTTGGAGTCGCAGAAGAACATCTCCAGCAAAGGTAACAGGTGTCAACACAGACTGACAAGAGCATTGTCTGGTGCAGGAACCAGTTGACAGTCACTGCAGCCGTAGAGAGGAGAGGGGTGGGCAGTGAAAGCAGGGCAGGGAGAGATGAGTTGGGTTGTACTCGTGCAGTTTGAGATGCGTGTCAGACATCTAAGAGGAAAGGTCGATCTAGTTGGATGTGCAGTCTGGAGTTTGGGGGTCATTCGGGTCTGCAGATATGTGGTGCTAGTGCGTCCAGCACCAGGAACGTGTCTGACACCTGTGGTGGAGCAGTGAGGTTTATTGGTGTGCTGCAGTGTGGGTTACCACACCGTGGGAAATGTGGGGCCCTCAGTATGAAGGTGTTAGGACATTTTCTAGGCTCTGGGCTTGTGTTCAGTGATTTGGAGAAGAGTTTAAGGAAATGGAGCTTTGGTCTGAACTGGATGCTGTCAGGAAACGGAGTTGGTTTTATGATCAGATATCCTGAAATTTGTTATTTACAAGGCAGGGGAAGGCAGCGGCACTAAAGCAGCAGCTACTGGAAGATGCAGCTGTCACTCATGTTACCCAGGAGAGGGGGCTATCTGCTTGTTTGCACAGGACTCTGGTTGTCTTTGCTCAGATATGATGATAGGGTGGTTTTGTCATTGTCTCATTTCATCATGGTCACTGAGTGGCCCTGACTGATGTTGGTGTTCTGTGAACTTGTTTATATTGTAAAAAATAGTAAATAAAAACCTAGGTTAAATAGAGTCAGGAGGGAATTCCCTGGCGGTCCAGTGGTTAAGACTCGGCGATTTCACTGCCAGGGCCCAGGTTCCATCTCTGGTCTGAGAACTAAGATCTCACAAGCCATGTGGCACAGCCAAAAAAATAATAATAATAAAATAAAACATTAAAAAAAAAAAGGAGGCCAGCAGGGGAAACTCTCACACCCTGCAACTGACAGCAGAGCTCAACAGGAAGAAGAAAGACTCCTCCTCTTTCTTGGCAAGGACTCAGCCAGTGAATAGCCCTCGACTCTTTCTTTACTACAGCCCTCTTAATTTACTTTTTACCTCTATAAAAGTGTTCTACCTTTGCTGTGCAGGTCCTTGCCTGGTGGCTCACCATGGTTGCAGACTCCGAGTTACAATTCTCAGCTGACCCTGAGTAAGCCAATCTTTGCTGGAGCAATATATGGCAGTCTTTCTTTTAGGTGAACAATATTCAACAGGAGAAACCCAGAGTTCAGAGGTGAGTGCCAGACCAGCAGCCTGGCCCCCAGGATCCCCCTGAACTCTGCTTTCCCCCTTCCAGTCATAACCCCTTCCATGGCATATAATTTAAACCTGTAATACAGATCAGCACCACACACAGAGTTCTAGGCAGAGGGAACATCCTGTGCAGTGATGGGGGTGTGGGAGTGATCCTGGGGCACTTGAGAAATTGAAAGTTCAGTGTAGGGAACTCTGAGGCCAGGGCCTGGGGACTGGTCAGAGAGGCCTCTCAGAACAGGTGAATTCTGAGTTGGGACAAGCTGAGGGCACAGATATCCCAGCAGACACCCTGTTCCAGGAGTGCCCAACTGCTTGCAGAGCCTGAGTGGCACTAAGAGGTCCCCTTATGGTGACTGGGCTAGGGCAGAACAAGGGACATGGGGTCAGCATAGGCACCTAGAGGGAGGCACACGCAGGGCACACCCAGACATGCCGTGGGACATGTATAGACCAGGAGTGGACTCTACAGGACCATCACACATAGGACTCCCCAAAAATAAATCGGCAGATGTGCACAGACACATATGTGGGACACAAAATCCTATGCAGATGCACACACAAATTCCCACCAGGACACAAACAGAATAGAGAGGATATATTTATATTAACTAAAGACACACACATGAAAACAGACATAGACACCCAGACACGTGTGCACACAAATCCCATACATACCAAGAACGGTGCTCACAGGGACATCATGGGCAAAAGGCAGATGCACCCATTGGCACAAACATGTACGTGCAGACACGGGCACAGGCATGCAGAAAGAGTATGGAGACACAGAGAAAGAAACTCCTAGACACACAGAAAGACTACACAGGAGATCACAGGGACAGCGGAAACAGGTACATTGAGAGAGGGCTCCATGTACAGAGCCAAAGGTAGACACCTTTGCACAGCCATGTTGACAGAAGCAGATGTACAAATGGTCATACATAAATAGGTATAGCCATCCAGAGAGACACACAAGAGCTCACTCGGTCACATACACAATTATACAGGCATTCCCAAATGCAGATAATCAGATCTGTACACATAGGAATGTGATAATAAATGTTTAACACCTGCTCTTAAGAAGAAAGTGCACACAGATTACATAAATTCATTACAAACTTTACAGACATAAAGGATGCATAGCACACAATTTACAAATGATGATAATATATCCAACAGTCTCTACTGTAAATTCCACATGCCAATTAATTCTCACAGTGCTTTCATTAATTTCAGTTTTAACTCTTATGTGTCAAGATTACCATTAAATTTCAACATATGTATATATTATAACCAAGCAACTCCAATTCTAAGCGTATACCCATTAGAAATTAGGGCATTTTTTTTCCTCCAAAATATATATACATGAAGGTTTATAACAACTTTATTGATAACAGCCAAGAGGTTGAAACAACTCACTCAACCATAAATGGGAACATGCTTAAACAAATTATGATCTGGTCACATGAATGAGGGTGTAAGAGTGTAGAATGTAGAAGATGAATAAAAAATGGGTGTCTGGTGATCAAATCAAGGATTGTGCTAGAAACTGGCTAGTCATTCACCAATACTGTTTTCTCCTCCTGGACACCTAAGAGGACAGTCATGTCCCAGCTTCCCTTATTTAATTTGGGACCATGCAAATAAATTTTGGCCAATGGAAATGGGCAAGAGTGATTGTGAATAATGTGTCTTCAGTTTATCTTCTTATTTATGTTCCTTCCTGGGGTTGCCTCTTTGGACCTCACTGTTTCCAGTTTTCACACCTCCCCACGAATTATTGCTCCTTTGGGAGCTGAAGAGAAGGAGGACCAGACCTGGTGACCTTGAGCCACTAGATATCAGACTGGACCATGTCATGATCATACATTTGTACCTAGGTCTGCCTGCCCTGAGAGTTAGAGGGGAAGGCAGGAGGAGTTTGAGTCTTTGTTCTTGTGAATTAGACATGAACTATGATGTCATCTTATGAAGTATACCATGATATGAAACTGTGTTAACTCCACTGCCCACTTAAGCCTAAGAGCAATTAGTCTTCATAGTTCTAATTTGAATCATACGGTCTGTAAAAATGCATTCCTTTGACAAGACTTCTTCATCTAATGTTTTTAAAAAAAAGTAGAATGAACCTACAGGTATACAGGTGTGCTCTATGCAAAATTTTTACCATTATCTATAACGCTACTTGCTGACTCAGGGAGTGATTGTATTTTCTGTTTTAAAAAACGTGATCAGTGATTCTGCAAAGAGAGGCCTCTGACATCCTCCTATAGCTGTATATGTGAGAAACTTGTGGAGATGAGGAATAATAACAATAATAGCTTGTGTGTATTTAGCAGCAGGCCTTGTGCTAAGCATGTTTCATCTCACTTCCCATGAGGTAGGTTGTAGTATTTTTCCATTTTAGTTGTCGTACTTTGGGGGAGGGAGGTGGTCATGACTTTTAATAAGAGCTCCCACCTCCGGGGGGTTTCTGTGTCGGAAGGTGTAGGTTGGATCCGAGAACTTGCATTTTCAGTAAGTTCACAAGTGCTGCTAACCCAATTTTGGGTAGCAAGGAATAGGAGGACCATATGTTACTACCCGAAGACCGCAGGAGGGATATTAATTATTCAATTATTTTTTTGGCCGGCCCGCGCGGTTTGCGGGATCTTAGTTCCCCCGACCAGGGGTCAAACTCACGCCCCCGAACTGGAAACGTGGAGTGCTAACAACTGGAGGGCCAGGGAATTCCCTTCATCGTTCAATTTAAATCTCAGTCCCCAAAACTCGGAGGTGAAGCAGTTCTCCCAGGATGAAAGAATGGTCTACCTGCTGGAGACGGCGGAGGACGCGGCTTTGTCACAGGTGACCACGGAAATCTGGACGCGTCGCCTTTAAGAAGAGCTCTGGCCCTCCGCGACCCAATTCCTCCCCGACCTTTTTCCCTCTACCTGCCTCCGCACTGCGGTCGGGGAGAGCCGGAAAAGTACCCCTTACCTGCTTGGATGGAAGACACAAATTCCTTTACCCATAAGTCTGTGCCCGGCGCATCCGTGCTGCGCCAATGACAGTCCGGAAGATGGGCGTTTCCTGACGCCCCTGCCGGCAGAGGCGGGACTTCCGGCGTCGCGGCCGTGACGTCTTTTGCTTGCGCCAGGGCTGTCTAGAGTGGCTGTGGAGGCTGGGAGGCCTGGCTGGGGTTCGCCTTCCGTGCGGCTCTTCGGAAGCTAACCGGGAAGGACAGTAGAAAGGATAGGACCTCCCTCCGCGCCGTTGTTAGGATCCATGGTCCCCGTCGTGTTACGGGCCGCCTTGCGCGGAGGTGTCAGCCGGGGCTGCGCTCTTCCCGAGGCCTTCGCACCCGCCCTCCGTCCTCGTCCGCTTCCAGAGGCGGCACCCTGATCCTGAGCGCCTTTTTACAAGGGGGAGCCTGGGGCTCTGAGTGCGATAGTCGTCCCAAGGCCACTTCGCCCAGTGTGGGGTGGGGGTTCGGCTGCTCCCACAGAGCCCACTCCAGTCGCCAGTTTCTCGACCCGGTTCTGCTCAGAGGATCCCATGGCGGCCGCGACGCTTATGGACCGGGCTCAGGTGAGTGGAGGGTCCCTCGAGCCCTCACCGCTTCAGGTGTAAGGGATGGTGTGTTCTAGGGCTTTCAGCACTTCGCCTTCATCGCTCCCTTTTCTTGAGTATAAAGGCGGTAAAGGGCGGTCCTTGACGGTGGATATGTGGCGAGTTTCCCATTCCCAGTGTTGATGGGGTGAGGCGTGAAATGGTTTCCAAGGCCCAGGAGCCATCTGGTACAAACACTTGAAGGTGAGAATGAATTAGGAGTGTTCAGGAAACCGCAGGTCTCTGTTATGTTTGTTGAGAATAGAGAGCAGGCAGTCAGGGATCAGGCCTGGAATGGCAGCCTGAGGAGCTCGGCCTCTTTTCTGTGGTGGCGGGAGCCATAGAAAGTTTGTAACAGAGAAGGGAGGTGATCTGACATAGGTGTTAACAGGCTTCCTCTTGTAGCAGAGTGGAAAGATTGGGGAAGCCTGAGGGTGGGCAGGGAGACCAGGATGGAGTCTACTGCAATAGTCCAGGTGAGTGTTGATGGTGGGTGGACCAGAGTGGTGGCAGTGGAGGTTAGAGAGGTGTATGGATTTTGTATATGTTTTTAAACTAGGGTCGTTGGAGATTTTCTGATGAGACATAGTGAGATACTGGGACTCTTCACCTGTCCCTCTCCCTGCACTTGAGTCTGGGGGCCTTAAAGGAGGGGTCCTTTCTAGCCCAGTATCCTGAATCTAAGCCAACAGTTATATGAAGAGGTTCCTGCTTCTGGTAGCCAATGGGATGAGGACTGGAAGGGTGTATTAGACCCAGGAACAGCATGTGTAAATGCTTGGAGGTAAGATTGAGTTGGGAGTCCTCAAGGAACCACAGGTCTTCATTATGTGTGTTGGGAAAAGGGCCAGGAGTCAGGCAAGAATGGCAGGCTGAGGAGCTGGGTTTCTATTCTGATGGTGTTGAAAAACATTGACGATTTGGAGCAGAAGAGAGATGCTCTGAATCGGATCTTAACAGGCTCCCTCTGGCTGCTGTCTAATTGAGAATGGAGTGTGGGCATGAGGGAGGAGCTTACTGCAATAGTCCACATAAGTGTTGATGGTGGCAAAGAAAGTGGAAACTGGGTCCTGAGGACTTGGCATCGTGCTCAGGCACCTGGGTGGCAGTGGTGCCTGTCATAAAGACATGAGTACTTCCTGGATACTGTATGCAGAGTGGCTTCAGGAGTGGGGGTTGCCTTGGAGGTGCATATGTTGTGGATCAGAAGTTTGTCAGTGTTAATGGGGTGTGGTCCCAGATATGAGGAAAGTGTGGTTCAGAGTGACACATGTTGGGAGGAGTGTGACCTGATGGCCTTAGTTGTTTCTGGGAGGCATGTTCTTGAGGATGCCAGCAGGAGAGTGTTTTGTGCCCTTCATGCAAGACCCATAGCTTATATAATATATATCTGCCCACCTGCCTGGTTCTGCTCTGGGCTGCACACAGTGATCAGAGGGACAGGAGAGAGCAGGCAGTAGTTGTGTCAAGGCCTAGTATCGCCTCTGAATTGGGAGGCTGGGGAGGACCGGGGTGGGATAGGTTAATGGGTAGACTGGGGAGTCCTGTTGTCCGTGGGCTCAATTGTCCCCATCGTGGCAGGGCTGTGTGACCTTCGAGGATGTGTTCGTGTACTTCTCCCGGGAAGAGTGGGAGCTCCTTGAGGAAGCTCAGAGACTCCTGTACCGTGATGTGATGCTGGAGAACTTTGCACTTGTGGCCTCGCTGGGTAAGTCCCTGTTTCAGTTATCTATTGGTACATGGCAAATTACTCCAAAAGTTAGTGACTTAAAACAATTAAAATGCGTTATGTAACTTTCAGTGTATCAGGAACCTCGCTCGTCACAGCTTACCTGGGTGCTTTTGGCTCAGGGTCTCTCATGAGGTTTCAGTCAAGCTGTCAGCCAAACCTGTGTTCTCATCTGAAGGCCATTCTCAGGAAGAATCCACTTACAAATTCACTCATGTTTTGTGTTTCCAAGATGTAGTTTCTTGCGGCTTGTTGAACTGTGAGAATTAGTTCCAACTGGCTGTTGGTCAGAGGCCTCCCTCGGTTCCTTGTCATGGTGGCCTTTCTGTAGTGCACCTCATAACATGTAGTGCACCTCATAACGTGCCTTCTCTGAGCAAGTGTGCGAGAGAGAATGTCCAGGATGATGACTGGTCTTTTTCTAACCTGACTTGGAGAAAATGATCCCATCATTTTTGCCCTATTCAAATGGGTCAATCAGTCCCGCCTATGGTCAAGGGAAGCAGCCTACACAGGGGCGGGAATACTGGGAGGTAGGCATTCTTGGGGGCCATCGGAGAGGCTGCCTTCCACAGGCCCTCATGCCCGCTCCAGTGTCCTTGGGGTTTGCTTTTTCCCCACTTCCCTTGGGGCAGGTCTTTCGGTCCAGCCAGATCAGTGACTCTTCTCCTTCCCTTCTTTGGTTCCCAGAGTAGGCACTGTGGGTGCCGAGGCTGGGCCGTGTGTGGTGTCCCCTCCCTCGCTGAGCAGTCCCAACACCTCTGCCCAAAGTCTTTCAGGATCAGGTTAGGAGTTCAGGGCTCTTTCAGTCTGCTTCACAGATTCTGCCTCGGTTGGGCACTTCCAGATCCATGATGCCTCTGCGTCCATGTTCTGCCCCTGTCCTCTGGCTGAGATTTCCTGGGGCATGACTATGCCAGGAATTGTAGGTACTGATATGGTCACTGCTTGTGGCAGACACAGGGGTGTTCCGCCAAATCCTCCTTCGGGTTTTTCTCTCTCTCCTTTTTTAAAAACATATTCTCTTCTTCTCTGTGGAATGGGTCTACCTGGGCCACCCATCTGCCCTATGATTTTTTTACAACTTCCATCTTCCTGATCACATGTAGTTTTCCAGTTGGAGAGGGACAGGAAGCCCCGGGTTCCTGACAGGGAGCCATGACTCCAGCCACAGTGAGAGAGGCCAGAGAGGGCCTGGCCCTGCTGCATGGGAGCTGAAAGAGAGCGATCTTAGGGCTGGGTTCACATCGTACCATCAACCTGCTTTGTGTTCACCAGTGTTTTCTTGCCAAGGCACATAGCAGTACCTCACTTCTCCCTTTCCTTCCCCGTTCTTGGCACTTGACATTTCTGTCTTCCATCCCTTGGCTGTTTCCCCACCTCTCTGGCCTCCATGTCTCTCACTCATTCTCCGTCCGCAGTGCTCAGCAACACTGGCTACTATAAAGTGTCATGAGTTGTGCACATATCCATATGTAGTCCTTAAGAACCAGCTACTTACTTGCAATCAGATTTTCCTGGGCCTGGACACAGCTTTCTGCACAGAGCTCACCTGACACCAGCAGCCGAGGCCCTGCTGAAACGCTTTTGTAGAGGAGTGAGTTGGAGACCTCGCCTCTACTTCCAGTACTGTCCAACATCATTGTGTCTTTACCCATCGTTAGAGTTCCTTCATACTGTGATCTTTAGAGGCCCATGACTGACAGTGAGCCCTTCCTGATCCTGGCTCCCTCATCCTGCCAAAAGCCAATGGACTCATTCATTGGTGTGTCACACATACCTATGTGATGGAGTTGCTGCTTCCCACCAAAGTCAACATGTCCTTCACTAGAATTTCTTTGATTTCAGGTTGTTGGTGTGAAGCAGACAATGAGGAGGCCCCTTCTGAGCAGAGCGTTTTTGTAGAAGGAGTGTCAGAGGTCAGGACTCCTGAGTCATGTCCATTTATCCAGAAAGCCCAGCCGTGTGAGATATGTGACCCACTCTTGAAAGACATTTTGCACCTGGCTGAACACCAGGGATCATGCCCTGCACAGAAACTGTACACATGTGACCCCTGTGGGCAAGGATTCCTGTTCAGTGAAAACTTTTATCAGCACCAGAAGCAATATAGTGGGAAGAATCCTGTCAGAAGGGGTGAAGATGGGGCCTCACTTGTGAAGAGCTGTGCTGTCCACATGTTAGGGAGACCTTTTACTTGCAGGGAGGAAGGGATGGACTTGCCAGGTAGCTCTGACCTGTTCCAGTACCAAAGCACTTACAATGGAATGAGTCCATGCAAAAAGGCTGAGTTCATGGAGCCTTTTCCACAAAGCTCCAGACTCGGGCGACACCAGGGAGACCATGATGAACTGATGCTTCTCAATTGCAGTGACAATGGGAAAACGTTCCTGAACACCTTCACTCTCCTTGACAACCAGATAACTCAGGCTGAAGTGCGAGCTTTTAGGTGCCTACCATGTGGAAATCTGTCCAAGGAGAAATCAGTTCTTATTCATCATACAAAAATTCATAGTGGAGAAACATCACATGTGTGTAAGGAATGTGGAAAGGCCTTCATTCACCTGTCTCACCTAAAAACCCACCAGAAATTTCACAATGGGAAAAGACAATATACATGCAGTGAATGTGGGAAGGCCTTCAGCCGCAAAGACACGCTTGTACAACACCAGAGAGTCCACACTGGAGAAAGGTCTTATGACTGCAGCGAATGTGGAAAAGCCTACAGCAGAAGCTCCCACCTTGTTCAGCACCAGAGAATTCACACCGGAGAAAGACCTTATAAGTGCACTGAATGTGGAAAAGCCTTTAGCCGTAAAGACACACTTGTTCAGCACCAGAGATTTCATACTGGAGAAAGGCCTTATGAGTGCAGTGAATGTGGGAAATTCTTTAGCCAAAGCTCTCACCTTATTGAGCACTGGAGAATTCACACTGGGGCAAGGCCTTACGAGTGCATAGAATGTGGAAAATTCTTTAGCCATAACTCCAGCCTCATTAAACATAGGAGAGTCCACACAGGAGCAAGGTCTTATGTGTGTGGCAAATGTGGGAAGGCTTTTGGCTGCAAAGACACACTTGTTCAGCACCAGATAATTCACACTGGAGCAAGGCCTTATGAGTGCAGTGAGTGTGGAAAGGCCTTCAGCCGTAAAGACACGCTTGTACAGCACCGGAAAATCCACACCGGAGAAAGGCCTTATGAGTGTGGCGAATGTGGAAAATTCTTTAGCCATAGCTCCAACCTCATTGTGCATCAGAGAATTCACACTGGAGCGAAGCCTTATGAGTGCAGTGAATGTGGGAAATGCTTTAGCCACAACTCTAGCCTCATTCTACACCAGAGGGTTCACAGTGGAGCAAGGCCTTATGTGTGTAGTGAATGTGGGAAAGCCTACATTAGTAGCTCCCACCTTGTTCAGCACAAGAAAGTCCACACTGGAGCGAGGCCTTATGAGTGCAGTGAATGTGGGAAATTCTTTAGCCGCAACTCTAGCCTCATCCTTCACCAGAGGGTTCACACTGGAGAGAAGCCTTACGTGTGCAGTGAATGTGGGAAAGCCTATAGCAGAAGCTCCCATCTTGTTCGGCACCAGAAAGTTCACACTGGTGAAGGGCCTCATGAATGCAACAGTTTTGATGGCCCTTTAGCTGCATCTGTTACACTTGTTTAGCAGCCAGAAGGTTCACGCTAGAGAAAGGCCTTATGAATGCAGAAAATGTGCTGTATCCTTGTTCAAAGTATTAGGACTCACACCAGAGAAGAGCTCTGTGAGTGCCCTTTGTGAGGGAGCCAGCAGGTCAACCTTGTACAATCGTACATCCACCCTGGGGAGATTCCCGATAAGTACCACATAGGTGAGAAGCTCTCATGAGGTGCATTGCACTTCCTCAACTGTCCAGGGCTCTTGACAGTTATATCACTGCCAGTGCCTGTGGTGGAAGCCATCTCATTGCTGTTAAGTTCCCACAGTGTCTGTCAGTTACTCCAATATGCTCAGGAAAGGTGGAGCCCTGTGCTGTCTCTCCTGATCCCTCTAGGGGATTGTGAATGTTCTGAGTGCACAGAAGGTCCTCATTTCCTTCCCCATGACTGGGTACTGAGTGACCATGATCTAGCTCTGGCCGAAAGGACCGGAGTCTACTGGGGATTTCCAGACAAGATTTCACTTCTTCCTGGACAATGTTGACTGTCACATGATAGCTGTGACTTATTTATCTTGCTCCCAAGTCACCCAACTTTGGAACTCCCTGTCTGTGCTACTCTAGTTTGTGCAGTGATAAAGGCCTGCTGTGGCAGTCTTTACTCACGGGAGGTCAGTTCACTGTGTCTAATGGATTGAGAAAAAATTGGGTTTTACTGACATGAAGGGAGGGACACCTTATGTTGACACCAATGTTATGTGCCTCAGAAGGGACAGCAGGGTGGTAGAGAACAGCTCTCAGTCTAGTCTGGCCTAGTTTGCATTGTTGCCCAAGGCTTGCTAGAAAAGTCTGAAGAGCTTTATGCACCTAATCCTGTGGCTTAGAAGTCAGGATTTACTGTGAGCCCAGAGTTCATTCTGAGGAGGGCACAGTTGGTGTGGAAATCTCCAGTGCTTGTGGAAGCAACATGAATTGGGTCCTTTGTTCCTAGGGAATATCCCATATTCCCCAGCACTTTTGAGGGATTTCTGTCTCCTGGACCTGTACAGGAGCCAGTCCCTGATGTCCAGAATCTCATAGGCAAGTATCATTGACTGGAAGGCTTTAGCCCTTTAGGGCAAGGTAGGAATCATAGTTGGTACAGAAACACTGATATAATGGAGTGGGGATGACTGTGGCTAGTGAGAGTATGTGTGTCTATTCTAACAGTGGCATCTATAAACATCCATGTGATTTTGGCTGTATGGCATGAAAGTGTACAGAAATTCTCAGGACCTTCAGACGTCTGAGTCTCCTGCGGCCAATGCACTGTTACAGTAAATAATCTAAAGATTTGTGGATTCCTGTACCTCCCTGGGCTGTTGATGTTATGGCCATCACTGCACAGGCAGGAACCCCAGCACTGATGAGAGATCCAGGGATCAGGCTTCTCTGACCCAGCCAACATTTCTAGTGACTGAAGTGGATGTGGACTTCATTGCTGATACTGAGGCAGGGCTCATCCCCCTAAACTGTGGGGAGAGGGATATGCTAGAACCAGAACAGTTGGCAGATGTGACTTTCCAAGAGGAATGGTAAATATGGATTTTCATAGGGAACATTGAGTTCTTAACATCTTCATTAAGGTATGGTGACATAAAATAAACTGAATATGTAAAGTGTAAAACGTGTTATGTTTCACCATGTGTAAATACTGATGAGACCACACCATCAAGATAATGGAGATATCCCACACAACCAAAAGATTCCTTGTAATCCTTTCCTTCCTTTATAATCCTTTCCTCCCAGTCCTTTCTGGCCCCCTTTCCCACAGTTCACAAGTAATAGCAAGCATTTTCTAGAATTTCATATAAATAGAATCATGGTATATACTTTCTGGGGAGTGGGGACTCTGACATTTTTCACTAACCGTAACTATTTTGAGATTAAGCCATCGTGTTGCATGTATTAATTGTTCATTTGTATTGTTGAGTATTATTCCATTGTATGGATATACTACAATTGGTTTTTTATCCATTTGCCTGCTAGTGGATGTTTGGGTTATTTCCAGCGTTTGGCTGTTACAAATAAAGCTGCTGTGAAGATTTGCTTATAAGTTATCACTGAATAACATTCCATTGTATGGATGTAACAGTTTGCTTATCCATTCACTGGCTGAAGGACATCTTGATTGCTTCCAAGTTTTGGCAGTTATGAATAAACCTGCAATATGCATTGTGTGTAGGAGGACATAAGTTTGTAGACCTCAGATTTCAGTTTGTTTGGTTTCAAGCCAAGGCATGATTTGCTGGGTCATATAGTAAGAGTATATTTAGTTTTGTAAGAAACTGTCTTCCAAAGTGGCTGTATCATTTTGCATTCCCATGAGCAGTAGGTGAGAGTTCTGTTGCTCCATGTCCCTGTCAGCATTTGGTGTTGTCAGTGTTTTCGATTTTTGCCACTCACATAGGTGTGTAGTAACAGTATGTTTTTGTTGCTTTAATTTGCAATTCCCTAACGACATATGATGAATATCTTTCAATATTCTTTTAACAGTGTCTTTTGCAGAGCAGAACTTCTAAATTTTAGTCAAGTCCAAAATACTCGGTTTTTCTTTCATGGATTGTGGTTTGGTGTTGTATCTAAAAACTCATTGCCAAACCCAAGGTCTTCATTGTCTCCTGTGTTATCTTCTAGGTATTCTATAGTTTTTGTTTTTGTTGTTTTTTTGCGGTACGCGGGCCTCTCACCGCTGTGGCCTCTCCCATTGTGGAGCACAGGTTCCGGACGCGCAGGCTTAGCGGCCATGGCTCACAGGCCCAGCCGCTCCGCAGCATGTGGGATCCTCCTGGACCGGGGCACGAACCCGTGTCCCCTGCATCGGCAGGAGGACTCTCAACCACTGTGTCACCAGGGAAGCCCTATTCTATAGTTTTGTATTTAGGTTTATTATCCATTTTGCGAAAATATTTGTGAAAGGTGTAAGATCTGTGTCTGGGTCACTTTTTTAAAGCCCTATGTGTTGAAAAGACTATCCTTTCTCCATTCCTTTGCCTTTGCTCCCTTTTCAAAGATCACTTGACTGTATTAGCATGGATGTATTTCTAGACTCTCTGTTCCAGTTTTCTCCATTTATTGTGATAATCATCGTGTGGCTTTGGGGGTTTTTTTCTTGTTGTCTTTTATTTTATTTATATGGTTTATTCCATTAATTGATATCCAAATGTTAAGCCAACCTTGCCTTTCCTGGGACAAATCCCACTGGATCATGTTGTATAATCCTTTGTATATGTTGCCGAGACAGTTTTCTGATACTTTGTTAATGTATTTTACATCTATATAGATGAACAATAATGAGTTTGTATATTTGTTTTCTTCTGATACCTCTGTATCACAGGGGTCCCCAACCCCCGGGCCATGGACTGGTACCGGTCCGTGGCCTATTAGGATCCGGGCTGCACCACAGGAGGCGAGCTGCGGGAGGGCACCCGGGGAGCGAAGCTTCACCTGCTGCTCCCCATGGCTCGTGTTACCGCCTGAACCATCCCCCCCTCAACAACCCTCCCACCCAGTCCATTGGAAAATTGTCTTCTTCAAAACGAGTCTCTGGTGCCAAAATGTTTGGGGACTGCTGCTGTATCACAGTAATTCTGATCTCATAGAATAAGTTGGGAAGTGTTTCCTCCTCTTTTCTGGAAGAGTTTTTGAAGGATCAGTGATATTTCTTTTTTAAATGCTTGCTGGAATTCCTTAGTGAAGGCACCTGAGCCTGGAATTTTCTTGTGGGAAGATTTTCAATAAAAACTACTTTGTATAGTCCTATATACATTCTCTACTTATGTCAGATTTGATCATTGGTGTCTTCTAGGAATTTGTCCATTTTAACTTAATTGTCTAACTTGGGAGGAATAAGATTGTTTATAATATTCCCTTATGATACTTTTAATTTCTGTAGTGTCTTCATTCTTGACTTTGTTAGTTTGTTGTCTTCTTTTTTTGTGAGCCAACTTAGAGTTTTGTCAATTTTGTTGATCTTTTGAAACAAACAACATTTTTTCTTTCATTGATTTTTTAAAAATTTTTTTCTGTTTCCTGTTTCAGTGTTTTGTTCTATTCTTTATTATTTCCTTTCTTATCCTTGCTTTGGGATTAGTTTGGTCTTACTTTCCAGGTTTCTTAATATGGAATATTAGGTTATTGACATCATTCTTCTTTTGTAATAAGCTTTTCTTTTTTAAATTTTTTTTGGCTGCATTGAGTTTTTGTTGCTGTGCGTGGGCTTTCTCTGGTTGCAGCGAGTGAAGGCTACTCTTCATTGCGGTGCGTGGGCTTCTCACTGTGGTGGCTTCTCTTGTTGCAGAGCATGGGCTCTAGGTGTGTGGGCTTCAGTAGTTGCAGCATGCAGGCTCTAGAGCACAGATTCAGTAGTTGTGGTGCACGGGCTTAGTTGCTCTGTGGCATGTGGGATCTTCCCAGACCAGGGCTCGTACCTGGGTCCCCTGCATTGGCAGGCGGATTCTCAACCACTGGGCCACCAGGGAAGCCCTGTAATAAGCTTTTTAAAGCTATAATTTCCCTCTAATCATTTAATTTAGTTGTAGCATATCAATTTTTTGTACGTAACATTTTTATCTTCATCTAGTTCAAAATATTTATGTTTGTAACATTTTCCCTGTAATTTCTTCTTTTACCTATAGGATTTTGACAGTTTAATAACTTTTTCTATTAAATTTGCAGGGATGATATCACAGAGCGGGAAGAATGCTTTTGCTTTTTCAGTCAATGCTTTTTCAGTCAATGGCTTTTTCAGTTGAAGTGGGGAAAATCTGTGGGTTATTTGAAATACCTTCCACTCTTAGGAAGAGATTGAGCTAAGCTGTTGGTGTTTAATGGAGAAAAAATAGCAACCATACCTACCAGGAATTGATGAAGATGATCATCTATAATTAACTCATCTTGAGGGCTTAAAGGATATGGCAGGTTATTGGCCACTTTTCCTTCCTTAAAGCACCCTGACTGCTCTGATTTGAGGGATTTTCTTTTTTAAAATAATTAATTAATTTGGCTGTTCCGGGCATTTAGTTGCGGCACACAGGATCTTTGTTGCAGCATGCGGGATCTAGTTCCCTGACCAGGGGTCGAACCCGGGCCCCCTGCATAGGGAGCAGGGAGCCCCTGAGGGGTTTTCTTTGTCTTGGTTTTTCTTCATAAGATGGGACAACCTTTTTTCCAGTGTCCCTTCTATTTACAATATTTACAAGTGTCCTTGTCAATAGGTGGTTGGTTGGGACATGGGCCCCTTAGCCCCTGCTGATCTGCAGGGACACATGTTTTCCTCAGATCCTGTCTTGTAGATATGTAGCTGCCAGGTTTTATAGTTCAGCTAAAGGGTCTAATTATTCTAAGTTCTGTTTTTGAATTAGGTCTCCAAGTTCAAACTTAACACCACTGGTAAAATGACATGAAACAGCTGCTCTTACATAAGCACCTCTGTGACTCCCAACTGTTGAAATTAGGAATTTTTTCTAGTCTGTCCTGAAAATCTCTCATAGTTTAAAAGTATTTTTGTTTTAATGATTAAATTACGTGGATTTTTGCTGTTAATACTTCAGATATAGCTTTCAGGAGACTTGGACCTAGTTTCCTGAACTTTCTATGACCCTCAGGCTTATTGTGGAAAGAGAACTCCCGTCAGTCCCTTCCTGGTCAGTCCAGTCAGCTTTTGTCACCTTTGATTTAGCATCTTAGCTTCCAACCACCATGTATAAAAGTTGTGTAAGTTAGGTGACCTTGGTCAGATGTACCCTAAAGAATTCTAAACTTTTTAATGATTACTTTCTTGTCTTATTTGAGTTGAAAAGAATCTTTAGTTATACCTCTTAATTCAGCTCAGGTACAAGGTTTAAATTCTAAAATTTTCTGCATGCCTGACTCATGGCTGGGGTGGATATTTAGAGGTAACTGGCATTTGGGGTTTTATAAGAGTTGGGAAAAGGTGATGAAACTGAGTCCCCCTAAAACCGAGTTCCCCTGCTGAGTTTATGATTAACCTCTCTATCCAAAACTCTCTTCCCTTTCTTGTCCCTTTCTACCTCAGTCCTGTGCTAACTGAACCCTAATCAACCAGAGTCAGATGACTAAAATTGCCGTTGTTGATAACATCGTTAATGTACAGACCGGGGTGTTTCTCCAGGGCAAGATGAGCTAACAGAACTTCCAGGTCATGGACCACCAGACCATAGACTCGTAAACAATAGGCATTCTTGTTCCTGAAACTATGATTAAGAAACGTCACAAGACGATTAACCCCAGCTTCTTTGTTCCTCCCCTCTAAAACCCCACAACTCAAAGACCCAGTTGCAGTGGGTGTCAGACTTGTCTCCCACTGCCTTGATTGGTGCCCTGCAACAAACCCTTACTTTGCTGCAAACACCCAATGTCAGTTTGGCTTTTGCTCAGTTACAGTAGGGGGTCTGAACAAGGGAGAGAGTAGGGGGAGACGTGCTAAGGAGAGAGATCAGAAGGATAAGGAGGTGGGAGCGCTGGATGGGGGAGGCTACTGCAGGACAAGGAGAGGGTGGCTTTACAGGGGAATGAGTCTCCTTTGTTCCTGCTGAGTTTGTCAACTTGCTCATTAGTTTTGGGCAAAGAATCTTTTAGTGATGTAACTTTTATTTCAGAATTTAATTTGGAGTTCTCTGCATACTAACAAAAAATACTATCCATTGGGCCTGAGAACTCTTATTTCCTTTATTTTCAAAGATGTCTTACAAATTAACCCTTTTGTTCAAATCAAGTGTCCCCCAGAGTGGCCACTGAAGGCTCAAATCATCTTTGGTACAGTTATGCTATTCGGAAACACAGGCACAAGGGACTTCCCTGGTGGTCCAGTGGCTAAGACTCGGTGCTCCTGGGCTTCCCAGGTGGTGCAGTGGTTAAGAATCTGCCTGCCAATGCAAGGGACACGGGTTTGAGCCCTGGCCCAGGAAGACCCCACATGCCACGGAGCAACTAAGTCCGTGCACCACAACTACTGAGCCTGTGCTCTAGAGCCTGCAAGCCACAACTACTGAGCCACGTGCCACAACTACTGAAGCCTGTGCACCTAGAGCCCATGCTCTGCAACAAGAGAAGCCACCACAATGAGAAGCCCGTGCACCGCAACAAAGAGTAGTCCCCGCTTGCTGCAACTAGAGGAAACCCACGTGCAACAACGAAGACACAACACAGCCAAAAATAAATAAATAAATTTATTTATTTAAAAAAAAGGCTCCGTGCTTCCAATGCAGTGGGCCCGATTTTGATCCTGGTGCTGCAACTAAGAGTTTGCATGCCACAACTAAAAAGATCATGCATGCTGCAAGTAAGACCTGGGGCAGCCAAACAAAGAAAGAAAGAAAAAGAAAAGAAACACAGGCACAAGAATTAGGATTTTAACAAGAATATGAAGATTTAAACTTAGACCACCCCAGAGGGCAGGCAGTGATCAGTAGGTATGGAATGCTTGTGGACCTCAAGTCCCTAACCTGATGGTTGGCTCCTCACCACACAGACCCATCGTGTTCCCCTGGCATGCGGAAACCAGAGAGAATGCTCTCTCTAGCTTATAGCCCAGCTCTCAATACAACAGTTTTAAGATGGAAGGAGACCTCATTTGGTTTATTGGTAACCTGCAAGAAAGTTTGTCCATGTAGCCTCCAGTACTATGAGAACTGCAAACCCACTGGTCTGTGAGGCTGGCCTGAACAACAGGCTTATAGGGCAGTGCCTGTGTTCTACCCTGTGATTCATATTCTCATGAGAAACTACATTTTTAGACAGCACAGGAAAAACAAAAACAACCAGTAACTCAAAGGACATCAAGAAAGGTATGAAAAGGAATAGCCTGATTCACCCAAGTATCTCAACAGGGAACTATCAACAAAGTCCACGTGTCAAACTGAGAACAAAAAGCCAAGAAAATCAACACAGAGCAGAGTTTAGACCTACTGCTGATTTACCACGTCGTCATAGACTCAAGTTGCCCTTGAGCAGCAAGGCACATGGACATCTGTGGGTACTGCACCTTGTGGAAGGCTAGGGTTTGCGGTGACAGCGTAAACCACATTTCAGTGGGACTTCCACAGTAAACATAATAGGTTGTAACATAGCTTCTACAGTGGATACATCCAATTTTATCTTGTTCCTTTTGTCCATTGAACGTTGATTAGTGAGACACAGGCTCAACAGTAGTGTGAGCTGGAGGACTGATTATATACAGTGTGGAAGCTCCTTACAACTTCTCCTGTTACTATTTTCCCTTCTTAATCTGAATTTCTCGTAACAATTACTTTTTCACTTGCTTTAATACTAGTTGAGGAAATCACATAACTCTCATGATTAACTTTAGTAATGTTGATTTACATCTGTCCATCATTTTCAATATTGAATGAACAATTGTATATCATTCAGAGACCTCAAAGAGGACTTTTACCACATTTAATAAATAACCACTCTTAAGAAAATTCATCACAAAAATTTTTTTTCTTTTTTTTGCGGTACGCGGGCCTCTCCCTGTTGTGGCCTCTCCCGCTGCGGAGTACAGGCTCCGGACGCGCAGGCCCAGCGGCCATGGCTCACGGGCCCAGCCGCTCCGCGGCATGTGGGATCTTTCTGGACCGGGGCACGAACCCGTGTCCTCTGCATCGGCAGGCGGACTCTCAACCACTGTGCCACCAGGGAAGCCCCATCACAAAATTTATATTTGCATTTTGCATTTTTATATTCAGTAAATACAAAAAATAGATAATAGCAATTTCAGCAAGAATAGAAAACATTGCCTTTGAAATCTCACGTGTGTCAATTTGTCTGTTACAAGTCCAAACTCATAACTGCTAACAGGTTGAACCGTTGAAAGGTTTTCAAACTTGTGAACTAACAGTGAATTGAACTTGGTATCTGATACAAAAAAAAAAAAAAAAAAAGGAGGGGGAACATTCTGTTTGCCTGCCTGCTCTAATTGTCAGGCAGTCACCTGAAAAAAACCCAGAGCGGTTCTCATAGGAGCTTTTGGGAAGTCTGGCATTCAGGAATTGGCAGACTTTCAGAAATGGGCATGTTTAATGATTGATGGACTTCCAGGTGTGTTACTTTGCTCACTACTGTTGACTAGGACTTTCAGAAGCAAGGTTGCTATAGTGAGGCACTTACTGATTGGTTGTTACCTAGGGGCTGGGGCTGTCACTGATTGGCTGTCTTTCAGGACTGGGGCCTGAACACTGATAGGCTGAATTCTAGAAGGTTGGGACTATCAATTATTTGCGAATTTTCAGAAGCTTCAGTTTACTGGGGTGAGGCTGTTGCTGACTGGCTGGCTTTCACAGGTTATCTGAAGTTATCTCTAAAAAACCATGTTTTCTGTTCAAGATTTTGGAATTGGGCTAAAGAACAGTCTTTGCTTTCCTGTTATGAAAAATAAACACTTTAATTATTAGTCCCCTCTTTTGTTCTTCCTTAGCCAGACCCTAAGGAGAGACCAGAAGACATTGTCCAGAAGGTTATTTCTGGGGCTATGTTTATGAGCTAATGTTGCTACTAAGTGATTTAACTGCCAATTACAGTGAGAGAAAAATAGCTCTAACTGCTGAGTTTTTGTAATATATTGTAAAAAGCTAAATACAGGATATTTAGGGCATTCTGACAGTATCAATACAGGATACAGGATGTGTGCTCTATATGCAGAACAGCTGGCAGTCCTATTCCTGATGTCTGTCATGCACCTACTCTTGGACCTGAATCCTTGTTAGTGCTCACTGAACAGTTGTAGATCAGTAAATACACAACAGCACAACTTCTTTATTCATTTTTACCTCTCTGGCAACTCTTTTTAAATATTGTCTTTACCTCTCCCTCCAAGGTGTTAATGCATCATGTTTTCAAGTATTTAAAAAAAAAATCACATTTTGGAACCAAACTCTGAGTGTGGCTAAGGTTTCAGCAAGCCTTGAAGTCTCAGCTTCATTCTCTGACTTCTCAGACTCAGTGACTCTTTTTCAGACTTCATTGATTTCTTACCTTTTTTTCCTCCACTCTCACAGATAAATTTCTCTAGAACCATTTCTGCCACTTTCCTTGAAAACCTATAAAATTATTATTAATAACATTTAGTAATACCCATTTAACAACTGTTTTCCCAGAGATAATCTCAACTCCCTGTGTATACTGTTGCTGCAATTACAGTTGAAATGACAAACCATTTTCCAGCAAGGAAATGAGATCACAGAATCCCAAACCTTTATGTCAGGAATAAGATGGCCCCTTTGCACACGTGGTCAAATTCTCAGGAGAGACATATTCTGTCCTGGCAGAAGATGGCATGTGATAAGTCCCTGTTCTTTTAGAGAGGTTTCACATTTCTTAAAAGAAATGGAGTAACCTCAGAGTTAATTAATTAATTTATTTAGTCCCTGCTGTGCAGCATTCAAGATCTTAGTTCCCCGACCAGCGATTGAACCCATCCCCCCTGCATTGGGAGCACGGAATCTTAATGACTGGACTGCCAGGGAAGTCCCAAAATGGTGTATATCTCAGACATGAAGTAATATTATCTTAAATAGCAATGTTGTTGAAACACCATCACTGACTATTCAGGCAGGAAGGATGTTTTCTGTGGGAATCAGGTGCACATCGTCACCCTTTCTGGTGCCTCCAGACATCCCTTCTCCAAGTTCACCATCCTAAGCCCTGTCTGGGGGCTTTTTATATTGCGCTTGAGCGAAGCTACTGAAACTCATGAAAAGCGGGAGTGTACGTGTTTTTGACAAGCAGCAAGATAGCCGACAGCTATGAGAGGACGACAAGTAACATTATGGTATGGTGGATCTCTTTCTATGTGCAGTCTTTGGAAATTTGCTGCGATTCATGCAGTCTGAAATAATATGTCTCTAAACATTTCTGTGACTTGCCGTAGACTACACTCCAAGAAAATCTGGGTATAACGCCTTAAAGAGGCAGAGAAGCCCTGCCGGGTTTACAGCCTAAGAACCGCATTTCCCAGAGCCCTTCGTGCCCTCGCTCGGCCTTTAGCCACAATCTGGAACTACCAACATTGAGAAAGCACAGGTAACACCCGTAGTGGAAACTACTCTACCCACAAGGCTGTGCAGCGGCGACCGCCCACCGGAGAGACTTCTGGGTAATGTAGTTTCCGCTGCTAACACCACCTACTGTCTCTCACAGAATGAGTTACTTCCTACCTGGCCTATTAAAAGCCAAGAGGCACCCTCAGGGACACTGGGAAAAGGAGTTCCCTGCTCCAACCATGGGACAGGCCTTGCTTACTCTTAAATCGCACCCAGATTTGGAGAGCAGTCTTGGAAAAGCCCACAAAGATTAGGGACCTGTAATTTCAGACTCTATGAACTACAGC
The DNA here is from genome assembly GCF_949987515.2 of Delphinus delphis. Lineage (NCBI taxonomy): Eukaryota > Metazoa > Chordata > Mammalia > Artiodactyla > Delphinidae > Delphinus > Delphinus delphis. Next base: position 1,773,891 of record NC_082702.1, on the reverse strand, counting down.
AAGTTCCCAAATCTACACACCGAAACAGACACACTATATCATGACATTCTATGTCCACACATAGGTGTCAGCTGTCTTGTTGACTGTCAAATAGACTGAAATTTTAGAGGCTGTTTCATGATATTGAATATGCAAGAAAAGAACCCAGACAGGGCATGAGGAAGAATTGGAGACAGGTAACTTTCCTGCCTTGATAATCAGTGATCGCGTTCCAACCTAGCAAACAACACTTTTATTGAAATGATATTTATTACTAAGATTTTTTTCAAAATCTGAAGCCTAGCTCTAAAGGACAGCGAATTATCACATGCCATCTCCTGCCAAGATACATCACTGAACATTTAAAGATGGTAGATAAATTTTATGTGTATTTTACCACAACCACAACAAAATGATTAATGATTTTAAAATGCGCTAAGAACTTTTATGACACAAAGACATAGCTGAAAGACACTACAAGAAAAAAGAAGTCAAATAAGAAAAATCTAGAAAGATGTGTCGGTGGAAGCTTGTTTACGAGGCACATGGTTCAAAATTTTTAAAGATATTAATTTCCTATGAAATTGAATTTAAATTTACTTAAACTTCACTTTCCCACTTTAAACAACTTTTTCTCAAAGTGCCTGTCAGAACACACAGCTTTACTACATAACAGAGGCTTGTTTATTCTTATATGATGCCATGCTTTTGTGCACACAAAAGGGATAACACTAAATATATATTTATACACTTAGTGAAAGCAGCCATACAAGAATAACTATAGGATTCCATTTATATAAAATTCTAGAAAATAAAAACTATATTGGGAATTCCCTGGAGGTCCAGGGGTTAGGACTCCACACTTTCCCTGCTGAGGGCCCGGGTTCAATCCCTGGTCAGGGAACAAGATCCCGCAAGATGTGTGGCACAGCCAAAAAAAAAAAAAGAAAAAAGAAAAAAAACTATAATGTCTCCCTAGAGATGGCAGGTTGGCTAGGGCTGACAGAATACAAAGGGGCCAATGGAAACGCTATGACAGACATGTTCATTATCATGACTTTGGTGATGGTCCCATTATGCACACATGTGAAAATACATCTTACATTTTTAATAAATGCCGTTTATTGTATGTCAGTACAACAATAAAGGTGTTAAGAAAATCTAAATCTCTTCCTCTACAAAAATCATATCTGGCAAGGTAGTATTGACTCCATCAGCACCCTTCCCCATGTCTTGGGTGGGTCAATTCTGATTCCTTCTCAAAACAGAAGGAAATGCTGACAAATGCTTCAACATGGGGAAGTTATTCTAAGCTAAATAAGCCAGTTACAAAGAGATGAAAAATGTATGATTACACTTATATAAATTATCCAGAGTAATCAAATTCATAGAGACAGGTCCAATAGAGAGGGCATAGGAAGAGATGTTGTTTAATGGGTATAGAGTTTCATTTTTGCAAGATGAAAAGAATTCTGGAGATTAGTTGCACAAATACTTGAATTTTTAAACACACTAAACTGTACAATTAAAAAGGTAGAGGGTAGGGCTTCCCTGGTGGTACAGTGGTTGAGAGTCTGACTGCTGATGCAGGGGACATGGGTTTGTGCCCTGGTCCGGGAAGGTCCCACATGCTGCGGAGTGGCTGGGCCCGTGAGCCATGGCCACTGAGCCTGCACGTCCGGAGCCCGTGCTCCGCAACGGGAGAGGCCACAACAGTGAGAGGCCCGTGTACCACAAAAACAAAAAAACAAAAACGTAGAGGGTAAACTTTGTTACATGTATTTTGCCACAATCAAAAATGTAAAATGTAAAAAAAAAAAATACTGTATTAGGATACTATTAAGGATAGATTACAGCAGATATTTTGCTGAAGTCTTTCCCCATTTGCAACACTCCCCCTGTTGTGAAATTTTTGGTAAATGAGGTAGAAATTTTGGCTGAACATATGCCCATATTCACTGTACTTACAAGGTCTTTCTGCATTGTGAAATCTGTGATGTGCAATGGGCCTGACGTTTCACCTAAAGACTTATCCACATTCACTGCACTCAGAAGGCCTCCCTCCAATGTGAACTCTTGATGTCTAATGAGTGGGGAGCTGTACCAATTTCCCATATTTTCTGTACTCATAAGGCCCATTCCAACATCAACTCATAAGGTGCTCCTCCAGTGTAAGGAGTTTGGAGTAGTACCTAAAGAATTTACCATATTCTCTGAACTCATAAGTTTTTGACCACTGTGAATTCTCTGCTGAATGAGGTTGGAGTTGTATCTAAAGAGTTCGCCACATTAAGGGCACTCATATCGTTTTCACTGTGGATTTTCTGGTGATGTATGAGGTAGGACTTCCTAATGAAGGCCTTCTGACATTTTCTGCACTCATAAGGCCTTTCTCCAGTATGGGTTTTCTGATGCTGAAGAAGTACATTCTTATGGCTAAAGGCTTTCCCACATTCGCTGCACTCATAAGGCCTCTCTCCACTGTGAACTGTCTTATGTCTAATGAGTCTACAGTGGTACCTGAAGCCTTTCCCACATTCACTGCACTCGTAAGACCTTTCTCCAGTGTGATTTTGCCAATGTTTAATAAGCTTGGACTTGTAGTTAAAGAATTCCCCACATTCACTGCACTCATAAGGCCTTTCTACAGTATGAATTCTTTGATGTCTAGTGAGTGTGGAGGTGTACCTAAAGAATTTCCCACATTCACTGCACCCATAAGGCCTTTCTCCACTGTAGACTCTCTGAAGTTTAATGAATGCAGAGTTGTACCTAAAGAATTTTCCACATTCACTGCACTTATAAATAAAGCCTTTCTCCAGTGTGAACTCTCTGATGTTTAATGAGTGTGGAGTTATACTGAAAGAATTTCCCACATACACTGCACTTATAAGGCCTTCCTGCAATGTGACCTCTCTGATATCTAATGAATGTTGAGCTGTACATGAAAGATTTCCCACATTCACTGCACTCATATGGCCTTTCTCCGGTGTGAATTCTCTCATGTCTTACCAGTCTGTAGTTATATCTAAAGAATTTTCCACATTCTCTGCACTCATAAGGGCTTTCTCCATTGTGAATTCTCTGATGTTTTATGAAGTTAGCATTGTACTTGAAGAATTCCCCGCATTTACTGCACTCATAAAGCCTTACTCCAGTGTGGCTTTTCTGGTGCTCAACAAGCATCTTTTCTCAGCTGAAGGCTCTCCCACACTGAGTACACCTGTAATCACTCTGTCCACTACCAAAGGCCTCCCTGCACTCAGTGTTCCTGTGTGGCTTCCCCACACTATAAGGGGCCGGCTGCTGCAGAAGGCCTGCACTGCCTGAGAAGTCCTTTCTGTCTCTGTTGCATGTCAAGGTCCTCTCTGCCATGTGAACGCTGGTGTTGGTCAGAAATGAAGGTTGCCCCTCACCCCTTCTGGAAAGTTTGTCTCTAATCTGCTCCTTCTGGTGTGAAAAGGTTTGCCCCACCAAAGTATAGTCTGGGATCAGAGAACATTCTGTCATGCTCAAGCAGCTGTAAAAAGTCTTTCAAGAGTGGGCCATGTATCTCACAGGGCTGGGCCTTCCTGGAGGATGGATCTGGCTTTGGAGTCCTGACCGGTGACACTCCTACAGAAACATCTTGCTCAGAAGTTGTCTCCTCATCCTGGACTCCATGCCAACAACCTGTAAGCAGAGAAATGCTGGTGAAGTGCATGATTATTTTGGTAGAAGGGGCAGCCCCATCAGAAATGACACACCGAAGACTAAAGCCAGAGAGAGGAAGGTCTGCTGTGCAGAGATGGACCTGCAGAGCTCCCATGAGAGAGCCCTGACAATAGGTAAGGACTGAAGGAAAAGTTACTGTCTCAGTCCTATTTTGCTATGACAAAATACCACAGACTGGCTGGCTTATAAAGAACAGAAATTTATTTCTCACACTTCTGGAGACTGGAACCCATAGATCAGTCTGCACTCTCCTGCGTCACAGACTTCTCATAGTGTCCTCATGTGGTGGAAGGAGCTAGGAAGCTCTGTGGGGTCACTTTTATAAGGGCACAAATCTCATTCATGAGGGCTTTTCCCACATGACCTAATCACCCCAAAGGCCCCATCTCCTAATACTGTCACCTTAGGCATGACGTTTTCAACATACAGAACGTGGTGGGGACACAAACATTCAGACCAGAGCAGGGAGGAGAGACAGGCCTCCAAGTCAACATGGCCATGGCTACTGGTGACAGGTGAGCACTGTGTCAAAGGTTGTACCCAGACCTAGAAATACTTGATACAAAAGACATGCTAAAGTTCAAGGACTATTTAAGGATACATGCAGACCTCACAACATCTTACATATAGGTCAAATGTTGAACACTGCAAAGGGAGCAATGAAACAACATGTGACAAGTCACATGTGAGAGTCACAAAAGTGTGGCTGGAGTGTGACAGAAGAAATAAAAATGAAAAGTAAGAAATGAGGTGTGGCACTGGTCCAAACATCAATCAATGGTGAACACAGGACAGGTTCCCAGCTCTGACATGTGACCTTTCCCAGGACCTCACATCAAGCCCAAGTACTTCTGAGTGTCTCCTGTCATTGATGTAGTAATGGCCTCACTAGCAGATACCACGAGTCCTCCCCATTGTTCCAGGTGAGCATTGATATAGCACCTGAAAGAGGCTAGTCCTACATGAAAGACAGAAAAAGAAGGGGCCAGCACACGTAGATAGAGATCCAACGCAGGGCTTCCAGCTTTCTAAAATTATAAGAACTTCACAGGGGAGACTAGTGACAATCAGTGGTTCCCCAAATTAGTAACTAGGTTGGTGCTAAAATTCCTGGCACAGGAGGCCCTAAGAAATGTCAGCAAGAGGAATGGGTTAAGCCTGGCACAACAAGAGTCTAAACATCTAGACTAAGGACCCAACCAAGAACAGGCCAAGTCTGAAGGGGTCTCAGACAAAATCTAGATTTCTGACTCCTGAGCTCTATCTTGGAAGGACTCAGAGTAGAAGAGATGGGGCTCCCTGCGGAGAAAAATGACGCTGTACACACAGTCCAGCCCCGGCACCAACAACACATATGCCAGGAAACCAGGAAAGGAAGCAGTACCCGTGGTCTCAGTGTGGGGAGTACAGAGCTGCCCCCTGGGAAAAGGGAAAGAACAGAGCACAGCTCAGGGAACTGGCTGAGCTTGTGGACCTTACCTAGGGAGGTCACAAGTGCAAAGTTCTCCATCATCACAGCATGGTACAAGTGTCTCTGAGCTTCATCAAGGAGGCCCCACTCCTCCTGGGAGAAATACACAGCCACGTCCTCAAAGACCACACGGTCCTGCCAAAATTGGAAGAGTTTGGTTCATGGACAGCTTCTTGTTTCAACTATATTTTTGTGGATTCTGTATTTATCTATTTGCCATCCATTAATTACAGGGCTAAACTAATGCCCAAATTTGTTTACATCTCCCTTGCAATCCAGAGCCCATACTCTCAACCAACTCCTTAACTAACTCTCACGAACCAGGTCAGTATTTCCCCTGCCCTAAAGCAGCCCAGGGCCAGGTAACAGACAGCTGGGGACAGTTCCCATACCCCAGGTACACAGAATTATACAAACTAGTCACCCATAAACTTTTCATCCAATCCTCCCTGCATTTCCCTCAAAAGTCTAATAAAGGCTCTGACCTTTGGTGTCCCTTAGCTTGTGCTCACGCCTCCTGACCGAATCTGGTGCTTCTAGAGGTAGCTCTGTTACATAGTGTACCTCCTCCTCTTGGGAAATATAAGTAATAAAACTATCTTTTAATGTCCTTGGCCTCTCTGTATCACGACTCACTCGTCTCCACTAGTTAAAATCCTGTGAGTGCAATCACTGATGCACTTCCTTTTCCAGGACCTTCAGCCCTCCCCCTACACATCCATCCCTGCTCATCCTCCTCCCACACGTCCCACCATGGAATATATACCAGGTCCCAGTGGCACCAGTGCCTGCTCTCTCCTTATTACCATTGATCACTGTGTCCGGCACACAGCATAAAACACATGGGGGAGGGAGCAGAAAACCACCACCTAAGGTGTGGAACTGCATGCATGGCCCTACCCCTCTCCTGCCACACAGTTTCCCAGGGGTTCCCCAGGTGTTGACCCTCAGACACATTCAGACTCGTCCCTGTCCTCAAGCACCCAGTGCCAGGGCCCAGGGCCAACCATTCACACTCCCCCTTACCTGCATCTCACTAGTTGGACTGCACCTTCCTCGTGACTCTAACCCTTCCAGAGTGACAGTTCCACAGACAGCCCCAGCCCACACCATAGGCACTTCCTTCACCTCCTTATAGGGCACTCTGCACATGGAATCCAGGCAGTGAATGGAAATGCATCCAGCATTCATCTCAGCCCAGTCCTGCCCCTGAACACCAAAGTCCCCTGGGGCCAGGGCTTGCCCCAAGCCCTTCTTAGAAGGCCTCACCACCTGGCCCTGTTTTTTCCTTCCTCCCCAGCCACCCTTTTTATGTGAGACCTCATGTCCCCTTAGCCCTCTCCCTCTTCCGTGTTGCACGAACTGTCCCATAAGCAGTCAGCAACTTCTCTCCTCACGTGAAGCCCAGGTACACCGACCTCTCCACCCACACTGTGACTGCACCCTAAGTCTAGCGACTCTCCTAGCTGATCCCATTTCCTCCCTCAACATCCATCTCATGTTCGCTCTGGCCTCAGAAGACTCTCACGCCTACATCCCGCTGTCATGCACAGACAAGGACACTCTGCTCCCTCATCTGTCTTCGTGATGCGCATCACCACCAGCCAGGTACCCAACCCACAGACTTAGTCCTGAGGCCCTTCATTCTCACTCCTTGTCCTCTAGTGGCATCACCACCATAAACTAGAAATGATGCCGCCTAAATCTTACCTTCGGCTTCATCGTAGTCCACACACGGGCCACTATGTTGTGGCTGTCTCCATCCTGAACCCGTCCTCTGAACTCCAGCCCTCTGTGTAAAAGTGCCCACTCAACACCTCCCCTTGGGAGTCTCTGTAACATTTGTGACGTGGACAAAAACGGACTCTCCTTATTCCACCTGCAAATTCCTCCTAAAGCTGACTTTGCCCATTTTAGTTGATGAGGCATCCATCCTTCCTAACAAGCCCAGAAACCTGAAGTCATCCCCAATTCTTCCTATCAGCCCACTTTCTTGAGTCCCTCACTCTCCATTACATAAAACATGGGCAGCTCTAGTTCAAAATACATCCAGAAACCAACCGATCCTCTATCTCAACAACTAGCATTCTTGTGTAACACCACCAACACTCATCTGGATTGCTGCAGGAAATCCCCCCTCCAAATATTCCTGCCTTCACTCATCCGTACCCCCAGCCCCATCTTTTTTCCAATTTGCAGCCAGAGGAAGCCTGTTAGGCTAGGTCATAGCACCTTTCTCCTCTGATTCAAACTTTCCCTACAACCCACCTTCCTCAGTAGAAGCTCAGGACTTCAGGCTATCATTAAAGGCCTCATACCTGTGTAATTCTCACTCAGCTCCCCATTTCCACTAGATATAACAGAGACATGCAGTTCCCTGACCTTCCCAGCTAAGTCTCCCATGCAACTGTCTGAATATTCTGCATCCTGTAGTCAGGACTCTCTGCCACACCTTACCCCATCAGTTGTCAGAAATGGAACTGTTCCATGTAACCTGGTACTAAATATAGGATCCTGGGCCTGGTGAAAGCACATGATCTATAGATGCGAGAGAGGAGAATGGACAGAAGTCTTGGGAGCTACCATTCCCTGAGGGCATATATATCAGAGTGAAAAAAACATCAGGGTGATAATTGGGATGGGTGAAAGGTAGGACCCCTCTACTCACCTGTACAGGGTCCATAACCATTTCTGCCACTGCCGTGGGACCCTGAGGAAGAAGGAAGCCTTGAGAAATGGGTAGCATTGTAGGATCCTACAGCTGAGCTGGACCACCACCCCAGCCTTGCCCTGCCCTGGTATAACGGGATCTCAGCCTGACAGTCTATGGTCAGTTCTTCAGAAAACAGTACTGCCTCTTACTAGCTCAGTGACACTGGAGAAGGACTAAGCCTCCCTGAGCCTCAGGGAAAAGAAAATGTTTATGAAGATAAGAATGCTTCCAAACTCATAGGGATCTAATGTAAGGAGGACATACCATGTATCAGCTATGATTGTACATAGGATCAATAGTTTTGTACATATTTTCAGTGCAAGTGAAGCAGCAGAGTTTTGAAACTTAGGGTCTTCATTTTTACTGCTTTTTAAGATTTCAGAGGATGTCATATATAGAACTTTGCATTGTAAGCAAATACCTAGAGGTAAATCAATGCCAAGCCATTTAAAAAGTGTTTGCATAAATTTAACTGAGTGAACAGGCTCATTTCTAATTGCCTGTATGTATTTAGAGGAATGTTGATTAATTAGTGTTTAAATTAGTTTTCATACATTCTTAAGTTAATGAGTCATGGGGAGGGGCTGGGCAGGCAGGTCAGCTATTAGTCCATTCAGCACCAGGCCTATCACTAAATAATCCTCAAAACAGAGCTTGTTGGGGACCCTTGACCGAAGCAGTTGATCATCCCTCTTGCCTTGAGAGGTGGAGGTGAGTTGGCAGTGCCCTTGTCTGGGACCCACTGGCTGCATTAGCCTGGCTGAGTGGCCCTGAGGGTTGGCAGAGCCTGCAAGTGGAGAATCCGCACCAACACACACTTCAGGCTCTACAGAAGGAAAGCTCCTTACTCCATCCAGGCCTCCCTTTCTACAGACGTATCCCAGAATCCCTCCTATGTCAGGTCTGCTCTTTTCTGGAGGGAGCATCAGGGATGCCAGCACCAGCCCTCATTCCCTGCCCTCCAACTCTCAGCCCTCCCCTCCCTCACCACAGGGCCCATCTCAAGCAACACTCTTAAGACTCCCTCCTCAATCTGATCCCCAGGCCATGCCCTGGTCCAATCCACACTCTCCATGCCTTTGATATTTCCAACCCTGTCCCCTTCCTCTGCTTCCAGACTATATGTTCACCTCCACGTATGGTATCTCCATTTGGTGACATCTCCATCTTGATACATGTCAGGATCAACATGTCCAAATACAACTCATGATCTTCCCCCTGAACCTGCTCCTCGCGCTGACTTCCTCATCTCCCCACTATAAGATGTTCAGGCAAAAAACTTGGATGGTACTTCATTCCCTACTTTTGCTTACAACCGTATTTTATGCAGCAGGAAATCCCGTTTCCTCCAAGTTTGAGATTTTTCCAGAATCTCATCCCATCTCCCAATGTCGCACTACCTTCCTGGCCCAGCCCCTGCCATAATTCTCCTGGGGTCTATCACGGTGGTCTCCTCAGCAGTCTCCCTGCCTCCATTCTCATCCCGTTCTCCCAATTTTTAACTTCTAACTCTGGATACGGTTCTCCCATCCCCATTCCCTTCACAACCTTCCATGGATTCCACCTGCTCAGGTTGCCGTTTCAGGTGAGACAACTCCTCCCCCTCTGTCCACGACACAAGAGACTCCAGGTGTCCCCAATGCTGCCGACTCCGTAGCACCTGCAAGCCGTGCACCGGGGACCCCCCGAGGGAACTCTCTCCCTCACCCCAGTCCACGGGCTGAAAGGGGACCCCTCCCAAGGCCGCCTTCTGTTCTGGGCGCTGGGGCTGACCGGCAGGGAATTGAATGGGCGCACCACCGGGTGGGGCCCTGGGAGACACATCACCCACCTGAGCTGAGCTCATCCCTAAGCCTCTCCACCTGCTTTTTCGCTCGGTCACCTCCATGCCCGCCAAGCGGCGTTTAAGCCCGGAACTCCTAAACGTTCAGAGAGACCCCCCCAAAGACAGGAAGGAACTCCGGAAGTCCCGCCCCAGATGATGCGCACGCAACCATCAGTCCCTCCTCTAAGCTTTCATTGGCCCAGTTACCGCGCCGCCGCCGGTCACCGAGCTAATGAAGGCTCAGCTGATGAACGTTTTCCTCTGCACGCATTCGGGGGCGGGACTTCCGTAGGCTTCATGTGGGGTCCGGTTTCCGTGTTTTTTCACCTTTTTCAGGGCAGTGAGTCCTGAGTCGGGACCGAAGAGAATGGAACAGGCGAGGAGAGGCGTTGGCCCCGGTGCCCAGAGGCGGCTGTGAGGCCCCCCCCCCGAGCCCGTAGTTGACGGCAGTGACCTCGTTCCCGCCCCGCCCGCCGCCTCTTCCGGCTCCGTTCTTCCCACCGACCGGTGACCCCGGTGACCGAGGCTGCGCCGATGAGGCCCGCTCAGGTGGGTGCTGCGTCTCCCGGGACCCCACCCGGTCCGACTGCCGCCTCCGAGTCCTAAATAGGGACGGAGGGGCGCCCGCTCGGTTCCCTGACAGTCAGCCCCAGAGTCCAGAACAGAGGGCGGCCTTGGGAGGGGTTCCCCTTTCAGCCCGTGGACTGGGGTGAGGGAGAGTTCCCTCGGGGGGCCCCCTGTGCACGGCTTGCAGGTGCTACGGAGTCGGCAGCATTGGGGAAACCTGGGGTCGTTTTTGTCGTGGACAGAGGGGGAGGAGTTACCTCACCTGAAACGGCAACCTGAGCAGGTGCAATCCGTGGAACGTTGTGAAGGGATTGGGGATGGGAGAACCGTGTCCAGAATTAGAAGTTAAAAATTGGGAGAATGGGATGCGAATGGAGGCAGGGAGACTGCTTAGGAGACCACCGCGATAGACCCCAGGAGAATTATGGCGGGCTGGCCCAGGAAGGTAGCGCGACATGGGAGATGGGATGAGATTCTGCATAGATTTCATTAATAGAGCCTACAGGACTTTCTGATGTGCCATGTATAGCTGTGAGCAGAAGTAGGGAGTGAAGGACCATCTCAAGGTTTTTTTTATTTTTGTTTTGTTTTTGCGTTTTTGGCAGGAAGCAACCACAAGGATCAGGTTTCAGAAGATAATGAGTTAAATTGTGGATGTGTGACCCTAAGATACCTCAAGGTGGAGACGGCACATAAGTATGTGGACATGAAGGTCTGGATGCGGGGGAAGAGGGCTGGACTGAAGCCGTCAAACGAGTGCAGGGTGTGGACTGAACCAGGGCATGGCCTGGGGATCAGATTGAGGAGAGAGATTTTTTTTTTTTAAGAAGATGTTGAGGGTAGGAGTTTATTAATTAATTAATTTATTTTTTCTGTGTTGGGTCTTCGTTTCTGTGCGAGGGCTTTCTCTAGTTGTGGCAAGCGGGGGCCACTCTTCATCGCGGTGCTCGGGCCTCTCACTATCGCGGCCTCTCTTGTTGCGGATCACAGGCTTCAGACGCACAGGCTCAGTAGTTGTGGCTCACGGGCCTAGTTGCTCCACGGCATGTGGGATCCTCCCAGACCAGGGCTCGAACCCGTGTCCCCTGCATTAACAGACGGTTTCTCAACCACTGTGCCACCAGGGAAGCCCGAGGAGGGAGATTTTTAAGGTTGTTATTTCTGATGGGCCCTGTAGTGAGTGTCAGGAGAGCTGAGACTTTGAGTTTGGGGCATTAGGGGGTTCATCGTCCCTGATGTTCTCTCCATAAAGGAGCATATCTGCCATAGGAGTTACTCTGGCCTGTGTCTGTAGAAAAGGATACCTGGATGTGATGAATTGCTGGCCTGGATGGAGATGAAGGTGTAAGGTCGTGTAGAATGAGCCCTGCAGGTCAGCTCTTCTCCTAGAGGAGAATCCCTGTGGAACAAAGAAATAGCCAGGTTTGTGGAGCAGATTGGTTCCAGACGAGCACACTTCTGACACACCTCTTCCACCACTCAGGGCAAGAGGAATGAGAGCTCTATAGTCAAGGGACTCCTGCAGTGCACTTGAGCGGATCCTTTGCAAACAGGAAACAGTCTCGTTTGCAAAAAGGAAAAGTACCTGACCTGCCTGTTCAGACTCTCCCTACAACTCATTAAATTTAAAATGTATGAAACATACTTACTGATCAAAACATCTGTTAACCAGTATCCTTCTAAATATGTACACGTAGAGGGGCAGTTAGAAATGATGACATTCAATAGATTAAACATAGGAACACTTTATTAAAAATTGCTTGAAATTTAATTTACCTGTAGTATTGGTAATACTTTAGGTGTTAGCAAATTTAGTGGAATGTTATATATCTCATTTTCTGAAAACCTTAAAAAGCAGAAACAGGAGGGTTGGGATGAGTTGGGAGATTGGGATTGACATATATATACTCTATGTATAAAGTAGATAACTGATGAGAACCTACTGTATAGCACAGGGAGCTCTACTCAATGCTCTGTGTGACCTAAATGGGAAGGAAATCTAAAAAAGAGAGGATATATGTATACGTATAACTGATTCACTTTGCTGTACAGCAGACACTAACACAACACTGTAAAGCAACTATACTCCAATAAAACTACTTTTTTAAAAAAAGCAGAAATAATGCAAACCCACATTTTGAAAACCCAGTCCCTTCATTTGAACTGAAAACATGAAAAATTGTGAATCTTATGTATAGTTACAGCTGATAGGTAGTGTGTCCTCTTATGTTTAATACTACTGTCAGCCTTATGAGGTAGAAACCATTGTTATCCCTATTTTATAGTAAAGGAATTGAGGCTCAGGGAGGTTCAGTCATTAAAGAAGAGTCACACAGCTGATAATAGTGACACTGAGGTCAGAGTAACAGCATAGACCATCAGGCTGAGACCATTTTGCTCCAGGGCAGGCCAGAGGTGATAGTCTAGCCCAGCCTGTAGAATCCTAACGTGGTTGCCCATTTCTCATGGCCTCCCTCTTCCCACAGGTTCCCATGGCATTTGCAGAAATGCTTATGGACCTGTACAGGTGAATGGAGGATGTGCCAGACCTTCATCCACCCCAGTTATCACCCTGATGGTTCTGCCACTCTCATATAAAGAATGCTGGTGACCTGAGATTGTTCACCCATCCTCCCTTCCTTGGGTCTGAAGTCCCTGTGGTTTCACCAAGGCCTAGGGTCTTGAACTCAGTCCCAGATTATATGGAGCTGTTCCCATTTCCAACAACTGATGGAGTAAGATGTGGAAGGATGTCGTGGGCACAGGATCCAGAATGTCCAGACGACTGGAGGTGAGACTGAGCTGAAATATTCAGGGAACTGCAAGTCTGTTATATGTGATAGGATTATGGTTGCAGGGAGTGAGTGGAGGGTAGGAGCACACAGTTATCAGGTCTCAATTACAGCCTGAGGTTTTGGGCCTCTAATCCGAGGGAAGTAGGAGCTAGGGAAGATTTGAAGTAGAGGAGCCAGGTATTTGACCCAGGTTGTAACTGGCTGTGTGAGAGGGAATGTAGAGGTAGAGTGACATGGGGTAAGTGACTGTGGTGGACGTTGGTTGTCGCTGGACAAGAGTCACTGCTGTGGAGGTAGCAAAGTGGTTGCCTTCTGTTTGTGTTCTGAACAGACCTGCCCACATTGATGTGAAGAGCGTGGGACTGGGAGATGGGATGGAAGGGCAAGTCAGAGGTGACCCCAAGTTTCTAGCTTTCTCTGGAAAGATGTGTTCTGGACACAGTGATCAGTAGAAATAAGGAGAGAGAGGCACTGGTGTCACTGGACCTTGTATCTCTTCCACATTTGGGATGTGGGGGTGGAGGTTGAGGAGGGAATGGGCTTGTCGGGGGAAAGAGTAAAGATCCTGGAGAAATGAGCTGCGCATTGATTGAACCATCCCCATTTTGGCAGGATTTGTGGTCTTTACAGACGTGGTCATACATTTCTCTCAGGAGGAGTGGGGGCTCCTTGATGAGGCTCAGAGACACCTGTACCACCATGTGATGCTGGAGAACTTTGCACTTCTCTCATGACTAGGTAAGGCCCTCATAACCCTTCCCCCACCCCAGTGTCCTGGGCTGGGCTGTTTTTTCCAACCAAACCATGAGTAATCCTTCCTTCCTTGGTTTCCTAGCATATATGTGTGGGAGCCATTCCCAGGCTGTGTGCACCGTACTGCCTCTCCCCAAGCAGCCCCATCCCATGTTGCTCTGAAACCTTGCCTGTCCTTGGTCAAGTTACTCTGTTCAGATGCATGGAGGCCTTCCCCCTTCTTGCTGATGTTTTGGGGGGCCTGCCTGTGGCAGAAATACATGCTTACTACTTGTAGAGACCACTGACTCTGCGAGACCCTCCTCTGTAGTTCTTGCGATTTTTGAATGGGGGCCGTCATGTGTTGGCTCGCTCTGGGGGCATGCTGTCCACTCCCTTTTCCTGTGTTTCACCTGGGTTGGTCTGTGCCAGGTCCCATAGAAGTGCTCACCATGAGGCAGCGAGAGGGGCCTGAGTGTCTTGAAAGGATGGACATTACTCCATCAGTGCCAAAAATAAGTGGCTCTGGAGCTTAGGAGCTGGGAGAGGGTGTGTTGTCAAAGCTGGCTTCAAATCACACTGGAAGCCAGGCCTTTGTCCACCACTGGGTGATGCCAGGGACAGTGGTCACACTTCATTTCTACATTTTCTTTCCTATTGTCATTTCTAATCTTCCAGTCCTCGGCTCCCCTGACTTTTGTAGTCTCCACCTCCTATTTGTTCCTTTGCCGTGCTGTCAACATTTGACCCACACTTAAGCTATTGTGACATTTGCACATATCTTTTTTATCTAAGTTACAAGTTCCTGTATTTTTTTAATTGAAGTATAATTGATTTACAATGTTGTGTTAATCTCTACTGTAGAGCAAAGTGATGCAGTTATACATAGATATACATCCTTTTATTTTTTAATATTCTTTTCCATTATGGTTTATCACAGGATATTGAATATAGTCCCCTGTACTATACAGTAGTACCTTGTTGTTTATCCATCCTATGTATAGTAGCTTACATCTGTTAACCCCAACCTCTCACTCCATCCCTCCTCCAACACCCTCCCCTTGGCAACCACCAGTCTGTTTTCTATGTCCATGAGTCTGTTTCATAGATATGTTCATTTGTGTCATATTTTAGATTCCACATATAAGTGAAATCATATGGTATTTGTCTTTCTCTTTCTGACTTACTTCACTTAGTATGATAATTTATGGCTGCATCCATGTTGCTGCAAATGGTATTATTTCATTCTTTTTTACGGTTGAACAGTATTCTATTGTATATATGTAGCACATCTTCTTTATATATTTGTCTGGCGATGGACATTTAGGTTGCTTCTATGTCCTGGCTATTGTGAATAGTGCTGCTGTGAACATACGGGTGCATTTATCTTTTTGAATTAGAGTTTTATCTGGATATATGCCCAGGAGTGGGATTGCAGGATCATATGGTACTTCTCTTTTTAGTTTTCTGAGAAAGCTCCATAGTATTTTCCAGTGACAGCACCAACTAACATTCCCACCAACAGTGTAGGAGGGTTCCCTTTTCTCCACACTCTCTCCAGCATTTGTTATTTGTAGAATTTTTAATGAATGGCCATTCTATTTGCACATATCTTTAAACAGTCCTTGGATACCAACTACTGGGTCACAATCAGACATCTCTGGCTCTGGACACAGCCTTCTACCCAGTACTCACTTCTCACCAGCAGCCATGGCTTTGTGGAAAGCCATTTTCAGAGGAGTGAGCTGGGGACCCTTCTCCTCCCTGCACTGTACCCCTTCCGTGTGTCCTTGCCTACTGTCAGGGCTCTCCCATCATCTGAGCTTCCCAGGCACAGCTCTGCACAGCAGGCCTTCTCACTGGCTCTGGCCCCTGTTGCTTATCATCAGTCCTATGGATTTATTCGTAGGTGTGGGTGACACATATTTGTGGTGGGGCTGCTCCTCCCACCAGTGTCAATATGCTTCACCAGCATTTCTCTGGTTGCAGGTTGTTGGCATGGAGCCCAGGATGAGGAGCCAGCTTCAGAGCAAGGTGTTTCTATAGAAGTGTCACTGGCCAGGACGCCAAAGCCAGGTCCCTCCATCAGGAATGCCCAGCCCTGTGGGACATGCAGCTCACTCTTGAAAGACATTCTGTCCCTGGCTGAGCAGGGTGGAATGCACCCTGGGCAAGGACTATACACTTGTGAGGCAAAGCTTTGCCAGCACCAAAAACGTCACATTAGAGAGAAACTTTCCTGAAAGGACAAGGGGAGGCCTTCATTTGTGAAAAACTGTACTGTCCACATGACACAGAGGACCTTCACATGCAGGGAAGGTGGGAAGGACTTCCCAGCCAGCACAGGCCCTCTCCAGCACCAGCCTCTTCATGGTGTGGGAAAGCCACATGGGGACATTGCAGATGGAGAGGACTTTCAAACTGGGAAAAGTGCTTACAAGTGCACTCAGTGTGGGAAAGCCTTCAGCCATAACCATACACTTGTTGACCAAGAGAAGATCCACACTGGAGAATAGTTTTATGAGCATAGGGAATGTGGGAAGGCCTTTCTTAGAAAGTCCCACCACGAGCAGCATCAGAAAGTCCACACTGAGCCTGGGCTTTATGAGCACTCAGAATGTGGAGTATTCGTTACAGAAATATCTGGCCTCAATGACCACCAGAGAATTCACACAAGGCCAAGGCCTTTTGAGTGCAGCCTTCTTTAGACCGTCCCAACTCGTTGGTCACCAGAAAATCCACACTGAAGAAAGAACTTACGGTGGTAGTGAGTTTGGAAAATTCTTTAGGAACTGTTCCACACTCATTAGACACCAGAGAGTTCACACTGGAGAAAGGCCTTTTGAGTGCACTGAATGCGGGAGAGCCTTCACCTGCAAACATAGGCTTGTTGAGTACCAGAAAATCCACAGTGGTGAAAAGACTTTTTCAGCCACAAAGACAGTTGTTGAGCACCAGAAAATCCACACTGGAGAAAGGCCTTACAAGTGCAGCAAATGTGGGAAATTCCTTATGGACAGCTCCTCACTCATTATTCATTAGAAAGTTCACACTGGACAAAGACGTTATGAGTACGGCAAATGTGGAAAAAATTTTTTTAATTTATTTTAATTTATTTATTTTTGGCTGCGTTGGGTCTTTGTTGATGCACGTGGGCTTTCTCTAGTTGTGGGGAGCGGGGGCTACTCTTTGTTGTGGTGCACGGGCTTCTCATTGTGGTGTCTTCTCTTGTTGTTGAACACGGGCTCTAGGGCACGTGGGCTTCAATAGTTGCAGTGCATGGGCTCAGTAGTTGTGGCTTGTGGGCTCTAGAGCTCAGGCTCAGTAGTTGTGGCACACAGGCTTAGTTGCTTCACGGCATGTGGGATCTTCCTGGACCAGGGCTCGAACCCTTGTCCCCTGCATTGGCAGGAGGATTCTTAACCACTGTGCCACGAGGGAAGCCCCAAATGTGGAAAATTCTTTAGGTACCGCTACACCCTTATTAGACATCAGAGAAATCATACTGGAGAAAGGCTTTATGAGTGCATCGATGTACGAAATCCTTTTGTTGCAGCTCCACGCTCATTAGACATTGGACAAATCCCACTGGAGAAAGGCCTTATTAGTGCAGCTAATGTGGGAAATTTTTGTAGTAAAACTCCAGAGTCAGTACACACTAGCGAGTTCACGTTGATGTGAGGCATTATAAGAACAGCAAATAAGGGAACATCTTTACATACAGCTCTGGTCTTGTTAAACACTGTTGAATTTACACCAGAGAAAAGCCTTCTGAGTGCAGTGAGTGCTGGAAAGTCTGTAGTCAAAACTTCCATTCATTTGGCTCCAAAAAGTTCACACCAGAGAAAGAACTTATGAAGGAAGCAAATGGGGAAAGGACTTCAGCCGGAAGTCTGCTCTGATTGGCACTGTGAAGTACATATTATGTACTTTTGGGTTTTTTTTTTCCTTCTTATTGTGTTAAAATACACACACATAAAACTTGCCATCTTTTAAGTATTTTAGTGTGCCGTTCAATACCGTGAGGTACATTCACACTGTTGTGCAACCTAATCTCCAGAGCTCCTCTTGTTTTGCAAAAATGAAACCCTGTACTCATTAAATAACAACTCGTACTCCTCTCCTTCTCCAGCCCCTGGAAACCACTATTCTCTGTCTTCTTGAATTTGAGTGCCCCAGCTGCCTCATGTAAGAAGAATCATACAGTTTTTGTAGTTTTGTGAGGACTTCATTTACCAGAATCTCACATTTCACGTATCACGTGTTCTGTTTCAGAAGTCCTTTCCTTTTTAAGCCTGAGTTATACTCCATTGTATGCATATACACATCTTTATCCATTCATCTGGTGATGAAGACTTCCCTTGTTTCCATATTTTAGCTGTTGTAAAGAGTGCAGCTGTGAGAACGACTGCACAAATATCTCCTTGAGATCCTGTTTTCAGTTATTTTCAGTGTATAGCCAGAAGTGGAATTCCTGGATCATATGGTCAATTGTTTTTTTAAATTTATTTTTGGCTGCATTGGGTCTTCATTGCTGCACACGGCCTTTCCGTAGTTGTGGAGTGTGGGCTTCTCATTGCAGTGGCTTCTCGTTGTGGAGCACCAGCTCTAGGCACGTGGGCTTCAGTAGTTGTGGCTCGCAGGCTCAGTAGTTGTGGCACACGGGCTTAGTTGCTCCGTGGCATGTGGGATCTTCCCAGACCAGGGCTCGAACTCATGTCCCCTGCATTGGCAGGCAGATTCTTAACCACTGCACCACCAGGGAAGTCCCCAATCTATTTTTAACATTTTGAACTCTTTCCTTTATTGGCTATACCATTTTATGCTCCCATCAAACGTCCACAGAGTTCCAGTATCTCCACATCCTCATTGACATAATTCTATTTTCCGTTTCATGTTTAATAGTAGCTATCCTAATGGATGTGAGGTAATATCTCACTGTAGTTTTGTTTATTTTATTTTATATATATATTTTTTATGGCTGTGTCGGGTCTTAGTTGCAGCATGTGGGCTCTTTGTTGTGGCACACGGGCTTCTCTAGTGTGGCATGCAGATTTTCTCTTGTTGTGGCACGTGGGCTTCTCTCTAGGTGTGGTGTGCAGGTTTTCTGTTCTTCGTTGTGGCGCGTGGGCTCCAGAGCATATGGGCTGTATAGTTGTGGCATGCAGGCTCCAGAGCGTGTGGGCTCTGTAGTTTGCAGCATGCGGGCTCTCTAGTTGAGGAGCGCGAGCTCAGTAGTTGTGATGCGTGGGCTTAGTTGCCCTGTGGCATTTGGGATCTTAGTTCCCCAACTAGGGATCGAACCCACATCCCCTGCATTGCAAGGTGGATTCTTTACCACTGGACCACCAGGGAAGTTCCCTTACTGTAGTTTTGTTTAGCATTTCCCTAATGATTAATGATCATGTCTTCTTGGCCATTTGTGTATATTCTTTGTAAAAATCTCTATGTCTACCCCTTTAAAATTTTTCTTATTGGTGAGTTTTAGCAGTTCTTTATATAATCTGGATACTGACCACTTATCAAATATATGATTTGCAAATGCTTTTCTTCCATTCAGTAGCTTGCCATTTCACTCTGTTGATTGTGTCCTTTGCACAGAAGTTTGTACCCTTATTTTTGCTTTTGTTTCCTATGCTTTTCATGTCAATGCCAAGAAGTTATAAATCCAATGTCATGAAGCTTTTCCCCTATGTCTTCATCTAAGAGTTTTTGAGCTTACATCGTACTGTCAGGTCTTTGTTTATTTTGAGTTCATTTTTGGGTGTGGTGTAAGGTAAGGGTCCAACTTCATTCATTTGAATGCAGATATCCACTGTAATTTGTTGGAGAGACTGTCCTCCTCCCATTGAATTGCGTTGGCACTCTTGTTGATTATTTGATCAAATATACTAGCTTCCAGTTCGGGGCACTCTGTTCTGTTTCATTGGCCTAAAGTTTTGTGTTTATGGCAGTACCAGTGTTTTGTTTTTGCTTTTTAAAAATTTTTATTACAATGTAGTTAATTTACAATGTTGTGTTAGTTTCAGGTGTACAGCAAAGTGAATCAGTTATTTGTATACATATATCCACTCTTTTTTAGATTCTTTCCCCATATAGACAATTACAGAGTTTTGAGTAGAGTTCCCTGTGTTAGACAGTAGCTCCTTATTAGTTATATTTCAGTTTTGAGTCCCTGGCTTGATGTTAGTCATTTCCTCTTTTAGAGCAGCAGCTGATTAAGACCACAACCAATCACTGTCTATATCAGGCACTCACACTCTGGACACCATCCCTTATGTCCCAGGGCCAGGAAACCAGGCAACTGGAGACAGCCTGTATGCCCCTGACCCCATGAAATTATTCCAGCTAGGTCATCCATGGGGAGCCTGGAAAACCTAGGTAGCCCCTGACCACCTGCTATGTATAGGGTGCTCCCTACAGCCCCAGGTTACTTACTGTGTCCCTGTACAGCCTGTTGTGTGCCCTGCCTGATGCCCTTGTTTCATCCTAAGCCCTAGGTAACAGAATTCTTCTTTTTATCTACCCAAGTGTCATCAAGAACTTTTAAATCTTACAAAACAACTACAAACCCAGAAGAGTGTTAGGAATGCAGTGAATGTTGAAAGTTATTCAGCTATTAGCCTAAACTCAAACAGCACTGGTAAATTTAAATCGGAGAAACATCTTCGGAGTGCAGGCAACATGCTGTTTCCTTGTTCTACGTAATTACAGAGCGACATTTGGAGATTAGTCTTTGTGAAAGAGAACTCAGCCATAAATTGAACTTCATGCCTCCAGACATCCCAGGAAGATTCTCTTAAGTACCAAGTATATTGGAAGCTTTCATGATAACACCTTGCACTTCCGGACCTGCCTGGAGTCCTTGCCAGAAATAAGTTGTTATCAGTATCTGTTACGTTAGCCTTCCCTCCTCTGCCACACGGCAGGGTGCCGCACTGTGTATGAATCATCCTTACAGTGCTTGGGAGGCAGGAAGCTACACTTTCTTCCTTCATCTGGAGGACTCACCCATCTCTTGACTTTTGGGGTATCTCATTCACTTCCCACTGATTGTTTTGGGTGGGATATTACCCAGTTCTGGAAAAGAGGACTCCAGCTGGCTTCTGCAGGCAGCTTGTGGAGATTGCCCTTCTTCGTGAGTATATTTGATTGACTTGTAATGGTTGGGTTGATTTTTCCACCCTCAGAGTCACCCGACCCAGGACTATCAGCAGAGCTTAGAAGGGTTTGAATTCCGCTCTATCCCCAGAATCAAAGCTCTCAGACACCAGGGAACACTACCCTGCTCACCTGTCCCATGACTCCAAGATTCAACCCTTCTCTCACTCATGAACTCAGGATACATTTCTGCCATAGCAGTAGAATTGTTTCACTGCATGCACCTGCTTTCACATATGTGTACCATACTTAATGACGAGCTCCTTCCCTGCTCAAGGGCAGGACCAATATCTCTATCATCCATATCATCCCACTACTCAGAACACAGTGCTTGGTGGGTGGAGCAGCAAGGCCACAGCCAAACCCTCTGAGTGACCACAGATATGAAGACAAGGCAGAGAAAACTGGATGGTGAGAGAATGAACCCTAGTGGGTCCTTCACCCACTGGGATGCATCTCACGTGTCTTGCAGTTTGGGGCCCAGGTCCCTTTATGGGCCACCTTGTCCCAAGGAGCTCCCAGTTATGGAAAGAATAACCCTCTGCTTTGAACCAAGAATTGTTTCCTGAGAGTGGATTCTCTGACTCTCATGGATCCCAAGGCTCAGATTCATGTACAGCTACAGCTACAACCCAGACAATTATCTTGAGAGGAGATATAAGAGGGTAGTGTCTTCAAAACGCAACTTACTTTCCTACAGAATACAGGAACCACACAAGCTATTCTCAAAACATTATAAATTTAGTGGAAAAAATGATGTTTTTTCTCACTGAGAGCCGTGTGTGCAGTAACAATATTGGATAAAACACAACATAAAGGGTTCGTGTCCACCTTGGCAACACAAAAGTATGTATTTGATTATATAAAAGGCTCCAAGGAGGGCTCAACTGGACAGTACATTTTTTTAAACCAAAGGTCATATTGATTATTTCATGCAGCTTTGAAATTAGCCCCAAAGACAGTCCCAAGGGAGGAATTTCAACACAACCTGACTGATAAGAGCATCCTGAGAATAAGACCACAGTAGTAACTGTGAAACCCATACGTGGCTACCTGTATGCATCCTGGTTTTCCTGTTAAAGTTCCAGTCACTTTACAATGTTTCACAGAAACTTTTCTTCCCCTGCAAAAAGCGCTATTTTTTCCATTTGGCCCAAGGCTTGGAGAGGGCTCCAGGGTGGTTAACAAGCTGCCCAGTGGCTGCAGAGACAGGCTTCAGGGAGAAGCCCTGACCCCAGAGGGGCTCCTCACAGGCCGCTGGGCTCCAGGGGCTCCTAGTGGTGCTTGAGGCTGAGCCTTTGGAAGAGACATTCGCCCAGCCCAGCCTGGGGGCCAAGCAGCCTGCGGAGGTTGGTCAGGTGGTCGCCAATCTTCTTGATGAATTTCACCTGCTCATCCAGGAAGTGGCTCCAGGAAGTCCAGAGGTGGAGTCTGCGCGGGCAGAGCCCAGGACCTGCGGACCCACAGGGCCTGGCGCAGGTTCTTCTCCGTCAGCGGGCGGCTTCCACGGCGTCCTGGGCTTTACCCACGCTCCTGGGACGGCTTCGGCACGTCCTGTAAGAGGGCGCGGCCACAGGCGCTGCTTTTGCCTTTTCCAGGGAGCTCGGGCCCTCCGGCTTCTCCTCGGCCAGTTCGCGAAACGATGTCTCACGCCCTCGAGAAGCGCAGAGACAGGTAGGTATGGGAGAGAGGCAGATGCACGTTATCAGGCGGGTGACTGCGGCCTCCACCTGGCGGAGTAATTGTGACGAATCTGGGAGCTCATGCTTGGTCGGCAACAAGGAGCTAAGCTCAGAAAGTGGTGTTGGCTGGTCCCGGAGGGCGAGGAGAGCTGAGTGGGTGGTTCCAAGGTTGTGACTGGAAAAAAAGTTGGAGAGTGGTCAGAGTCAGGAGGAAGGGGCGCCCCTGGGTTTGTTCAGTCCAAATACTGTTGAAATGAGAGATCTGCCGGACGGCCAAGAAACTTTTATAAAATTAAGCAATGAGCTTTCTTTTCCATGTTTGTTTCTCTGAATTTAACTTAGCTATGTGTTTTATTGTCTTTGTTGTAGTTGCAGTTCAGCACATAGAAAATTAGAAACGCCCGTCTACTCAGGAGTAAAGACTTCAAGAAACACCAGGAAGAGGAAAGACTTAGGACTCACCTGGGATGACAACACAGCTACATGATCATCCTCACCCCTCTGGGTAAAATACAAACTTCCCAAACAATGGCTAACAATCCAGGGAAATAATTCCTCCCTTTGCCAAACCATCCTTGATCCGCTGTCCCTGAAACTTCCTCAACGCATACTGACCCTCCAGTAGAGACCATAACCTCCCCCAACTCTGTCCCCTTCAGACTGTGATTCCTGGGCCTTGTTAGCAGGCATTTCGGATATAGTTTTCTGCTACCAGGGCTTGGGCTGATTTGCTTCCATCACGTGACCTTTAGTGTTTACATTCGGTCTTCAAACGTGTGAGACTGCAGGTTGTGGCAAGATGAGCACCCGGCTCCTGTTCTGGCTGCCATCAGCACATCATCAAACTTACAGGGATGGTGCTAGGATGGGGAAGAGCAGGGGTTATCTCCCAGCCAGGTTGAAACCACCTGTCACACTCGGTCCACGTGCATGATTGTGTGATCCTGTGTGTATATCCACACACTAGGCTTTTGGGCCTCCCTATCCCATGCTTGTCTCACAAATCTCCCTGGAGCATTTGTGCATTTGTGTCCTCATACCTGGTGTGGTAGTTCAGCACCTCTCTCTATTCCCACAAGCCTCTAATATGTGCCACATACACTGGTTGTGTGTCTCATGACTATCACATGTCTTTTCTGTTGTGGACGTGGTGTAATGCATGTGTGTGCATAGGCTTGTTGAGGGGTGTCAGCATGCAGACCTCATCACAGTGTCCCCAAGATGCCTGTGCACGGGCCTCCAAGTTGTGCTGAGGTGTATCATTATTGTTACCGGACTCAGTGGGTCCTTCCCTTGGGGTGCATAGCCAGTGAACACACCAAGTACTTTCAGTTAAAGCAGAAGCATTTATTACTTGTGACAAGTAAGGAGACAGGGAGATAGCTCTCAAAGCACTGGACTGAAGTATTAAGCCTGGGGGGCAGGCATATTCAAGAAAGGACCGGCTTGGAAAATGTTACTGTAGGT
This sequence comes from Delphinus delphis, assembly GCF_949987515.2. Taxonomy (NCBI): domain Eukaryota; kingdom Metazoa; phylum Chordata; class Mammalia; order Artiodactyla; family Delphinidae; genus Delphinus; species Delphinus delphis. Next base: position 1,749,785 of record NC_082702.1, on the reverse strand, counting down.
TGCCAAAATCTGCAAGCAAGCAGGCACTGGGTTGTTTGCTCACAGTGTGTTATCTTGTTCACTGGGATTCACTGTAACCTTTTCGGAATGTTGGGTATTTGGAGCTTTGTGCCATGAATCTCCTCCAATCTCTTTTCTTAGAGCATTTCCGTTAGCAAACTTCTAATTCTGAATTCTTTCTCTGTCCCTTTGAGACGTACATAAAACTTTCGAAAAGCTAAATAATCCTCTTGTCAGTTTTACAACTGTGTAAAAATGTGCTCCCGGGATTTTAATTTATGGAGGTGACTGAGTGAGGACAGGACAGTGAGGACAGGACAGGCTACTGCCGTTGAAAGTTCTCCAAGGAAACGACAGGCACAGCAGGACACGTAAGACCACGTGAAGCCTGTCACATGCAGGTGTCAGGAAGCAGAGAGGAGCTGGGGCTGTGCCTTTATGACCACAGTGGCGGGAAGAACTAGGTAGTGACTTCCACTAGTGGGCAGGAAGCAAAAACACACATGCTATAGCTGGGAGTTTGTAACCCGTGGCCATGAGACCAGCTCGGAGGTGGGCCGGGACGTAACGAGGTCGGGCATCCGGGCGGCCGGCAGTGCCCCCTCGCCGGCCAACGATCCGGATCCGTCCCGCTAATGTTCTCGCCGGTTGTCGGGCGCCATCTGGCGGTCACGTTTATTTTGTCCCTTCCCGTCCGGAGCTCGGACGATGTCTGCAGGGGATGGGATTCGGCCGCGATGCCCGAGGCAGAGTTCCGGGAGGTCGGCGGGGCTGGCGGGATCATTCCGGTCTTGCCGGGCGGGCGCGCTTAGTGCTCTCTCCGGAGGTTGTACCTGCAGGCTTATAGGGAAGAGGCTGGATCCCCTCCGGTTGCCGAAGGGAGCAGGAAGGGGGTCTCCCGGCTCCGGAGGTGGGAACCGGGCCGGGTGGGGAGGCCCGAGGAGGGCGTGAGCCGTTCGGCCGCGGGCTCGCGTGGCCTGGTCTGCAGAGGTTCCCCTGTGGGGTTTTCCCGGGTCCTAATTCAGAGGCCGGCCGGCCCCGCACTGCCTGCGGGCGAACCAGGTAGGGTAAGCCGGGCTGTCAGCAAGTTCTGTCATTTTCTTCACAAGGGAATTAGTGATGCAGCCCTGGTCTCCAGCTCTGAAGGGCTTCCCCTACTCGTCAAGAGGTAAAGTAAACATTTCAATCACAGCCAAGGAGTTTTTTGCGTTGAATGGGCTCTGTCTGCTTGGTGTATCATCAATGGGTGCGGTTTCTGTCTTTATAGTGTCTTTAGTGGGTTGTCTGTGATGTGCATCAGTTTAGTTTCGAGCTCATAGAAGGAAGTATGTTTTTTCTCTACTTTGTGGAAAAGGTCTTGTTTTATTATCTCCCCAACATTGGTCACCGTGTCAAACAGTATAAGATCCAATACAGGTGAAATTGAGAAACGTGGCAAATCCTAAAACAACGGCTATTGCAAGAAGGAAGAGTATTTTCTAGTATCAATTCTGTAGGCTAAAGGGGGGATTAATTACAAATGGCTAGGAGAAAACCTTTGGTTTCAGAAGTGTAACCCTGTGCCAATGTTTTTCAAACCCTGCACTTAAAATGCATTTTATTTTTAAGTTGATTATACGTAACAAAACTTTTTAAAAAGTACAATTACGTTCTGGAATGTGGAAGACCACCTTCAGGTTAAATAAATTGCTATCCACACTTCCAGAAGTTAGAGAAGCTATTATGAATTAAGGGCTAATGATCTGTTACAGTGAAAGGATACAGATGAAAAGCAGGAAAGATGGCACAATAGGATAAAGTCACAGAGGGACCACAGTGCCAGTTTCCTGTGCCCTGTCACTTAGGCCTCACAGCATCCGTGGGTGACAATATGAAGTGTACTGCTAAGGGGGGACCTCACACAAGACCTGGTATTATACAGGCTTTTTTTAGTATGTCACGCACAAGGGACACCTGTGTGGCTGAACTTACTCTCTAGCTTCTCTGAATGTCAAACAGCTACAGAGACCCTAAGGCTCCCCTACCCACTGGCATGTCAGATTATTAGTATAAATTAGCTAGCATGGCACAAGGCCCCGGGTAAACACACACTCTTATTAGTCCAAATGTTTCAAGGGCTTAGAAGTTATCTCCCAAGGGTCGGGCCACTCTGCCAAACGTTTCTTTCAAATGAATACACATTGGACAACACAGGCCTGTGGTGTAATCCTTTATACAGGTCAAGTAAAAATACTCAAAACTCGGACCCTTGTTTTAGCACATGTCGGTACTTATTATCTATGTCCTCAACCTTATTTATGGGCATCTGTATAAGGGAAATAGTAGAAAGGAGTGCTACTGCATGTGTTCCCCAGTCCACATTGGATGACCTTGAAACTGTGCCCCATAGGGGTTAACAGAAGCTGATGACAACTTCTTGAGCTAGAATTATTAAAAAAAGGGAATATCATGTCAAAACCCCTCGCTTGTAACTGCCTTAATTGGTTAAGCTCACTTGGGTAGGGTTTTTTTTCTCCTACTTGCATGTGCTCCAACTTCCTCCCTAGTTGGGCCATGTAGGTTTTCTCTTCTCTAGTTGTGGAGTAGGCTCAGTTTGTGGCATGTAAGGCTTAGTTGCCCCATAGTTCCCTGACCAGGGATTGTATCACCCCCATCCCCTATATTGGAAGGTGGATTCTTTACCACTGGACCACCAGGGAAGTCTCCCACTGTAGAAAACATCTCTGACAGGGTGGGGACACTGTAGGGAAGGGAGCCTCAGTTGTTTTTTAGGAAATTGGAGTCAGCTCTTATCCAGCTATGTGTGAAGAACAGAAGCCTGTAATGCAGATACAGCTGTACACACTGACTACTGCCTCACCTTTTCTCTGATTGCCCTTCCCCCCACCTAAGACTACCCTGCCTCTTTGTCCCCTACAGCACCTCACCTCCAGGAAGGTGGCTGTGAGACTTTTTTGTCTCCTGGCTTGTGCTGCCTTGTGAGTGAAATTCCTCTCCGGCAAGCTTTGACGTCCCACTGTTTGGCTTCTTGCACCTCTGGTTCAGTAAAATAACCTCCTGTTCAGTGTGAAACTCCCCACAGTTGGAGTATTCATACCAGGGAAATTGGCAAACACAATAATTGGGGGGGGGGGTGTTGGGTTTTTTTTTAAGTAGGTGTTTAGACTTACAGTAATGGAGACTTATGTTAATAAGGACTACATGTGGGGCACTAAACATTTATTCCATCCAGCAAAGTCACTGAGAAAAACAAGTTGCAACACATTTCTTTTTATTCTCTCCACAGTTACTAATAAAAAGACATTTTAATCAAAGAAGACAATACACCTGGCAGAGAACACAGGAATGTTCAACATCATGAATCACTAGGGAAATACATCAGACCACAGTGAGGTATGTATCCACACTTTTAAAACAGCTAATATTCAGGGGCTTCTCTAGTGATGCAATGGTTGAGAGTCTGCCGATGCGGGGACACGGGGTTCGTGCCCCGGTCCGGGAAGATCCCACATGCTGCAGAGTGGCTGGGCCCGTGAGCCATGGCAGCTGAGCCTGCACGTCCAGAGCCTGTGCTCTGCAACGGGAGAGGCCACAACAGTGAGAGGCCCGTGTACCGCAAAAAAAGTAATATTCAAAACAGTAACCATACCAACCCACTACTGGTGCGGAACACAGGGGATGGAAGGTTCCCAATGCAAAAAGGATACAACCCTATTCATTCGTTTTGAAATATGAAACCAGGGGTTTCCCTGGTCCAGGGGTATAAGACTCTGTACTTCCACTGCAGGGGCCACAGGTTCAATCCCTGGTTGGGGTAGATGCCCCATGGTGTGTGATGTGGCAAAAAAAAAAAAATTAGAATATGAAACATAAAGACCCCCAAAGATATTAAAAGTCTAGAAACATAAAGACCCCCCAAAGATATTAAAAGTCTAGAAAACACTAACTGAATGGGAAAAAAGGAAATCAATAGTAGTTGCCTGGGAGTTGTGAGGGGGTGTTCAAAGGTGGGTGTGATGGTGGATGTTTGTAATTATGACAATTATGTTTGTAATTATGACAATTATGACACTGGTTCTGGGGGTTTATATGTATCAAAATTTAATCAAGCTGCACATTTTATGAGGTATGTTCAAATTCAATACATGCCCATATACAGCTCAAATAAATTTTGGCTCCACATAAAAATCTGAATTTGGGGTGTGTGTGCCATGTGCCTTGCAGGAGCCAAGGATCCCCCTGGAATCTTACTCTGAATCTCCTTTTCAGTAGAACTCTGGCAAACCACAACCCCGTCCTTGACTCCTTGTCTCATGGGAGGGATTCTGTAGTAGTAGCGATGAAGACTGGTGAGCAATGAAAGGTTTATTTTATTTTTCGTTGTGTTGGGCCGTTGTTGCTGTGCCTGGGCTTTCTCTAGCTGTGGTGAGCAGAGGCTACTCTTTGTTGTGGTGTGGGTGATTCTCATTGCAGTGGTCTCTCTTGTTGCAGAGCACAGGCTCTGGAAGTTGTGGCACACAGGCCTAGTTGCTATGAGGCATGTGGGATCTTCCCAGGCCAGGGCTTGAACCCCTGTCCCCTGCAGCAGGTGGATTCTTAACCACCGTGCCACCAGGGGAATCCCTGAAAAGTGTTTCCACTTAAGTTATCCAAGAACTCTGCCTGGGTCCTAAAAATCACATGCCTGTACTACACGATTTCCACACTCATTCCCCATTGTTTTCACTGTGCATCAAATGGCCTTGAGATAAACTATTTGCAGATGCTGAGGGAATCCTAAAACCTTTACGTTAGTCTGACACTGACTGAGGCTCAGGAGGTTTCTGCAAAAACGTTTATGCAAAACAGCCACAGTGGTGGGAACATACATGAATGCAATTTTATATTTTATTCCTTCTTCTTTGGTAGTCTCTCCCTATAATTCCCTGTTTTAGTCCCACAGAGAGCCCTGCACTCTACCCCAGAAGGCCTTGGACAACGATGCAAAATGGGCCAGAACTGGAGTGAAAACTATTCTCTGCCATGATACTACCCCCAGTGAGGTATACTAAGTTTGGAACACCCACAAAACCTGTTCCTGTGTCCTGTCCTAGCCAGTTGATGGAAGAGAGTGACAAAACCCACGTGCTCAGGGAATCCATGCTTTTCTACAGGCGATATGAGAGCACAAAAGGCTACCTACCCTGATCACACTTAGATGACTGAGTCCCAGTATGGGGATCTGCCACTTGGAAAAGGTAAGAAACTCACAGTGACAGTAAGTCAGAAAGTAGAGCATAGCTCCTGAAAAGCTTCCTACAAACCTCGTACTCACAGGCAATCTGCACACTAGGGTTGTTCAGTTGTATGGCATTCAACTTCCGTTGATGAGTCCCTCACAAAGCCTATTCAGTATGATGTATTAACTAAGGAGACAGCTCATGTGCTACTCTCCTCATCTCATCTCAAGGCCTTTCTCCAGTATGAACTCTGGTGATAGATGAGGTTATAGACCTTTGGCTGAAAGATTTCTTACATTTGCTGCACTCATGGTCTTTTTCTGTGGCGTGACCTGTTTGGTGTTCAGTAAGCTGGGTGTTTTGGCTGAAGAATTCTCCATATTTAGTGCATGCATGTGTTTTTTTCCTCCAGTGTGACTGTCTTCTTAAGGCCTCTCTCCTGTGTGGACTCTCTCATGCTCTGCAAGCCTATACATCCAGGAGTAGGCTTTCCCACACTCATAGCACTTATAGAGACTTTTACCATTGTGAAACACTGCTGTGCAGTCAGCATCCTTTTGTGGAGTGACCTGGTGCTGGAGAAGGCTAGAGCTACCAGGGAAATCCATCCCAGCCTCCTGGCATGTGAAGGAGTTCTTGGATGCATGGACTATGTGGCTCCTCATAAATGCCTTACCCCTGTCTCTTCTAAAGAGTTTCCCTCCACTGTGCTGGTGAAATTTCACACCTGACACACACAGTTTCTGACCAGGAATTGTTCCCAGGTCTTCACCTAGAGGCAAACTTACTGTTTAAGGCCAGGCTACACATCTTCCAGGGACAGGACTTTGGATGGACAGGTCTCTGAAGTATTTATTCATGGCACTTCTACAGAAACATTCTGCTCAGAAATTATCTCCTTGTGCTCTGCTCCATGCCAACAAACTGAAAGCAGAGAAATGACACAATGTTGAGGGGAGTGCACACAAATGAGGTACACAGTCACTGGCTTTGGCACCAAAACACTGTGGGGCACAGGACATGATCCTGATATAATTTGAACCCCTGATGCCAAATCAATGGGGCCAAGCCCACTTTGAACCCCTCATGCTGGGGCTTGGAGTCATGTCCACTCTGTCATGTCCCAGGGTTCACCTCCCAGCTCCAGTTGGACAACAACATGGAACCTAGAAAATGCAAGTCCTAAGGGAAAGACAGGACAGGTGAACAGTCAGTACTAGCCCAGGAGAACAACCAATCCCCCAAAAAACCTGAGGAAAGAAAAACAGTGTCACAAAAAGAACCAGTGTCCCTGCTGGATCCCAACAATTCCTGGTACAGTCAGGGCCCAGGAAATATCAGCTGGAAGGGGGCAGAACCTAGCGCACAGAGGTGTGTGGGTCTACAGAGTCAACTTAGCAGGGAGTGGCTGAGACTGATGGAACCCACTGAACTAATTCCAAGTCTTATGACCCAGAAAAACTTCACTGAAAAAACTTCAGAGCTGCTGGTACTGGGGATACTTCTGAAAGGAGGTCGTACTCATTCAGCCTTGGCACCAACAACACAGATGAGAGGGAAGCAGTAATAGAGATGTGCCCACTGTCTAGGAGTCTGTGAAAAAACAGACTTGTCTTTGGAAAAGGGAAAGGCAGAGACCTGCCCAGGATGCTGGGATAGGTGGGAGGGCCTTACCCAATGATGCAACAAGCGCAAAGGGCTCCAGGATCACATCACGGTACAGGAAACTCTGGGCCTCATCAAGAAGCTTCCATTCCTCCTGGGAAAAGTACCCAGCCACGTCCTCAAAGGTCACAGGGCCCTGTGATGATGGGACAGATTTATACATAAGCAGCCTCTCTCCCCAGGACCCCATAAGTACTTCTAAACCCAGCCCATACTCTGGGTTCACCATCCACCCCAGCTCCGTGACTTAGAGGGCAGTGGGCCAAATAACTCTTCATGCTTCCTTGATCAGTATGTACAACTCTGAGCAACAACAGGCAGGTGGACAGAGAGATACCATGTAATCTGTGAGCCTGGTATGCAGGGCCCTTTCCCTTTCCTCCAAGACAACACCCTGAGTGTACCCACTATCATGTCTCCCAGATACAAGCAAACTTAGCCCCATCCTTCTCTCTTATACTTCTAGTACTAGGGCCTGGGGCAATTACTTCACACACTTTCCTCACATGCATATTACTCACTGAACCTCCTCATACATTACATGTCTACCATCATTCTCAGAACAGAAACCTCGTGCTACCATTCTAATTCTGCCCCCCTTGCTCTCTGTCCTTATCAGTTGTTAACAGACCTACATGTCCTAGAGCACTCCCATCACAATCACATCCTCAAGCATTTGTATATACTAGCCCCATTACTAAGACAACCTTTCATGTCTCAGTCCGCTGGCTGCCAAAAATGGGAATCTGTCCGTAAAACCTAGGGTCTACAGACACCAAGTCCACGAAGACACCTGACACCAGTGCAGGGGCCATAAATGGTTCTGCTGAGCGAACCATTTAATATTTCAGGCAAAGACAAATAAGAGAAAAATAAAGCATGTAAAAGAGGGCAGAAAATGTTATAGAGTTGTGCCATAAGGTCATGTGGATACCTTGAGAAAAGGCTGTCCAGAAGTGGGACAAAAAAGTGCAAAGCCTCTCTATCAGAGTCATGTCTGGTGTGTATGAGCAGCATCCACAAGGCTAGTGTGACTGGAGCCCATTGAGCCAGAAGAATAAAGGATTGTGTTGGAGAGGAAATGGTTCTTTTCAAATTTTACTTTGGTTATATTAAAAATTATTACTTTATAAAAATCTCCACCTTACATAATCCATAGATTAAATTCTGATTTGGAATTATGCTAACATTACATAATAGGATTCAAGAATATATACTTTTTATACTTATCCACCATATTCTTTGATATATCCATTTTTCCCCCCATACCTGTTCAGAGAGACTATCTGTAATTTCCTACTAGATTTCTTCTCCAGGGGTAGAGATCATGAACCACAATTTACTGAATTCACACTGAATATGACTCTCTGGAAAAGGGGTTCTTGCCAGAATCAAAGTGCTTGGCCTCCAGCAGTTGGGGATAACTGGGCATCATTGCTGACTCTTTAAACTTAAGAGAACTGCAACAAGCTATAGGACTTGGCCTCTAGTCCATCTGCATTGTAGAAACACAGAAATACCTTATTGAGTTCTTAACATCTTGCTAGGGATTCACAAAGCATTATCACTTTTTACACTTACAATGATTCATTTTGTCACCCTTAAAACAAGTATTTTAACAAGATAGCTTAATCATTTATGATTTTCCACTAAAATAAGTATTATCCAGGAACTTCCCTGGTGGTCCAGTGATTAAAAATCTGCCTTCCAATGCAGGGGATGCAGGTTGGATCCCACATACTGTGGTGGGGCAACTGAGCCCATGTGCTTCAACGAAAGATCCTGTGTGCTGCAACTAAGACCTGACATAGCCAAAAATAAATAAAACAATACATAAGCATTATTTGAAGTGTACAGTCACATTCTACCTGAAAAAGAATTCAGAGTAATGATAGTAAAGATGATTCAAAATCTTAGAAAAAGAATGGAAACAGATGGAGAAGATACAAGAAATGTTTAAAAGAAAGATAGATTTGATGAACAATACAATAACTGAAATGAAAAATACACTGGAGGGATTCAATAGCAGGATAACTAAGGTAGAAGAACGAGTAAGTGAGCTTGGATGACAGAGTGGTGGAAATAACAACATTTAATGAACCAACATTTGCATTATAAGGGTCGAAGAAGAGAAAGGGAAAGGGACTGAGAAAATATTTGAGGAGATTACAGCCGAAAACATCCCTAACATGGGAAAGGAAACACCCGAGTCCAAGAAGTGCAGAGTCCCATACAGGATAAACCCAAGGAGAAACACACCAAAACACATATTAATCAAACTGATACAAATTAAACACAAAGGAAAAATATTAAAAGCAGCAAGGGAAAAGCAACAAATAACACACAAAGGAATGATAACCATAAGGCTATATTAGCTGATTTTTCAACAGAAACTCTGCAGGCCAAAGTGGCACAAAATATATTTAAATGGTGAAAGGGAAAAAACCTACAACCAGTAATACTCTACTCAGCAAGGCTTTCATTCAGATTAGATGGAGAAATTAAAAGCTTTACAGACAAGACAAGCAAAAGCAAAGAGAATTCAGCACCACCAGACCAACTTTGCAAAAAGTGCTAAAAGAACTTCTCTAGGCAGAAAAGAAAAGGTCACAACTAGAAACAAGAAAATCACAAAAGGGAAAGCTCATCAGTAAAGGCAAATAGACAGTAAAAGAAGGAAACCATCCACACACGAAATATGATATCAAAACAGCAACCATGAGGAGTACAAATGCAGGAAAAGGGAATTACATTGGAAATTAAGACACCAGCACCTCAAAACAATCCTGTACATACATAGACTGCTATATAAAAACCACATAGATGCAGGGGACACGGGTTCAAGTCCTGGTCGGGTAAGATCGCACATGCCATGGAGCAAGTAAGCCTGTGTGCCACAACTACCGAGTGTGCACTCTAGAGCCCCCAAGCCACAATTACTGAGCTCACGTGCCTAGAGCCAATGCTCTGCAATGAGAAGCCATGTAAATGAGAAGCCTGCACACTGCAATGAAGAGTAGCCCCCAATTGCCGCAACTAGAGAAAGCCCGCACACAGCAACAAACACCCAACTCAGCCAAAAAGAAAAAAAACATACAGGCAGACTGCAAACCAAAAAATTACAATAGGTTCCAAAAAAGAAAAAAAAAACCCCAAACACAACACTAAAGATAATCATCAAACCACAAGAGATGAAATCAAAAGGAAGGGAAGACAGAACACCAGACAAAAACAAATCCAAAGTTGGGGAACTATGATCCCTCAAGCCATGGGAAGAAGAAAAAATAAAAGAAATTGCTTATATGAAATCCAAAGAAAGCTGGAGTAGCAATACTCATATCACACAAAATAGACTTTATGGTACAAGAGACAAAGAAGTACTGCAGAATGATCAAGGGATCAATCTATAATGCAAAAAACGCTAACAGCCATAAGAAGAGAAACTGACAGCAACACAATGATGGGGGGACTTTAACACCCCACTTACACCAATGGACAGATCATCCATGGAATCAATATGGAAAAACAAGCCTTAAATGACACATTAGACAAGATGGCATTGATATTTAAACCACATTGCATCCAAAAGCAACTGAATACACATTCTTTTCAAGTATACCTAGAACATTCTCCAGGATAGAACACATCCTGGGCCACAAAGAAAACCTTGGCAAATTTACATGAAATCATATCAAGCACCTTGTCCATATGAGATTAGAAATAAATTACACAACAAACTATTAAAAAAAAAAAACCCACACATGGAGGCTGAACATGTTACTAAAAAACAATGGATCACTGAATACATGAAAGAAAATCAAAAACTACCTAGAGGGTTTCCCTGGTGGCGCAGTGGTTGAGAGTCTGCCTGCTGATGCAGGGGACACAGTTTTGTGCCCCGGCATGGGAAGATCCCACATGACGCGGAGCAGCTGGGCCTGTGAGCCATGGCCCCTGAGCCTGCGCGTCCAGAGCCTGTGCTGCGCAACGGGAGAGGCCACAACAGTGAGAGGCCTGCGTACCACAAAAAAAAAAAAAAAAAAAAACTACCTAGAGACAAAGGATGATGAAAACACACTGATCCAAAACTATGGGATGTAGCAAAAACAGTTCTAAGAGCGAAGTTTATAACAATACAATCTTTCCTCAGGAAACAAGAAAAATCTTCAATAAACAACCTAATCTTACTTACACCTAAAGCAAATAATAGCAAAGATCAATGAAACTAAAAGCTGTTTTTTTGAAAACATAAACCTTGCCAGAGTCATCAAGAACAACAGGTGAGGGCTCAAATCAATAAAAACGGACACCACAAAAATACAAATGCTCCTAAGAGACTACTGCAAGCAACTATATACAATAAAATGGACAACCTAGAAGAAATAGGCAAATTCCTAGAAAGATACAACCTACCAAGACTGAGCCAGGAAGAAAAAGAAAATATGAACAAACCACTGACCAGTACTGAAATTAAAACTGATTTAGAAAAAAACTTCCAACAAACAGAAAGGCCAGGACTAGATGGCCTCATAGAAGAACTTATCAAACATTTAAAAAGAAAACACCTATAAAAAACTGCAGAAGAGGAGACACTCCCAAGCTCATTCTTTGAGGTCATCATCACCCTGATATCAAAACCAAACATACCACCCACACACAAGAAAATTACAGGCCAATATCACTGATGAACATACATGCAAAAACTCCTCAATAAAATACTAGCAAACTGACTACAACACATTAAAAGGATCATACACCATGATCAAGTAGGATTTACCCAGGGATGCAAGGATTCTTCAATATATGCAAATCAATCAATGTATACACCGTATTAACAAATTAAAGAATAAAACCCATATGATCATCTCAATAGATGCAGAAAAAGCTTTTGACAAAATTCAAAACTCATTTATGATAAAAACTCTCCAGAAAGTTGGCATGGGGGAACCTACCTCAACATAATAAAGGCCATATACAACAAACCCACAGCTAACATCATTCTCAACGGTGAAACACTGAAAGCATTTCCTCAAAGATCAGGTACAAGGATGTCCACTCCTGCCAATAGTTTCAGAAGTTCTAGCCACAGCAATCAGAGAACAAAAAGAAAAGAAATGCAAATTGGAAGTAGTAAAACTATCACTGTTTGCAGATGACATGATACTACTCAGAGAAAATCCTCAAGATGCTATCAGAAAACTACTATGCTCATCAGTGAATTTGGTAAACCTGCAGAATACAAAATGAATGCACAAAAATCTCTTGCATTCCTATACACTAACAATGAAAGATCAGAAAGAGAAATTAAGGAAACAATCCCATTCACCACTGCAACAAAAAGAATAAACTACCTAGGAATAAACCTACCTAAGGGGCTTCCCTGGTGGCGCAGTGGTTAAGAATCCACCTGCCAATGCAGGGGATGTGGGTTCGAGCCTTCATCCGAGAAGATCCCACATGCCGCAGAACAGCTGAGCCCCCATACCATAACTACTGAAGCCTGCATGCCTAGAGCCTGTGCTCTGCAACAAGAAAGAAACGCCACTGCAACAAGAAGCCTATGCACCACAACGAGGAAGTAGCCCCTGCTCGGCACGACTAGAGAAAGCCTGCGTGGAGCAACAAAGACCTAATGCAGCCCAAGATAAATACATAAATAAATTTATTAAAATAATAATAAAAATAAACGTACCTAAGGAGGCCAAAGACCTGTACTCAGAAAACTGTAAGATGCTGATGAAAGCAATCAAACATGACATAAACAGAGAGATAGACCATGTTCTTGGATTGGAAGAATCTATATTGTGAAAATGACTATACTACCCAAAGCAGTCTACAGATTCAGTGTAGTCCCTAACAAATTACCAATGGCATTTTTCACAGAACTAGAACAAATAATTTTACCATTTGTATGGAAACAGAAAGACCTCGAATAGCCAAAGCAAGCCTGAGAAAGAAAAATGGAGCTGGAAGAATCAGGCTCCCTGACTCCAGACTATACTACAAAGTTAGAGTAACCAAAAGTTTGGCACTGGCACAAAAACAGAAATACAGATTGATGGAACAGGATAGATAGAAAGTCAAGAGATAAACCCACACACCTATGGTCACCTAATCTATGACCAAGGAGGCAAGAATGTAAAATGGAGAAAGGACAGTGTCTTCAATAAGTGGTGTTAGGAAAACTAGACAGCTACATGTAAAAGAATGAAATGAGAACACCCACTAACACCATACACAAAAATAAAGTCAAAATTGATTAAAGACCTAAGTGAAGGTCAGACACTATAAAACTCTTAGAGGAAAACATAGGCAGAACACTTTTGACATAAAGCGCAGCAAGATCTTTTTTGACCCACCTCCTAGAGTAATGAGAATAAAAACAAAAACAAATGGAACCTAATTAACCTTACAAGGTTGTGCACAGCAAAGGAAACCATAAAAAAGACGAAAAGACAACCCACAAAATGGGAGAAAATATTTGCAAACGAAGCAACTGACAAGGGATTAATTTCCCAAATAATCAAACAGTTCATGCAGATCAGTATCGAAAAAAACACAAACAATCCAATCAATAAATTGGCAGAAGACCTAAATAGACATTTCTCCAAAGACATTCAGATGGGCAAATGCACATGAAAAGATGCTCAACATCACTACTATTAGAGAAATGTAAATAAAAACTACAGTGGGAACCACCTCACACTGGTCAGAATGGCCATCATCAAAAAGTCTACAATTAATAAATGCTGGAGAGGATGTGGAAAAATGGGAACCCTCCTACACTGCTGGTGGGAATGTAAATTGGTACAGCTATGGAGAACAGTATAGAGGTTCCTTAAAAAACTAAATATAGAAGTACCATATAATCCAGCAATCCAACTCCTGTGCATATATCCATAGAAAACCACAATCTGAAAAGATACAAGCAGCACAATGTTTACTGCAGCACTATTTACAACAGCCAAGACATGGAAGCAACTTAACTGTCCACCAATGGAGGAGTGGATAAAGATGTGGTACATATACACACTGGATAAAAAAACCATAAAAAAGAACAAAATAATGCCATCGGTAGCAACATGGATGGACCTAGAGACTGTCATACTGAGTGAAGTAAGTCAAACAGAAAAAGACATGATGATATTGCTAAAAAACAAAAAATAATAGAAATAAACTTATTTACAAAGCAGAAACAGAGCCACAGGTGTAGAAACAAACTTCTTGTTACCGGGGGAAAGCGGGGAGGGGGGGATAATTTGGGAGACTGGGATTGATATATACACACTACTATATATAAAACAGATAACTAATTAGGACTTACTTTATAGCACAGGGAACTCTACTCAGTACCCTGTAATGACCTATATGGGAGAAGACTAGAAAAGAATGAATATATGTATATTTATAAGTGATTTACTTTGCTGTACACTTGAAACTAACACAACATTGTAAATCAACTATACTCCAATAAAAATTATTTAAAAAACCCCAAAACCCTCTAAGTGTGTGTACGCTGTAAAACTGAGTTTATGTAATGTATAATAAGTCTGTATCAAAATCTAACAATGGGGTAGTTGAAAAATATGTGTAATTTCATTCAAAGAACTAAGTTAAAATTAGTAAGAACAAAATTAAAAACTGGAAATGTTCATTTAAATAAATAATTTTAACATATATGCTAGATAAATGCATATGTACACAAGAACAGATGGCAGGTATGGCTATAAATACAGAAAGTAGACCAAAAAAAAAAAGAAGAAAAAAAAAACACGTAAACCAAGAAGAGCCTTCAACAGGGGAACTTATAAAGACATTTTACTCATATACTCATATCTACACAATACAGCACAAGAAAGGAAAATGAATGTGTTAGGGAACTGAAACCGCCCACCTTGGCCAGGCACAATGATAACCACTTGCCTGAATTGTCTCACAACAGGAAGTTCTGATAAAGAGGTGCTGCCTCTGAAAGCTAACTGGGAGAATTTGGGAGGATCTGAAAGGAGGAGGGAAGAGATGATATGTCCTGCCTACCTCCCAGAATCCCCCTCACGCTGGAATCCACCTTGGCTGAGAGGTGAGTGCACCACCAGGAAGGACCCTGAGTCAGAACAACTGGCCATAGACAACCCGGAAACTAACCCTATTACCATAAAAGCTGAGATTGCCAGCATCATGGCAGAGCAATTCTCCTGGGTTCCCTACTGTGTTGCTCTTCGCCTAGGCACCCCTTTCCAATAAATTCTCTTGCTTTGTCAGCATGTGTGTCTCCTTGGACAATTAATTTACGAGTGTTACACAAGTGCCCACTCTCAGACCCTGCAAGGGGTCCTCCTGAAACCATGCAACTCAGATTGGGACTTTACTTGATATCACACACCTGGTCTCAGGACTTAATGAACCTCAGGTTCTTGAAGTCTCCTCACAGAGTTCAGTGAGACAACGTGATAGGTAAGAATTGGATTTATTTAGCGAGGAACACACTCCACAGAGTGTGGGCCATCTCAGAAGGCGAGAGGCCTCAAAATATGACGTGGTTACTTTTTATGTTCTACGTAATTTCACAGGCTGAGTGGGAGGATTATTCCAACTACTTCCCGGGAAGGGGCAGGTATTTCCAGGAATTGGGCCACCACCCACTTTTTGGCCTTTTAGAGTTAGACTTAGAACTGGCAGGTCGCTGGTGGGTGTGTTATTTACATGCTCATGTATTACAATGGGAGTATAATGAGCCTCAAGATCCACTGGAAATCAAATCTTCCGCCATCTTGGACCTAATTGGTTCAAACCTGTTTGTTTTAGTCAAGTCCTATGGATATGTCATTCCTTTAAAGGCTGTGCCCTGCCCCTTCCCTCCTGTTTCACCTCTTTCTTCCACAAAGGGATAGCCATGAAAAACATGGGTAAAGTCACACCACATTGCGCAAAAGAAGAAAAACACATCATAAAACATATTACATTCATAAAAAACTTTTAAAACAAGCGAAACTAAACAAGACACGTCAAATAGTTTCCACATAGTTGGCAAAACTATCAAGAAAAGAAAGGAAATGCTTACTTCAAACAGCAGCCAATACATTAACTTGCTGGTGATGGGGATAATTGTTTGGAAAAATCCCACAGGCTGCTTCTGAGGTCCTATTTATATAGCAATTTTGGCCTGAGCGGTGATATTAATCTCAGAGCTTCTTCAACCGCACATTGAAGTCCTCTGCAATTTTTTTTTCCCAGGCAGGTCATATTTCAAACTTCGGAAAGCCAAGTTTTGGGGGTACAAATAATAACTATAGGACACTAGTAAAAGAACACAGATAAAACACTGCTGAATGAGAAGAGTTGGGGGAGGGCCCGGATGACGCAGCATTTACCTGAATCAGACACATCTGCGCCGGCGCCAGCGGAGTTTGTGGGTGAAGGTGGGGCCCGGGCACTGCGGCACCAACCGCCCGACAGAGTCAGGCCGGATAGCGCCCACGCCGAGCCTCAGACGAAGCTCAGAGAAGCGGGCACGGCGCCTTGCTGGCTCCCTGACCTCTGGCCTTCACAGCGTTGCGAAGTTCCCCGCCTGTGAACACAGCCGAGTTTACAAAATAACGACCTCAGTCGACGCCGGAAAAGCCGCCCAGACTCCGTCCTCTAGAACGGAAGTGACTCTTTCCTGAGCCTTCATTGGCCCAGGGGCGCCCACGAACTGGCGTAGTTTTTTTCCGGGTAATGCAGTTCACAGGCCTCTAGAACCTGTCAAAGGGTGGTGCTCCCCGCCTATAGGAAAAGCCCCGCCTCACTGCCCGGGCTCCTGGGAAAGAGTGTCCTGGAGGCTCTGAGGACGGGGGCGGAGTTTCACGCTTCTTAAAGGAGACGAACCCAGATTTCCATGGAATGTAGTCTTCGCTGGTCCCAGAGAGACAGCCATAATATTTCAGATGTTTCCGAAACCTACAAAACCAAACGGGCACATGATACCAGGTTGTCACTATGACACAAAGTTCATGCATCCATAGCTGGGGTCTATTAAACATTGTCTTATTGCTCTTCCAAAGGATGTAGCCTAAGGCTTTAGACCTCACTGTGTTAGGTCAGAGTCAAGAGAACATAGACTCCAGACAGGGAGCCATAGTGAACAAGACAGAGGAGGAATGTGGGGTGGCCATAAGCAGGTGGACCATGTGTTGCTTCTCTGGTTCCCTCATTAAAGAGTAGAGCCAGTGATGTCCCATTCAGGGACACCATTTTTGAACATGCATCTGTGAAGAAGCATGTAATGAAATACACCTGCACACAGCAATTACCTCACCTTTTCTCTAACTCTGATGGCCTTTCCCCACACCTAAGACCACACTGCCTCTTTATACCTTAAATATCTCAAGCACATCGCCTCCGGGAAGGTGGATCTGAGACTTCTTCTAGCTCCTGGCTTGGCTGCCTTCTCCCCTGCAAACATTGGCATCTCAGTGTTTGGCTTCTTGCGCCGCTGGTGCAGTAAAAACTTCATATTCACTGTTTGGAATTGCCCACAGTTGGAGTATTCATACCAGGGAAATTGGCAAACACAACAATCAAGGTTCGGTTAGTTGTTTTATACGTGTCTAGACTTAAAGTAACGGAGACTATGTTAATAATGAGGACCATACGTGATGAATAACGATGTGAGCACATTTACTCCACCCAGCGAAGTCATTGAAGAAAAGTCAAGCTCCAACAGGTTTTTGCCTTCTCAGTTACTAATAAAAGACAGACATTTTATCAAAGAAGACATACACCTGGCAAATAAACACAAAAATGTTCAACATCATGAATCATTAGGGAAATGCAATCAGACCATAGTGAGACACCTCTACACATTTAAACAGGTAATACTGAAACACTAGCCATATCAACCAAGTACTAGAGAGGAATACAGGAAAACCGGAATGCTCCCATACTGTGAATGGCACACAAAAGGGTATAGTCATTGAATTTTGAATATGAAACCATACATACATATAATTTATTAAACTTATCTGTCATAGACGAAAAGGATACAAACCACAAAAACCCATCCTTTAACAGATGTATGGATAAACAGTCAGTGGGTGGTATATCCAAACAGTATATTTTTCAGGAAAAAAAATGAATTATACTTATCAGCAACTTAAATGATTCTCAAAATAATTATGCATCATGAAAAAGAAACAAATATAAAAGTAAACATTAAGACCCCAATGATATTAAGTGTAGAAAACACTAATTGAATGGGAAAAAAGTAAATCAATACTAGTTGCCTGGGAGTCCTGGGAGAGATGTCAGAAGGTGGATATGGGAGTGATGGATGTTTGTAATTATGATGGTTCTGTGGGTTTACACATATTAAAACTTAACCAAGCTGTACATTTTAGGTATGTTCAGTTCAGCGCATACCAACTATACAGCTCAATTAAATTTAATAAAAATTGGATTCACATAAAAAATCTGAATCTTTTCTGAATCTCCTTTTCAGTAGAACTCTGGCAACCACATGTTAACCCCATCACATCTCCTTGTCCAATGGGAGGGATTCTGTTGTGGTAGCGGTGAAGACTGGTGAGCAATGAAAGGTGTTTCCACGTGAGTTATCCAGGAACTGCCTGCGTCCTAAAAACCACATGCCTGGACTACACGATTTCCACTTTTATTACCCATTATCTTTGCTATGCACCAATGGCCTTGAGATAAACAATCTGAAGATGCTACGGGATCTCAAAACCTTTACATTATTTAGCCTGACACTGACTGGGACCTCAGGAGAGAAACCGCTCTGTATCTCCTGAGAATTTTTGCAAAAACATTATCTTAAACAGCCACAGTCAAGGGAACATTCATGGATGCAATTTTAGAATAGGTTCATCTCTTTTTGTTTGCTAGTCACTCACTCCCTATTAAATTCCCTGTTTCTGTACCAAATATGGTTCCCATCTGATGTCTGTAATCTAACGCTCAGCAAAACCAGCCTACCATGTTATGGACATTATGGCACATGGCTCTTTTCCAGCTGGACCTAGAGAACTTCTTCTCTTGAACAGTACTGGGGTCATGATCTGACATCCCATGTGAAAAAAGAGAACTTATGCAGCTCCAAAAAACACTCGTGGTTCATAAAACTGTCCTCATCTCAGGGTGACCTCGGGACCCACCAAAAATTCTAACATCCAGGTCACATTAGTCCCAGAGCCCTGTAGTCTACCCCAGGAGGCTTTGGACAACAATTCAAATTAGATCAAAACTGGAGTGAAAACCATTCTCCGCCATGATACTATCCTTATTGAAGAATACAAAGATTGGAACACCCACAAAAGACGTGGCTTAAACTATAGTCTTTATTTTTTCACAGAGTAGAGCAAATGGAGGCAGATAGTTCCCAAACAGGGTGATCTGGAGCTAGAAACATCCATCGTGAGCATGACATAAGACAATACCACCAAGGAAAGTAAACTGTAAGCTGCCAAGGGAACCCACATTGGGTCACAGTGGTCAAAGCTGCTTAGGTCCTGTCCTTGACAGAAGAGCATGACAACACCCAAGTGCTCAGGCTATTCATGCTTCCCTCCAGAGAACAGGACAGCACAAAGGTCTACCTACCCTGATCACAATGCGATGACTGATGCCCAGTATTGGGATCTGCCACTTGGGAGAGGTAAAAAACTTACAGTGATATTGAGTCCAGCAAGGGGCTTGCACAGGTTAGAAAGTAGAGTATAGCTCCTGAAAAGCTTCCTATGAAGCCAGTACTCATAGGCAATCTGCACACGAGGGCTGTTCAGATGTATGGCATTCAACTTCCAGTTGATGACTTCCTCAGAGAGTCTATTCAGTATGATGTATTAACTAAGGAGACAACTCATTCACTGCTCTCATCTCATTTGAAGGCCCTTCTCTAGATGAACTTTCTGGTATCAAATAAGGTAAGACCTTTGGCTGAAAGCTTTCCTACATTTGCTGTACTCATAGGGTCTATCTGAGCTGTGAAGTTTCTAGTGCTCAGTCAGAGCAGACCTTTGACAGAAAACTTTTCCACATCTGCTGCACTGATGAGGCCTTTCTGGGGTGTGAGCTTTTCGGTGTTGAGTAAGCTGGATGCTTTGGCCAAAGAATTCTCCTCATTCAGAATTCTCCTCATATGGTTTTTCTCCAATGTGAACTCTGGTGCTTAATAAGAGTAGAGCTTTGGCTAAAACACTTTCCACATTCACTGCACTTATAAGGCCTTTCGCCAGTGTGAACTCTCTGGTGCGTAGTGAGAATAGAGTTTTGGCTAAAACATTTCCCACATTCACTGCACTTGTAAGTCTTTGCTCCAGTGTGAATTCTCTGGTGGACCTGAAGGTGGGCCCTTTGCCTAAAGGACTTCCCACATTCACTACACTCATAAGGCCTTTCCCCAGTGTGAATTCTTCTATGTTTAATGAGGCTGGCGATGTACCTAAAGACTTTCCCACATTCACTGCACTCATAAGGCCTCTCTCCAGTGTGGACTCTCTGATGCTGAACAAGCATGCGTTTATAGGTGAAGGCTTTTCTGCATTCTCCACATTCATAAGGTCTCTCTCCAGTGTGGACTCTCTGGTGCTGAATAAGTTTGCTTTTAGTAATGAAGGTTTTCCCACATTCACTGCACTCGTAAGGTTTGGCTCCAGTGTGAATTCTCTGGTGAACAATAAGTTGGGCGTTTTGTCTAAAGAACTTCCCACATTCTCTACACTCATAAGGCCTTTCCCCAGTGTGAATTCTTCTATGTATAACAAGGTTGGAGTTGCATCTAAAGACTTTCCCACATTCACTGCATTCATAAGGTCTTTCTCCAGTGTGGACTCTCTGGTGCTGAGCAAGCCTGTATTTACGGCAGAAAGCTTTCCCACATTCACTGCACTTGTAACGCTTTTCTCCATTGTGAAAGGCCTCTACAAACTCGGTGTCCTTTTGTGGAGTGACCTGGTGCTGGAGAAGGCCAGAGCTACAAGGGAAATCCTTCCCAGACTCCTGGAATGTGAAAGACTTCTTGGATGCATGGACGGTGTGGCTCTTCATAAAGGTCTTACCCACGTCTCTTCTAAAGAGTTCCTCTCCAGTGTGCTGGTGAAACTGCACACGTGCCCCACAGAGTTTCTGGCCAGGGTTTGTGCCAAGGTCCTCAGCTAGATGCAAACCACCTTCTAAGGACAGGCAGCACGTCTGCCAGGGATAGGACTTCAGGGTGGACAGGTCTGCCTCTGAAGTATTTATTTGTGGCACTTCTACAGAAACATTCTGCTCAGAAGGTGTCTGCTTGTTCTCTGCTATATACCAACACCCTGAAAGCAGAGAAATACGGGTAAACTTGACATAGGATTTTGGTATAAGGAGGCAGCCCCATCACAAATGTTTGTCTGACATAGAAAGGAATAAATCTATGGGACTGTTTTCAAGACAAGAAGTTGCAGGGAGGCTAGGCAAGTCTTGCTGTACAGTACTGACCCTCTACACATCACAGGACAGGGAGCACTCACCAGGCAAATGACAGAAGGATGCGATGGAATGCATAAAGGAGCTAGGGGTCCACAACTCATTCCTCCAGGAACAGTTTTCACTAGGACCTTGGCGCTGGTGACATGTGTGTGCTATGTGGAAAGCTGTATCCAGGTCCAGGAAAATCTGATTTTCACTAAGTAGCTGGCGTTCAAGGACTATTTTGAGGAGAGGTGCAGACCTCATGAAACATTAAGTGTAGGTGAATAGTGGAAAGCACAGCAGAGGGAGGATGGAGAGGAACAATTAGGAGTGGAAGACAGAGAGGTGAGGGATAATTCTGGGTTGGAAGTCAGAGGAAAAATCACAGGAGGCAAGTGTCAAGGATGGAGGAGAAACAGAAATGAGGTACACAGTCACTGGCCTTGACACCAAAACAGTGTTGGGTATGGGACATGTTCCTGATATGATGTGAATCAAACCATGATGTCACTTCCTCCCCCAATGCTAAT
Source organism: Delphinus delphis (assembly GCF_949987515.2). Classification (NCBI taxonomy): domain Eukaryota; kingdom Metazoa; phylum Chordata; class Mammalia; order Artiodactyla; family Delphinidae; genus Delphinus; species Delphinus delphis. The sequence continues at coordinate 1,727,929 of NC_082702.1, read as the reverse complement.
TACCAGGGCCAGGCCATATTTGAGCCCCTCTTGCTCTGTCTGGAGTCATGTCCACTCTGTCATGTACCCAGGGTTCTCCTCTCAGCTCCAGCTGGACAACATGGTACCTAGAAGATGAAAGTCCTAAGAGAAAGACACGACAGGTGAACAGTTGGTACTGGCCCGAGGTGCAACCAATCCCAAAACAACCTCAGGAAAAACATATGTAACAAAAAGAATTTTTGAGATGAGGGTCTCACAGAAACAGTCAAGAAGACCCCACAAATACTGACCACATTAAGTCCCAACAATTCCTGGAATGGTAAAGCCCCAAGAAATGTCAGCTGGAAGGTGGCAGAGCCTGGAGCACAGAGGTGCAAGGGTCTATGGAGTCAACTTAGCAGGGAGTGGCTGAGACTAATGGAACCCATTGAACTAATTCCAAGTCTTATGACCCAGAAAAACTTCACTGAAAAAACTTCAGAGCCGCTGGTATTGGGGATACTCCTGAAAGGAGATCGTATACACATTCACTCAGCCTTGGCACCAACAACACAGATGAGAGGGAAGCAGTAATATAGATGTGCCCACTGTCTAGCTGTGAAAAAAACAGGCTTGCTTTTGGAAAAATGGGGAAAGGCGGAAACCTGCCTGGGATGCTGGGAGAGGTGTGAGGGCCTTACCTAATGACGCAGCAAGTGCAAAGGTCTCCAGCATGACATCGTGGTACAGGAATCTCTGGGCCTCATCAAGAAGCTTCCATTCCTCCTGGGAAAAGTATACAGCCACGTCCTCAAAGGTCACAGAGCCCTGTGATGACAGGGACAGATGTCTCCATAAGCAGCCTCTCTCCCCAGGACCCCATAAGTGCCCCTAACCCATACTCACTCGGTTCATCTTCCTCCCCAGCTCCCTAACTTAGAGGGCACTGGTACCTAATGACTCTTCATACTTCCTTGAGCACTAGGTACAACTCTCAGCAACAACAGGTAGGTAGGTGGGCAGACAGATGCCATCTAAGCTGTGGGCCTGGTATGCATGTCTCCCTCCCTCTCCTGAAAGACAACAGCCTGAGAGTCCCCAGGATCATGTCTCCCAGACACAAACAAACTTGGGCTCATCATTCTCTCTTAAACTCCTGGTATGAGGGCTCTGGGACAATTTGGTCACACACCTTCCCCACATGCATACTCACTGGCTAACTCCTCATACATCTGATCCCCATCACCACCACCCAGCCCACAAAACTGGCATGTCTCCTGCCTCCTCACATACCGTCCTGCACATGGCATCAGAAAGTTCCTGCCAATGCAACAGGATCCCACCATACCCCAACTCTCCACCGGTCTGTTCTGAAGGCTTCCCCACCAGGCCTTGTTCCTGACTTTAACCTCAGTCAAAACATGCAAATCTAAATACGCCTGTTCATGTTCCACCTCTGTATTGCACATTATGTATCTTCACCAGTTGCAATCTCTGTCCATATAACACCCATTCAAAATCCACACCCACTTGACACACCTTAGGTAAACTCATCTGACATTCTGTCAGAAACTACCCAAGTTCCACCACAAAAGCCTAGTGAGTGCACAGGAAGAAAAATAACCACCAGCCTGACTTTACTTTCACTTCACCTACATTCTGCTTTCCCTCTGCATCAATTAATCAATTTCATAGGCACTCCCCCATAAAAACCTGAGCCACCTGATGGACTTTCCCTCCCGCCCCCCACCTTCCCACTGATGACCACTCTTCTTATCTGTCTTTGTGACAGCCCCCTTATCTTCCCTTGTCCCCTAATGGCATCCTGAAGCCTCCGCCAGCACTCTAGATCTGCACATTCAGCCGTCCCCTTGTCTCCTATACTTGGAGTCACTGGAACATCTGAGAATCAAAACAGCCAAAACCCAATTCCTAATATTCTCACAGAAAAGGACTGCTACCACTGACTTCCCCATCTCAGTTGATGGCACTGCCACCCTTCCAGATGCAAAGGGAAAAAAAACTTGGAGTTATCCGTGAGCCCTCCACATTAGAAAATCTGATCAGCCCCTACTTTAAAAGCAAATCCAGAAGCCAAGTATTTCTCCTACCTCCTCATGCACCACTTTGGTCCAGCAAGAACTAATGTGCATCTGGATGACTGCAATAGCCTCCTTCATTATCTCCTTTTCTTTCTCTCCCCCAGTCTCTTGTGCACTCTGCAGCCAGGAGTAGCCTCTTAAAACCTAAGTCACATCACTTTCCCTCTCTGTTCCAAAAATTCCATGTCTTCCATCATTCTCAGAACAGAAACCTCTTCTCAGTCTACCATTCTAGGTCTAACTCTGGCCCCCTTGCTCTCTGTTCTTACCAGCTGTTAACAAAGACCTACAAGTCCTAAAACACTCCCATCTCAATCTCATCCTCAAACATTTATACATATTACCTGCTATACCTAAGACAACCTTTCACATCTCAGTCCACTGGCTGCCAAAAATGGGAATCTGTCCATATAACCTCTGGCCTGGACTTGGAAACCTGGGCTTAGGGTCCCCAGACACCAAGTCCAGGAAGAGTGGCAGCAAAAGACTTCTAGGACACCTGACACTCACCAGTGCAGGGTCCATAAGTGGTTCTGCTGAATGTGGAACCTGTGGGAAGAGTAGGGCCATGTAATATTAATTCCCATCAGCAACATAGACAAAAAAGGTTAATGAGTGAACCATTTAATATTTCAGATGAAGACAAATGCTCAAGAGGAAACTAAAGCATAAAAGAGGGCAGAAAATGTTACAGTTGTACCATAAGGTCATGTGGACATCTTGAGAAAAGGCCTTCCAAAAGTGGGACAAACAAGTACAAAGCCACTCTATCAGAGTCATGCCTGGTGTCTTTGAGCAGCATTTACAAAGCTAGTATGACTGGAGCCCAGTGAGCCCAGAAGAATAAGGGATCGTGTTGGCAAGGAAATGGTGTTGGCATGTCATAAAACACTATTATAGTCCTAAGTCACAAATATCAAAATTAAGTCTCATTTTACATACAGGTCTGTTTCTGACACTTCCATTTGATTCCCTCTTCTATTTCTCCCTTGCTAATAATATATTTTTCTCTTCTTGTAGCTTGTAGTTGGCCCTCACATCTGATCAGAAGTTCGTATATTATACTTCCTTTTCCAATTTTACTTGGTTATCTTTTTGTTTTGTTGTTGTTGTTGTTGTTGTTGTTTTTGCAGTATGCGGGCCTCTCACTGTTGTGGCCTCTCCCGTTGTGGAGCACAGGCTCCAGACACGTAGGCTCAGCGGCCATGGCTCACGGGCCCAGCCACTCTGTGGCATGTGGGGTCTTCCCGGACCAGGACACAAACCCGTGTCCCCTGCATTGGCAGGTGGACTCTCAACAACTGCACCACCAGGGAGGCCACTTTGTTATCTTATAAATTATTGCTTTATATAAAATTTCAGCTTACATAATCCATATACTAAGTTCTGATTAGAAATTATTATAACATTATGGAAACTGGTTCAAGATGGCAGAGTAGAAGGATGTGTGTTCACTGCCTTTTGTGAGCACACTGGAATTACAACTTACTACTGAACGATCATTGACAGGAAGACACTGGAACTCAGGAAAAAAGATACCCCACATCCAAAGACAAAGCAGAAACCACAATGAGAGAGTAGGAGAGGTGTAATCACAATAAAATCAAATTCCATAACTACTGGATGGGTGACTCACAAACTGGAGAACACTTATAGTACAGGAGTCCACCCACTGGAGTGAAGGTTCTGAGCCCCAAGTCAGGGTTCCAACCTTGGGGTCTGGCAACAGGAGGAGGAATTCCCAGAGAAACAGACTTTGAAGGCTAGCAGGATTTGACTACAGGACTTCGACAGGACTGGGGGAAACATATACTCCAAGCTTGGAGGGCATACACAAAGTAGTGTGCACATCAGGACCCAAGGGGAAGGAGTAGTGACTCCATAGGAGACTGAACCAGACCTACCAGCTAGTGTTGGAAGGTATCCTGCAGATGCAGAATATGGCTGTGGCTCACCACAGGGACAAGAATAGCGGCAGCAGAAGCTCTGGGAAGTACTTGGCAAGAGTCCTCCCAGAGTCCACAGTTAGCCCCATCAAAGAGGCTGTAGCCTCCAGTGCTGCGTCGCCTCAGGCCAAACAACCAACAGGGAGGGAACTCAGCCCCACCCATCAGCAGACAAAACAATTAAAGTTTTACTGAGCTCTGCCCACCAGAACAACACCCAGCTCTACCCACCACCAGTCCCTCCCATCAGGAAGCTTGCAAAAGCCTCTTAGATAGCCTCATCCACCAGAGGGCAGACAGCAGAAGCAAGAAAAACTACATTGCTGCAGCCTGTGGAATGAAAACCACGTTCACAGAAAAACAAACAAAATGAAAAGGCAGATGACTATGTACCAGATGAAGAAACAAGATAAAATCCCAGAAAAACTACTAAATGAAGTGGAGATAGGCAAAACTCGGAAAAAGAATGGAGGCAAAGATCAAGAAGATGCAAAAAATGTTTAAAAAGACCTAGAAGAATTAAAGAACAAACAAACAGAGATGAATAATACAATAACCAAAACGAAAAATATACTAGAAGGAATCAATACCAGAATAACTGAGGCAGAACTCACCTGGAAGACAGAATGGTGGAATTCACTGCTGCAGAACAAAGAAAAAAGAATGAAAAGAAAAGAAGACAGCCTAAGAGACCTCTGGGACAAAGTTAAATGCAACAGCATTCGTATTATACAGGTCCCAGAAGCAGAAGAGAGAGACAACGGACCTGAGAAACTATTTGAAGAGATTATAGTTGAAAACTTCCCTAACATGGGAAAGGAAATAGCCACCCAAGTCCGGGAATCACAGAGAGTCCCAGGCAGAACAAACCCAAGGAGTAACATGCTGAGACACATAGTAATCAAACTAACAAAAATGAAAGACAAAGAAAAATTATTGAAAGCAGCAAGGGAAAAATGACAAATAACATACAAGGGAACTCCCATAAGGTTAAAAGCTGATTTCTCAGCAGAAATTCTACAAGCCAGAAGGGAGTGGCATGATATATTTAAAGTGATGAAAAGAACCTACACGAAGATTAATCTCATTCAGGATCTCATTCAGATTTGACGGAGAAATCAAAACCTTTACAGACCAGCAAAAGCTAAGAGAATTCAGCATCACAAAACCAGCTCTATAACAAATGCTAAAGGAACTTCTCTAAGTGGGAAACACAAGAGAAGAAAAGGACCTACAAAAACAAACCCAAAACAATTAAGAAAATTGTGACAGGAACATCCATATCGGTAATTACCTTAAACGTGAATGGATTAAATGCTCCAACCAAAAGACACAGGCTCACTGAATGGATACAAAAACAAGACCCATATACATGCTGTCTACAAGAGACCCACTTAAGGGGTAAGACTTAGGGACACATAAGACTGAAAGTGAGGGGATGGAAAAAGATATTCTATGCAAATGGAAATCAAAAGACAGCTGGAGTAGCAATACTCATATCAGATAAAATAGACTTTAAGATAAAGAATGTTACAAGAGACTAGGAAGGACACTACATAATGACAAAGGGATCAATCCAAGAAGAAGATATAACAATTATAAATATATATGCACCCAACATAGGAGCACCTCAATACATAAGGCAAATGCTAACAGCCATAAAAGAGGAAATTGACAGTAACACAATAATGATGGGGGACTTTAAGACCTCACTTACATTAATGGACAGATCATCCAGAAAGAAAATTAATAAAGAAACACAAGCTTTAAATGATGCAGTAGGCCAGATAGATTTAATTGATATTTATAGAACATTCCATCCAAAAACAGCAGATTACACTTTCTTCTCAAGTGCACACAGAACATTCTCCAGGATAGATCACATCCTGGGTCACAAATCAAGCCTCAGTAAATTTAAGAAAATTGAAATCATATTAAGGATCTTTTCCAACCACAATGCTATGAGATTAGAAATCAATTACAGGGGAAAAAGGTAAAAAACACACACAGAGGCTAAACAGTATGTTACTAAATAACCAAGAGATCACTGAAGAAATCAAAAAATATCTAGAGACAAATGACAATGAAAACACAACTATCCAAAACCTATGGGATACAGCAAAAGCAGTTCTAAGAGGGAAGTTTATAGCAATACAAGCCTACCTCAAGAAACAAGAAAAATCTCAAATAATCTAAACTTAGACTTAAAGGAACTAGAGAAAGAAGAACAAACAAAACTCAAAGTTAGTAGAAGGAAAGAAATCATAAAGATAAGAGCAGAAATAAATGAAATAGAAACAAAGAAAACAATAGCAAAGATCAATAAAACTAAAAGCTGGTTCTTTGAGAAGATAAACAAAACTGATAAACCTTTAGCCAGACTCATCAAGAAAAAGAGGGAGAGGACTCAAATCAATAAAATTAGAAATGAAAAATGAGAAGTTACAACAGACACCACAGAAATACAAAGCATCGTAAGAGACTACTAAGGGACTTCCCTGGTGGTACAGTGGTTAAGAATCCACCTGCCAATGCAGGGGACACAGGTTTGGGCCCTGCTCTGGGATAATCCCACATGCCGTGGAGCAACTAAGCCTGTGCACCACAACTACTGAGCCCAGGTGCCACAACTAATGAAGCCTGCATGCCTAGAGCTTGTGCTCCACAACAAGAGAAGCTGCCACACTGAGGAGTCCACACACTGCAACAAAGACCCAATGCAGCCAAAAATAAATAAAATAAATAAATAAATAAAAATTTTAATTGAAGAATAAAAGCCATATGATCATCTCAATAGATGCAGAAAAAGCTTCTGACAAAATTCAACATTCATTTACATGATAAAAACTCTCCAGAAAGTGGGCATCGAGGGAACCTACCTCAACATAATAAAGGTCATATACAATAAACCCACAGCAAACATCATTCTCAATGGTGGAAAACTGAAAGCATTTCTTGTAAGATCAGGAACAAGACAAGGATGTCCATTCTTGCCACTATTATTCAACATAATTCTTGAAGTAGTAGCCATGGCAATCAGAGAAGAAAAAATAAAAGGAATACAAATTGGAAAAGAAGAAGTAAAAGTGTCACTGTTTGCAGATGACATGATACTATACATAGAGAATCCTAAAGATGCCACCAGAAAACTACTAGAGCTCATCAATGAATTTGGTAAAGTTGCAGGATACAAAATTAATGCATAAAAGTCTCTTGCATTCCTATACACTAACAATGAAAGATCAGAAAGAGAAATTAAGGAAATAATCCCATTCACCATTGTAACAAAAAAGAATAAAATACCTAGGAATAAATGTACCAAGGAGGTAAAAGACCTGTACTCAGAAACTGTAATACACTGATGAAAGAAAACAAAGATTACACAGATGGAGAGATATACCATGTTCTTGGATTGGAAGAATCAATATTGTGAAAATGACTATACTACCCAAAGCAATTTACAGATTCAATGCAATCTCTATCAAATTACCAGTGGCATTTTTTACAGAACTAGAACAAAAAAATCTTAAAATCTGTATGGAGACACAAAAGACCCCGAATAGCAAAAGCAGTGTTGAGGGAATAAAATGGCACTGGAGGAATCAGACTCCCTGTCTTTAGACTATACTACAAAGCTACAGTAATCAAAACAATATGGTACTGACACAAGAACAGAAATATAGATCAATGGAACAGGACAGAAAGCCCAGAGAAAAACTCAAGCACCTATGGTCAACTAATCTATGACAAAAGAGGCAAGGATATACAATGGAGAAAAGACAGTCTCTTCAATAAGTGGTGCTGGGAAAACTGGACAGCTACATGTAGAGAATGAAATTAGAACACTCCCTAACACCATACACAAAAATAAACTCAAAATGGATTAGAGACCTAAATGTAAGACTGGACACTATAAAACTCTCAGAGGAAAATATAGGAAGAACACTCTTTGACATAAATCACAGCAAGATCTTTTTTGATCCACCTCCTAGAGTAATGGAAATAAAAACAAAAATAAACAAATGGGACCTAATAAAGGTTAAAAGCTTTTGCAAAGCAAAGGAAACCACAAACAAGACGAAAAGACAGCCCTCAGAATGGGAGAAAATACTTGCAAATGAATCAACGGACAAAGGATTAATCTCCAAAATATGTAAACAGATCATGCAGCTCAATATTAAAAAAACATACAACCCAATCCAAAAATGGGCAGAAGACCTAATTAGACATTTCTCCAAAGACATACAGATGACGAAGAAGCACATGAAAAGTCACTCAACATCACTAATTATTAGAGAAATGCAAATCAAAACTGCAATGAGGTGTCATCTCACACCAGTTAGAATGGGCATCATAAGAAAATCTGCAAACAACAAATGCTAGAGAGGGTGTGGAGAAAAGGGAACTGTCTTTCACTGTTGGTGGGAATGTAAATTGATACAGCCATATGACAAAGAGTATGGAGGTTCCTTAAAAAGCTAAAAATAGAATTACCATATGACCCAGCAATCCACTACTGGGCATATACCCAGAGAAAATTGTAAATCAAAAAGACTCATGCAGGGACTTCCCTGGTGGCACAGTAGTTAAGAATCTGCCTGCCAATGCAGGGGACAAGGGTTCAAGCCCGGGTCTGGGAAGATTCCACACGCTGCAGAGCAACTAAGCCTGTGCATCACAACTACTAAGCCTGCACTGTAGAGCCCACAAGCCACAACTACTGAGCCCAAGAGCCACAACTACTGAAGCCCACATGCCTAAAGCCCATGCTCCACAACAAGGAACTGCAACGAGAAGCCCACGCACTACAATGAAGAGTAGCCCCTTCTTGCCGCAACCAGAGAAAGCCACGCACAGCAACGAAGACCCAACATAGCCATAAATAAATAAATAAATGACGCATGCACCCCAAAGTTCACTGCAGCACTATTTACAAGAGCCAGGTCATGGAAACAACCTAAATGCCCATCGACCGATGACTGGATAAAGATGTGGTACATATATACAATGGAATATTACTCAGCCATAAAAAGGAACGAAATTGGGTCATTTGTAGAGACGTGGATGGATCTAGAGACTGTTATACAGAGTGAAGTAAGTCAGAAATAGAAAAACAAATATTGTATGTTAACACATATATGTGGAACCTAGAAAAATAGTACAGATGAACTGGTCTGCAGGGCAGAAATAGACACACAGATGTAGAGAACAAATGTATGGACACCAAGGGGGGATGTTGGGGTGCGGGGAATGAATTGGGAGATTGGGATTGACATATACACACTAGTATGTATAAAATAAATAACTAATAAGAACCTGCTGTATATAAAAGAAATAATAAAACTCAAGAAAATTATTATAACATTATATAACAGAATTCAAGAATACAAATTTTAAATTTTTATCCATGTTATTTATATATCATTTTTCTTTCATAAATATTCAGACAGATTTTCTGTAATTTCCTACCTGCTTTTTTCTCCTGCAGTAGAGAAGGGAACCACCATTTGTTGACTTCACAGTGAAAATGAATCTCAGAATTCCCTGGTGGTTCAGTGGCTAAAACTTGGTGCTTTCACTGCCATGGGTTCGATTTCAATCCCTGGTCTGGGAACTAAGATCCTGCTAGCTGCACAGTGTGGCCTAAAAAAAAAAGAGAGAGAGAGAGAGTTACAAGAAGAAAATGGCACCAGAAAATTAATCTGTGATAAAGGGGTTGTTGCTGGCATCAGAGTAAAAGTGCTTGGCCTCCAGCAGTTTGAGATAAGTGGCTGTCAAAGATGACTCCTTAAACTTAAGACAAAGGAAACAACATATGAGACCTGACCTCTATTCCAACCTCATTATAAAAACATGGAAATTTCTTTGGTTCTAAACATCTTGATAAGGATTCCCAGCATTATAACTTTTTATCCTTAAAAGGATTCATTTTGTCCCCCTTAAAACAAGTATTTTAACCAGATGTCTTAATCATTTTCTCTTCCAATACCAGCAGAGGATGATGACGTAACAGTAAAATAAATACTATTAACAGAGTACAATCACTGCAAAAGCAGAAACCCTCTAAGTGGCTGCATACTGTAAAACTGTAAGTTTACCTAATGCATGATGTGTATAAAAATACAACTACGGCATCACTAATCATTAGAGAAATGCAAATCAAAACTACAATAAGGTATCACCTCACACCAGTCAGAATGGCCATTATCAAAAAATCTACGAACAATAAATTGTAGAGAGAGTGTGAAGAAAAGGGAAGCCTCTTGCACTGTTGGTGGGGATGTAAATTGATACAGCCACTATGGAGAACAGTATGGAGGTTCTTTAAAAAACTAAAAATAGAACTACCATACGACCCAGCAATCCCACTACTGGGCATATACCCTGAGAAAACCATAATTCAAAAAGTGTCATATACCACAATGTTCACTGCAGCGCTATTGACAATAGCCAGGACATGGAAGCAACCTAAGTGTCCATCGACAGATGACTGGATAAAGAAGATGTGGCACATATATACAATGGAATATTACTCAGCCATAAAAAGAAACGAAACTGAGTTATTTGTAGTGAGGTGGATGGACCTAGAGTCTGTCACACAGAGTGAAGTCAGAAAGAGAAAAACAAATACCGTATGCTAACACATATGTATGGAATCTTAAAAAAAATAGGTTATGAAGAACGTAGGGGCAGGACAGGAATAAAGACGCAGATGTAGAAAATGGACTTGAGGACACGGGGAGGGGGAAGGGTAAGCTGGGACGAAGTGAGAGAGTGGCACTGACAGATATACACTACCAAATGTAAAACAGATAGCTAGTGGGAAGCAGCCGCATAGCACAGGGAGATCAGCTCGATCAGCTCAGTGCTTTGTGACCACCTAGAGGGATGGGATAGGGAGGGTGGGAGGGAGACGCAAGAGGGAGAAGATATGGGGATATATGTGTACATATAGCTGATTCACTTTGTTATAAAGCAGAAAGTAACACACCATTGTAAAGCAATTATACTCCAATAAAGATGTTAAAAAAAATACAACTAACTACAGGATAGATTAAGACTAAGTATAACAATCTCATTCAAAGCACTAAATTAAAATTAGTAACATGGAGCAAAACAAGATCAAAAAGTGGAAATGTCCATTTAAATACAATAATAATTTTAACATATACGCTAAACAAATGTGTGCTTTATATACCCCAGAAAGCAAGGAAGGTATGGCCAGCATAGCAATATTTATAATTACAGAAAGGAGACCAAAAACAAGCCAAAAGAAAAAAACAAAGAAAGCCTTCAACAGCAGGATTTATAAAGATATTTTACTCATATACTGTATTCACACTATTAGAACACTGCAAAAGAAGGAAAATTAACGGATAGCCATGAAAAAATGGGTAAAGTCCCACCATATTGGGTGTGACACATCATAATACTTATATGATTCCAGTCATAAGAGAGTTTTAAGATAACTGAGCGAAGGTAAACTACAGTCGTCGAATATTTTCCACACAGCTGAAACTATCAGGAAAAGCAACGAAATGCTTACTTGAAACATCAGACAATACCTTAACTTTTGGGGGATGGGGATAACTGTTATGAAAGGAACCCATAGGCGGCTTCTGGGGTCCTACTTATATCTCATATCTTGACTTGAGCAAAGAACGGGTATTAGTAAGAGCTGCTTATTCAACTGAACATGGAAGTTCCCTGCAATTTTTTTTTTCCCCACGCACGTCTTATTTCAATATTCGGAAAACCAAGGTTTTGGGAAACAAAAAAACACAAACATAGGATGCTCGTTATAGAACATTGATAAGAACGAAAATACTGAAGAATGAGAACAGTTGTCTGAGGGTCCGGAGGGAGCAGCATTTACCTGAATCGCACCCATCCGCTTGGCCGTCCCAGCGGAGTCTGTGGGCAATGGTGGGGCCCGGGCACGGAGGCCCGTCCCGGCCCCGAGACAGAGTCAGGCCGGATGGCGCCCACGCGGAGCCTCAGCCTTTCCTCAGAGCAGCGGACACAGCGCCTTCCTGGCTCCCTTCACCTGGTGCCGACCCAAGGTACCGGAGCGGGCACCAGCGAACAGGTCCGAGTTTAAAAATGTCGCCCGCGGTCGACGCCGGAAGGCCCGCCCAGACACCGCCCCCCTAGAACGGAAGTGGCTCTCTCCTGAGCCGTCATTGGTTCAGGGGCCCTTACGCGCCGCGCTTTGCCTTCAGGGTAATGTGGTTCACAGCGCTCTACGACCTGTCAAGTGGCGGTGCTCCCCACCTCTGGGAAAGTTCCTCCTCACCCTGAGGGTAGCTGGGAAGGAGTGTCCCAAGGCTCTGAGTACTGGCGGGGTTCACGCTTCTTAAAGGGGACGTACCCAGATATCCGCAGAACCACGTTTCTTAAAGGGGACGCACCCAGATTTCCGTGGAATGTAGTCTGTGCTGTTCAGAGAGAGGTACTCAGATATAATAGAGTTATATTCATATATATATATATATATATATATATATATATAAACTATAATAGAGTTATAGTTCAGATGTTTCCCAAACCTAAAAAAAAAAATGCGCACATGATACCAAATTGTCACTCAGCCACAAAGTGCATCCATCCATAGTTGGGGTCTAATAAACACGGTCTTACTGCTCTTCCAAAGTATGTAGGCTGATGCTTTAGACTCAATTTATGAGTCTCAGTGTGTTAGGTCAGGGTCAAGAAAGCAAAGTTTCCAGACAGGGCCATGGTGGGGAAGACAGAGGAGGGATGTGGGATGGCCAGAAGCAGGTGGACAATGTGTTGTGTCTCTGCTTCCCTGAGAAGAAACGTAGAGCCAGTGACGGTGTCCCATTCAGGGGTGGACACATAATTCTTACTCCACATTTAGATATGTATTCAGTTCTTTTCTAGAATCTAAGATCTACCTATCTCAAAAGAGTGACTTACCACATGCCATTTTCTCCCTGGACAGTGACTCTACGGTCCCAGTCATAGTTTATTTACAAAGGGGGCATTTGAATCCTGAGATAAAGGATTGGTTTACATGATCCTCGTTCCTTGCTGGGTACAATATAATTTTACCCACAATTGCAGTAACAATGCATGGAGAGTTGATATCATCTCAGAAAAATATTTGTGAAATTTGGAAATTGCTGAAATCCATCATTATTTAATTATTCAAAGTTAGTGGCCAAAATAGCCCTTGACCATGTGAACAAGGTTAGGCTCTCAGTGCAGTTTCTAGAGACACTGAAGTCTGAGAAGTGAGGGAATAAAGCAGAGCACGTAGTTACACAGGAAACTTGGCTAGCTTGTGGTTATAGCTTTGTAACATGTGATCTATTATTTATTTATTTAAAATTTTTTTATTTAAGTACAGCTAGAAGGGCTATGTAAAGAGAGCAGACAGCTAAAAACAAACAGGGTATCTGTAGCATCATATTTATTCTCTCCTTAAGAAACATTCTTTAAGTTTCCCTCTTAAGAAACATTCATTAAGTGCCTACCCCATTCCAGGCACTACTTTGGTTGCATCAAGATCAAAAGAGAAAAAGATGCCTGCCCTCATGAGTCTGACCTTCCGGTCAAAGGAGATGAACAGTAAGAATTAATGACAACACAGTCAATTACAGAATACATTTATGTGTTTTGAGTGTTAGCCAAAATTTCAGAAATGAAGACGTGATTGATCAGGTATTTATTTAGGGCTTGTTAGGACACCCAGGAAACGTAGGTGAGAGAAGCACTTGAATTGTTACCTGAACTACAAATGGAGGAAGCCTATAAAGGCAAAAAAATGGAAGGCCACAGTTAGTTCCATAAGTTGTTTGTCAAGAATTATAATTGGAGCTGTCAAGAAGTAAGGGTGCTTATAAAGCAAGGATTGGTTAGGGTCAGAAATGGCTATATAGTTACAAAGGGGGGAATGTTGAAACTGCAAGGTTGTAGTTAGCAGAAGTTTTAAAAATGTCTCGTGTCTGTTATCAAACTGAACCTGGGTCTGCTCACCTACTTTCTTCTGATTGGTTGCTGGTAAGGTCACAGGGTGATTTTCAGGAATATTCATCATCAACTTTCTGTTTCCAACCAGTCTCAGGCTTATGTGCTTGTTGTCATCATGTAGTCACCATCCTCCACCTGGCTGGAGGTCTTGTTTCTGCAAAACAACTCAAGGATATGCATCAGATTGTTATCTATAACCTTTCAGAAGGAACTAGCATTCCTGTGAGTGTTTTATCACTGAACTATTGTTCCAACTGTCATTACTGGTTTTGACTGCTTTTCCTTTCTTTCTACACTCTCACCTCTCTAATTAGTAACTACTTGAATCTGCTCTTTGGAACTCAGGGAAGGCCTAGGAAACTAAAGTCTTTCTCTATGTACCGGAAACAAGGGAGACTTCCCTGGTAGCACAGTGGGTTAAGACTCTGTGCTCCCAACACAGGTCGGCCTGAGTTCGATCCCTGGACAGGGAACTAGATCCCACATGCATGCCTCAATTAAGAGTTCACATGCCACAACTAAGGAGTTCACCCACCACAACTAAGACCTGACACAACCAAATAAATAAATAAATATTAAAAAAAAAAAGAAACAAGGGGGACAGACTTTTGTACCCAGGAGGGCCCTGCAGGGTCCTGTTCAGTTTCAGAAACAAGGGTGCCATGGCTTGCAGAGCCTGGTTCAGCTAGGCCTCAGAGGCACCTCTGTAACGTCTCTTCTTGTGCTTTTCCTCTTGGTCACCTCTGCGTGGACCCAGAGCTCTAGAAGCCCATACAGGTGGGAAAAATCCAGAGTCCATAACAATGCCATCCTTAAAGGATGCAGGAAGTTCCACTCACCTGTTGTGCACTGCATCTTAAGAGCACTTTGCTAAGCCTTCACTGGCTCAGTCACTGTACCTGCAGACTGAAGTGACTTCTGGGTAATACAGTTCCCAAATGAAGCATGTAGATCTCCAAAATGTGATTTATTTTCATACTTGAAAACACGGGTACTTAACTACTTAGCAGGAAAGGTAAAGACAATGTTTAGACTTGCCAGAAAGGTAAAAATGAATAAAGAAGCTGTACTGTGGTATGTATTCACTGGCCTAACAAATGTACCACAAGCACCTAAGGAGTTTCAACCACAATAGTAGGTGCATGGGACATATTGGGAATAGGGTTGTCAGCTGTTTCATGTATACAGCACAAGTCCTGTATTTCACAATTTTGTCCACAGTCCTTTGACTTCGTCAGCACGACATAAACATCGTACATCCCGCTTTTTGCAATGATTTCCAAAACGCCGTCAGTTAATTTGGAAAATGCTTTATGGTTTCTCTCAGGTTTGGCTGAGGGAAGACTAAAAACAGATATTAACAAATAAAGTGCTTACTTTACATAGTCAGGAGAGGGAAAATGTGTTCCTTGGCCACAGTCCAAAGTCATGAACAAATAATCATCATTTCTAAGAGATAACTTTTGATGAATACATGTGTCCTCAAAATCAGCAGGGTCAACGACAGCCTCAAGAGAGAAACTAAGCTTCTGGAAGTTAGCAAATCATTGATAGGGACAAGCTTTTGAAATTTAACCAATCGGTGATAAGACTACTGCTCCCCAACCCGAGTCCTGAAAGACAGCCTATCAGTGACAGCTCCAGGCTCCTAAGCAACAGTCAATCAGCAACTACCTCAGTTCCATGCCCCAGCTTCTTAAAGTCAGCTGGTCAACAGGAGTGACCACACTAACACTGCGGAAAGTCCAGAAATCCTTCAACACACACTTCTGAAATTCCTCCATTCCTTAATGACTGGCTCCATAAAAGATAAATGCAGCTCAAGCTTTGTTCTAGGACACTGCCTGACAACTACAGCTCTCCCTCGTATGCATGCATAAGGTCCACATTTTTTGTATAAATATTAAGTTCAATTGATTGTTAGCTCAGAAGTTTGTAAACTTTTCAATGGTTCAACATTTGTTTATGGTTTCTTATGAGTTTAGAGTTAATGGCTATGTATAGATGGCAATTTGGGTGGGGATGCAAGGAAAAGAAAAGAGAAGGGCACTGAAACCCTTACTGAGGCAACGGGAATATTCATTGACAACTCTGATGAAGGGTTCAATGTCTATACATATGTGAAAATATGTCATGTTGGACACTTTATATAAATGCAGTTAATCTACATCAGTAATCCCTCAATGAAGTTGTTTGGGGAAAACTTTTTCCCATAAAGCGTTAAAATGCTATTCCTTCTAGAATATCAAACAACTGACAAAGCTGTACTGATCATCAGGACCCTCTCCCCACATCTTACATGAGTCAACTCTGATTCTTTGTCTACAAAACGGGGGAATAATGGAAACATGTCCACTCGTGTCACCAAGAATGATGGCTAGGACACAAAAGACCCATCCCTGAAGAAGAGAATCTCCCTTCACTCCCTCATGAGGTTCCTGCTTTGCCATTATTGTTTGAGAAAAACAGCCCAGAGAGGCTACAGGGATCCATAAAACCTCTGGCTCTGCTGCTCTGCCAATAAACTGGCTACGGGGACTGGTCTGCAGGTCCCGAGTTCTGTACACTCTCTTTCCACCTGGCCAGTTACTCAGATATTCACAGAGGCCCCTTTGGAAGTGGTTTATCCACTCTACTTTGGGGCAGTCTCCACCAGTCCAGTCCCTATTAATCCAGTCAAAATTTCTGTACACAATATGGTTCCCAGCCTGGGCCTTGTTAAAAGTTTTATGTCCATGGACATAAACCTACATGATTTTTCTTCCTCAGGACACAGAGCTCCTAGGTGGGTATCAGGAGAAAGCTATCTCTCAATAATACCATGGAACATCCACGAAGTTCATGGTACTGTCAAATACGCTATTGTTTGCAAACCAACTGCCCCAAGTGACTGCGGAGCCACAAATAATCTTCACAACCAGGGCAGGAGATCTTGGTGCAAGGGTCATTCAGACTTTCCTAGGAGGCCTCAAGCAGCAATGCAACTAGGCCAAATCTACACTTAGAGTTGTGTTTTGTCCTCCTGCTGTTTCCTTTGGAGCACACAAAGTTGAGGGCCCCAGAAGTCTGTACTTTTTATTCTGGCAGAGCCCAATTCTGTTCTCAACCCACAGCATACAGTAAACAGAAACCCAAGAGTAAAGGTGGCTTAAACAATAAGACCTAGGGGAGGGATGGAGTGGGAGTTTGGGGGTAGCAGATGTAAACTTTTATACAGAATAAATAAACAACAAAGTCCTACTGTATAGCACAGGGAACCATATTCAATATCCTATGATAGGGCTTCCCTGGTAGTACAGTGTTTAAGAATCTGCCTACCAATGCAGGGGACCCGTGTCCGAGCCCTGGTCCAGGAAGATCCCACAGGCTGCGGAGCAACTAAGCCTGTGCGCCACAACTACCGAACCTGTGCTCTAGAGCTCGCAAGCCACAACTACTGAGCCCATGTGCCACAAATACTGAAGCCCGCACGCCTAGAGCCTGTGCTCCGCAACAAGAGAAGCCACCACAGTGAGAAGCCCGTGCACCACAATGAAGAGTAGTCCCCCCTTGCCACAACTAGAGAAAGCCCGCGCGCAGCAATGAAGACCCAACACAGACAAAAATAATTAAATTTATTTATTTGTTTATTTTAAATCCTGTGATAAACCATATGGAAAAAAATATACATATATCTGAATCCCTTTGCTGTATACCAGTAATAAACACAACACTGCAAATCAACTGTACTTCAATAAAAAAGAAAGAAACAAAGAAAAACACCCAATAATAACTTTATCGCAAAAACCAGCAAGGTGAGCAGTTCCTAGGGTGGGTAAAATTGAGGCTCGAAAAAATCTGTCAAGAATGTCACAAGACAATCAATAATGACCCTGAAACAAGCGAAACCTCTGTAAGCAAGTCCTCTGTCCAAAGTGGGTGATGTCCACACCTGAACAAATCAAAGGGGTGGGCATGAGATCTCACCAAAGGGCTCAAATGGCTGGCGAATACTCCAGGAAAAGCAAGAGACTACAGCAATCTGTTCTCTCTGCTTTCTAAAAAAAATTGAGATATAATTAACATATAACATTTATTAGTTTCAGATGTATAACATAATGATTCAGTATTGGTTTATATTGCAAAATGATCACCACAATATGTCTACTTCACGTTTTCCTCATAGTTACATAAGTTTTTTGTGTTGAGAACTTCTATGATTTACTCTTAGCAAGTTTTAAACACCCAATACAGTATTACTAACTATAGTGACCATACTCCCTGCCAGCTAATACCAGGAGAGTGGCTTCTATAATACACATGGGCAGTGACAGAACTCCAGTGATGGCCCCAGGCAGGTCTGAAAGTGCAACAGAATTCACCAGTTTCCCACAAACCTGGCCCTTACCGTGAATTTCCCAGTGAGGATGTCTGGATGTACAAGATGCAGTTTCTGGGGGATATCTCCCTCACAGGGGCTAATCTCCAGAGCTTACATCTGTTATTATGTTAAAAAGCCAAGAGCACAGTGGCTGCACGTGTAACGTCTTTCTCCAGTGTGAGCTTCCTGGTGCTGAATGGAGACAGACTAGTGGCTGAAGACTGTCCAACATCTGCCGTACTCCTAATACCCTGCTGGGTGTGGAATAGTTCTGTAAGACCAAAAGTTTCTTGATGGTGGAACACACAGAACAATGATACTGGGGTACATGAAAGACAGAACACTTTGTTACTTACAGCTCAGAATGAAAGACGTTAGACAGGCCAACAAAGAGGGCTGAGCCCAGGGACAGGATTAACAGAAAGCTGGAGCTGTGGTGGGCAGTTTATATTTGGCAAGAGTGATGGGATTAGCTAGGTTTCATGAGCTGTCTGTGGATTGGCTATTTTGAATAATTGTATGGGTTCCAGAACATAGGAGCTATCACTAAATGTCTGACACCTTGGTGTCTGGTAGTCCAGAGAATGAGAGCCTGATAAGGAAAGTGGTTGGGGTTGTGGGCTTCATCAGCTGTTCTAGAAGGGGAACGGACAGTTCTTCTCCTGCCAGGGCTTCAAAACTGAGTCAAACCACTTTCAAAAACTTAAAAAGTATATATCAAAATGCTGTGTTATTGACATACACAAACATATAGGAGAATGGAATAAAAGAGCACAGAAACAAACCTTCGCATACATACTCAGATGTTTTTAAAGGGTGCAGAGACCATTCAAAGAGAAATGAGTTTTTTCAGCAGGTGGTGTTGAAAAAACTAGATAACCATACATAAAAGAATGAAGTTGCACATGCACCTTACATGATATAGCTGTATCGGTGTAAAATGGTACAGCTACTATGGAAAACAGCCCCTTAGTTCCTCAAGAAATTTACATATTGAAATAATGATCCAACAATTTTCCATCTGGAAACATACCTAAAAAGGACAGAAACCAGGGCCTCAAAGAAATATTTGTGCAATCGTGCTTACAACAGCATTATACGCAATAGCCAAATAGTGAAAGCAACCCAAGAGCTCACTGATGAAGGGATACAGAAAAAGTAGCTTATACATAAAATGGAGTACTACTCACTCAAAAAAGACGGAAATTCTGACACATGCTAGGACGCAGATGAAACTTGAGGACATTGTCTTCAGTGAAATAAGCCAGCCACAAGAGGAGAAAACCTTTATGACTCTTATATAAGGTACCCAGAGTGGACAAATTCATAGATAGAAAGTAGAATAGTTGTTGTCAGGGGATAAGAGAGTGGGGATGAGGAGTTGTTGTCTAATGGGTTTACTTTCAGTTTTATAAGATGAAAATACTTCTGAATATTTGTCTGCACAAAAGGTGAATGTATTATTACCGATAAACTTACAGTTAAATATGGTTAAGACTGTAAATGCTATGTTACAAGCATTGTATCACAATTTAAAAAAATTTTAAACACCTGCATAGCAGTACTTCCCAGCGCTAAATCAGACCAGACTTTTCCCACATTCACTGCATTTATATGGCTTTTCTCCCATGTGAACGCTCTGATGAAAAATGAGCGTAAAGTGGTCTTTTAATGTGCTTCCCACACTGGCTGCACTCATAAGACATTGGCCTAGTGTGAGCTCTCTGGTGTTCAATGAGGCCAGATCTTCGTGTAAAGAACCCTCCACATCCAAGGTGCTCATATAGCCTGGTTTCAGTGTGGATTTTCTGGTGCTGAACCACATGGGACGGTCTGATTAAAGTCTTCCCACTTTCGCTGCAATGGTTTTTCTGGTGCTCAACAAGTATGTGTTCATGGCTAAAGGTTTTCCCACATTCACTGCACTTGTAATCATTCTATCCACTTTCAAAGGTCTCCCTGCCCTCCATGTCACTGTGTGTCTTCCCTCGTGTGAGGGGCCTGGTTCTGGAGAAGGCCTGAACTGGCCGGAAAGTCCTTCCCTCCCGTTCAGCACGTCAAGGTCCTTTCTGCCACGTGAAAGCTGCAGTTCTTCACCAATGAAGTCCTCCCTTCATCCCATCTGGGGAGTTTCTTCCTACTCGGCTCCTTTTGGTGCTGGGAAAGACTCACCACACGGGTACACCTCTTGCTCGCGCTGTGTCCCATCATACTCAACCAGGCGCAAAATGTCTTTCAAGAGTGGGCCACACATCACATTAAGAATGAGACTTCTGGGACTTCCCCGGGGACACAGTGGTTAAGAACCCTCCTGCCAATGCAGAGGACATGGGTTTGAGCCCTGGTCCGGGAAGATCCCACATGCAGTGGAGCCACGAAGCCCAGGCCACGACTGCTGAGCAGGCAGTCTAGAGCCCGTGAGCCACAACTACTGAGCCCTGATGCCACAACTAATGAAGCCCATGTGCCTAGAGACAGTGCTCCACAACAAGAGAAGCCACCACAATGAAGAGTAGCCCCTGAGTGCTGCAACTAGAGACAGCCTGTGCAACAACGAATACCCAATGCAGCCAAAAATAAAAAGATAAATAAATTAATTTAAAAAAAGAAAAGAAAAGAATGAGACTTCTGGATAGATGGACCTGGCTTTGGAGTCTCGACCTGTGACTCTATAACTGCATCACCTTGCTCTGAAAGCACCTCCTCATCCTGGGCTCCATGTTGAAAACCTGAAAGGAGAGACATGCCAATAAACGTGGCCCCAGCAGAAATGTGTCTCAGACACACCCAGCAGTAAGTCCTTAAGATTGTTGAGATGCATGGGGCCAGAGCCTGTGTGAGGAAGGCCTGCTGTGCAGAGCTGAGCCTGGGAAGCTCATCTGATGGCAGAGCACAGATGATGGGTAAGAACACGAGGAAGGGTCTTCAACTTACCTTTCAACAAAGCCTGGCTACTGGTGACTGGTGAGCAATGAGTAGAAGGCTGTGTCCAGACCCAGAATGTCTGAATGCATCACAGCAGCTGGGCTACAAGGAGTATTTAAGGACACATGCACATATCCCAACACTTTAAGTGCAGGTCAATGTTGACAGCACTGCAAAGGGAGCAGTGGAAGGGAATGGGTGAGAACCAGGGCCAGAAGTGAAGAGTCACAGCATCAACAGCGGGCTTCCCTGATGGTGCAGTGGTTGAGAACCCGCCTGTCAATGCAGGGGACCTGGGTTTGATCCCTGGTCCAGGAAGATCCCACATGCCACAGAGCAACTAAGCCCATGTGCCATAACTACTAAGCCTGTGCTCTGAGCCCGCATGCCACAACTACTGAAGCCTGCTTCTTGTTGCTTGAAGCCTGCACGCCTAGAGCCCATGCTCTGCAATGAGAAGCCACCACAATGAGAAGCCAGCGCACTGCAATGAAGAGTAGCCCCCACTCACCGCCAACTAGAGAAAGCCCGCACGCAGTGGCGAAGACCCAACACAGCCAAAAATAAATAAATAAACTAAAATAAACTTATAAAACAAAACAAAACAAAAAACATCAACAAGAAAGTAAAGGTAGAAACTCTTGAAATCTGTCACTGGTACCACACACTGGTGGATATAGGACACAGGCCTGGTGTGATGGGAACCCAGCTCTGATACCTCACCATTTCCTCACCCCCACGCACGTGGGCCACGTTCATTTCAGCCTCCCTTGATGCTGCAGGAAAAACATCCACCCTGTCAGGCACCCAGGGCCCTCCTATTGCTCAAGGTGAGAAACCACCTGGGCCTGAGGAGGCCAGTCAAAGAGGAAAGACAGGGAAAGGGAGTGGGCCCCGTCCCATGAGATCACACATTCTAAAATTATAAGGACATTAAAGGAAGGTCTTAAAGGAAACAAGTCAGTGGTCCCCTCAAGTAGTGACCAGGTCAGTATGTGAACATCCTGGCATAAGCAGGTCCCAGAGTCTGTCAGCAAAGGACAGTGGAAGGCCTGGGACACCAAGGTTCCACGCCTCTGGACAGAGTCACCCAACCAGGGACAGGGAAGGCTGGTGGGATCTTTCACACAAACATCAAGATTTCTGAGCCCTGTCTTATAAGACCTCAGAGCAGCAAGGATGGGACTGCTGGGAGCGAAGGAATACAGTGCACAGAGCCCAGTGCTGGCACCAATGACACACATGCCAGGAAACCAGGAAAGGAAGCAGTGCCCATGGTCTCACTGTGGGAAGCTCAGAGGTTTCACTTGGCTTGATCTGACTCTGGTTTGGTAACAACCTCATATTAACAGCTTGAAACTGCCCAGGGTTGGAACATTTATACCAGGGAAATTGGCAAATGCAATAATCAAGGGTTGGCCGAGTTTTTTTTCTTTTTACTAACTGTCTAGACTTAAAGTAATGGAAACTATGCTAATAATGAGGACTACACATGGTGAGTAATGTTGTGAATAGCAGAAACATTTATTCCACCCAGCAAAGTCACTGAAGAAAAGTCAAGTTCCAACACATTTATTGTCTTCTTACGTACTAAAAAGAAGACATACATCTGACAAATGAACACAAAAATGTTCAACATCATGAATCACTAGGGAAATGCAATCAGACCACAGTGAGATACATCTCCACACTTTTAAAACAGATAATACTAAAAATACAGACCATACCAACCTAGTTCTTGTAAGGAATACAGGGGAACTGGAATGCTCCCATACTGCCGATGGGAATGCAAATGGGTACAGCCACTCACTTTAGACTAAGAATCCCTATGTTCATATAAAAAATTTTATGTACACGTTCATAGTAAGTTTATCTGTGATAGCCAAACTGGAAACAAACCACAAAACCTCATCCTTTAACAGAGAGATGGATAAACAGTCAAATGTTGGCATATTTAAACAGTACATTTTTCAGATATTTAAAAAATGATCTCTTCATGTAGACAAATTAGATGATTCTCAATATAATTATGCATCGTTAAAGAAGAAAACAAATACAAAAGTAAACATTAAGATCACAGTGATGGGGGCTTCCCTGGTGGCGCAGTGGTTGAGAGTCCACCTGCCGATGCAGGGGACACGGGTTCATGCCCCGGTCCGGGAAGATCCCACATGCCGTGGAGCGGCTGGGCCCGTGAGCCATGGCTGCTGAGCCTGTGCGTCCGGAGCCTGTGCTCCGCAACGGGAGAGGCCACAACAGTGAGAGGCCCGCGTACTGGGAAAAAAAAAAAAAAAAAGATCACAGTGATATTAAAAGTCTAGAAAACACTACCTAATTAAATGGGAAAAAAGTAAATCAAAGGACTTCCCTGGCAGTCCAGGGATTGGAAATCTGTGCTTTCACTGCCACAGCCAAGGTATAATCCCTGGTTGGGGAACTAAGATCACACAAGCTGTGCAGCATAGCTGGGGGAAAAAAAAAAGTAAATCAATACTAGCTACCTGAGAGTCCTGGGAGAGATGTCAGAAGCTGATATGGGAATGATGGATGTTTGTTATTATGATGATGATTCCATGGCTTTAGAAGTATTAAAATTTACCAAGCTGTACATTTTAGGTATGTTCATTTCAATGCATACAAACTATACAGCTCAATTAAATTGTAATAGGAATTGGTTTCACATAAAAATCTGAACTTCTTTTCTGAATCTCTTTTCAGTAAAACTGTGGCAACCACAGCTCAATTCCATCACCTCTCCTACTCTCATGAGGGGATTCTGTCACAGCAGCAATGAAGACTTGCAAGCAATAAAACGTGTTTCCACTTAAGTTATCCAGGAACTCTGCCTGGGTCCTAAAATTCACATGCCTGAACTACATGATTTCCACTCTCATTCCCCATTGTCTTCACTGTGCAGCAGTGGACTTCAGAGAAAAAATTTGCAGATGCTATAGGAATCCTAAAACCTTTACGTTATTCAGTCTGACACAGACTGGGGGCTCAGGGGGAGAGAAATAGCTCTGTAGCTCCTGAGAATTTCTGCAAAAACCTTATCTTATACAGCCAGTCATGGGAACATTCGTGGATGCAGCTTTAGAAAAGGCTCATCCCTTCTTGTTGCATCCCTTCTCACATCCTATTAATTCCCAGTGTTTCTGTACCAAATATGGTTCCCTCCTGATATCTGTAATCTAACAGTCATGAACACCAGCCTACCACATTGCGGACATCATAGCACACGTGGACATTATGGCACACGGCTCTTTTCCAGCTGGACCTAGAGAAATTCTTCTCTTGAACAGTACTGAGGTCATGATGTGACATTCCATGTGAAAAAAGAGAACTTATGCAGCTCCAAAAAACACTGGTGGTTCATACAACTGTCCTTATCTCAGGGTGACCTCGGGACCCACCAAAAATTCTAACATCCAGGTCACAACATTAGTCCCACAGAGCCCTGCAGTCTACCCCAGGAAACCTTCAACAACAATTCAAATTAGTGAAAACTATTCTCCACCATGATACTATCCCCAGTGAGGTATACAAACTTTGGAACACCCACAAAACCTGCTCCTCTTCATCCTGAGAGTCCAATTTGCTTCTCAACATCAGTCTAACAGTGGACAAAGCCCAAGATGAAAGGTGGCTTAAATAATAGTTTTTATTATGGCATAGAGCAGAAAAACTGAGGCAGATAATTCCCAAACAGGGTGACTTGGACCTAAATAAAATCCACCATTAACATGGTATTAGACAATGCCACCGAAGAAGGCAAACTACTGTGAGCCACCAGGAGAAAATGGACTGGATCCCCATGATCAAAGCTGCTTTGGTCCTGTCATAGGCAGTTGACAGGAACTAAGAGAACGACAAAACCCAAGTGCTCAGGGTATCCATGCTTTTCTACAAGGGATAGGAGAGCACAAAAGCCAACCTACCCTGATCACACTGAGGTGACTGATTCCAGTATTGGGATCTGCCACTTAGTAGAGATAAGAAACTCACAGTGACATTAAATATGGCAAGGGCCCTGCACAGGTCAGAAGTAGAGCATATCTCCTTAAAAGCTTCCTATGAACCTGGAACTTACAGGCAATCTGCACACTAGGGCTGTTCAGATGTATGGCATTCAACTTCCAGATGATGAGTCCCTCACAGAGCCTACTTAGTATGATGTATTAACTAAGGAGACAGCTCATTCGCTGCTCTCCTCATCTCATTTGAAGGTCTTTCTCCAGTAGGAACTTTCTGGTGATGAATGAGGTTAGACCTTCAGTTGAAAGCTTTCTTACATTCACTGTGCTCACAGGATCCATCTGGGCTGTTAAGTTTCTGGTGCTCAGTCAGAGCAGACTCTGACAGAAAAATTTTCCACATTTGCTGTACCGGCGATGCCTTTCTGTAGCATGAGCTTTTCAGTGTTGAGTAAGCTGGGAGTTTTGGCTGAAGAATCCTCCACATACAGTGCACTCATATGGTTTTTCTCCAGTGTGAACTCTGGTGCTTAATGACAGTGGAGTATTGACTAAAATGTTTCCCATATTCAATGCACTTATAAGGCCTTTCCCCAGTGTAAACTCTCTTGTGTAAAACGAGAGCAGTTTGGCTAAATCACTTCCCACACTCACTGCCCTCAGAAGTCTTTGTGCCAGTGTGAATTCTCTGGTGTACAATAAGGTTGGAGATTTGGCTAAAGAACTTCCCCTTTCACTGTGCTCATAAGGCCTTTCTCCAATATGAATTCACTGGTGCCAGACAAGTGTGAGTGGGTCACTATTTAAAAGTTTTCCCAGGGGCTTCAACTAAAGACGCCTCAACTAAAGATCCTGCATGCCGCAAAAAAGATCAAAGATCCAGGGTGCTGCAACTAAGACCCAGCACAGCTAAATCAATCAACCAAACAATAAATATTTTTTTAAAAAAAGTTTTCCCACATTCACTACACTTATAAGGCTATTTTCCACTGTGGACTCTCTGGTGCTTAACAAGTGAGTCTTTGCGGCTAAAGGCTTTTCCACATTCACTGCACTCATAAGGCCTTTCTCCAGTGTGGACTCTCCAGTGCCGAACAAGACTGTCTTTATAAATGAAGGTTTTTCCACATTCACTGCATTCATAAGGCCTTTCTCCAGTGTGGACTCTCTGGTGACGACAAAGGTTTACTTTAGAAATAAAGGCTTTCCCACATTCACAGCACTTATAAAGCAGTTCTCCAACATGGAGTCTCTGGTGCTCAACAAATGACTTTTTGTGTCTGAAGGCTTTCCCACATTCACTGCACTTATAAGGCCATTCTCCAGTGTGGACTCTCTGGTGAACAAGTGACTTTTTGTGTCTGAAGGCTTTTCCACATTCACTGCACTTATAAGGCCATTCTCCAGTGTGGACTCTCTGGTGCTTAACAAGTGAATTTTTGTGTTTGTAGGCTTTCCCACATTCGCTGCACTTATAAGGCCATTCTCTGGTGTGGACTCTCTGGTGCTGAACAAGCGAGCTTTTCCAGCTGAAGGCTTTTCCACACTCACAGCACTCATAAGGTCTTTCTCTAGTGTGGATTCTCTGGTGCTTAACAAGTATCCCTTTAAAGCTGAAGGTTTTCCCACATTCACTGCATTCGTAAGGCCTCTTTCCAGTGTGGACACTCGGGTGATGAGCCAGTTTGTGTTTGCAGCTGAAGGCTTTCTCACATAGATAGTATTTATAGAGGCTATGTCCATTGTGAAAGGCCTCTGCACACTTGGCTTCCTTTTGTGGAGTGACCTGTGGCTGGAGAAGGCTAGAGCTACCAGGGAAATCCTTCCCAGCCTCCTGGCATGTGAAGGAGTTCTTGGATGCATGGACTATGTGGCTCCTCATAAAGGTCTTACCCATGTCTCTTCTAAAGAGTTTCCCTCCACTGTGCTGGTGAAATTTCACACCTGACACACACAGTTTCTGGCCAGGAATTGTTCCCAGGTCTTCAGCTACACACAAACTACTGTCTAAGGCCAGGCAGCACCTCTCCCAGGGATAGGACTTCTGGATGGACAGGTCTGTCTTTGAAGTATTTATTTGTGGCACTTCTATAGAAACATTCTGCTCAGAAGTTATCTCCTTGTGCTCTGCTCCATGCCAACAACCTGAAAGCACAGACATATGGATGAACTTCATGTAGATTTTGGAAGAAGGAGGCGGCCCCATCACAAATATGTGTGTGATGTACCAAGAAATAAATCCATGGGACTATTTTCTGGACAAGGGAGCTGGCAGCATGTTAAGGAAAGGGCCTCTGTGCAGCACTGTGCCTCTCCGTGTCACAGAACAGGGAGGACTAACCAGGCAAAAGACACAAGGGTGGTGGGAGCTCACGGAGGAGCCACGGGTCCACAACTCACTCTTCCGGAAACAGTTTTGACAGGCCTTGGTTGCTGGTGACATTTGTGTGCTGTGTGGAAAGCTGTATCCTGGACCAGGAAAATCCGACTGTCACTGAGTAGCTGGTATAAAAGGAGTATTTTATAAATAGGTGCAGACCTCATGACACATTAAGTGTAGGCCAATATTGGAGAGCACAGCAGAGTGAGGATGGAGAGGTCCAATAAGGAGTGGAAGACAGAGAGGTGACGGGTAATCCTGGGTTGAAAGGGTAGAAATGAAAGAAGGAACAAAGTATCATGAATGGGTAGGAAAGATAGATATGAGAAAAACAGTCACTGTCCTTGGCACCAAAACAGTGTTCAGCACAGGACATGTGCCTGATATGATCTGAACCCAGCCATGGTATTACTTCCTCCCCCTGATGCCAATCACCAGGGCCAGGCCCACTTTGAGCCCCCCTAGCTGGGGTTGGAGTCATGTCCACTCTGTCACGTACCCAGGGTTCTCCTCCCAGCTCCAGTTGGAGAACAACATGGAACCTAGAAGATGCAACTTCTGAGGGAAAGATAGCACAGGTGAGTGGTCAGTACTGGCCAGGGGAACAACCAATCCCCCAAAAAAAACCTAAGGAAAGAAAAATAATGTCACAAAAATACTCGTTGAGGAGGGTATCATAGAAACAGCCTAGTGGACCCCACAAATAGTGACCATGTTGGTTCACAACAATGCCTGGTACACTCAGCACCCAGGAAATGTCACCTAAAAGAGGACAGAAGCTGGAGCACAGAGATGGCATGAGCCTATAGAGTCAACGTACCTGGGAGTGGCTGAGAATTATGGAACCCACTGAATAAATTCCAAGTTTTTGAAGCAGAAAATCTTCACTGACCAAACCTCAGAGCAGGTGGTATTGGGGCTCCTTGTGAAAGGAGGCAATCTACACACTCACCCAGCCTTGGCACTTACAGCACAGATGACAAGGAAGCATTAATAGAGATGTGCCCACTGTCTAGCTGTGAAAGAAAGAAAGGCAGGGAGCAGCTCAGGATTCTGGGATAGGTGTGAGGGTCTTACCCAATGATGCAACAAGTACAAAGGTCTCCAGCAACACATCATGGTACAGGAGTCTCTGGGCCTCATCAAGAAGCTTCCATTCCTCCTGGGAAAAGTACACAGCCACGTCCTCAAAGGTCACAGGGCCCTGTGATGATGGGACAGATTTGTACATAAGCAGCCTCTCTCCCCAGGACACCATAAGTACTTTTAACCCCAGCCTGTACTCACTCTGGGTTCACCATCCACCCCAGCTCTGTGACTTAGAGGGCAGTGGGGCCCAATAACTCTTCATGCTTCCTTGATCAGTATGTACAACCCTGAGCAACAACAGGCAGGTGGACAGAGAGATACCATGTAATCTGTGAGCCTGGTATGCAGGGCCCTTTCCCTTTCCTCCAAGACAACAGCCTGAGTGTACCCACTATCATGTCTCCCAGACACAAGCAAACTTAGCCCCATCCTTCTCTCTTATACTCCTAGTACTAGGGCCTGGGGCAATTACTTCATACACCTTCCCCACATGCATATTACTCAGTGGACCTCCTCATACATCTGATACCCATCACCACCACCCGGCCCACAAAATTGGCATGTCTCCTGCCTCCTCACATACCCTTCTGCACATGGCATCAGAAAGTGCCTGCCAAAGCAACAGGATCCCACTGTACCCCAACTATCCACTGCCGGTTCCCCAGTCCTCTTCTGAAGGCTTTTCCACTAGGCCTCATTCATGACTTCTACCTCAGTCACAACATGCAGATCTAAATACGCCTGGTCATGTTCATTTCCATATAGCACATTATGTCTCTTCACCAGTTACAATCTTTGCCCATATAACACCCATTCAAAATCCACACCCACTTGACACACCTTAGGTAAACTCATCTGACGTTGTGACAAACTCCCCAAGTTCTACCACAAAATCCTGGTGAGTGCATAGGAAAAGAAATAAGAACAAGCCTGACTTTGCTATTACTTCACCTCCATTTCTGCCTTACCTCTGCATCAATTTCATGGCCAATCTCCCATAAAAACCTGGGCCACCTGCTGCACTTTCCCTACCCCCTACCTTCCCGCTGATGATCACTCCTCTTGTCTGTCTTTGTGACAGCCTGCCTCTCTTCCCTTGTTGCCTAATGGCATCCTGAAGCCTTCCCCAGCACTCTAGCACTGCATGTTCAGCTGTCCACTTTTCTCCTATATTTGGGAGTCACTGGAACATCTGAGACTCAACATGGCTGAAACCCAGTTCACCTGGTGTTTTCACTGCCATGGGCAAGGGTATGATTACTGGTCACGGAACTAAGATCCCTGCAAGCCGCATGGTACAGCCAAAAAAAGAGGGAGAGAGAGGGAGCAATGAGAAGGAAATGGCACCAGAAAATTAATTTGTGATAAAGAGGTTGTGGCTAGAATCAGAGTAGTTTGAGATAACTGGACATCATTGATAACTCTTTAAACTTAAGACAAAGGAAACAATCTACAGGACCTGACCTTTACTGCACCCTCATTATATAAACATGGGTTCTTGGGTTCTAAACATCCTGATAGGGATTCCCAGCATTATAACTTTTTAACCTTACCATGGTTCATTATATCCCCCTCCAAAAAAGGATTTTAACAAGATGTCTTAATCATTTTCTCTTCCAATACCACCAGAGAACAATGATGTACCAGTAGAATAAATACTATTAGAAGAGTAAAATCACTGAAAAAGCAAAAACCCTCTAAGTGCCTGTATACTGTAAAACTGTTAAGTTTACCTAATGCAAAATGAGTGTGTATGAAAATACAACTATGGGATAGATTAAGACTAAGTATAATCATCTCATTCAAAGAACTAAGTTAAAATTAGTAACTTGAAGCTAAAAAAGATCAAAAAGTGGAAATGTTCATTTAAATATAATAGTAACTTTAATATACACGCTAGACAAGTGCATTCTTTATATATCCCAGAACACATAGCAGATATGACTGCAGTACGAAGTTTATAAATACGAAAGTAGACCAAACAGAAAAGCAAACCAAAAACCATAAACAAAGAAAAGCCTTTAAGAAGAGGATCTATAAAAACATTTTAATCATATAGTAATATCTATAAAATACTTCATAGAAAGAAAAATGAATGGATACTCACGAAAAACATGGGTAAAATAACACCATATTGTGCAAATGAAGAAAAACACAGAATTCTTACATGATTCAATTCATAAAAAATTTTAAAACAAGCGTGCAAAACTAGAATCATCAAATATTTCCCACATCGTTGGCAAAACTATCAAGAAAAGAAAGAAAATGCTTACTTGAAACATCAGCCAGTACGTTCATTTTGGGGGGATGCGGATAATTGTTTTGGAAGAACCCCGCAGGCGGCTTCTGGGGGTCCTATTTATATCGCATTTTTTTACCTGAGTGGTGAACGGATATTAGTTTTAGAGCTTACTGAACTGCACATTGAAGTTCTCTGCAATTTTCTTTTTCCACGCAGGTCATATTTGAAAATCCGGAAAACCAAGGTTTTGGGGAATAAAAATAACTATAGAACACTGGTAAGAGAACACAGATAAAATAAAACACTGCTGAATGAGAAGAGTTGGGTGAGGCCCGGATGACGCAGCATTTACCTGAATCCGACACATCTGGGCTGTCGCCGTCGCTAGAGTTTGTGGGCGAAGGTGGGGCCCGAGCACGGACGCCCCTCCCGGACCCGGGAGAGAGTCAGGCCAAAGAGCAACCACGCCGAGCCTCAGACTAAGCTCAGAGCAGCGGGCACAGTTCCTTCCTGACTCCCTGATCTCGGGCCGGCCCTGCGTTGCTAACCTTTGAACACATCCGAGTTTACAAAATGACGACCACGGCAGACGCCGGAAAAGCCGCCCAGACGCAGTCCACTAGCTCGGAAGTGCCTCTTTACTGAGCCTTTATTGGTCCAGGGGCGCCGAAGAACGGGCGCAGAGCCTTCAGGGTAATGTAGTTCACAGGCCTCCAGGACCTGGCAAGGGGCGGTGCTCCCCTCCTCCAGGAAAGGTGCCGCCTCTCCGCCAGGGTTGCTGGGAGTGAGGCTCTGAGGAAGGGGGCGAGGTTTCACGCTTCTTAAAAGGGACGCACCAGATTTTCATGTAGTCTTTGATGATCACAGAGAGGTACACGGACATAATATATGAGTTGTTCCCCAAACCTACAAAACCAAATGGGCAGATGATACCAGGTTGTCACTCAGACACAAAGTGCATCCATCCATAGCTGGGGTCTAATTAACGCTGTATTATTGCTCTTCCAATGGATGTAGGCTAAAGCTGTAGACTCAATTTATGAGTTTCACTGTGTTAGGTCAGGATCCAGACAGGGCCATGGTGGACAACACAAAGGAGGAATGTGGGGCGGCCAGAAGCAGGGGGACAATTTGTTGCTTCTCTGGCTCCCTCAGAAAAGAGTAGAGCCAGTGACGTTGTCCACTTATGGACACTACTTCTAAACATGCATCGTGAAGAAGCATGTAATGAAACACACCTGTACACACCAATTACCTCGCTTTTCTCTAACTCTGATTGGCCTTTCCCCACACTTAAGACCACCCTGCCTCTTTATCCCCTAAATATCACAGGCACCTTGCCACCGGGAGGGTGGATCTGAGAATTGTTCTTCTGTGTTCTCACTTGCCTGCCTTGTGAATGAAATACTCCCCAGCAAACCTTGGCATCTCAGAGTTTGGCTTGCTGTGCCTCCGGTTCAGTAATAACCTCATACACACAGTTTGAAATTGCCCACAGTTGGAGTATTCATACCAGGGAAATTGGCACACACAACAATGAAGGGTCGGTTGGCTTTTTTTATTAAGTGTCTAGGCTTAAAGTAATAGAAGTATCTTAATAATGAGTATACATAGTAATAATGTTGAGTACAAATACCTATTCCACCCAGCAAAGTCACCGAAGAAAAGTCAAATTCCAACACATTTATTAACTTCTCAGTTACTAATAAGAAAGCAGACATTTTGTCAAAGAAGATATACACTTGGCAAATGAACACAAAAATGTTCAACATCATGAATCATTAGGGAAATGCAATCACACCACAGTGAGATATGTCTCCATGCTTTTAAAACAGGAAATATTCAAACTACTGACCATACCAACCAAGTACTGGTGAGGAACACAGGGGAACTGGAATGTTCCCATACTGTCAATGGGAATGCATTTGGGTACAGTCATTCATTTTAGAATGAAACCATGTGCTCATATAAAGGATTTTATGTACGCTAATAGTAAGCTTATCTGTGAGACAAACTGGAAACCACAAAACGCCATCCTTTAACAGATCAATACCAGTGAAGTAATGGTATATCCAAACAGTATATTATCATGAAAAAAGTGAATTATTCACATCGGCAACTTAGATGATTCTCAAAGTAACTATGCATGGAGATAAAAAAAGACAAACACAAAAGTAAACATTAAGGCTCCAATAATATTAAAAGTCTAGAAAACACTAACTAATTGAAATGAGAGAAAAGCCAGTCAATAGTAGTTGCCTGAAAGCCCTGAGAGAGATGTCAGAAAGTAGATATGGCAGTGACAGATGTTTGTTATTATGATGGTTCCGTGGCTTTACAAGTACTAAAACTTACCAAGCTGTGCATTTTAGGTATGTTCTGTTCAGTGCATACCAACTATACAGCTAATTAAATTTCAATAGAAATTGGCTTCAAATAAAAATCTTAATCTCTTTGCTGAATCTCCTTTTCAGTAGAACTCTGGCAACCTCACATTAACCCCATCACATCCCCTTGCCCATGGGAGGGAATCTGTAGCAGTAGCAAAGAAGACTTGTGAGCAGTGAAAGTTCTTTCCACTTAAGTTATCCAGGAACTCTGCCTGGGTACTAAAATTCACATGCCTGGACTACACAATTTCCACTCTCATTCCTCACTGTTTTCACTGTGCAGCAATGGCCTTGAGATAAATTGTTTGCAGATGCTGATTCCTAAAACCTTTACATTATTCAATCTGACACTGACTAGGGGCTCAGGAGGAGAGGAACAGCTCTGGAACTCCTGAGAATGTCTTCAAACACTTTATCCTAAAGCGACAGAGTCACTGGAATATTTGTGGATGAAACTTTAGAAAAGGCTCATCCCTTCTTGTTTGCTTGTCTCTCAGTCCCTATTAATTCCATGAGTGTTTCTGTATGAAATATGGTTCCCACCTGATGCCTGTAATATAACACTCAGGAACACCAGCCTACCACTTTGGGCACATTATGGCACATGGCTCTTTTCCAGCTGGACCTAGAGAATTTCTTCTCTTGAACAGTACTGGGGGCATGACATGATATCCCATGTGAAAAAGAGAACCATTCATGTTGCTCCAAAAATCACTGGTGGTTCTCACAACTGTCCTCATCTCAGGTGACCTCAGGACCCGCCAAAAATTCTGACATCCAGAATTCAACATTAGTCCCACAGAACCCTGCAGTCTACCGTAGGAGGCCTTGGACAACAGATTGGACCAAAACTGGAGTGAAAACTATTCTCTGCCATGATACTATCCTCATTGAGGTATAAGAAGTTTGGAACACTCACAAAACCAGTTCCTCATCATCCTGAGAGTCCAATTTGGTTCTCAACACCAGTCTGAAAGTGAACAAACCCCAAGATGAAAGGTGGCTTAAATAGTCTTCATTATGGTATAGAGTGGAGCAAACTGAGGCAAATAGTTCCCAAACAGAGTGACTTAGACCTTGAAAAACCTATCCTGAGCATGATATGAGACAATGCCACCAAATAAGTTGTGAGCCACCAGCAGAACCGAGACTGGATTCCATTGGTCAAAGCTGCTTTGGTCCTGGCAGGACCAAAAAGAATGACAACACCCAAGTGCTCAGGCTATTCATGCATTTCTAAGGGGATAAGAGAGCACAAAGATCTACATACCCTGATCACACTGAGGTGGCTGGTGCCAAGAATGGGGATCTACCACTTGGGTGATGTAAGAAACTCACAGTGACATTAAGTCAGAAAGTACAGCATAGCTACTTAAAAGCTCCCTACGAACCTGGTACTCATAGGCAATCTGCACACTAGAGCTGTTTATATGTATGGCATTCAACTTCCAGTTGATGACTCCCTCACAGAGCCTATTCAGTATGATGTATTAACTAAGAAGACAGCTTATTCGCTGCTCTCCTCATCTCATTTGAAGGCCTTTCTCCAGTAGGAACTTTCTGGTGACGAATGAGGTTAGACCTTCAGCTGAAAGCTTTCTTACATTCACTGCACTCATAGGGTCCATCTTGGCTGTTAAGTTTCTGGTGCTCAGTCAGAGCAGACTTTGACAGAAAAATTTTCCACATTTCCTGTACTGGCGATGCCTTTCTGTAGCATGAACTTTTTGGTGTTGAGTAAGCTGGGAGTTTTGGCTGAAGAAATCACCACATTTAGTGCACTCGTGGTTTTTCTCCAATGTGAACTCTGGTGCTTAATAAGAGTAGAGCTTTGGCTAAAACGTTTCCCACATTCACTGCACTTATAAGCCTTTGCTCCAGTGTGAACTCTCTGGTGCAAAATGAGAGTAGAGTTTTGGCTAAAATGTTTCCCACATTCACTACACTCATAAGTGTTTGCTATAGTGTGAATTCTCTGGTGGACTTTAAGGTGGGAGCTTTGCCTAAAGAACTTTCCACATTCACTACTCATAAGGCCTTTCCCCAGTGTGAATTCTTCTATGTTTAATGAGGCTGGAGATGTACCTAAAGACTTTCCCACATTCACTGCACTCATAAGGCCTCTCTCCAGTGTGGATTCTCTGGTGCTGAACAAGCATGCGTTTACAGCTGAAGGCTCTCTTGCATTCTCCACATTCATAAGGCCTTTCTCCTGTGTGGACTCTCTGGTGCTGAACAAGTTTGCTTTTAGTGGTGAAGGTTTTCCCACATTCACTGCATTCATAAGGCTTGGCTCCAGTGTGAATTCTCTGGTGCACAATAAGTTGAGAGCTTTGGCTAAAGAACTTCCCACATTCTCTACACTCATAAGGCCTTTCCCCTGTGTGAATTCTTCTATGAGTAATGAGGCTGGAGTTGCATCTAAAGACTTTACCACATTCACTGCACTTATAAGGCCTTTCTCCAGTGTGGATTCTCTGGTGCTTAAATAGTATGGGTTTACGGGTGAAGGTTTTCCCACATTCGCAGCACTCATAAGGCCTCTCTCCAGTGTGGACTCTGGTGCTGAGCAAGTCTGTATTTGCGACAGAAGGCTTTCTCACATTCACTGCATTTGTAAGGCCTTTCTCCAGTGTGAATTTGCTGGTGCCGAACAAGTGTGTGTTTGTCGCTAAAAGCTTTCCCACATCCGCTGCACCCATAAGGCTTTTCTCTAGTGTGGACACTCCAGTGCTGAACAAGTATGTATTTACAGCCAAAGGCTTTCCCACATTCATCACATTCATAAGGTCTCTCTCCAGTGTGGACTCTCTGGTGCTGAGCAAGCCTAGACTTCCGGTAGAAGGCTTTCCCACATTCGTGGCATTTATACTGCCTTTGTCCATTGTGAGAGGCCTCTACACACTTGGTGTCTTTTGGTGAAGTGACCTGCTGCTGGAGAAGGCCAGAGGTACCAGGGAAATCCTTCCCAGGCTCCTGGCATGTGAAAGACTTCTTGTATGCATGGACTGTGTGGCTCTTCATAAAGGTCTTACCCACATGTCTTCTAAAGAGTTCCTCTCCACTGTGCTGGTGAAAGTTCACACCTGCCCCACAGTTTCTGACCATGGTTTGTGCCAAGGTCCTCAGCTAGATGCAAACCTCCTTCTAAGTACAGGCAGAGCCTCTGCCAGGGATAGGACTTCAGGGTGGACAGGTCTGTCTTTGAAGTATTTATTTGTGGCACTTCTACAGAAACTTTCTGCTCAGAAGGTGTCTCCTCATCCTCTGCTCTATGCCAATACCCTGAAAGCAGAGAAATGTGGGTGAACTTCATGTAGATTTTGGTAGAAGGATGCAGCCCCATTACAAATATGCGGCTGACATAGAAACGAATAAATCCATGGGACTATTTTCAGGACAAGAGAGCTGGGGCAGGTTATGAAAGGACTGCTGTGCAGTATTGGGCCTCTACATGTCACAGAACATGGATGACACACCAGGTGAAAGACACAGGATGGAGTGGAACACACAGAGGAGCTGGGGTCCACAACTCACTCCTCTGGGAGTGGTTTTCACCAGGGTCTTGGCTGCTGGTGCCACATGTGCTGTGTGGAAATGTTTGTCCAGGCTCAGGAAAATCTGACTGTCACTGAGTAGGTAGTGTTCAAGGACTATTTTAAGGATATGGGGGGAACTCATGACATGTTAATGTAGGCCAATATTGGAGAGCACATCAGAGTGATGATGGAGAAGACCAATAAAGAGTGGAAGACAGAGAGGTGAGGGATAATCCTGGGTTCAGATTCAGAGTTGAAATGACAGAAGGAGCAAAGTATCAAGAATAGGTAGGAAAGATAGAAATGAGGTACACAGTCACTGGCCTTGGTCCTAAAACATTGTGGGGCACAGGACGTGTTCCTGATATGATCTGAACCCAGCCATGATATCACTTCCTCCTCCTGATGCCAATCACCAATGTGGGTCCCACTTTGGGTCTCTCTAGCTGTGCCTGGAGTCATGTCCACTCTGTCATGTACCCAGGGTTCATCTCCCAGCTCGAACTGGAAAACAACATGGGACCTAGAAAATGCAAGTCCTAAGTGAAAGACACGACAGCTCAGTACTGGCCCAGGGGGAACCAATCCCAAAACAACCTCAGGAAAGAAAAATAATATCACAAAAAAAATCTTTGAGGAAGGTCTCACAGCAACAGCCAAGTGGACCCCACAAACAGTTACCACATTGAGTCCCAACAATTCCTGAAATAGTGAGACCCCAGGAAATGTTAGCTAGAGGGCACAGCCTGGAGCATGGTGGTGTATGGGTCTACAGAGTCAACTTAACAGGGAGTGGCTGAGACTAATGGAACCCATTGAACTAATTCCAAGTCATTTGACCCAGAAAACCTTCGCTGAAAAACCTTCAGAGCATCTGGTATTGGGGATACTTCTGAAAGGAGATTGTATATACACTCACTCAGCCTTGGCACCCACAGCACAGCTGACAAGGAAGCAGTAATAGAGATGTGGTCACTGTCTAGCTGTGAAAAGAACAGAGTTGTCCTTGGAAAAAAGGGGAAAGGCAGAGACCTGCCCAGGATGCTGGGATAGGTGTGAGGGCCTTACCCAATGATGCAACAAGTGCAAAGGTCTCCAGGATCACATCACGGTACAGGAGTCTCTGGGCCTCATCAAGAAGCCTCCATTCCTCCTGGGAAAAGTACACAGCCACGTCCTCAAAGGTCACAGAGCCCTGTGATGATGGGGACAGATGTGTACATAAGCAGCCTCTCTCCCCAGGACCCCATAAGTACCCCTAACCCATACTCACTCTGGGCTCATCATCCTCCCCAGCTCCCTAACTTAGAGGGCACTGGTACCTAATAACTCTTCATACTTCCTTGAGCACTAGGTACAACTCTCAGCAACAACAGGCAGGTGGACAGATAGATGCCATCTAAGCTGTTGGCCTGGTATTCAGGGCTCCCTCCCTCTCCAGCAAGACAACAGCCTGAGAGGCCCCAGGATCATGTCTCCTAGACACAAACAAACTTGGGCTCATCGTCCTCTCTTAAACTCCTGGTATGAGGGCTCTGGGGCAATTTGGTCACACACCTTCCCCACATGCGTATTACTCACTGGCTAACTCCTCATACATCTGATACCCATCACCACCACCTGGCCCACAAAATTGGCATGTCTCCTGCCTCCTCACATACCCTTATGCACGCAGCATCAGAAAGTTCCTGCCAATGCAACAGGATCCCGCCATACCCCAACTCTCCACTGGCGGTTCCCCAGCCCTGTTCTGAATGCTTCCCCACCAGGCCTTGTTCCTAACTTTAACCTCAGTCAAAACATGCAGATCTAAATACGCCTGGTCAGGTTCCACTTTTATATTGCAAGTTATGTCTCTTCAACAGTTACAATCTTTGTCCGTATAACACCCATTCAAAATCCACACCCACTTGACACACCTTAGGTAAAACTCATCTGACATTGTGACAGAAACTTCCCAAGTTCCACCACAAAAGTCTGGTCAGTGCATAGGAGGAGAAATAAGCACCAGCCTGACTTTGCTATCACTTCACCTCCATTACTGCTTTCCCTCTGCATTAATTTCATGGCCACTCCCCCATAAAAACCTGGGCCACCCGCTGGACTTTCCCTACCCCCACCTTCCCGTTGATGTTCACTGCTCTTGTAGTTCTTTCTGACAGCCCAAGTCTCTTCCTTTGTCCCATAAGGGCATCCTGAAGCCTCCCCCAGCACTCTAGTGCTGCATGTTCAGCCAGTTGTCTCCTATACCTGGGAGTCAATGGAACTTTTGAGACTCAACACAGCCAAAAGCCAATTCCTAATATTCTCACTGAAAATGACTCCTACCACTGACTTCCCCATCCCAGTTCATGGCACATACCCCCTTCCAGATGCAAAGGGAAAAAAACTTTTGGAGTCATCTGTGAGCCCTCCACATTAGAAAATCTGGTCCACCTCTACTTAAGAAACAAATCCAGAAGCCAAGTATTTCTTACCTCTACATCTGTCACTCTCGTCCAGGCACAACAAATGTGCTTCTAGATGATTACAAGAGCCTCCTTGATTATCTCCTTGTCTTCCTTCCCCCGAATCTGCTGTGCACACTGCAGCCAGAGGTAACCTCTTAAAACCTAAGTCACATCACTTTTCCCCCCTGTTCCAAAAATTCCATATCTGCCATCATTCTCAGAACAAAAACCCAACTTCTCAGGCTACCATCCGAGGCCTGACTCTGGCCCCCTTGTTCTCTGTTCTCACCAGACATTAACAGAGACCTACAAGTCCTAAAACACTCCCATCTCAATCTCATCCTCAAACATTTGTACGTACTACCCCCGTACCTAAGACAACCTTTCACATCCTAGTCCACTGGCTGCTAAAAATGGGAATCTGTCCATATAACCTCTGGCCTGGACTTGGAAACATGGGCTGAGGGTTTCTCTAGGGTCTACAGCCACCAAGTCCAGGAAGAGTGACAGCAAAATACTTTCAGGACACCTACACTCACTGGTGCAGTGTTCATAAGTGGT
Source organism: Delphinus delphis (assembly GCF_949987515.2). Classification (NCBI taxonomy): domain Eukaryota; kingdom Metazoa; phylum Chordata; class Mammalia; order Artiodactyla; family Delphinidae; genus Delphinus; species Delphinus delphis. The sequence continues at coordinate 1,688,014 of NC_082702.1, read as the reverse complement.
TCTGTTGAATGTGGAATCTGTGGGAAGACTAGGGCCATGTAATATTAATTCTCATCAGCAAAATAGACAAAAAAGAAGATTAGTGAGTGAACATTTAATATTTCAGGCAAAGGCAAATACTTAAGGGAAAAACAAAGCATGTAAAAGAGGGCAGAAAGTATTTTGGAGTTGTGCTATAAAGTCATGAGGATATCTTGAGAAAAGACTTTCCAGAAGTGGAAAACACAAGTGCAAAGACTCTTTGTCAGAGTCACCTCTGACATGTTTGACTACCATCTATGAGGACAGTGTGACTGGAGCCCAATGAGAAAAAAGAATACAGGATCATGTTGGCAAAGAAATGGTTGTGCCAGGATATATAACACTATTATATCCCTAAGCCACAAATATCAAAATTAAGACTCATTTCATGTACAGCTATTTCTGACACTTGCATTTGATTCCCTTATTCTGTCTCTCCCTTGCCAATAACGAATTTTTCTCTTCTTGTGGCTTGTCGTTGGCCATAACAGCTGACAAGGAGTTTTTATACTTCCTTTTCAAATTTTACTTTGGTTATGTTAAAAATTGTTTTATATAAAATTCCAACTTACATAATCCATAGATTAAGTTCTGATTTGAAATTATTATAACATTACATAATAAGATTCAAGAACATGTACTTTTTTCATTTATTCCTATTCTTTGATATATCCATTTTTTCCCCCACAAATGTTCAGAGATTATTTGTAATTTCCTAAATGCTTTTTTCGCATGTGATAGAGAATGGAACTACTGCTTACTGGCTTCACATCCAAAGTGAATCTGTGATAAAGGGGTTGTTGCTAGAATCAGAGTAAAAGTGCTTGCCCTTCAGCAGTTTGGGATAACCGGTTGTCATTTCTGATAACTTAAACTTAAGAGAGGGGAATTCCCTGGCAAACCAGTGATTAGGACTCCGTGCTTTCACTGACGAGGATGCAGGTTTGATCCCTGGTCTGGGAAGTAAGATCCCACAAGCAGCATGGTGGGGAAAAAAGTAAAGTAAAAGTAAAGTAAAATAAAATAATCTTAAGAGAAAGGAAACAAGCTATAGGACCTGACCTCTATTCCATCCTCTATGGAAATATCTTCTTGCTTTCTAAACGTCTTGAAAGGGATTTGAAGCCTTATAACTTATTACCCTCACAATGATTCACTTCGTCCCCCTTCAAACAAGTATTTTAACAAGATATTTCTTAATCATTTTCTCTTCCAATACCACCAGAGTAAGAAAACTTAACAGTAAAATATATATTATTATGAGTACAATCACTGAAAAAGCACAAACTCTCTAAGTGGACGTACAATGTAAGACTGTAAGTTTACCTAATACATAATAAGTGTGTGTCAAAATGTAACTAAGGAGGACTTCCTTGGTGGTCCAGTGGGTAAAGCGCTCCCAATGCAGGGGCCCAGGTTTGATCCCTGGTCAAGGAACTAGATCCCACATGTGTGCCGCAACTAAGAGTTCACATGCCACAACATAGAATTCTGCATGTCACAACTAAGGAGTCCACATGCCACAAATAACAGTCCACATGCCACAAGGAAGAGTCCACGTGCCGCAATGAAGATCCTGTGTGCCGCGACTAAGACCCAGTGCAGCCAAAATAAATAAATAAACTATTCCTTTAAAAAATGTAACTATGGAATAGATTAAGTAGAATCATCTCATTCAAAGACCTAAGCTAAAATTAGTAACATGGAGCAAAACAAGATCAAAAAGTGGAAATGTTCATTTAAATACAATAATAATTTTAACATATACCCTAGACAAATGTATGCTTGATATGCCCCAGAAGACATGGCAGATATGACTACAGTAGCAATGTTTATCAATACAGAAAGCACACACCACTGTAAAGCAATTATACTCCAATAAAGATGTTAAAAAAAATACAGAAAGCAGACCAAAAAACAAAGCAAAACAAAACAAAACAAAAAAGCCTTCAACAGCAGAATTTCAAAGGACATTTTACTCATATATCCATAGTAAAGAATACTGCACACACACATAAAAATTAACGGACAGCTATGAAAAACATGAGTAAAGTCACGCCATGTTTTGCAAATGAAGGAAAACACATCATAATATTTACTTGATTCCATTCATAAAAAGTTTTAAAACAATTGAGCGAAGGTAAACTACAGTCGTGGAATAATTTCCACGTAGTTGGCAAAAGTATCAAGAATAGCAAGGGCTTCCCTGGTAGTGCAGTGGTTAAGAATCTGCCTGCCAATGCATGGGATACGGATTCGAGCCCTGGTCCAGAAAGATCCCACGTGCTGCGGAGCAACTAAGCCCATACACCATAACTACTGAAGCCCGCGCACCTAGAGTCCGTGCTCCGCAACAAGAGAAGCCACCCAATGAGAAGCCTGCGCACCGCAACAAAAAGTAGGCCCCGCTCGCCGCAACTAGAGAAAGTCTGCGTGTAACAACGAAGACACAACACAGCCAAAAATAAATAAATAAATTTATTTTTTAAAAAAAAGAATAGCAAGAAGGCGGCTTCCCTGGCATTGCAGTGGTTAAGAATCCGCCTGCCAACGCAGGGGACACAGGTTCGAGCCTTGGTCCGAGAAGATCCCACGTGCCACGGAGCAACTAAGCCTGTGCGCTACAACTACTGAGACCGCATGTCACAACTACTGAAGCCCACGTGCCTAGAGCCCGTGCTCCACAACAAGAGAAGCCACCGCAATGAGGCCCGCGCACCGCAACGAAGAGCAGCCCCCATCTCTGCAACTAGAGAAAGCCCGCGCGCAGCAACAAAGACCCAATGCAGCCAAAAATGAATAAATAAATAAATTTTTAAAAAAGAAAAGTTTACTTAAAACATCAGACAATACCTTAACTTTTGGGGGATGGGGATAATCGTTTTGAAGGACCCCACTGGCGGCTTCTGAGGTCCTATTTATATCGCATTTCTTGACTTGAGCAGTGGCCGAATATCAATTTTAGAGCTGCTTATTCAACTACACTGGGAAGTTCTCTGCAATTTTTTTCTACACGGGTAATATTTCAATATTCAGAAAGCCAAGGTTTGGCGGGACAAATAAATATAAATATAGGACACTTGTAAGAGAATATTACTAAGAACAAAAATTCTGCAGAATAAGAAGAGTTGGCTGAGGGCCCGGGGGGCGCAGCATTTACCTGAATCGGATCCATCAGCGCGGCCCCTCCAGCACAGTTTGTGGGCGAAGCAGGGGCCCAGGCCCTGCGGTCCCTATCCCGGCCCCGAGACGGAGTCAATGCGGACGGCGCCCACACCGAGCCTCAGACCCGCCTCAGAGCAGCCAGCACAACGCCCTCCAGCCTCCCTGACCTCGCGCCGGCCCAGTGTTGCGAAGCTCACCACCGGTGAACAGACCCGAGCTTACAAAATGTCGCCCGCCGTCCACGCCAGAAAACCCGCTCAGACGCGGTCCTCTAGGTCGACGCTCAGGAGCAGTGCCTTTCGGGTAATGTAGTTCACAGCACTCCGGGCCCTAGCAAGGGGCGGTACTCCCCGCCTCCGGAAAAGTTCCGCCTCACCCAGAGGGTTGCTGGGAAGGAGTGTCCAGAATCTCTCAGTACCAGGGCGGGGTTTCACACTTCTTAAAGGGGACGCACCCAGATTTGCGTGGAATGTAGTCTGTGCTGATCACAGAGAGGTACAGAGACATAATATTTCAGATGTTCCCCGAACCTACAAAACCAAGTGGGCACATGATACCTGGGTGTTGCTCAGACACAAAGTGCATCCAGCCATACTTAAGGTCTAATAAACAGTGTCTTATTGCACTTCCAATACATACAGGCTGAAGCTTTACACTCAACTTAAGAGTTTCACTGTGTTCGGTCAGGGTCAAGCGAGCAAAGGCTCCAGACACGGCCATGACTGGCAAGACAGAGAAGGAATGTGGGGTGGCCAAAAGCAGGTGGACCACGTGCTGTGTCTCTGGTTCCCTCACAAAAAACGTAGAGCCAGTGACGGTGTCCCATCCAGTGACAGACACATACTTCTTACTCCACATTTTGATATATATTCAGTTCTAATTTATTTATTTATTTATTGTATAAATTTATTTATTTATTTATGGCTGTGTTGGGTCTTCACTGTGGTGTGTGGGCTTCTCACTGTAGTGGCTTCTCTTGTTTCAGAGCACCAGCTCTAGGTGTGCAGGCTTCAGTAGCTGTGGCACGCGGGCTCAGTTGTTGTGGTTCATGGGCTCTAGAGCGCAGGCTCAGTAGTTGTGGCACACAGGCTTGGTTGCTCTGCAGCATGTGGGATCTTCCCGGACCAGGGCTTGAACCCGTGTCCCTTGCATTGGCAGGCGGATTCTTAACCACTGTGCCACCAGGGAAGCCCCAGTTCTTTTTGAGAAGCCAAGTTCTACCTGACTGAAAAGAAGAGTGACTTACCACTTGCTGCTTTCTGCCTGGAGTGTGACTCTATGGTCACAGTCATACTTTATTTGGAAAGGAGGCCTCTGAACCCAGAGATAAAGGACTGGACTACATGATCTACTTTCCTTGCTGGGTAGTCAATATAATTTCACCTGCAATTGCAGTGACAATGCATGGAGACTTGAGATTATCTCAGAAAAATATTTGTGAAATGTTGAAAGTGCTGATATCGACCATAATTTTAGTTACTCAAAAGTGGTTGCTTAGGTCTTCCCTAATGGCACAGTGGTTGGGAGTCCGCCTGCTGATGCAGGGGACACAGGTTCGTGCCCTGGTCCGGGAGGATCCCACGTGCCGTGGAACGGCTGGGCCCGTGAGCCATGGCCACTGGGCCTGCGCGTCCGGATCCTGTGCTCCACGACGGGAGAGGTTACGGCAGTGAGAGGCCCGCGTGCCTCAAAAAAATAAAGAAATAAAATTTTTTAAAAAGTGGTTGCTGAAATAGCTCTTGGCCATGTGAACAAGGTTAGGGTCTCAGTGAAGACTGAAGGAACATTGAAGTCTGAGAAGTGAGGGAATGAAGCAGAGCACGTAATTACACAGGAAACTTGGCTAGCCTGTGGAAATGGCTTTCTAAATTGCGATTCATTATATATTTAAATCTTATTTTTTAGTACAGCCTTAGGGGACATGAAAAGACAGCAGATAGCTTTGCCTAAAAACAAACAAGTATCTGTCCCACCATATTTATTCCCTCCTTAACCAACACTCATTAAGTGCCTATCCCATTCCAAGTACTATTTTGGCTGCATGGGACACATCAATATTCAAAATGTCAAAGATGCCTGCCCTCGTGAGTCTGAACTTCCAGTCAAAGGAGACAGACAGTAAAAACTAATGACAACATAGTCAATTACATACTTTTATGTGTTATGAGTGTTAACCAAAATTTCAGAAACAAAGGCCTGAATGAAAGAAAGAAGCATGTATTTGGGGCTTGATACAACTGCAGCTGGGAGACACAGATTCGAGAAGCACGTGCATTGAGTTCCCCTGGACTACAAAATGGAGGAAGGTTATAAAGGCAAAAAACGGAAGGCCACAGTTAGTTCCATAAATCGTTTGTCAAGAATTACAATTGGAGCAGTCAAGATGTAAGGGTGTTTGTAAACAAGCATTGGTTGGAATTGGAAATGGCTTTAGAATTGCAAGGGGAAATATTGAAACCACAAGGTTGTAGCTAGCAGATGTTTTAAAAACGTCTAGTATCTGTTATCAAACTGAACTTGGGTCTAATCACCTACTTTCTTCTTTTTAATTTTTATTTTATATTGAAGTATAGTTATTTACAAAATTATATTGGTTTCAGGTGTACAGCAAAGTGATTCAGTTATACGTATACATATATCAATTCTTTTTCAGACTTTTTTCAAATACAGGTTATTGCAAAATATTGAGTACAGTTCCCTGTTATATACAGTAGATCCTTGTTGGTTGTCTGTTTTATATATAGTAGTGTGTATGTGTTAATCCCAAACTCCTAATTTATCTCTCCCCACCATATTTATCCTTTGGTAACCATAAGTTTGTTTTCCATGTCTGTGAGTCTGTTTCTGTTTTGTAAATAAGCTGATTTGAATCATTTTTTTAGATTCCACAAATCATATTATATTTGTCTTTCTCTGACTTACTTCATTTAGGATGATAATCTCTAGGTCCATCCATGTTGCTGCAAGTAGCATTACTTCATTCTTTTTTTTCTATCTGAATAATATTTCATTGTGTATATATACCACATCTCCTTTACCCATTAATCTGTTGATAGACATTTAGGTTGCTTCCATGTCTTGACTATTGTAAATAGTGCTGCAATGAATATTGTGGTGCATGTATAATTTCCAATGATTATTTTCTCCAGATTTATGTCCAGGAATTGGATTGCTGGATCATATGGTAGCTCTAGTTTTACTTTTTTGTGGAACCTCCACACTCTTCTCCATAGTGACTGTGAGCCATATTATATTCCTACCAACAGTGTAGGAGGGTTCCTTTTCCTCCAGCACCCTCCAAATCATATGGAGGCCTCTTGAATAAATCAAGGTTTCTCCTGTTGGAGTTTTCATGGGAAATTGAATCTACCCGGATTATCTAAAATGGTTCCTTCCGTGACCTTTATCAAGTCACTGGGATGATGAGGTGATGGGAATGCACCCCTGGAATTTCCCCCAGCTCTATATAGAGACATTTCAGCTCAGACACATCTTGAGAGCCAGTCCCTGACTTGAGGAGACTGAAGGCAAGAGGGTTCGAAGGGGTAAGTGACAAGAGGGAATGTCTAAAGAGAGTCCTTAGAAATCAGGACAGATGGAGGCGGGCTTCAGAAAGCTTTGGCTTCCTATTCACCTTGCATTAGCTCAGAGACCTTGTGAAAGCAATGGATCTCCCTCAAACCCCACATTAACTATGGTTGATTGTTGAACTCTTCTGTGAGATGAGAAGAATGTTTCCACACACGTTGGTGTGGTGTGGTGTGTTGTGGTTCATTTTTTCAACAAGTTTCTGAACCGCGGCCCTATAGACATTTTTGACCAGATACTTTTTTGCTTTGCTATAAAGGTGGATGTCAGAAGAATAACAGAATGGATTATAGTTCCTGGTATCAAATATTGAAACAGTGGGGGAGTGGTGTCCAATACTGGGATGAGGGATGTAGGAGAGATGGAAAGGTGGAATAAAGTGAAAGACATCAGGTTCATTCTTTTTGTTTGTTTGTTTGTTTTTGTCCCCAGCCTTCTGAACAGTGACTCTATTGCAGAGGAAAAGCAGAGGAAATCCCTTTCCATAGGGGTCAACTGGCCACCAGCTTCTAGAAGCGTTTACTCAGAGTCCTATTGGAAAATTCCTCCCTCAATATGGCTGAGGACCAGACATTTTTCCAGGGTCGTGGAAAACTCCCCAGAGGCCCTAGTTCAGAGTCACCAGTGTCTCTGCCATGCCAACATACACTTATGGAAAAGCCAGACTGTGACTGGGAGATGTGGCACGTTCGCTTCAGAACATTTAGAAGCTCAGAGGAATCCGACCCCGTCCAGGATCTGAGGAGACTCTGTGAGCTCTGCCATTAGTAACTGATGCCAGATCTTCACACAAAGGAGCAGACGATGGACAAGCTAGTGCTGGATCAGTTTATGATCTGCATGCTGCTGGAGTGCCAGGTCTTAGTCAAGGAAAGTGGAGTGCAGAGTTGCAAAGACATGGAGGACATACTAAGAAATAACCAGAAACCCAGGAAATGGGTGAGTTGGACCCTTATGATTGGTATGGGAAAGGGAGAGGTGGGATGGGATCTGCAAGCTGGGGATTGAACAGATAGGACCTGAGTGATTGACTCTAAATCAGTGATTCCCAAATGGGTGAGAGTTTGCGTTGGGCATCGTTGAGAGATATTGATCTTTTAAACAAAAAAAAAAAAAACAAAAAAAAAAACGTATGCTTGTGTGGTATGATGTCATCGGATGCCTTGAGAGCTACTTTCCAGGTCTTATAGGAGACCAATCTCAATTTAGTTTTTCCCTCACAGACTACAGTTCGCATACAAGGAGATGAATATCTTGTGCAAAGCTTGGATATTGAGACGTTTGAAATTGAGCTCAGTGACACAAACGATGAGAAAGACCTACCCAGGGATCCCCAATCCCTTGTTAGTGAGATACCTCCAAAGAATGGCCAGCAGGTAAGCCAAGAGCTGCAGAATCCAGCAAGAGCCAAAGAACTGTCAAGAGGGCGGGTGAGTGTGTGATGTGCTGATACCTAGAGAGAGTCTGGGAGAAGGTAAAAGAGGTTCAGACGGGCGTGGCTGCTAGAGTAATTGGTAGATTTGGCAAAGGACAGAAATGGACCCATTGACTCCATGAATTCCCATGGATGCATTCGGTTCCTAGACATTTTCAAGACAGTGTGAGAATGAAGACTCATCCATCTTTGTCCCTCCGCCATGAAAGCTTGTGGCCATAAGCGTGAGGAGGAAGAAATCCTGTCTCAATGGGATGGTGCTGGGTCAATTTGCCACGGGTGAATTCTTTGACAGCTGTTTCCCCATGGTCGTTTTCCTCAGAGGCACTTCTTATTTTGGAATATTGTTAATCCCTTGAGTTGAATGAGGAGTTCCCAATTGGAGTGGTTTTGCCTCACAGAAGATATTAGAGAATGTCTGGAGACAGTTGATTTGTCCAAATGGGGATGGGGGTGGGGGATGCTATTGTTTTCTAGTGAGTAGAGACTAGGGATTTGCTGCTCATCATCATACCATTCACAGGACAACTGTCATCATAAAGACAAATCTAGGCAATGTATCAAAATGTGCTGAAGTTGGGAGACCTGGACCTAGAGTCCTTTGCTCCAGAGTCAGGGGCAGAGAGAATTTGCGATGACTTGGAGAGACGTATGCGTAGCGAATTCACAGTGCCAACTGTGATGTCCGGACTGGATTGCAAGATGGGGTCAGTATAGATTAAGGACAGACTTGGGAATTAGGAGACAATTATCAATCTGGGTGTTAGGGTGGCCCAGAAGAAGTCAGGGTATATCCCCCAAAATTATATTTAGAAAGTTGGAGTCTTAGACTAGGATATGAGGGGGATGAGGGAAGAGGAGACAGAGCTTTCTATGGGCTAAGATGGATGGGTTATTGACTCTGCTTGGTTATCCATTGACAGGACCAGAAAGGTCTCCTGCCAGAGATCATTCCTGAAACAGGTGAATTAGAGGGTGTGACACCCAAGGAAAACTTGGAGAAGGACCTGATGGAAGACACGGAAGAGACAAGAACCCGTCAGTCTCAAGAGCTTGAACTTCCAAAGCGTCGTGGTGAGTATAAAAACTTGGAATCCAGAGGAGTTAGTGACTTGCTTCCAATGGTGGCACGGAGCTGGGTACCCAGCATTAACATTCCTTGTGGGGGGCAGGGGGTAGCTGGTTCTCTAATGCCAAACTTCTCCATCATTACCTTTCCAGGGTGTTTAATAATCTAGACTCTTAGGTATTTTGGTTGATGGGAAGTCCTCAGCCAACATCAGTGCTGGGTTCCAGTGAGGTTGGCACCACGGAAAACGCTCCTTGTTAAATGTTGTGTGCTGAATCTCTTCTTTCAGCACATTCTGGGAGGGTAGAGGGCGGCAAGAATCCCCAGGAAGGAACTGATATTTCAAATGTGAATGCTGAATGTTTTCCTCTTGTGTTCCAGAAGGAGAAGTTTCGACTAAGAGTGGATACAGAAGAGGCTCTCCAAGGGGTCTCAGACGTTTCAAAAGGAAACTGGCCAACATTCCCAGTTCCCATGAAGTGCATCAAGAAGGAGCCACAAGGACTTCCCTGGTGGCGCAGTGGTTAAGAATCTGCCTGCCTGTGCAGCGGACACGGGTTCGAGCCCTGGTCCGGGAAGATCCCACATGCTGCAGAACAACAAAGCCCGTGCACCACACCTACTGAGCCTGAGCTCTAGAGCCTGTGAGCCACAACTACAGAGCCCATGTGCCGCAACTACTGAAGCCCGTGCGCCTAGAGCCCATGCTCCTCAACAAGAGAAGCCACCACAATGAGAAGCCCACACACTGCAACGAAGAGTAACCCCCGCGTGCCACAACTAGAGAAAGCCCGTGCACAGCAACGAAGACCCAACGCAGCCAAAAATAAATAAATAAATAGATTTATTAAAAAAAAAAAAAGGAGCCACATCTTTGTACAAAGGACAGTTCTCAGGACAATTTGAGTCCCATTCTGTTGTTTCACCTAGCACAGTGGGACCAACAAGTCTTCCTGAGGGAAAAGGAGCCCAGGGATAGGCACCCTATTAATGTAGGGTATGCAAGAAGAGATTTCCTTATCAATATCAGGTTACCCTTCACCAGAGGACACACACAGGAGAGAGACCCTTTCAATGCAATATCTGTGCCGAAGGGTCCATGCAGTCTTCCGACCTGTAAACTCACGAGTGGATCCACACAGGCGAGAAGCCATACTGCTGTGATCTCTGCCCCAAGAAGTTAACCCACAACTCCACGTTGCGTGCTCACAAGAGGACCCACACCAAGGAGAAGCCTTTCCGATATGAGCACTGTGACAAAGCCTTCAGCCACAGAGGGAACCTCAGCGTTCACCGATGCACCCACTCTGGGCTCAAACCGTACGTGTGCCCCGAGTGTCACAGCGCCCTCCGTCAGCTGGGAAGTTTCAAATGCTACCAGAAAACACATTCAAAATGACTCACCCATGGGCTTCCCTGGTGGCTCAGTGGTTAAGAATCCGCCTGCCAATGCAGAGGACACGTGTTCGAGCCCTGGCCCGGGAAGATCCCACATGCCGCGGAGCAACTAAGCCCGTGCGCCACAAGTACTGAGCCTGCGCTCTAGAGCCCGCAAGCCACAAGTACTGAGCCCCCACGTCACAACTACTGAAGCCCGCACGCCTAGAGCCCGTGCTCCACAACAAGAGAAGCCACTACAATGAGAAGCCCACACACTGCAACGAAGAGTAACCCCCACTCGCCATAACTAGAGAAAGCCCAAGCGCAGCAACGAAGACCCAACACAGCCAAAAATAAATAAATAAAATAAATTTTTAAAAAAATGACTCACCCGGGACTCTGCTCTCAGATCCAAGTCCCTTCTGCTCCAAGAAGGAAATTCAGGATGACTTGTCACCTCTGAGATACAAAGGATGGATGACATGTGAAGAACTTAGGAGGATACTGGAACCCAGTTGGGTTCCATCCACATGAATTAGGAGGATCTTTGAGTGATGACTTATTTTCCCTTTGGCTTTTGTTTTCTTCTTTATATAGCCTATTTTCTTATAAGTTTTTGCTTTGTGTTGTTCTTTTTCTTTCAATGAATGCATGTCTCATTGGCTTTTAGTACTTCAGCATGAAACTGAGGCTACTGCTGATTGTCTTCATGTTAGGCATGATTTGTAAAACAGGATGTTCCAGGTAGGGCGGCCAGATTAAACATAGGATAATCAATGAAATTTAAATTTCAAATAAACAAATACATTTCTGTCAAAGAGTGTTTGCGTATTTCCTTCTCCAAGATTTTCTACATGGAGTAGATAATAGCTGTGTTTTTGTCCATGTGGCCTTTATTTCGTTGAGATTTGTACCCTCTATACTTGTTCGCGTATTGCTTCCTTAGTTATTTAGAAGAAGGAAGGTTCCCTAAATTGATAGGTGTCATTATTTTTCCCTACTGGTGTACAACCTCTGGTTTTCTAAATGCCTACTCCGAAATAGGTTCTTCGCACACTTTAGCTCATCAGCTGATTTTAGACAAAAAGTCTTTTAAGACTTATTTCATGAAAAAAAGAAAAATAGATTAGGTAACCCAATTCGATTACAACTACCAGATCTCAATTCTCTGACTCCCTCAAACTCTCCAGGCAATGAGAAAAAATTCCCTAGATCAGGAAAACCAATCTGTTTCCCCCCAAAATGCAATAGATAAACCAATCTGTTTCCCCCCAAAATGCAATAGATAAAATACAATAAAGAAAATCTACCACCAAACCAATGTGGAGGCCTCTTTAATAAATCATGGTTTCTCCTATTGGAGTTTCCATGGGAAACTGAATCTATTCGGATTCTCTAAAATAGTTCCTTCCATGACATTTATCCAATCACTGTGCTGATTGGGTAACAGGAAGTGACCCCTAGAGTTTTCCCTAGCTCTGTAAATAGAGACATTTCAGCCTCAGACACACTTTGAGAGCCAATCCTCGACGTTTTATTTTTAACTTATTTTATATTGGGGTACAGTTCATTAACAATATTGTGTTAGTTTCAAGTGTACAGCAAAGTGATTCAGTATACATATACGTGTATCTACTCTTTTTCAAATTCGTTTCCCAATTAGCTGTTACAGAATTTTGAGCAGAGTTCCCTGTGCTATTCAGTAAGTCCTTGTTGGTTATCCATTTTAAGTATACCAATGTGTACATGTCAGTCCCAAACTCCCTATCTGTCCCCCCTGCCTGCCCTTCCCTCTGGTAACCATAAGTTCGTTCTCTAAGTTTGTAAGTCTGTTTCTGTTTGTGAATAAGTTCATTTGTATCATTTCTTATATTTTGTATATAAGTGATATCATACAATATTTGTCTTTGTCTGACTTACTTCACTCAGTATGACAATTTCTAAGTCCATCCATGTTGCTGCAAATGGCATTATTTCATTCATTTTTTTTTTTTTTTTTTTTTGCGGTACGTGGGCCTCTCACTGTTGTGGCCTCTCCCGTTGCAGAGCACAGGCTCCAGACGTGCAGGCTCAGCGGCCATGGCTCACGGGCCCAGCTGCTCCGCGGCATGTGGGATCTTCCCAGACCGGGGCACGAACCTGCGTCCCCTGCATTGGCAGGCATACTCTCAACCACTGCGCCACCAGGGAAGCCCTATTTCATTCTTTTTAATGGCTAAGTAATATTCCATTGTATATATGTAACACATCCACACCTTCTTTATCCATTCTTCTGTCAATGGACATTTAGGCTGCTTCCATGTCTTGGCTATTGTAAAGAACACTGCAATGAACATTTTGGTGCATGTATCCCTTTGGACCATGATTTTCTCCAGATATATATCCAGGAGTGGGATTACAGGATCACGTGGTAGCTCTATTTTTAGTTTCTTAAGGAACCTCCATACTGTTCTTCATAGTGGCTGCACCAATTTACATTCCCACCAACAGTGTAGGAGGGTTTCCTCTCTCCACATCCTCTCCTGCATTTATTGTTTGTGGATTTTTAAATTTTTTTTTTGTGGTACGCGGGTCTCTCACTGTTGTGACCTCTCCTGTTGCGAAGCACAGGCTCTGGATGCACAGGCTCAGCGGCCATGGCTCATGGGCCCAGCCGCTCCGCGGCATGTGGGATCTTCCCGGACCGGGGCACGAACCTGTGTCCCCTGCATTGGCAGGCGGACTGTCAACCACTGCGCCACCAGGGAAGCCCGTTTGTGGATTTTTTGATGATAGCCATTCTAACTGGTGTGAGGTGATATCTCATTGTAGTTTTGATTTGCACTTCTCTAAGAATTAGTGATGTTGAACATCTTTTCATGTGTCTCTTGGCCATCTGTATGTCTACTTTGGAGAAATGTCTATTTAGGTCTTCTGCCCATGTTTTAATCGGGTTGTCTATTTTGATGATATTAAGCTGCATGAGCTGTTTGTAAATTTTGGAGACTAATCCCTTGTCGGTCACATCATTTGAAAATATTTTCTCCCATCTGTGGGTTGTCTTTTCATTTTGTTTATGGTTTCCTTTGCTGTGCAAAAGTTTTTGAGTTTAATTAGGTCCCATTTGTTTATTTTTGTTTTTATTTCCATTACTCTGGGAGATGGATCAAAAAAGCTCTTGCTGCAATTTATATCAGAGAATGTTCTGCCTATGTTTTCCTCTAAGAGTTTTATAGTGTCTGGTCTCAGAATTAGGTCTTTAATCCATTTTGAGTTTATTTTCGTGTATGGTCTTAAAGAATGTTCTACTTTAATTTTTTTACATTTAGCTGTCCAGTTTCTCCAGCACTATTTTTTTTTAATTTTATTTATTTTTGGCTGCATTGGGTCTTCATTGCTGTGTGGGCTTTCTCTAGTTGTGGCAAGCGGGGGCTACTCTTCGTTGTGGTGCATGGGCTTCTCATTGCAGTGGCTTCTCTTGTTGTGGAGCACAGGTCCTAGAGCAAGTGGGCCTTAGTAGCTGTGGCACATGGGCTCAGTAGTTGTGGCTCATGGTCTCTAGAGCACAGGCTCAGTAGTTGTGGCACACAGGCTTGGTTGCTCTGCAGCATGTGGGATCTTCCAGGACCAGGGATTGAACCTGTGTCCCCTGCATTGGTAAGCGGATTCTTAACCACTGCACCACCAGGGAAGTCCCCTAACACTATTTATTGAAGAGACTGTCTTTCCTCCATTGTATAGTCTTGCCTCGTTTGCCACAGATTAATTGACCATAGGTGTGTGGGTTTGTCTCTGGGCTTTCTACCCTGCTCTATTGATCTATATTACTGTTTTTGGTGCCAGTACCATACTGTTTTAATGACTATAGCTTTGTAGTATAGTCCGAAGTCAGGGAGAATGATTCCTCCAACTTTGTTTTTCTTTCTCAAGGTTGCTTTGGCTATTCAGGGTCTTTTGTGTCTCCACACAAATTTTAAGATTTTTTTGTTCTAGTTCTGTAAAAAATGCCATTTTAAAATTTGATAGGTATTGTATGGAATCTGTAGATTGCCTTGGGTAGTATAGTCATTTTGACAATGTTGATTCTTCCAATCCAAAACATGGTATATCTTTCCATTTGTTTGTGTCATCATCAATTTCTTTCATCAGCATCTTATAGTTTTCAGAGTACAGGTCTTTTATCTCCTTAGGTAGGTTTATTCCTAGTTATTTTATTCTTTTTGATGCAATGGTAAATGGAATTATTTCTTGAATTTCTCTTTCTGATCTTTCATTGTTAGTGTATAAAAATGCAACAGATTTCTGTGTATTAATTTTGTAACCTGCAACTTTACCAAATTCATTGATGAGCTCGAGTAGTTTTCTGGTAGTGTCTTTAGGATTTTCTATGTATAGTATCATGTCATCTGGAAACAGTGAGAGTTTAACTTCTTTTCCCATTTGGATTCCTTTTATTTCTTTTTCTTCTCTGATTGCCATAGCTAGGACTTCCAAAACTATGTTGAATAAAAGTAGCAAGTCACTTGTCTTATTTTGTTTCCAATCTTAGAGGAAATGCTTTTAGCTTTTCACCATTGAGTACGATATTAGCTGTAGGTTTTTATGGCCTTTTTTAAGTTGAGGTATGTTCCCTCTATGCTATCAGCTATCTTCTTGCTTGTCAAAGACATGTTGACTGAAGTTTTGGAAGATGTTTCATGACCTTCAATATTCAAGAAAAGACAGGGCATAAGGGAGAGTTGGAGAGGGATATCTTTCTGGCCTTGATAATCATTGATTGCTTTCTGACCTAGCAAGTAAAATTTATTGAGATATTTATTATTCTCTGAGATATTTTCCATTTCTTTTAAAATCTGAAACCTGTCTGTAAAGGAGAGCAAATAATCACATGCCATTTTCTGCCAAGATAGCAGGTGACCTTCTAACTGTCGAAAACTTTGTGCAAAGGGGGCATCTTACCATGGAAAAAAAGGTTTGGCATTCCATGGTCTCATCTCCTTTATGGAAACTGATTTAGCAATTCACCTGAAATTGCAGCAACAGTGAATGCACAGGGAGTTGAAATTATCTCTGAAAATTACTTATGAAATGGATATTACAAAAAGTTAATAATAATAATTATGTAGCTATGCAACAAAATTGACAAAAATTGTAGAGAAACGTATGTTACAGCCAAAAGAAAGTTAAGATCTCAGTGAAGTTGGAGTGAGAGACAGAGACGTCTGAAAAAGTCATAGAATGAAATTGCACCTGTGGCTGTGCTAGAACCTTCACCACACTCAGGTTTTTATCTCCAAACAGTGCTCCTTTTCACATTTGAAAACGTTGGGCTCTAACAACTTGGAGAGATAGGGTCGAGATGACATTTTGAAGAACTTACTGGAAATGTAAAAAATAAATAGGAGAACCATAATGTCATGTGTATTTACTGCTCTAACATGTGTTCAATAAACCTCTACTCAGTTTCAGGAACAGTGGTAGGTTCATGAGACACATCTGCAATAGGGTGGCCAGTTCTGTCTATACAGGGTATTTCCTATATTTAATGATTTTCGTTCCGGTTCCTATACTGATTTGTTAGGATGCCTTAAGTCTCTTGTAGTCCACTTTTTGTAATGGTTTGCAAAAAGTTGACACAGTGCAATTGTTTGATCAATATTGGAAATGATGGGCAGTCAACTATAAAACAGCATGTAATAACAGTTAAGCATGAGAGATATAAATTTTCCACTACTAGCAAAGAAGATGATAAAATAAGATTGTTATTAAGAAGAATGTGGGTGAAAAAGATTTTTAAAAATCAAAGGAGAAGTTGTAGTGGTCTTCCACACTGGACAGTATCATCTGTCCTCCAGCTCACAATGCTACTTACAGCCTGTGTCTCCATGAGGAATGTTCAGTGGACAAAGGAATCAAATAAATTGGATGAGACTACCCTGGAAACTATGAAACAAACTAAATGGAATATAGAGGGTAATTACAAGGAATTTTATAAACAAATACTACAAAACAAGGAAAAGTTAAGAAGAAGCAAATTACCAGGTAAGTATACTTAAAGAGGTATGAAACTTAGTTATAATTTCCTTCAGAAACACAACAAATGATTTTTATATAAGTATGTCCTATGCAACATTTCCTTCTTATTTCAGTGTATATGTGCATAGGGAGTTAGAAATTTTCAAAATTTACTGAGCCAGATATTGTTTACTAAATCTAGCAAGCCTACTTTTCCACGTTATATTACCTAATAACCCTCTCAAGTAATTTCTGCTACTCATCCCCTCAATGGTAAATTCTGCATGTTGGGAGGACTTTTTCTTTAAGGGAGAAAAATTCCACCAGCAGAATAATATTATAAACCTGAATTGGGATATGAGACAGCCAATTGGTCATTTTGGGCTCCTCATGCCACTTAGAAAAAAAGTGAAATGCTCTACTGCCCAGGTGATGATGATTACTATTTTTTACTAGAGGAAACTGAGTTGCTGCTCTCAATGGAATCCTGGAGCACTATGTCCGGAATCTGGGGGATTCTCCAGGGAATGTGACGGTAAATCCATGTCCAAAAATAAACCTGCAACAATACAATGAAGGCAGGATCCCTTGGAGAGTCGGAACATTCTGGTTTTGAAATTTTGGTTCATCCACCAAATTAAAAAGCAAACCAAAACAAAGAAACCTCTGCCTAGCTGAAGGTCTGGCAAAGACAAAGGTGTAGGGTGGGTGATGGACAATGAGTGAAAACTAAAATAAAGTTCAACATGTGACCAGTTAAGAAAAGAAGAAATCTCACTACTTTTTTTAGGTAGGAGAGATTGACGATACAAATTGGCAACGGGTACAGCAAATATAAAATAGAACTCAAGACTGCTCTCAGGAACCTAATAAGAGTTGTTGATTTTCAGTATTTTCAGCTTTTTACTTGCTGTTAGGATGGAGTGATAACTTCCAGCTTCTTACACGCCAGGACAGAAAACGGAATTCCCTCTATCTGCTCTTATTTTCTTCATTTCTAGGGTCTTTGACTTATTTCTTAATACGAATCTAAAACTCGTATGTCTAAAATTACACAAAAATAGGCACATTTAGATATTTTAAGTATCTTCTCTTAATGCCTCAAATCTCTAAATTTTGACTGTCATGAACTTCATGAAACAGAAAGACTTAAATTCAGATACAATTATCTTAAATTTTTCATTAAGTACATTGTGCACATTGGGACTTTAAAAATACAACCAGACAGTGGCCTCTGTGATTGTTTCCTAGCTCTCACTCTAAAACTATTCTCTTTTGATTTCCTGGTCTATAATGCCTGCTGACCTTTGTAAATTTTCATTTTCTCAAGAGCCACCTGGTTTGAGGATTACATGATAAAAAGATGACAAGGAATTGTACCAGCAGACTGCCTTTTGTCTTGACGGCAACTCTTCACTGGGTCTCCAGCCTACTGGCCTACCCTGCAAATTTTAGACTTTGCTGGCTATCACAATCACATCAGCTAATTCCTTTAAAAATCTCTCTCTCCTTTCTCTGTCTCTACAAAAAATGCACGCGCTCACACACATACACAGATGGTTCTATTTCACTGGAGATCCCAATATATCACAGAACTGAACACTTAAAATAATGAGATGATAAAGTGTATGTTAAGTGAATTTTACCACAACAAATGATTTTTAAAATTCCCTAAGAACCTTTATGACACAAAGATATAGCTTAAAGACACGACTAGAAAAAAGAAGCCAAATAAGAGAAAAATCTAGAACGATGTGTCAGTGGAAGCTTCTGTACGACGCAGATGGTTCAAAATTCTTTCTTTTATAATGAATTCATATGAAACTGAATTTCAGTTTAAATTACTTAGTTTCAACTTCACTTCCCACTTTAAACAACTTTTTCTCATTGTCAGAAAAAAAACCACGTTTCTTACAAACAATGCAGCCCTAATACATAACAAAGCCTTCCTTATTTTTATTTAGTGTCATTCCTTTGCACACACATGAATAATACTAAAAATATATTCATGCACTCAGTGAAAACAGTTATAACAAGGAAACCTGTAGGATTCCCTTTATATGAAATTCTAGAAAATGGAAACTACAGTGTCTACCTGGAGATGGCAACTTGGGTAGGCTTGGGAGAGAGAATACAAAGTGGCTAATGGAAACTCCATTAAGTAATGGACATGTTCATTATTGTGACTTATTTTTGTTGTTGTTGTTGTTGCGGTACACGGACCTCTCACTGTTGTGGCCTCTTTCGTTGCAGAGCACAGGCTCCAGACGCGCAGGCTCAGCAGCCATGGCTCACGGACCTAGCCGCTCCGCGGCACGTGGGATCTTCCCGGACCAGGGCATGAACCCGTGTCCCCTGCATTGGCAGGCGGACTCAACCACTGCACCACCAGGGAAGCCCTCGTGACTTTGGTGATAGTCCCATTGTGCACACAGATGTGAAAATACATTTTACAATTTTAATATGAAATTGAGTATGTCAGTACCTCAATAAAGCTGTCAATAAATATTCCATATAAAATCTGGATCTCCTCTTTCTCTAAATAGCATCATATCAGGCAAATTTGTATTGACCATCAGAATCCTTCCCCATGTCTTAGGTCAATTCTGATTCCTTCTCAAAATGGAAGAAAATGCTGACAAGTGCTTCAACATGGGGAAATTATGCTAAGCTAAATAAGCCAGTTGCAAAGAGGTGAAAACTGTATGATTATACTTGTATAAAGCATCCAGAGTAATCAAATTAATCGACTGAGTGTAAAAAAGAGGTTGCCAGGTGAGGTAGGGAAGGAGTAGAAAGAGATGTTGTTTAAGAGGCATAGTTTCATTTCTGCAAGATGAAAAAAATTCTGGAGATTAGATGTGAATTTTTAAACACACTACACCCAACAATTTAAAAGGTAGAGGGTAAACTTTGTTACATATATTTTACCACAATCAAAGAAAAAACAATAGTTCTCAGGGACAGATTAGAGCAGACGTTTTGCTAAAGTCTTTCCACATTTGCAATACTCTCTCTGGTGTGAACTTTTTGGTGCTGAATGAGGTGGGAGTTTTGGCTGAACATATGCCCATATTTGCTGCACTTAGACCTTTCTCCATTGTGAAATAGATGTTTAATGGAGTTGGAGTTTCACCTGAAGACTTCCATTCACTGTACTTAGAAGGCCTTCGTCTGGTGTGAACTCGATGTCTAACGAGTGGGGAGCTGTACCAAAACAACTTTCCATGCTCACTGTACTGAGAAGGCCCACTCCAACATAACTCATGAGGTACTTCTTCAGTGTTAGGAGTAGTACATAATTTACCATAACCTCTGCACTTGTAAGGTCTTTTGTTTTTTAATTGAAGTATAGTTGATTTACAATGTTTCAGGTGTACAGCAAAGTGATTTAGTTTATATATATATTATATATATATAATTCTTTTCCAAATTCTTTTCCATTATAAGTTATTACAAGATACTGAATATAATTCCCTGTGCTATACAGTAGGCCCTTTCATAAGGCCTTTACCACTGTGAATTCTCTGCTTCATGAGGTTGGAGTTGTATCTAATGAATTCCCCACATTCACAGCACTCATATTGTCTTCAGTGTGGATTTTCTGGTGATGAACAAGGTGGGACTTCCTAATGAAGGCTTTCTGACATCTGCTGCACTCATAAGGCCTTTCTCCAGTATGGATTTTCTGATGCTCAACAAGTATATGCTTGTGGCTAAAGGCTTTCCCACACTCTCTGCACTCATAAGGCCTCTCGCCTGTGTGATTTCTCCAATGTTTAATGAGGTTGGAGTTGTATCGAAAGAATTTCCCACATTCGCTGCACTCGAAAGGCCTCTCTCCACTGTGAACTCTCTTATGTCTAATGAGTCTGCAGTGGTACCTAAATGCCTTCCCACATTCACTGCACTCGTAAGGCCTTTCTCCAGTGTGATTTTGCCAATGTTTAATGAGTTTGGACTTGGACCTAAAGTATTCCCCACACAAGCTGCACTCATAAGGCCTTTCTACAGTATGAACTCTTTGATGTCTAATGAGGGTGGATGTGTACCTAAAGAATTTCCCACATTCAGTGCACTCATAAGGCCTTTCTCCAGTGTGAACTCTCTGGTGTTTAATGAGTGTGGAATTATACCTAAAATATTTCCCACATTCATTACACTTATAAGGCCTTTCTGAAGTATGAACTCTCTGATGTCTAATGAATGTGGAGCTGTACCTGAAAAATTTCCCACATTCGCTGCACTTATAAGGTCGTTCTCCACTGTGAACTCTCCCATGCCTTACCAGTCTATAGTTGTACCTAAAGAATTTTCCACATTCTCTGCACTCATAAGGCCTTTCTCCATTGTGTTTTCTCTGATGTTTCATGAAGTTGGCATTGTACTTGAAGAATTCCCCACATTTGCTGCACTCATAAGGGCTCAATCCAGTGTGAACTCTCTGATGACTAATGAGTGTGGAGTTGTACCTAAAGCATTTCCCACATTCACTGCACTGAAAAGGCCTTTCTCCAGTATGGATTCTCTGGTGCTGAACAAGGTGAAACTTTCTAATGAAGGCCATACCACATTTGCTGCACTCATAAGGCCTTACACCAGTGTGGATTTTCTGGTGCTCAACAAGGATCTGTTTTTGACGGAAGGCTTTCCCACACTGAGTGCACCTGTAATCACTCTGCCCACTATCAAAAGCTTCCCCACACTCAGTGTCCCTGTGTGGCTTCCCCGCATTGTGAGGGGTCGGCTGCTTCAGAAGGCCTATGCTGCCTGGGAAGTCCTTTCTGTCTCTGCTGCATGTCAAGGTCCTCTCTGCCAAGTGAATGTTGCTGTTGGTAAGAAATGAAGGCTGCCCCTCATCCCTTCTGGAAAGTTTGTCTCTAATCTGCTCCTTCTGGTGCTGGAAAAGGTTTGCCCCACAAATATACAGCCCTTCATCAGGGTACATTCCGTCATGCTCAGGTAGGTGCAAATGATCTTTGGACAGTGGGTCACACATCTCATAGGGCTGGGCCTTCTTGGTGGATGGATCTGGCTTTGGAGTCCCAACCTCTGACATCCCTACAGAAACACTTTGCTCAGAAGGTGCCTCCTCATCCTGTGCTCCATGCCAACAACCTGTAAGCAGAGAAATGCCGATGAAGTGCATGATTATTTTGGTAGAAGGGGCAGCCCCATCAGAAATGACACACCGAAGACTAAAGCCAGAGAGAGGAAGGTCTGCTGTGCAGAGATGGGCCTGCATAGCTCCCATGATGAGAGAGCCCTGACAATAGGCAAGGACTGAAGGATGAGTTACTGTCTCAGTCCATTTCGGATGCTATGACAAAATACCACAGACTGGCTGGCTTATAAAACCAGAAAGTTATTTCTCACACTTCTGGAGACTTGAACCCACAGATCAGCCTGTACTCTCCTGGGTTGCAGACTTCTCATAGTGTCCTCACATGTTGGAAGGAGCTAGGAGGCTCTGTGGGGTCCCTTTCATAAAGGCACATATCTCATTCATGAGGGCTCTTCCCTCATGATCTAATCACCCCAAAGGCCCCATCTCCTAATACTGTCACTGCATGGGGTTTTCAACATATGGAACATGGGGGAACACAAACATTCACACCAGAGCAGGGAGGAGAGGCAGGCCTCCAAGTCAACATGGCCATGGCTACTGGTGACAGATGAGCACTGTGTCGAAGGTTGTGCCCAGACCTACAAATACTTGATGCAAAAGAAATGCTAAAGTTCAAGGACTATATAAGGATACATGCAGACCTCACAATATCTTACATATAGGTCAAATGTTGAACATTGCAAAGGGAGCAATGAAACAGAACATGTGACAAGTGAGAGTCACAAAAGTGTGGTTGGAGTGTGACAGAAGAAATAAGAGTGGGGAAGAAATGAGGTGTGGCACTGGTCCAAGCATCAATCAATAGTGAACGCAGGACAGATTCCGAGCTCTGACATCACACCATTTCCCAGGACCTCACACCAAGCCCGGGTACTTCTGAGTGTCTCCTGCCATTGATGTAGTAGTGACCACACTAGACTAGCAGGTACCCAGAGTCCTCCCCATTGCTGCAGGTGAGCATTGATGTGGCACCTGAAAGAGGTTAGTCTTACGTGAAAGACAGAAAAAGAAGGGGCCAGCACATGTAGACAGAGATCCAACACAGGGCTTTCGGCATTCTAAAATTATAAGAACTTCACAGGGGAGACTGTAGTAACAATCAGTGGTTCCCCAAATTAGTAATTAGGTTGGTGCTAAAATTCCTGGCACAGAAGGTCCTAAGAAAAGTCAGCAAGAGGGAGGGGTAAGGCCTGGCACAACAAGAGTCCAAGCATCTAGACTGAGGACCCAACCAAGAACAGGCCAAGTCTGAAGGGGTCTCAGACAAAATCTAGATTTCTGACCCCTGAGCCCTATCTTGGAAGGACTCAGAGTAGAAGAGATGGGGCTCCCTGTGGAGAAAAATGACACTGTACACACAGTACAGCCCCGGCACCAACAACACGTATGCCAGGAAACCAGGAAAGGAAGCAGTATCCGTGGTCTCAGTGTGGGGGGTACAGAGCTGCCCCCTGGGAAAAGGGAAAGAACAGAGCACAGCTCAGGGAACTGGCTGAGCTTGTGGACCTTACCTAGGGAGGTCACAAGTGCAAAGTTCTCCGTCATCACAGCATGGTACAAGTGTCTCTGAGCTTCATCAAGGAGGCCCCACTCCTCCTGGGAGAAATACACAGCCACGTCCTCAAAGACCACACGGTCCTGCCAAAATTGGAAGAGTTTGGTTCATGGACAGCTTCTTGTTTCAACTATATTTTTGTGGATTCTGTATTTATCTATTTGCCATCCATTAATTACAGGGCTAAACTAATGCCCAAATTTGTTTACATCTCCCTTGCAATCCAGAGCCCATACTCTCAACCAATTCCTTAACTAACTCTCACGAACCAGGTCAGTATTTCCCCTGCCCTAAAGCAGCCCAGGGCCAGGTAACAGACAGCTGGGGACAGTTCCCATACCCCAGTTCCCATACACAGAATTATACAAACTAGTCACCCATAAACTTTTCATCCAATCCTCCCTGCATTTCCCTCAAAAGTCTAATAAAGGCTCTGACCTTTGGTGTCCCTTAGCTTGTGCTCACGCCTCCTGACCGAATCTGGTGCTTCTAGAGGTAGCTCTGTTACATAGTGTACCTCCTCCTCTTGGGAAATATAAGTAATAAAACTGTCTCTTAATGTCCTTGGCCTCTCTGTATCACGACTCACTCGTCTCCACTAGTTAAAATCCTGTGGGTGCAATCACTGATACACTTCCCTTTCCAGGACCTTCAGCCCTCCCCCTACACATCCATCCCTGCTCATCCTCCTCCCACACGTCCCACCATGGAATATATACCAGGTCCCAGTGGCACCAGTGCCTGCTCTCTCCTTATTACCATTGATCACTGTGTCCGGCACACAGCATAAAACACATGGGGGAGGGAGCAGAAAACCACCACCTAAGGTGTGGAACTGCATGCATGGCCCTACCCCTCTCCTGCCACACAGTTTCCCAGGGGTTCCCCAGGTGTTGACCCTCAGACACATTCAGACTCGTCCCTGTCCTCAAGCGCCCAGTGCCAGGGCCCAGGGCCAACCATTCACACTCCTCGTTACCTGCATCTCACTCGTTGGACTGCACCTTCCTCGTGACTCTAACCCTTCCACAGTGACAGTTCCACAGACAGCCCCAGCCCA
This sequence comes from Delphinus delphis, assembly GCF_949987515.2. Lineage (NCBI taxonomy): Eukaryota > Metazoa > Chordata > Mammalia > Artiodactyla > Delphinidae > Delphinus > Delphinus delphis. The sequence continues at coordinate 1,663,619 of NC_082702.1, read as the reverse complement.
CACCATAGGCACTTCCTTCACCTCCTTATAGGGCACTCTGCACATGGAATCCAGGCAGTGAATGGAAATGCATCCAGCATTCATCTCAGCCCAGTCCTGCCCCTGAACACCAAAGTCCCCTGGGGCCAGGGCTTGCCCCAAGCCCTTCTTAGAAGGCCTCACCACCTGGCCCTGTTTTTTCCTTCCTCCCCAGCCACCCTTTTTATGTGAGACCTCATGTCCCCTTAGCCCTCTCCCTCTTCCGTGTTGCACGAACTGTCCCATAAGCAGTCAGCAACTTCTCTCCTCACGTGAAGCCCAGGTACACCGACCTCCCCACCCACACTGTGACTGCACCCTAAGTCTAGCGACTCTCCTAGCTGATCCCATTTCCTCCCTCAACATCCATCTCATGTTCGCTCTGGCCTCAGAAGACTCTCACGTCTACATCCCGCTGTCATGCACAGACAAGGACACTCTGCTCCCTCATCTGTCTTCGTGATGCGCATCACCACCAGCCAGGTACCCAACCCACAGACTTCGTCCTGAGGCCCTTCATTCTCACTCCTTGTCCTCTAGTGGCATCACCACCATAAACTAGAAATGATGCCGCCTAAATCTTACCTTCGGCTTCATCGTAGTCCACACAGCCACTCTGTTGTGGCTGTCTCCATCCTGAATCCATCCTCTGAACTCCAGCTCTCTGTGTAAAAGTGCCCACTCAACACCTCCCCTTGGGTGTCTCTGTAACATTTGTGACGTGGACAAAAACGGACTCTCCTTATTCCACCTGCAAATTCCTCCTAAAGCTGACTTTGCCCATTTTAGTTGATGAGGCATCCATCCTTCCTAACAAGTCCAGAAACATGAAGTCATCCCCAATTCTTCCTATCAGCCCACTTTCTTGAGTCCCTCACTCTCCATTAGATAAAATATGGACAGTACAATACTGTAAATCATCTATACTTCAATTAAAAATATACTGATACATTTTAAAAAATAAATAAAACACGGGCAGCTCTAGTTCAAAACACATCCAGAAAACAACCACTCCCTACTTCCATAGCCACCACTCGGATGTAGCCACCACCAACATTCACCTAGATGACTGCAGAAATTCCCCTCAGGTCTCCCTACCTTCACTCGCACCGTTGTCTGTCTTTTATTCTACAGCCAGAGGGAATCTGTTAAAACATGAGTCATAGCACCTTCCTCCTCTGCTTCAAACCTTCCATACCTCCCATCAACCTGAGATGAGAGAACCAGGACCTCAGGCTATCATTCAAGGCCTGATACCTGTGAACCCCTATCCCAGCTCCCCATTCCCACCAGATATAACAGAGACCTGCAGTTCTCTGAACATCCCACCTCAGTGTCACCTGCAACTGTCTGAACATTCAGAATCCTGAATGTAGTCAGGACTGTCTGCCACATCTTACCCCATCAATTGTCAGAAATGGAACTATTCTATATAACCTGGGACTAAATATAGGATCCTGGACCTGGTGAAAGCACAGGGTCTACAGAGGCAAGAGACAAAAAAGGGATAGAAGTCCTGGGACACTACCATTCCCTGAGGGCATACAGATCAGGATGATAAAACTATCAGGGTGATAATTGGGATGGGTGAGAGGTGGGACCCCTCCATTCACCTGTACAGGGTCCATAAGCATTTCTGTCACTGCCATGGGACCCTGGGGGAAGGAAGCCATGTGAAATGGGTAACAGTGGCAGGATCCTACAGCAGAGCTGGACCACCACTTCTGCCCTACCCTGGTGTAATTAGATCTCAGCCTGAGAGTCTAAGCTCAGTTCCTCACAAAACAGTATTGTCTCTTACTAGCTGAGTGACACTGGAGAAGGGTTAAACCTCCCTGAGCCTCAGGGAAAAGAAAAAGTTTATGAAGATTAAGAATGCTTCCAACCTCACAAGGGTCATATTGTTATCTAACGTAAGGAGTACATACCATGTGTCAGCTATGACTGACCATAGGAACAACGGTTTTGTATATATTTTCAGTGCAACTGAAGTGATACAGTTTTGAAAACTGGGGTCTTTATTTTTACTGCTTTTTTAAGATCTCAGAGGATGTCATATATAAAACTTTGCATTGTTAAGCAAATACCTAGAGGTAAATCAATGCCAAGCCAATTACAAATTGTTTGCATAAATTTAACTGAGTGAACAGGCTTATTTCTAATTACCTATGTGTATGTATTTAGAGGAATATTGATAAATTAGTGTTTAAATTAATTTTCATACATTCTTTTTGCGGTACGTGGGCCTCTCACTGTTGTGGCCTCTCCCGTTGCGGACGCGCAGGCTCAGCGGCCATGGCTCACGGGCCTAGCCGCTCCGCGGCATGTGGGATCTTCCCAGACCGGGGCATGAACCCGTGTCCCCTGCATCGGCAGGCAGCTTCTCAACCACTGCGTCACCAGGGAAGCCCTCATACATTCTTAAGTTAATAAGTTGTAGCAAGGGGCTGAGCAGGCAGGTCAGCTATTAGTTCATTCAGCAACCAGGCCTACCCATTAAATAATCCTCAAAAGGGAACAGTGGATCATCCCTCTTGCCCTGAGGGTTGGAGGTGAGCTGGCAGTGCCCTCGTCTAGGACCCACTGGCTGCACCACTCTGGCTCACCTTCCCCTTGCTCCATCAGGAGTGGCCCTGAGGATCAGTAGAGCCTGCAAGTGGAGAACTCACACCAGCACACACTGCAGGCTCCACAGAAGGGACGTTCCTTACCCCATCCAGGCCTCCCTTCCTACAGACACAGGCCAGAAGCCCTCCTATGTCAGGTCTGCTCTTTTCTGAAGGGAGCACCAGGGATGCCAGCACCCAGCCCTCATGTCCTCCCCTCAAACTCTCGCCCCTCCCTCACCACAGGGCCCATCTCATGTAACAATCTTAAGCCTCCCTGGTGACGCAGTGGTTGAGAATCCGTCTGCCAATGCAGGAGACACAGCTTTGAGCCCTTGTCCAGGAAGATCCCACATGCCGCGGAGCAACTAGGCCCATACGCCACAACTACTGAGCCCGCGCTCTAGAGCCTGCAAGCCACAACTACTGAGCCCACGTGATGCAACTACTGAAGCCCGTGCACCCTAGAGCCCATGCTCCGCAAGAAAAGAAGCCACTGCAATTAGAAGCCCACGCACCACAACGAAGAGTAACCCCTGCTCACCGCAACTAGAGAAAGCCCGCGTGAAGCAACAAAGACTCAATGCAGCCAAAAATAAAAACAAACAAACAAAACAATCTTAAGCCTCCCTCCTCAATCTGATCCCCAGGCCATGCCCTGGTCCAGTCCACACCCTCCATACCTTTGATATTTCCAACACTGTCCCCTTCCTCTACTTCCAGACTTTATGTTCACCTCCACATATGGTATCTCCATTTGGTGACATCTCCATCTTGATACATGTCAGGATCAACATGTCCAAATACAACTCATGATCTTCCCCCCGAACCTGCTCCTCGCGCTGACTTCCTCATCTCCCCACTTTCAGATGTTCAGGCAAAAAAATTTGGATGGTACTTCATTCCCTACTTTTGCTTACAACCGTATTTTATGCAGCAGGAAATCCCATTTACTCCAAGTTTGAGATTTTTCCAGAATCTCATCCCATCTCCCAATGTCGCACTACCTTCCTGGCCCAGCCCCTACCATAATTCTCCTGGGGTCTATCGCGGTGGTCTCTTCAGCAATCTCCCTGCCTCCATTCGCATCCTATTCTCCCAATTTTTAACTTCTAACTCTGAACACGGTTCTCCCATCCCCAATCCCTTCACAACCTTCCATGGATTCTACCTGCTCAGGTTGCCGTTTCAGGTGAGACACCTCGTCCCCCTCTGTCCCCGACAAAAGGGAACCCAGGTTTCCCCAATGCTTCCGACTCCGTAGCACCTGCAATCCGTGCACCGGCGGCCCCGAGGGTACTCTCTCCTTCACCCCAGTCCACTGGTGGAAAAGGGACCCCTCCCAAGGCCGCCCTCTGTTCTGGACTCTGGGGCTGACCGGCAAGGAATTGAGCGGACCCACCTCCTTCCGGATTTGGGACTCGGAGGCGGGGGTCGGGCCGGGTGGGGGCTCGGGAGACGCAGCACCCACCTGAGCCGGCCTCATCAGGGCCGCCTCCGTCACCGGCAGGTGGGAAGAACGGAGCCGGGAGAGGCGGCGAGCGGGGCGGGAACTAGGGCACCGTCGTCAACTACGGGCGCAGGGGGCCTCACAGCCGCCTCTGGGCAGCGGGGCCAACTTCTCTCCTCCCGCTCTTCGCTCCGTCACCTCGGTGCCCACCAAGCGACGCCGACACCCTGAACCGGTGAACAGCCCGACAACCACCCAACCACTACCAGAGACAACGCCGGAAGTCCCGCCCCCAGGCGATGAGCACGCACGTATGCGTCCCCCCCCTAAGCTTTCATTGGCTCAGTCACCGCCGCTTCGCACCGTAGCTGCTTCTGGGTAATGTAGTTTCCGCTGCCACCACTTATGTCTAAGATCTGAGCAGAACTCACTCCCTAAGTGGCTGGTAGTGGCTTTGAGACTCCTTCAGGGGCTCTGAGAAGCGGAGTTTCCTGTCTCCAACGGTGGGCGGGGCGTCCCCTTATCTTAAAGGGGACGCACCCAGATTTCTGGAGAGCAGTCCAGGAATACTTACAGAAAGTTTAGTGACGTGTTATTTCAGACTGTGAAACAGAGCAAGTTCCCAAATCTACACATCCAAAGGGACACACTATATTATAATGATACTCTATGTGCACTCATGGCTGTCAGCTATGCTGTCGCTTTTCAACAACTTGAAACCTAACAGGTCCCTATGAGACTTTCCTAGAACAGATTCCTCTCCCCCATCCCATGTCCTCTGACTGCCTGTTGTCTGTAGAAAAAGTGTAGCCTCCTAGGCCTCCCGGAGGCAGGAAAGACAGGGACAGGCCCAAGGACAGCCTCTTCATGCATAAGGATTAAGCAGAATCAAAACCACCTACTTGTTTTGCACTTAATGCGGCCATAGTGCATGGAGGAATGGCTGGGTTTTTTTTTTTTGGCGGTGCTGCGCTCCTGTGGGATTTTAGTTCCCCGACCAGAGACAGAACCCCAGCCCACGGCAGTGGAAGCGCCGTGTCCTGACCACTGGACAGCCAGGGAATTCCCTGGAATGGCATCTAAAACAGAAACTTTGCAACATCTCAGCAAGGAACTCTTGACGGTGAAAACCATGGAGCCAGCGTGTGCTTTGAGGTAGGAGATAGATAGGCTTCGGGGTAACCTGCTGCAACTGGTTTCATGCTGACCCTTTTGATAAACTACTGTTGGGACTAGGAGCCCTAATTGGATGAAAGATGAGAGGGTCCACCCCAGCCTCCACATTCTTGTGGTCAAGATTTCCCAGCCCCACACATGCGCAGAGGGGGTTCTCAAGTCGTCCTCTAGTAACTTTGGTTACATTGTAATATCATTATAATATCATTAGCATTGCAATTTTGACACCCACCCCCAATAGGTTTTGCTTAGGTGTTCTTGGGAAAGATTCAAAATGGAGCCTGGTGGAAGCCCAAATAAGGAATTGCAGATGACACTATCGTAGGGGAGGGAAAAGGGGAGTCACCCTGGCCCAAACCCTGGAAGATTAACCCCATACTAACAACCTAAGCTGCCCCTATTGCACGCAGCTCACTCCGTGAGCTCCCCTTGTGCTTTCCCACATGTACTGTGCTTCTAATGAATTCTGTGCCTGCCTTGCAATCTTAGTCTCTTTGCTGAATTCTTTCTCCAAAGAAAACAAAGACCGAGATCCTCTCGTTAGCTAAAATCATTCCCTGAGTTCCAGAGAGTAAATTTAATCACAGAAGTGAGAAAATCCAGAAGGGAAGTAAAACAGTCAAACAAGACAAAATAATAATTGTTTACTTGTTAAACAAAGTCAAGGACTTTTAGTTCCTCTTCAAGGGTTATAGATAATATTCTGAGCCATGACCTTTGAGCTCTTTTACAGATACTGAAACCTGCACCAAGTGGGAAAAATGAACTACATGCAGCCTGCAAGCACATAAACACCAGAATGGTTGGAACCAGAAGGTTGGTGATGTTGACTCCAGATTACCTCACCACCAACCAATCAGAAGAATGTCCACGAGCTGATCACACACTCTACAACCCCCTCCCTCATCCTATCTTTGAAAACCTTTCCCTGGAAGTCTTTGGGGAGTTCGGGTCTTTTAAGTACTAGCTGCCCTGAATTCCTTGCTTGGCACCCTGCAATGAACACTGCACTTTCCTTTACCACAACCCGATGTCAGCAGATTGGCTTTCCTGCCTATGGGCAAGTGGACCCAATTTTGCTTCGGTAACAGACTGAAGCTCTGTATTCGGTTTAATGACCTTCAGCATATTTGGTCCAGGACAAGAAAGAAAAGACTTCAGATAGAGCCATGGTAGGGATAATGGAGGAAGAATGACAGGAAATGCAGAATTGCTTGAAAGGGTGAAACTGTGACTCTGGTTCCCAGAAAAACAGCTTTTCTGGCTGTACAGTCAGTGATTCTGTTTGAACCTAGTGAACAACACGTTTCTTCAAACAATATTTATTATTCCATATCTGAGATATTTTCCAATTCTTTTAAGAATCTGAAACCTACCTGAAAAAGAATAGTGATCTATCACATTCCATCTTCTGCTGGGACACTGTGTGATCTTTTAATAGAGCACGTGTACAAGGGGAGCACCTTGCCCCCAAGACAAATGTGTGGGATTCTAGTCTCTCCTCTTCTTGCTAGGAAGTTATTTATCACTTCACCTCAAATTGCAGCAGCAGTGTCTTCACAGGGAATTTAAATTATCTGAGAAAAACACTTGTGAAATGGAAATTACTGAAAGGTATTATTGATTATGTAGTTATTAAAATAAAGCAGCAGAAATAGTTCTAGAAAAGCATATGTGTGACATGTAAAAAAAAAAAAAGTTAAGATCTTAGCCAAGTTTAAGCAAGAGATAGTGAAGTCTGAAAAACCAGAAAATGAAGCTGAGCCTGTGGCTTTTCTCTCCAAAATGTGCTTCTTTTTAATACTTGAAAACATGGCTCATTAACTGCTTGGAGTGATAGATTGAGACAATCTTTTGAAAGTCTTGCCAGAAACGTGAGAATGAATACGGAAGCTATGTTGTAGTGTGTATTTACTGTTCTAAGAAATGTTCAGTGAGCACCTACTGGGTTTTAGGCACAATTGGAGGTGAATGTGACACATGTGGAATAGGTTTGCCGGCTGCTCTGTGTATGCAGGAATGTTGCATATTTCCTAAAATTCTGTATTTGTCTATTTAGCATTCTTTTGTGGCAAGACCAAACAAATCATTTCTCTCTCTTGCAATTCAGTTTTCACAGGCTCTCAAATATATTGTATATTTAATATTAATATTACATATTATAAACACCCCTAGGACAAACCCTAACATGTGTTTTTTCTTCTTGCTAAATAAGGGATGTGTCCACCTAGGTATTCTGTGCTTCTTTAGCCATAAAAGCATTGTAGAAATTAAGTAACCTCCACTAAGGAAAAGTAAAAATAAGATAAATTCCCTAAGAAAAGGACATAGAAAACGGACCCAGTGTGTATAACAGGGACCCAAAATAAAATGGAGTCGGGAGGGAGGGGCCTTCCTCCCCACCCCCGCTGGGCAGCTCCACTGTCCGCTTCTTGATTCTAAAATATTTCTAGCGCAATGATGACCCCCTTCTCTCCTTGGCCTAGGGCAGCCCGCCCCCTCCATAGAAGGGCTGTTGATCCAAGCAGAGAGGGCCAAGGGGCCAATCTGGAAAGGCCAGCAGAGGCCTCTCCCAATACTCTTGGGGACAAAATATATTTAATGGTTAAGGGACTCGTCCCAAGTCTGACAGCTAGAACAGTAGAAAGGGCCAGAAACCCTCCCACACAATCTTGAACCTACTCCAGGACTAGGATCCGAGGGTAGTTGATCTGCACCGTTGATTCAGTATAGTTCAGAACTCCGCCATGGCATAGATATTTTTATTTATTTATTTATTGACTGCACCATGCGGCACTCAGGATCTTAATTCCCCGACCAGGGATCGAACCTGTGACCCCTGCAGTGGAAGCACGGAGTCCTAACCACTGGACTGCCAAGGAATTCCCCGGATTTTTTTTTTTATAAATTTATTTTATTTATTTTTGGCTGCATTGGGTCTTCACTGCTGCACACAGGCTTTCTCTAGTTGTGGTGAGCGGGGGCGACTGTTCCAGTGCGCGGGCTTCTCATTGCAGTGGCTTCTCTTGTTTGGAGCACAGGCTCTAGGCACGTGGGCTTCAGTAGTTGTAGTACACGGGCTCAGTAGTTGTGGCTAGCGGGCTCTAGAGTGCAGGCTTAGCAGTTGTGGTGCATGGGCTTAGCTGCTCTGCGGCATGTGGGATCTTCCCGGACCAGGGCTTGAACCCATGTCCCCTGAATTGGCAGGCGGATTCTTAACCACTGTGCCACAAAGGAAGCCCTCCCTGGATATTTTTAGAAGAAAAAAAAGTTTTCTTTTCTCCCTTTTCCTGAATATATGGTAAAATTCCAACTCTTCATCACTGCCTTTCCTTTGGAACCACATCTAAAAGAGAGTAGCTTGTCCTACACTGGTCTACACTTATGGCTAAATTTTCCTGTATTCCTAACTGTTCTGTATATGCTGCATTTAGACTTACTTATGGCAAAGAAGGCATTCTTTTAAATGAAAACAAATCTCAAGAAATCATGAAGATATATAAAAGCTACATACACCTAAAAATCTCTGAATTCAGGTCCCATTTTCTGTTACATAGGAGTGAACAGAACTCCCACACCCACCCTTTTTTAATATAATAAAAGGGCCTTAGCATGGTTGCAACTGTCATCACTACAGTAAGCTGGTTTATAGATGTTTTCCATTGAATATCACAATAAAGAGTACCTTGTGCTATGAAAAAATTAAATAAAATGGAGTCAGGCAGTCATGACAGACCTGGTGTTCAGTCATGTACTCTGTGTTCTTAGAAAAACCATGACCAAAAACTGTAAGGACTTCAGATTCTGCTAAGGGTCCTACGTAGAATAGTCCCTGAGGAGAAGCTCTGATAACAGCCAATCATCAAAAACTTGAAGTCAAGCTGCATATGTTACTGAACCAAACTTGGGTCCACTTGCCCCATGCACAGTAATGCCAATCTACTGACACTGGGTTGTGGTGAAGGAAAGTACCAGGTTTATTGCAGGGCACCAAGCAAGGAGAATGGGTACCTTATGCTCAGAAGATCTGAACTCCCTGATGGGCTTTCAGGGAAGGGTTTTTAATGACAGGAGAGGGTCACAGGGTGTGTGATCAGCTCATGAACAATTCCTGATTGGTTGATGGTTAGGTAACAGGGTGGTATTTCAGAAATCTCAATTATCAATTACCTGGCTCCAACCTGTCTGGTGGTAGCATGCAGTGAACTTCCTCCACCTGGTGGGGGTTTTAGTATCTGCAAAACAACTCAAGGATATGGCTCAAGATATTATCTACAGGCTTTGAGAAGGAACTAAAGGTCCTTGACTTTGTTTCATGGCTAAACTATCATCATTTTGTCTCACTTGAATGCTTTCCTTTGTTTCTACATTTTCTTACTTCTCTGATTAAATTTGTTCTTTGGAACTGAAAGAAGGCCTAAAAGGCTAAAACTTTCCAACAAGTAAGATGCAGGGGACACAGGGGTGGGGAGTTCTCTTCATGGGAAGGCCATACAGGGTCCTGCTCCATTTCACAAGGGCTTGTGGTCAAGCTGCAAGGACCATCCATTCCTTTTACAAGTCTGCCAACTGTGGCTTTTGTAGGTTTTGCTTTTAAAAATTCCTCACCCCCTTCACCACCCCTGCCAAACGTAGTTTCATTTATAGCTGAAGGCTGTACATCTCTGGTTTGCAAACCTTGTGAACGATAAGCTGTCCTTTTGCTTTAAGATAACCCTTGGGTCTTCCCTGGTGGTGCAGTGGTTGAGAATCCTCCTGACAATACAGAGGACATGGGTTCAAGCCCTGGTCTAGGAAGATCCCACATGCCATGGAGCAATTAAGCCCGTGCACCACAGGTGCTGAGCCTGTGCTCTAGAACCAACGAGCTACAACTACTGAGCCCGTGTGCCACAACTCCTGAGCTCACGTGCCACAACTACTGAAGCCAGTGCACCTAGATCCCATGCTCCGCAACAGGAGAAGCCACCACAATTAGAAGCCCGCGCACCGCAACGAAGAGTAGCTCCCACTCGCCGCAACTGGAGAAAGCCCACACGCAGCAACGAAGAACCAACACAGCCATAAATAAACAAACAAATAAAAGAATGATCTCTGAGAGCTGAGAGAGGCTGTGTACCTCCAAGAGTTACTGTGTTACAAAAAGTAATAATAACCCTTGATTCTTTTCTGGGATTTTTTTCTAATTTAGGAGGGTAGTATAATCCCCACCCTTTACCTCCTGCATGTGACTAGGTTTCATGTGGACATCCGTGGATTGCTGAGACTCTCATTTTTAGGGTGTTGAGAGTTTAGCTAAGCTACTCCGTCGTGTTGCTACCTTGGCATCCATTTTGTTTGGCCAAGCAGCCTGCAGGGTCCTTAACCTGACACTTCCCCCTCATGAAATCACATGCCCTGTTAGCTATCCCCAACAATGCTGAGGAATATGGGACATCTTCTTTGGACAAGGGACCCAACTCAGGCTACTGCCAAATGCCCCTCCTCAAGCTGATTCTGGGAGGCAAATAATCTTCATATCCAGAGTAAGAAATTGGTGAGGTCCTTCAGACATTCCCAGGAGGCCTCGTGCAGCAATGCAAACTGAACCAAATATGGACTGACAGCTATTCTTTATCCTCTTGCTATTCCATCCTGAATAGCAAATACAAACTAGAGGTGCCCACTAAATCCGTTCACTGTTTCATTCTGTTGTCAATCCACAGCATACAGTAAATAGAACTCTATGTCCCTTAATCAATAAGAACTTTACCATCACAAACACCAGCAGTGTGAGCTGGAGAGTCCTGGGTCGGGTGACTTTGAGGGTGGAAAAATCAACCCAACCATTACAAGTCAATCAAATATACTCACTAAGAAGGGCAATCTCCACAAGCTGCCTGCAGAAGCCAGCTGGAGTCCTCTTTTCCAGAACTGGGTAATATCCCACCCAAAACAATCAGTGGGAAGGGAATGAGATACCCCAAAAATCAAGAGACGGGTGAGTCCTCCAGATGAAGGGAGAAAGCATAGTTTCCTGCCTGCTGAGCACTGTACAGATGATTCATACACACTGCGGCACCCTGCTGTGTGGCAGAGGAGGGAAGGCTAACGTAACAGATACTGGCAACAACTTATTTCTGGCAAGGACTCCAGGAAGGTCTGGAAGTGCAAGGTGTATCATGAAAGCTTCCAATATATGTGGTACTTAAGAGAATCTCCCTAGGGGACTTTGGTGGTGCATTGCTTAAGAGTCCGCCTGCCAATGCAGGGGACACTGGTTCGAGACCTCGTCCAGGAAGATCCCACATGCCGCGGAGCAACTGGGCCTGTGCGCCACAGCTGCTGAGCCCGCGTGCCACAGCTGCTGAGGCCCACGTGCCTAGAGCCCAGGCTCCACAACGAGAGGTCACCACAACGAGAAGCCTGCGAACTGCAGCAAGAAGTGGCCCCTGCTTGCCGCAACTAGAGAAAACCTGTGCACAGCAACGAAGAAGACCCAACTCAGCCAAAAAAAAAAAAAAAAAAAAAGTGCTGGACTTCCTAACCTTGAAAAAATATGTTCTTGGTGACACTTGGGTAGATAAAAGGCAGAATTCTGTGTTACCTAGGGCTTAGAATGAGACAAGGGCATCAGGCAGGGCACACAACGGGCTGTACAGGGACACAGTAAGCAACCTGGAGCTGTACGGAGCACCCTATGTATAGCAAGAGGTCTGGGGCTAGCTAGGTCTCTGAGGCTCCCCATGGATGACGTGGCTGGAATAATTTCATGGTGTCAGGGGCATAGAGGCTGTCTCCAGTTGCCTGGTATCCTGGCTCTAGGACATAAGGGATGGGGTATAGCAGTCCAGAGTGTGAGTGCCTGATATAGACAGTGATTGGGTGTGGACTTAATCAGCTGCTCCAAAAGGGGAAATGACTAGCATCAAGCCAGGGACTCAAAACTGGAGCAAGACAGTATTTTCATAAAACTATATATCAAAACACTGTGGTACTGTCATAAAGACAAACATTTAGACCAATGAAACAACAGAGTGCCCAGAACTGGAAGCCAATATATTTGATCAAATAATCGACAAGTGTGCTAAGACAATTCAATGGGAGGAGGAAAGTCTTTTTTTAATATTTATTATTTATTTATTTATTTGGCTGCGCCAGGTCTCAGTTGCATCACGTGGGATCTTCGTTGAGGCATGTGGGATCTTTTAGTAGCGACATTTGAACTCTTGGTTGCAGCATGTGGGATCTATTTCCCTGACCAGGGATTGAACCTGGGCCCCCTGCATTGGGAGCGTGGAACCTTAGACACTGGACCACCAGGGAAGTCCTGGGAGGAGAAAAGTCTTATCAACAAATTGTAGTAAAGTGGATATCTGCATTCAAATGAATGAAATTGGACCCTTACCTTACACCACACCCAAAAATGAGCTCAAAATGGATCAAAGACCTAACAGTAAGATATAAACCCATAAACTCTTAGGTGAAGACAAAGGGAAAAAGCTTCATGATCCTGGATTTGGAAATAACTTCTTGGCATTGGAAAAACATAGGAAACAAAAGCAAAACTCGATAAAATTACAAACTTCTGTGCAAAGGACACAATCGACAGAGTGAAACGACAACCTATTGAATGGAAGAAAAACATTTGCAAATCATATATTTGATAAGTATCTAGATATACACAAAGAACTGCTACAACTCAACAATCAGAAAATAATCTGATTTTAAAAGGGGAAAATATAGCCATTTAAAAAAAGAATATACAGGACTTCCCTGGCGGCTCAGTTGTTAAGAACACGCCTGCCAATGCAGGGACACGGGTTTGAGCCCTGGTCCGGGCAGATCCCACATGCTGTGGAGCAGCTAAGCCCGTGAGCCACAATTACCGAGGCTGCGTTCTAGAGCCTGTGAGCCACAACTACTGAGCTTGTATGCCACAACTACTGAAACCTGTGCCTACAGCCTGTGCTCCGCAACAAGAGAAGCCACCGCAATAAGAAGCCCATGCACCGCAACGAAGAGTAGCCCCCACTCGCTGCAACTAGAGAAAGTCCACGTAACAACGAAGACCAAACACAGCCAAAAATAAATAAATAAATAATTTTAAAAAAAAGAATATACACAATTGGCCAAGAAGTATGTGATCATTAATCATTAGGGAAATGCTAAATAAAATCACAATGAGACACTACACATTCATTAGGATAACTACTAGTAAACATGAAATGGAAAATAAAATTATGTTGAAGAGGATGTGGAGATACTAGAACTCTGTGGACCTTTGATGGGAACATAAAATGTACAGCCAATAAAGGAAACAGTTCAAAATACTAAAAATAGAATGACCGGGACTTCCCTGGTGGTGCAGTGGTTAACAATCTGCCTGCCAATGTGAGGGACATGGGTTTGAGCCCTGGTCCGGGAAGATCCCACATGCCGTGGAGCAACTAAGCCCACGTGCCACAACTACTGAGCCCACGTGCTGCAACTACTGAAGCCCACGCGCCTAGAGCCCGTGCTCTGAAACAAGAGAAGCCACCACAATGAGAAACCCGCCCACCACAACAAAGAGTAGCCCCGCTCGCCGCAACTAGACAAAACCCGTGTGCAGCAACAAAGACCCAATGCAACAAAAAATAAATTAAATAAATTAATTTATTTAAAAGAAATAGAATGACCATATGATCCAGCAATTCCACTTCTGGCTATACACCCAAAAGAATTGAAAGCAGAATCTCAAGGAGATATTTGTGCAGTCATTCTCACAGCTGCACTCTTTACAATAGCTAAAATATGGAAACTAAGGAAGTGTCCATCAATGGAAGAATGCATGAGGATGTGGTATATGCATACAATGGAGTATTATTCAGCCTTAAAAAGGAAGGGAATTCTGAAACATGACACATGATAGATTAATCTTGAGATTATTATAACTGAAGTAAGGTATTCACAAAAAGACACAAACTGGGGACTTCTCTGGTGGCGCAGTGGTTAAGAATCCACCTGCCAATGCAGGGGACACGGGTTCGATCCTTGGTCTGGGAAGATCCCACATGCCACACAGCAATCAAGCCCGTGTGTCACAACTACCGAAGCCCGTGTGCCTAGAGCCCATGCTCCGCAACAGAAGTCACCGCAGTGAGAAGCCCGTGCAGTGCAACGAATAGCCCCTGCTCACTGCAACTAGAGAAAGCCCACGTGCAGCAACGAAGACCCAATGCAGCCAAAAATAAATTGTAAAAAAATCACTTTAAAAAATATAAATAAAATGAAATACATAAGATAGCAAGTTTTATGTATGTGTGTTTTAACACAGTAAGAAGGGAAAAAAAACCCCAAAGTACATAATATGTACTTCACAATGCCATTCAGAGCAGACTTTTGGCTGAAGTCCTTTCCCCATTTGCTTCCTTCATAAGTTCTCTCTCTGGTGTGAATTTTTTGGAGCCAAATGAATGAGAGTTTTGGCTATAGACTTTCCAACATTCACTGCACTCAGAAGGCATTTCTCCAGTGTAAATTCAACAATGTTTAATGAGGCCAGAATCATATGTAAAGAAGTTCCCATATTTGCTGTTCTTTTTTTTTTTTGGCTGCGTTCAGTCTTTGTTGCTGTACGCGGGCTTTCTCTAGTTGCTTGGAGCAGGGGCTACTCTTCTTTGTAGTGCACAGTCTTCTCATTGAGGTGGATTCTCTTGTTGCGGAGCACCAGCTCTAGGAGCACGGGCTTCAGTACTTGTGGCACGCGGGCTCAGTTGCTCCGATGTATGTGGGATCTTCCTGGACCAGGGATAGAACCCGTGTCCCCTGCATTGGCAGGCGAATTCTTAACCACTGCACCACCAGGGAAGTCCCCCATATTCGCTGTTCTTATAAGGCCTTGTATCAACATGAACTTGCTGGTGTGTAACAAATCTGGCGTTTTACTACAAAATTTCTCACATTAGCTGCACTAATAAGGCCTTTCTCTAGTGGTATTTGTCCAATGTCTCATGAGTGTGGAGCTGCAACGAAAGAATTTCCTACATCAAAACACTCATAAGACCTTTCTCCAGTATGAATTCTCTGATGTCTAATGAGTGACATGGTACCTTCACACACACATAACCTGACACATATACTTGAGCTGTTTTGCAGAAACTTAGACCCCCACCCAGGTGGAGGATGCTGACCACAACCGTTATATTCCAGAAACATCACCCTCTTACCTCAACACCAACCAATCAGAAGAAGGTCCACGAGCTGCATCCCTCAACCCTCTAAATGCCCGTCCCTAAAATCTATCAGGAAGTTTGAGTCTTTTGAGCTACAGCTGCTTGTTCTCCTTGCTTGATACCCTGCAATTAACACTGTACTTTCCTTCACCACAACCCAGTGTTAGTAGATTAGCTTTGCTGCACAGCGGGCTAGTAGACCCAAGTTCAGTTTGATAGCAGACATTAGACATTTTAAAAATCTGCTACCTACAGCCTTGCGGTTTCAAGAGTCCCCCTTGTAACTACGCAGACATTTCCAACTCCAGTCAATCCTTGCTTTACAAGCACCCTTACCTCATGACAGCTCCAATTATAATTCTTCATTAAAAATTTATGGAACTAACTGTGACCTTCTGTTTTTTGCCTTTATAACCTTCCTCCATTTTGTAGTCCAGGGAACCACAATTTTAGTGCTTCTCAAAACTGTGTCTCCCAGGCTGCAGTCCTAACAAGCCCCAAATAAATGTGTCTTAACTTCAATCAGGTAT
Source organism: Delphinus delphis (assembly GCF_949987515.2). NCBI lineage: Eukaryota > Metazoa > Chordata > Mammalia > Artiodactyla > Delphinidae > Delphinus > Delphinus delphis. The sequence continues at coordinate 1,647,643 of NC_082702.1, read as the reverse complement.
TCGTTTCCGAAATTTTGGTTAACACTCATAACACATAAAAGTATTATGCAATAGACTATGTTGTCATTAATTTTTACTGTCCATCTCCTTTGACCAGAAAGTCAGACTCATGAGGGTAGGGATATTTGTCTCTTTGGATCTTGATGGGTCCCATGCAGCCAAAATAGTGCTTGGAATGGAGTAGGCACTTCATGAGTGCTTGTTAAGGAGGGTATAAATATGATGGCACAGATGCCCTGTTTTTTCTAGCATTCTGGCAAAGATATCTGCTCTCTCTATGTCACCCTTCAAGCTGGCATTGTTTGGTATACTAAAAAATTATTTAAATAAATAAATAATAAATCACAACTTGGAGAGCTATATCTACAGATTAGCCAATTTTCTTGTGTACCTACGCGCTCAGCTTCATTCCCTCATTCTCAGACTTCAGTGTTCCTTCAGTCTTCACTGAGATCCTAACCTCTTTCACATGGTCAAGAGCTATTTTGGCCACCACTTTTGAATAACTAAATAATGATTGATTTCAGCAATTTCAACATTTCACAAATATTTTCCTGAGATAAGCTCAACTCTCCATGCATTTTCACTGCACTTGCAGGTGAAATTATATTGACTCCCCAGCAAGGAAAGGAGACCATGTAATCCAATTCTTTATCTCTGGGTTCAGATGCTCCCTTTCCAAATAAACTATGAGTCACTCTCCTGACAGAAAGTTACATATGGTAAGTCCCTCTTCCTTTTCAGATAGGTAGATCTTAGCTTCTAGAGAAGAACTGAATACATATTAAAATGTGGAGCAAGAAATATGTGTCGGTCCCTGAATGGGACAGTGTCACAGGCTTTCCGTTTTTTTGTGATGGAATCACAAGAGACACAGAGACACAGCGCCTGGTCCACCTGCTTCTGGCTGCCCCACATCCCTCCTCTGTCTTGCCCGGCATGGCCCTGTCTGAAGTCTTTACTTTCTTGACACTGACCTAACACAGTGAGGCTCATAAGTTGAGTCTAAAGCTTCAGCTTACATGTACTGGAAGATCAACAAGACAATGTTTATTGGACTCCAGCTCAGCATGGATGCACTTTGTGTCTGAGCGAAAACCCGGTATTATGTGCCCATTTGGTTTTGCCGGTTTGGGGGTCATCTGAAATATTATTGTCACTGTACCTCTCTGTGATCAGCACAGACTACATTTCAAGGAAATCTGGGTGCGTCCCCTTTAAGAAACGTGAAACCCCGCCCCGTGCTCACAGCCTTTGTACTTCCCAGCAACCCTCCGGGTGAGGCGGAACATTTCTCTGGAGGTTGGGGGTCACCGCCTCTTGCCGGGGACGGGAGCGTTGTGAACTACATTACCCTGAAAACACTGCGCCGCGCGTCAGGGGCACTGGACCAATGAAGACTCGGGAAGAGGCACTTCCGTTCTGGAGGACGGCGTTTGGGTGGGCCTTCCGGCGTGGATCGGCGACATTTTGTAAACACGGATCTGTTCACTGGTGGTGAGGTTGAGGACGCTGGTCTAGCCCGAGATCAAGGAACTAGGAAGCTGCTGTGCCAGCTGCTCTGAGGCAGCTCTGAGGCGGTCTAAGGCTCGGCGTGGGCGCCATCCAGCCTGACTCTGTTGCGGGGCCGGGACGGGGGCTGCAGTGCCCGGGCCCCACCTTCGCACACAGACTCCCTTGGCGGCGGCAGCGCTGATGGGTCCGATTCAGGTAAACGCTGCGCCCTCAGGGCCCTCCCCCAACTCTTCTCATTCTGCACTGTTTCTGATCTTACCAATTTTTTCTTACGCGTGTCCTATGTTTATATTTATTCGTGCCCCCAAACCTTGGTTTTCCGAATTTTAAAATAATGACCTGCGTGGAGAAAAATTGCACAGAACTTATACATACAGTTGAATAAGCAGCTCTAAAATTAGTATCTGTTAAGCGCTGAGGTCAAAAAATGCGATCCCAGAAGCCGCCAGTGGGGTCCTTCAAAACAATTATACCCATCTCTCAAAAGTTAAAGTATTGTCTGTTGTTTAAAGTAAGCGTTTCCTTGCTTTTCTTGATAGTTTTGCCAACTATGTGGAAAATATTCGATGGCTGTAGTTTAGTTCCGGTCGCTTGTTTTAAAACTTAATTAATGGAATCGTATAAGTATTATGATGTGTTTTTCTTCATTTGCACAATATGGTGTGACCTTACGCATGTTTTTCATGCAGGGTATCTATTTTCCTTTTTGTGTAGTATTCTGTAGATATGAATACATGAGTAAAATGTCTGTACGTTTTGCTGTTGAAAGCCTTTTTTTGCCTATGGTTTTTTGTTTAGGTTTTGTTTGGTTTTTTTTTTTTCGGTTTGCTTTCTGTATCTATAAGCACTAGTACTGTAGCCATACTTGGAATGTGTTCTGGAGTATATAAAGCACACATCTGTCTAGTTTATATGTTAAAATTTTTATTGTATTTAAATTAACATTTCCACTTACTCATCTTGTTTTGCTCTGTGTTACTAATTTTAACTTAGTTCTTTGAATGAAAATTATACTTAAACTATTTCATAATTATATTTTGACACACACTTATGCCTTACATAAACTTACTTTTTTACAGTCTGCACACACACAGAGGGTTTTCGTGTTTTAAGAGATTGTGCTCTTCCACTAATATTTATTTTACTGTTAAATAATTTTCCTCTGGTGATCTTGTAAGAGAAAATGATTAAAATATTTTGTTAAAATACTTGTTTTAAGAGGGCTGAAAAGAATCATTGTAAGGATAAAAAGTCATAATGCTTCGAAACCCTAGCAGGATATTAAGAGCTCAAGAAGATATTTCCATGTCTATGAAGATGGAATAGAGGCTAGGTCCTATATCTTATTTCCTTTCTCTTAAGTTTAAAGAGTCCAAAATGAGGTCCAGTTATCCCCAACTGCTGGAGGCCAAGCACTTTTACTGATTCTAGGAACAACCCCTTTATCAGAGATTCATTTTGAATGCATAGTCAGAAAAATGGTGGTTCTGTTCTCTTCCACCAGAGAGAAAAGCATGTAGGAAATTACAGATAATCTGAATATTTATGGAAAATTTAACACCAAAGAATATGGATAAGTATTAAAAGTACATATTCTTAAATTATACTGTACAATGTTATAGTAATTTCAAATCAGAATTTAATCTATGGATTATGTAAGCTGGGATTTTATATAAAACAATAATTTTTAATATAACCAGAGTAAAATTTGAAAAGGAAGTATGAGAACTCCTGGCCACCTGTTAGGGCCAGCTACAAGCTATGGGAAGAGAAAAATATGATATAGGCAAGGGACAAACAGATAGAAAAAGGGAAACAAATGGAAGTGTCTGGAAGTGTAAGAAACAGACCTGTACGTAAAATGAGACTAAATTTTGATATTTGTTGCTCAGGGCTTTAATAGTGCTATATGACCTGCCAACACCACTTCCTCGCCAACACGATCCCTTATTCTTCTGGCTTACTGGGCTTCAGTCACACCATCCTCGTGGGTGCTGCTCAAACACACCAGGCATGACTCTGACAGAGAGGATTTTCACCTTTTTGTCCCACTTCTGGGAAGCCTTTTCTCAAGTTATCCATGTGACTTTATGGCACAACTCTATAACATTTTTCTGCCCTCTTTTACATGCTTTATTTTTCCCTTGAGCATTTATCTTTGACTTCAGTATTAAACGGTTCACTCATTAATCTTCTTTTTCGTCTATGTTGCTGATGGGAATTAAAGTTACATGGCCCTGCTCTTCCCACAGGTTCCACACTCAGCAGAACCACTTATGGACACTGCACTGGTGAGTGTCAGGTGTCCTGGAACTCTTTTGCTGCCACCCTTCCTGGCCTTGGTATCTCAAGACCCTAGAGAAACCGTAAGCCCAGGTTTCTAAGTCCAGGCCAGAGGTTATATGGACAGATACTCATTTTTGGCAGCCAGTGGACTGAGATGTGAAAGGTTGTCTTAGGTACAGGGGTTAGTATGTACAAATGCTTGGGGATGAGAGTGAGATGGGAGTGTTCTAGGACTTCTAGGTCTCTATTAATGTCTGGTGAGGATGGAGAGCAAGGGGGCCAGAGTCAGGCCTAGAGTGGTACTTTGAGAAGTTGCACCTAGAATGGTACTCTCAGAAGTCTGTTCTGAGAGTGATAGCAGCCATGGTATATTTGGAACAGAGGAGAAAAATGATCTTACTTAGGATTTAAAAGGCTACCCCTGGGTGCAGAATGCAGAACAGACTGGGGGAGAGGAAGACAAGGAGATTATCAAGGAGGCTGTTGCAGTTATCCAGATAAGCATTGGTTGTGGCTGGACAGGGTGGGTGGATGTGGAGGTAGGAGAAACACTTGGCTTCTGGATTTGCTTTTAAAGTAGGGACTAACCAGATTTTCTAAGGTAGAGGGATCACAGATGACTCCAGAGTTTTTTCCCTTTGCATCTGGGAGTGTGGTAGTACCATCAAACTGAGATGCAGAAGTCAGTGGTAGGAGTCCTTTTTACCGAGAGTATTAGGATTTGGGTTTTGGCCATGTTGAGTTTCAGCTGTTTCAGTGACTCCCAAGTATAGGAGACAAGTGGACAGCTGAACATGCAGATCTAGAGTGCTGGGGAGGGTTCAGGATGCATTAGGGGACAAGGGAGGAAAGGGGGGCTGTGGGTGTCACAAAGACATTCAAGGAACAGGACTGATCATCAGTGACACAGAAGGGGGTGGTGAAAGTCCAGCAGGTGGCCCAGGTTTTTATGGGAGAGTGGCTGTGAAATTGATGCAAAGGGAAAGCAGAAATGGAGGTGAAGTGATAGTGAAGTCAGGCTGCTGTTATTTCTCCTCCTATGCACTCACCAGACTTTTGTGGTGGAACTTGGGGAGTTTCTGTCACAGTGTCACATGAGTTTACCTTAGGTGTGTCAAGTGGGTGTGGATTTTAAATGGGTGTTTAAAGGTTCTAATTGGTGAAGAGACATAGTGAGGAATACAGAAGTGGAACCAGACCAGGGGTATTTAGACCTGCATGTTTTGACTGAGGTTAAAGTCAGGAACAAGGCCTGCTGGGGAAGCCTTCAGAACAGGGCTGGGGAACCACCAGTGGAGAGATGGGGTACGGTGGGATCCAGTTGCATTGGCAGGCACTTTCTGATGCCATGTGCAGAGGATATGTGAGGAGGCAGGAGACATGCCAATTTTGTGGGCCGGGTGGTGGTGATGGGGATCAGATGTATGAGGAGTTAGCCAGTGAGTAATACGCATGTGGGGAAGGTGTGTGACCACGTTGCCCCAGGGCCCTCATACAAGGAGTTTGAGAGGACAATGAGCCCAAGTTTGTTTGTGTCTAGGTAACGTGATCCTGGGGACTCTCAGGCTGTTGTCGCACAAGAGAGGGAGGGGGCCCTGCATACCAGGTCCACAGCTTAGATGGCATCTATCTGTCCACCTGCCTGTTGCTGCTGAGAGTTGTACCTAGTGCTCAAGGAAGCAAAGAGTTATTCAGTACCAGTGCCCTCTGAGTTAGGGAGCTGGGGAGGATGATGAACCCAGAGTGAGTATGGGTTAGGGGTACTTATGGGGTCCTGGGGAGAGAGGCTGCTTATGGAGACATCTGTCCCTGTCATCACAGGGCTCTGTGACCTTTGAGGACGTGGCTGTATACTTTTCCCAGGAGGAATGGAGGCTTCTTGATGAGGCCCAGAGATTCCTGTACCATGATGTCATGCTGGAGACCTTTGCACTTGTTGCATCATTGGGTAAGGCCCTCACACCTATCCCAGCATCCTGGGCAGGCCTCTGCCTTTCCCCTTTTTTCCAAAGGCAAGTCTGTTTTTTCACAGCTAGACAGTGTGCACATCTCTATTACTGCTTCCCTGTCATCTGTGCTGTCGGTGTTAAGGCTAAGTGTGTATATGACCTCCTTTCACAAGTAGACCTAATGCCAAGTGCTCTGAAGTTTTTTCAGTGAAGGTTTTCTGTGTCAGATGACTTGGAATTAGTCCAGTGGGTTTCATTAGTCTCAGCCACTCCCTGCTAAGTTGACTGTAGACCCATGCTACCTCTGTACTCCATGTTCTGCCCTTTTCTGGCTGTCATTTTCTGGGGCCTGACAGTACCAGGAATTGCTCGGACCAGACATGGTCACTTTTTGTGGGGTCCACCTGGCTGTTGCTGTGATATTCTCCTCAAAGATTCAATATGTGATACTGTTTTTCTTTCCTTAGATTGTTTTGGAATTGATTGCCCTTGTGGGCCAGTGTTGACCGCTCACCTGTCCTGTCTTTCCCTTAGGACTTGCATTTTCTAGGTTGCATGTTGTACAAGTGAAGCTGAGAGGAGAACCCTGGGTACTTGACAGAGTGGACATGACTCCAGGCACAACATGAGGGGCTCAAAGTGAACCTGGGTCTGGTGATTGGCATCAGGGGAAGGATGTGATATTATGGTTGGAGTCAAGTTATATCAGGAACATGTCCTGTGCCTAGCACTGTTTTGGTGCCAAGGACAGTGACTGTGTACCTCATTTCTATCTTTCCTACCCATTCTTGACACTTTACTTCTTCTGTCATATCTACTCTGACTTTGAACCCAGGATTATCCCTCACTTCTCTGTCTTCCATTCTGCATTGGTCCTCTCCATCCTCACTCCTCTGTGCTTTTCAGTATTGGCCTACACTTAACGTGTCATGAGTTCTGCACCTATCCTCAAAATAGTCCTTGAACACCAGCTACTCAGTGACAATCGGATTTTCCTGGGCCTGGACACAGCTTTCCATACAGCACACATGTGTCACCAGCAACCAAGGCCCTGGTGAAAACCATTCCTGGAGGAGTGAGTTGTGGACCCCAGCTCCTCCGTGTGCTCCACCCCATCCTTGTGCCTTTTGCCTGGTGAGTCCTCCCTGTTCTGTGACGTGGAGAGGCACAGTCCTGCACAGCTGCGCTTTCTTTACCTGCCCCCAGCTCCCTTGTCCTGAAAACAGTCCCATGGATTATTTCCTTGGTATGTCAGACACATATTTGATATTTGTGATGGGGCTGCCTCCTTCTACCAAAATCTACATGAAGTTCATACATATGTCTGTGCTTTCAGGTTGTTGGCATGGAGCAGAGGTCAAGGAGACACCTTCTGAACAGAATGTTTTTGTAGAAGTGCCACGAATAAATACTTCAAAGACAAACCTGTCCACCCAGGAGGCCTATCCCTGGGAGAGGTGTAGCCCAGACTTAGAAGGTGGTTTGCATCTAGCTGAGGACCTCGGAACAAACCCTGGCCAGAAACTGTGTGGGTCAAGTGTGAAATTTCACCAGCACAGTGGAAAGAAACTCTTTAGAAGAGATGTGGGTAAGGCCTTTATGAACAGCCACATAGTCCATGCATCCAAGAAGTCTTCCACATGCCAGGAGGCTGGGAAGAATTTCCCTGGTAGCTCTAGCCTTCTCCAGCACCAGGTCACTCCACAAAAGGACGCCGAATGTGTGGAAGCCTTTCACAATGAACAACGGCACTATAAGTGCAGTGAATGTGGTAAAGCCTTCTGCCGCAAGTACAGGCTTGCTCAGCACCAGAGAGTCCACACTGGAGAGAGGCCTTATGAATGCAGTGAATGTGGGAAAACCTTCAGCTATAAACACATACTTATTCAGCACCAGAGAGTCCACACTGGAGAAAGGCCTTATGAGTGCAGGGAATGTGGGAAGGCTTTTAGCAACAAACCCACACTTGTTCGGCATCAGCGAATTCACACTGGAGAAAGGCCTTATGAGTGTAGTGAATGTGGCAAATTCTTTAGCCAAAGCTCCAGCCTCAGTGAACATCAGAGAATTCACACTGGATCACGGCCTTATAAATGCAATGAATGTGGAAAATTCTTTACGTCCAACTCCAACCTAATTAAACACCGGCGAGTTCACACAGGCACAAGGCCTTATGAGTGCAGTGAATGTGGGAAATTCTTTAACCAAAGTCCCAGCCTCATTAAACATCAGAGAATCCACACTGGTGAACGGCCATATGAATGCAGTGAATGTGGGAAACTTTTTAGCCAAAGCTCTACTCTCATTAAGCACCAGAGAGTTCACACTGGAGTAAGGCCTTATAAATGCATTGAATGTGGGAAACTTTTTAGCCAAAGCTTTGGCCTCACTCAACACCAGAGAATTCACACTGGAGAAAGACCATATGAGTGCACTGAATGTGGAGAATTCTTTAGCCAAAACACCCAACTTACTCAACACCGAAAAGTTCACACTACAGAGAGGCCTCTTGAGTGTAGCAAATGTGGAAAAGTCTTCAGTCAAAGGTCTGCTCTGACTGAGCACCAGAAACTTCACAGCCCAGACAGACCCTTTGAGTGCAGCGAATGTAGGAAAGCTTTCAGCCGAAGGTCTAACCTCATTCGTCACCAGAAAGTTCATACTGGAGAAAGGCCTTCAAATGAGATGAGAAGAGCAGTGAATGAGCTGTCTCCTTAGTTAATACATCATACTGAATAGGCTCTGTGAGGGAGTCATCAACTGGAAGTTGAATGCCATACATCTGAACAGCCCTAGTGTGTAGATTGCCTCTGAGTACCAGGTTCAGAGGAAGCTTTTAAGGAGCTACACTCTACTTTCTAACCTGTGCAGGGCCCTTGCCAGACTAACGTCAGTGTGAGTTTCTGTGGTAAAAATCATCTTACCTCTACCAAGTGGCAGTCACCTCAGTGTAATCAGGGTAGGTAGACCTCTGTTTTCTCACATCCTGTGGAGGGAAGCATGAGTAGCCTGAGCACTTGGGCGTTAGCATTCTCTTGTGTCTAACTGACTAGGCCATGGACTTAACCAGCTTTGACCAAGGTGACCCAGTCTGGGTTCTGCTGGTGGCTTACAGAGGGTTACCTTTTTCAGTGGCATTATTTCATGTCATACTCCGGATGGATTTTTCTAGCTCTATGTCACCTGTTTGGGAATTTTGTATACCTCAGTGGGGATAGTATAATGGCAGAGAATAGTTTTCATTGCAGTTTGTGTCTAATTTGCATTGCTGTCCAAGGCCTCCTGCAGGGCTTTGTGGGAATAATGTTGTGACCTGGATATCAGAATTTTTGGTGGGTCCTTACATCACCCTTAGAAGAGGAGAGTTGTGAGAACCACCAGTGTTTTTTTGTTTGTTTGTTTCTTTCTTTTTGTGTCGTACGTGGGCCTCTCACTGTTGTGGCCTCTCCCATTGTGGAGCACAGGCTCTGGACGCACAGGCTCAGCGGCCATGGCTCACGGGCCCAGCCGCTCTGCAGCATGTGGGATCTTCCCGGACTGGGGCACGAACCCGTGTCCCCTGCATCAGCAGGCAGACTCTCAACCACTGCGCCACCAGGGAAGCCCCACCAGTGTTTTTTGGAGCAGCATGAGTTGTTCTCTTTTTCACAGAGGATGTCACATCATACCCCCTGTACTGTTCTAGAGAAGAAGTTCTCTAAGTCCAGCTGGAAAAGAGCCATAAGCCATAATGTCCACAACGTCGTAGGCTGGTGTTGCTGAGCGTTAGATTACAGACATTAGGTGGGAACCATATTTGGTACAGAAACACTCAGGGAATTAGTAGGAAGTGAGAGACAAGAAAACAAGTAGGGATGAGCCTTTTCTAAAGCTGCATCCAGTAAAGCAACTGTACTCTGATAAAAAGACAAATTGCTGTAATTTGGGATCTTTAGGAAAATAAAAAATAAAGTTGCATTCACAAATTTACCGGGATTATGGCCATAAAGGATAAAGTTTTTGCAGAAATCCTTAGGAGGTACAGGGCTGTTTCTCTTCTCCTGAGGTCCAAGTCAGTGTCAGACTGAATACTGTAAAGGTTTTAGGATCCCACAGCATCTCCAAATTGTTTATCTCAAGGCCGTTGTTGCAGTGAAAAGAAAAAATGAGGAAGGGGAAAATCGTGTAATCCTGGCATGTTATTTTTATGACTCGGGAAGAGGTCCTGGATAACTCAAGTAGAAACACCTTTCATTGCTATAAAGACAGGTGTCTTTATTGCTACTGTGACAGTCCCTCCCATGAGACAACAAGAGTTGATGGAGTTGATGTGTTGGTTTCCAGAGTTCTACTTTTCCAAAAAGGAGATTCAGATTTTTATGTGAAGCCAATTTTTATTAAAACTTAATCGAGCTATATCGTTGGTAGGCACTCAACTGAATATACTTAAAATGTACAGCTTGGTAAGTTTTAGTATGTGTAAAATCACAACCATCATTATAATAACAAACATCCATCAGTTCCATATCTACCTTGGCATCTCTCCATGGGCTCCCAGGCAACTACTGTTGACTTTCTTTCACATTCAATTAGTTAATGTTTTCTAGAGTTTTAATATCATTGGAATCTTAATGTGTTTACTTTTGTATTTGCCTTTTTCTTTCATGGTGCATGATTATCTTGAGAATCATCCAAGTTGCTGATGTGAATAGTTCTGTTTTTTTTTTCTTTTTGCCATGCCACAAGGCTTGTGGGATCTTAGTTCCCTGACCAGGGTCTGAACCCAGGCCCTGAGCGGTGAAAGCACGGAGTCCTAACCACTTGACCACTAGGGAATTCCATAATAGTTTATTGTTTTAATTCCTGAAAAATACACTGTTTGGATATACCACCCTTTGATTGTTTATCCATTCATCTGTTAAATGATGGGGTTTTGTGGTTTGTTTCTGGTTTGGCTATCACAGATAATCTTATTATGAATGTACATAAAATCCTTTATATGAATATATGGTTTCATCTTCTAAAGTGAATGACTGGACCCTTTTGCATTCCCATTAATTGTATGGGAGGATTCAAGTTCCCCTATATCCTTCACCTGTACTTGGTTGTTATATTAAATGTATTAAATATTAACCTGTTTTAAAAGTGTGTAGAGTTATCTTACTGTGGTCTGATGACATTTCCCTAATGGTTCATCATGTTGAACATTTTTAATGTGTTCATTTGCCAGCTGTGTATCTTAGATGTTCACAGTAGTTATTTTCCAACTGGTAGTGAATGTTGGCTGATATTTCCCTTTTTATAATAACTAAGAAGACAATAAAAGAAATGTGTTAGAACTTGAGTTTTCTGAAGTTACTTTGCTGGGTGGAATGTTTGTGCTATTCCCAGCGTACAGTCCCCATTAACTTATTCTCCATTACTTTTTTTTTTAAATTGATTTTTGGCTGGGTTGAATCTTCGTTGGTGGGACCGGGCTTTCTCTAGTTGCGGCGAGCAGGGGCTGCTCTTTGTTGTGGTGTGCAGGCTTCTCATTGCGGTGGCTTCTCTCGCTGCAGAGCACAGGTTCTAGGCATGCAGGCTTCAGTAGTTGTAGCTCATGGCCTCTAGAGCACAGGTTCAGTAGTTGTGGCACATGGGCTTAGTTGTTCTGTGGAATGTGACATCTTCCCGGACCAGAGCTTGAACCCGTGTCCCCTGCATTGGCATGCAGATTATCAACCACTGCACCACCAGGGAAGCCCCGTTACTTTCTTAAGTCTAGACAAGTAATAAAACAATGAATCGACCCTTGGTTGTAGTGTTTGCCAATTTCCCTGGTACACATACTCCAACTGTGGCAATTTCAAGTTGTGAACATGAGGTTGTTACCAAACCAGGTAGCATTTCCAGAGGTGCACAAGCCAAACACTGAGACACCAAGGTTTGCGGGAGAGAAAAAATTCATTCACAGGGCAGCCAATGGAGGAGACAGGAGAGCAAGCCTGAGATCCACCTCCCTGGAGTTGGGGTCCTTGAGTTATTTATGGGATAAAGACACAAGATGGTCTTAGGTGTGGGGAAAGGTGATAGGGTGTGAGAAAATGTGAGGTGATTGGTGTGTGCGGATGTATCTGCATTACATGTTTCTTCATGGGATGCATGTTCAGAAATAGTCACTTTGCATGATCTGAGGGTAGAGTTTTTGGCCATCTGATGTCCAAAGGGCATTCACTGAACACTTGTGCAGGCCAAATTTTACGGGTTGGTAGTTACAATCAGTCTTAACTAGCTCAAAGTGTGTAAGAGCTGACTCTTAAGTTCCTAAATTAACAACTGGGTGGACTTCCCTGGTGGCACAGTGGTTAAGAATCTGCTTGCCGGGCTTCCCTTGTGGCACAGTGGTTGAGAGTCCACCTGCCAATGCAGGGGACACGGGTTCGTGCCCCGGTCTGGGAAGATCCCACATGCCGCGGAGAGGCTGGGCCCGTGAGCCATGGCTGCTGAGCCTGTGCGTCCGGAGCCTGTGCTCCGCAACGGGAGAGGCCACAACAGTGAGAGGCCCACGTACCGCAAAAAAAAAAAAAAAAAGAATCTGCCTGCCAATGCAGGGAACACGGGTTCAAGCCCTGGTCCGGGAGGATCCCACACGACGTGGAGCAATTAAGCCAACGCGCCTAGAGCCCGTGCTCTGCAATGAGAAGCGACTGCAATGAGAAGCTGGTGCACCATAACGATGAGTAGTCCCTGCTCGCCACAAGTAGAGAAAGCCCGCATGCAGCAACAAAGACCCAAGACAGCCAAAAACAAAAACAAAAACAACTGGGGCTCCCTTTACTATAGTAATCCATACATCAGAGGTGTTATTTACAGGGGTTGTTAGGGAGTCTTGTGATATTACTTAGGCCATATGAAGCTTGGAGCATATGCAACTAAAGAGAGAAAAAAGCTAAAACAAGCTTAATCAGTGAAGGCAGTTTACAAGCAGAGGGGTTTTGACAAGCTGTTCCATTATCTGTGGTTCTGTAAGACAAACTCAAGGATTTCTGTTACTCACCAGCTTCGGTTAACCCTATGGGGCATGGTTTCAAGGTCACCCAGTGTGGACTTGGGAAGATGTGAAGTAGCACACCATTACAGTCTGTTTCCATTATACAGATACCCATAAATAACACTGAGAACATAGATTAGGATAAAATGTAAAAGAATTCCGAAGGGACAAGTTTTGAGTATTTTCACTTGACCTGTGTAAAGGATGACATCACAGGCCTGAGTTGTCCAGTCTATTCATTCCAAAGAAATGTGTGGCACTTACTTGTCCAACTCCTGCGAGACAATCTCCAAGCTCTTGATACATTCACTAATAAAAGTGTCTTTATTTACCTGGTCCTTGGGTTGTGCTAGGCAGTTTATGCTAATACTGTGATTTATGGTGGGGGGGCCTTAGGTCTCTGTATCAGTTTGACATTTGGAGAAGCTAGAGAGTAAGGTCAACCACACAGGTGTCCCTGTGTGTGACAGATACTCCAAAAGAACCCTGGACAACACCAAGGCTTGTGTGAGGTTCCCTGGTAACAGTACTCCATGTGTGCTGTCACAAATTGATGCTGTAAGACCTAAGCGAGGGGGCAACTGGAACCTGGCAATGTGGTCCCACTTGGACTCTGTCCTATAGCGCCATCTTCCTTTACTGCTTTTAATCTGTATCCTTTCACTGTAATAAACTGTAGCTACTGAGCTTAACTTTCTTTAACTTTCTTTCACCTGTAACAGATATGTTTCTCTAGAACTATTTTTTTTTTTTTGGCTGCTTGGGTCTTTGTTGCTACTCGTGGGCTTTCTCTAGTTGCAGCAAGCTACTCTTCATTGTGTTGCACGGGCTTCTCATTGTGGTGGCTTCTTGTTGTGGAGCACGGGCTATAGGCGTGGGCTTCAGTCATAGAGCCAGTGATGGTGTCCCATCCAGTGACCAACACATATTTCTTACTCCACATTTTGATATGTATTCAGGTTTTATTTATTTATTTATTTATTTATTTATGGCTGTGTTGGGTCTCGTTGCTGTGCACGGGCTTTCTCTAGTTGCAGTGAGTGGGGGCTACTCTTCATTGCACTGCGCGGGCTTCTCATTGTCGTGGCTTCTCTTGTTGCAGAGCACCGGCTCTAGGTGCACAGGCTTCAGTAGTTGTGGTACACGGGCTCAGTAGTTGTGGCTCACGGGCTCTAGAGCACAGGCTCAGTAGTTGTGGTGCACGGGCTTAGTTGCTTTGCAGCATGTGGGATCTTCCCGGACCAGGGCTCGAACCCGTGTCCCCTGCATTGGCAGGCGGATTCTTAACCACTGCACCACCAGGGAAGCCCTCTAGAACTATTTTTCCTAATTTAATTGAGTAACTACATAATCACTGTTAATAACTTTCTGTAATATTCATTTCAAGTATTTTTCAGAGATGATTTCAACTCCCTGTGCATTCAGTGTTCCTGCAATTTCAGGTTACTTGATAAATCAGTTCCCATCAAGGAGATGGGATCATGGAATCCCAAACCTTTGTCTCTTGAGTGGGATGCCCCCTTCGTACCCAGGCTTCGAAGGTTAGAAGGTCACAAGCTATCTTGGCAGGAAATGACATGTGATAATTCACTCTCCTTTATGGATAGGTTTCAATCCTTAAATATGCCTGTTTCTGAAAGTCTGCCGATTCCTGAATGCCAGACTTCCCAAAAACTCATATGAGACCTGCTCTGGCTTTTTTTGAGGTGACTGCCTGACAATTAGAACTCTCCCTTACAGGCAGGCAAACAGGAATTTCCTTTTTTTGTTGTTGAGTCAGATATCAAGTTCAATTCACTGTTAGTTCACAAGTTTGCAAACCTTTCAACGGTTCAACCTGTTAAAACTTATGACAGTTATGAGTTTGGACTTGTGACAAACTGATACACACGTGAGATTGAAAAGGCAATATTTTCTATTCTTGCTGAACTTGCTGTTATCTATATTTTACATATACTGAATACAGAAATGGAAAATGCAAATGTAAATTTTGTGATGAATTTCCTGAAGAGTGGATATTCACTAAATGTGGTAAAAGTCCTCTCCGAGGTCTTTGTATGATACGCAGTTGTTCATTCAAAATTGAAAATGATGGACAGGTTACTAACTGTTAAGCATGAGAGATGTATGATTTCCTCAACTAGTGTCAAAGCAAGTGAAAAAATGATTTTTAAGACAAATTCAGATTAAGAAGGTAAAATAGTAATAGGAGAAGTTGTAAGGAGCTTCCACACTGAGTATCATCAGTCCTCCAGCTCACACTACTGTTGAGCCTGTGTCTCACTAATCAATGTTCAGTGGACAAAAGGAACAAGATAAACTGGATATATCCACTGTAGAAGCTATGTTACAACCTATTATGTTTATTGTGGAAGTCCCATTGAGATACCGTCTGCACTGCCTGTCACCGCAGACCCCAGCCTTCCACCAGCTGCAGTACCCACATATGTCCCTTGTGCCTTGCTGCTCAAGGTCAACTTGAGTCCTTGAAGACATGGTAAGTCAGCAGTAGGTCTAAACTCTGCTCTGTGTTGAGTTTCGTGGCTTTTCGTTCTCAGTTTGACACCTGGATTTTATTGTTAGTTCCCTGTTGTTTGAGATACTTGGTGGATCACGCCATTCCTTTTCATACTGTTTTTGATGTCCTTTGAGTTATGTTTTTTGTTTTTTGGGTTTTTTTTCCTGGGCTGTCTGGATCACACAGAGAAGTCCTGTGTGCCTATGTTTCTGAATAGCATAACTATCCTAAGGATGATTTGGGCCTTCAATGGCCACTCTGGGGGACACTTGATTTGAACAAAAGGGTTAATTTGAAAGACACCTTTGAAAATAAAGGAAATAAGAGTTCTCAGGCCCAATGGATAGTATTTTTTCTTAGTATGCAGAGGACTCCAAATTAAATTCTGAAATAAAAGTTACATCCCTAGGGCTTCTCTGGTGGTGCAGTGGTTGAGAATCTGCCTGCCAATGCAGGGGACACGGGTTCGAGCCCTGGTCTGGGAAGATCCCACATGCCGCAGAGCAACTGTGCCCGTGAGCCACAACTACTGAGCCTGCGCGTCTGGAGCTTGTGCTCCACAATGAGAGGCCGCGATAGTGAGAGGCCCGCACACTGCGATGAAGAGTGGCCCCCACTTGCCACAACTGGAGAAAGCCCTCGCACAGAAATGAAGACCCAACACAGCCAAAAATAAATACACATAAAAAAAAAAGTTTAAAAAGTTACATCACTAAAAGATTTTTTGGCCAAAACTAATGAGCAAGTCGACAAACTTCAGCAGGAAAAAAGTAGACTCATTCCCCTGTAAATCCACCCTCTCTTTGTCCTGCAGTAGCCTCCCACATCCAGTGCTCCCACCCCCTTATCCTTCTGATCTCTCTCCTTAGCACCTCTCCCCCTACTCTTTCCCTTTTGCTCAGACCCCCTACTGTAACTGAGCAAAAGCCAAACTGACATTGAGTGTTTGCAGCAAAGTAAGAGTTTGTTGCAGGGCACCAATCAAGGGAGTGGGAGACAAGTCTGACACCCACTGCAATTGGGTCTTTGAGTTGTGGGGTTTTAGAGGGGAGGAACAAAGAAGCTGGGTTTAATCATCTGGTGACATTTCTTAATCATAGTTTCAGGAATAAGGATGCCTATGATTTATGAGTCTCTTGTCTGGTGGTCCATGACCAGGAAAAATCGACTGTATAGTAATTTAATCATTAAAACAAAAATATTTTTAAACTATAGGAGATTTTCAGACAGACTAGAAAGAATTCCTAATTTCAACAGTTGGGAGTCACAGAGGTGCTGATGTTAAGAGCAGCTGTTTCATGTCATTTTGCCAATGGTGTTAAATGTGAAGGTGGAGACTTAATTCAAAAATAGAACTTGGAATAATTAGCCCTGGGACATCCCTGGTGTTCCAGTGGTAAATAATCCGCCATACAATGCAGGGGATGTGGGTTCGATCCCTGGTCAGGGAACTAAGATCCCGCGTGCCAAAACTACTGAGCCCGTGCGCCTCAACGAAGATCCCACGCGTGCCACAACTGAAGACCTGATGCAGCCAAAAATAAATAAAGTAAATAAATAATAATTTAAAAAAAGAATAATTAGCCCCTTTTGAACTACAAAGCCTGGCAGCTCATATTTACAAGACAGGATCTGAAGAAAACATGTGTCCTTGCAGATCAGCAGGGACTATGGGGCCCACATCCCAACCAACCACCTATTGAAAAGGACACTTGTAAATACTGTCAATAGAAGAGAAACTGGAAAAAAGCATCTCCCATCTTATGAAGAAAAACCAAGTTACTTCAAATAACTCACAGATTTTCCCCATTTCAACAGTAACACTTGGACCATTGACTGAAAAATCACAAGCATTCCTCCTGCTCTGTGATACCATCCCTGTAAATTTAATAGAAAAAGACTTACTAAACTACATGCTGCTAATTATCCTATGGGTAAAAGGAGAAATTACAAGGGAAATTTAAAAAACATAAATATTTTGAACTAGATGAAGATAAAAATGCTACATATAAAAATTGATGTAGGAACTCCCCTGGTGGTGCAGTGGTTAAGACTCCGCACCCCCAATGCAGGGAGCCCAGGTTCGATTCCTGGTCAGGGAACTAGATCTCACATTCATGCCACAACTAAGAGTTCACATGCCACAACTAAGGAGCCCGTGAGCTGCAACTAAGGAGCCTGCCTGTTGCAACTAAGACCTGGTGCAACCAAATAAATAATTAAATATTTTTTAAAAATCCCCAAATCTACAAAGCCATTATCACTCATCTATATAGATATAAAATACATTAACAAAATATCAGAAAACTGTCTCGGCAACATACACAAAGGAGTATACAACGTGATCTGGGGGATTTGTCCCAGGAAATGCAATGTTGGCTTAACATCTGAATATCAATTAATGGAATAAACCATATAATAAAATAAAAGGCAATAAGACCCCCACACACAGCCACACGATTATTATCTCAATAAATGGAAAAAACTGGAATGGAGAGTGTAGAAATAGACGAACACAAATACATTCAAGTGGTTTTTGAAAAGGGAACAAAGGAAAAGGAATGGAGAAAAAAGTCTTTTCAACAAATGGGCTTTAAAAAGTGATCCAGGGACTTCCCTGGTGGCGCAGTGGTTAAGACGCCACCTGCCAATGCAGGGGTCGTGGGGTCAAGCCCTGGTCCAAGAAGATCCCACATGCCACAGTGCAACTAAGCCCATGTGCCATAACTACTGATCCTGCACTCTAGAGCCCGTGAGCCATAACTACTGAGCCTGTGTGTCACAGCTACTGAAGCCAGTGCGCCTACAGCCTATGCTCCACAACAAGAGAAACCACCACAATGAGAAGCCTCCACACTGCAATGAAGAGTAGCCCCCGCTAGCCACAACTAGAGAAAGCCTGCACGCAGCACTGAAGACCTAATGAAGACAAAAATATAAATAAATAAATACATTTATTTAAAAAAAAAGAAAAAAGACTCCATGCTCCCAATGCAGGGGCTCCAGTAGGGGAACATAAAGATAAAGATCTTTATACACATAAAGATCCCACATACCGCAAGTGCGCCTGCGCACTGCAACTAGAGAAGCCTGTACGCCACAGTGAAGACCCAGTGAGCCAAAATAAAATTAATTAATTAAAAAAAAATGCTAAGAGATAGTAAAATAGGTAATAAATTATGTATCCTGTTTATAAAATAAATAAAGAAACAATAAAAAAGTGACCTAGGGAATTCCCTGGTGGTCCAGTGGTTAGGGCTCCATTTCCACTGCAGGGGGCATGGGTTTGATACCTCGTAGGGGAACTAAGATCCCACAAACTGTGCAGCACAGCCAAAAAAAAAGTGATCCAGACACACATCTTATACCTTTTACAAATATTTTCTCAAAACTATAAAACACCTCGAAGATAACATAGGAGACAATGTAAGTTACCTTGGGTTTAGCAATCACTTTTTAGATGCAACACCAAAAACACAATCCATGAAAGAAAAACATAGTAATCTGGACTTGACTAAAATTTAAAATTTCTGCTCTGCAAGACACTGTTAAAAGAATATGAAGAGAGACTTCCCTGGTGGTCCAGTGATAAAGAATCTGCCTTCCAATGCAGGGAACATGGGTTCGATCCCTGGTTGGGGAACTAAGATCCCACATGCCACAGGGCAACTAAGCCTGCATGCCACAGCTGAGCTCACGCACCTCAATGAGAGAGCCCGCGTGCTGCAAACTACAGAGCCCATGCACCCTGGAGCCCGCATGCCACAACTAGACAGAGAAAACCCACATGCCACAACTAGAGAGAAGCCTATGCACCACAACGAAGAATGTGCATGCCACCACAAAGGATCCCACGTGCTGCAACTAAGACCTGATGCAGCCAAAAAAAGCTAGCCATCAAAAGCTTATTAAAAAAAGAAGAATATGAAGATATTCATCATATATTATTAGGGAACTGCAAGTGAAAGCAACAACAATATACTATTACTACACACCTATGTGAATGGCAAAAGTCCAAAACACTGACATCAAATGCTGATGAGGATATGGAGCAACAGGAACACTCACCCACTGCTGGTGGGAGTGCAGAATGACAGCCACTTTGGAAGAGAGTTTCTTACAAAATTAAACATACTCTTACTATATGACCCAGTAAATCATGCTCCTTGGCTTGAACCCAAACAAATTGAAAACTTATACCCACACAAAACCTACACACAATGCATAATGCAGGTTTATTGATAAGTGCCAAAACTTGGAAGCAATCAAGATGCCCCTCAGTCAGTGAGTGGATAAACAAACTGTGGTATAGCCATACAATGGAATGTTATTCAGTAATACCTTATACACAAATCTTCATTGGAGCTTTATTTGTAACAGCCAAAAATTGGAAACAACCTAAACATCCACTAACAGGTGAATAGATAAAAAACAAATGTGGTATATCTATACAATGGAATAATTCTCAACAATACAAACGAACAACTGATACATGCAACAAGATGGATTAATCTCAAAATAGTTATAGTTAGTGAAAAATGCCAGAGTCCCACT
Organism: Delphinus delphis; assembly: GCF_949987515.2. Lineage (NCBI taxonomy): Eukaryota > Metazoa > Chordata > Mammalia > Artiodactyla > Delphinidae > Delphinus > Delphinus delphis. The sequence continues at coordinate 1,627,812 of NC_082702.1, read as the reverse complement.
TCCCAGAAAGTATATACCATAGGATTCTGTTTATATGAAATACTAGAAAGTGCTTGCTATTACTTGTGAATTGTGAGAAAGGGGGTTAGAAAGGACTGGAAGGAAAGGATTATAAAGGGACACAAGGAATATTTAGGTTGTGTGGGATATCTCCATTATCTTGGTTGTATGGTCTCATCAGTATATACACACATGGTGAAACATAACACGTTTTACACTTTACATATATTCATTTTATTTCATGTCACAATACCTCAATAAAGATGTTAAGAACTCAATGTTCCCCATAAAAATCCGTATTTACCATTCCTCTTGGAAAGTCACATCTGGCAACTGTTCTGGTTCAACCATATCCCTCTCCCCACAATTTAGGGGGATAAGCCCTTCCTCAATATCAGCAAAAACTGGAGAACAATGAAGTCCACATCCACTACTGTCACTAGGAATGTTGGCTGGGTCAGACAAGCCCGATCCCTGGATCTCCCTTTTGTCAGTGCTGGGGTTCCTACCTGTGCCTGTGATGGCCATAACATCAACAGCCAAGGGAGGTACAGAAATCTGCAAACCTTTAGATTATCTACTGTGACAGTCCGTTGGCCACAGAAGACTCAGATATCTGAAGGTCCTTAGAATTTCTGTACCATTCATGCCATACAGCCAAAATCACATGGACATTTACAGATGCCTCCGTTAGAATAGGCACACATCCTCTCACTAGCCACAGTCATCCTCACTCCAGTATCTCAGCGTTTCTATACCAACTATGATTCCCATATTGCCCTAAAAGGCTAAAGACTTCCAGTCAATGATACTTGCCTATGGGATTCTGGACATCAAGGACTGGCTCCTGTACAGGTCCAGGAGACAGAAATCCCTCAAAAGTGATGGGGAATATGGGACATTCCCTAGGAAAAAAGGACCCAATTCATGTTGCTTCCACAAGCACTGGAGATTTCCACACCAACTGTGCCCTCCTCAGAATGAACTCTGGGCTCACAGGAAATCCTGACTTCTAAGCCACAGGATTATGTGCACAAAGCTTTTCAGTCTTTTCTAGCAAGCCTTGGGCAACAATGCAAACTAGGCCAAACTAGACTGAGAGGTATTCTCTGCCATCCTACTGTTCCTTCTGAGGCACATAAAGTTGGTGCCAACAATAGGTGTTCCTCCCTTCAGGCTGGCGAAACCCAATTTTCAATCCATTAGACACAATGAACTGACCTCCCAAGAGTAAAAGCTGCCACAGCAGGCCTTTATCACTGCACAAACCAGAGTAGCATGGGGCAGGGAGTTCCAAAGTTGGGTGACTTGAAAGCAGGATAAATAAGTCACAGCTATCATGTTACAGTCAACATTGTCAAGGAAATCTTGTCTGGTAATCACCAGCAGATTCCAGTTCAGATCCTTTCGGCCAGAGATAGATCATGGTCACTCAGAACCCCGTCATGGGGAAGGAAATGAGGATCTTCAATACACTCAGAACATTCACAATCCCCTAGAGGGATCAGGAGAGACAGCACAGGGCTCCACCTTTCCTGAGCATATTGGAGTAACTGACAGACACTGTGGAAACTTAACACCAATGAGATGGCTTCCACCACAGGCACTGGCAGTGATATAACTGTCAAGAGCCCTGGACAGTTGAGGAAGTGCAATGCACCTCATGAGAGCTTCTCACCTATGTGGTACTTATCGGGAATCTCCCCAGGGTGGATGTACGATTGTACAAGGTTGACCTGCTGGCTCCCTCACAAAGGGCACTCACAGAGCTCTTCTCTGGTGTGAGTCCTAATACCTTGAACAAGGATACAGCACATTTTCTGCATTCATAAGGCCTTTCTCTAGCGTGAACCTTCTGGCTGCTAAACAAGTGTAACAGATGCAGCTAAAGGGCCACCAAAGATGTTGCATTCATGAGGCCCTTCACCAGTGTGAACTTTCTGGTGCCGAACAAGATGGGAGTTTCTGCTATAGGCTTTCCCACATTCACTGCACATGTAAGGCTTCTCTCCAGTGTGAACCCTCTGGTGAAGGATGAGGCTAGAGTTGCGGCTAAAGAATTTCCCACATTCACTGCACTCATAAGGCCTCGCTCCAGTGTGGACTTTATTGTGCTGAACAAGGTGGGAGCTACTAATGTAGGCTTTCCCACATTCACTACACACATAAGGCCTTACCCCACTGTGAACCCTCTGGTGTAGAATGAGGCTGGAGTTGTGGCTAAAGCATTTCCCACATTCACTGCACTCAAAAGGCTTCGCTCCAGTGTGAATTCTCTGATGCACAATGAGGTTGTAGCTATGGCTAAAGAATTTTCCACATTCACTACACTCATAAGGCCTTTCTCCGGTGTGGATTTTCTGGTGCTGTACTAGCGTGTCTTTACGGCTGAAGGCCTTTCCACACTTGCTGCACTCATAAGGCCTTGCTCCAGTGTGAATTATCTGGTGCTGAACAAGTGTGTCTTTGCAGCCAAAAGCCTTCCCACATTTGCCACACACATAAGACCTTGCTCCTGTGTGGACTCTCCTATGTTTAATGAGGCTGGAGTTATGGCTAAAGAATTTTCCACATTCTATGCACTCGTAAGGCCTTGCCCCAGTGTGAATTCTCCAGTGCTCAATAAGGTGAGAGCTTTGGCTAAAGAATTTCCCACATTCACCGCACTCATAAGGCCTTTCTCCAGTGTGAACTCTCTGGTGCTGCACAAGGTGGGAGCTTCTGCTGTAGGCTTTTCCACATTCACTGCAGTCATAAGACCTTTCTCCAGTGTGAACTCTCTGGTGCTGAACAAGCGTGTTTTTGCGGCTAAAAGCTTTTCCACATTCGCCGCACTCATAAGGCCTTTCTCCAGTGTGAATTCTTTGGTGCTGAACAAGGTGGGAGCTTCTGCTGTAAGCTTTTCCACATTCACTGCATGTATACTGTCGTTTTCCAGTGTGAAATTTCTGGTGGGTTTTTAGGTGAGATAGGTGAATGAAGGACTTTCTACACTCCTTACACACATGTGAAATTTCTCCACTATGAATTTTATTGTGATGAGTAAGAGCCGAATTCTCCTTGGACAGATCTCCACATGGTAGGCACCTAAAAGCTCGCACTTCAGCCTGAGTTATCTGGTTGTCATGGAGAGTGAAGGTGTTCAGGAAGGCTTTCCCATTGTCACTGCAATTAAGAAGCATCAGTTCGTCACGGTCTCCCTGGTGTCGCCCGAGTCTGGAGCTTTGTGGAAAGGGCTCCATGAACTCAGCCCTTCTGCATGGACTCATTCCATTGTGAGTACTTTGGTGCTGGAAGAGGCCAGAGCTATCTGGCAAGTCCATCCCTTCCTCCCTGCAAGTAAAAGGTCTCCCTAACATGTGGACAGCACAGCTCTTCACAAGTAAGGCCCCATCATCATCCCTTCTGATGGGATTCTTCCCACTATATTGCTTCTGAGGCTGATAAAAGTTTTCACTGAACAGGAATCCTTGCCCACAGGGGTCACATGTGTACTGTTTCTGTGCAGGGCATGATCTCTGGTGTTCAGCCAGGTGCAAAATGTCTTTCAAGAGTGGGTCACATATCTCACATGGGTGGGCTTTCTGGATAAATGGACATGACTCAGGAGTCCTGACCTCTGATACTCCTACAAGAATGCTCTGCTCAGAAGGGGCCTCCTCATTGTCTGATTCACACCAACAACCTGAAAGCAAAGAAATGCTAGTGAAGGACATGTTGACTTTGGTGGGAAGCAGCAACTCCATCACATAGGTATGTGTGACACACCAATGAATGAGTCCACTGGCTTTTGGCAAGATGAGGGAGCCAGGATCAGGGTGAGTAAGCATCCATTGTCAGTCCTGGGCCTCTAAACGTCACAGTATGGAGGAACTCTAACGCTGGGTTAAGACACAGTGATGGTGGACAGTACCAGAAGTAGAGGCAAGGTCTCCAACTCACTCCTCTACAAAAGGGTTTCAGCAGGGCCTCAGCTGCTGGTGTCAGGTGAGCTCTGTGCAGAAGGCTGCGTCCAAGCCCAGGAAAATCTGATTGCAAGTAAGTAGCTGGTTCTTAAGGACTACATACGGATATGTGCACAACTCATGACACATTATAGTAGCCAATGTTGCAGAGCAATGTGGACGGAGAAGAGGAGAATGAGTGAGAGACACAGAGGCCAGAGAGGTGGGGAAACAACAAAGGGATGGAAGACAGAAGAGAAACGTCAAGTGCCAAGAATGGGGAAGGAAAGGGAGAAGTGAGGTACTGCTATGTGCCTTGGCAAGAAAACACTGGTGAACACAAAGCAGGTTCAGTATGATGTGAACTCAGCCCTAAGATGGCTCTCTTTCAGCTCCCATGCAGCAGGGCAAGGCCCTCTATGGCCTCTCTCACTATGGCTGGAGTCAGGGCTCCCTGTCAGGCACCCGGGGCTTCCTGCCCCTCTCCACCTGGGCAACTACATGGGATCCGGAAGATGGAGGTTGTAAAAAAAACAAAACAAAACATAGGGGAAACTAACACAACATTATGAATCAACTATACTGCAAGAAAAAACAAAACAAAACATAGAGCAGATGAGTGACCTAGACAGACCCATCCCACAAAAAATAGAAAATGTTAAAAAAAAAAAAAGACAAAAAAACCCGAAGGAGGATTCAGCGGAACATCCCTGTGTCTTCCACAAGCAGTGACCATGTCAGTACCTACAATTCCTGGCATAGTCATGCACCAGGAAATCTCAGCCAGAAGATGGGGGCAGAACATGGACACAGAGGCATTATGGACATGGAAGTGCCCAAGCCAGACAGAATCTGTGAAGCAGAGTGAAAGAGCCCTGAACTCCTAACCCGATGCTGAAAGGCTTTGGGCATAGGTGTCGGGACTGCTCAGCAAGGGAGGGGACACCACACACGGCCCAGCCTTGGCACCCACAGCACCTACTCTGGGAAACAAAGAAGGGAAGGAGAATAGTCACTGATCTGGCTGGACTGAAAGAGCTGCCCCAAGGGAAGTGGGGAGAAAGCAAACCCCAAGGACACTGGAGTGGGCATGAGGGCCTGTGGAAGGCAGCCTCTCCGATGGCCCCCAAGAATGCCTACCTCCCAGTATTCCTGCCCCTGTGTAGGCTGCTTCCCTTGACCATAGGCTGGACTGATTGACACATTTCTAAGGAACAGAACAGGGCAAAAATGATGGGATCATTTTCTACAGGTCAGGTTAGAAAAAGACCAGCCATCATCCTGGACGTTCTCTCTTGCACACTTGCTCAGAGAAGGCACTTTCCATGTTATGAGGTGCACTACAGAAAGGCCACCATGACAAGGAACCGAGGGAGGCCTCTGACCAACAGCCAGTGAGGAACTAACGCTCACAGTTCAACAAGCCGCAAGAAATTACATCTTGGAAACACAAAACATGAGTGAGTTTGTAAGTGGATTCTTCCCGAGAATGGCCTTCAGATGAGAACACAGGTTTGGCTGACAGCTTGACTGAAACCTCATGAGAGACCCTGAGCCAAAAGCACCCAGGTAAGCTGTGACGAGCGAGGTTCCTGGTACACTGAAAGTTACATAACGCATTTTAATTGTTTTACATCACTAACTTTTGGAGTAATTTGCCATGTACCAATAGATAACTGAAACAGGGACTTACCCAGCGAGGCCACAAGTGCAAAGTTCTCCAGCATCACATCACGGTACAGGAGTCTCTGAACTTCCTCAAGGAGCTCCCACTCCTCCCGGGAGAAGTACACAAGTACATCCTCAAAGGTCACACAGCCCTGCCACAAAGGGGACAGTTGAGCTCACACACAACAGGAGTCCCCAGTCTACCCATTAACCTACCCACCCCCTTGTCCCTATCCTCCCCAGCTGCCCAATTCAGAGGCGATACTAGACCTTAACACCACTATTGCCTTCTCTCTCCTGTCTCTCTGATCGCTGTGTGCAGCCCAGAACAGAACCAGGCATCTGAGCAGTTATATTAATATATTATGGAAGCTATGGGCCTTGCATGAGGGGCACCAAACACTCTCCGGCTGGCATCCTCCAGAACATGCCTCCCAGACACAACTTTGAGGTCATCAGTCCACACTGCTCCCAACATGTACATCACTCTGAACCACATTCGTCATATCGGGACCACAACCCATTAACACTGACAACCTTCTGATCCACACCATATGCACCTCCAAGGCAACCTCCACTCCTGAAGTCACTCTGCATACAGTATCCAGGAAGTACTCATATGTCTTTATGACAGGCACCACTGCCACCCAGGTGCCTAAGGACTCCCAACTCAACCTTACCTCCAAGCATTTACACATGCTGTTCCTGGGTCTAATACACTCTTCCAGTCCTCATCCTATTGGCTGCAAGAAGCAGGAACCTCTTCATATAACTCTCGATCTAAATTTAGGATACTGAGCTAGAAAGGACCCCTCCGTTAAAGCTCCCAGACTCAAGTGCAGGGGACAGGGCAGGTGAAGAGTCCCAGAATCTCACTATGTCTCATCAGAAAATCTCCAACGACCCTAGTTTTAAAACATATACAAAATCCATACACCTCTCTAACCTCCACTGCCACCACTCTGGTCCACCCACCATCAACACTCACCTGGACTGTTGCAGTAGACTCCATCCTGGTCTCCCTGCCCACCCTCAGGCTTCCCCAATCTTTCCACTCTGCTACAAGAGGAAGCCTGTTAACACCTATGTCAGATCACTTCCCTTCTCTGTTACACACCTTCCATGGCTCCCGCCACCACCAGAAAAGAGGCCCAGCTCCTCAGGCTGCCATTCTAGGCCTGATTCCTGACTGCCTGCTCTCTATTCTCACCAAACATAACATAAACCTGTGGTTTCCTGAACACTCCTAATTCATTCTCACCTCCAAGTGTTCGTACCAGTTGGCTCCTGGGCCTTGGAAGCCATTTCACGCCTCACCCCATCAACACTGGGAAAGGGAACCTCGCCACATGTCCACCGTCAAGGACCGCCCTTCACCGCCTTTATACTCAAGAGAAGGGAGCGATGAAGGCGAAGTGCTGAAAGCTCTAGAACACACCATCCCCTACACCTGAAGCGGTGAGGGCTTGAGGGACCCTCCACTCACCTGAGCTCGGTCCATAAGCGCCGCGGCCGCCATTGGATCCTCTGAGCAGAACCGGGTCGAGAAACTGGCGACTGGAGCGGGCTCTGCGGAAGCAGCCGAACCCCCACCCCACACTGGGCGGAGTGGCCTCGGGACGACTATCGCACTCAGAGCCTCAGGCTCCCCCTTGTAAAAAGGCGCTCAGGCTCAGGGTGCCGCCTCCGGAAGCGGACGAAGACGGAGGGCGGGTGCGAAGGCCTCGGAAAGAGCGCAGCCCCGGCCAGCACCTCCGCGCAAGGCGGCCCGTAACACGACGGGGACCATGGATCCTAACAACGACGCGGAGGGAGATCCTATCCTTTCTACTGTCCTTCCCTGTTCGCTTCCGAAGAGCCGCATGGAAGGCGGACCCCAGCAAGGCCTCCCAGCCAACCTCCTCAGCCACTCCCGACAGCCTTGGCGCAAGCAGACGACGTCACGGCCGCGACACCGGAAGTCCCGCCTCTGCCGGCAAGGGCGGCAGGAAACGCCCATCTTCCGGACTGTCATTGGCGCAGCGCGGATGCGCCGGGCACAGACTTCTGGGTAAAGGAGTTTGTGTCCTCATACCAACTTTCCGGCTCTCCACGACAGCGGTGCGGAGTCTTGTGGAGGGAGAAAGATCGGGGAGGAATTTGGTCGCGGAGGGCCAGAACCCCTCTTAAAGGCGACGCGTCCAGATTTCCGTGGTCACCTGTGACAACGCCGCGTCCTCCGCCGTCTCCAGCAGGTGGAGCATTCTTTCATCCTGGGAGAACTGCTTCACCTCTCTTGAGTTTTGGGGACTGAGATTTAAATTGAACAATGAATATCCCTCTCTCGTGCAGTCTTCGTTTAAAAACATGAAATGTACCTCTAATTCGTTCATACCCAAATTGGGTCAGCATCACTGTGAACTTACTAATAATGCAAGTTCTCGGATCCAACCTACACGTTCTGACACAGAAACCCCCCCGGGTGGGAGCTCTCATTAAAAGTCATGAGCACCGCCTTCCCCCAAAGTTCAACTAAAATGGGAATATACTACAGCCTACCTCATGGGAAGTGAAATGAAAAGTGCTTACCACAAGGCCTGGTGCTAAATACACACAAGCTATTATTGTTATTCATCATCTCCACAAGATTCTCACACATACGGCTATAGGAGGATATCAGAGGCTCCTCTTCGCAGAATCACTGATTATGTTTTTTAAAATATAAAATACAATCATTCCCTGAGTCAGCAAGTAGCATTATAGGCAATGGTTAAAATTTTTGCATAAAGCACACCTGTATACCTTTAGTTTAACTTTTTTTTTAACTTTAGCTGCAGGAAGTTTTCATAAACTACAGGTAACTCTATTGTCAAAGTGATAAATTTTTACAGGACATATTATTCAAAACTTAGAACTATCAAAACTAATTCTCCTTAGGCTTAAGTGGACAGTGGAATTAGTATAGTTTCATATTATGGTTTATTTCATAAGATGATGTCATATTTCATGTCTAATTCACAAGAACAAAGGCTCAAACTCCTCCTGCCTTCCCATTGAACTCTGAGAGCAGGGAAATCCAGGCATAAATGCATGATCATGAGATGGCCCAACCTGATATCTAGTGCCTCAGGGTCACCAGGTATGGTCCTCCTTCTCATGAAGATATTATCTTCCCATCACCTGGACCTGCAGCTCCCAAAGGAGCAATCAGTAACTCCTGGGGAGGTGTGAAAACTGGAACCAGTGAGACCCAAAGAGGCAACCCCAAGAAGGAGCATAAATGAGAAGATAAATCAAAGAAATATTTTACACGATCGCTCCTGCCCATTTCAATTGGCCAAAATTCACTTGCATGGTCCCAAATTAAGTAAGGGAAGCTGGGACATGCCTGTCCTCTTCGGTGTCCAGAAGGAGAAAACAGTTTTGGTGAACACCTAGTGACTTTCTAGCACAATCCATTGATTTGATCACCAGATGCCCACTTTATTATTCATTCTCTACATTCTACACTCTTTTTATTTATTTATTTTTATTTTTTGTGTGTGTGTTTGTTGTTTTTACATTCTACACTTTTATATCCTCACTGAAGTGATATCCAAAACTCTATGCATTCACTGACTGCATTGCAAAGTTAGTATCTCTACGTGATGTCTTCTGCAACATACATGTACCTCCACTCACATTCAATATAAAGTTATGTGTCAGGGACACAGTGGAAGGACATAATGAAACCGTTGGAAGAAATAACCGCCATCAGGTTTCTGTATGCAACAAATGTATCTTTGAAGAAAGTAAGTAAAATATGACTATTTGAGACCAAAGGTGAGAAATTTAATGAAAAAAAATAACCAACACGAATACTTTAAAAACTATGTTTAAGGTTGGAAGAAAGTGATCCCAGGTGAGTGGTCTGCGATGATAAAAGGAATGAGAATCTGGGAGGGGGTGCATTTGTGTATGAATACAACCACTCATTATCTGTATAAAACATTAATATTTCATTTTTGGAGACAGAATGATGGAATTACCTTGCATATCCTCAATAGCACATAAGCTGAGATGAGCAAATTAATGTTTAAATCTCTTATATTTTCCAGAAAAAGATCAAAGATGTTAATAATGCTACACTACGTGTTAAATACATTGTCACTTTTCAGCTTAAACACTAATAAACAGAATCAGAATATATACACTGCAAATCTGAAGAGGGAAAAATTGAAATGTAAAGAAATATTCAATAGAAACTTTAAAAAAAGAAGTGTATAGATCAACTGAGGCAAAGAAAAGCACACCCACAGAAGATGTATTTAAACACAACTATATCAGCTATCACATGAAACGAGTATGAAGTAAATGCTTACATTAGCAGTCAATACTTTTTGATATTAAAAATATCCAACAAGGCTTCCCTGGTGATGCAGTGGTTGAGAGTCGGCCTGCCGATGTGGCGGATGCAGGTTCGTGCCCCTGTCCAGGAGGATCCCACATGCCGCGGAGCGGCTGGGCCCGTGGGCCATGGCCACTGTGCCTGCGCGTCCGGAGCCTGTGCTCCGCAGCGGGAGAGGCCACAACAGTGAGAGGCCCGCGTACCACAAAAAGAAAAAAAAAAGAATACATGAAACAGTTACTGATCTAAACACTAAATGAACCGACATCCCTCAAATTATGTGTGTAGGTAGGCAGTTAATGAACATGTTGAATTAGTTAAATTTATCCAAACACTTAATAATTGGTCTGCATGCTAATATACCTTTAAGTATTTCCTTATGATGAAAAATTTTATGTATCACATTCAGACTAGTCAGTCCTAAGCTATTCCCCTTATTCTCCACATTTTTACTGGGAAAAACCCAATAAAGGCTCTGGTCTAGGTCTCCCCTTGCGCCTGCTTCTGCCTCCTGCTCAAATCTGGTGCTTCCTCACATGGCCCTGTTTGGCATAGTGTTCACTGTACACTTGAGAAATAGAAATCATAGAAATCTTTTTCAACAATACTGACCTCTCCATGTGCTCATTTACTCATTTACGTCCATAAATTCAAATCTGGTGGGTACAATGGTTCATACACTTACCTCTTCAGGATCTTCAGTTCATCCATGTTAGGATGTAGAGAATAAGGGGAATAGCTTATGATCGACCAGTCTGAATAATTCAGGTGGATTTTACAGCTTCAGAGCTGTCCCTAGCTGTCTGGTATCTGGCCCTGGGTTGAGTTAGGGCAGGGGATATATTGACTTGGTGTATGAGAGTTAGATAAGGAGGTGGTTCAGACCATGGGCTCTGAATGATAGGGAGAGACATAAACACATTTGGCTTTTAGTTTGGCCCTAGGATTGATGGATGGAGACTAGACAAATACAGAATGGAAGGAAATACAGCACACAAAGCTGCTCATGGTGTGAACTAACCCATTTTTTACAGGACCTTGTGGTCTTTGAGGACGTGGTCATATATTTCTCCCAGGAGGAGTGGGGACTCCTTGATGAGGCTCAGAGGCTCCTGTACCGTCATGTGATGCTACAGAACATTGCACCTTCGTCTTCCATAGGTAAGGCCCTCTCACTCACCCCAGCATCCTGGGCTGGGCTCTGTTCTTCCCCATTTTCCCAGGGGCACCTCTGACCTTCCCACAGTGAGACCATGGGTACTGCTTTCTTTCGTGGTTTCCTGGCATGTGTGTTGTTGGTGCCAGGGGTGGACTCTGTGCAATGTAGTCCTTCTCTCCCAGAAGTCCCATCCCTGCTGCTCTCGGGTCTTGTAAGACAGGGCTCAGGAGTCAGAACTCTTGAAGTTTGTCTGAAAGATCCCACCAGACTTGCATGTCCCTGGTTGGGTGACTCTGTCTAGAGGCATGGAACCTCGGTGTCCCAGGCCTTCCCCTGCCTTTTGCTGACAGTCTTTGGAGCCTGCCTATGCCAGGAAGTTCAGGCATTGACCTGGTCACTACTTGTGGGGACCACAGGGCTGTTTCTTTAAAGAACCTCCTTTGATATCCTTGTAATTTTGTTTTATTTTATTTTGTCTTATTTATCTACAAAGTTTCGCTGTTATTGTTGAAGTACAGTTGATTTACAATGTTGTGTTAATTACTGCTGTACAGCAAAGTGGTTCAGCTATACATATATGTACATTTTTTTCTTTACACTCTTTTCCATTATAGTTTATCATAAGATATTGAATATATTTCTCTGTGCTATGTAGTAGGACCTTGTTGTTTATACATTTTATATATAAAAACTTATGTCTGCTAACCCCAACCTCCCAATCTAACCCTTCCTCATCTCCCTTCCCATTGACAACCACCAGTCTGTTGTCTATGAATGAGTCTGTTACTGTCTTATAGATATGTTCATTTGTGTCATATTTTAGATTCCACATATAAGTGACATAATATGGTATTTGTATTCCTCTTTCTGACTTACTTCACTTAGTATAATCATCACTGGTTCCATCCATGTTGCTGGAAATGGCATTATTTTGTTCTTTTTTATGGCTGAGTAGTATTCCATTGTATAAATATACCACTTCTTCTTTATGCATTCCTCTGTTGATGGACATTTAGGTTGTTTCCATGTCTTGGCTATTGTAAATAGTGCTGCTGTGAACATAGGGGTGCATGCATCTTTTTAAATTATAGTTTTGCTGGGATATATGCCCAGGAGTGGGATTGCTGGATCCTATGGTAATTCTATTTTTAGTTTTCTGAGGAGCCTCTATACTGTTTTCCACAGTGGCTGCACCAACTCACATTCTCACCAACAGTGTAAAAGAGTTCCCTTTTCTCCATACCCTCTCCGCATTTGTTATTTGTAGATTTTTAATGATGGCCTTTCTGACTGGTGTGAGGTGGTACCTCATTGAGTTTTGATTTGCGTTTCTCTACTAATTAATGATGTTGAGCATCTTTTAATGTGCCTATTTGCCATCTGTATTTCTTCTTTGGAGAAATGCCTATTTAGGTCTTCTGCCCATTTTTGGATTGGGTTGTTTGGTTTTTTTAATTGTTGAGTTGTATGGCTGTTTGTGTATTTTGGAAATTAAGCCCTTGTCGGTCACATAGTTGGGAAGTATTTACTCCCATTCTGTAAGTTGTCTTTTCGTTTTCTTTATGGCTTTCTTCGCTGTACAAAAGCTTGTAAGTTTGATTAGGTCCCATTTGTTTATTTTTGTTTTTATTTCTATTGCCTTGGGAGACTGACCTAAGAAAACATTGATATGATTTATCTCAGAGAATGTTTTGCCTATGTTCTCTTCTAGGAGTTTTATAGAGTCATGTCTTATGTTTAAGTCTTTAAGCCAATTGAGTTTATTTTTGTGTATGGTGAGAGGATGTGTTCTAAATTTTTTATGCGTTTATCAGCATCTCTCTTATTCCAGGTTGTCGGCACAGTGCCCAGGATGAGGAGGCCCTTTCAGAGCAAGATGATGTTGTTAGAGAGTCACAGGTTAAGACTCCAAAGCTAGATCCATCCATCCAGAAGTCTCATTCTTGTGAGATATGTGGCCTACTCTTGAAACACATTTTGCACCTGGCTGAGCACCATGGGACACACCCCAAGCAAGAGGTGTACACGTGTGTGTCAAGTCTTTCCCAGCACTAAAAGGAGCTGAGTCGAGGGCTTCCCTGGTGGCGCAGTGGTTGAGAGTCCGCCTGCCGATGCAGGGGACACGGGTTCGTGCCCTGGTCCGGGAAGATCCCAGATGCCGCGGAGCGGCTGGGCCCGTGAGCCATGGCTGCTTAGCCTGCGCATCCGGAGCCTATGCTCCGCAACGGGAGAGGCCACAACGGTGAGAGGCCCAAGTACCACAAAAAAAAAAAAAAAAAAAGGAGCTGAGTCGAAAGAAACTCCCCCAATGGGATGAGGGGAGGAATTCATTTGTGAAGAACTGCAGCATTCACGTGGCAGAGAGGACCTTGACGTGCAGGGTGGGAGTGAAAGACTTTCCAGCCAGTTCAGGCCTTCTCCAGCACCAAGCCCTTCACACAGGAGGGAAGCCACACAGCGACATGGAAGGCAGGGCGACATTTGACAGTGGACAGAATGATTACAAGTGCAGTGAATGTGGGAAAACCTTTAGCCACAAACACATACTTGTTAAGCACCAGAAAAACCATTGCAGTGAAAGTGGAAAGACCTTCATCAGAAGGTTCCACCTGGTTCAGCACCAGACAATACATACTGAAATGAAGCTATATGAGCACCTTTGATGTGGAAGATTCTTTACACAAAGCTCTTGCCTCATTGAACAGCAGACAGTTCACACTAGGCCAACACCTTATGAGTGCAGCCAGTGTGGGAAGTGCATCAAAGACAACTTCACACTCATTGTTCATCAGAGAGTTCACACGGGAGAAAAGCCATATAAATGCAGTGAATGCAGGAAAGTCTTTAGGTACAGCCTCACACTCAAAAGACATCAGAGAGTTCACATTGGAGAAAGGCTATATGAGTGCAGTGTGTGTGGGAAATTTTTTGTAGACAGCTCCATGCTCATTATTCATCAGAGAGTTCACACTAGGGGAAGGCGTTTTGAATGCACCAAATGTAGAAAATTCTTTAGGTACCACTTCATGCTTGAGAAGCATCAGAAAGCTCACACTGGAGAAAGGCCTTATGAGTGTAGTGTATGTGGGAAACTCTTTAGGCACAATTCAAATCATATTAGGCATTAGAGAAGTCACACAGGAGAAAGGTCTTATGAGTGCAGTGTATGTGGTAGACTCTTCAGCCAAAACTCCCACCTCATTCAGCACCAAGAAGTTCACGCTAAAAAGTATTGCAAACAGGGAAAGACTTCAAAGAAAAGTCTGATCTGATTTAGCAGTGGGAAGTACTGCTATGCAGGTGTTTAAAAATTTTTTATAGTGTGGTAAAATACATGTAACATAGAATTTACAATCTTAACCATATTTAAGAGTAAGTTCGTCAGTAATAATACACTCACCTTTTGTGCAAGCAAATATTCAGAAATCTTTTCATCTTGTAAAACTGGAACTAAACACATTAGACAACAACTCCTCATCCTCCCTTTCTTATCCCCTGACAACAATTATTCTAATTTAAGTCTATAAATTTGTCCACTCAGGGGAGCTTATATAAGAGTCATAAAGTTTTTCTCCTTTTATGGCTGGCCTACTTCACTGAAGACAATGTCCTCAAGGTTCAACCACTTCCTAGCATGTGTCAGAATTTCCTTCCTTTTTGAGTGAATAATACTCCATTTTATGTATATGTTACTTTTTCTGTATCCCATCATCAGTTGGCTCTTGGATTGCTTTCCCTATTTGCCTATTGCACTAATGCTGTTATAAGCATGATTGCACAAGTATTTCTTTGAGGCCTTGCTTTCAGTCCTTTTTAGGTATATTCCCAGATGAGAATTGTTGCATCATGTGGTAATTCAATATTTAAATTTTTTGAGGAACTGAGGGGCTGTTTTCCATAGTAGCTGTACCATTTTACACCAGTGCAGCTTGAAGGTTCCAATTTCTCTGCGCCCTCAGCAACACTCTTTATTTTCTTCTCGTTGTTTTATTTTTTGTAACACTATCCTAAGGGACACAAGGTGATTATTTCACTGTGGTTTTGATTTACATTTAATGATTTTGAACATTTTTTTCATCTGCTGGCTGGCTGTTTGTATTTGGTCTTTGGGAAAATGTCTCTTCCAATCCTTTCCCCATTTTTTAATGAGGTTATTATTTATTGTTGTTGTTATTTAGATGTTGGCGTTCTTTATATATTCTGTGTAGTAACTCCTTAACAGATAAATAGTTTGCAAATATTTTCTTCCACTCTGAGGTTGTCTTTTCACTCTCTCCATTTAGTCCTTTATTGCACAGAAATTTTAAATTTCAGTGTAGTCCAATTTATTTCTGTTATTGTTGCCTGTGTCTTTGGTATCACGTCCAAGAAATTATTGTCAGTGTCGTGAAGCTTTTTTCCTGTTTTCTTCTAAGAGTATTACACTTTTAAGTCCTAATATTTGGGTCTTTCATTCATTTTGAGTTCATTTTTATATAACATGTTAGGTAAAGGTGCAACTTAATTCTTTTGCGTGTGGATATCTAGTTTTTTCAACACCATCTGCTGAAAAAACTCATTTCCCTTTGAATGGTCTCTGCACCCTTTTAAAACATCTGAGCATGTGTGTGAAGGTTTGTTTCTGTGCTCTTTATTTTATTCCTTTCTCCTCTATGTGTGTCTATGTCAATACCACAACATTTTGATATATATGTTTAAAGTTTTTAAATAGTGGTTTGACTCAGTTTTGAAGCCCTATCAAGTGGACTGTCTGTTCCCCTTCTAGAACAGCTGATGAAGCCCACACCCCCAACCACTTTTCTTATCAGGCTCTCATACTCTGGACTACCAGACACCAAGGTGTCAGACAGTGATAGCCCCTATGTTCTGGAACCCTTACAATTATTCAAAATAGCCAGTCCGCAGACAGCTCATGAAACCTAGCTAATCCCATCACTCTTGTCACACATAAACTGCCACCACAGCTCCAGCTTGCTGTCATCCTGTCCCTGGACACAGCCCTCTGTGTTGCCCTAACGTCTTTCTCTCATTCTGAGCTGTAAGTAACAAACAGTTCTGTCTTTCATGTATCCCAGTGTCATTGTTCTGTGTGTTCCACCATCAAGAACCTTTTGATCTTACAGAACAACTCCACTCCCAGCAGGGTATTAGGAGTACAGCAGATGTTGGACAATCTTCAGCCACTAGTCCGTCTCCATTCAACACCAGGAAGCTCACACTGGAGAAAGACGTTACACGTGCAGCCACTGTGCTCTTGGCTTTTAAACATAATAACAGATGTAAGCTCTGGAGATTAGCCCCTGTGAGGGAGATATCCCCCAGAAACTGCATCTCGTACATCCAGACGTCCTCACTAGGGAGATTCACAGTAAGGGCCAAGTTTGCGGGAAACTTTGGTGAACGCTGTTGCACTTTCAGACCTGCCTGGGGCCGTCGATGGAGTTCTGTCACTGCCCATGTGTATTACAGAAGCTACCCTCCTGCTATTAGCTGGAAGGGAGTATGGTCACTATAGTTAATAATACTCTATTGCCAGTTTGAAACTTGCTAAGAGAGTAAATCATAAAAGTTCTCAACATAAAAAACTTTTGTAACTATGAGGACAATATGAAGTAGACATTGTGGTGATCATTTTGCAATATAAACAAATACCGAATCATTATGTTGTACAGCTGAAACTAATAAATATTGTATGTTAATTATATCAATTTTGGGAATTCCCTGGCTGTCCAATGGTTAGGGCTCCCCATTTCCACTGCAGGGGCCATGGGTTCGAGGTGGTCAAAAAAAAATCTCAATTTTGTTAAAAAGCAGGGAGAACAGATTGCTGTGCTCTCTTGCTTTATCTAGAGTATTTGCCAGCCATTTGAGCACTTTGGTGAGAACTCATACCCCACTTGATTTGTTTGGGTGTGGACATCACCCAGCTTGGACAGAGGACTGGATCTGGCTTCGGTTGGCAGTTTTCAGAGGTTTCCCAAGTTCAGGGTCATTATTGATTGTCTCCTGATATTCTTGACAGATTTTTTCCAGCCTCCATTTTACTTACCCTAGGAACTCCGGGCTCACCTTGCTGGGTTTTTGTTTTGTTTGAATTTTATTTTATTTTTTTATACAGCAGGTTCTTATTAGTTATCCATTTTATACCTTGCTGGTTTTTGCAGCAAAGGTCTTATTGAGTTTTTTTTAAATTGAAGTATAGTTGATTTACAATGTTGCGTTAATTACTGCTGTACAGCAAAGTGATTCAGTTATACGTATATATACATTTTTTTTAATATTCTTTTCCATTATGGTTTATCATAGGATATATATATATATATATATATATATTTTTTTTTTTTTTTTTTTTTTTTTTGCGGTATGCAGGCCTCTCACTGTTGTGGCCTCTCTGGTTGCGGAGCACAGACCCCAGACGCGCAGGCTCAGTGGCCATGGATCACGGGCCTGGCTGCTCCGCAGCATGTGAGATTTCCCCGCACCAGGGCACGAACTTGTGTCCCCTGCATCAACAGGCGGACTCTCAACCACTGCGCCACCAGGGAAGCTCTATCATAAGATATTGAATATAGTTCTCTGTGCTATACAGAGGGTCTTGTTGTTTATCCATTCTGTATATAAAAGCTTTTACATCTGCTAATCCCAACCTCCTACTCCATCCCTCCCCTAAGGCTTATTGTTTAAGCTACTTTTATTCTTGGGATTCTATTTACTGTATGTTGTGAGGGAGAATAGAATCGGGTTCTACCAGAATAATAAGTACAGAGTTCTGGGGCTCTCAACTTTGTGTGCTCCAAAGGAAATAGAAGGAGGACAAACAACAATTCTCAGGGTAGATTTTGCCTAATTGCATTGTTGCCTGAGGCCTCCTAGGAAAGTCTGAAGGACCCCTGCACCACGATCTCAAGCCCAGGATGTGAGGATTATTTGTAGTTCCACAGTCACTTGGGGCAGGTGGTTTGGAAACAACTGTAAGGCCAACTGGCCCGAGGCAGGGGAACACAATCAGACTCACAGGTTGAAACTGACCTGGAGACTTTCCGGACCACCCAGTTCCAGGAACTGACCTGGGGACTTTCCACCCTGCCCAGCGTTCCCGCCTTTCGAGGGGCGGGACTAACGGTCCCCCACGATACCCGAAAAGACCACCAAATAAGGAATACCCTGCACCCTCCCGGATTCACCACATCCCTTTCCCTTCTTCCCCTATAAATTCTGCCCAAACCCTCGCCCAGACGCCACTTCTCTGGCCCCTTTCTCTCCGACCAGTGAACCTCGCCCGAGAGCGTACCCAAATAAAGCTTGTTTAAGCTCTCCTCCGTTTTTGGTGCCGTTCCTTACAACAACAGTATTTGGCAGTACCATGAAATGAGGCCCTTGAATTTAGTGGATGTCCCATGGCATAATTGACAGATATTTGTCTCCTGAGACCCACCTAGGAGCTGTGTGTCCTGAGGAGAAAAATCATGCAGGTATATGCATGTAAGACTTAACAAGGCCCAGGGTGGGTAACATATTCTGTACAAAAACAGTGATTGGATTAACTGGAACCGGGGGGGAGACTTCAGCAAAGTAGAGTGGATAAGCCCCTTTCAAAGGGGTATCTGTAAATGTTCCAGAAACTGGCTAAGTGGTAAGAAAGTGTACATAACTTGGGACCTACAGTACAGTCCACCGAAATCTGGGTATATCCCCTTTAAGAACCTGAAAACCTGCCCCGCCTCAGAGCCTCAGGGTACTCCGCAACTCTCGCGTTGGGGCGGGACCTTTCCAGGAAGTGGGGAGCACCGCCCCTTGCCTGGGCCTGGGGTGCTATGAACTACGTTACCCGGAAGGCACTGAGCCGCAGGAGAGAAACACTTCCGTTCTAAAAGACGGCGTCTGGGCGGGCCTTCCGGCGTGGACCGCGGGCGACGCTTTGTTAACTCGGGGAGCTAACTTGTTAACTTGTGGGGAGCTTCGGAACCGTGGGCCGGCCTAAGGTTAGGGATACGGGAAGCTGCTGTGTCCGCTGATCTGAGGAGGGTCTAAGGCTCGGCGTGGGCGCCATCTAGCCTGACTCTGTCTCGGGGCCGGGACAGGGGCCACCGTGCTCGGGACCCTCATTCACCCATACACTCCGCTGTTGGCGGCGGAGCTGATGGGTCCAATCCAGGTAAATCCTGCGCCCTCCGAGCCCTCGCCCAACTCTTCTTATTCTGCAGTATTTTGGTTCTAAATCGAGGTTCTCTAACGAGTGTCCTATACTTATTTGTCCCCCCAAACCTTGGTTTTCCCAATTTTGAAATATGAACTGCGTGGGGAAAAAAAATTGCAGAGAACTTACACGTGCAGATGAATAAGCCGCCTTAAAATTAATATGTGTTCTCCGCTCAGGTCAAAAAATGCGATATCAATAGGACCCCATAAGGCTCCTGTGCGGTCCTTCCAAAACAATTA
The DNA here is from genome assembly GCF_949987515.2 of Delphinus delphis. Taxonomy (NCBI): domain Eukaryota; kingdom Metazoa; phylum Chordata; class Mammalia; order Artiodactyla; family Delphinidae; genus Delphinus; species Delphinus delphis. The sequence goes on along the minus strand of NC_082702.1, from coordinate 1,608,236 downwards.
TCTCCATTTCTCCAAGGTTAAGGTGTTATCTGATGTTTCAAGTAAGCATCTTTCTTGATAGTTTTGCCAACTATGTGGAAAATATTCGACGACTGTAGTTTAATTTCTCTCGCTTGTTGTAAGACTTTTTATGAATGGAATCATATAAATATTATGTGTTTTCCTTCATGTGCACAGTATGGTGTGACTTTACCCATGTTTTTAATGACCATTCATTTTCCTTTTTATGCAGTATTGAGTATATAGTACTCAAGATATGAGTATGAGTAAAGTGGTGTATTTACAAATTCTCTATGCATTCTGGGGTATATAAAACATGTATTTGTCTAGCGTGTATGTTAAAATTATTGTATTTAATTGAACATTTCCACTTTTTTTCCTTAATGATTGCTTTTATTATTTATTTTTGGCTGCATTGGGTCTTCATTGATGCGCGTGGCCTTTCTCTATTTGCGGCGTGCAGGGGCTACTCTTAGTTGTGGCGTGCGGGCTTCTCATTGCGGTGGCTTCTCTTGTTGCGGAGCATGGGCTCTAGGCGCAGGCTCAGTAGTTGTGGCGCACGGGCTTAGTTGCTCTGCGGCATATGGGATCATCCTGGACCAGGGTTCGAACCTGTGTCCTCTGCATTGGCAGGCAGATTCTTAACCACTGCGTTGCCAGGGAAGTCCCGAACATTTCCACTTTTTGGTCTTGTTTTACGCCATCTTACTAATTTTAACGTAGTTCTTTGAGTGAAATTGTTATACTTACTCTTCATCTATACCATCTTTATATTTTGATACACACTTATGCGTTACATAAATGTACAGTTTTACAGTATTCACACACTTAGATGGTTTTTCTAAGTGATTTTACTCTTTGAGTGATATTTATTTTACCGGAAAATCATCTTTCTCTGGTGGTGTTGCAAGAGAAAATGATTAAGATAGCTTGTTAAAATTTTTGTTTTAAGGGGGACGAAATGAAAATCATTGTAAGGATAAAAAGTTACAATGCTTCGAATCCCTAGCAAGATGTTAAGAACTCAAGAAGATATTTCCATCTTTCTATAATGAGGATGGAACAGAGGTCAGGTCCTAGCTTATCTCCTTTTCCTAAGTTTGAAGAGTCGGAAGTGAGGTCCAGTTATCCTGAACTGCTGGAGGCCAAGCACTATTACTCCAACACCCGCTTTATCACAGATTCATTTTCAGTGTGAAGCAAGTAAATGGTAGTTCTGTCCTCTATCACAGGATGAAAAAAACTAGTAGGAAATTAGAGAAATCTCTCTGACCGTTTATGGAATAAAGCATGGATATATCAAAGAATATGGATAAATATAAAAAGTACATATCCTGGAATTCTATTGTATAATGTTATGATAATTTCAAATCAGAATTTAATCTATGGATTATGTAAGCTGGAATTTTGTATAAAACAATAATCTTTAATATAACCAAATTAAAATTTGTAAAGGAAGTATAAGAACTCCTGTTGGCCACTTGTTAAGGCCACCTACAAGCTATGGGAAGAGAAGAATCTATTATTGCCAGGGGAGAAACAGAAGAAGGGAATCAAATGGAAGTGTCAGAAACAGACCTGTACATAAAATGAGACTTAATTTTTGATATTTGTGACTTAGGACTATAATAGTGCATTATGACCTGCCACAACCATTTCCTCGCCAACACAATCCCTTATTCTTCTGGCTCACTAGGCTCCAGTCACACTAACCTCGTGGACGCTGCTCAAACACACCAGACATGACTCTCATAGAGAGTCTTTGTACTCATTTTTCCCATTTCAGGAAAGCTTAAGATGTCCACGTGATTTTATGGCACAACTCTATAACACTTTCTGCCCTGTTTTACATGCTTTACTTTTTCTTGAGCATTTGTCTTGCCTGAAATAGTAAATGGTTCACTCATTAATATTCTTTTTTATCTGTGTCACAGATGGGAATTAACGTTACATGGCCCTGCTCATCCCACAGACTCCACATTCAGCAGAACCACTTATGGACCCTGCACTGGTGAGTGTCACGTGTCCTGCAACTCTTTTACTGCCATTCTTCCTGGCCTTGGTGTCTCAAGACCCTCGAGAGCCCTATGCTCAGGTTTCTAAGTCCAGGCCAGAGCTTATATGGAGAGATTCCCATTTTTGGCAGCCAGTAGACTGAGATGTGAAAGGTTGTCTTAGGTACAGGGATTAGTATGTACAAAAGCTTGGAGATGAGATTGAGTTGGGAATGCTCTATGACTTGTATGTGTTAGTTAATGTCTGGCGGGAACAGAGAGCAAGGGGCAAGAGTCAGGCCTAGAATGGTACTCTGAGAAGGTAGGTTTCTGTTCTGAGAGTGATGGCAGACATGGAATTTTTGGAACAGGAGGGGAAGTGATCTTAGGTCTTAAGAGGCTATCCTGGGCTGCAGTGTGCAGAAGTTTCTAAAGTAGGGTCTGACCAGATTTTCTAATGTGGAGCAGTCACAGATGCCTCCAAAGATTTTTCCCTGTGCATCTGGAAGTGTGGAAGTGCCATCAACTGAGATGGGGAAGTCAGTGGTAGGAGTCCATTCCAGTGAGACTATTAGGAATTGGATTGCAGCCAAGTTGAGTTCCAGATGTTCCAGAGGCTCCCAAGTATAGGACACAAGTGGACAGCTGAACATGCAGATCTAGAGTGCTGGGGGAGGCTTCAGGATGCATTAGGTGACAAGGGAGGAGAGGGGGGCTCTCACAAAGACAGACAAGAAAAAGTAGTGGCCATCAGCAGGAAGGTAGGGGGAAGGGAAAGTCCAGCAGGTGGCCAAGGTTTTCATGGGAGAGTGGCCGTGAAATTGATGCAGAGGGAAAGCAGAAATGGAGGTAAATTGATACCAAAGTCAGGCTGGTGCTTATTTCTCTTCCTACGCACTCACCAGGCTTTTTGGTGGAACTTAGGGTTTTTCTTTCAACGGCTGGGGAGCTGCCAGTGGAGAGTTGGGGTATGCTGGGATCCTGTTGCATTGGCAAGCACTTTCTGAGTGCCATGTGAAGAAGGGTATATGAGGAGACAGGAGACATGCCAATTTTATAGACCAGATTGTGGTGATGGGGATCTGATGTATGAGGAGTTATCCAGTGTGTTATATGCATGTGGGGAAGGTGTGTGAAGTAATTGCCCGAGGTACTAGGAGCTTAAGAGAGAAGGATAGGCCTAAGTGTGTTTGTGTCTGGGAGGCATTATCCTGGGGACTCTCAGGCTGTTATCTTGCAGGAGAGGGAGGGGGCCCTACATACCAGGAGCACAGACTTAGATGGCATCTATCTGTCCACCTGCCTCTTGTTGCTGAGGCTGGATCTAGTGATCAAGGAAGCATGAAGAATTATTAGGTACCACTGCCCTCTAAGTCAGGGAACTGGGGAGGAAGATGAGCCTAGAGTGAATATGAGCTGGGATTAGGTGTCCTTATGGGGTCCTGGGGAAAGAGGCTGCTTATGGACACATCTGTCCCCATCATCACAGGGCCCTGTGACCTTTGAGGACATGGCTGTGTACTTTTCCCAGGAGGAATGGAGGCTTCTTGGTGAGGCCCAGAGACTCCTGTACCATGGGGTGACGCTGGAGACTTTTGCACTTGTTGCATCATTGGGTAAGGCCTTCCCCCCTATCCCAGCATCCTGGGCAGGTCTCTGCCTTTCCCATTTTTCCCAAAGGCAAGTCTGTTTTTTCACAGCTAGGCAGTGAGCACATCTGTATTACTGCTTCCCTATCATACATTCTGTAGGTGCCAAGGCTGGGTGAGTGTATACTACCTCCTTTCAGAAGTATCCCCAGTACCAGAGGCTCTGAAGTTTTCTGGGTCATAAGACTTGGAAATAGTTCGGTGGGTTCCATTAGCCTCAGCCACTCCCTGCTAAGTTGACTTTGTAGACGCATGCACCTCTGTGCTCCAGGTTCTGCCCCCTTCCAGCTGACATTTCCTGGGCCCTGACTGTACCAGGAATTGTTGGGACTCAACGTGGTCACTATTTGTGGGATCCACTTGGCTGTTGCTGTGAGACCCTCCTCAAAGATTCTTTTTGTGATATTATTTTTCTTTCCTGAGGTTGTTTTGGGATTGGTTGTAACCCTGGGCCAGTACTGACCACTCACCTGTCGTGTCTTTCCCTTAGGACTTGCATTTTCTAGGTCCCATGTTATGTCCAGCTGGAGCTGGGAGGTGAACCCTGGGTACATGACAGAGTGGACATGACTCCAGCCACAGCATGAAGGGCTCAAAGTGGGCTTGGCTTCAGTGATTGGCATCAGGGAGAGGAAGTGATGATATGGCTGTGTTCAAATTACATCAGGAACATGTCTGGTGCCCCACAATGTTTTGGAGCCAAAGCCATTGACTGTGTACCTCATTTCTGTGTGCACTGCCACCATCATTGGATCTTTTGCTTGGTGAGTCTTCCCTGTTCTGTGATGTGGAGAGGCCCAGTCCTGCACAGAGGCCCTTTCCTAATCAGACCCCAGCTCCCTTGTCCTGAAAACTGTCCCAAGGATTTTTTCTTTGGCATGTCAGACACATATTTGTCATGGGGCTGCCCCCTTCTACCAAAATCTGTATGAAGTTCATCCGTATTTCTCTGCTTTCAGGTTGATATGGAGTAAAGGTCAAGGAGACATGTTCTGAGCAAAATGATTTGTAGAAGTGCCACAAATAAATACTTCAAAGACAAACCTGTCCACCCAGAAGGGCTGTCCCTGGGAGATAGGTAGTCTGGAATTAGAAGGTGGTGTGCATTTAGCTGAAGAGCTGGGAACAAACCCTAGCCAGAACTTTTGTGGGGCAAGTGTAAAATTTCACCAACACAGTAGAGAGAAACTCTTTAGAAGAGACACGGATAAGGAGTTTATGAAGAGCTGCACAGTCCATGCAACCAAGAAGCCTTTCTCATTCCAGGAGCCTGGGAAGGATTTCCCTGGTAGCTCGGGCCTTCTCCAGCACCAGGTCACTGCACAAAAGGACACCAAGTGTGTGGAGGCCTTTAACAATGGACAAAGGCACTATAAGTTCAGTGAATGTGGGAAAACCTTCAGCCACAAACACTCAATTGCTCAGCATTAGAGTTTCCACACTGGAAAGAGGCCTTATGAGTGCAGGGAATGTGAGAAAACCTTCAGCCTCAAAAACTCACTTGTTCAGCACCAGCGAGTCCACACTGGAGAATGGCCTTATGAATGCAGTGAATGTGGGAAAATCTTCAGTTATAAACACAAACTTGTTCAGCACCTGAGACTCCACATTGGAGAAAGGCCATGAGTGCAATGAATGTGGGAAAGCTTTTAGCTACAAACTCACAGCTGTTAAGCACCAGCGAATTCACACTGGAGAAAGGCCTTATGAGTGCAGTGTATGTGGGAAATTCTTTACTCAAAACTCCAGCCTTATTGTGCACCAAAGAATTCACACTGCCTCACAGCCTTATAAATGCAGTATATGTGGAAAATTCTTTACCTCCAACTACAACCTTATTGCACACCGGTGAGTTCACAGGGGCACAAGGCCTTATGAGTGCAGTGAATGTGGGAAACCTTTCAGCAACAAACCCACACTTGTTCAGCATCAGCGAATTCACAGTGGAGAAAGGCCTTATGAGTGCAGTGAATGTGGGAAATTCTTCTGCCACAGCTACAAACTTGCTCAGCACCAGAGAGTCTGCACTGGAGAGAGGACTTACGAATGCAATGAATGTGGGAAAGCTTTTAGCAACCAACTGACACTTGTTCTGCACCAGCGAATTCACACTGGAGAAAGGTCTTATAAGTGCAGTGAATGTGGCAAGTTGTTTAGCCAGAGCTCCAACCTTATTGTGCACCAGCGAATTCATACTGTAGTGAAGCCTTTTGAGTGCAGTGAATGTGGGAAACGTTTTAGCCAAAGCTCTACTCTCATTAAGCACCAGAGTTCACACTAGAGAAAAACCACATGAGTGCACTAAATGTGGAGAATTCTTTAGCCAAAGCACCCAGCTTACTCAACACCAAAATGTTCACACCACAGAAAGGCCTCACAAGTGCAGCAAATGTGGAAAAGTTTTCTGTCAAAGGTCTGTTCTGAGAACGAGAAACTTCATAGTCAAGATAGGCCCTATGAGTACAGCAAATGTAGGAAAATTTTCAGTCAACAGTCTAACCTCATCTGTCACCAGAAAGTTCATGCTGGAGAAAAGACCTTCAAATGAGGAGAGCAACGAATGTGCTGTCTCCTTAGTTATACATCATACTGAATAGGCTCTGTGAGGGAGTCATTAACTGGAAGTTGAATGCCATACATCTGAACAGCCCTTGTGTGCAGATTGCCTATGAATACCAGGTTCATAGGAAGCTTTTCAGTAACCATGCTGTACTTCCTAACCTGCCCACAGCCCTTTCCAGACTTAATGTCACTGTGAGTTTCTTACCTCTTCCAAGTGGCAGATCCCCATCCTGGGCATCAGTCACCTTACTGTGGTCAGGGTAGGTAGACTTTTGTGCTGTCCTGTCCCCTGGAGCAAAGCATGAATAGCCTGAGCACTTGGGTTTTGTTATTCTCTTCCATCAACTGGCTAAGACAGGACCTAACCAGCTTTGACCATGGGGATCCAGGTTGGATTCTGCTGGTTGCTCACAGAGGTTTACCTTCTTTGGCGGCATTGTCTCATGTCATGCTCACAATGGATTTTTCTAGCTCCAGGTCACTCTTTTTGGAAAATGTTTGCTCTGCTCTGTGCCATAATAAAGACTATTATTTAAGCCCCCTTTCATCTTGGGGTTTGTTCACTGTTAGACTGATGTTGAGAACCATATTGGACTGTCAGGATGAAAAGGAACAGGTTTTGTGAGTGTTGCAAACTTTGTATACCTCAGTGGGGATAGAATCATGGCAGAGAATAGTGTTCACTCCAGTTGTGGTCTAATTGCACCATCTTCCTTTGCTGATTTTCACCTGTATCCTTTCACTGTAATCATCCGTAGCCCTTTAATTTAACAGCTTCTGTGAGTTCTTCTATAGAATCTGAGGGTGGTCTTGGGCATGCCAGAACGTAATTGTGTTTTTAAAAGGCTTTGCCAAGTAAAATTGGCTTGAGCTTCCCTGGTGGCACAGTGGTTAAGCATCTGCCTGCCAATGCAGGGGACGCGGGTTCGAGCCCTGGCCTGGGAAGATCCCACATGCTGCAGAGCAACTAAGCCCATGTGTCACAACTACTGAGCCTGTGTGCCACAACTACTGAATCACGTGTGCCTAGAGCCTGTGCTCTGCAACAAGCCACGACAATAAGTAGCCCACGCATAGCAACGAAGAGTAGCCCCCGCTTGCCGCAACTAGAGAACGTCCACACACAGCAATGAAAACCCAGCACAGCCAAAATAAATTTATTTTTTAAAAAAAGTATAATTGGCTTAAAGCATTTTAAAAGCACATGGTTTGATAAAGTTTTTGCACATACTTACATTTCTGAAGCCAAAAGTTTTCTCCTGCCATTTATAACTCATCCCCCCTTTAACCTATAGAACTGATACTAGAAAACACTCTTCCTTCTTGCAATAGGTGTTTTAGGATTTGCCCTGTTTCTCAATTTCACCTATACTGGATCTCATACTATTTGACATGGTGACCAATGTTGGAGAGATAATAAAACAAAATCTGCCCAGCCAGAAAATCTCCATAAAGTAGAGAAAGAACATACTTTTACTGTTCCACGAGCACGAAACTAAACTGTGGTGCATGTCACACACAACCCACTAAAGAGATTGTAAAGACAGAAACCACACCCCTTTTTGATACACCAAGCAGACAGAGCCCATTCCATGCAAGCGCTCAAGATGAATGCTCACTTGCCTTCAAGTAAGAGGACTTGACAGCCCCATTTGTTACTGTTTATCTCAATGTGCCTGGGAATTCGGGTGATGCTCTGCAGGAGCTATTCGTCTTTATCCAAAGAAAGCCTAGAGCTTCTCATCTATGTCTGTATGACTGGAAAGGTGGGAAGCCCGACGCCTCTGTTGCACGCGCGGAGACCGAGAGACAGAGGCACCATATTCCATGATGTTTTCTTTCCAAAGAGGTGGCGCCAGACATTAAAAGAAACACTCCTTGGTTGTGGTGGAAAAAATGTCCACCTATTGAGAAGTGGGAAGCCCTAAAGGGCTGGAGGCGGGGGCTGAACCAATAAAACGACGGCGCCTGCTTTGGGGCCGACCCGTGGCTGACGGGGTCCTCCTGCTCCCGCAGCCCCGACCTCCCCAGCCGTCCTTCTCCCCGACCCCGGGGCCGTGGGGGAAGAGGCGGCCGGACTCTCCCTCCTGGTTCGCTCGCGGGCAAAGCCGGTCCGTCTGGCCTCCGAATCGGAACCCCGCAAAATCCCACGGAGACGCCTCCGCAGACCCGGCCCCGGGGGAGCCCGCGGCTGAACCTCTCGCGCCCTCCTCGGGCCTCCCCACCCAACCCGGTTCCCACCTCCGGACGCGAAGACCCCCTCCAGCTGCCCTCGGCGGCCGGAGGGGCCCCGGCGGAGGCTGATCCAACTAACCGAGCGGCCCCACACCTGGGCCATGAGCGCGGCTCCAGCCTCTTCCCCATGGATCTGCAGCTACAACCTCCAGAGAAAGCACGAGGCGCGCCCGCCCGGCACGACCGGGACGATCCCGCCAGTCCCGCGGGCCCCGCGGACCTCTGCCTTGGGCACCGCGGCCGAATCCCTTCCCCCGCAGAGGTCTCCCGAGCTCGGCAAGGAAGGAACCATACAAGAGGGCGGCCATCTGCAAACCAAGGCCTCCGAGGAACCAGACCTGACAGCATCTTGATCTTGGACTTCTGGTCTCCAGAACTGTGAGAGGATATGTTATCTGCTGTTCAGGCCACCAAGTCTGTGGCATTTTATGATGACAATCCTAGCAAACTAATACAATTACCAATTCACTTATGCATGAACATTTGCAGAATTATTTTTTTCCCTAGCTATTGGCTTTTATCAGTAAAGCTGGTGTTGCTGTGAACATTAGAGTACAAGCATTTCTGTGGACACAATTTTATTCCTCTTGGAGATAAACCTACAAGTTAGATGGCTGTGTCACATGATAAGTTCATCTGTAGTTTTACAGATGTCAACAGTTTCCTAAAGTGGGTTTTAACATTTTGCATTCCAACAGTAATGTATGGGAGTTCTGTTTCACAACTTCACTGACTTGGCATTGTTGGTTTGACCATTCAAGTGAGTATGTACTTGTGTCTCATTGTGGTCTTGATTTGTACTTCCCTAGTGATTAATTATGTTGACCATATTTTCACATGCTTATTATTCAAGTGTCTTCTCTGGTGAAATAGGTATTCAAAACTTTTACTTTTTAAAAAATGTTTTCTTATTGTTGTAAATGTTATTTAAAAATTCTGGACACCAGTTATTAATCAGATGTACTTTGGCTTGTACTTTTTTTTAAAATTAATTTATCTATTTTTGGCTGTGTTGGGTCTTTGTTGCGGCAAGCGGGGGCTACTCTTCGTTGAGGTGTGCGGGCTCCGCATTGCGGCTGCTTCTCTTTTTGCAGAGCATGGGCTCCTGGCACACGGGGTTCAGTAGTTGTGGCTCACGGGCTCTAGAACGCAGGCTCAGTAGTTTTGGTGCATGGGCTTAGTTGTTCCGCGGCATGTGGGATCTTCCCGGACCAGGGTTCGAACCTGTGTCCTCTGCATTGGCAGACAGATTCTTAACCACTGCATCACCAGGGAAGTCCCCTATAGTAATTCTTAAAATTACATTAAAACCTTTCAAATGTGTTGGCCTTTCCAAAATTTGTTTTGGGTATTTTAGGTCTTTTGAATTTCCATATGAATTTTAGAATCATTTTGTCAATTTCTACCAAAATCACTGGGAATTTGATAATTGTGTGAACCTACAGAACAATTATGGGAGAATAAATTAAAATATTAAGTCCTTAGATCCAGAAATGTGGTGTGTCTCAGTAATGTTTTGTAAATTTGCTTAATAGTTTTTGAATATATTTTGTTAAATATATTCCTAAATATTTCATATTTTGATGCTAGAGTAAGGGGTATAGTTTTCCAATTTCCAAACATTTATTGTATACTGACCTTGTATGCTGGCACCTTGACTGATCTATTAGATCTCTTAACTTTTTAAATATATAATTAAGGATGTTCTAAATAGACAAGCATGTCATCTGTGAATAATGACCATTTTGGTTCTTCCTTTACAATTTGTACATTGCTTATTTCCTTTAATTTTCTTATGTCACTGGCACAGATTTCAGTGCAACATTACATAGAAGTTGTGAGAGTGGACATTCCTGCTTATTCCTAATATTAGGGGGAAAGCATTCAGTCTTTCCCCATTAAGCGTAATGTTAGCTTTAGGTTTCTAATGCTGCCGTATATCAGTTTAAAGAAATTGATTCTGACGCCAGTTCTCTGACACCAACTACCCAGAGTTTGTGTCATTCTAGACATCTGTAAGGGTTCAGTCCTCCACCAGAAAGCCCTCACTTCAGACATGTGCTTCAAGTCGTTGGGTCCAACTGCACTTCTGAACAGCTGGCTATAATTTCAGGGGTTCCCATGATCCCCTCAAGTTCGGTAATTTGCTAGAATGACTCACAGAACTCACTAAAAGTGCTATACCTACGATTCCAGTTTTGTTATAAAGAATACAGCTCAGGAATAGCCCATGGAAAGAATGCAGAGAGCAAGGTATGGGAGGGTCCCAGGTGTGAGGCTTCCATAACCTCTCTCTCTGGGGAGTCAAGGCATATCACTGTCCTGCACATCAATGTGTTCACCAACCAGGAAACCCCACCAAGCCTTGGTGTCCAGTGTTTTGATTGGAATCTCATTACATAGACACAACTGGTTAGATCATGGCCACATGCCTGAACATCTAGCCCCTCTTCTCTCCCCACAGGTCTTTCTGGCTCAGTTTCAAACGTCTAATCATATGATTGGTTTTTCTGGTAACCAGTCCCCATCCGGAAACGTTCGAGGGGCTTACCAAGAATCACTTCATTAGAACAAGAAAGACTTCTATCACTCCAGGAATTTCAAGATATTTCAAGCTCTGTGCCAGGAACCTGGGACACCTTCTAGTTAATATAGATTAAATTAATATATTTTCAATTGTTAAACCAACCTTATATACATGATGTCTCACTAGATTATAATTATTATCAGGAATGTAAAGTTGGCTTTAACAATTGAAAATATACTACACACAGACACACAGACACACACAGACACACACACTTCTCTAAAATTTTGTGAAAGATTTTTTGCATCTATGCTCACACATTGGTCTATAATTTTAATTTCATTACCTAGTTTTGCTCTTAGGGTTAATATTGGCTTCTAAAAATTAGTTGGGAAGTGCCCCCATATGTTATTACTTATTTTTTGGAAGAGTCTGATGGAATCTTAATTATTCATTAAATATTTGGTAGGATTTGTTAGTGAAACCACCTTGGCTTTAAATTTTAAGTGAGAGGGCTTCTTACATTTAAACGTAGATTACCATTACTAGTAATTTGGAAATACTAATTAAATGTCTTTAATGAACAAAGGATTTTTAAGATTATCTATTTCTTCTTGAGGGAACGTGGTCAGTTGGTATCTTTCAATGAATTTTTGTCCCCCACATTTCCATTTATTGGGAAAGAGTCATTTAAAATAGTTACACAGGGGGCTTCCCTGGTGGCGCAGTGGTTGGGAGTCCGCCTGCCGATGCAGGGGACGTGGGTTCGTGCCCCGGTCCAGGAGGATCCCACATGCCACAGAGCGGCTGGGTCCATGGGCCGTGGCCGCTGGGCCTGTGCGTCCAGGGCCTGTGCTCCACGGTGGGAGAGGCCACAACAGTAAAGGGTCCACGTGCCACAAAAATAATAATAATAATAAAATAAAATAAAATAATATAAAATAAAATAATCACACAGGGACTTTCCTGGTGGTCCAAGGGTTAAGACTCCACACTTCCAATGCAGGGGGCACGGGTTCAATTCCCGGTCAGGGAACTGAGATTCTGTATGCTGCATGGCGCAGCCAAAAAATAAAATGAAATAAAATAATCACATATTACCCATTATGTTTCAAAGACATCTAGTGCTATTCCTTCTTTCCTTGCTCATATTTGTAAATGTGTGATTTCTCTTTTTTTTTCTGATGTGGTTTGGAGGCATTAGCAATTCTACTAATTTATTCAAACTGTCTGCTTTAGGGGGAATTCATAGATTTTCTTGAAAAAAATTTATAACATACATGAAACTGATTCTTAATACACTGGACATCAAGCAAATAACAGTGACCTATGAAAGAGGACAAACGATGTGAGCCACGTGGCTGTCCCAGCTTACTATGAAAAGAAATTCCCAGGCCCTAATACAAAAATGCTGAGTCCAGTCAGACCCCAAAAGTCACCCTGAGTTGAGACAAAATTTAGAATCTGGGCCTGCGAAGGTGTCTGGAATCCAATAGAGCACAGTACAGGAGAGAGAAAACTTCAGAAACATAGAGAGGGTCATCCTCAAGTATGACCTCATGTACATTAGTACATCCTCATGTACTAATCTGTACATGCAGGCAGGAAATAACCAGAGCTGGGTAAAGAAATACCCAAAAGGATTCAATGAAACAATTTCCAAGGCTAATGCAGAGAATGGAATAGCACCTGTTCTAACCAGTTTAAATGGGAATCCTTATGAAGCATGAGGTAGAGAATACAGAATGATTGTGTCTCAGTAGGAGGAGAGAAATTAGCCTTAAAATGAATGCTGCAGTAATTCAACCTAAAAATATTTGGAATCAAGATCCCAAAAGATCATATTGCTTCCAAGGAACTTAAACAATACCAAGAATATCTACTGAAATGCAAGTATTTTCAGTACCCAAAAAGGCAAAATTGAGTGTTCAATCAAAACTACACAACGTTAACAGTATCTGACAAGATAGATTTTACAGCAAAGAATATTCCTATAGATAAAGAGCACCCTTTCTTAATGATAAAAGAGGTCTACTCATTAAGTGGACATAACAGTAGGAAATGTTTATTCACCTAATAAAAAGACTTCAAAATATACAAAGCAAAACCTGATAGAACTAAACCTGATAGAGAAATAGGCAAATCCATTTTTATATTCAGAGATGTCAACAACCTTATTCAAATAATTGACAGAATACCACCCCCCACCCACCACCAGTAAGGATATAGAAAACTTAGACATTGTCAACTGTCTTAACCGAGTTGACATTTGTAGAACTCTCCATCAAACAAGAACACAATATACATTTATTTTAAGCTAACATGAAATACAAGATAACCCATATTCTGGGTCATAAAGAAAATATCAATAAATGTAAATAATTCAAGTCATAAAGTATATACTCTGACTGCAATGAATTAGAAATCAATTACCAAAAAGATAAGGAAAATCCCAAATAACACACTTCTAAAAAGAACCATGTGTCAAAGAAGAAATTTAAAAGGAAACCAGAAAAGATTTTAAATGTAATTAAAATGAAAATACAACATATAAAGTTTTGTGGGAGGCAACTAAAGCAGTTGTTACACAGTGACTTTTAGAATTTAGCACCTATGTTAGGAAAAAACCCAAAAGTTTCAAATGAAGGATCTCAGGATCTATGTTAAAAAGTAGGAGAAGAACAGAAATGAAATACAATAAAAGCAAAAGGCAATGGTAAAAGTCAAAATGGGGGGGGGGGGGGAAAGGAACAGGAAAAAACAGAAAAATCAGTGAAATCAAGTGCATTCAGAAGATCAATAAAGCTGATAAACTACTGATGAAGAAAAAAAGAGAAATATAGACATTACCAGTGTCGGGAATAAGAGAGGTGGCATCACTACAGATTCTACACGTACTAAAATAATGAAAGGATAGCTTGAAAAATTTGACTACTTAAATAAACAAACTCTTGGAGAAAGATACAAATCACCAAAGCTCACTGTAGGGGGAAAAAAAAAGATAAATTCTATAAACCTATGTTCACTATGGAAATTAAATTTATAGTTAGAAACCTTCCCACAAAATAGACTCCAGGCCCAAATACTTCACCAGTGAATTCCACCAAACAATTAAGAAAGAAATAATGTCAATTCTTCACAAACTCTTCCAGAAAATTGAAGAGCAGGGGACACTTAACCAACTTATTATGTAAAGCCAGCATTACACTGACAGCAACCAAACTCATGCATTAAAAAGATTAGAGACTAACATCCCTCATGAGCATAGATGCAAAAATCTTAAAAAAAAAAAAAAAGAAAACCAGCATATAAAATTCAACAATGCATAAAAGAGTAGTACATTATGACCAAATAGGGTTTACCTCAGAAATGCAAGGTTGGTTTAACTTTTGAAATCAGTCAACATGATTCCTCATTAAAAGACTAAAAAGGTAAAAGAAAGAAAAACAACTATGATTGTGGTCACCAGTATTCAAGAAATGCTCCCACAAATCCCTACCTCTTTGTATTTTCACTGTTGTGAAGTGAGTCCCCTTCCACCCTGAACCAGGATTAGTCTGTGTTACCCACAGAGTAAGTCAGAAACGATGGCACATCACTTCCAGGTGAAGGTTATGAGCCACAGATACTGTGGCTTCATTCCTGTGAGTTCTCTCCTGGGTCACTTGCTTTGGAACTGTTTCTCTAAAGTGGAATACTTTAAGGAAAAGTATGGATGAAAAAGAATGAATTACTGATACACAGAACACTGATAAATCACAACACAATTATGCATAGTTTGAAAAGCCATATACATACTAGTACCTTTTAAATTATTCTATACACACACACATTTAAAATTCTAGGAAATCCAAACAGATCTATAATGACAGAAAGCAAGATGAGTGGTTGCCTGGGAATGGGTGAGGGTGAGAGATATTATAAAAGGAATCAGGAAACTTTGTTTCAAAGGTGAAAACATGTATCGAAATGTATCAAATTATACACTATAAATATGTGCAATTAATTGCAGAAAATGTTTAGATTGCTCAGACTGTAACTGTAGCCGTAAGATTATGAGACACAAATATGAGTCCTGAGAAGTTCCATAAACCCTCATACCAAAGTCACAGTGATAGAAACATTTGTGGGTACACCTTTAGAAGAGTTATATTCCCTATAGTTGGCTATAGTCTCCCAACTTCCTATTTATCAGATGTCCTTTTAGGGGACAGTGACATCTGCCTACCAAATAATAGATTTCAGGGATGCTGGTAGGTCCCAGGGAATCAAACTCTCCTAAAGAGGGCTGGGGAATATGAAGCATTCCCTGGGAACAAGGGACCCAATTCATGCTGCTCCCAGGCACATCAGAAGTTGTCATGATGAATGCCCATTGCTCAAGAAGACCTTGGTCACACAAATCATCTTGGCATACAGGACACACGATTAGGCCTGCAAAGATTGGTATTCTTTCCTAGGAGGCCTTGAGTAGCAATGCAAATTAGGCTGAAACTAGAATAAGAGCTGTTCTTTCTTCACCATTCTGCAAATACCACTGAGACACAACAGTTGGACCTCTCACACAAGCTGTTCATTCTTTCAGGCTGGCAGAGCCCAATTCTGTTCTCAACTCAACCCACAAAGTGAACAGAATCCCCAGGATTCAACGTAGTTAAAAACTAAGGTATTTGTTGCAAACCCAGAAGAATATGAGTCAGAAAATTCCCAAGTTAGGTGACTTGGGGCTGGACAAATCCATCACGAGTGCCACATGAGACCAATAAAGTCTGAAAAATGGAAATCTCTGCAAGCAGCCAGCAGAACAAAGCTTACGTTCTTCTGGCCAAAATTGGGTCACATCCACGCTTAACCAGTAGGGGGGCAGGAAGGAGTGAGGATCTTCAATGGGCTCAGGCTACCGATGATTCCCTCCAAGGAAGGGAGGAAGAGCAGAGATCTTGCCCATCAAAGCACTCTGGGGTGACTTACACACAATGTGGCACCCTGCTGTTGCACAGACATATGGATTCTTTCAGAGACACTGGCAGTGATATACTTCTGGCAAGTGTGCAGAGGCCTCTCACAGTGAACAAAGGCATGTTACGAAGTGCAATATTTCTCCAGAAACCTTCCCATATAGCTGGCACACAGAAGCATCTCCTCAGGGTGGGAGTTCAAATGTATGAGACTCATCTTCCAGCTGATGGCTACTCACATAGGCTACTCTCAGAGCTTCTCTCTGGTGTCACCCACTATGGCATATTCCTTGCTATCCTAAGGCCTTTCTCCAGCATGAACTTTCCAATGTCTGATGAGGGAAGCTCTTTGCCTGAAGGCCTTCCCACACTCACTGCACTTATACGGTCTTTCTCCAGTGTGGATTCTATGGTGCTGAACAAGCACATGTTTGTGGCTAAAGGCTTTTCCACACTCACTGCACACATATGGCTTTTCGCCATTGTGAACTCTCTGGTGTGCAATAAGGTCGGAACTTTGGCTGAAGAACTTCCCACATGCAATGCACTCATAAGGCCTTGTCCCAGTATGAACACTCCAGTGCTTAATGAGTCTGTATTTGTGACCAAAGTATTTCCCACATTCGCTGCACTCATAAGGCCTTTCTCCAGTATGGATACTCTCATGCTGAACAAGTGTGGATTTGTGACTGTAGGCTTTCCCACATTCACTGCATTTGTAAGGCCTTGCTCCAGTATGGACTCTCTGGTGTACAATAAGGTTAGAGCTATGGTTAAAAACTTTCCCACATATGCCACACTCGTAAGGCATTTCTCCAGTGTGGATCCTCTGGTGCTGTGCAAGTATGGGTTTGCGGCTGAAGGTTTTCCCACACTCACTGCACCCATAAGGCCTTTCTCCAGTGTGGACTCTCTGGTGCTGAACAAGTGAGTCTTTGCGGCTGAAGGCTTTCCCACATTCATTGCACTTGTAATGCCTTTGTCCACTGTGAAAGGCCTCTGCACACTTGGTGTTACTTTGTGGCTTCCACTTACTAAGAGGAGCATGGTGCTGGAATATGCTTGAGCTAGTTGGGAAGTCCTTACAACCCTCCCCTGTGGTAAAGGGCATGTCCAATGGTTGGACAGAGCAGCTGTTCACAAGAAAGGCCCTACCCTCATCCCTTCTGCAGTGTTTCTCTCCACTGTGCTGCTTCTGGTGGTGAAGGTTTGCACTGAAACAGAGTTGTTTCCCACATGCCACACACATGTATGGTTTTTGCCCAGGGTGTGTTTCCTGGTGCTCAGCCAAGTACAAAACATCTTTCAAGATCGGGCCACATGTCTCACAGGGGTGGGCCTTCTGGGAAGACGGAATCGTCTTAGGAATCGTGACCTGTGACACTCCTTTTACAGAAACGCTCTGCTCAAAAGGTATCTCCTCCTCCTCCATTCCATGCGAACAACCTGAAAGCAGACAAATGCTGGTGAAGGACACATTGACACTGGTGGGAAGGGGCAGTCTCATTACAAATGTGTATCTATCAGAACTAACATGAAGGTCTGCTATCAGACAAGAGGCCAGAGCTCAAGTTGAGTAAAGGGCTGCTATGAAGTAGTTGGCATCTAAAGGTCACAGGATGGAAGTGGCCTTGATGGGAAGAGGACACAAATGTGGGGAACAGCCTAGGAAGAACAGGGTGTCTAATGAAGTCATCCACAAATGGATTTTAGCAAGGCCTTGGCTGCTAGGGTGATGTACAGAAGGGTGTGTTCCCTGAATAGCTACAATCAAATAGACTAGGTGGTATTTAAGAATTATTTGAGGTATGTGCACATTTCATGACACATTAAGCATATAAGCCAGTTTTGGAAAGCAGTGGAGAGGAACAGCTGAGATGTGGGCAGAGGTGGGGAACAGTCAAAGGCTAAAAATCAGAACATAAAAGATAAGTATGTAAATGGGAAAGTAAAGATAAGAATGAAGTGTGGCCATTGGCCTTGGCACTCAAACAACTGTGGGCACAGAGAGGTTGGGGAATGATTAGAACCCAGCCTGACATCACACCTTTCCCCAGCTCCGACCCACCAGGCCCACCCCCACCCTGAGCCTCTCTGGTCATGGCTAGATTCATGTTGGCCCACTCAGATAGCCAGGGCTCACTGTCCAGCTCCAGTGGGGCAATCCCATGGAACATGGAAGATGCATATCCTAAGGAAAAGACAGGTTAATGGCCAGCACTGGTCTGGGTGACCCACCCCTCAGAGAAGACAACTAAATACTATAAAAATAACTCTGAAGAAGTGTCTTGCAGGAATAGCCTAGCGGTCCCAACAAGTAGTGACCATACTGGTCCTTGCAATTCCTGACACAGGCAGGCTACTAGAAATGTCAGCAAGAGGAAGGGGGTAGAACCTGGGGCACAGGGATGGCATGGATCTGGACAGATGCACCCAGTAAGGGAGAGAACAAACTGGAGATGATCCACTGGGTGACAGCAGGACGCTTCATGCCTGCATCCATCCATGTAAGCCTTCAAGGCAGCAGGTACTGGGACTGCTCAGAAGTCAGAGGTGCTAGTGCACAAAGCTCACACCTGGCATCCACAGCACCTACCCTAGGGAACAGGGGAGGGAGGTAATGCCTACGGCTCTGATAGAAGAAACAGGGAAGGGGGAGAGCCCAGTCCAGGACACTGCAGGGGATGTGAGGGCCTTACCCAGTGAGGCCATAAGGGCAAAGTTCTCCAGCATCACTTCGCGGTACAGGAGCCTCTGAGCCTCATCAAGGAGCCCCCACTCCTCCTGGGAGAAGTACACGAACACGTCCTCAAAGTTCACTTTCCCCTGCCACAATGGGGAGAGCCGAGTCTGTGAGTAGTCTCTCTCCTAAGGACCCCCATCTTGCCCCCACAGAGCTCCCTTCAGCATTCCTTCCGACCTAGGTCATCAACTCATTGGAAATACCAGGGCCAGGTGCCACATATGTCTGCTCTCTCCTTAAGGTCCCTTTGATCACGGTGTCCACCCACACCAACAACAGGCAGGTGGGCAGAAAGGTGCCATCTAAGCTCTGGGGCTGGCATGTGGGGCCGCACCGCATCCCCACCCACGTCCTTCCAGCCAGTTCTCCTGGAGTTGCTAAGACCATGCTTACCAGACAACCAAAGTTGGGCTCATCTTTCTCCCATAAGTCCCCAACACCAGGGACCAAGGGCCATCAGTTCATACTCCTTTGCCACATGCACACCAGTCTTTTGGATCACTCTCAATCTCACAACTCTTGGCTCCCCACCCAGTTGTTGGCCTCCACCATCACCTTCCTGGCTCATTAACTGCAATGCCGTTGTGATGTGTAGATTCTCCCTTGTAGACCTAGGTACACACCATCTTCTGCTTTTTGGATGTTCTCCATCCTGAGCCCCTCCACAGGACTTCAGCCCTGTGTCCAGCAGCTCACTTGACACCTCCACTCAGTGTTTTCTGGAACATCTCAGACTCTTCACATGGCCACAAATAAACTCCTGATACCCATGCAGAGTTACTTCTACCGCTAATTTGCCCATCTCAGCTGATGGAGCTTCTACCCTTCTGACTGATAAGGCTTAACATCTTGGGGCTGTCTCTTTCACACATCAGAAAATATGACCCAGTCACTTTTCCCATCTACAGAGCCAGCCCTCTGGGCCATCCATTACCACTCACCTGGAATACTGAAGCAGTCTCCTCCCCGGTCTCCTTGTCTCTATCCTAATTCCCTCTTCCGTCACCACACACAGTCTGTTCTCCACTTGGCATCCAGAAAGAGGCTGTTAAAACCTGGATCAGATTACCTCCCTCCTCTGCTCCACACCCGCCATGGCTACACCACCCTCAGAACAGAGTTCTCGCTTCTCAGCTGTCCATTTCAGGCCTGACTCCTGCCCACCTGCTCTTGATTGCTACCAGATATGGTGGAGACCTGTAGTTTCTTGAAAACTCCCATCTCAATCTCTCCTTCAAGTATTTGCACACGCTGGTTCCTGTTCCTGGAACAAACTTCCACACCTTATTCCAGTGGTCACCAGAAAACGGGAACCCTTGCATGTAACCCCTGGTCTAGACCCAGAACCCTGGGCTTGGGGTTTCTCCAGGGTCCTCAGACACAAGAGCTGGGAGAGTACAAGTAAAGTGTTCGGGACTTCCCTGGTGGTGCAGTGGTTAAGAATCCACCTACCAATGCAGGGGACATGGGTCTGAGCCCTGGTCCGGGAAGATCCCACATGCCGCAGAGCAACTAAACCCACGCACCACAACTACTGAGCCTGGGCTCTAGAGCCCGTGAGCCACAACTACTGAGCCCGCGCGCCACAACTACTGAAGCCCGCATGCCTAGAGCCTGTGCTCTGCAACGAGAAGCCACTGCAGTGAGAAGCCTGCACACCACAACCAAGAGTAGCCCCAGCTCACCGCAACTAGAGAAAGCCCGCGCACAGTAACGAAGACCCAACGCAGCCAAAAATAAATAAATTTATTTTTAAAAAAGTAAAGTGTTCTATGACACCACAATCCTGAAGCCCTCATGGGTGGGGGTGGAATCGATGAGAGCCTGGACATCCTTCCCTCACCTGTATAAAGCCCATAATTACTACTGAGATCAGGGGAACCTGTGGTAAGAGGGAGACTATGAGAGACAAGCAACCATGAAAGAGGCCCAAGGGCTCAGGCCTATCTTCTACTCCTGCCCTGCCACAGACCTCGGGCCGTCTGTCCTCTGAGCCTCAGTCCAGCGGTGTTGCCTTGGACTATGTCTCAACCTTTCTGGGGCCCACTGTCCGCACCCTCACCTCAAGTCTGTACACACCTGGGCAGTCTACGGAATACTTTTGAAACCATCAGATATTGCCTCTCTGTTCAGAATCTTCCGTAGCTCCCATCACCCTGAGAATTGAGGCACAGCTGCTCGGACTCTTGATCTTTTCAGACACCAAAGGCCCTAGATTTCCCAAATGCTCCGGCTGTGTCGCACCTCCAAGCCTCTGCACATGCTGGCCCCTCGCCTGTAACATCTTTCCACATCCCATCATGTTGGCTGTCAGAAATGGGACCCGACCAAGAGAGCCCCCACTGTCTGGACACATGATCCTGAGCTGCAGGGACCTGAGGCGTCCCTCATTCGAGGCTTCAGGATTCAGAGATGGAGGTCGGGGGAACAATCCAGGGGTGCAGCACCCACCTGCGCCGGGTCCGTCAGCAGGGCGGCCGCCATCGGCACCTGAGGATCGGGGAGGGCGAGGGGGAGGGGAGTAACTGGAGAGCGACAGGTGCGAGGTCCCAGGCTCCGGCGGCCGGGTCACCTGAACGGTGCCACTGCCGATCCTCAGGTCCGTCTCTGTTTAGCGCAGACAACGCCTCTCGCGTTTTCCCTGTCCTGTCACCTCGGGTGTGACGCCGCGTTCCGGAGATTGACTCGGTGGACTAATCCGAAAGCAAAGAAAATGTCCGCCCAACAACGGAAAAGGAAGTCCCGCCCCGGCGTCCTCCGTACGAACGGAAACGCCCCTTTACTGGGCCTTCATTGGCCCAGAGTGGCCAGGACTCCTAGGTAATGTAGTTCCCACAGCACCAACGATGGAGTGGGATTTCCGCGCCACCTCCAGGTCAAAGGCGGAGCCACCTAGCTAGCGGAGCCTAGAAATTGCATCGTTTAGTTTGAGGATTAGGCGGAGCGTTGCTTCCTCTTAAAGGAGACGCACCCATATTTCCGGTGAGTGTAGTCTGTAACACATCACAAAAATGTTCAGAAACATATTATTTGGGGCTTCTTTACATAGGGAATGCTCACCAGAAAAATCAAATGCACACACCATATATTAATGTCGCTCAGACCTCCATAGCTGGAAGCTAATAAATAGTATTTCTTATCAAATATACACAGCGTAGCGCGAAGCACTTGGGTTTGTTGTGTGGGCCTCAGCATTTAGAATCAGGAACAAGAGCAGAGCCTACAGACACGGGCACCACGTTAAGTGCAATAGGGATGTGGGACACTGATGAACAGCTGGACAATGCTGGTGTCTCTGGTTACCTCAGAAAATATTTCTCCTGCCTTTATAATCAGTGATTGTGTCTAACCCAGTGAGTAATACTTTTTACAAGAAATGTCACCGAGCCCACGCTCGTTCTGCTCGCCTCACGACAGGCCAATCAATTGGGAGACGAACTTTTGGAGCAAGGGATAACTTTAATCGGAAAGCCAGCAGACCCAGAATAAGGCAGACTGGTATCTCAAAAAAATCCATCATCCCTCAGTCCGGATTCCGGCTCCTTTTATAAAAGAGGGGAAGGGGCCCACTGCGGTGCTGACCAACGGCTGAGGGAGGCTGCTATAGCTAGTGCCTACCCCGCCCCTATTACAGAAATATTTCACTCTGTATACACAGATGTATTCAATTCCTTTTAGGTATTTTACAAAGACCTGAAAAGAAAAGTGACGGAAGAAATGTTCACTTCTTAAGGTATGGGGAAGTCATTCTGGCTTATATATAATTTAACTTGAACTTCAGGCTAACCAAAACAGCCTGTTTGTGGCCAAATATGCATTGTACATCTGCTTTAATTATTAAAGAAAAAGGCACATTGACCAGAAGTAAGGAATGTCCATTTTAAAGATAAAGATTAAAGGCCTCCCTTCCAGGGATGCCAATGCTAGTACTCCTTTGATCATAAGACTTTCTTCCCAGGTGACAAGGCCATACTGAGTTGTGTATATGCTGATCTGTTTTTGTTTCTTTGAAACGTTGAAGGAGTGTATTCCTGACTTGTTTGATGTTCCTTGTTATAACAAGATATAAAACTGTGCTCAAAACCATGCTTCTCTAGAGCAGTTCCTCAGAGTAATCTGAGAAGCTGTCTCCTGGGCTATAGTCCTCAGTTTGGATCAAAAAAACGTCTTTTCTATTCCCATTGTAGGTTGTTTATTGATTATTTTCCATGGACAAAGGTAATTTACCAAATGCCACTTGTCAATTAGAAGGACAATAAGAATTGTTTCTGTGCAGAAGAAATAACTACCATACGAAATTTCTATACACAGTAAAAATGCCTTTTAAGAAAGTGTGATGTAAGACTATTTGAGGATAAACATGATGACTGTAATGGAAAACAAACCCACAGAAAATAAAATTCTAAACATAATTTTCTGAACTGAAAATAATATTCAAGTACAAAGAAGGCTGATCCAGATGAAAAGTCTGCAAAGAGAGTTGGAATGAGGATTGAGAGAAGTGTGCATCTTTTGATTAAAATAACTGCTCGTTATCTGTGTAAAACATGAATATGTCTCCTTATAGAGTTAAAGTGATGGAATTCCATGTATAACCTCAGAACATATACATTGAGAGGAGGCTAGTTGCTTAATGTTCTGAATCCCTTATATTTCCAATCAGGAATAAATTTATTTCTAACCCTATACTCTAATGTATTAAATAAGCTTTTGCAATTTTTAGCTTAAATATAATAAATGCAACCAGAATATACTTTTCAAACTAGAAAAGGAAAAATTTGGAATATAAATGATCAATAGAATGGTAAAAACAGTAGTAAAAGAAACAGGACTAGTCCTATGAGGTGGATTTGTCACCTAGGTTAATATGAGGAAACTGAGGCAGCAAAGGGTCTATGACTTACTCTCAGTTATGGCTGTTAAGTAGCACATCTGGGAATGGAGTCCACAGAGCCACAGCTTTAACCACTGCCCAACAAAGCCTCCAATCCAATGTCATCTATCTGGCCCCTTCTGTGTTGGAGAAATGAGGTCATGGAAAATTCAACAGCCCAGGTAACTGACGTGAGGACAGGGATAAGTCTTGCCTTTTTTCTTGTCCCAGAAATATTAGCCTTCAGCTTATTTATTCCCTAAACATGTTTTTCCTGGGCACTGACCAAGAAACCAGAACAGGAAAAGCCCTGCTGGCCCACAGATACAGAGTGTTTGAGGGGGATAACTCTCATTGCCTGAGCCTTGCTCTGTCATCACAACCATCCACATGTCCTGTCACATCTGCTTCTCAACACCTTCAACTCCACCCCCTTGGGCCGGTCTACCAACAGTACATTTCTGGACTACAAAACAGCCTCCACCCTGTATCAGCATCAGTTCTTGCTCTACCTCAGCTCATGCTCCACACATCAGACAGAAGGTGATTTCAAAACAAATCAGGTTATATTTGGCAAATTTGAGTGGACAAATGGGACTTCCAGTATGGAACTTCCCCGGTAGTCTAGTTGTTAAGACTCTGCACTTACAGTGCAGGGGGCGTGGGTTCCACCCTGGGCTGGGGTTATAAGATCCCACATGCTGCGCAGTGCGTCCAAAAAATTTTTTTTTTTTTTTTTGCGGTACGTGGGCCTCTCACTGTTGTGGCCGCTCCCGTTGTGGGGCACAGGCTCCGGACGCGCAGGCTCAGCGGCCATGGCTCACGGGCCCAGCCGCTCTGCGGCATGTGGGATCCTCCCGGACCTGGGCACGAACCCGTGTCCCCTGCATCGGCAGGCGGACCCCCAACCACTGCGCCACCAAGGAAGCCCCACAAAAAATTTTTTAAAAAGCACATCGGTGGCCAAAGGGGCAAAGATCTCAGTCTTCCCTGTTACCTACCCTCCAAAATTTAGCTTTGGGGTTAGTAACACACTGCCCATCAACAGTTACCATTGATCATGCACAACCTTGCCCTGTCTGTGGTCAGCCTCATTGTAAATATATGTGGTGACAAAATCCAGGAGAGGCATAGCAGCTTCCTGAAGTCCCACACAGCCAATCTGAGGTAGACTCAGAAACATAGCCCATGCTGTCTGCTCTAGTGCTCTCCTGCAGGTGAATGGAGGCCTCTTTCTTCTTTATGGAGTAAACAAAATATCGACAGCTTTCAGGAATGGAGTTGTGGATTTCATACAGAAGGAGTAACAGCTGTGGAGTCCTACTGATTACTCCTTTAGCCCAGAGTCTGGCGACAGTATTCAAAGTATCCAATCCTAGCCTTACTCGGTGTACCTACTCAGCCTCACCCATTCCTTTTCATGACAACTCCAATAAAGGCTCTGGGACATGCTTTCCCCCTCCCCCTTCTGCCTCATGATCCACCTTGGTGCTTCCCCATGTGGCCCTGCATGGCATGCCCTGCCTTCTGTTTCTAGGGATCTGTGTGTAGTCTTCTTCCTTCAAGAAAATTATTTGTGTCTGTCTGTGTTACCATACCTGATTAAAACAAATCTGAGGTACATTTTCAGACAGTAGATAATCATTTTACCTAAACTAAATGATTAAATAGTCTGTTCTTTTCTCATTAATCAAGTTATTTCAAATTCCACACCCATTTGAAGCTGTTTTAGTCTGTTGAGATCATCAATTTATCAATTCCTGTGACAAAATAAAACTGTTGCAGCTTCACACCACACTTTGTGGAGAGAGTCCTCCTCACCGCTGACTAACCATGAGCACCCAGATCTAGCAGAATTCTTATGTCGAGGTGGAGGCCACCGTCAGCCGCCTGATCAACCCGCACCTGCAGGCCTCATCCACCTACCTCTCCCTGACCTTCTACTCTGAAGCTGACGAGGTGGCTCTGGAGGGTGTGGGCTTCTTCTTTCGGGAGTTGGCTGAGGAGAAGCACAAAGGTGCCCAGCTTCTCTTGAAGATGTGGAAGCAGTGGGGCAGCTGCACCCTGGTCCAGGACGGGCAAAAGCTGTCCCCGAACGAGCGGAGTGCCAGCGTGGACCCATGGAGGCCGCCATAACCCTGGAGAAGAGCCTGAACCAGGCCTTCTTGGATCTGCATGCCCTGGGTTCTGTAAGCCGCAGACGCCCAGCTCTGTGAGTTCCTGGAGAGCCGCTTCCTGGAAGAGGAGACGAAGCTCCTCAAGAAGATGGGCCACCATCTGACCAACCTGCGCAGGATGGCTGGCCCCCAGGCCGGGCTGGGCAAGTGTCTTCCAAAGGTTGTCCTGCAAGCATGACTAGGGGCCTCCGGAGCCCAGCGGCCTCTTCGGGACCCCTCTGCCTCTGCCCTCCTCGAGATCTCTGCCCGAGCCTCTTCCTTCAGCCAGGAAGCAAGTTTTTAACCACCCTGAAACCTTCACCTGAGCCGTGGTGCCAAATAGAAACAAAGAATGTTCTTTTGCAGAGGGGAAAAAAAGCTAGGCTGTGATTAAAAAAAAAAGTATCTGAATAGTATTAATGATTTGTAGTTTGTTTAATTCTCAAGATTGTCTAAAGAAATGGGTCCTAACTTTTGGGTACCAACTGGGTACATAGAGTATCTGATAAACTATATTTTCTGTCAAGAAGAATAAATACACCTATTCTGAAGAGGTTGTATAGGGGATTCCCTGGTGGTCCAGTGGTTAGGAGTCTGTGCTTTCACTGCCCTGGGCCCAGGTTCAATCCCTGGTTGGAGAGCTAAGATCCCACAAGTCGCGGTGTAGCCAAAAAGAAAAAAAATGTTACACAGAATTTTAGGGTTTTCATGACTTCTCTGGAGTCATTCTGGGTACTGGATTCAACTCTGGTTTTCTAAAATTTAAGTGTGGTTTTGCTGAGCAGAGAGCTGAGTACCTTGACCGGATCATATTGTGTTCATCTCTCAACCCTCAAACTCATGACAAAATTGCTTTTCCTGATTTTCAAGTTGGTGTGATGCCATCTGCATGTATTGAAGAAAGAGCCCTGAGAAGTTCATCTCTGAGTCTCCCATTAGGTTGCTACTGAGAACACTGATTATTACATCATACACTGATCTCTTTATGAAGCCTCTTGAGAAATTTCTTTCTGGTCTTAATATTAGGAATAACAGTGCTTTGCTTGGGTAATTGGGTGTTTTTGTTTTATGGACACTGTAAATGATGTAACTAATTAAGTTTCGTCTTCTAACTGCCTGCTAAAAAGCTTAGAGCCAAATTTGTGGTCCACCCAGAGTAAATGAGTAGAATCGTATAAGCATTTTGTACATGTTTTATTCCTGGTTCTTCTGTTACTAATTCCTTGGTTTATTTTGTGGATTTTAAGCCACCTTAAACAATTTCTGGAACAAGGTTGTGTATAAACAGAAAAAGTAAACTTTAAAAATACAAAAAAATAGGGACTTCCCTGGTGGTGCAGTGGTTAAGAATACGCCTGCCAATGCAGGGGACACAGTTTGAGCCCTGGTCCAGGAAGATCCCACATGCTGCAGAGCAACTAAACCCGTGTGCCACAACTACTGAGCCTGCGCTCTGGAGCCTGCGAACCACAACTACTGAGCCCATGCACCACAACTACTGAAGCCCTCGTGCCTACAGCCCGTGCTCCACAACAACAGAAGCCACTGCAATGAGAAGCCCGCTCACCACAAAGAAGAGTAGTCCCCACTTGCCGCAACTAGAGAAAGCCCACGCACAGCAATGAAGACCCAAATGCAGCCAAAAATAAATTTTAAAAAATAAGTTTTTTTAAATGCAAAAAAATAAAAATAAACTGTCTACCTAGCTTTTTTAATTTTAAAAACTGTCATACATTCAGTGGGATGTTCATATGAGATGTATAAATTGTTTTTTTCTTTTACAAAGACCACACCTATAAAACTCACCTCGTGTAATTTTTTTTAGGCATCCCCTGTCCCTTGTTACATTTACATGTTCCTCTGGGCCCCTAGAACTCACCTGACATTTTCTTTTTTTTAATTTTTTGGCCACAACGCATGGCATGTGGGATCTTAGTTCCCCAACCAGGGATCTAACCTGCGACCCCTGCAGTGGAAGTATGGAGTCTTCACCACTGGACCGCCAAGGAAGTCCCCACACCTGACATTTTGATAATCATTCTTTTGATGTCTTTATAGTTTTACTGCTTATCTATTCCATACTTCCCTAAACGATAGACTGTCTTTTATTGTCAAATTCTGAATTTTCCATAGATTGTATCATAGTGTATGCTTTTTTTTTTTTTTTTTGGCGATGCGCGGGCCTCTCACAGCTGTGGCCTCTCCCGCTGCGGAGCAGAGGCTCTGGACGCGCAGGCCCAACGGCCATGGCTCACGGGCCCAGCTGCTCCGTGGCATATGGGATCCTCCCGGACCAGGGCATGAACCCGTGTCCCCTGCATTGGCAGGCGGACTCTCAACAACTGCGCCACCAGAGAAGCCCATGTATGCATTTTTCTGACTAGATTCTGTAACATGTTTGTTAGATTTATCCACAGAGATTCATGATATGGTGGTCAGCTCATTTCCACAGCTCATCAGTAATTGATAGGGTGAATAATCCAGAATCTACTCTTCTAAGATGTGATTTCAAGAAAATGACACATATCTTCTGTGCTTGGCTTAATGGGGGAGTTTATCTGCACCTCATCTCACACTTGTCAGTGGGACTATCTCTCCTGAATCTCCTCCCTCCCATTTACATGCCACATTGTGGTCTGATCTAAATAACTAATGTAACTTGGGTTTCTATCATCCTATGTTCTTAACTCCAATATTGACTCCTTTTGTGATGTGTGTGATTTCTGATGTGATGTGTGTATAAATTATACAATTGGAAGGAGCCTTTTGAGGTATGTGTGTCAGTTCCATCAAGCATGAAATAAAGCCTTGTCTGGAGGCTGACTCCATGTCTTAGGAGCCTTCACTTTTTTTTTTTTTTCCTGAGGCTTCACTTTCAGTCATTGCTGTAACTAAGCCAAGACTGATCCATGCATGCTGATAAGAAGAGGCAGACATTTTGGGGATCTCCTGCCAAGCTGACCTGAGGTGACACAGTTGGCATTAGAAACTCTCCCCCTCCCAAAATTAATATCTGGTCTTGGAGATAATGTGCTATAAATATGGGTGAGCTGGGACTGTCAGTTTGACACACCATCTCTTTGTGAGGATCCACTTGCCAAGGCATTGGCCACAGGAGGCTTTGCCTGAGTGGACAATTTTCACCTCATCATTGGCGACCCAGGGATAATCTGAATGCCTCCTTGAGGAGACTGGTCTTGAAACTGAACAGACCTATATAGAGCCCTTCCCAGTGATAGAACCCCTGAGTCCCTGCTTACTGGTGATTAAGAAAAAGATGGTGGCCCATGCACTTATGGTCAATTAATCTATGACAAAGGAGGCAAGAATATATACAATGGAATCAGCTAGTACTGAACAACCCCTTCCAGAAAGTTCCAGGAAGGAGTGAAGTCTTCATCATCTTTTGCCCTCATGAGTCATTCCAAAGCTGTGAGGAGGTTAGTCACTGATCAGTCCACAGACGAAACTTACAGGAGAAAACTCAGGGAAATGAAGATTGACACAAAAGAAGGAGTCAGTGGTAAAGTAGGTGGTAGGAGAACACATAATAAAGTGTTGGCATCTCTTTTATCAACAGCTGCCTGGTGTCAACAAAGGTCCAAAATCCTTCCCACCTGCAGGGAGTTAGCTTTGTATCTCGAAATGGAAGGGTAGTGGAACAAAAAGAGTAATAAGGGTTGAAGGGGAGAAATCTGGTGGGAGAGGAGTGTTGGCTTATGGGTTTGAGGTTTATTGTCCTGCTTGGACACCAATGCTGAGCCCTTAAGAAGGGAAAGGGCACAGATGAGTTTGGGGTGAAGAAGGAAGATGAACACTTGGGATCCTCGACTATCTCATCACCTACATCCAGAACTCAGAGTCTTCGCTTTACCACCATTGTTTTTTATATTGGGCGTCCCATTGTCAAAGGAAATTGGTAATGTATAACTGGCTCATTCCAAGGAAACTGCTTTATTGGCCCTCAAGATCCTCTTTAAATCCTTAAGGGAAGGAAAGCCTGGAGCACCAGCTGCGCAGGAACATTAAAATACAGGCCAATCTACAATAAGGATAGTCTCTAGATGAGAGTCTGGCAGAGTTCTTGACCCTGATTTCCCCTCCGCCTCCATCTCTGCAGCTCTGTCTGTTACTGAACTCAAGTCCTTGTGCCTGACACAGAGTGAGGCCAAACAATATCAAAACATCGGAGTTTGGAGCAGAAAAAGGCGTATTGCAGGGCGATGAAAGGAGACGGGTGACTAATGTCTTAAAAACCCCGAACTCTCTGAAAGCTGTCAGCAAAGATCTTTTGTAGGAAAGGTGAGGGAGGGGCGCGGTTAGTTGTTGCAAACTTCTTGGTAACAGATCCTTTGTTCTTGAGGTCAGGTAACGGTGTTACTGTAAAACTCCACCAAAGAAGACTGGCCTGTATTTCTTATCCTCTGTTCTGACAAGAAAGGGCAAGGTCCCAAGGCACAAGTTTCACCCTCTGAGGTCCAGGTGCTGGCTAAAAGAAGGGGGTCCCTGCTCTGGCCAGTTACCCTGTCAGGTGAAGAGGTAGATCTTAGCTGGCAGTGCCCTCAGGGCCAAGTCCACAGACCCTGCCCAGTCGTCATCACTGGGGGAGCAAGGCACCAAGGACCCAACTGGCCCTCGATCTCCTCAGGCTGCCCAAACGGGGTGGTGAGACGTGTGTGTGCATGTCTGCAGGGTTCTGCAAACCGCGATCCATGCAGACTGCCGCCACCACTAGGTCACGGAGGTGGGGGTGAGAGGAGACGTTTGCCGTCGCCTCAAGGCCTGGGCCCCGCCAGTGAGCGGCGTTGGCAACGGCTCTGGAGCTCTGCAGGACACAGCCCCCAGCCTTCCCCGCCAGGGTCCCCCAGCTCACCCACCCGCCTAAGGCCAGAGGGCCTGGGGTGGGGGGGGAGTCCGAGATCCGTCTCTTACCACACTCTCCGCTGGAGGACCACCACCAGTCATACCGTTAGCTCAACGAGACCTCTAACCTGGGCGCCCCGCTCAGGTCTGGCACTAACAGTCACCCCTAGCGTTCTGGCGGTAACGGTTGCCCGGTAACGGTCGCGCTGTAACGGCGCGTGCAAACAGCTGCGTGCCCGCCCCGCCCCTATTACGTGTCCAATTCCTCAAGGTTTGGCGGTGTGTGAACTACATTACCCAGCAGGCGCTGCTGTCCCCGGTGGCTGTGCTCGGCCAAGAAAACAGACATTTCCGCGCGCGTGAGGAACACGCTGGGCGGGACTTTTGGCGTCCGCTTAGGGGCGGTCGTTTTGGGGTCTGTTGGGTCTCTCCGCCTTGTCTGAGTCTCCGGAAAGCTGCTTTGAACTGGGGTGACGAGAGCGGGAAGGCACGAGAGGAGGCAGGCGCTGCACTGCACTGAGGCGGGTCTGACGTTCGGGCAGCAGCGCCCGGAGGTGACCCGATTCTGGGTAGGGGACAGGGATGCCTGGGGCCCGACCTGGTCCGCCGCTCCCGGCCTGGCTCCGCCCACAGACTCCGATGGCTGCGGCAGCGCTTAGAGTCCCGGCTCAGGTAAACACTCGTCCTCCGGTCTCTCACCGCCCTCACCCCACCGGACACCAAAGGCCCCACTGATCGTCCCCTGCTCGAGCCCCTGGGTCCAAGTCAGTAGGGAGCTCGTTGGGGGAGGGGTCCCCCATTTCTGTCAGCCAGTATGATGGGGTGTGGGAGAGGGTTACAGGCAGAGGGACCGGCACAATCAAAGACTTGGAACAATAACCGAACTGAGAGGCTTAAATTTGAAGTTTCTCTAGAGTCTGCACGGAACAGCTTAAGGGGATGAGTCCCACGTGAAAAGGCAGCCGGAGCAGCTGGGCCTTCATTCTGCGGCCGCTGGTGGCCACGGAGGGTTGTGAAGTAGAGAGACTCTATGTGTCAAAGTTTTCCAAAGGCTTCTCAGGGAAAAACAGACGGGGGTGGGGGTGATAAGAGTGGAGACTAGGAGACCTGTGAGCAAGTAAGCACAATAGACTAATAGAGAGTGCTGGTGCGGACTGGACCATTGCTGGTGGCAACAGCGGGGAGGATTGATCAGATTTCTTATGGGCTTTAAGCACTGAACAGACAGGATTTCCTGCTGCCCCAGATGTGGCTGTGAAAAAGTAGGGAAGGAAGGACGATGCTGTTTCTTGGTTTGCAGGGAGCAGGCTTCAGGGATAAGACTGGGAGTTGGATTTTGGACATGGTAACCCTGAGATGTCCCAGAGTGGAGGTGTCATGTGGGTAGCTTGCTTACTCACTCATGGGTTTCTGCGGAGGGATCTGGGCTGGAGATATCCAAGGGATGATGGGTGGTGGCCTGGACCAGGGCAAGCACTGTGGGTCCTATTTAGGAAGGAGAATCAAAGTTTTTATTTCAGTTAAGCCTGGAGGGTTGGGCTGCCCCCAAAGGGGTGGAGTCCTGTGCTCCAAAGTGGTTCTGGCTGGTGTGTGCAGGAATGGAGGGTTATAGGATATAAGGACCCAGGTCTGGGGTGGAGACTGAGATGTTCAGTGGTGTAGATTTGCCACTCCAGGCTCAGCAGGCCCTCATTTCCGCTCCTTGTGGAGAAAAAGAATACTCAGCGAGGCTAGTAGAGCATCTCCTTTGGTGCCTAAGTTCCCCCAGCTTTTAGGGCAGGAAGGATGAGAGCTGCTCCAGTGCAAATACCCCTAGCAGGATTCCCTTCAGGAGAGTGTACAGCAGGCAGTTAGGTTGCCAGTAGGACTAATATCTACTCAATATTCTCAGGCCCAAGTCCCCAGTTTATTAAATCGTGAGTTTATGAAATAAATACTCATTTAACACTAACTGGTAAAAATACATATATACATGTGTACATAAATTAAAATAACATGGCTTTAACAAGTTAATGATTATAAACACTTAATAATTGGTTGAAATTTCAATATACTGCTAAGCATTCAATTAAATCAAACATCTTCAATATTGTATTTTCTTAGTTAAAAGGCATGTTAAAAAACTGCATTTTTAATACCTACCAGGAAATCTTGACAGAAGCATCACTTATGAGGACAGTAAGAGTTGATATTTAGAACTTGTTGCATATGAATGCATTTGACGCAGACAGCAGCCCCACTGAGTGGACACCATTGTTATCCCCATTTGACAGACCACAACACTGAGGCACAGGGAGGTCGAGTATTTGTCCAAGGTCGCACAGCTGGTAAGAGGCATCACTGAGGACTGAGGCCCAGATGGTGTAAGGCACCTTGATTGAGCCTTTGGGCCCAACATTATTGCCTGCTTCTCACAGCCTTGCTTTTCCATAGGTTGTTGTGGCTGCAGAATCACTTGCAGACCATGAAGAGGTAAGTGAAAGGTATACTCGGTCTTCACTCTTTTCACCTCCCACCTGCATGTGCTCCAGGATTGTAGTGTCTTGGGACTTTACCTGCTACTCTCCCTACCCTGCCATCTGAGATCCCTGGAAGGTGGTCATCCAAGGTCAGGTCCCTGAGTCCAGACCACGAATTATACAGATTGGTTTCCATTTCTGGCAACCGGTGGCATGACGCTTAGAAGAAATTCCATTCACAGTGGTCAACATTAGAAGATGCTAGAGGTGAGGTTGAGCTGGGAATGACCAGGCAACCTTAGGTCTCCATTATGTCTGGTGGAAATAGCAGGAAGCAGGCGTTAGACCTGGAATGGTGGGCTGAAGAGGTGGGCCTCTATCCGGAGGGTGGTGGGAGCCATAGAAGGTTTGGAGCAGAGGAGGGAACTGATCTGACCCAGGCTTAACAAGCATTTTCTGCTGCAGAGTAGAGAGAAGACTGTTGGGTTACAGGGAGACCAGGGAGGAGGCTACTGCAATAGTCCAGGTGAGTGTTGGTAGCTGGACCAGAGTAGTGGCAGTGGAGGTGGGAGACATGTTGGAGTCTGTGTCTGCTTTTTTTAAGTAGGTCTGAGCAGACTTTCTGATGTGGAGGGTGGGAGAGAGAAGAGGAAGAGTCGGGTGACTCTGAGATGTTTGGCCTTAGTAGCTAGAAGCAGGGTTAGTACTACCATGTCGAAGTCAGCGGCAAGAGTAATTTTCAGTGGGAATATTAGGAGCTAGGTTCTGGCTGTTGAACTGAGATGCTCCAGAAAACCCTTGAGTGGATTCATCCAGTGGATACCTGGACACACACATCTTGAGTTCAGATTGGATTCACCCACAATATGGATGGTGTGTGGACCAGGATGGAACTGTGATCAGATTTGGCAGGGGGCACCTTCAGGTCCTGTGGCAGTGTGTTAGGTGACAAGGGAGGAGTGTGTGGGGCCGAGGACTGGGTCTCTTGCTAGATGGGGTGGTGGGCTTCACAGAAACACGTAAGGGAACATAGTGGCCATGGGGAGGCGTTGTAGGAGTGAGGAGGATCTGGCTGGTGACCAGGGTTTCCATGGGGAGTGGATATGAGACAAGGCAGGGAGATGACAGCAAACCTGGTGCTATTGCTTATTCATCAAGCTATGGGCTCCCCAGACTTGTTCTTATCCCCACTGTGACCTGGAGGTTAGCACAAGATCACACAGTGTCCTCTGGGACAGCTATTAGGCCTGATGTGAGAGACAGGTGGATCTGGGCTTTTGTTCTTTTTTTTTTTTTTTTTAATTTTTTGGCCACGCTGCGCACATGTGGGATCTTAGTTCCCCGACAAGGGATGGAACCCGAGCCTCCTGCATTGGAAGCACAGAATCTTAACCACTGGACCACCAGGGGAGTCCCTGGACCTGGGCTTTGAATAAGTATCAGAGGAAGCTGAGACTGATGAGGGGACAGCTTTGCAACACAGAAATGGAAGAGGGCCGAGTGTACCTGAGATCTGTGCATCGTTTTGGGTGGCTGACGATGAAGCAAGGATAAGGGCCAAGTAAGGAGGCCTTCAAAGCAGGCCTGGGGGTTGCCCCTGGCAGTTAGTGCCTTTGGAACACTGGGACAGTAGGATTCTGATTGCACTTGCCAAGCACCCTCAGGATGCCACGTGCACACTGGCACGTGGTGAGGCCAGGGAGATGCAGGATGTGGTGTAGTGGGTGGTGGTGGCCGTGAGGGGTTGGGGCTGTGAAGGGAGGTGTGGTGTAAAGAACAATGTATAGGGTTTCCCTGGTGGTACAGTGGTTAAAAATCCACCTGCCAATGCAGGGGACATGGGTTTGAGCCCTGGTCTGGGAAGATCCCACATGCCGTGGAGCAACTAAGCCCGTGTGCTACAACTACTGAGCCTGCGCTCTAGAGCCCTCAAGCCACAAATACTGAGCCTGTGTTCCACAACTACTGAAGCCCTCTTGCCTAGAGCCTGTGCTCCACAACAGGAGAAGCCAGTGCAATAAGAAGCCCGTGCACCGCAATGAAGAGTAACCCCCACTCGCCACAAATAGAGAAAGCCTGCGTGCAGTAAAGAAGACCCAACGCAGCCAAAAATAAATAAATAAATTTATATTTAAAAAAAATAAAAGAACGATGTACATGTTGGGAGGGAGTGTCAACTGATGGCCCCAGGCCCTTGGACTGGGGCCTGAGGGGAGGACAGTGACTCAGTTTTGGTTGTGTTTGGGAAGCACAATCTAGAGGATCCCAGGTAAGCTGTCGGGCAGAAGAGTGAGGCTCTGCAGGCCAGCACCAGGGCTCAGATGACACATACCCCCCTGCCTGTTGTCGATGAGGGCCGAACACAGTGATTGATGGGATGGCCAGCAAAGGGTGGGCATCAATGGCACCAGGGCCTGGGATCTCCTCTGAGGTTGGTGGCTTGGGAGGAGGGTGGATATTTGGGGAGATGCTTAGAGTCCTGGGAAGGAGGCTGCACATAAACTGAACCATCCCCATCTTGGCAGGGCCGAGTGACATTTGAGGATGTGGCTGTCTACTTCTCACAGGAGGAGTGGGGACTCCTTGATAAAGCCCAGAGACTCCTGTACCGCAGTGTGATGCTGGAGAACTTCTCACTGATGGCCTCTCTGGGTAAGTTCCTTGCACCCCACAGCTTAGGCGGGGCTCTGCTCTTCCCCTTCTCCAAGGGCAGGTCTGTCCTTCCCAAAGCTGGTCCATGGGTACTGCGTCCTTCCCTGTGTGCTGTAGTAGGTGTTGTGAGTGAAAGCCTGGGCTGGGTACACTACCCCTTCTGTCCCCAAACTGCTGCTGCCCCAAAGTTGTGCAGGAAAGGGTTTGGGGATCAGGAGTGTTGTAGTCCAACCGATGGATCACACGCTACTGGCCTTTCCCTGGCCTGATGCTGTGGAGATCCATGGCAGTCCTGTGCCCCCAGTTCTGCCCTCTCCCTTTGGCTGACATGGGATCGGCCTGTGCCAGGAATCGAGGTACCAACACGGCCACTGCTTGACTGGGTTGTTCCTGCAAGATCCTTCTCCAAGCTTCTTGTTTGTAATATTCAGTCTTCATCCCTGTGGGCTGCCGTGGAGCGGGTTGTTTTGACCTGCCTGCCTTGTCCCTCCCTTAGGACTCACATTTTCCAGGACCCAGGAAATTACTCAGCTGGAGCAGTGGGGAGAACCCTTTGTGCCTGCCTGTGAAGTCGTGATCACAGCCACGCCAAGAGGTGCTTGGAGGGAGGAAGTGGGGAAGAGGGAACTCAGGGATGGGTTCAAATCATACCAGGAGTCTCTCCATGGTGCCCTGATGTTTTGGTGTCAAACAAGGGGCCAAGGGTGATTTTCTCCTTTTCTTCCTCAGCTCTGCCCGCTGCTCAGGGCAGCTCTGGTTTCTGACCCAGGGCTGACCCCACCCATCCTCCACTGCTCCCTCTCCAGTGCTCACCAACAGTAGACCCATTTTGTGCTCTTTTATGACATGGCCAGGCAGATGCAGCCACGAGAGGAAACACAGGACAGCCTAAGGAAAAAAACAAAGTTTATTATGCTCACAGGTCCAGAGAGAGAGTCACTGCACGCCAAGAGGGGGGTCACGTGGGAGGAGCGCAAGGGAGCAGGCTAAATGGAGCAGGGGGGAAGCAGAGGGTGAGGATCTGTTGGCAAGTGTCTCTGTTGGTGGTTGGGGGGAGAATGCAAGAAAAGGCACAAGGGGATTTATTTATTTATTTATTTGGGGCTGCGTTGGGTCTTTGTTGCTGCGCGCGGGCTTTCTCTAGTTGCGGCGAGTGGGGGCTGCTCTTTGTTGCAGTGCATGGGTTTCTCATTGTGGTGACTTCTCTTGTTGTAGAGCACGGCCTCTAGGCACACGGGCTTCAGTAGTTGTGGCATACGGGCTCCGTAGTTGTGGCTCGCAGGCTCTAGAGCGCAGGCCCAGTAGCTCTGGTGTATGGGATTAGCTGCTCCGTGGCATGTGGGATCTTCCCAGACAAGGGCTCGAACCCACGTCCCCTGAATTGGCAGACAGATTCTTAACCCCTACACCATCAGGGAAGTCCCAACACGAGGGGATTTTATTGGTGCATTTAAACGTACTAGGTCACACTCAGGGGAGGACCAGAAGGGCAACTTGTGGCAGGGACCAGCCTCCTCACACTGGTGCCACTGGGGGGAGGCTCACAGCCTCTTTGTGGGGATGCCGAGGGAGCAGGAAAACAGGGAGCTTCAAAGGTTGCAATATAGTTGGCCCTGTGGTGTCTCAACATCGTTATAAACTCTCATTGGGATGGGTGACACTTGCCACCTGGGTTGTGGCGATGTTACAGGTGACAGGAATAGTTTGTTCTTGCCACCAAAGGCAATCTTTGACAAAGGTGACAACTAAGAAGGGTCCTACCAGATATATAATGAGGGTTTGAAACCCAGGCCGCAGCCAGCACGGCAGGTAGTAGGGGAAAGGCAAGAGAACAGATCAGTCACCTCCGGGTTTAAGGGAGTCTTTTGGAAGCTTTTGGTTCTGTTACAAAAGATTTTTACCACTTGTCCTAATCCTCATAGCTTGGCCTGTAGCTGTCCTGAGCCACCTTTCCTGGCTAGTAAGCAATCAGGAGCCAGTCTGTTATCCATGACCATTTGGGCTCAGAGACTTGTAGGTTTGTTGAATAAGGGCGAAGGTTTCCTGCACCCTTTGTACGTGATCTGAGAGGGCCGCTGAAAGGCGCTGGTTGGCAGACGTGATCTGATCTTGTTGGACAAAAGCTGCTGTACTGGTGCCAAACCTGGTGTCTCCTGCGGCTACCACAAGTCTGATTAAGATGGGAATAAATAGGGACTTCCCTGGTGGTCCAGTGTTTAAGACTCCACACTTCTGCTGCTGGGGGCATGGGCCCAATCCCTGGTTGGGGAATTAAGATCCCGCATGCCACACGACATAGCCAAAAAAATAAAAAAATAAGATGGGAATAGATAATTGCCTGTTTTGCCCAGCGTCCTTGGGTTGATGGAAAAAGGGAGGTACCTGGTGGATAAAGAACTGGAGTGAGGATGGGACCTGGTCCACGTCCTGGCAGTAATTGTGGGCTGGGCTGTTTAAATAACTCACGGGCAACTTTGTAAATGTATATTGGGTTTCTTCAAAAGTACAGGCGAACTGGGGCTGTGATTAAGGGGTCATAGGCCCAGAATAAAATATACTGGGTCAGATCCACTCTGGCCAAGTAGTCACTGGTGCCCTCTTGATGTCTTCAGTTAATTGGATTATGTTAGGTGTTGGACCCCTGACGGGGGGAACTTGAGCTTTAAGGTTTCGATAATCAACAGTTAAGTGCCACTCCTATTAAGGAGAAATAGCAGGAATCATCTCCCCTTCTTTTAGTAGATCTTGAACAACGAGTCAAAGGCCAGTACCTTGTTTCAGGTGATACTATGGCATGTTTACTACCTTCACCAGCAGGGGCAACTCCACAGGTTCTCACTTTGTGAGAGGGACTTGAGCTTGTTCAGGTGTCATACACATCTGTCTCTCACAGGAAAACTCAAAGCATCAGGGGTCACCATCACGGGCAGCTGTTTGATAAAGATTGTTGACACCTGGTGCAGTGTGTTTGCCATGACTAGTTCTACCACTATCACCCTGGAGGCAGTAGGGGGTGTCAGCCACTCGGGAAAGAATGCTAGGCGTGGGGGGTGGTTATCCGCACACCAGGCGGCGGATGTGAGTCAGGGTGCGCAGAGCTCTTGTGGCACGTCTGGAGATAGTTCCATCCGTGGCCTCCCATTTGGTGTGAGATATACCAATAAGGTTAAGCAACAAAGCTCTGTATCGGGATGGGCGCCTGCAAGAACAACTCCTGGACTCTGTGACAAAGAGGGCCTCCTGGTTTAGAAACGGGCTCAGGGTTCTCCTTGTCTGAATGCCCAAAGAACTGATAGATTGAACCATTGAACCATTCCAGTTTTTGCAGAGGAGCACATGGGCTTCCTTTACTGTTTCCCATTGGGCATCTCCAGGCCATGAAAATCCAATTCAGTTAACAGCAGGGCTTCTGAGGCCCAAGTGGTGGTAGAGGCTTCAGATTCCTCATCTGAGGCCTATATAATCTCATCAAAAGTTTTGGTCTCTGTCACACCTACCCTGGCATTTGGGATGCCCTCTGTCCTCCCTGAGGTCCTTCAGCCCCAAAATATCAGGTGAGAATTGAACTTGGAGGGCCAAAATATCTTTAATTATGCATCTTAGCCTCTTTCCAAATGCTGGCAGCTGCCTCATCTCTGGGGCTGAATGTGCACCCATGTTAAATGCTCTCAGTAACCAATCAGCTCCCTTTCCCCACCTCTTTGAATGAAATCTTTAAGAATCATTGGTATTTCTAGTCTTGTGAAATTGCAAGTTTCACCTTATAATTCCTTATGATCTCCTGTGCTCTTGAGCCGCTGGGTCTGAGAAGACCTTGGATGCTTCCTTTCTGTAGCCCCTCTCGTAGGCAGCAGCTTCCCTTTCTAAGGTGACTTCAGCTGGGTTGGGATCCATTCAGGACAGCTCTGGTGGCCAGATCTTTTCCGATCGTTCTTAGACCTCAGGAGCTGAGCAGTAGTTGGCAGGTTGATAGGCAGTGGCACTAAGTAGAGCCCAGCTATTTTGCAAAGATATTTTACTTTGAAATAATTGGCTCACCTCCTCTGGTTATTGGGAGTTGCTGGAATTAAATGTTCCTGCTAAGATCCTGGCCTGTAAGATCTTGAGCCACTGATCTCCAGGAATGGTGCCCCCAATACCCATGGGATCAGGAGACAAAGAACGACAGCAGTGAAGAAGTGGTTGCCAGCACCATCGACCTTCACAGAGTGCCACGGTGGACTTCTCTGAAGGGGATGCAGCATCACTGGTTAGGACTGAGGAGAGGAACAGGGGGAAGGTGCAAGGGGATTTCACTGGTGAGTTTAAATGGCCCTGGGTCTCAGTCAGGAAGGTAGGTAAGAGAACTTGTGGCAGGGGCCCACCTTCTCACACTGGTGCACATGGTGGCATAGTTTACAGCTTTTTTGTGGGGCTGTTGAGGCAACAGGAGAATGGGAAGTTTTCCAGGTCACAATACAAGCTTTCACTCCATGTGTCATGAGGTGTACACATATCCTTAATAGTCCTTGAACACCAGCTACTCAATTGCCTTCAATTTTTCTGGGCCTGGACACACCCTTCTGCACTGTGTTCCTGTGTCACCAGCAGCTGAAACCCTGCTGAAAGCCATTTGAGGAGGAGTGTGTTGGAGACCCTGCCTTTCCTCCCTGGGATGCAACCCATCTTGTATCCTTGCTACTCATGAGTCCCCATGATCTATGAGGTTGTCAGGTCTGGCACTGCACAGTGAGCTCTCCCTCACCCTGCCAGTAATCCCAGGAACTCCATACTGGCTGTGTCAGACACATTTGTGAGGGTGCTGCCCCGTCCCGCCAAAGTCTACATACTATTCATCAGCATTTCTCTGCTTTCAGGTTGTTGGTGTGGAGCGGAGGCTGAGGACGTGGCACCTGAGCAGGGTGTTTATGTAGAGGGAGTGCTCAGAGCAAACCTTCACCAACACCAGAAGCTGAGCTCTGGAGAGAAACCCTCAAGAAGAGAAGAGGGTGAGGAGGGTGGGAAGGTCTCCCCAACTAGCTCTGGTCTTCCCAAGCATCAGGTGGCTCACAGCAGAGGGGAGCCACATAGGAGCACTGAAAGTGGGGAGGGCTTTCACCCTGGAAAAAGGCATTACAGATGCAGCGAGTGTGGGAAAGCCTTTGGTCAGAAATACTTACTTGTTCAGCACCAGAGACTAC
Source organism: Delphinus delphis (assembly GCF_949987515.2). Taxonomy (NCBI): domain Eukaryota; kingdom Metazoa; phylum Chordata; class Mammalia; order Artiodactyla; family Delphinidae; genus Delphinus; species Delphinus delphis. The sequence continues at coordinate 1,567,385 of NC_082702.1, read as the reverse complement.
ACACTGGAGAAAAACCTTATGAATGCAGCGAATGTGGCAAATTATTTAGCCATAAATCCAACCTTTTTATACACCAAATAGTTCACACTGGTGAAAGGCCTTACCAGTGTAGTGAATGCGGAAAATCTTTTAGTCGCAATGCTGACCTCATTCAACACCGGAGAGTTCACACTGGAGAAAAGCCTTTTAAATGTAGTGAATGTGGAAAAGCCTTCAGGCATAATTCCACACTTGTTCAGCATCACAGAATCCACACTGGAGTGAGGCCTTATGAGTGCAGCGAATGTGGGAAGTTCTTTAGCTTTAACTCAAGCCTCATGAAACATCAGAGAGTTCACACTGGAGAAAGGCCTTATAAGTGCAGTGAGTGTGGGAAATTCTATAGCCACAAATCAAGCCTTATTAATCACTGGCGAGTTCACACTGGAGAAAGGCCTTATGAGTGCAGCGAATGTGGGAAATTCTTTAGCCAAAGCTCTAGCCTCATGCAACACCGAAAAGTTCACACTGGAGAAAAGCCTTTTAAGTGCAATGAATGTGGAAGATTATTTAGTGAGAATTCTAGCCTCGTTAAACACCAGAGGGTTCACACTGGAGCAAGGCCTTATGAGTGCAGGGAATGTGGGAAATTGTTCCGCCACAGCTCCAGCCTTGTTAAACATCGGAGGATTCACACTGGAGAAATGCCCTATGAGTGCAGCAGTTGTGGGAAATCATTTAGCCAGCGTTTCAACCTCATTCAACACCATAAAGTTCACAGTGGAGAAAAGTCTTGAATGCAGCTAATGTAGAAAAGTCTTTAAGCAAAGGTCCACTCTGATTCAGCAACAGAAACTGCACAGCTCAAACAGGCCTTATGAATACGGGGACCTGAAGAAAGTTTGCAGCCAAAGTCTTAATCCTGTTTGGCACCTGAAAGTTCAGACTGGGGAAAGGCCTTAAGAGTGCAGGGCATGTGCTATCTCCTGGTCAACCTAACTTAAACATAGAAGCTCTGAGAGCAGCCTTTATGAGTGAGCCAACAATTGAATATCATTCATCCAAACATGCACACTGGAGCAGGATGAGAATTGCTGACATCCTGCTCCTCTTGAGAGGCTAGTCCTCTGCCAGGCAGCTCTAATGAGAGGGAGCCCTGTGTTCTTGGCTGCCTCAGTCTGGAGTTTTCATCTCTGAGTTCGAAGCAGGGAGAGAGGGTGTGGCCTTGGTTCAGATGTGACTGGCTCTTGCTGTTCGTCCTGAGTATTAGATTTCCTTAAATGTTTCCTCATTTACTGTGTAGACTTAGGATCATTTCTAGAGGCTTTAGATGGTGTTTTTATAATTTTTCACCAGTTTCATTGGGAATCAGGTCTTGCAGAGCTCCTTACACTGCCATGCTGGAAGTTGATGCAAATATTTAACTTTTTAAGAACTTGCCACCTTGTGTTGTAAATGGTTATACCATCTCACATTTTCTGGAGTGTATTCGTTTTCCAGTTTCTTCACATCCTTCCTGACCTTTGTATGTAAGACACTGGCCATTCATTTTAGCCATTCTAGTAGGTATGTAGTAGTATTTCACTGTGGTTTTAATTTGCATTTCCCTAATGACTCCCTGTGTATTTGCCATCCATATATCTTTAGTGAATTATCTGTTCAAAGTTTTTTGCCTACTATTAAGGAACTGTCTTGTAATTTCTTAATATATTCGGGGTGCAAGTTACTCATTTGATATATGCTTTACCAATATTTCCTCACAGTCTGTGGCTTTGCTTTTCATTTCTTAACGTTATCTTTCCTAGAGTAGAATTTCTTAATTTTCATGAAATCCAATTTACCCATTCGTTTTTTATTGATTGTACTTTTGGTATTGTACTCTTTCTCTTATCTTTGACTGTAAAAAAAAGCCTTATCTGAGTATGCTATTGGAGTCTTAAGACCCTTTTAAATATCCAGTCTTGGGACTTCCCTGGCAGCACAGTGGTTAAGAATCCACCTGCCGATGCAGGGGACACAGGTTCGAGCCCTGGTCCGGGTAGATCCCACATGCTGTGAAGCAACTAAGCCCGTGCACCACAATTATTGAGCCTGCGATCTAGAGCCCATGCTCTAGAACCCACAAGCCACAATTACTGAAGCCTGCATGCCTAGAGCCCATGCTCTGCAACAAGAGAAGCCACCGCAATACACAATGAAGAGTAGCCCCTGCTTGCCACAACCAGAGAAAGACTGTGCACAGCAACAAAGACCAAACACAGCCAAAAATAAATAGATAAATCAATAAATTTTAAAAATAAATATCCAATTTTGTGAAATTTCTGTAAATTTAAATACACATAAAAAACAACGTATGTAGAAATGTTTATATATGAACACATTCCCTATCTCTTCTGAGACAGCCTAGAAAGCAGTGGCATTCCAGCAGCTGTGAGCATATTTATTGTCCAGTTATTGGCTTATGAATATGATATTTCAATAAAAAGAACCAGAACTCCTTAGATAAGAGGCTATTTCCAGGTTGGAGCTGGAAAAGTATAACACGAGCATAGGAAATATTCTTGCATTAGAAAGTAAAGAAGTACTTGAAGGGAATTTCCTGGCGATCCAATGGTGAGGACTCAGTGTTCTCACTGCCGTAGCCTGTGTTCAGTCTCTGGTCGGGGAACTAAGATCCCACAAGCTGCGTAGCATGGCCAAAAAAAAAAAAAAAGTACTTGATGAATAATGTTGATGTATTAGCTTTCTATTGCTGTCCTAAAAAATTACCACAAACTTATGGCTTAAACAACATAAATTTATATTATAGTTCTATATGTCATATGCCCACTGAGACCTGGGATTGGTCACTGTGCTAAACTCAAGTTGTTGGCAGGGTTGTGTATTTTTTCATGGAGTGGAGGAAATTCTGTTTCCTGCTCATTTTTCTTTTTTTTGAGATACACGGGCCTCTCACCACTGTGGCCTCTCCCATCACGGAGCTCAGGCTCAGCGGCCATGGCTCACGGGCCTAGCCGCTCCACGGCATGTGGGATCCTCCCGGACCGGGGCATGAACCTGCGTCCCCTGCATCAGCAGGCGGACTCTCAACCACTGCGCCACCAGGGAAGCCCCTGTTTCCTGTTCATTTGAGTCATTAGGCAATTTCAGTTCCTTGTGGTTGTAGGGCTGATATTGCTGTTTTCTTGGTGGCTGTCAGCTACCAGGTCATCCCTGGAACATGTAAAAACTCTTAAAGAATATTTAAAGATGAAACAGTACCAATTACACAGAAATTCTTCTAAAACAAGATTCAAACACTTCCCAACTAGTTAAGTGAATGATGCTATTAAAACACTATGGACCAATACCCACATGATCACAGATACAACAAAAACCTTAACAAAATTTTAGCACACTGAATCCAGCCATATACATATGTAAACACATAAATCATAACCTAGTGATGTTTATCAGGAAAGCAAAGATTTAACAACTGAATCTATAATCTATATTAATAGACTAAAATAAAAACAATCATCTCAAAGATGTAGTGGAAGAATTTCACAGAATTCAAAACCAGTGAATGATACAAATTCTCAGCAAATTAGGATTAGATGGGAACTTCCTCAGCCTGATATAGTGTATCTATGAAAAAAACAACAGCTAATATATTTGATGGTGAAAGCCTAATGCTTTTGCCCTGATATTGGGAATAATGCAAGTATGTCTATGCTCATCACTTAACATTATACTAGTGGTCTGTGTTAGTAACATAAAAAAAAAATTCTAAAGATTGTAAAGGTAGAACCAAAACTGTCTATTCATGTAAGACATGATTATGTTGAAAATTACAACTCATTCACCAAAAAGCTATTAGGTCTAATGATTGAGTTTAGCAAGTTCCCAGGATAAAAAAGCCAATATACAAAAATTACTTGTGTTTACATATACTAGCAATGAAAGTTTGGAAATTGAAAAAAAGAAATCCGTTACAATACCATCAAAATATGAAGTATTTAGAAATAAATTGAATAAAATATGTTCAAAAACAATAAAATTATCAAACACTGCTGGCAAATTCTATAAAACATTTACAGGGTAAATAATACTACAATAACTTGTCCTTTCAGAAAATAAGAGAAGGATCAAATGCTTTCCAGCTCATTTTAAGAGAAAAACCTAATTGATATAAAAATGTAATGACTACAAAAAATTAGTAATTACAGAACTATTAATACAGGTGAAAAAAATCCTTAACAAAATATAGAGCAAATTAAATCTAGAAAAAAGTAAAAATAATAAAATATGGGGCTTCCCTGGTGGTGCAGTGGTTGAGAGTCCACCTGCCGATGCGGGGGACGTGGGTTCGTACTCCGGTCCGGGAAGATCCCACTTGCCACGGAGCGGCTGGGCCTGTGGACCATGACCACTGGGCCTGCGCGTCCGGAGCCTGTGCTCCACAGCAAGAGAAACCACAGCAGTGAGAGGCCCACATACGGGAAAAAAAAATGATAATAATAAAAAAATATGTATCATTAGATCTTGTCAGAGGAAAATACAGCTGACTGAATACTAGGGAAACAATCACCCCCACAGTGTGTTCTGTAGCCAGAGAGAGCTTGTTATGACCTGAATCAGGGCACCTCCATCAGCTCTAAACCGTCTATGGCTCCCACCACCCTCAGAAGGCCCAGCTCCTCATTTGCCATTTCACAGCTGATTCCTGCCCACCTGCTCTCTCGTCCCAAAAGACATAGTGTAGACTTGTGGTTTCTAGAACATTCCCAGGTCAGTGCCACAACGAAGCATATGCACATGCTAGTTCTTGTGCCTGGCAACCCTTACCTCATCCTATTGGGTTTCAGAAATTGGAAGTGCGTCACACAATCCCCGTTTTCGATTAAGGACCATAGGCCAAGAATAACTCACCTCTGAGTACCTCTAAAGCCCATGCACCGCAATGAAGAGTAGCCCCTGCTCGCCACAGCTAGAGAAAGCCCACGCGCAGCAACAAATACCCAGCACAGCCAAAAATAAATAATAAAGAGCTAAATAAATAAATAACAACAAAAAAAAAAAACCAAAGAGAGACCCCGTTCCTCAGCCTGCCATTCCAGACCTGAATTCTCTCTCGCCACTCTGTCCCCAACAGGCAAAATGGAGATTCGCAATTCCACCCAGCTCAGCCTCACCTCCCTGCATTTTCACCTAGTGGTTCAAGTGCCTGGGATACCCCTGCACAGATCATCAATTAACTGAGTTGGGAACTCTTCCATATAAATCCTGGCCTGGATTCAGGGCACTAGGCTGGGACTGACTGACCGGCCTCCACGGCCCCCAGACTCAAAGGCAGAGTAAGGGGAAGTGAAGAGACCCAGGAAAATTTCGCTCTATATGGGGGCGCCGGGATGATGTGTCTGGAGGTCCAAAGGGCCTGAGGGGCCATCCACTCACCAGTGTCGGGTCCGTCTGTGCCTCTGCCGCGGCCATGAGACCCTTTCCAGGGACCTGGGCCTTGCAACACAGGAGACCAGGGAGGGTCCCAACGGTTCAGCTGACGTCCCTAACCTGCCCCGCCCACCCTCAGCCCTGCCTCCGTGCAGGGAGGGGAAGAAGCTTCTTCCCGAGACTTTCTGCTCCCGGCCCTCGAGCCCGCTTATGGCTCGGGAGCTGCGTGCGATCCCGAGGACAGACGCAGGCGCAGTCAATACGACCGTCACGAGAATTCCGCCGGAAGTCTCGCCCAACGTGGGATCCCAGTCCTGCACAGTCATTGGCCCGGAGCTACCGCCTCTTGCCGCAGAGCCTCCTGGGTAATATTGCTTCCGCAGCACCACCTGGTACCTCGAAGGGCGCCCTTCCGGGAATCTCTGCGAAGGATCACAGGTGCCCGCGTGAGGGCTTCTGGGAAACGAAGTCGTCGGGCTCTGGAGGCGGAGCGAGGCGTCTTTGCTTCTTAAATAGCCACCACCCCATTTACGGGTCGTGTCTTCTGCAGCTAAGGAAAATGATTAGACGTGTTATTTCATACATGCCCAAGAGCTAAAATCCCCAAGGGACACACCAGACCATGATATCATGCAGATAGAAAGTGACTCCATTCAAAGATTCGACCTATGGCTTCCCTGGTGGCGCAGTGGTTGAGAGTCCGCCTGCCGATGCAGGGGACACGGGTTCGTGCCCCGGTCTGGGAAGATCCCACATGCCTCGAAGCAACTAGGCCCGTGAGCTATGGCCGCTGAGCCTGAGCGTCCGGAGCCTGTGCTCCGTAACGGGAGAGGCCACAGCAGTGAAAGGCCCGCGTACCGCAAAAAAAAAAAAAAAAAAAAAGATTCGACCTAATATTATCTTGCTGCTCTTCAATTTCAGGGAGACTGAAGCTTGAGAGTCATTCTGTGAGCTCCAATACTGGTGAGGGACGAGAGGGAAAAGACTCCATAGAGGAGAAAAATGCAGCGATATTAGGCAGCCTTGAATAACGTGGGCAAGGTGCCGTCTGCTTTTCCGTCAGAAAACACCTCTGCCTCTATACTCACTGACTGAATTTGTATCCAACCCAGCTGTTATATCAAGATAGTATTTCTTACACCATTTTCCAAGGCATGTTCATTTCTTTTAGCAGTGTGACACCTAAGATCTATTTGAAAAGGAGAGATATCACCAAATTTCATTTCCTGCTACGACATTTCCTGCAGTGGTGGAATTGTGTAGAAAATGACCACCTAAACTCTGAGATAAACGTTCTGGTTTTCTGGATTTCGATCTGTTTGCTCTAATGGCAATAACATCTGCCAAAGGATTTGAAAGTATCTCTGAAAAACATTTGTGAAAGGCAAGTGACTCCCCACCAGTTTCAGTCTACTAGCAAGATTATACACAATTACTTCATTCTATACATTAAACTTTATCCAATAAAAATTCACTAAGAAGATGCCACGTGTTTTCATTATATAGTATCTTTATTACTGAGGATATGCACATGATTGTGGTTACACAGCTCCAAGTCCTCAGATCAGAACATGGCTTCACCTCCTAATCAGCCTCACACTACAGTAATCAAGATGACTCAAGGTTTTTGTCCAAGCCGGAAGGATGGACTTGTCATTAACTGAGATAGAAAGGGTAGTGGTGGTGTTCATGGAGGAGGTTAGGAGGAACTATTAGAGTCTCACTTTTGAACATATTTTGTTTTAGAGTCAGTCAAACAGCCAAGTGAAACAGACTTTAGGCATTTCAATGTAGGACTCTGATTTATTTATTTATTGTAAAACAAGTGAGAAGTTTTATTCTTTGATGGACTTTTTAATTTTATTGTATTTAAAAAATAAATTTATTTATTTATTTTTGGCTGCATTGGGTCTTTGCTGCTGCGCATGGGTCTTCTCTAGTTGTGGTGAGCAGGGGCTACTTTTCATTGCAGTGCACGGGCTTCTCATTGCGGTGGCTTCTCTTGTTGTGGAGCACAGGCTCTATGCACATGGGCTTCAGTAGTTGTGGCACGTGGGCTCAGTAGTTGTGGCTTGCAGGCTCTAGAGCACAGGCTCAGTAGTTGTGGTACATGGGCTTAGTTGCTCCATGGTATGTGGGATCTTCCCGAACCAGGGATCAAACTCTTGTCGCCTGCATTGGCAGGTGGATTCTTAACCACTGCACTACCAGGGAAGCCCTTTGATGGACTTTTTTAGAATGATCATAGTTACGCAATCTAGACTCTGCAACAGAAGAAGAAATTCATGTTCAGAAATAACACCAAGTGGGACTTCCCTGGTGACATAGTGGTTAAGCATCTGCCTCCCAATGCAGGGGACACGGGTTAGAGCCCTGGTCTGGGAAGATCCCACATGTCATGGAGCAACTAAGCCTGTGTACCACAAGTACCGAGCCTGCGTTCTAGAGCCCATGAGCCACAACTACTGAAGCACACATGCCACAACTACTGAAGCACACGTGCCTAGAGCCTGTGCTCCACAACAAGTGAAGCCACCGCAATGAGATGCCTGCGCACTGCAATGAAGAGTAGCCCCCGCTCGCTGCAACTAGAGAAAGCCCGTGCACAGCAACGAAGACCCAACACAGCCAAAATAAATAATAAGAAAGAAAGAAAGAACACCAAATAAAATGCCTCATATATGACTTCCTGCAGTTACAGGTAAGTCCAATGTTTTAGAAAAAGTAAACAAAGAAAGCAGTCTCTCTGGGAAATATTTAAGGACTGTCTGACCTGGAGTTACAAAAAGATACTCCCTTGTCTCAAGGTGGGACAAATATGTGGTACCACTTACATTCCAGATCTCCAAAAGGGATCAGGCTGAGGGAGATTCCAGTTGAGCCCACACCCTTACTTAGCTCTTTTCCTTGCCTTGTACTCTATCATTAAACTTCTCCTGTTAATTTCCCCTAAATAAGTCATATGTCATTGAACCCTATGTCAGGTTCTGCTTTTGCAAAACCCAACTTTAGGCAGAACACATTTGGTCAAAACCTAAAATATTAATCATGTTAAGTATGTCAGTGATATTAAGTTTCTTTTCCATGAGAATATGAACAAAGGCCAGGTAACCTGCCTTAAATGTGTAACTGCAGAATCAGACTAAAACTGGCCCTATCCTGTTTGTAACAAGATACTCAGTTGTTTCACAAAGACAACAGAATAAAACCACAAGTTACGTGGCCAAACCATGCACTAAGATTTCAACCACAAACAACACTCAGAACCATAGTTTCTCCCCCTGTCCCTGCATGTAATTCTCTTCTTTAAGAGTGACTTTGTCTGGTTTTGGTATCAGGGCAATTGTAGAATAAATTTGGGAGTGTTCCATCCTCTTCAATTTTTTGGAATAGTTTGAAAAGGACTTGTATTAGCTCTTCTTTATATGTTTGGTAGAATTCCCTTGTGAAGCCATCCAGTCCTGAAGTTTTATTTCCTGGGATTTTTTTAAATTCAAAAAAAAAAAACAAAACAGAATATACATACTTTTCAAGTGCACATGGAACATTCTCTAGGATAGACCACATATTAGGACACATAACAAGCCTTAACAAACTTAAGAAGATAGAAATTATTTAAAGTGTCTTTTTTTTTACCACAATGGTATAAAGTTAGAAATCAACCACACAAAGAAAAATGAGAAAAAAAATGATTACATGGAGACTAAATAACAATGCTACTAAAAAAGCAGTGGGTCAACGATGAAATCAAACAGGAAATCAGAAAATACATTGAAACAAATGACAATGAAAACACAGCCTTACAAAATCTGAGATGTAGCAAAAGCAGTCCTAAGAGGGAAGTTCATAGTGATACAGGCCTTCCTCAACAAGCAAACAAACAAAATCTCAAAAGAAAACCCCAACTTAACCTACCACCTAAAAAAATTAGAAAAAGTAGAACAAGCAAAATCCAAAGTCAGCGGAAGGAGCAAAATTATAAATGTAAGAGAGGAAATAGAGATTAAAAAAAAACAAGAGAAAAGATCCATAAGACCATGAGATGGTTTTTTGAAAGGATAAACAAAATTGAAAACCTCTAGTCAGACTAACCAAGAAGAAAAGAGAGACGACCCAAATAAACAAAAGAAGAAATCAAAGAGAAGAAATAACCACTGATACCACAGAAAAACAAAAAAAGTAAGAAAATACTATGATATGCCAACAAATTGGAAAACTTAGAATAAATGGACAAGTTTCTAGAAAGACAGAGCCTGCCAAAATTAACAAGAAGAAAGATAATTTGAACAGACCAATCACTAGAAGTGAAATACAATCTGTAGTTAAAAAAAAAAAAATTCCCTGCAAACAGAAGTACAGGACCAGATGGCTTCACTGGGGAATTCTACCAAACATACACAGAAGAACCTATACTGATTGTTCTCAAACTCTTCTGAAAGAGTGAAGAGGGAGCCCTCCCAAAGTTACAAACACCCTGATACCAAAATCAGACAGACAATATCAAAAAAGAAAATCCCCCAGGGTAAAACCAATAATAGTCTGGAGTGAAAGAGACTTGTAATCTATGGCTCTACCATGGTCCCTCCACTTACAAGCAATATGAGCTGTGTGTCACCCCATCTACCTGGGCCCCATGTTCTCATCCACAAAATGCTCATACATTTGCCCTGCCTACCTGGGAAGGTTTATTTTAAAATTAATTATTTAATTAATTATTTAATTTTGGCTGTGTTTGGTCTTTGTTGCTGCACGTGGGCTTTCTCTAGTTGCAACGAGCAGGAGCAACTCTTTGTTGTGGTGTGCAGGCTTCTCATTGTAGTGCTTTCTCATTGCGGAGCACAGGCTCTAGGCATGCAGACTTCAGTAGTTGTGGTGCATGGGCTTCAGTAGTTGTGGCTTGCAGACTCTACACCGCAGGCTCAGGAGTTGTGGCACAGAGGCTTAGTTGCTCCATGGCACGTGGGATCTTCACGGACCAGGGATCAAACCCCTGGGAAGGTTTTTAAGTGTGATGATGTAAAAGCATTTTGCAAACTTCTAAGCATTCTACCAATTTAAATGACTTTGAAAAAGAAGAAAAAAGAATGAAAATCACAAGCCAATATATTTGATGAATATAGATACAAAAATTCTCAACAAAATGTTAGCAACAAAATCCAACAACACATAAAAAAGATCATACACCACGACCTAGTTGGATTCATCCCAGAGTCACAAGGATGGTTCAACATATACAAATCAACCAATGTGATACACCACATCAAAAAAAGAAAAGACGAAAACCACAGATCATCTCAATAGATGCAAAAAAAGCATTTGATAAAATTCAATGTCCATTCATGATAAAAAAAAACTCTCACCAAACTGCGTATAGATGGAACATATCTCAACATAATAAAAACCATTTATGACAAATCCACAGTTAATATAATACCAATGGTGAAAAGCTGAAAGCCTTCCCACTAAATTCTGGAACAAGACAAGGATGCCCACACTCACCACTTCTATCAACATTGTATTGGAAATCCTAGCTACAGCAATCAGACAAGAAAAAGGTAAAGAGGTAAAATGGTCATTATATGCAGATGACATGATACTCTATATAGAAAACCCTAAAGATTCCACACAAAAACGATTAGGACTAATTAATTAATTCAGCAAAGTAGCAGGATACAAGAGTAATATACAGAAACCTGTTGCATTTCTTTAAAATAACAATGAAGTATCAGAAAGTAAAAAAACAAAATCCTATTTAAAATCACGTCAAAAATAAAATAAAATAAAATACCTAGGAATAAACCTGACCAAGGAGGTGAAAGACACTGATACTATAAAACATTAATAAAGGAAACTGAAGATGATTCAAAGAAATGGAAAGATATTCCATGCTCTTGCATTGGAAGAATTAATAGTATTAAAATTGCCATACTAGTCAAAGCAGTCTACAGATTTAATGTGATCCCTATCAAATTACCCATGACATTTTTCACATAATTAGAACAAATAATCCTAAAATTTATATGGATCCACAAAAGACCCAGAATTGCAAAAGCAATCCTGAGTAAAAAGAACAAAGCTGGAGACATAACCCACTGGACTTCAGACAATACTATAAAGCTACAGTAATCAACATAGTGTGGTACTGACACAAAAACAGACACATAGATCAATGCAACAGAAAAGAGAGCCCAGAAATAAACCCACACACCCACAGTCAATTAATCTTCAACAAAAGAGGTAAGAATATATAATGGGAAGCAGACAAGCTCTTCAGCAAAGGATGTTGGGAAAGGTGGACAGCTGCATGTAAATCAATGAAGTTACAACACACCCTTACACCATACACAAAAATAAACTCAAAATGGCTTAAAGGCTGGGACTTCCCTGGCAGCCCAGTGGTTAAGACTCTGTGCCTCCACTACAGAAGACACGGATTTGATCCCTGGTTGGGGAACTAAGATCCTGCATGCTTTGTGGTGCAGGAAAAAAAAAAAAAGGCTTAAAGACTTAAGCATATGATACCATAAAACTCCTATAAGAGAACATAGGCAAAACATTCTCTGACATAAATCATGTTAATGTTTTCTTAGTTCATTCTCCCAAGGCAAAAGAAATAAAAGCAAAAATAAACAAATGGGACCTAATCAAACTTATAAGCCTTTGCACAGCAAAGGAAACCATAAACAAAAAGAAAAGACAATCTACAACTGGGAGAAAATATTTGCAAATGATGCAACTGACAAGGGGTTAATTTCCAAAATATACAAACAGCTCAAAAAACTCAATATAAAAAAACAAACAGGGGCTTCCCTGGTGGCGCAGTGGTTGAGCGTCCGCCTGCAGATGCTAGGGACACGGGTTCGTGCCCCGGTCCGGGAAGATCCCACATGCCACGGAGCAGCTGGGCCCGTGAGCCATGGCCGCTGAGCCTGCGCGTCCGGAGCCTGTGCTCCGCAACGGGAGAGGCCGCAACAGTGAGAGGCCCGCGTACCGCAAAAAACAAACAAACAAACAAACAAATAAACAACACAATAAAAAGCGTGCAGAAGACCAAAACAGACATTTCTCCAAGAAGACATAAAGATGACAAACAGGCACATGAAAAAATGCTCAACACTGCTAATTATTAGAGAAATACAAATCAAAACTATAATAAGGTATCACCTCACACCAGTCAAAATGGCTATCATGAAAAAGTCTACAAATAAACACTAGAGAGGGTGTAGAGAAAAGGGAACCCTCCTTTACTGTTGGTGGGAATGTCAACTGGTGCAGCCACTATGGAAAGCAGTATGGAGGTTCCTTAAAAAAACTAAAAACAGAGTTACCATATGATCCAAAAATCCCGCTCCTGGGCATATATCAAGAAAAGATGAAAACTCTAATTCAAAAGGATACATGCACCTGAATGTTCATAGCAGCACTATTCATAATAGCCAAGACATGGAAGCAACCCAAGTGTCCATCAACAGATGAATGGATAAACAAGTTGTGGTATATATACACAATGGAATATTACTCAGCCATAAAAGAAGAATGAAATATTGCCATTTGCAGCAACATGGATGGACCTAGAGATTATCATACTGAGTGAAGTAAGTCAGACAGAGAAATAAAAATATTTAGGATATCACTTATATGTGGAATCTAAAGAAAAATATAAATGAATTTATTTACAAAACAGAAACAGACTCACAGACATAGAAAACAAACTTATGATTACCAAAGGGGGTGTGGGGAGAGGGAGAAATTAGGAGTATTGGATTAACAGATACACACTAATATAGATAAACAACAAAGATTTATTGTATAGCAGAGGGAACTATATTCAGTATCTTGTAATAAACTATAATAGAAAAGAATCTGAAAAAATTATACATATGTAACTGAATCACTTTGCTGTATACCTGAAACTAACACAATATTGTAAATCAACTATATTTCAATTAAAAAGAAAAGAGCTTCCCTGGTGGTGCAGTGGTTAAGAATCCGCCTGCCAATGCAGGGGACACGGGTTCGAGCCCTGGTCTGGGAAGATCCCATATGCCGCAGAGCAACTAAGCCCGTAGGCCACAACTGCTGAAGCCCATGCACTTAGAGCCCATTCTCTGCAACAAGAGAATCCACTGTAATAAGAAGCCTGCACACCACAGCAAAGAATAGGCCCGCTCGCCACAACTAGAGAAAGTCTGCGTGCAGCAACAAAGACCCAACGCAGCCATAAATAAATAAATAAAATAAATCAATTTAAAAAAAGAAAAAAGTCTCTCCAGATTTTCGTAACTTGAAACTTTTGAGTTTTGCTAAGTTAAGTTAAATGATGGAAGTTTATTGAATATCTAGATCATTCCCAAATAAGACACTGGGAAATTAATTACTGAACATAGGCTTCCTTCTACAGGGAAATTAAAGATATTTAGGACTGTTAATAAATGTTTGGCCAGGGACTTTCCTGGTGGTGTAATTGTTAAGAATCCTCCTGCCAATGCAGGAGACACAGGTTCGATCTCTGGTCTGGGAAGATCCCACATGCCGCGGAGCAACTAAACCTGTGCACAACAACTACTGAAGCCCATGCATCCCAGGGCCCGCGTGCCACAACTACTGAGCCCGCGTGCTGCAACTACTGAAGCTCACGCACCTTGAGCCTGTGCTCTGCAACAAGAAGCCACCGCAATGAGAAGCCCGCGTACCCCAGCGAAAAGTAGCCCCTGCTCGCCACAAGTAGAGAAAGCCCACACGCAGCAATGAAGACCCAACACAGCCAAAAATAAATTTTAAAAAAATATATGTTTGGTGCCACAGGAGACATTTTCTATAAGAAAGCACTTTTTAAAAGAAATTATAAATAGTATTTATAAGTTTGCCAACTTACAGAATGCTAATGTAAAAGATAGTTCAAAATTGCTTGCTTCTTAGTTTTCACTTTAAATTAAGGTTTTAAAGGTGAATAATTCTAATTAATATATGTAATGAAAAACACTAAAAATTACTAAGGAAAACATCTTTGTATGCAAGAAAAAAGAAGGTACAAGGAAAAGAAATACACTTAATTAAGAGAAAGTAATTTTGACCTAAAGAGAGGTTAAAAAGAGAGAGAGATAAAGAGAAGGCATAGGAAAAAATCTGAAGGTAAAAAAGGAAGTTATAGAAGGTTTGTGGAAAAGAAACCCTGGGGGAAGGGGGGAGGGGTTTGTGTGTGGTCAGGAGTAAGAATAGAATAAATTTAATTGAGTAAATGAATTTTAAGGGTAAGATGGTGCTAAAATCTAAATTTGGTTTCGTCTCTGTTGAGGACAGTGTTTTCTTAGAATACTGTTCAGCTATTGGGACTTCCCTCACAGTCCAGTGGTTAAAACTCTGCCTTCCAAAGCAGAGGTTGAGGGTTCAATCCCTGGTTGGGGAGCTAAGATCCTACATGCCTCATGGCCAAAAAACCAAAATATAAAAAAAAGAAGCAATATTGTAACAAATTCAATAAAGACATATATATATATATCAGCTATTGATAGCAGATTGTAAAGCTTATCTTTTAAGTAATCTATTATAACTTCCTGTATTTGCCTTTGAAATCTTTTATTGTCACTTTGGTAAAGTGCATAATTAAACATGTTTGACAGTGACTTATGATACTTCTTAGTCAACTGTTTTAAAACCTTTTTGATATTTATGACAAAATTCCCAAGGATCAAATTCTAATTCAGTTTCTTCTGACCTCTAGTGGGCCCCTGAAGAATCTCAGAGTCAGAGATATTAAGCTAATTAGGATTATTTGCTATGTGAAATTACATGGGAAGCATTGCCAAATGAGTGGTGATAAACCCTCCCAGGTTATAATGTATGGGTAAATGTCTTTGATATAAATATTCTAGATATTATATGAAATTTCTAAAATTTGACTATGTTCTGTTAGTCATAATTCTTAAAGTAAAAAAAAATCCACAAGTATAATGAAAATAGGTTACAGAATTAGAAAATTAAGCAGAATAAGAAAATTGACAAGGGAAGTAACCAGGAATACTGACAGGAACCACAAGGGGAAGTTAACAAAAACATATGTCAACAGAATTTATCGTGGGAATTTGGAAGTTTGCATAAACCTGAGAGTCTGACAACCATGACATTGTTGAGGTCATGGGTCAATCTACTCGTAATGACCTCCAGTGAGTCACAGACAATAATGATTGATAACTTCCCCTTATCATAGAGGTTCTGTGAAGGCACAGGAAGGGTCTAATTTAAATGCCCTGTTCTCACTGAGTGTAGGATGATTCAATTCTTCTAAGAGGGTGTATGGTCCAATTTTTTTCTCTCTAAAAAAATTATAAATGGGGACTTCCCTGGCGGCAGCGTGGTTAAAACTTCACTTTCCAATGCAGTGGGTGAGGGTTCGATCCCTGGTCAGGGAGCTAAGATCCCACATGCCTTGTGCCAAAAAACCAAAACAAAAACAGAAGCAATATTGTAACAAATTCAATAAAGATTTTAAAAATGGTCCACATCAAACCAAGAAAATCTTTTAAAAAAATTATGTCTTTGAGATGAAATCACAATAAAGTAAAGAGGATATAGAGGTAGACGATAGATAGATGACAGAAGAATGGATCCATTTTTATAGGTGAGGAATGGAAGCCAAGGCCCTAGGAGGGTAGAGAGTGGCGATTACTGATAAAGAGGACATCTAAGTACTTGAGATGTAATGAACAGCCTTCTGCCAAGGATAAAAATTTAGAGACACATCATTAAAGTCTCCATGACACAACATGCCCCTCATCAGCAGATACCACACAGATACCACACTAGGCCTCTACTCAGAGTAGGAACTCATCTTCTTCATCTTATTACTCACAACCTACCTTATCTTGAAGCCTCTACAGTGAACCCTGTTTATGGTCAGTGTGTTTAGTGAGAAGCCAGTGAGACAAGTTTCAAAACAATGCAACTGAGGAGAAAGGGGAAGTGTCAGGCACTCCTGATGTACGTTGATGAGGGGCAACATTCCTCTGGTTTCCTCAGCAAATGCCTTTCCTGATTTTATGGCTTTGTTCTTATCTGTCTATATCTATGTATCTATATATATATAACCTTCCTAAGGTGGTTCCTTTTTTACTGTCCTGACCTCAGGAAGTGAAATTTATTTTAAGAATAGTTATTGTTGGGTTTCCTGACAAATGTTTTCTAAGAATCAGATACCTGAAGAGATACTTACCAAATATGTATTTGCTCCCGTAACAAGGACTGCCGTGGCAGAAACTGAGAGTCTGCAATGGGGACACAAAAGCCCGAGATAAATGTTTAGAACCCAATGATGTCATCTGCTCTTGGAGGTGATTACCACATCACCTGTAAGTGCACTGACAGTGTCTGCAGACAGAGAGGAGACAAACTCTGAAAAACATTTGGGACTGTGTAACTACCAAGAGCTATTAAAAGTGCTTAATGAGATAGATATCAGGATTTCCCTGGTGATCCAGGGGTGAAAACTCCACGTTTCCACTGCAAGGAGAGTGGGTTCAATCCCTGGTTGGGGAAATAATATCCTGCATGTCGCACAGCCAAAACAAACAAAAAAAAAAGGATAGATATGCATCAGGAGTGGCAGAAATTGATGGCAGAAAACCTGTTTTTGAAATAAACAATCAAACTCCCAATGGAATGTGAGAAAAAAAACCCTCTGAGATCTAATAAGAGAAGGAAGCCAATAAAATAACTATTGGGACTTTTTAGTTGATTTAAAGGCTTTTTGCAAAATATGATTTGTCCCATAACTCAGAGCATTTTGAGGGTAGCGAAACTGAAGGAAAAGGCAGGGTGAGGAGAAAGGCAGGGTAAGGAGAGTTAGAAAGTATACCCACAGTTGTGCAATTGAACGTTAAATGAGCGTTGTAATTTTGTTATGTATTTCAAGACATCAATATGTACCATAGGTGTTTCAGACATGTTTCTAGGAATATGAAATATATCAGTGTACAACATGTAAATACATATTCCCCTACTGGAACTTAGTCTGTATTTGATAGAAATATACAATAAGCAGTTCATCTATGATATTAAGTTGCATAGTGTAATAGAAGGTAATGGGTTCTAAGGAAGTAAGAAGGGCAGCAAATAGGTGACGAAAAAATTAGGAGTTTATGATGGGTCCAGACACTAAACTGAGTGTCCATATTTGGACTCATAGTGAAGATGAAAACTGTGGACATATTTTAGGTGGTTTATTTCTTCCTTTCCAATTGCTAAATATTCATTATTTTGTCGTATATTTTTGTTGTTGTATTGAATGAAATTGGAACTCCAGGATGATACTGAATAAGAGAAGAAAGAGCAGCTGTCCTCCTTTTATTCTAATGGGAATACTTTAATAATGGTTCAAAGGGATAGTATTTCTAATAGCTCTTTGTAGATGTTATTTATAAGATTAAGAAGGATCACTACTAGGGAGTTCCGTGGTGGCCTAGTGGTTAGGATTCCGGTCTTTTGCTGCCATGGCCCAGGTTCAATTCCTGGCCAGGGAACTGAGGTCCCACACGTTGCCCCCCCCCCCAAAAAAAAGAAAGATCACTTCTGTCCTTAGTTTTATATCTCTCTAAGTGTAATAGGTATGAACAATTCATAAATTGAAGATTTTTTAAAATTCCCTTTCACAATAAGATGTAGAAAATACCTGGAGATGTGTAAGACCTACAAACAGAAAACTAAAAAAGACTGCTAATAAAAATTAAGCAAGATCTAAATAAAAGGAGATCTATCAAGTTTATAGATTGGGACACTCAGTATTTCTTTCTAAATTGAAGATTAAATGCAATCCCAGTCAAAATTCTAGTAGGATTTTTTTGTGATGCACAAATTTAAAAGTGGATTCTGAGCTTCATATTGAGGAATTCCCTGGAGATCCAGTGATTAGGACTCTGTGCTTCCCTGGCAGGGGGCACAGGTTCAATCCCTGGTTGGGGAAGTAAGATCCTGCATGCCACAGCATGTCCAAAACCACCCCCCCCCCCCAAAAAATAAAGTCTTTCTCTGGAAAAGTGACTAAAATGAGAAGAACAAGTCTGGAAGAATATTGGTAAATATTTCCATTAGAGGACCTTAATCAATAATCCATGAAGAAACATCAAAACTCAGTAATTAAGATGACAAAATTATATGAACAGAAATTTCAAAAAAGAAATATGGCTGTCTGATTCACTTTGCTGTATACCTGAAACACAGCATTGTAAATTAACTATACTCCAATAAAAACTAAAAAGAAAAAAAGAAATATGGTTGGAAATTAACACATGGAAAACCACTCACATTGTATCAATAGGGAAATGTTAGTTAAAATCACTAGATACACCTATGACATCACTGAAATTAGAAAGCCTGAACATACCAAGTGTTGGTAAAAATGTAAAAAACAGGAACTCATGTTCTGCTGCTTCTCGTGAGACTATAAAAAGATACTACCATTTTAGAAAAGTTTGACTGGCCACATATAAGGTATACATTCACCTACTCTACTACATAGGAGTTGTGCTGCTAGATATTAACTCAAGTGAAGGAAAGCATAAGTCCAGAAGGCATTGCCCCAGTGTGAACTTTGTTTTTTGTGAGCTTGGAGCTGCTTACAAAGAACTACATTCATAAGGCTTTTCTCTAGTGTGGATTCTCTGATGGACAACAAGACTTCTTCTGTAGACAAAGACTTCCCCACATTCACTGCACATATAAGGCCTTTCTCCAGTGTGGATTCTCTGGTGGACAACAAGACTTGTTTTGTAAGTGAAGGGCTTCCCACATTCACTGCATTTAAAAGGCTTTACTCCAGTGTGGACTTTTTGGTGCTGAACAAGTGTATACTTGCGCATGAAGGCTTTCTCACATTCATTACACTTATAGGGTCTTTCTCCAGTATGGATTCTCTGGTGCTCAGCAAGTTTAACTTTGCCGTTGAGAGCTTTCCCACATTCGCTGCACTCATAACACCTTTGTGCAGTGTGAACATTCTCATGTCTATTGAGGGCAAAACTGCTTGTAAAGAATTTCCCACATTTGTTACACCCATAAGCCTTCTCTAAAGTGTGAATTCTCTTATGCACAATAAGACTTCCTTTGTAGACATAGGCTTTCCCACATTCACTGCACATGTAAGGCCTTTCTCCAGTGTGGATTCGCTGGTGATAAAGAAGCCTTTTTTTGAAGACAAAGGACTTTCCACATTTGCTACACCCATAAGGCCTTTCTCCACTGTGGATCCTCTGGTGCACAAGAAGGTTATTTTTGTACAGGAAGCACTTTCCACATTCACCGCACTTATGAGGATTTTCTCCAGTGTGGATTTTTTGGTGCTGAACAAGTGAATCCTTGCGAAGGAAGGCTTTCCCACATTCATTACACTCATATGGTCTTTTTCCAGTGTGGATTCTCTGGTGCTCAAAAAGTTTATATTTGTGGGCAAAGACTTTCCCACAATTACAGCATTCATAAGGCCTTTCTCCTGTGTGAACTTTCCGATGATGAATAAGACTGGAGCTGTGTCTAAAGAACTTCCCGCAGTCACTGCACTCATAAGGTTTTTCTCCAGTGTGAACTCTCAGGTGCTCCGTGAATTTAAACTTTTTACTGAAGGCTTTACCACATTCGCTGCACTTGTGATGCCCTTGCCCAGGGTGAGAGACCTCCCTGCTCTGCCTGCTTCTACGTGGATGCTCTCCATCATGGGAGGGCTGGTGCTGGGGAAAGCCCAAGCTGCCTAGGAAAGCCTTCTCAACGTCTCCGCACGTGAACATATTGTCAGCCAAGTACAAAACATCTTTCTCCGCCAGGACACTCGTAACAGAAGTAAGAGGCTTCAGGATAGATGGCTCCAGCTTTGGATTCCTGTTTTCCGTCACTTGTTCTACAGAAACACATTGTTCAGAAACGGCCTCCTCAGCTTCTACTCCATGCCAACAACCTGAAAGGAAAACAAAAAAAAACCTGATAAAGTGCATGGAGACTTTTGTGGGACAGGAGCCCATTATAGCTTTTGTATGACACATCAGAGAAGAAGTCCATTGTGCAGGATTCAAACAAGGGAGGCAGACAGGTAGAAGAAGGGGCTACTGTGAGTACTAGACCTCTGATGGTCACAGAATAGGGAGAGATCTTATAAACAGCAAGAACACAGGACACCAGGATATGGCACTGTACTAGGAGTAGAGGCCTGGAACAACCCACTCCTCGGCCAACGGTGTTCAGCAGAATTTTTTGGTGGTGACAAGTGTATTGGGTAGAATGTGTGTCCCACTCCAGGAAAAGGCATTCACACCATTCACACCTGACTACCAAGAGTTCAAGGACTATATAAGTACTTTCACCTCCCAAGATACATTAAGAAGAGACTATTAGACAACATTGCAGAGTGAGAGGAAAAGGAGAAATGTGGATGACACTGAGATAGAAAGAGCCAGGAGAAAGAACCCACAGTAGATACATAAAAGGGGCAAAGTGTCAAAATGGGGAAGAACGATAGAATGAGGTACAGCCATGATGAGTTTAAGACTAAAACAGTCGTGGAGAAAGGACATTTCCCTGTAGGATTAGAACTCATCAATGTATCACGCCTTCCTACAGCTCCTACTCACCAGGCCCAGGATGCAATTAACACTCCTCCTATGACTAGAGAGGGCCCTACCTTGCCAGGCACCCAGGGTTGCCTCCATCCCTCAGCTCAGGCTGGGTGACTATGAACACTACCAGATCAAAGTCCTCAGAGGAAAATAGGGCCACTAGGAGAAAGACACTGGCCCAGAGTGAACCAACCAATGACAGGCTTCAGGAAAAAGATGTATCACTAGAAGAACCTTAAGGAGTCTTGCAAACATAATCTAGGGTTGACCACAAGTGGTGACCATGTAAGTGTCTGTAATTTCTGACACAGGCAGTGCACAAAAAAAAGGTTAGAACATGTGACACGGATCTTGCACACATCTGAACAGTCAACACAACAACTGGTGGCAAAGCTAAGTGGTATCAGTCGGGCAGGCTTCAAGCCTCTGAGACCAAAGCCTTCTGTGAAAGGCTTCAACATCTATGGTATAGGGCTGAACAACACACAGGGTGGGGGAACACAGCTCAAGTGACAGGAAATCAGGGAAGTAAGCAGTGTCCAAGGTCCAGGCTCGGAAGGATGGAGTGAGCCATGCAAAAAGAAGGGCAGAGTCCCATACGGGGCAACGGTGTGGAACAGGGGTCCTTACCCAGGGAGGCTATAAGTGACAGGTTCTCCAGCATCACGTCACAGTACAGGAGTCTCTGAGCATTGTTAAGGAGACCCCACTCCTCCTGGGAGAAGGACACAGCCACATCCTCAAAGATCACATGGCCCTGTCATGAGGGGGACAAGTGAGTTCACAGCAGCCTCTGCAACCAGGACCCCCAGGTCATGGTTGTCCACCCCAGTAACCCAGCTCAGAGGACACACCAGGTCCTGATGCCACAGGAAATTGCTAACATTACATCATTCAGTTAAAACAGAGAGGGAGACAGGCAGTCTCACAGACGCTCTGTGGTTGCCACACAGACCCCCAGCCACTCTCCTCAGAGTCAACTCTCCTGAGATCACACAGATCACATCACATACAATGACACTTGTGCTCAGACACCTGGAGTAAAGCCTGGGGACAAGGGCTCTAAGTCCATGCTCACACTCCCTCCCTCTCCACTGCCCAGCCCTGCAGGGTCACAGCTCCCTCACGTGCCTGACCGTGACCCCAACCCCACCCCACGCCACCACCTCAGCCCCAGGACTTCAGCACCTCACCGTGTTCCCCACATGCCACCCAGCACGCGGTGCTTCCCCAGGCCTCTGTGGGACCTCCCACAAGACACCCCAGCAATATCTCAGACTCAGCATGGGAACATGGAACTCTGGACAGTCCTTCTGTCCATTACTCCTACTTCTGACTTCCCATCTCAGACATGGCATCCCCACCGTCACCTAGAGGCAAACATCCTGGGGTCATGTCAGACTACTCTCTCTCAACCTGTACAGCAGAAAATCAGCTCTACCACAAACGAGATTCAGAGACTCACCTCCTCTCCTGCTGCAGAGCCATTGCCAGGATCCAGTCACAATCGACATTCACCAGGACTGTGCCCTCCACTTGGCCCCCAGCTCCACCCTCACCCCCAGTCTTCCTCTCGGCAGGCAGAACAGCCTCTTCAGACCCAGTGTCAGATCACTTCCCTCCTCTGTGGCCAACGTGTCATGGACCCGCCCCCTCAGGAGAGGCCCAGCTCCTCAGGCTGCTATCCCAGGAATGACTCATGCCCCCAGTCTTTATCAGCCCACGTCATGGGTTTGGCAGTTCCCTGAAGACTCCCCTCTCAGTCTCATCTCCAGTCTGTGCCCAAGGACATGTTACCACTTGACCTTCTCCATTGGACACATGGGAACACCTCCATACAACTGCTGGATTTGATTAATTATCCTGTGCCTGAGATGGTGCCAGGGCCCAGACCTAAGGGCCCACAATCCCAGGACAACACTGTCTCCTATATCTGTGTGTCAGGACCAGGGGTAGGGATGACGTGTGGGTAGGTACTGGGGTTTCTTCCACTTACCTGTCCAGGGGCCATAAATGCTGCTGCTACCATGGGAACCTGTGAAAAGAGGGAGGATCTGAGATAAAGGTGATCATGGTGTGGATGTAAAGGCTGAACTGTTTCCTCCCTTCCTTTTCCTGGAGATGAGTCATCTGAGGTTGACCTCTGACCTCGGATCCTCAGTCTTCAGAGCTATAACTTGACAACTCTATGGCCCTGAACAAAAAGACTCAACGTCCCTGAGACTCAGTGTCTTTATGTGTATAATAGCAATATTTATGGTGCCTATCTCATGATGTTAGTGTAGACATCAAATGCATTAGTGCATATCTAATGCTAAGACTGAGCTATTACTGAACACAGGATTAACATTTCTGTAAATGTTTTTGAAAACTGGGTATTTCCTACATGTCTTTCAAGTCATTATATAAATGTGACTTTTAATCAATACCTTGAGGTTTCTGTGATTTCCTATCTGACACCAAATATATGATGTCTCTTCCACCACCAATGATCTGATTCTATGATACCAACTGGGTGACTGACATTTAATCATATTCTGACACTACCTGACGTTAGGGACAGAATTTAAAGGTTTAAGGACGCAGTCCCATAAGACTGCCCTCTTTAAAGAGGCCAGTTCCAATGTCTGGTTCCCAGGCTAATGGTACTTCTGTTCTACTTGGCTACAAATTCAAGATTTCCCATGAACCTTTCCTAAGTTATGATAATTTGCTAAAAGGACCCACAAAAGTTAGGAAAACAGTTTTCTTATTTCTCTGGTTTATTATAATGGATACAACTTAGGAACAGCCCAATGGAAGAGATATCTAGGTCTGGGGGGGTGGGGCGCTAGAGGGCACCATGGTGTTTCCAGGCCCTTTCAGTACATGCCACCCTCCCAGCACTTCCACCATTTCAATGTGTTCACCAATCTGAAGGAACCTTGAATTTCATTCTTCAGCAGTTTTTATACCTAGTCTCTAGTTTCCTTCTGATCCTTGGGATGCCCCAGTGTTGGGGGGTTGTGGGGGAGTATAAACTTCTAATTGCTTAGTTTTTCTGGTGACCAGTCCCCTCCTGAGTCTACCTAGGGGCCCTGCCCTAAGTCACCTCATCATAATAAACTCCTGTGTGACAAAATGGGGTCGTTGTGAAAAAAAGTCCTAACCCCCAGGAAATTCCAAGGGGTTCAGAAGTCTATGTGAAGAGCCCAAGGCAAAAACTAAATTATATATATATATGTATTTATTATTATTTTATACACAGATATATTAAGCAGTTATTATTTGCTTACACAAGATTAACTTATTAAATCTATACCTTTTTAACTTCGTAGTTTCCTGGGAGAGCTGAGGCACCTCTGCCCTTGACTGGGCCTGGGCTTCAATGACTGGTCAACATTGCCCACTTTTTGCTGGCTCAAAAACGAATGCACAGTCGGCTAAGTGTTCAGAGGAGTGAATAAGGAGTATAAGGTATACTCCTTATACCCTTGCTTCCCCAGAAAGCTCTGGAACCACAGAACCCTCCCATCTTCAGGTAGCCTCAGAAAGTCTCACCTGTTCTGCACTGCCCGCCAGCCCCAGGTCTCTCTTCTTTCATCTCAGGTCCCCTTTCCCAGAAAAGTGACCAAACTTTCCCTCTTAAATTTGAGATTCAGAATTGGCCGGAGTCCAGGACTTAGTCTGTAACCACATGGACATCAGTGAGCCACAGACCTCCTCCTTCAATTCCAGACTACAGATTCCACCGGCCCCTATGTTACCTCAACTTTGGAATTTCAGAAGCAGCATGTCCCGAATCCAACTTTTAATCTCTCCCTGAAACTGCCTTCTCACATCAGTTGCTGGTCTCAAGTCTTCCAGATGCTCAGCCAAAAGAAAATGCTTATTGTCCTTTACTCTGTCCTTAGGTCAGAGCCACATTCACTGCACCAGGAAATCCTGCTAATTATCTTTAAGAATTATTAAGAATCTTATTACTTATATTCCTTCGTAAAAAAAATAGTAAACAGAAACCTCAATTAGAGTTGGCACACCAGAAGAGGTCAGCCCTCACTGACCTGAAACAATAACGGAATCCAAAAGGATGAAGACTCCTTCTTTCCTGGAAAGGACTCAGCCAATGAAAAGCAAAGCCATGGACTCTTTAAAAAACAAAAAACCCATGGACTATTTGGTGGCTACAGCCCTTCTAACATCCTTTTTTAATCTCCATAAAAGTGATAGCCCACCATAGCTGCACACCCCAATTGCAATTCCCTAATGATTGTTGGGGGGGGGAGGATGGGAAGGAGGAGAGGGGCGGAGTGTGGGAACCATATTTGCAATAGAAATAGCGGGCAGTCTATTTGTTTCAGCTCAACAACTTCCATAGGCACCACTCTGGTCCAGAAGCCACCTTACTCTCTGGAGTGGAATGCACTGGGCTCTCCCAGGTCTCCCTGCCTCCACCCTCAGAACCCAGTCTGTTCCAGTCTGTTCTCCCCTGAGCAGCCTTTGGAATACTTTAAAACTCTAACTCAGACCGTGTTCCTGATTTATTCACAACCCTCCGCAGCACCCAGAATGCTGACAGTTGGCCCAGACTGTTGACTCCTCTCTAAATTCTCTGTTCCCTGCATAAATGACTGGAACCCCAGGTTTCCCGAATGCTCCCGGCTCTTGAGCACCTCCAAGTCTTTGCACGGGCCAAACCCACAGCCTTTAACACGCTCCACACTGCGTCAAACAGCCTGTCAGAAATGGGACCACCACACACGCACACCTAAAGTTCTGGAAGCAGGGGACTGAACCCCAATGCCCTGAGCAGGAGACCCTCCCTGGGGGCTTGAGATTTGGGTCAGGATTGGGTGGGGGGGGGGGCGGGACAGTCACCTGGGCCGGGTCCTGCACCGCGTTGGTTGACATAGGACCTTGTGGGCGCGGTGGTGCCAGGAGACGTGCAGGATAATGGCAGAGACCTAGGCCGAAAATCCCGGAAGTGGGTTCCGCAACCCGCTCACTCCTGGGCAGTGCGGACGGCGCCCCTCGGGTTCTTTCCAGTTTCTCTAAGCTCGGCTCCACCGAGTGATCCTGAGCCTCGGGTCCTGCAGACGGCAGCAAAAGCAGCCAAACGACCTCCTTCAGGAAGGAGCCGGAAGTCCCGCCCACTCCTAGTTCACAATCCCGGAAGAGTCCCTGTTCTGGTCCATCACTGGTGTGGAGAACAAGGCCGGTCCGCACACAATCTCCTGGGTAATGTAGTTCCCATCGGTCCACGGAGTCGGGGGCGGAGGAGACCCTCCCCCAAACTCCGGGGCACTAATGGGCCAAGTCCGTGCGGGAAGAACAACACATCAAAGCAGACCCATCAAACCCTGTATGTTTAATCTTTTTAAAATTCTGATTTAACTCATTTCTCAACATAAAAGTTGATACAAGATTAGAAAAAAAGCATTCCAGTTGTGTAAAGACTGAGAGTAGCCAGAGTCCTTATTTGTTGTTTTTGTTTTTTATGAAAACCTTGGAAGTATTTTCAAATAAGAAAAACCAAGTTAATAAGATTTTGGAATAAAAAAGGGAATTATGTGCAATAAAGTATGTTGATCATTGGCTAAAATAAAATACATGAAATTAGAAAACACAACTGTATAGTGGATACTGTCAACCTAAATTAACCTGAGAGACAATAATCAAGCACAACGCGTTACCTTGGGACCAAAGAATTGCAATTCGGGGCACACATTTAAGTAGCAACAAAAAAGATGTCGGGCTAGGCCATCGGTCCCCAACCCTTTTGGCACAGGGTCCGGTTTCGTGGAAGACAATTTTTCACGGGGGTTGGGGGTTTGGGGATGGGTGGGGGTGGGGCGGGGGTGTGGGCTAGGGAATAAACGTAAGGAGCTTTTAAAGACAAAGAGAGGTTTGCATTACAAAGGATTTTAATTGGAGCTGGAGGCAGAAGCTAGTCTCTGCTGAACAGGACTGAGTGCTAAGGCTATCACTACAGGGAAGTAATAGTCCATTAGTGTGACAAGTTGCAGGTGTTTTTGCAGAATCCTTGGAATATTTGCAGGTTGGCCCAGATCAAAAGTTCATGGTTTCACAAGATGGGGAAGTGCAGGAGGTCCACTAATTAATGGCCTCCCAGCTCCATGTTAAAAATCCCTTGACAGGGGACTTCCCTGGTGGTGCAGTGGTTAAGAATCCGCCTGCCAATGCAGGGGACGCGGGTTCGAGCCCTGGTCCGAGAAGATCCCACATGCCGCTGAGTAACTAAGCCCATGCGCCACAACTACTGAGCCTGCGCTCTAGAGCCCGCGAGCTACAACTACTGAAGCCCACGTGCCACAACTACTGAAGCCTGCGCACTTAGAGCCTGTGCTCCACAACAAGAGAAGCCACCACAATGAGAAGCCCGCGCACCACAACGAAGAGTAGCCCCCGCTCGCCGCAACTAGAGAAAGCCCGCGCGCAGCAAAGAAGACTCAATGCAGCCATAAATAAATAAATAAATAAATAAATATATATATATATATATATATATATAATTTTTTAAAAATCCCTTGACAGAAGTGACTCCTTTTTATTTCACATTTCACAACACTATTAATTTGGCATGCCTTACAGGACTTCTCAAAGCAAATATAAAAATTATCACAGCATGTACACAAACTATATGATAATAGCAGACTTCTTTAAAAAAACGTAAAAATTGAAATGACAAGAAAACACTTAGGAAGATATTAAGACATATATAAATTATTAAAGATTTAATATATAAATAATAAATAAATTCGATAATTACTACAAATGAAAGATTTAAAACCTGAGAAGGCAAAATTCTTCTATGTCACTTCAGATTAGAATTATGAAAGCAAACAACATTTTTAAAAAAGTAGTCTTATTTTCCATTAGGAAAATGAAAATGAAACGAATCAGATTGATGAGCCTAAGGAAGTCTGACATTACCAAATGTTGGTAAAACTAAAGAAATTAGTAAATATCACAAACTGCCATTGGGTATCTATTAAAATTACTTTGCAGAAGTGTTTAGCGTTATGCAGTTACTTTAAACCTCTGCCCCTTTGTGCAAAAAATACTTTCTATTGAGACATGCACTACGTAAACCAGTGTATCAATAAGAAAACATGTCAGATATCTCTAAGTAGCACTGCTATACCTACCAAAAGCATGAAAAAAAAAAAAAAAAGAAGCAAAGAAAGATTTCAAGATTTGAATGTAAAATTGAATTAAAAAAATTCAATGCCACGGAGCAACTAAGCCCATGCGCCACAACTACTGAGCCTGCGCTCTAGAGCCTGGGAGCCACAACTACTGAGCCCGTGTGCCACAACTACTGAAGCCCCCGTGCCTAGAGCCCGTGCTCCACAACAAGAGAAGCCACCACAATGAGAAGCCTGAGCACCATAACGAAGAGTAGCTCCTGCTCGCCGCAACTAGAGAAAAGCCCACTTGCAGCAATGAAGACACAAAGCAGCCAAAAATAAATGTTTTAAAAATTCAGACCATGTAAACCTATACAATTATGAAAAAAAAAAAACTTAATACATCTTAAGAGAAAATTTCACAGACTTTAATTTTGGGATATAGTTTGCTTTTACGTAGTGACTCATGAACTGGAAAGCATCCAGTCTAGAAAATAGCGAGGAGCTCTGAAGAGCTATTCAGAATGCACAGATTACATAGACAAAAATACTTGAGAACAAGGAATTCATACTAGGCAATAGCTGATTCGTCATAGAAAGGTTAATTTTCTTTATGTGGGGCACAGGGAAGTTTTGGAACAAGGTTGTGAAAAACTAAAGCTTATCAGGCATATTCTGATTGGCTGGCCTTAGATTTCCGCTCCTGAAAGAGCCAGATATCTGCAAAAAATAGAAATTGAAGTAAGTTTCAGCATTCAGATTTGGGTCTTAGCATGAGCCACTCTGTCTTGGGACTAGTTTAGATATTTTAACACATGACGGGGGAAAAAAAAGTAAAATCACAAACGTTATATTGTTTTTTGGATTTTACGAATAAAGCTGCTGTTACTGTGAATATTTCCACCGAAGTATTCCTGAGTCATAAGATTTAATTTTTCTTAAGGATATACCTACAATTGAGATTACCGTGTCGTATGATATGTGTATGTATAGCATTACAAGAGAGTACAACAGTATTTTCTAAAGTTATTTATCAATTTGTATTCCCTCAAGAAATATATGAGTTGTAGCTGTTTCATCTCTTCATTAACTTGAAATTGTCAGTGCTTGAATTTTAGTCATTCCAATGAGTGTGTAGTAGTCCCTCACTGTGGCTTTAAAATGTGTTTACAATGCTGAGTAATAAGGAGAAGTATATTTTCATTTTCTTATTTACCATTTATACTTCTTTGGTGACACATGCTTTCAGAAGTTTTGCGAATATTTTGAATTGTGTTATTTTTCATTATTGTTATAAGGACCATTTACATATTGAGAATCACAGTCATTTTTCAGAGATAGTTCTTACAAATATCTTTCTCTAGGTTGTGACTTGAGTTCTTACTTTCTTAACTATCTCTTGAAAAGGAAAGTTTTAATTTTGATTAAGCTTCAATTTATTTTCTTTGGTTGATGACCTTTGTGTTTTTATTTATTTATTTTTGTTTATTTTTATAAATTAATTTATTTTTGGTCGCATTGGGTCTTTGTTGCTGTGCGCAGGCTATTTCTAGCTGTGGAGTGCAGAGGCTACTCTTCCTTGAGGTGCGCGGGCTTCTCATTGCAGTGGCTTCTTTTGTTGCAGAGCACGGGCTCGAGGTGCGAGGGCTGAGTAGTTGTGGCTCCCGGGCCTTAGAGTGCAGGCTCAGTAGTTGTGGCACACAGGCTTAGTTGCTACACGGCATGTAGGATCTTCCCGGGGATCGAACCTGTGTCCCCTGCGTTGGCAGGTGGATTCTTAACCACTGTGCCACCAGGGAAGTCCCACCTTTTGGTTTTTAAATAATCCTTACCCTTAACCAAAAACAAGTCCTAAGTCATCTTTTCTACTACATTTTTTCCCTCTGACATAAAGAACTGTGTGTGGGGACTTAAATAAATATATAAATATGAAAATAAATAAATATGAAAAAATAAAATAAAATGTTGATTGCTCAGACTGATGTACATGGATTACCTTTAGCAAGATCTTTCTTTTGCAGACTTCCAAGAACAAATGTAGGATATTTGTAAAAGCTATTTTAACATCGTCTACTTATCCTTGTATGTTACTATTCAATTAGATTTTGTTTGTATGTTTGTTGTGGCCGCACCATGTAGCTTGGGGATCTTATCTCCCTGACCAGGGATCGAACCGGGCCCCCGGCAGTGGAGGCACGGTCAATTGGATTTTTTTTTCTTCCTGCTAACATGTATTATATTTCTGATTGTTTGCCTGGATTATAATTACCCTCTTCACATGCCATGATGGACACACTGAGAAGACGAACGTTTTCCCTTTTTTCTGCCTTAAAGTTTTCAAAAGGAAGTCTCCATTCGTGCTTTGTTATTGATACTTTTCTGACTGTGAATAATTTCCCTTTTTTATGAGAGAACAATTTTATACTCACAGGCTTCAGAAGGCAGCATGAGCTCCCTGGGACTTGATTTCATTATTTCAATTTCATTGTTGTGTTTTGAGGGCAAGTCTCCATTTGTAGCCAATCAAACTGGTTTTCCAATTTACCAGAGCAATGCATGTTTCCCTCCTGGAATAAATCTACTTAAGTTAAATAAAAAGTACATCCATTTAAATTGAAAGCACTGGTATCAATGGCTATCACTAATGTCCACTGACACTGACCACATGTCAGGCCTGTTCCAGGCACTGTCGATTACCACACGTTTAATTCTGACACCACTTGCTCTCAAAGTCATGAAAATACAGCTAATGCATTAAGTCTCTCATTAAGCTCAACTTACATTAGAAGATGCCCCTCCATTGTGAGATGCTATCCTCTGCCTTCTTTCCAGGTAAAAGTCCTTTATTTTTTGAAATGTGGGTGTGAAATGTCCTTTTTTACCAAATCTGTGTGAGCTTTCTAGTCAAAAAAATTTTTTTAGTGATTCATGAAATGCTAACATCTGGGAATCACCAAATCACTGTCCCCCATAGGCTCCCTCTGTTATCCCATTAAATTCTCCCTATCCCACTGACCCCTCACCTCCACTTTCCCCTTCCTGCTGCATGTCCTTTCCTCCTTTGTGTAGCACCCAAGAGTCCAGTTCTGGAGGCCGACTGATGCGTCAAATTCCAGCTTCACTGCTTATGCCCTGTGTGACCCTGTGCTAGTCAATGAGCTGTTTGTGTGTCAGTTTCCTCCTTGGTAAAATAGGATAATGTTGTAGCTGCTGCTCAGGGCTGTAGGAGGGTCT
Source organism: Delphinus delphis (assembly GCF_949987515.2). NCBI lineage: Eukaryota > Metazoa > Chordata > Mammalia > Artiodactyla > Delphinidae > Delphinus > Delphinus delphis. The sequence goes on along the minus strand of NC_082702.1, from coordinate 1,536,019 downwards.
ATTGGTTAATGTATGAAAAGTGCATAGGGCAGCACCTTGTGCTCCCTAATGAATGGGTCTGTTGATGGTTACAATCCCAGCTGCCATCATCAGCATCATTGTCATCACCATCCCCATCATCATCATGGTCACCATCGTGCCAGACCTTGGCCCATTCTGGAGCCATGTGGCATAGTTTTGTGGTTATACAGCACAAACCCCATGTACAGCCAAACTGTGTCTCTAGCTTGGTTCAGCTGCTCATCAGTTCCCTGCCTTTCAGCAAGTACATTTATCTCCCTGAGCCTCGATTTCCTTTTATGGAAAATGATGCCTTTCAGGCACCTGCTTCATGGGGAGGCTGTGAGGAAAACCCAAAATAGAATCCTTTAGTGCAAGGCCCACAGGAAGAGATGCCTAACGCTGTAAGATGAAGGTGCAAACCATGTTCCTGAATAAGGAGACCAAATTATGTGTACACAAGGACAGACATGAACTGACTAGATGGTATGTATAATTTTGTTATGCCTGGGCAATTAATTAAAAAGCCCAGGAAAAGTATCAATAAAAACCTTAATTAAAACATAAATATATTTAACATTTCAAATAAAATACTTCTATTTCATAAAACTAGTACAGGCTAAATTATTTTTTCCACTCTGCAGAACTTGTGGGATCTTAGTTCCCCGACCAGGGATTGAACCCAGGCCCTTGGCAGTGAGAGCACCCAGTCCTAACCACTGGACTGTCAGGGAATTCCCCAGTATGGGCTAAATTTAGATACCAATGAAAGAATAGGCAAAACAACTACGTTGAAAAAAATCAGAAAGTGAATGACTCTCAGAGACTCACGGAATCAGACAAGTGGGCATTTTTCGGCATCACAGAATTGTTCTATACCTAGACTGGGAAGTTTTTTCATGTATAAATGCATTCATCAGTCATCAAATTGTACAGTTGATGTTCGTGTATTCCCCTGAAATAAACTTTACATTGAAAAAGTTTAAAACACTTCCTGAACTTTAGTTAATGGCTTGTATCTTGCCATGGCATGGGTAGTGTTTGTGAACCTAAATGCAGTGTAGTCAAAGAAGGCCCGGAAGCAACGGTTCACCTATGTCCTTGAGCACATCCAAGACACAGTTCTTGATTTCTCAATACCTTTCTCTACCAAAAAGAAAATCTCCTTAGAGAAAAGACTGATTCCTGGCAGAGAAAGGAAATTTGCAGGATGAAACTGTAATATCTTTTGTATCAGAGCTAAGTGCACAAAATGTGATGGTGACATGAAAATGGGACAAACCAGCATAAAGGAACTCCCATGGACTCAAATCTGGGAAATTTTGAGATTCAAAACAAATGACGGGCTTCCCTGGTGGTGCAGTGGTTAAGAATCCGCCTGCCAGTGCAGGGGACACAGGTTTGAGCCCTGGTCTGGGAAGATCCCACACGCCACGGAGCAGCTAAGCCTGTGTGCTACAACTACTGAGCCTGTGCTCTAGAGCCCACGAGCCACAACTACTGAGCCCATGTGCCACAATTAGAGAAAACCCACATGCAGCAACGAAGACCCAACGCAGCCAAAAAAAAGGCTCTGAAGGGACTTTCCTGGTGGTCCAGTGGCTAAGAATCTGCCTTCCAATACAGGTTTGATCTCTGGTGGGGGAACTAAGAGCCCACATGCAGCGGGACAACTAAGTCCACACGCCACAACTAGAGAAGCCCGTGCACCACAATGAACACCCAGCGCAGCCAAAAAAAAAAAAAAAAAAAGGGGGCTCTGAAGAAAGCCCCGAGTGAGAAAAATGATCATTTTATATTTTTCTGTACGGCACATTTTTTTTTTTAATTTCTTTTTGGCTGCATTGGGTCTTCGTTGCTGCGTGTGGGCTTTCTCTAGTTGTGGCGAGCGGGGGCTACTCTTTGTTGCGGTGTGCAGGATTCTCATTGCGGTGGTTTCTCTTGTTGTGGAGCACAGGTTCTAGGCACATGGGCTCAGTAGTTGTGGCTCTCGGGCTCTACACCGCAGGCTCAGTAGCTGTGGCACATGGGCTTAGTCACTCTGCAGCGTGTGGGATCCTCCTGGACCAGGGCTTAAACCCGTGTCCCCTGCATTGGCAGGCAGATTCTTAACCACTGAACCACCAGGGAAGCCCCTGTATGGCACATTTTTTCACATTATTTCAGTTAATACTGATTATCTTGTGTAGCTTGAAAACTAGCCTCAAAGGAAAAAAAATCTCAGGACAAATTTCAAGTACTCATATCCAATGCCAGCACAAGGGAGTAAGTCCATGGTGGCAACTGTGAAACCCATACAAACACGAGACCTGCATGTATACATCTAGACTCACCTGTTAAAATCCCTGGCACTTTACTCTGTAAAAACATAAAAAACAGCTTCACACAAACATTTATAAGATCGGACAAGGAGGATCCTTCTCCTTTACCATGAATTTAACTTGGATGTGTGTTTTATTTTACTGGTTTTACCTATAATTCAACCGCTAGAAAGCTGCAGAGGGGGACTTGGAAATGTCCAGTCCTTTCCACAGGGTTAGAGAGGCTGAAACAGTGGAAAGAGGAAAGAAATAGCACTCACCTCAGAAGGCCACAGCCACACAGGATGAGCACCTTGCTGTCAGAGACAATAAAGAAAACAAACCCTCCAACAAACCACTTTCAATACATCAGCCGGTGTGACCCTTTAAAGACATGGCAGATCAAGCCATTCCTCTGCTTCAAATCCTCCAATGTCTCCCCATTTCATTCAGAGTCAAAGCCAAGACCCTAACAGTGTTATGCAGCGTTTGACTGCAGTTGGACTCCCAATTTCCTTTCTGAATTAATCTCCTACTATTCCCTCTCTTCATCACTGATTCAGCTCCATCACCTCCTTGATGTGCCTCGAATATTCCAGGTTATGTCCCAGCTGTAAAGCCCTTGAACTGGATGTTCCCTCTACATGGGGAGAACTTTCTCCAAATACCCACATAGTTAGCACCTTCTTCTCTTCCCAAGTCTTTGCGTAAACGTCAGCTTTGAGAAGAGGCCCCACTTTAACCATTCTATTTAAAATTATGACGTGTTCTTATCCCCTCACAGATTGGTGTGTATCATTGAACTTACACTGCTCCATTTTTTCCCTTCAGTAACACTTATGACCTTCTAGTATTTTATACAATTTATTGTTTATTATGCTGCTTATGTAAACTCTGCAGGGCAAGATTGTTTCTTTTTTCAACCTGTTTTGTTCAGTGATGCCTTTCAAGTGCCCAGAACAGTGATTCTGGCATCCAATAAATATCGAAGTGAATGAATGAATGATTAAAAAAAAGAAAAAGAAAAAAACCCACATAGAATGGAATCAAGAGTGAGAATTGGGGGGGGGAGGGATAAATTGGGAGATTGGGATTGACATATACACACTACTATATATAAAACAGATAACCAACAACTGCCTACAGTATAGAACAGGGAACTATACTCAATATTTTGTAATAACATATAAGGGAAAATAATCTGAAAAAGAATGAGTATATGTATAACTCATATACATGAGTATATGTATATATGTATAACTGAATCACTTTGCTGTACACCTTTGCTGTACAACATTATAAATCAACTATACTCCAATAATATTTTTAAAAATAGATAAATAAAGCCTCTAAGTGACATGGATCAAGTTATCTTCCACCTTGCTAAACATCTTTTCAAAGAACCTATTGAGGGTTTCCCTGGTGGTGCAGTGGTTAAGAATCCACCTGCCAACTCAGGGGACATGGGTTTGAGCCCTAGTCCAGGAAGATCCCACATGCTGTGGAGCAACTAAGCCCGTGCGCCACAACTACTGAGCCCGCGTGCCTAGAGTCTGTGCTCCACAACAAGAAAAGCCACCACAATCAGGAGCCTGCGCACCACAACGAAGAGTAGCCCCTGCTCACCGCAACCAGAGAAAAGCCCACACACAGCAATGAAGACCCAATGTGGTCAAAGATAAAATAAAAAAAAAATTAAAAGAAAAAAAAAAGAACCTATTGAAGACTGAAAATGCAGCCAGTTAATAGACTCAAGTAATTACCTGTCTGCCATTAAACAAATACAACATGTTTTCACTGAGGTTTGTTGAATTTGACTGAATTTCCCTAAATACTCTAAATGTTTCTATTCTGCAAACTGTGTGCATATACTAATAAACGTACTTCTTTTTAAACTAAAAAAGAAGAAGAAGAAGAAGAAGAAGAAGAAGAAGAAGAAGAAGAAGAAGAAGAAGAAGAAAGAGTGAGAGATAGTATCAGACATTTAAAACCAGATGAACAGGAGTTTACCTATTAAAAAAAAATTCAACGTCTTTAGGGGTGCACATTTTAATGTCGCGATCCCTATGTGGACCATTCTCTCCTTAGATATAAAATACAAGTATTGTGTGATGCTATTTTCGGTATTCTAATTTCTTACAAGTTCAAGTAGCTCATGACTCAAGCCCTCATATTTCTCACAAAGAATTATGCCAATGGCTAGAGATGTTCGGAACCAAGCCTTCCAACAAATGTTGGTGGAGCTGCCCTCAACGTCCAAGTTTCATGATACAAGACAGCAGTGAACACATAAAAACAAAGGGCTGGGGTCCTTTGCTCCCTCAAACATTGCCCCACCAAAAAACAGAACTGATGAAAAACTGCAACAGGCTTGGCAGGAAAGTCTGAAAGAGCTTACAAAAGCATTTGGTTTTTTCCGTTTATAGTCTTTGTCTCTATCCCCTCCACCTCTTTGTTATTTTTCTTTTTTCTTTATTGGTCACACCCTGGGGCTTGCGGGATCTTAGTTCCCCGACAGGGATCAAAGCCAGGTCCTCCGACAGTGAAAGCGCGGAGTCCTAGCCACTGGGACTCTGCAGGGAATTCCCTTGTTAGTTTTCTTTTTAACATAATGCTGAGATGGCTTAAGTGCAAACCAAGGGGGAGCCCTGTGGCTGAATGTTGTTATAAGTGCATAACGAACCCTGAGTCTGTCTCCTCTGAGCTGCCTCACAGGGAAAGCCCAAGCTCCGTCAAGTTCCAATATGACTCTACGTGACTAGTGGTGACATGTCACAGGAGGCTTTCTCATGGCAATAATTAAGTGGTTCCTCTTCATTACACATTCTCAGGTGGCGAGGATGAGTCTTCTTTTGGCTGAGGAGCGTCCTTCTGGTTACATTCAGAACGTCTTTCCCCGGTATGTTCTCTGATGTTGACAGAGGTGGACGGACCCACGGGTGGCATAGCTTCATGTGCTGAGTTTCTCCACAGAATGAATCCTCTGAACGATGAGCAGGGGCCGAAGGCTTTTGACATTTCCACTGCATTCACAAGGCGTCTTCTCCCACATGACCACTTATGCATTTGAAAAGCAGACAAAAAAACCCTCCCAGAATTCTTTACACTCAAAGGGTTCTTCCCTCCAGCATGGATCCCCTCATGAAAGACAAAAAAGGAGCAGCGGTGAAGGCCTTTTTCTCAAGTATGAACCCGCTGGTGCTGCAGGAGATGTGACCTGCGTTTGAAGGCCTTCCCACACTCGGCGCACTTGTATGGCGTCTCCCCGGTGTGGATGACAGAGTGCTGGATGAGGTACGTGCTCCGGTGAAAGGCCTTCCCACACTGGGCACACTCGTAGGGCTTCTCCCCCGTGTGAATCCGCTGGTGCTGTAGGAGTTCTGAGCTGCACCTGAAGGCCTTCCCACACTCTGTGCAATCGTAGGGCTTCTCTCCAGTGTGGATGATGTAGTGCTGGATGAGGTGTGCTCTGTTGCTAAATGATTTCTCACATTCTTTGCATTCAAAGGGTTTTTCTCCAGTGTGGGTCCTATTGTGGCGAATAAAAGTAGAGCGGTGGGTGAAGGCCTTTCTACACTGGCCGCACTCATAGGGCTTCTCCCCAGTGTGGATCGGCTGGTGCTGCAGGAGGTATGACCTGCGTTTGAAGGCCTTCCCACACTCGGCACATTTGTATGGCGTCTCCCCGGTGTGGATGACGTAGTGCCGGGTCAGGGTTGAGCTCTGGCTGAAAGCTTTCCCACACGCATTGCATTCATAGGGCTTCATTCCAGTGTGAATCCGCTGATGTCGAACAAGGTACCACTTCCTGTTAAAACTCTTCCCGCACTGCTTGCACTTGTAGAGGTTATGAATCAGGGGGCCTTTTCCTGGTCCCTGTGGGTCACGCTCACAGAGAACATCTCCCTGAGAGACTCTCTCCTGGAACGCCCTGGAGTGCACACCATCATCCGCCTCCAAACCATCATCTTCAAGGCTCGTTTTCCCAGGATGGGTTTCCTTGTGGGCATCTGTCTCTGGCCTCAGCTGACCTTTCTGCACTTCCAAAAGCCCTTCTGGATCCATGGCTTGCCTCGACCTGCAGTCCCTTGAAGATCCCAGAGTCAGGCTTCCCTGGAGCAAGACTCCTTCAGACAAAACCAGCTCTCTGGTCTGACGTTTTGCTCTGTCATCTGGAAAGAATCCAATACACAAAGGGGGACTTTCGGTGATGCAACACAGAAGAAACAGAAGCAACACTTCAGTGAACAAATGAGGATGAAATCAACACCTCTGATATCTGCTATGTTTTAACGTCAGTGTATCCTAGATTTCCAGTTACTTTCTATGACCCTTGTACCCTAACACCATTAAAGGGAAAATCTGGCAGGAGGCCGGACCGGGAGACAGAGGATCTGGAGTAGGGGAGGGAGGACAGTTTCAATAATACTGTCTGGAGAGCATCTGCCTCAAGGATTGATGTCTTGGTTCTGTGAGAGTGTAGGGAAGTGGCACCTAGCAAGACTGGGAAGAAAAGGTCATCTTCCCTGGGAGGCGTCCCATGAGCTGGGTCCTAATGCAGACATCAGAGTTGCCAGAAAGAAAGAAGGATGGGGTACTGGGTAGAAACGGAAGAAATAAGCGTGGGTAGATCCACCTTTGGAGAGTGCTTAAGAGTTATAAGAAGAAAAGGTACTATCAATCAGCCATAAACAAGAAGGAAATCATGCCATTTGCAGCAACCTGGATGGACCTGGAGATTATCATACTAAGTGAAGTGAGTCAGAGAAAGACAAATATCATAGGATATCACTTATATGTGGAATCTAAAAACAATGATACAAATGAACTTATTTATAAAACAGAAACAGGCTCACAGACATAGAAAACAAACTCATGGTTACTAAAGGGGAAAGGTTGGGGGGAGGGAAAGATAAATTAGGAGTTTGGGTTTAGCAGATACACACTACTATATATAAACAACAAGCACCTACTGTATAGCACAAGGAACTATACTCAATACCTTGTAATAACCTATAAGGCAAAAGGATCTGAAAATGAATGGATATATGTATATGTATAACTGAATCACTTTACTATACACCTGAAACACAACATTGTAAATCAACTATATTTCAATTAAAAAAGAAAAAATTGCCTAGAAAATGGCCTGGGATGTAATAAGTACTATATAAGTGGCTGATAAATAAAACACTGAAAATACTGTTTGAATTAAAAAAAAAACAAAGAGGTACTTCACTGGTGGTCCAGTGGTTAGGACTCCATGCTTCCACTACAGGGGTCCTGGGTTTGATCCCTGGTCAGGGAACTAAGATCCCACAAGCCACACAGCGCAGCAAAAAAAGAGAGTTACAAGAAGAAAGTGGCACCAGAATCCTGGGGAAGGCAAGCTTGAAGGGGCGGTTACAGGAAGAAGAGAATAAAAATCTCAGAAGAAAAGGGGTAGTGGGACACACAAACTCAAACGGTATGAAAGACGAGTTTCTGCTCTGTTGAGAAACATTAGAGTGGTGTTAGCAGGGAGAGCTCTGGAGTCACAATGCCTCAGTTTGAGGAGCGGCTTGTGGGATCTTAGTTCCCTGATGAGGGATCAAACGTGTGCCCCCTGAAGTGGAGGGGCACAGCCCTAACCACTAGACCGTCAGGGAAGTCCCTCCTTTCTTCTTTTATTTTCCTTTAAATTTATTTATTTTTGCTTGCATTGGGTCTTCGTTGCTGTACGTGGTCTTTCTCTAGTTGCGGCAAGCGGGGGTTATTCTTCGTTGTGTTGCGCGGGCTTCTCATTGCGGTGGCTTCTCTTGTTGCGGAGCATGGGCTCTAGGCATGTGGGCTTCAGTAGTTGTGGCATGCAGGCTCTAGAGCACAGGCTCAGTAGTTGCTCTGCAGCATGTGGGATCTTCCCGGACCAGGGCTCAAACCCGTGTCCCCTGCATTGGCAGACAGATTCTTAACCACTGAGCCACCAGGGAAACCCCCTCCTTTCTTCTTTATGTCATAATTTCCTCACCTAAGAGACTAGAGGACTCTCAGTTTCTCCAGGTGTCATGAGGGTTAAATGAGAAAATGCCTGTAAAGCTCTCAGCACATTTCTTGACGCAGTGCGAGTATGTATGGTGGTTAATTTTATATGTCAACTTGGCTTGGCTACTGTGCTGAGCTCTTTGGTCAAACACCATTCTGGAGGTTGCTGTGAGGTACTTTTTAGATATGACTGACACTGGAATCATCAAACTTTGAGAAAGGCAAGTTACCCTTCTTAATGTGGGTGGGCCTCATCCGATCAATCAATGTCCTTGGGGCTTCCCTGGTGGCGCAGGGGTTAAGAATCCACCTGCCAATTCAAGGAATACAGGTCCGAGCCCTGGTCTGGGAGGATACCACAAGCTGCGGTGCAACTAAGCCTGTGCGCCACAACTACTGAGCCTGGGTTCTAGAGCCCGTGAGCCACAACTACTGAGCCCACGTGATGCAACTACTGAAGCCCGTGCACCTAGAGCCCGTGCTGCACAACAAGAGAAGCCACCAAAATGAGAATCCCATGCACTGCAATGAAGAGTAGCCCCCGCTCACCACAACTAGAGAAAGCCCACATGGAGCAACGAAGACCCAACGCAGCCAGAAAAATAAATAAATAAATAAACTTAAAAAAAAAAAACAATGTCCTTAAGGGAAAAGGCTGAGATGCCCTGGGAGGGAAAGGATTCTGCCTCCAGACCCAGGACTGCAAGCATCTACTCTTCCAGCTTACTGGACTGCCCCGAAGATTTTGAAATCACTTAACCCTCACAATCACATGAAGCCTAATCAATAGAATAAAACTCTGATTTATCTCCTTTTGGGTCTGATTCTCTGAAGAAGTCTAATGTTATTATTCTCATTGTTGTACTGGGCAGTTAGGATGACAGCAATGCCATTAGCAAGAACAAGCCATCTTATTCTACAGGCCAAAGAGAGTGGCCTCAGTAGAAACCAAACCTACGGACACCCAGCATCTAGAACTAAGACAATAAATTTCTGTTGTTTGAGGCACGCCCCCTCACCCAAAAGGAAAAGAAAAAGAAAACCTATCCACAGTAATAGAGTGTAAACACTGGGTAACACTGTAGGACAAGCTATTGACAAGGATGAAGCACCAGGAACCTGCAACAGAACTGGAAATAGTCTAAATTTTGGGTGAGGTGGAGGATACCTCAGTTTATACATATGTGAAAAGTAAAGATGATTTCCCACTCTTGGGCATATATCCAGACAAAACTCTAATTCAAAAAGCTATATGCACCCCTATGTTCACAGCAGCACTATCTACAATAGCCAAGACATGGAAATACCCTAAATGTCCATTGACAGAGGAATGGATAAAGAAGATGTGGTACATACATACAATGGAATGTTACTCAGCCATGAAAAAGAATGAAATAATGCCATTTGCAGCAACGTGGATGGATCTAGAGATTGTCATGCTAAGCAAAGTAACTCAGAGAAAGACAAATACCATATAATATCACTTATATGTGGAATCTAAAAAAAAATGACACAATGACACAAATGAACTTACCTACAAAAGAGAAACAGACTCACAGGTATAGAGAGCAGTCTTGTGGTTGCCAAGGGGGTTGGTGGAGAGAGATGGATTGGGAGTTTGGGATTAGCAGATGCAAACAATTACATATAGGATGGATAAACAAGGTCCCATTTTATAGCACAGGGAACTATATTCAATATCCTGTGATACACCATAATGGAAAAGAATGTATACATATGTATAACTGAATCACTTTGCTGTACAGCAGAAATTAACACAACATTCTAAATCAACTATACTGCAATAAAAATTTTTTAAAAATTGAAAAAAGAAAAAGTGAAGCTGAACCTGAAGGATTGATATGTATCACTGTATAATTCCGATATAAAAAAATTAAGTAGATTTTAAAAACAAAAGGTATGGAAGTCAAATATATAGAGTCAATCCTTGAATAACACGGGTCTAAAACCCATAGGTCCACTTATACACGATTTCAGCCCTTTGTATCTGTGAGTTCTGCATCCATGAAATCAACCGACCATGGATCAAAATACTACATAATCTGCAGTTGACTGAATCTGAAGATATGGAACTGTGCATATGGAGGGGGACGGCCCACCATAAGGGACCTTAGCATCCACGGATGTTGGTATCTGCGGGAGCACTGGAACCCATCCCCCACATACACCACAGGACAACTGTCCATCATTTCCAAAATGAGACAACTCTTTCAAGAGTTGTGGGCTTCCCTGGTGGCACAGTGGTTAAGAATCCGCCTGCCAATGCAGGGGACACGGGTTCGATCCGTGGTCTGGGAAGATCCCACATGCCGCGGAGCAACTAACCCCATGAGCCACAACTACTGAGCCTGTGCTGTAGAGCCCGTGAGCCGCAACTACTGAGCCTGCGTGCCTCAACTACTGAATCCCATGAGCCTAGAACCTGTGCTCCACGAGAGAAGCCACCGCAATGAGAAGCCCACGCACTGCAACGAAGAGTAGCCCCCGCTTGCCACAACTAGAAAAAGCTCACGTGCAGCAATGAAGACCCAACAGATCCAAAAATAAATAAATAAATAAAATAAATAAATTTATTAAAAAAAAAAAAAGATGACGAGAGGGACTTCCCTGGTGGTGCAGTGGTTAAGAATCCGCCTGCCAAAGCAGGGGAAATGGGTTCGATCCCTGGTCACGGAAAATCCCACATGCCGCAGAGCAAGTAAGCCCGTGTGCCACAACTACTGAGTCTGCACTCTAGAGCCCACGAGCGCATGTGCTGCAACTACTGAAGATCGTGCACCTAGAGCCCGTGCTCCGCCACAGCAAATGAGAAGTCCACACACCGCAACAAAGAGTAGCCCCTGCTCGCTGCAACTAGAGAAAGCCTGCGTGCAGCAGTGAAGACCCAGTACAGCCAAAAATAAATAAAATAAAATAAATAAATTTATATATATATAAAAAGATGACGAGAGCTTGAATTAGGGTGCTGGTGATGGACTCAGGACACACGGATAATCTCAAATGGGCAGGCCTGGGGATGGACGGATGTTGGTTTGATGGAGAGAGAGGCTGGCTGAGGTGTTGCTAATCTTCTAATCAGCTTAGATGGCAGGACGTTCTCAGAACAAGGCACGGGATAGGAGTGGGCAGGATCCCAGGGGTCTTCTAAGGCATGACAAGCTTGAGAGGTCTCTGAGACACGAAAGTGGAGATCTGGGAATAAGGAAATGGGGGCGGGGTGGCGTGTGGAACAGAGCATCGGTAGTGGAGTTGGCCAAAGACACTTACAGGCGGGCTGAGAAGATTGAAGGACCGATAGAGAGTAGAGACCGTGACTCACTGTGGATTATTCAAGCTACAGTCAGCAGCAGAGATGTGGGGCTGAAAACCCCAAACATCCGCTTGGTGTTCTTAAGGGCAAGAGGGGCAGGAAGGTACAGTGCAAGGGGCTGCTTCTGAGTGTCTTGTGGACAAACAGGAGGATGGATAAATGGATGGAGAAGGTGGGAAAGAGTTCCATAGAGAGTATAGCATAGATCATAACTTCAAGGGGAAGAAAGGCCCCTTTTCCTCTGAGTCTAGAAGTCCAGGAAAAATGCGTGATACCACCATTCACTTTGATTAATACAATTACATGGATACGGTAAGAACTGACCTTAGTCGACCCTCTCTATAGACCAGGCACTGTACTAAGCATTTTTCTGCATTATCTCATTATACCTTCAAACAACCCACTCACATACACACTAGCCTCGCTCTGACTTCCTGAGAGCAGGGTGAGTAGAGTAGACAGAGGTCATACAAACCAAGCCCACTGGCTCTTCTCCTTCAGCCCAGAGCAAAACCACACTCTCCAGTCCTGAGCATCCAGCTGTGGCCAAATGCCTAGTCCTTGCCTGTGAGATACAGGGGAGTAAAGTATGTGTGCATCTGGGTGTGACCTGGCCCCTATCCCTTGCTGTTTCCCCTCCACCAGCTGGATTATGCTGGACCACCCTTAGAGCTATACGTTGACGTCAGAAGGTGCCTGGATCTCTAGATGCAACTAGAGATTATCATACTAAGTGAAGTAAGTCAGAAAGAGAAAGACAAATACCATATGATGTCACTTATATGTGGAATCTAAAATATGACACAAATGAACCTACTTATGAAAGAGAAACAGACTCACAGACATAGAGAACAGACTTGCGTTTGTCAAGGAGGAGGGTGGGTGGGGAGGGAAGGAGTGGGAGTTTTGGATTAGCAAATGCAAACTATTATATATAGGATGAATAAACAACAAGGTCCTACTGTATAGTGCAGGGAACTATATTCAATATCCTGTTATAAACCATAATGGAAAAGGATATAAAAAAGGAATTATATATGTGTATAACTGAGTCATTTTGCTGTAGGGCAGAAATTAGCACGACAGTGTAAGTCAACTGTACTTCAATAAAAACAAAAAAAGAGAGAAAATAAAAATTAAAAAAAAAAAAAAGAAGGTGCCTGGGTCTCTAAATAATGGTGTGGTCCCAAGCTGGCCAGCTGATGCACACTATACTTTGATGTGAGAGAAACCACCAGACCCCACAAAGGGGGTTTCACATAGCAGCTCAGAGGCACTGGTCCCCATGCATTCTCAAGGTTGCTGTGAACCCACTTGCCCAACAGCTATTGGCTCCTACCTGGGCGCATGCTATGTGGGAGGCCTCTCCTTCCCATCCACAGCTCCTGCCCATGTTCCAGCAAGTGGATCAACTCTGGTTTGGGAACTGGATGCCCTGTGGATGGAGAAAAAAACAGGACGCAGGTGTTTTGATGAGAAGAATGAAACCCTTCCAGCCTATCTGAGACTTCATGGCAGGAACAAGACCATGAATGTAGCGGCTCCCAAAGTAAAGAAAATGTTGATCTGTGACTGGGAATCCAATGGCACAAACATCACTCCTGGGCTGCAACTGCTATAGAGGGTGGTGCTGTCTGTCTACACAACACCACTTCCCTTAAACTTCATCAGTGGAAGCCAGCCCCATGCAGGGTCATGCCACTTTCACACACAGCCACGGGACCCTGGGAATACTCCAATAAAAAACAAAAAATCCCACAACGCTGAAGTCAAAATAATGGCATTAAGGTCCTAGCAAGTTCACGTAGAAGGCTCAGGGCTGTGAGCTAGAGGCTGGTCCCTCTGTTGAAGAGAAAAATTAACCACAAAGGGGGCCATGGAATACTCACTCACACTGATCTGAGACTTTCTCTTGACAACAATCAGCGTGCCAGACAGAGAAGGTAAAAGGACTGGCTTTTGCAGGGTGTCCACCTGTGGCATTCCATGACATTCCTGTGCACCTTCTAAAATGATCTCCTGCCCAGGGGAGGATCACGGCCCAGGCCTCAGAAAGCATGTGATGATGATGTAGACATGAGGGGCCTTTGAACCAAGATTGTGCTGTTTAGGAAGATCCCTGGGTGGCACTGATGACAAATGCCATGTAGGGGTCTCCCTCACTCACCCACTCGTCTGAAAACAGCCCTGCTAACTGGCTGTGGTGATACCTGACATCACCAGGCTGGGTCAGTCAGCTTCCCTCCTGTGGAATCTGCAACAAGGACCTCAAACTGAGGCCCGAGGGTGCTGGGCACTGGGATGGGGCTGGTGTTCATAAGGACATTGTTTCTATCCCACTGATCACTGCTACAGACACAGGGAGACCAGGCAGGAGGAGAAGCGACCAGAAGAATGCAGGGCCTGTGGGGAGGAGGAAAGGTGACTCCTGTGACTTTGATCAGCCTGGAAACAAGGCGGGGGGGGGGTTCCCCACATGTGTGAGAGCTAAGCACTTACCCAGTGAGACCAGGAGCCCACAGATCTCCAGCATCACCTCTTGGTACAGGGTCCTCTGATCCAGGTCAAGTTGTCCCCACTCCTCCCGGGTAAAGGTCACGGCCACATCCTTGAAGGTCACCAACACCTGGACAGTCAAATAGGTAGTGGTGTTGGGCTTTTGCACTTGGATAGGATCAACCCTGTCACTCTGTTGCCGGTGAAGATGCAGAGAGACGCAGGCCTGAACCACTGAGGCCTGCTGGTCGCCGAGTTCTGTGTTGGGCTCAAGGGGGAGGTGGAAGCAGTCTCTGGATATAACGCAACTGTGGCTAAGAGAAAAGCCTCCTGTGAAGGAAGCCACTAAAGATGACAAAGACAATGGTTTTCCATGAGGACTGGGGGCAGATGGTACGTGCTCTGGGAAAATGTTCATGATGATAATTCCAACAATGGTAACAGCAAAGTGACAGGTGCTGAGCCTCCCTGGTCCTCACGGTGCACCTGCCCCAGGCTGCGGTCTTCACACGCTGCGGTAAAGTGACTAGAGATCCCTCGCTCTGGAGCCAGATTTCTGGGGTTTGAATGAAGACTCTTAAATCTGACACTCGGGACTTCCCTGGTGGTGCACTGGTTAAGAATCTGCCTGCCAATGCAGGAGACACGGGTTTGAGCCCTGGTCAGGTAACATCCCACATGCCACGGAGCAACTAAGCCCGAGTGCCACAACTACTGAGCCTGTGCTCTAGAGCCCGTGAGCCACAATTACTGAGCCCGCATGCCACAACTACTGAAGCCCATGTGCTCTAGGGTCCGTGCTCCGCAACAAAGAGAAGCCACCGCAATGAGAAGCCCACGCACCGCAATGAAGAGTAGCTCCTGCTTGCCACAACTAGAGAAAGCCCGCGCGCAACAACAAAGACCCAACACAGCCACAAATAAATAAATAAATTTATATATATAAAAAAAATCTGACACTTGCTGGCAGTGTGATCATGGGGAGGACGACATCCCATCATTTCTCCAAGCATCAATTTCCACATCAATACAACAATCACTCCCACTATGCCAATTCTTAGAACTAAAGAGAAAATGTTCCCACACCAGATGCTGTGGAGTGCCTGGCCCAGTTAAGTGTTCAGTGTATTTTGTGACTTTTACTAATCCACAGCCCACAAGGTAAATGCCATCATCACCACCATGTCACAGCCAGAGGCCTGAGGCTCAGGCAGCTCTAGAAAATCAACCACAACCTCAAATTTAAGGAAAAGTGGGGGAGTTCCCTGGTGGTTCAGTGGTTAGGACTCCACGCTTTCACTGCTGAGGCCCTAAGCTCAATAGTTGGTCAGGGAACTAAAATCCTACAAGCGACGTTGCGTGGCAAAAAAAAAAAAAAAAAAGGGTGGGGGCGGTGGCGAAGCAGTGCGGAGGTAGCAGCTGCACGAGGGGCTGCGGCGTCAGAGGCGAACCAGCAACCCAAACACCTGGGTTAACCACGTCTCGTCCACAACCCTCCTAGGTGAGAATTATGAAGATGACGACCTAGTAAACTCTGATGAGGTTATGAAGAAACCATTTCCAGTACAGATTGTTCTTGCACATGAAGATGACCATAATTTTGAGCTTGATGAAGAAGTTTTGGAGCAGATATTGCTACAGGAGCACATAAGAGATCTTCACATAGTAGTGGTATCCGTGACAGGAGCTTTTCGTAAAGGGAAATCATTTTTACTGGACTTCATGCTTAGATGTATGTATAACAAGGATTCTCAAAGTTGGATTGGTGGAAACAATGAAGCACTGACTGGCTTTACATGGCGAGTTTGTTGCAAAAGAGAAAAAACAGGCGTATGTCTGGAATGAACAAAAGTGGCTGTGCTGCTAATGGATACCCAAGGTGCCTTTGATAGCCAGTCAACTATCAGAGATTGTGCAACAGTGTTTGCTCTGAGCACTATGACTGGCTCTCTCCAGGTATATAATTTTTCTCAAAATATTCAAGAAGATGATCTTCAACACTTGCAATTATTTACAGAATATGGCAGACTTGCAATGAAAGAAATCTACCAGAAATCATTTCAGACATTAATGTTTTTGATTCGAAACTGGAGTTATCCTTATGAACATTCATATGGTTTGGAAAGTGGAAAACAATTCCTTGAAAAGAGATTGCAGGTAAAACAAAATCAACCTGAAGAGCTACAGAATGTAAGGAAGCACATTCACAATTGTTTCTCAAATCTTGGTTGCTTCCTTTTGCCACATCCTAGTCTTAAAGTTGCAACTAATCCTAGTTTTTTTGTGGCCTCTCCCGTTGAGCAGCACGGGTTCCGGACGCGCAGGCTCAGCGGCCATGGTTCACGGGCCTAGCCACTCCGCGGCATGTGGGATCTTCCTGGACAGGGACACGAACCCATGTCCCCTGCATCGGCAGGCGGACTCTCAACCACTGCACCACCAGGGAAGCCCATCCTAGTTTTGATGGGAGATTGAAAGATATTGATGAAGAGTTTAAACGAGAGCTTTGAAATCTTGTTCCAGTGCTACTTGCCCCAGAAAATTTGGTAGCAAAAGAGATAAGAGATGAAAGTCATTTGTAGAGATCTTGTAGAATACTTTAAGGCTTATATTAAAATTTATGTAAAAAGTCCATGCTTCAGGCAACAGCTGAAGCTAATAATTTTGCTGCAGTAGCAGGAGCAAGAGAGAAAGTATGGAGCAGGTAGGCGGTGGGGACAAGCCTTACATTGCACCTTCAGATCTGGAAGCGAAAACACCTGGATCTCAAGGAAGTGGCGATTAAACAGTTTCGTTCAGTAAAAAAAATGGGTGGAGATGAACTCTACCGTCATTATCAGGACCAGCTTGAGGCTGAAATAGAAGAAACCTATGCAAATTTTATAAAGAAACCTATGCAAATTTTATAAAGCACAATGATGGCAAAAATATCTTCTATGCTGCTCATACGCCTGCCACACTGTTTGCAGTCATGTTTGCTATTTATATAATCTCAGGACTGACTGGTTTCGTTGGCCTAAACTCTATAGCCGTCTGTGTAACCTTGTCATGGGGTTAGCACTGAGGCCTCTTTGTACTTGGGCATATGTTACATACTCTGGGGAGTTCACAGAAATTTGAACAATGATTGATCAGATTGCTGAAACACTATGGGAACAGGTATTGAAGCCCCTGGGTGATAATTCGACAGAGGAAAACATAAGGCAGTCTGTAACAAACTCTATCAAAGCAAGCCTGACTGTCCAGCTGTCTCATCATGCCAGATTAAAGACTGACAGTTCATCTCCTCATGGACTCCACTCTTTCTTCTTTTCATGCTAGCTGTACAATGAGAACTCAAATAAAAATAAACCAAAGTTTACAATCAACTGTAGCAGTAGTTTAGTATAACTGGCTTCACAGATGGCTGCCACAGAGTTGAAGTTGTTGGTTTTAAGCATTCTATTTATGGCTCCTAAGACATGAAGACTAACTGTGCATTAGTTTTCATGCACACTTGTGCCATGTTTAATTCTTTTTTTTCCCTTTTTACTTAATCTAATGTTAGTGAAATCTGTCTTATGTAAAGGATATTTCAGGGAAATATTTTAAGAAATCTATTTAGAGTCTCTTTAACACAGTGTCCCATTGAAATTTTAATTTTTAGAGGTTATGAATCACTGTATCAAGAATCAGATTGCAATGACAATGAAGCCTTTATTGAGCCACGACATTAAAAGTACATATTGCTTTACTGCCTTCAATACCAGTATTACATAAATGCATATATCAGGAACTTCACAGAAATTACATGATAACTCTTGTAGCTAAGAAAATGACTCTGAGGTGTACATTTGTCTTGCCTTTGAAAATTTATAAACCTGTCCAAAAAGGAGATGCATATCTGGGAAACTGAACTGTCTTTATGCAGTTTAGCCTTCGTGTACATAAAATATGCCATTAATTTTATTGGGGGAGAAATTCCAACCAAAAATGTTGCCTACAGCTCTGAGTTAAGAGTATCTATACAGTGTGCAGCTTTTATTTTCTAAAATCGCAGATAGGGCATGTATATGAATTATAAATATATAAACACGATTTTGTATTAAAAGTTTTGTAGATTATGACAAAATCTAGTTCTGTGGTAGGCTAATGAGTACAGTCACTGTGAAGGAATGTTTGTGGCTCATGTCAGTGTGTGAATGCAGACACAATTTGAAGTTTTTGATATATTTGTGATATTTATCTTCTTGAGCACTGCAATCTCACCCTCCCACCCCCCAAGGGAATTCAATGGGAATGTTTATCGTGACTTTGTCCTATGTAGCATTTTAAAGTTCTTTCCTGTAATTTATTTTCAGTACATAATTAAAATTTTGTTTTATATATATATATATATATATATATATATATATATATATATATATATATATATATATATATATATAAAGGAACAGAAGTGGGAATTGAACATCCAGCCAGAAAAAGATGGCACAGAGTTGCCAGAAGATGGGCAGGTGGGAGCAAGTTGTACCTTAGCTAGAATTAAAACAGCTAGGAAAAGACTGTCCTAAGAGGTGACAGTGATGCACAGGAAGTGTGGGGAGAGATAGCCCTGCAGAGATCTGGGAACAGGGCCCCAGATGAAGGAAAATGCAAGGGGAAAAGCTGCAAATTGGGCAGGAATTTTGCAAGCTGAGGACCTCCTGGCTGACTGCGGTGAGTAAGAGAAGAAGGGGAGAGGAAGAAGCATGGAGGAAGTCATGGGGCAGATCCAGTACAGGCCTGTGGGCCACAGTGCAGGAGGTTGTACTTATTATAAGTGTGATGGGAACACCTGAGTGTCAGACCCATTCATTCATTTAACCATTTATTGAGTGCCCTTTACAAGCCCAGGCTGTTCTAGGTCTTGGCAGAGAGCAGCAACAGGCGCTCATGGTCCAGGGCTGGAAAGAGATGTTAAACAAGTAACGATATAAATGAGCAAGACAATGTCAGAGGGACGCAAAGATTCCAAAGTCAAGAAAATAGAGTTTCCCTGGTGGTTCAGTGGTTAAGAATCCGCCTGCCAATGCAGGGGACAGGGGTTTGAGCCCTGGTCCGGGAAGATCCCAAGTGCCGCGCGGAGCAACTAAGCCCATGCACCACAACTACTGAGCCTGCACTCTAGAGGCCGTGTGCCACAACTACTGAGTCTGTGAGCCACAACTACTGAAGCCTGCACACCTACAGCCTGTGCTCCACAACAAGAGAAGCCACCGTAATGAGAAGCCAGCACAACCCAAGGAAGAGTAGCCTCCGCTGGCCACAACTAGAGAGCCTGCATGCAGCAACAAAGACCCAACACAGTTAAAAATAAAACAAATAAAATTTAAAAAGAAAGAAAAAAAGAAAGAAAGTAGAGTGAGAAGACAAGAGGTCACGGTCTGCTTTCGACGGGGCACCAGGGAAAGCCTGTTGCAGGACAGCACACTGGAGTGAGTCTGAAATAAAGTGAGGAAGGAGCCAAGTGAATGGGAAGTTAACAAATAAGACAAGTCCTGACAGCGATCAGGACTATGATGAGGGTACTCAGGGTCACGGCTATGGAATTACCCAGGACCTCTTGTGTTTTCATGTCCAAACGGACACCACACTCCTGCACACTATCACCACTTACCATATGTAACTGAGCCTCAAATAGGAAAACAGATTCAGTGGGAAGCCAGTTCCATTGGCTGTAAACTTAAAGACAAATTCCTTGGCCTTCTGGGCGCCCTGCCTGTCCTGACACCCTTTCTGTCCTAGCAGGGCTGCAATCTCCAAGCTGCTGCAGGCTACTTCTGCCTCTTCCTCACCCCAGCCCTTATCTTTGTAGAGGTTACACAGCTGGGAACCCAAGGGTCAGATTCCCCCAGGGATGAGCCTCTAAGATCAACAAAGGCTAAAGAGACACCTCCGTGGAAAGAGATCCAGAGTGATGCTCCCTGCACCGTGCTGTACTCGGGGGGATACACGTCACCTATGTGGTTTTTCTAGTTCCCTCAACCTAGTTGGAGGAACTTTAGCATAAAAGCCAAGGACAGGGACGTCCCTGGCGGTCCAGTGGTTAAGACTCCGCGCTCCCAATGCAGGGAGCACGGGTTCCATCCCTGGTCGGGGAACTAGGATCCCGCATGCCTCACCACGCAGCCAAGAAAAACAAAACAAAACATAACCAAGAACAGCAGGGAAAGCTGCTCAAAGTCCTAGACTCGGGAAGAGGCGGGGCCGCAACACACAGAAAGGTCTCCGGACTGCGCGGCCTGCGCTCCTCCCTGCGGGTCCTTCCACGCCACCGGTATGGGGTCAGGGGGATTCGAGAAGCCACATCTCTCCCTACCACACAGCGTCCCAGTCACTGACTGACAGAAATGGGACCCTCCGTGTGAAGCCCCTAACCTGGATTCCCACCCGAAGCACAAGCGACCCCATCCCGAGGCTCCGACAAACAATGCCCTGGGGAGGACAAGGTGACGACTCACAGGACACCACCATCCTGCACAGCAGCGCGCCTCGGCCACGTGGGTGGGGTCCGAGCGGGCGTGGCCTGGCGCGCCGTCCACTCACCTGCGCCGGGGTCACCAGCGCCGCCATCGCACCGCGGGGAGCGTAGGACCACGTGAGGGCGCCGGAGACCGGCGGGTCCAGCGGACTTAGCTGACCCTCCCCCAGGTCGTACAAAGGCGCAGGTGGGCCCTCCAGGCTGTCCTCCCCGCTCCGTCCCGACGACCCGGGTAGAAGTCACCTAAGATAGAGACACAACTGCCCCATCACGAACAAACGGCCTCCCTGGCGACACAGGAAGTCCCGCCCCTGACAACACGAGCCACTAACGCCCGTTTTCTGTGACGTCATCAGAGCGGCGCTCACAGTCATTCCGCGGAGCATAGTCTTCAGGGTAATGTAGTTCTTGTCCAGCATCCGCTCGGGAATGGGAGTCTGCTCCTTGGAGCCAGTGTCCCAGAGGCGGGAGACTGGAGCTGGCAAAGGGCCTACAGAGGCTCCAACGAAGGAGGCGAGGCATTGGATGTTTCTAAAGGGGACACATCCAGTTCCCTGTTGTGTTTCCTTTATCTTGTCATTTAAGATGCACCTAACTGAGCAAGTGGACATACTATATGGTAAACTTTTTAAACTTCGTATTCTGCTGCCTCCCATCGTCACAGTCTGTGAGCACCCCGCCCAGATGACTGAGTACACCAGAGTGATGAGGCTGTGGCACCTGACACAAGCTCCCCTTGTCCTCCCTTGTGACCTAGTGACATTACAAGACACCAATGAAATTCCCTCATGACATCTGCCTGTGTACTCCCCGCCCCCCGCTGCCCGACCTTGTCTTGGGGGCCTCTCTCTCTCTGTCTGGGCTCTCCTCCTGATTGGTTGAGCCTGCTCCGAGGATATCATGATATCACGCAGATACAAAGTACCTACAGTCATAGATGTGAACTAATAAACTTTATCTTGCTACTGTTCAAATACATGCAGACTGAAGTTTCACAGTTCTGTGCGTTTCAGCGTGTTTGCTCAGGGTCTAGAGAGAACCGACTTCACACATGGCCATTACTAGGATGTTCCAGAAGAAGAGGTTGGGTGTCCCTTAAACAGGTGGACAATAGAAAAACTTTGCTTTCTATAAATGTTTAAATAAATTCATGAGGATCTTCAAAAGTATGTTTGGGGAGGCTTCCCTGGTGGCGCAGTGGTTGAGAGTCCGCCTGCCGATGCAGGGGACACGGGTTCATGCCCCGGTCGGGGAAGATCCCACATGCCGCAGAGCGGCTAGGCCCGTAAGCTATGGCCGTTGAGCCTGCGCGTCCGGAGCCCATGCTCCGCAACGGGAGAGGCCACAACAGTGAGAGGCCCACGTACAGCAAAAAAAAAAAAAAAAAAGTATGTTTGGAACATATACAGAAGATTTATTTTACAAAAAGTGAAAGTGCTTTAACATAAATTATAAATTTAAGTGTATGTTATTATCCAAATATCTTCATATTTATTCTGTCCCTTCTATTTTTTGAAAACATAATCCCTTTAAGGGGAGACATTATATTGTAGACTCCATTCAGCAAGCAGGAGCCCAAAGAAAAACCTTGGTGCACACACTGCAGTGTCACTAAGTCACAATATGCCTGCTTTCAATAGTTGGCAACCAAGATATATTATCTTATCACTCTCCAACTTCCTATAGATCAGAACTTTAGAGATAATTTTGTAGGCGTCAGTGTATGCATTCCAGGTGAGACAGGCTGGGACCTGGGACCTGGGATGCTTTGCTGTAGTGCTTGCACCTGGATGAACATCTCCTCAAGCAACAGATACAAAGAAACTACAAGGGACTAAATATAACTGTGTACATGTGCTTTAGGGCAAATTATGAACAGCAAAATACAAAAGACCAAAAACCCAACTGCCACTTCTGAGGTGTCGGAAGCAAAAGCAGGGTACTGTGCATGAGCCCTGCACAAAGCACCACCAAGGGCGTGGGCAGACCACCTAAGCCATACCTCCGTTCCAACCCTCAACCCTCCTCTTACCCTCATCCCATTTAAGGGACCAGCTCACCCCCATATCAGGGACCAAGCAAGGGAAACTTACTTGCTTTTTTGCTCCCTAGTGCTGCAGCATGAGACCCAGCAAAGTCTTGTCTGAATTTCTTGTCTGGCCTCTGATCAATTTTGATTAAGGAGGCCAAGAACCCTGGTCAGTAACAATGGGATAAGAAAGAAAAGATTTCAGCAAGGATCATGACAGGGGAAATGGATGACAGCTGTAAGGAGGCCCATAAGGAAGTAGATGATGAGGCATTCTGCCTGCTTCCCACACAAAATAATTCATTCCTGCATGGGTACACCTCAGTGTTTGTGTTGAACCCCAGCAAGCCCGGCTAATATATATATATATATATATATATATATATATATATATATATATATATATATATATATATATAAAATACATTTATTTATTTTATTTATTTATTTTTGGCTGTATCGGGTCTTCGTTGCTGCACGCGGGCTTTCTCTAGTTGCGGTGATCAGGGGCTACTCAGTTGCAGTGTGCGGGCTTCTCATTGCAGTGGCTTCTCTTGTTGCGGAGCATGGGCTCTAGGCGCACGGGCTTCAGTAGTTGAAGCACGCGGGCTCAGTAGTAGTTGTGGCTCGCGGGATCTAGAGCGCAGGCTCAGTAGTTGTGACGCACAGTCTTAGCTGCTCTGCGGCATGTGGGATCTTCCCAGACCAGGGCTCGAACTCGTGTCCCCTGCATTAGCAGGCGGATTCTTAGCCACTGCACCACCAGGGAAGCACACAGCTATATTAAAAAATATATATATTTTTTGGATGTGGACCATTTTTTAAAGTCTTTTATTGAATTCGTTACAATGTTTCTTAGTTTCTGTTTTTGTTTTTTTGGCCACACCACAGGGCATGTGGGATCTTTGTTCCCTGAGCAGAGATCAAACCCATGCCCCCTGTAGTGGAAGCTCTGTTGCTTAACCATTGGACAGCCAGGGAAGTCCCTCAATTTGTTACAATGCTGCTTCTGTTTTATGTTTTGCATTTTATAGTCCAGAGGCATGTGGGAGCTTAGTTCCCTGTCCAAGGATAGAACCCGCACCCCCTGCATTGGAAGACAAAGTCTTAACCACTGGACAGCCATGGAAGTCCCTAGCCCTGCTATTTTCCCATTTATTTATTATTTTTAAATTTTATTTATTTATTTTTGGTGGCGTTGGGGCTTTGTTGCTGAGCACGGGCTTTCTCCAGTTGTGGCGAGCAGGGGTTTCTCTTGTTGCGGAGCTCGGGCTCTAGGCGCACAGGCTTCAGTAGTTGTGGCTCACGGGCTCTAGAGCATGGGCTCAGTAGTCGTGGAGCACTGGGTTAGTTGCTCCGAGGCATGTGGGATCTTCCCGGACCAGGGATCGAACCCGAGTCCCCTGCATTGGCAGGTGGATTCTTAACCACGCGCCATCAAGGAAGTCCCTATTTTTTCCATAAAATATTTCTAACTCAATTTCCTGAAATAGATACTGCTATGATCTCAACGTTTGTGTCTCCCTCAATTCATGTGTTCAAAACCTAATACCTAACGTGATGGTATTAGGAAATGAGGCACTTTGGGAAGTGGTTAGCTCATGAAGCCTCTACTCTTATGAATGGAATTAGCGTCCTTATAAGAGAGGCCCCAGATATTTCCCATCGCCTCCTGTCATGGAAGGATATAGCAAGAAGGAAGGCTGTCTATGGACTAGGAAATGGGCTTTCACCAGATCTGCCAGCACCTTGAGTTTGGATTTCCAGCTTCTAGAACTGTGGGAAATAAATGTCTGCTGTTTATAAGCCACCCAGTCTATGGTGGTTTCTTATAGCAGTTTCAAATGGACTGAGACAAATACAATTAATTTTAAAATATGAGACTTATCGGAAAGGAAGAGCAACTTAACTAAATGCTATTTCTTACTAGGACACTGGCTGCCACAATCACAGTCTGAAAATGTGTGCAAAAGGGGCATCTTACCTCCGAGAGATAAACATTTGTTATTGTTTGAGGAGGATGATAATGCTCCAAATAATTATCCTGAAAATTGCTGGAGTGAACAGATCTAGCTCTTTCCTCCCTTTTCTGTACAAAATGTATTTTGAGGTAGCCAAATAGAAAATTATGGAAAAGTTTCCTTTATACAGGATTTCTAGCTAAGAAATGCAGAAATAGCAATAGAAGTAGGTACAAATGTTTCAATAGCTTATAAAATAATCAACTACCCAGAATCATCAGCGCATGAAGACAATGGATAAAAGATGCATGGCAAAATGATGCCTGTAGAGAAACACTCATAATATTGGAACCCCGTTGCAAAAGAGAGACACCCAGACATCTGGACAGGCTTATGTGATGCAGTCACAATTTCTCAGCACTGTGTGTGGAGTATTATGACCAAAGGCTGAATCTGGATTTCAAACTTGTTTGGATGACAGGACTGTTCACTGAAATTGGGGGGAAAATTCTGTTATTCATGATGAGCTCAAGGTGGTTCGAGATAGTCAAGGGAACCTGGAAAAGGAGATGGGAGAGCATTATAACAGACTCATCTGGGACTTCCCTTGTGGTCCAGTGGTTAAGAATCCGCCTTCCAATACAGGGGACATGGGTTCGATCCCTGGTTGGGGAACTAAAATCCCACATGCCGCGGGGCAACTAAGCCTGCGTGCCACAACTGGAGAGCCACGTGCCACAACTGGAGAGCCGCGTGCTGCAATGAAAGATCCCGTGTGCCACAACTAAGACCCGATGCAACAAAAAGTTTTTTAAAAAAGAAAAGAAAAAAGAAAGAACAGACTCAGGATATGAGTTAGGGCTGGACAGGGACACTTACTGGCTGGCTGAACAGCATGAAGAAGGACTAAGAGGGGAGAGGCCACAACATGGTAGGGAAGCCAATCCACTCATTTTATGGATCCAGCTTCCTTCCTTTATAGTCAGATGTGAGAGAGACAATGCCAAATATCATATTGGTATTTCTAGGGCACAAAGGCAAGGGAGACACAGTGCAAGGAAAAGCCTCTGATAGTCTGATGGACAAAGGGCGGGGGAATGAATAAAATGAATGAAGAATGTGGGAAAGGATGGGATGCGGAGTATAGTAGAGAGAGTAATTTCAAGGGGAAGAAATATTCCTTTTCTCCTGAGTTGGGAAGACAATCTACAAGAAAACGTACATCACTATTATTCATTATGATTCATATTATTACACGGATAATACAAATAATTTATTTTTGTTGATCCCCTTCCTATGAGGAAGGCACTGTTCTATGCACTTCTGTGCATTATGTCATTACATCCTCAAGCAACACAAAGCCACAGAAATGATTATCATTCTATTTGTCAAGAGCAAAGTGAGAATTTTTAAAAAGTAGCTATAGCACAGGGAACTATATTCAATATCCTGTAATCACCTATAATGGGAAAGAATCCAAAGATATATGTATATATGAATCAGTTTGCTGTACATCTGAAACTAATACAACATTGTAAATTAACTACACTTCGATTTAAAAAAAGAGTAGTAGACTGATGAACAGAATATTTCAGATCCATTTAATTAGGTTAATTAGAAAATGACTCCAGCAAGGTGAGCTTCACGTTCTCAGCATCCCATGGGATTGTAAACCAAGCTCATTTTCTTATCTCCTCAGGAACACAGCAAACCACACGTCCCAGTCCTGGCACCCAGGTGTGGCCTCCTGTCAATGGCATGAGAGTGGAAGGGATGTCTGTGTGCAAGTGGTTATGACTTCTGCCCTCCTCTCTCATTTCTCCTATGCAAACAGGATGATGCCAGAGCAAACTTAAAGCCAGATGGTGACAGGAGAAGGAACCTGGGTCCCTGAAAAATTGTGCTCCCCAGAGCTCCATTCTGACCCACACTGGACCTTGATGTAAGCAAGAAACAACCAGGCCCCCAACGAGGCCACACTGAGGAGCTTCCCACAGACATCCAGAGGCAGGAATTCCCTGCCTCTGGATGTCTGTGGGAAGCTCCTCAGTGTGGCACACATCCAGTCAGCTCGTGATTGTCCTTGTGTATGCATACTTTGGTCTCCTTTTCAGGAACATGGTTTGAATCTTCATCTGCAAACTTTAGGCATCTCTTCCTGTGGGCCTGGCCCTAAATGCTTTTATTTTGGCTTTTCCTCACAGCCTCCCCATGAAGCAGGTGCCTCACAGGCATCATTTTCCATAGGATGAAATCAACTCTCAGGGAGATAAATGTACTTGCTGAAAGGCAGGGATCTGATGAGCAGCTGAACAAAGTTGTACACCAGGTTGGCTGCATCTGGTGTCTGTAATGTATAACCACAAAGCTATGCAGCACTGCTCCAGAATGGGCCAAGTCCTGGCACGATGGTGATCACTATTTAAAAAGACAGAAATATCATCAACCAAAGAAAATAAATTGATTATTTGAAGTTTAATCAAAAATAAAACTTTGCTGTTCAAGAGACAGTTAAGAAAGTGAAAACTCAAGTCACAACCTGGGGAAATATATTTGCAAGAAATATATGTGATAAATGACTGATTCTCAATTTATAAATAGTCCTTATACCAATAATAAAAAAACAACACAATTTAAAGTATTTGCAAAAGTTTTGAAGGTATACATCACCAAAGAAATATAAATGGTAAAGAAGAAAATGAAAATATGCTCCTTGTCATTAATCACCATTGTAAACACAATTTAAAACCATAGTGAGGTACTACTACACACTCATTTGAATGACTAGAATTCAAGAACAGATAATACCAAATTGATAAAGATGTGAAACAGTTACTACTCTCATATATTTCTTGAGTGAATAGAAATTGGGTGACTTCCCTGGCGGCCCAGTGGTTAAGACTCCACGCTTCCAGTGCAGGGGGTGAGGGTTCAATCCCTGGTCCAGGAACCTAGATCCCACATGCCGTGTGGCCAATAATAGTAATAATAATAGGGCTGCCCTGGTGGCGCAGTAGTTAATAATCTGCCTGACAATACAGGGGACACAGGTTCGAGCCCTGGTCCGGGAAGATCCCACATGCCATGGAGCAACTAAGCCCATGTGCCACAACTACTGAACCTGCGCTCTAGAGCCTGTGAGCCACAACTGCTGAGCCCGTGTGCCACAACTACTGAAGCTGCGTGCCTAGAGCTCATGCTCCGGAACAAGAGAAGCCACCGCAATGAGAAGCCCAGCCACTGCAACAAAGAGTAGCCCCCTCTCGCCGCAACTAGAGAAAGCCCGTGCACAGCAACGAAGACCGAATGCAGTCCCCCAAAAAATAAATAAATAAATAAAATAATAATAATAATAAATAGAAATCGGTAATTAACTTTAGAAAATACAACTGTACTCTTTTGAGATGGTATATATATACATATCATATGATATACACAGTAACTTCACTTGCAGATATATCCTTAAGAAAAATTAAATCATATAACTCAGAAACACTTCTGTGGAAATAGTCACAAAAATAGCAGCTTTATTCATAAAAGCCAAAACACAATATAATATTTGTGATTTTACTTTTATTTTTCCCCCATCATGTGCTAAAATATCTAAACTAATCCCAAGATAGAGTGGCTCATGCTACATCTCAAGTCCCCATGCTGGAACCTACCTCAATTTCTATTTTTTGTAAGTATTTGACTCTGTCAGAAGTGGAAACCTAAGGCCACCCAATCAGAATACGCCTGCTCAGCTTTAGTTTTTCACACCCTAGCTCCAAAACTTCCCTGTACCCCATATAAGAAAAGTTAACCCAGGTATGACCAATCAGCAATTGCCTAGTATGATTTCCTTGTCCTCAAGGACAGGAATTTTGTGTAAGTAATCTGTGCATTCTGAATGGCTCTTTGGAGCTCCTTCCTGTTTGCTACACTGGATGATTCCCAGTTTGTGAATAAGTACATAAAAGCCAACTGGATTCCAAGATTAATGACTCTGAAATTTTCCCTTAACACATATGTGAAGACTTTTTTCCTTTTTTAAAAAAGATAGATTTCTATGGTCCAAATATGTGGGGATTTTTTTTTTTTTTTTTTTTTTTTTTGCGGTACGCAGGCCTCTCACTGTTGTGGCCTCTCCCGTTGCGGAGCACAGGCTCTGGACGCGCAGGCCCAGTGGCCATGACTCACGGGCCCAGCCGCTCTGCGGCATGTGGGATCTTCCTGGACCGGGGCACGAACCCGTATCCCCTGCATCGGCAGGCGGACTCTCAACCACTGCGCCACCAGGGAAGCCCCAAATATTTTTAATTCAATTTTATATTCTACTCTTGAATTTTTAATTTCTTTGCTTCCTTTCTTCTTGTTTTTGGCAGGTATAGCAATGCTACTTAGAGCTATCTGACATGTTCCCTGATTGATATACTGGTTTATGTAGTGCATATATCAATAGAAAGTAGTTTTTGCATGAAGGGACACAGGTTTTAAAGTAAACGTATAATACTAAACACTACTGCAAAATAATTTTAATAGATACCCAATGCTAGTTTATGATATTTACTAATATCTTCAGTGTTACCAACATTTACTTACTAACGTCAGACTTACTGAGTCTCATCAATCTGATTGGGTTCATTTGTATTTGCATTTTTTCCTGTTGGAAAATACGGTTCTTTTATTTTTAGAAAATTTAGTTTCTTTCTGGTAATTCTAATCTCAAGTGGCATACAAGAATTTTGCCTTCACGGGTTTTAAATATTTCTCTCATTAATTTGTAGTATTTATTGAATTTACTTATTATTTACATATTAATGCTTAAAAAGTATAGGTGGCTCAATATCTTATGTGTTTTCTTCTTATTTCAGTTTTTATGATTTTTTTAAAATAAAAGAAACCTGCTATTATGATATAGTTTGTGTATATGCTGTGATCATTTTTACATATGGGTTGAGAAGTCCTGCAAGGCATGTCAAATTAATAGTGCTGTGAAATGTGAAATAAAAAGGAGTCACTTATGTCAAGGGATTTTAACATGGAGCTGGGAGGCTATTAATTAGTGAACCTCCTGCACTTTCCCATCATGTGAAACCATGAAGTTTTTTTTTTCTAACATCTTTATTGAAGTATAATTGCTTTACATTGTTGTGTTAGTTGCTGTTGTGTAACAAAGTGAATCAGCTATACATATACATATATCCCCCTGTCCCCTCCCTCTTGCGTCTCCCTCCCACCCTCCCTATTCCACCCCTCTAGGTGGTCACAAAGCACCAAGCTGATCTCCCTGTGCTATGTGACTGCTTCCCACTAGCTATCTATTTTACCTTTGTTAGCGTATATATGTCCATGCCACTCTCTCACTTCGTCCCAGCTTACCCTACCCCCTCCCCGTGTCCTCAAGTCCATTCTCTACGTCTGTGTCCTTATTCCTGTCCTGCCCCTAGGTTCTTCAGAACCATTTTTTTTTCTTAGATCCCATACATATGTGTTAGCATACGGTATTTGTTTTTCTCTTTCTGACTTACTTCACCCTGTATGACAGACTCTAGGTCCATCCACCTCACTACAAATAACTCAGTTTCGTTTCTTTTCAGAAAGCATAAACTTTTGATCTGGGCCAACGTGCACCCCACTTTGCCTTTAAAATCTCTTGACTTTTATTCCCCAGCTGGACACCTTTTGGGTTGTCACTTGAATGTGTGTCCACAATTGCAAATCTTTGATCCCAAACAAATGTGTCATGCTTGATTAATGCCGCTCAGATTTACTTAGGTCCACAGTATCAACGACAGACTTCATTATCTAATTTTATATACTTATTCTCTTAGCCAATGATGACGAACTCAGGGATATTTAGTTGCATATAATTCCCTTTTTAATTTTTTATTCCAAAATATTATTGACTTGATTTTTCTTACTTGAAAATTCTTCCAAGATTTTTATAAAAACAACAACAACAAGTAGTACTGTGGCTACTTTCAGCCTTTTCACAACTGGAATGCTTTTTTGCTAATCCTGTATCAACTTTTATGTTGAAAGGTTATACATAAAGGCTTTGCTGGGTCTACTTTGATGTGTTTTTAATTTGTACTTCCCTCAAGGACAAGGTGCATTAATGCCCTGGGGCTTTTCACATCACAAACCGGCAGCGAGGGGAACTACATTACCCAGAAGACTGTGTGGACCGGCCTTGTTCTCCTCTCCAATGAAGGCACCAAATTAAGGCTCTTCCGGATTTTGAACTAACCATGGGCGGGACTTCCGGCGTCTTTCTGATGGTGGTCGTTTGGCCGCTTTTGCTGCCGTCTGCAGGACCCGAGGCTCTAGGTCACTCGGTGGAGCGGAGCTTAGAGAAACTGGAAGGAGCCCGAGGGGGCGCCGTCCACACTGCCCAGGAGTGAGCGGGTTGCGGAACCCACTTCCGGGATTTTCGGCCTAGGTCTCCGCCATTATCCTGCGCGTCTCCTGGCACCACCGCGCCCACAGGGTCCTATGTCAACCAACGCGGTGCAGGACCCGGCCCAGGTGACTGTTCCGCCCCCTCCCGCGCGCCCTCCCTGATCCTGACCCAAATCCTCAAGCCCCCAGGGAGGGTCTCCTGCTCAGGGCACTGGGGTTCAGTCCCCTGCTTCCAGAAATTTAGGTGTGCGTGTGTGGTGGTCCCATTTCTGATAGGATGTGTGACACAGTGTGGAGCGTGTTAAACGCTGTGAGCTTGGCCCGTGCAAAGCATTGGAGGTGCTCAAGAGCCGGGAGCATTCGGGAGTCCAGGACTTAGGCTGTCACCATATGGACATCAGTCCGCCAGTGACCTCCTCCCCCAGGGCAGGAGGTTCTTTCTGCAGGGACAGGGCATTTAAGGAGGAGTCAACAGACTGCGTCAACGGAGCCAACAGTCGTCATTCTGGGAACCATGGAGGGTTGTGAATAAATCAGGACGACCCTCTGAGTTTTAAAGTATTTCAAAGGCTGCTCAGGGGAGAACAGACTGGGGAGGGGGAGCTGACGGTGAAGGCAGGGAGACCTGGGAGAGCCTAGTGCATTCCACTCCAAAGAGTAAGGTGGTTTCTGGACCAGAGTGGTGCCTATGGAAGTTGCTGACCTGAAACAAACAGCCTGCACGCTATTTCACTTGCAAAGATGGGGTTTTTTGTTTGTTTTTATTCCAGAATCATCAGGGAATTGCAATTGGGGTGTGCAACCAAGGTGAGCTAAGACTTTTATAGAGATTAAAGAAGGAAGTTAAAAGGGCTGTAGTCACCAAAGAGTCCATGGCTTTTCATTGTCCAAGTCCTTCCCAGGAAAGAAGAGAGTCTTTCTTCTGCCTTTTGGATACTGTTATTGTCTCAGGTCAGTGAGGGCTCCACCTTCCTGTGTGCCAACTTTAATTGAGGTTTCTGTTTATTAATTTTTTTACAAAGGAATTTAAGTAATAAGATTCCCAGTAAACCTTAAAGATAATTGGTAAGATTTCCTGGTGCTGTGAATGTGGCTCTGAGCTAAAGGACAGATTACAGTACAATAAAGGTTTTCTTTTGGCAGCATCTGGGAAGACTTGAGACCAGACTGATGTGAGAAGTCAGTTTTAGGGAGAGATTAAAAGCTGGATTCGGGACATGCTGTTTCTGAGCTCCCAAAGTTGAGGTAACAATAGGAGCTGCTGGAATCTGTAATCTGGAATTGAGGGAGGAGGACACTGGCGGACTGATATCCATGTGGTAACAGCCTAAGTCCTGGACTCCAGCCAAGACAGGATCTCAAATTTAGGAGGGAAAAGTTGTCACTTTTCTGTGCAAGGGGACCTCAGATGAAAGTAGAGAGACCTGGGGCTGGAGGGCAGGGCAGAGGGGGTGGGACTTTCTGAGGCTGCCTGAAGATGGGAGGGTCCTATGGTTCCAGGGCTTTCTGGGGAAGCAAGGGTATAAGGAGTAAGGAGCCTTACCTGGGATGGAGATGGAGAAGAAGGTGTGACGTGTAGCTTCACTGCTCTGAACACGCAGTTGACTGTCTATTCCTTGTGGAGCCAGAAAACGGTCAGCCAGGGTGGTGGAGCAGCTCAGGCCCAGTCAAGGGCACACGTGCCTCAGCTCTCCCAGGAAACTACAAGGTTAAAAATGTAGAGATTTGGGCTTCCCTGGTGGCACAGTGGTTGAGAGTCCGCCTGCCGATGCAGGGTACACGGGTTCGTGCCCCGGTCCGGGAAGATCCCACATGCCGCGGAGCGGCTGGGCCCGTGAGCCATGGCAACGGGAGAGGCCACCACAACAGAGAGAGGCCCGCTTACCGCAAAAAAAAAAAAAAAAAAAAAAAAAAAAAGAAAAAGTATAGATTTAGCAAGTTAATCTTGTGTAAACAAGTAATAACTGCTTAAAATGAGAATATATATCTGTGCTATAATAATATACATATGTTTAGGTTTTATTTTGGGCTCTTCACCTAGAGCTCTGAACCCCTTGGAATTTCCTGGATTTAAGATTGTTTTTTGTTATTCACAACTAGCCTCTTTAATCACAAAGGAGTTTGACTTAGGGTGGGTCCCCTAGATAACCTCAGGATTGGACTGATCACCAGGAAAATAAGGTGAATAGAAGGTTAAACTTTCATCCCCACATGGGACCTCCCAAGGATCAGGGGGGAGCTGGAGATTAAGTGTAAAAACTGCTGAACAATGAAATTCAAGGTTCCTTCAGATTGGTGAACACATTGAAATGGTGGAAGTGCTGGGAGGGTGGCATGTACTGAAAAGGCCTAGAAACCACCTGCTGCCCTCCATCCCCCCCAACCCTGACCTAGACGTCGCTTCCATTTGACTGTTCCAAAGTTGTATACATTACAGTAAACCAGAAAAAGTAAGAAAAGTCTTTTCCTAACTTCATGGGTCATTTCAGCAAATTATCAAAACAGAGAAGGGGTTCATGGGAAACCCTGAATTTGTAGCCAAGTGGGACAGAAGTCCTGGTAGCCTGGGAACCAGGGCTCGGAACTGGCTTCTCAAAAGAGGGCAGTTTATGGGTTTGATGCCTTAAACCTGTGGATTCTGTCACTAAGTTCAGGTAGTGTAATAATAGGAATGAATTTTAGGGCACCATGGTGGTGTCATAAAATTAGATAATTGGTGGCTGAAAAAAGATACTTTGTCTCAGAAAGCCTTGAAAGACATGTAAGAAAAACGTAATTTTCAAAAACATTTATAGAAATCTTAATCCTGTGTTCTGTAATAGCTGAATCTTACCATGGGAGAGGTAATAATGCATTTGGTATGTACACATTATGAGTTAGACATCCTAAGTGTTGCCATTTACATGAAGACACTGAGACTCAAAGAGGGTGAGTGTTTTTTTCTTGCCACACCACACGGCATGTGGGATCTTAGTTCCCCAACCAGGGATGGCACCCGGGCTCCCTGCAGTGGAAGCTTGAAGTCTTAACCACTGGACCACCAGGGAAGTCCCAAGGATGTTGAGTCTTTGTCTAAGCCTATCGAGTTGTCAAGCTATAGCTCTGAAGAGTGAGGATCTGAGGTCAGAGGTCAGCCTCAGATGACTCATGTCCAGGAAAAGGAAGGGAAGAAACAGCTCAGCCTTTACATCCTCACCATAATCACCTTTACCTCAGATACTCCCTCTTTTCACAGGTTCCCATGGTAGCAGCAGCATTTATGGTCCCTGGACAGGTAAGTGGAAGAAGCCCCAGTACCTACCCAGACATCATTGCTACCCCTAGTCCTGACACACAGATATAGGAGACAGTGTTGTCCTGGGATTATGGGCCCTTAGGTCTGGGCCCTGGCATCATCTCAGGCACAGGACCATTAATCAAAGCCAGAAGTTGTACAAAGGTGGTGTTCCCATGTGTCCAGTGGAGAAGGTCAAGTGGTGACATGTCCTTGGGCACAGCCTGGAGATGAGACTGAGAGGGGAGTCTTCAGGGAACTGCCGAACCCATGACATGGACTGATAAATACTGAGGTCATGAGTCATTTCTGTGATGGCAGCCTGAGGAGCTGGGCCTCTCCTGAGGGGGCGGGTCCATGACACGTGGCCTCAGAAGAGGGAAGTGATCTGACGCTGGGTCTGAAGAGGCTGTTCTGCCTGCCGAGAGGAAGAAGACTGGGGGTGAGGGTGGAGCCGGGGGCCCAGAGGAGGGTACAGTCTTGGTGAATGTCGATTGTGACTGGATCCTGGCAATGGCTCTGTAGCAGGAGAGGAGGTGAGTCTCTGAATCTCGTTTGTGGTAGAGCTGATTTTCTGCTGTACAGGATGACAGAGAGTAGTCTGACATGACCCCAGGATGTTTGCCTCTAGGTGACGGTGGGGAT
Organism: Delphinus delphis; assembly: GCF_949987515.2. Taxonomy (NCBI): domain Eukaryota; kingdom Metazoa; phylum Chordata; class Mammalia; order Artiodactyla; family Delphinidae; genus Delphinus; species Delphinus delphis. The sequence goes on along the minus strand of NC_082702.1, from coordinate 1,501,073 downwards.
GCCATGTCTGAGACGGGAAGTCAGAAGTAGGAGTAATGGACAGAAGCACTGTCCAGAGTTCCTTGTCCCCAGGCTGAGTCTGAGATATTACCGGGGTGTCTAGGGGAGGTGTCAAGTGGGCCACTAGAAACACACACATGGAGTTCAGGAAGGATGGGGTTCAGGATTGAAGATACCCCTGAGAGGTGGATGGCATGTGGACCAGGTCAGATTACAGGCCCTCAGGTCATGTGTGGGTGCCATGAAAGTTGTAGAGTGGGGAGGGACATGCCCTCCCTGGGCACGGGGACAGGGGTGGCTGTCATCACTAAGATGGATGAGGCAGTGCAGTGACCATGAGTGTGTGGGGGGTGGGAGTGGCCTCAGGGGAGGTCCTGGTCATGGCACAGAATTCGAAGGGGTGGATAAGGTATGGATGCAGAAGCTAAGCAGGAATGGAGGTCAGATGACAGGGAGGTAAGGCCTGGGGCATTGTTTCCCGTCCATAGGCTCAGAGTCTTGTGATGACTGCGGTTGGAGCCTGAAGTGAGTGAGACTGGACGACAGACCAGCTGAGGGCAGATGAGCGCAGCTGGGACAGGGTCTTGGGCTGGGCTGGGGGGGGTCTGGGGGGCTGGGCTTGGAATGAGAGGAGTAGAGAGAGGAAGGGGTGAGTGGTGCAGGGTCAGCACGTGGGACACTGTGGAGGACAAGGACTCGGGCATCTGAGCCCGCAAGATGTCTGGGTGCTGACGTGGGAACAGGGATCAGGGCCATGTGGGGAGACAAAAAGTAGTACTGGGACCTCCTGTAGCAGTGGGTCCCGCAGAGGCCTGGGGAAGCACTGAGTGCTGGGTGGCACGAGGGGAACATGATGAGGTGCCGAAGGCCTGGGGCCGAGGTGGTGGCGTGGGGTGTGGGTCACGGTCGGGCACGTGAGGGAGTTGTGACCCTGCAGGGCTGGGCAATGGAGAGGAAGGGAATGTGAGCATGGACTCAGGGCCCTTGTCCCCAGGCTTTACTCCAGGGGGCTGAGTACAAGTGTCATTGTGTGTGGTGTGATCTTAGGAGAGTCGACTCTGAGGAGAGTGGCTGGGGGTTTGTGTGGCAGCCTCAGAGCGTCTTGTGAGACTGCTTGTCTCCCTCTCTGTTTTAACTGAATGACGTAACACTAGCAGGTTCCTGTGGAATCAGGGTCTGGTGTGTCCTCTGAGCTGGGTCACTGGGGTGGACGACCATGAACTGGGGGTCCTGGTTGCAGAGGCTGCTGTGAACTCACTTGTCCCCCTCATGACAGGGCCATGTGATCTTTGAGGATGTGGCTGTGTCCTTCTCCCAGGAGGAGTGGGGTCTCCTTAACGATGCTCAGAGACTCCTGTACTGTGACGTGATGCTGGAGAACCTGTCACTTATAGCCTCCCTGGGTAAGGACCCCTGTTCCACACCGTTGCCCCGTATGGGACTCTGCCCTTCTTTTTGCATGGCTCACTCCATCCTTCCCAGCCTGGACCTTGGACATTGCTTACTTCCCCGATTTCCTGGCACTTGAGCTGCATTCCCCCACCCTGTGTGTGTTCAGCCCTGTACCATAGGCTCTGAAGCCTTTCACAGAAGCCTTTGGTCTCAGAGGCTTGAAGCCTGTCCAGCTGATGCCACTTAGCTTTGCCACTGCTAGGTGTGTTGACTGTTCAGATGTGTGCAAGATCCGTGTCACACATTCTAACCCTTTTTTTGCACTGCCTGTGTCAGGAATTACAGACACTTACATGGTCAGCATTTGTGGTCAACCCTAGATTATTTTTGCAAGACTCCTTAAGGTTCTTCTAGTGATACATTTTTTTTCCTGAAATCTGTCATTGGTTGGTTCACTCTGGGCCAGTGTCTTTCTCCTAATGGCCCTATTTTCCTCTGAGGAGTTTGATCTGGTAGGGCTCATAGTCACCCAGCCTGAGCTGAAAGCTGGAGGCAACCCTGGGTGCCTGACGAGGTAGGCCCCTGTCTAGTCATAGGACGAGGGTTAATTGCATCCTGAGCCTGGTGAGCAGGAGCTGTAGGAAGGCATGATATCATTGATGAGTTCTAATCCTACAGGGAAATGTCCTTTGCTCTCTCCCCTTTCAGCGCCAAGACTCATCATGCTCATACTTAATTTCTTTCTTCCACTTCTCCCCATTTTGACACTTTGCCCACTTTTCATTTCTACTGTGATTTCTGACTCCTGTTTTCCACCTTAGTGTCCTCCAAAACTCTCCTTTCCCCCTGTCTGCACTGTTCTCCAATTTTATGTATTTTTTATATTGTATATGCATATCCTTAATGTATCATGAGAGGTACATGTTTACTTACATTGTCTTTGAACACTGATAGTCAGGTGTAATTGCATTTTCCTGGATTGAGACATGCATTCTACAGAGCTGACCCTTGTCACCACCAGAAAGTCCTGCTGAAAACCATCTGCCTAGGAGTGGGTTGTTCTAGCCTCTCCTCCCGGCATGACGCCACTACCTGGTATCCTGTGTTCTTGCTGGTTTGAGACATTTCCTGTTCTGCGACCATCAGAGACCTAGCATTGTAGAGTATCCCCTTCTACCACTTGACCCTTCCTCCCTTGTTTTAATAACAAACCCATGGGCTTATACCTACATGTGTCATGCACAGATTTGTAGTGGACTCCTGTACCACCAACGTCTCCATACAGTTTATCAGCATTTTTGTGCTTTCAGGGTGTTGGAGTGCATTAGGTACTGAGGAGGCCACTTCTGAACAATGTGTTTCTGTAAAACAAGTGACACAAGATAGGAATCCAAATCCAGACCTATCTATCCTGAAGACTCTTACTTCGGATATGGGTGCCCTGGTAGAGAAATATGTTTTGTACCTGGCTGAGCACCAAGGAGTGCATCCTGGGCTGAAACCGTCCTCTTCTGGGGCTTGTGGGAAAATGTTCACTTCTCACCTACAACAGCACCAGAAGCAGCCCAGTGGAGAGAAACACCTCAGAAGGGAAGAGAATGGGGCCTTGCTTGTGACGAGCTGCAAAGTCTTTTTACCCGACAATATGTTCACATGCGGAGAGATTGAGAAGGCTTTCTTAGGCAGCTTGGGCTTTCCCCAGCACCAGCCCTCCCACGATGGACAGCATCCAGGAAGAAGCAGGGAGAGCAGGGAGGTCTCTCACCCTGGACAAGGGCATTACGAGTGCAGCGAATGTGGCAAAGCCTTCAGTAAAAAGTATAAATTCACGGAGCACCTGAGAGTTCACACTGGAGAAAAACCTTATGGGTGCAGCGAGTGCGGCAAATTCTTCAGACTCAGGGGAGGTCTTTCTCATCATCGTAGAGTTCACACAGGAGAAAAGCCTTTTGATTGTGGTAAATGTGGGAAAGTCTTCATCTACAAATGTAAACTTGTTCAGCACCAAAGAGTCCACACTGGAGAAAGACCCTATGAGTGTAATGAATGTGGGAAAGCCTATGCCCGCAAGGATTCACTTGTCCAGCACCAAAAGGTCCACACTGGAGAGAAACCTCATAAATGCAGTGAATGTGGGAAGCTCTTCCTTTACAGAAATAAACTTCTTGTGCACCAGAGGATCCATACTGGAGAAAAGCCTTTTAAGTGTACCGAATGTGGGAAGTCCTTCAGTTATAAAACCAGTCTTATTATCCACCAGAGAACCCACACTGGAGAAAGGCCTCATATGTGCAGTGAGTGTGGGAAAGCCTATGTCAACAAAAAAAGTCTTATTGTACACCAGAGAATTCACAATGGAGAAAAAGTTTATGGGTGTAAGAAATGTGGGAACTTCTTTATAAGCAGCTTTGCCCTTAATAAACACCAGAATGTTCACACTGCACAAAGGCGTTATGAGTGCAGTGAATGTGGGAAAGCTTTCAAGAGGAAAATCAGACTAGCTGAGCACCAGAGAATCCACACTGGAGAAAGACCCTATGAGTGTAATGAATGTGGGAAAGCCTTCAAGCTGAAGAATACACTTGTTAGCCACCGAAATGTCCACACTAGAGCAAAGCCTTTTCAGTGCAGTGAATGTGGGAAGCCCTACAGTAACAAAACAAGTCTTGTTGTCCACCAGAGAATCCACACGGGAGTAAAGCCTTTTCAGTGCAATGAATGTGGGAAGCCTTACAGTTACAGAACAAGTCTTATTGTCCACCAGAGAATCCACACTGGAGAAAGGCCTTATGAGTGTAATTCTTTGTATGTAGCTCCAAGCTCATAAAAAAGAGGAAAGTTCACACTGGAGAAATGTCTTCCGGACTTATGTGTTCCTTCACTTGAGTTAATATCTAGCACCACAACTCCTGTGTTGTAGAGTAGGTGAACGTTTAACTTATGTGGGGTCAAACTTTTTTGTGTGTGTGTGGTACACGGCCCTCTCACTGTTGTGGCCTCTCCCGTTGCGGAGCACAGGCTCCGGATTCTCAGGCTCAGTGGCCATGGCTCACGGGCCCAGCCACTAAGCGGCATGTGGGATCCTCCTGCATCGGCAGGAGGAAACTGCGCCTGCATCGATCCCCTGCATCAGCAGGCGGACTCCCAACACTGCGCCACCAGGGAAGCCCCAGTCAAACTTTTTAAAGTGGTAGTATCCTTTTACAGTCTTGCCAGAAACACCAGAACCCAAGTTCCCATTCTTTCCATTCTTACCAACACTTGGTATGTGCAGGGTTTCTAATTTTTGTGACATCGTAGGTGTATAGTGGTATCAAGTGATTTTAATTTGCATTTCCCTAATGACATGATGCTGAGTGGTCTTCCATGTGTTAATTTCCAGCCATATATTGTTATTGAAATTTCTATTCATTTGATTTGTTGTTCTAATTACTGAGTTTTGACATTTCTTCATGAATTATTGAATACGGTCCTCTAATGGAAATACTTAGCAATACTTTCTTCCAGAATTGGTCTTGTCTTTTCAATTACTTTTCCAGAGAAAAAGTTCTTAATTTTAGTGTAGTCTAATTTGTCCATTCTTATACTTTTTCCCGTTTCCTCCTGTTACTTTTATGGTTTAGGGTTTTTATTGATGCAAAGGAATCATTTTCAATTAATTGTGGGATTTATTTTTTAAAATATAGACACCCAATTGCTGCAGTGATACTGATTTAAAAGATTATACCTTTTCCCCTGAATTGCTTTAGTATCTTCATCGACGGTCAATCATTTATGTATATGTTTATTTCTGGAATTTCTATTCTGTTGCATTTATCTACTTTATTTATGCCAGTATTTTCATGTATTAACTAATTTGTTTTTATAGTATGTCTTGAAATCAAGGTTGTATACTCCTTTGACTTTCTTTTTTTCAGTCACTATAGCCTTTCTTCGTTCTTTGCTTTTCCATATGAAGTTTAGAATTCACTTTTCAGCTTATACAGCACAAAAAATCCTACTAGGAGTTTCACTGGGCTTACATTTAGTCTTCAATTTATTTTTATTTTTTGGCTGTTCCGTGCAGCTTATGGGATCTTAGTTGCCTGATCAGCAATTGAACCCAGGCCAGGGCAGTGAAAGCGCTGAGTCCTAACCACTGGACCTCCAGGGAATTCTCCTAATCTTTAATTTAGAAAGAAATACTGAGTGTCCCAATCCATAAACATGATACATCTCCTTTTATGTAGATCTTATTTAATTTTGGATAGAAATGTTTTTAGATTTCTTTTTATAGGTCTTGCATATGTATTTTCTAAATCTGATAATATTGTGAATGAGAATTAAAAAATTTTTTCTTTGTGAAATGTTCAGTGCTAGTACGCTAAGAGAGATATCAAACTACGGATAGAAGTGAGCCTTCTTAATCCTACAACATCTACAAAGAGGAATTAGAAATACTATACCTTTGAACCATTATTAAACTATTGCCATTAGAATAAAAGGAGGGCAGCTGCTCATTGTTCTCTTATTCAGTATCATCCTGGAGTTCCAATTTCATTCAATACGAAAAAAAACCGGCAAAATAATGAATATGTAGCAATTGGAAAGGAAGAAGACACCTAAAATATATCCTCAGTTTTCATCTTCACTATGAATCCAAATATGGACACTCATTTTAGTGCCTCAACCCATCATAAACTCATAATTGTTTCATCACCCATTTGCTGACCTTCTTACTTCCTTAGGACCCATCACCTTCTATTACGCTATGCAACTTAATATCATAGAAGAACTGCTTATTTTATTTTTCTATCAAATACAGAGTAAGTTCCAGTAGGAAAATATGTATTTACATGTTGTGCACTGATACATTCTGTATTCCTAGAAACATGTCTGAAACACATATGGTACTTTTTTATTTTTGGCCTTACTGCGTGGCATGTGGGGGCTTAGTTCCTGGACCAGGGATCAAATCCTTGCCCCCTGAAATGGAAGTGCAGAGTCTTAACCACTAGAACGCCGGGCAAGTCCCCCATGTGGTACCTACTGACATCTTAAAATATGGAACAAAATGATAATGCACATTTAACATTCATTTGCACAACTGTGGGTGTACTTTCTAACTCTCCTCACCCTGCTTTTTCCTTCAGTTTTACTACCATGAATGCTCTGAGTTATAGGAAGAAATTATGTTTTGTGAAAAGCCTTTAAATCTACTAAAAAATCCCCAGTAGACATTTCAGTGGTTTCCTTCTCTCACTTATTAGATGTCAGGTGTGTGTGTGTGTTTTTTTTTCCTCACATTCCAGTGGGATTTTGATTATTTCAAAAACAAGTTTTCCACTATCAATTTCTGCCAGTCCTCATGGATATCTATCTCATTAAGCACTTTTATTATTTTATTTTTTTTTAGTTTATTTATTTATTTTTGGCTGCTTTGGGTCTTCGTTGCTGTGCGTGAGCTTTCTCTAGTTGTAGCTAGTGAGAGCTACTCTTCATTGCAGTGTGCAGGCTTCTCTTTGGGATGGCTTCTCTTGTTGTGGAGCAAGGGCTCTAGGTGCGTGGGCTTCAGTAGTTGCAGCGCATGGGCTTAGTTGCTCTGCGGCATGTGGGATCTTCCCGGACCAGGGTTCAAACCCATGTCCCCTGCATTAGCAGGCCGATTCTTAACCACTGCGCCACCAGGGAAACCCTAAGTACTTTTAATAGCTCTGGATAGTTACACAGTCTGAAATGTTTTTCTGAGTTTGTCTCCTCTCCATATGCAGACACTGTCAGTGCACTTACAGGTGGCATAATCACTTCCAAGGAGCAGATGACATCGTGGGGTTCCAAAACTTTATCTCAGGCTTACGTGTCCCCATTGCACACTCAGATGCTGCCATGGCATCCTTGTTATGGGAGCAAATACACATTTGGTAAGTATCTCTTCAGGTATCTGATTCTTAGAAAACATTTTTGTCAGAAAACTGGAAATTAACTCTTTCTAAAATAAATTTCACTTCCTGAGGTCAGGACAATAAAAAAGGAACAATCTTATATAGGTTATAGATATAGACAGACATAAGAACAAAGCCATAAAAACAGGAAAGGCATTTGCTGAGGAAACCAGAGCCATGTTGCCCCCTCATCAACGTGCATCAGGAGTGCCTGACAGTTCCCCTCTCTCCTCAGTTGCATTGTTTTGAAACTTGTTTCACTGGCTTCTCGCTAAACACACTGATCATAAACAGGGTTCACTGTAGAGGCTTCATGATAAGGTAGGTTGTGAGTAATAAGATGAAGAAGATAAGCTCCTACTCTGAGTAGATGCCTAGTGTCTGTTGTATCTGCTGATGAGGGGCATGTTGTGTCATGGAGACTTGAATGATGTGTCTCTAAATTTTTATCCTTGGTGAAATGCTGTTCATTGCATCTCAAGTACTTGGATGTTCTCTTTATCATAGTAATCAACACTCTCTACCCTCCCAGGGCCTTGGCTTCCATTCCTCACCTATAAAAATGGATCCATTCTTCTGTCATCTGTATGTCTATCATCCACCTATATGTCTACCATCTATATATCTATCTCTATCATCTTTGCCTTATTGTGATTTCATCTCAATGACATGTCCCATTTATAAGATAATTTTCTTAAACAGAAAATAAAAATTTGGACCAGACATCCTCTTAGAAGAATGGAGTCACCCTGTGCTCAATGAGAACAGGGCATTTAATTTAGACCCTTCCTGTGTCTCTGCAGAACCTCTATGATCAGGGGAAGTTGTCAATCATTACTACCTGTGACTCACTGGAGGTCATTAAGAGTGGACTGATCCACAACCTAAGCAATGTCATGGTTGTTAGACTCAGATTTATGCACACTCCCAAATTCCCATGGGAAATTCTACTGGCATAAGTTTTTGTTATTTAACTTCATCTTGTGATTCTTATCAAGATTTCTGGTTCTTTCTTTTGTCCCTTATTTTGCTTCATTTTCTAGTTTTGTAACCTATTTTCATCACACTGGTGATATTTTTTACTTCAACCTTAAATAGTATTATAAAACTAATGTTTACTATGAATATTTTGAATGAACCCACTGGTGTATAAAGTTAAACTGAATAGGGCTTCCCTGGTGGCGCAGTGGTTGAGAGTCCGCCTGCCGATGCAGGGGATGTGGGTTCGTGCCCCGGTCCGGGAAGATCCCACATGCCGTGGAGTGGCTGGGCCCGTGAGCCATGGCCGCTGAGCCTGCGCATCCGGAGCCTGTGCTCTGCAACAGGAGAGGCCACAACAGTGAGAGGCCCGCGTACTGAAAAAAAAAAAAAAAAAAGTTAAACTGAATAATGATATTGATACACTACACTCCTCCTCCCTTACAAAGTCCGCATCCCAGGGAAGCAACACTTCACAATTGGTGAGGATCTCTCCAGACAGAAGTGACAACTTCATAGAAATATTTGATAAGATCTCAGAGAACACCCCATAACCACTGGACCACCAGGGAATTCCCTCCCTTGGATTTTTTAATTGAAGTATTTATTGTGAAAATCAGTGATTCACATGCAAGGGTAAGAATGCAGAGAGGGAGTTCCCTGGTGGTCTAGTGGTTAGGATTTGGTGCTTTCACTGCCGTGACCCAGGTTCAATCCCGGGTTGGGGAACTGAGATCCTGCACACCTTGTGGCACAGAAAGGAGAGGACAAAGGAAGGGAAAAGGAAGGTAAGGAATCAGAGAGATCCTGTGTGTACTTTACCCAGTTTCCCCAATAGTAAGACTATATTATATCACAACAATTATATTGACGTTGATACTATCACCTGATCTTATTCAGATTCCTCTAGTTGTACTCAGGTTGTGGTTTTATCCCTCTTTTTTTTTTTAAGTTTTATTTTATATTGGGCTATAGTTGATATCCCTCTGGGTTAAGCCACTTTCTTTATCCTGGATATACCATCAAGGCAACACAAAATCTCTCTCAATTTTTCTTCCATTTTACTTTTGATGTTATGGATTTTAAAATTTCATTTTGATTGAGCATTGTTTGTTTAAACTTTATGGGAAATACTTAAATTTGTACAAACTCAAAACTACAACACAAGGAAATTTCATCACTTTTGTTCCTGTCCTTCCAATCTGTTAAATCTCTGTCCCTATATTTATACTCTTCTACTTGACTCAAAAAACATGGTGTATATTCACTGTTATACACTGTTCTGGACCCTAGTTTTTCACTTAAGAATACATCCTGGTAAGGGAACTCTTGACACTGTTGGAGAGAATGTAAATTGTTGCAGCCAGTATGATGGTTTCTCAAAAAAACTAAACATAGAACTGCCATACGATCCAGCAATTCTACTCCTGGGTATATATCTGAAAAAAACCAAAAACACTAATTCAGAAAGATACATGCACCCCAATATTCATAGCAGCATTATTTACAATTACCAAGATATGGAAGCCATCTAAGTGTCCATCAAGAGATGAATGGGTAAAGATGTGGGGGGTGTGTGTGTGTGTGTGTGTGTGTGTGTGTGTACACACACACACACACACACACAATGGAATACTACTCAGCCATAAAAATGAATGAACATTTATCATTTGCATCAAGACGCATGGACTTGGAGAACATTATGCTAAGTGAAATAAGACAGAGAAAGACAAATACTGTATGATATCACTCATATATAGAATATAAAAAATAAACTAGTGAATAAGACAAAAAACAGTCTTACAGATAAAGAGAACAAACTAATTGTTACTGGAAGGAAGAGGGTGGGGCAAAATAGGGTTGGGGGATTAAGAGGTACAAACTACTATGTATAAAATAAATAAGCTACAAGGATATATTGTACAAGAGAGAATATAGCCAATATTTTATAATAACTATAAATGGAGTATAACCTTTAAAAATTGTGAATCACTATGTTGTACACCTGAAACATAATATTGTACATTTTCTCTCTCTCTCTCTGTCTCTCTCTCTCTCTATATATATATGTGTGTGTGTGTGTGTGTGTGTATATATATATATATATATGTATGTATGTATGTATGTATGTATATATCCTGGAGAAAACTTCACAGAGTCAGTTCTACAGCAATGCATTGTATGTGTTCCTGAAAACCACCAAGTTATGCAAAATCCAACAGAAAATCACAAGGCCTATTGAGATCCTTGAAATACCTTCAGTAAAACAAAAAATAAAATGGAAGCCTAATATATGTGGTACTACAGTTTGACACGTTAAAAGTTTGAGAAACAAACAAACAAAAATACCGTAACAAATATGGTCCTTGACCTTCATTCTGTCGTTGGCACATGTGTAATTAGAAACACTGGGCCCTGTAATAATTTATTTAAATAGTCCCCATCATTTCTGTTTAGTCAGTCTCTGTCTTCCCTGTAACATTTTATGGGGCATATTCTATCCTAAGCATAAATATGTCACTTCAAACTTTGAAATTAACTACCCTCAAGTATCTCCATATTCTGGTGTACATGGCCACAGCAAAAATTTCTGTGCTGTCTTGGTTTTCAGACTTACAGCTGTTGTCCAGGGGTTCCATCCTCAGCCAGACTTACAGCTGCTGTCCAGGGGTTCCATCCTCAGCAGAGGAGTCAGGTAATGCCCTTCAGTCAGCCCTGCACCTCCTGTTCCCTGTACTGCAAAAAGTGAAATCTTTTTTGGCAAGGCTGAAAGGGCCTTAAATATTGCATGGGAGACACTTTCTATGTTCCAGAAATGGTTTAGGAAATCTGGAAGGAACTCGAATTAAGAAACTAGACACTTTCAGGTCTGTACAATTAATGGACACCAATCTAACTGCTATATACAAGTTTGCCTCCAGCAGGTTAATATTTCCCACAAATAGTTGTGGGAAAAAAGTTGCAGTTCCCCTGCAACTCGTCCTGGAGACTGGGTCCTACTGAAACACTGGAAAACTAAGCATCCAGAAGACCGGTCCATATTTGCTGGGCCAGACCTCATAAGGAACGACACAGGGAACAGAAACCACGCTGTTGAAGAAAACCATGACCAATATCATCCAAATCCTGGCTGGTTCCAGATCCCCGATACTGACTTCTCTGAATGGGCAATGAACCCCTACAGATCTTAAGTTGCTTTCAGAAGGAAGTTATGAGAAAGAAATTAAGGTGAGGGACTTCCCTGGTGGTCCGGTGGTTAAGAATCTGCCTTCCAATGCAAGGGACGTGGGTTCGATCCCTGGTCTGGGAACTAAGATCCCACATGCCATGGGCCAACTAAGCCCGCGCACTCTAAAGCCCGTTCGCCACAACTAGAGAGCCCGTGTGCTGCAACTGCTGAGCCCACACACCACAATGAAAGATCCCATGTGCTGCAACTAAGACCAAACACAGCCAAGTAAATAAATAAAATTTTTTTTAAAAGAAATTAAGGTGAATGGTACCAAAGCTCTTGTTCAGTCAATAGGATTGTCTGCTGGCTTTATATACTGTTAACCTAACTGCATGCCTGACATTTATGACTGAGGAACTCTAAATCTTTGTGGGGATATCTATGCTCCTAGTGGGATGGCTACAGTGGTGACTTTGGCAAAGTAAAATTCTTCAGAAGGTAATGCCCCAAGGCAAAGCAACAAATAATTAGCTCACTAGATCACCAGAATGAGTGTTCTTTTCTTTTGCTATATTTCCTCTGTGATTTTATCCTTCCAGGTTTGGAAGAATAATTAGGATTTCTCAAACATTGGGAAAAACAGGCAATCTTTCTAGATGTTGGCTAAGTCATCTAAAACCTTTTTCTGTATGTAATCATGCTGACCCCTTGGTTGTGCCTGTCATGAGTGTTTTGGCCATCCTGAACTTCACTATGATTATGAATTTAAAAAAAAAACCTTCAGATGTACTCTGGGGAAAAGCTGACTCATTAGCCAAAGTAGTCCTAGATAATTGTATAGCTCCAGATTATATACTAGCTGAACAGGGTGAAGTTTGTGCTATTGCTAATACCTCTTGTCATGTATACATTAATGCCTAAGCTGAAGTGGAAACTCATATAGACAAAATCAGGCAACAGACTACTGGCTACAGCAAATATCCCAGAAGTACTGGGTCCAAACTGGTTTCCAGGACTATTTTCCTGGATCCAGTCTCTTAGGAAATATATGCTCATGGATCCCATCAGGAATAAGGTCTATATTATAGGGATTAGTTAACTAGGTGGTGTTGTTTTATGCTTGCTAGGATTTATATTCCTTCTTGTCAGAAATCTACTTGCTCTTTGTCTCATATGTTTAAGCCCCAAACCCCAACCCATATGAACATAAAGGACCAGAACAAAAACCTTGGCCTCATCTAGGGAATCATGAGTATTTGCAATCAAATAAGAAACAGTTTCATTCCTCAAGCCCATATCAGGCCTATGCCTCTTCTGCAGGAAGTAGCCAGAGTAGTCATTGCCCCTCTTCCCTTAAGACTGAGTAATGATCAAAAGGCAGGGGGTGGGGTAGTGTGATGAACTGGGCGATTGAGATTGACATGTATACACTGATGTGTATAACATTGATGACTAATAAGAACCTGCTGTATAAACAAATAAATAAAATTTTTTAAAAAAAGATGGGGTATTGAAACTATTCCTTATAGGGTTAAAAAACCCATCCTGAAACCGTGCCCCATAGGGTTAACAGAAATTGGTGACTAACAGAAATTCTTGAACTTGTCTGACAGAACAGGAGATAATGGAGCAGCTAGTTGAAAACACCTTGGCTTGTAACACAACAAAAGTGGCTGAAAATAGATGAAACCAATGTGGCCAAACCAAGTATGCACAGAATAGACTTGGTTGTCTGATAAATGACCTTCAACTTTACAGCCCCAAATTCCCCCAAACGTTTCATACCAACTCCTCCTGAATTTGCACGTGTCCCTGAAAGCATGTAGCTCCATTGTGCCTGCACAGAACGATGATTATTTCACCTTTTCCTGCCTCCAATCACCTTCCCTATACCACTGACCACACTACACTCTTCACCCATATATGGCCCAAGTTCCCCATCTCCTGAAATGTGTATTTGGTATTTGTTCTCCAATCTCCTCACTTGGCTGCCTTGTACAAATAAAAATAAGCCAAACCTCTACATCTCTGCTGCAAACCTCTACATCTCAGTATTTGGCTTGCTGCACATTGGGCAAACGGACCTGGTTTGGTAACATGTTTTTCTTCACATAAAATTTGTTTCTATAAATGCAAAATAAAAGAGACTTTATTTTCTCTGAATGAGAATGAATGTTAACTTTTACAACTGAGAGAAATTTAGAAACATACTAGACTTTGGCTAACAACACATGCCCCTCCCCCCCTTTGCAAAACAAAGGAACACCACCAAAAGCACTTATGCATAGCAGCAGCTATCATTCTCAAACTCAGCATCTGGGAACCCATCTTCCCTGTCTTACTGCTCATCACATGCTTGTAGGAAGAAATCTTTAGAGTGAAACCTGTGAGGTTCAGTGTGCTTACTAGGGATAAGTGAGAGATGTTTTCATAAAGGGTTGGTAACAGGAGGAGAAACGAAAATCTCCAGCAGCCCTGAAGCAGGTGGACAAGTGTGGTGATAGCCTCTGGTTCCCTTAACAAATGTCTTTCCTTTCCTGTTTTTGTCTGTTTGTCTGCTATCTGTCTCTCTAAATTTTTTAATATTTCAACCTCAGAAAGCCTAATTATTTTTTAAAATGCTTATTTATTTATTTTTGTCTGTGTCAGGTCTTTGTTGCTGTGCATAGGCTTTCTCTAGTTGGCGAGCAGGGGCTACTCTTTGTTGTGGTGCACAGGCTTCTCATTGTGGTGGCTTCTCTTGTTGCCAAGCACGGGCTCTAGGCACGCAGGCTTCAGTAGTTGTGGCTCATAGGCTCTAGAGCACAGGCTCAATAGTCGTGGCGCATGGGCTTAGTTGCTCCATGGTATGTGGGATCTACTCATTGTGGTGGCTTCTCTTGTTGCAGAGCATGGGCTCTAGGCACGCGGGCTCAGTAGTTGTGGCTTGAGGGCTCTAGAGTGCAGGCTCAGTAGTTGTGGCACAGAGGCTTAGTTGCTCCACGGCACGTGGGATCTTCCCAGACCAGGAATTAAACCCATGTCCCCTGCATTGACAGGCGGATTCTCGACCACTGTGCCATCAAGGGAAGTCCCGCCTAATTATTTCTTAATCTATGAATCTATAATCTTCATAGATTTCCTGAAATACATTCCTTAAGAGAATGTGAAACCTATCTGGAGGAAAAAAAAAAAAGAAATCTACTAACCCAATTGTTTGCTGTGAGAACAGTGGCTGCAGGTGTGGAAAGGGGGGGATTCTGAACCCTGGGTAAATGTTTTGAAATGCCATGATCTCATCTTTTTGCTGGAAGGTGATTAATCACTTCATCTGTAATTGCAGTAATAGTGTCTGCAAAGGGATTTGAGGTCATTTCTGGAAAACATTTGTGAGCTATGCAACCACTGAAAGCTACTAAAAGTGATTAATAAAGATACATTAACAGGAGAGCAGAACAGATAGGGAAGAAATTATTTTTGAAATAAAAATCCTAATGGAAAAGGAGCAGAAGACACTGAAATCTAAAAGTTGAGAGAAGAAAGAAAAAAACTGAGCACATCCTATCCATCTTTCTTAGTCAATTCAGCGTTTGAATCCAAAATATGACTTCTTTCCATTCCTGAGAACCCTTGAAGGTATTGAAACTGATTGGGTGAGACAGGAATAAGCAGTGTTGGAAAAAATAGCAAACAATGTTACAAATGAACAGGAACTTCCGGTTTTCATGTTTGTTCAGTGCTTCAACATATATTCATTGCGTGCCTTGTCAGGCACATTCCTAGATATATATGAGTGCACAAAACATAATAAGTAAAAAAAATGCATCCTCATGGAAATTGCATTCTGGTTAAGGGAAACACACAACAAGCAATGTGCTAAGTTGTTAAATTACATAGTATCTTAGATGGTAATAATAGGTCTTAGGGAAAGAGAAAAGAAGAGCCACATAGAGGTGAAGAAAAGTATAGGGAGTAGGGAAGCATTGCAATTGTAAATTGGGTCTCCATAGTAGGAGTCAGGTGTAGATGAAATTTGAGGAAATAATTAAGGTGGTTAGTGATAAAGTCTTTATTCCTTCCCAAACGTTATATATTTATTTTCTTGACTTATTTCACTAGAGAGAAACACCAATGTAACAATGAATAAAAGTGCATAGAGCAGTTCACAATGTGCGGGGAAGTATTTTATAAGGGACAAAGAGGCATGACATTTGCAACAGCACTTTTGTAGAAGCATTATATAAGATAAAAGAAGATCCCTTCTGTATTAGTTTGATTTCCCTCTCCTCTCCATCTCTCTCTCCTCACACACACAGCAATTAAAAAAAACAAAACCAAAATAAAACAAAAAACACACTGGAAAAAGTATTTTGAGCTGAATAGAAAAAAACACTCAACAGAAGAAAATTTGTGAGAGGTTTCTTTTTTGTTGCATTCATTCATTATTTTTTTACATTTATATTAGGTTCAGGTGTATAACATTGATTCATTATTTTTGTGCATTATGAAATGATCACCTCAGTAAGACCAGTTACTATGTTTGAGCACTGGTTACAATATTATTGACTATATTTCCTATGTGCAAATTACATCCTCATGACATTCATTTTATATCTGGAATTTTCTACCTTTCTACCTTCACCTATTTTGTCCAACCATTCATCCCCCTTCCCTCTGGTAACCATGAGTTTGTTCTCTGTATCTATGAGTCTGTTTCTGTTTTGTTTGTTCATTTTTTTTTTTTTAGATCCAACATAGAGGTAAAATCATATAGTATTTCTTTCTCTGACTTATTTCATTTAACATAACACCCTCCAGGTCCATCCATGTTGTTGCAAATGGCACGATTTCTTATTTTTTATGGCTGAGTGATATTGCATTTTGTGTGTTATACATAGCTACACACACACATACATACCACATCTTTATCCATTCATCTATTGATAAACTTAGGTCCTGTCAATATCTTGGCTATTGTAAACAATGCTGCAATGAACATAGGGGTGCATATGTCTTTTCAAATTAGTGTTTTTGTTTTCTTCAAATAAGCTGAAGTATAATTGTTCAACCATTGATAGTTCTATTTTCAGTTTTTTGAGGAACCTCCATACTGTTTTCCACAGTGGCTGGGCCAATTTACATCCCCATCAACAGTGTTTGAGGGTTCCCTTTTCTCCACATTCTGGTCAACACTTGTTTCTTTTTAAAAAATTTATTTTACTTATTTATTTTTGGCTGCGTTGGGTCTTTATTGCTGCATGCAGGCTTTCTCTAGTTGTGGTGAGTGGGGACTACTCTTTGTTGCCGTGTGTGGGCTTCTCATTGCAGTGGCTTCTCTTGTTGTGGAGCGTGGGTTCTAGGCACATGGGCTTCAGTAGTTGTGGCTCACAGGCTCTAGAGCACAGGCTCAGTAGTTGAGGCGCATGGGCTTAGTTGCTCCATGGCATGTGGGATCTTCCCAGACCAGGGCTTGAACCCATGTCCCTTGCATTGGCAGGCAGATTCTTAACCACTGCACCACTAGGAAGTCCTGTTGTTTCTTTTTTTTTTTTTCTGGTACACGGGCCTCTCACTGCTGTGGCCTATCCCGTTGCGGAGCACAGGCTCCGGAGCGCAGGCCCAGTGGCCATGGCTCACGGGCCCAGCCACTCCGCGGCATATGGGATCCTCCCGGACCAGGGCACAAACCCGTGTCCCCTGCATCGGCAGGCGGACTCCCAACCACTGCGCCACCAGGGAAGCCCTGTTGTTTCTTTTTGATAAGCCATTCTGACATGCGTGAGGTGGTATCTCATTGTGGTTTTGATTTGCATTTCTGTCATGATTAATGAAGTTGAGCATATTTTCATGTGCCTGTTGGCCATCTGTATGTCTTCTTCGGAAAAATGTCTATTCTGCTTCTTAGCCCGTTTAAAAAAATTTTTTATTTTAAATATAGTGTTGTATGAGTTCTATATATATTTTGGATTATCAACCCCTTATTGGATATATCATTTGAAAATATCTTCCCCCATTCAGTAGGCTGCCTTTTCATTTTGTTGGTGGTTTCCTTTGCTGTGCAAAAGCTATTTAGTTTAATGTGATCCCACTTATTTATTTTTGCTTCTGTTGCCATTGCCTGAGGAGACACATCCAAAAAAATATTACTAAGACTGATGTCAAAGAGGTTACTGCCTATGTTTTCTTCTAAAGAGTTTTATGGTTTTGGGGTCTTAAATTTAAGTCCTTGGGGCTTCCCTGGTGGTGCAGTGGTTGAGAGTCTGCCTGTCGATGCAGGGGACACGGGTTCGTGCCCTGGTCTAGGAGGATCCCGCATGCCGCAGAGCGGCTGGGCCCGTGAGCCATGGTCACTGAGCCTGCACATACGGAGCCTGTGCTCCACAACGGGAGAGGTCACAACAGTGAGAGGCCTGCATACCGCAAAAAAAAAAAAAGAAAAAAAATTTAAGTCCTTAATCCATTTTGAGTTTATTTTTATATGTGGTGTAAGTGGTCTAGTTTTATTCTTTTTTTTTAATAAATTTATTTATTTATTTATTTATTTATTTATGGCTGTGTTGGGTCTTCATTTCTGCATGTGGGCTTTCTTTAGTTCCGTCAAGTGGGGGCTACTCTTCGTTGCAGTGCACAGGCTTTTCACTGTGGTGACTTCTCTTGTTGCAGAGCACATGCTCTAGGCACACAGGCTTCAGTAGTTATGGCATGTGGGCTCAGTAGTTGTGGCTCACAGGCTCTAGAGCGCAGACTCTGTAGTTGTGGTGCACGGGCTTAGTTGCTCCGTGGCATGTGGGATCTTCCTGGACCAGGGCTCAGACCTGTGTCCCCTGCATTGGCAGGCAGATTCTTAACAACTGTAGCATCAGGGAAGCCCCCTAGTTTTATTCTTTCACGTGTAGCTACCTAGTT
The DNA here is from genome assembly GCF_949987515.2 of Delphinus delphis. Taxonomy (NCBI): domain Eukaryota; kingdom Metazoa; phylum Chordata; class Mammalia; order Artiodactyla; family Delphinidae; genus Delphinus; species Delphinus delphis. The sequence continues at coordinate 1,482,725 of NC_082702.1, read as the reverse complement.
TTACCACCACCATTTATTGAGGCAACTGTCCTTTCCCAATTGTACACTCTTGCCTCCTTTGTCATAGATAAATTGACCATATGACTGTGGGTTTACTTCTGGACTTTTTACTCTGTTCCATTGATCTATGTGTCTGATTTTGTGACAAGACCATACTGTTTTGGTTATGATAGCTTTGTAGTATGGTTTCAAGTCTGGGTGCATGATACCTCCAGCTTTGCTCTTCTGTCTCAAGACTGCTTTGGGTATTTGGGGTCTTTTGTAGTTCCATACAAATTTTAGAAATATTTGTTCTAGTTCTGGTGAAAAATGTCATTGGTATTTTGATAAGGATTGCACTGAGTCTGTAGATTGCTTTGAGTAGTATGTATATTTCCATGATATTGATTATTCCAATCCATGAGCATGGTATATCTTCCCATTTGTTTGTGTCATCTTCAATTTATTTCCTCAGTGTCTTATAGTTTTTAAGCTAGAAGTCTTTCACTTCCTTGGTTAAATTTATTACTAGATATTTTATTCTTTTTGATGCAACTGTAAATGCGATTATTTTCTTCATTTCTATGACAGTTCATTATTAGTGTACAGAAATACAACAGATTTCTGTGTACTAATTTTGTATTCTGCAATTTTAGTCAATTCACTTAGCTCTAACAGTTCTTTGGTGGAGTTTTTGGGGTTTCTATATATACAGTGTCGTGCCATCTGCAAATAGTGAGTTTTACTTCTTCCTTCTGTAAACTGAAATTTCAGAAACAGACTTGATTGAAATAAAAAGTCATTTATTTGGGATTTGTTAAGAATGTAGTCCAGGAGGGAATTCCTTGGCAGTCCAATGTTTAGGACTCTGCCCTTTCACTGCCAAGGGTGCGGGTTCAATCCCTGGTCAGGGAACCAAGATCCTGCAAGCCGCCCCCCACCCCCCAAAATGTATTTAGTCCAGGACACACAGAGTCAAGGAGCATGTGAATTGTATTCTACTATACTACAAAATGGAGAAAGGTTAAAATGGAAGGCAAAAACTGCAAGCCATAGTGAGTTACATAGTTGTCTGTCAGGAATTATAATTGGAGCAAGCAAGAAATAAGGCAGCTTGTTAACAAGGATTGGTTGGGGTTCAAAATGGTTGCAGTTACAAGGGGAAATTTTAGACCAGAAGGGTGAAGCTTCTGAGTGTTCTAAATATGGCTGATGGTGTCCTTGGGTTTAGTACAGTTCAAAGAAAGTTCAAATTCTCAGTGATGCCGGGATGTGTCTGAGATCTGATCCTTAATGGCTGCTCAACTCCATTTTGTATGCCTGAGTATGATTACACCATTACAATTTCAATTTGTCATTCCTCAAGGTAAAGATTTTATGACAGATGAATAATTCCAATATTAGGATTATCAGGATTAAAGAAAATATGAGGAAGGGGTAAAAAGGCTTACTGACCCTCAATGTGACAAAGTCAAGTATATAGGTACCTCAGTTAAAAAAAAGAAAAACAGTCTGAAACTATCAACAAAGTTGGGGTTACAGGCCTGGTCTCGACTCTTGCGATGAGCTGTCTACTCAGATGTCATCTGCTTCTGACCCAGGGAAGTTTTTCTTGTTCTGACGAAGGTCATCAATGGGTTGGGAAGTCCACTCAGGATTGGTAGCCTTTTAAAAATGAGAAACGTGACTCCATGATTGAACACCAAAGGTTTTGCTGCACATGGCTTAGTGAACAACCTGTTAATACCTGATTAACAACCTCTTTCCATTGAGGTTTCAAAGCATCTCCAGGGAGGTGTCTTTTCCAATAAATATAATCACCTGGTTGTAAATTATTTTCTTTAATGTCTTTGTCTCCTGGGAACTCTTTTTTTTTTTTAAAGGTTTCTCACTTATAAAAGATTCTAGTACTAGTAAGCATGAAGCTTTAATGTTTTTAGTTAATTCTTGGCAATATGTTAAGAGGTCTCCTTTAACCACATTGGGCTTATGTAGTGCATTATATATATATATATATATATATATATATTTTTTTTTTTTTGTGCGGTACGCGGGCCTCCCACTGCTGTGGCCTCTCCCCTTGCGGAGCACAGGCTCCGGACGTGCAGGCTCAGCGGCCATGGCTCACGGGCCCAGCCGCTCTGCGGCATGTGGGATCCTCCCAGACCGGGGCACAAACCCGTGTCCCGTGCATCGGCAGGCAGACTCTCAACCACTGCACCACCAGGGAAGCCCCTGCATTATATATTTTCATTGTTCTTCCCATAATTATTTCAAAGGAAGAAAGTCGGTGCTTACCAAAGGGGGTAGACCTTAGGCTGAGCAATACCAGGGGCAGGACTTCCGGCCATGGTAGATTAAAAGATTCAACTAGTTTAGCCAATTAAGTCTTTTTAAAATTATTATTATTGAAATATACTTGATTTACAATGTTGTATTAATTTCTGCTGAACAGCAAAGTGATTCAGTTATATATATATATATATATATATATATATATATATATATATATATATATATATATATATATATATATATATATATATATTCTTTTTCACATTGTTTTCCATTATGGTTTATCACAGGATGTAGTTCCCTGTGCTACACAGTAGGACCTTGTTGTTTATCCATTCTATTCAATATATATTGTATAATAGTTTGCATCTGCTAATCCCAAACCCCCAATCCATCCCTCCCTAACCCCTTCTCCCCCCTGGCAACCACAAGTCTGTTCTCTATGTCTGTGAGTCTGTTTCTGTTTTTATACATAAGTTCATTTATGTCATATTTTAGATTCCACATAAAAGTGATATCATATGGTATTTGTCTTTCTCTTTCTGACTTACTTAGTATGATAATCTCTAGTTCCATCCATGTTGCTGCAAATGGCATTATTTCATTCTTTTTTATGGCTGACTAGTATTCCACTGTATATATGTACACCTTTTTTATCCATTCTTCTGTCGATGGACATTTAGGTTGTTTCAATGTCTTGTTAGCCAATTGAGCCTTAATGGTTCTATATGTAAGTTCCACTAGCCCGGAGGACTGTGAATGATAGAGGCAGTGGAAATACTGGGGGGGGGGGGGGGGAATAAAAGGCCAAGTTTTACAGATTGACTGAATAATTTGCCCTGTAAAATGAGTTCCTTGATTACTATGAAGCTCAGGTGAAATACTCCATGTAGAAATTATTTTTTCCAAAAGAATTTTGCCTACCAAAAGTGCTATAGCCCTGCAACATGGAAATGTTTCAATCCAGTGAGAAAACATGCATACTAGTACAACTACATATTTATATCCCTGAGATGGTGGCAGTTGGATAAATTCCATTAACCATACATCAAAGGGTCCTGAAGGCAAAGGAAAACAATCTTTAGGGAAGTGGATGGGTTTACCTGGATTACGTTTTGGACAAATGTTACACTTCAAATATACTTCAGTGGCTATTTTGTGGGATGGTTTTCAGTAGCATTGTTTTGCACGTATCATTTTATCTGGGCCCCCATGTATGTTCAATAATATGTTCCTGGAGGCTATGAGTCAAAACTGGAGTATTGTTAGACCCATACCATAAATTATGATCTTCCCAAAATTTACATCCCTGGTATAAGATTTGTCTTGTTCCTCTGGAGAAACATTGTTTTAGGTTTCTGCCAGTAAATCCCGTAAGCTAACATAAGGTTAGGTAATAATTAAAGCTTTTTTGAAGTGGGTCAGAGCGCAGCAGTCATTGCTATAGTATCGGCTAAATTATTTCCTTTCCTTTGAACCAAGCCTTGACTAACCTGAGATATTTATAATGGCCAGAAGTTTTAGTATTTTAATAGCTTCCAGAAGGTCCAATACATATTGGCTATTCTTAATAGTTTGTCCTGTGCGAGCCCTTGTCCAGGAAGGTCCCACATGCCGTGGAGCAACTAAGCCCGTGAGCCACAACTACTGAGCCCGTGTGCCACAACTACTGAAGCCTGTGCGCCTAGAGCCCATGCTCCACAAGAAGAGAAGCCACTGCAATGAGAAGCCCGCGCACCAAAACAAAGAGTAGCCCCCACTTGCCACAACTAGAGAAAAAGCCCCTGCGCAGCAACGAAGACCCAACACAGACATAAATAAATAAATAAAATTTTAAAAAAAAAGGGGACATGGTGGCTGATGTCTCTTTTTTTTTTTTTTTTAAAAAGCATACTGGTTATCAGTATAAATATTAACAATTTGATCTTTTGCTATAATGCAGGCTCAAGTAGTTAGAGGCTGTCTTTTTGAGAAGCCTGTATGCCTGAAGAGCAAAGAAGTTAGTTATCCACATATTGGAGTAAAGTGAAGTCATTTGGGAAAGTAACATCTGCAAGGTATGATTTTAAGGTCTGAGAAAAGTAAATAGGACTCTCCGTATATCCCTGGGGCAATACTGTCCAAGTGTACTGTTGATCATTCCAAGTAAAGGCAAACAAGGATTGGCTGTCTGGATCCACTGGCATAACAAAGAAAGTACTACATAAATCAGCCATGTGAAAACCTTGCTGTCTGTGGGAACTGCAAATAAAGGGATATGGGAATTAAGGACTACTGAATGGCGGGATATGACTATATTATTGATGGCTATTTAATACTGAACAAAATGCCTCTTCCATTAGGTTTTCTAACTGGGAGGAAGGGGGTATTGCAAGGACTGGTGCAAGGAATCACTAGACCTTGTTTAATATAGTCTTTTATGATATGTTGAATTCCTTTTATAGGTTCCTGTTTGACGAGATATTACTTGATGTTGGGGAGGGGTTAAGATGAGTATACATCTATTTTGATTGGGGTTGCTGAATGAATTTTCCCTCTATCCACAGAGATTTGAGACCGTAGTGTTTGTACAAGTTCATTCTTTCTTGGGGTTATGACTGATGTGAGAAAAATGATGGCACTTCACATGCAGGGCCTAAATATTTGTCATTAGGGCCTTGTTGATTGGAATGTTCTTCCAGATGTAAAACATTTCCCCCTTTTGTGAGAAGGAAACGTGCATTATGGACCTCTAAGAGGTCTCTTCTGAGGATGTGTACAGGAGTGGAAGGAAGAAGGAGAAAGGAATGTGTCTCTGTGACAGGGACAAGTTGGAATGGAGTGGGTTGAGATTTAAAAACAGTCATAGGGTGCTTAGAAACTCCCACCATTGAAATTGTTTTAGTACTCCACAGAAGAGAATGTTTCAAAGTGCTGGGATTGAGAACAGAAAGAGTGGTACCCCGTATGAATTAAAGCTCTGTCTGCTCTCAAACAATGGTGAATTCAATTTCTCCAGAATGTTAGTGAGAAGAAAGGGAGAAACCCCAGGTATTTCCTTGGAGCAGCCCTAGGTGAGACAGAAAGGAAGTTGCATAGGACCTTTGTTTGGAGAAGGGCTGGCAGGATTTTGTTTTCTCTCTGAGTGATTTTCTGAATTTATAGCAAGCTCTTTTAAAATTCCCAGGCTTTTTCTGCAATAATAGCAAAGGTACCTTTGAAGGTCTTCTGTGTTGGAGCGTCTTTCTTTGTAAGACTGGAGGCGTGTTGGCCTTTTTTGGCCAGTCAATTGCTGAAGCTGTAAACTCATTATTTGAGTAGCCTTCTTCTTGGCTATTTTTGTATGGTCTTGGACAGCTGCTGTGCCAAACTGCATAAATCACGGGCATCCATGGCTGTCCAATTTCACTGATGCCTTCTAACTAAAGTTTCAAGTTCTTAATCTAAACCATTCATGAGTTGGTATTAACATTTTCCATCCCTGAATACTGTTTGAAAGTTTTTTGAAATCTTTCAAAGAATTCAAGTACAGGCTCCTTAGGTTTTGAGTACACAGTTGGATATGTTTCAATCAGTAATATTTGGGGAAACTTCTGGAATAACCAGTAAAGGGTTTTGGCTAAGCCTTTGGCCCTATCTTGATCTTCAGTTGTTTTCTTTTGGAAGTCTTCTATAGGTTTTTTCCAATCCATCTTATTAAGCCATTCTTTTGCTCTGCCTTCCCCTACCAGCATGTGTATAAGTTGATAAGGATCAGAATAGCTTGGTTCATAGGTTTGTATAACAGGATTAAATTGTTTGGCAAAGGAAATGAGGTCCAAAAAGAATCACAGAATTCTTTAGCTATAGCCCTAAGTTCACGTTTACTCCATGGGACAAAGACAATAAAAGGTTCAGGTGGACTTCGTTTTAATAGGGGCTGCCGGACAGGGGGGTTGAGTGGGGTTTAGGCTCAGGAGTGTTAACTGATGGAGGAGGAGGAGGAGGGTGTCTGGTGGAGAAAGAGAAGAGAGGGGGTAAGTTAAATAAAAAGGGAGTTTAGAAAGAGGTGGGTAAAGGAATGGAGGAGAAGGTGCAGAATTGGGAGGGGAATGGGAGTGGGGTAAAGAATTTCATGATTTCTTAAGTTTAGAAACAGCCTGAGTCAATTTTTAATTACAGCTTGGAGGGAAGCAATTTCCTCAGTATTATGTTTAGAGACCTCTAAATATCAATTAAAACATTCTTTCTGAGACCTCCCTTGTGGCACAGTGGTTAAGAATCTGCCTGCCAATGCAGGGGACATGGGTTTGATCCCTGGTCCGGGAAGACCCCACGTGCTACGGAGCAAGTAAGCCCATGTGCCACAGCTACTGAGCCAGCGTGCTGCAACTACTGAAGCCCACGCTCTGCAACAAGAGAAGCCACCGCAATGAGAAGCCTGTGCACCGCAACAAAGAGTAGCCCCCGCTCATCGCAACTAGAGAAAGCCTGTGTGCAGCAATTTATTCTTTGTTATTTTTAATAATAAATTTAAAAAAATGTTTTCCATTAATTTTTCTCTGTTTCTGGTATTTCTTTCTAGGCATGCATGAAGATTGACAAATTTGGGAATTTCAAAAGCTTCCCATTTTGACCAGGGCAGTTTAAAATCATACCAGGTTAAATGGACCCATTTAGATAGGTCGTTACAGGATGAGGGCCCACAGGTGTTAAACACAAAGCTGACAGGGTTTTCTTTTGTTTTGAATGAGAACTTGGCATTATTCTGAGTACTCATCAAAATCAAAAGAAACCTGAAACCCGAATCTCCTACCAAGTGGCACAGATTAAAACAAAACAAAATAAAACCAACATAAAAACTCCACTCCCAAAAGGGAGGACTAAAGTCAACACTGAGAGACACCCAATTTTATTTATGATCTAAACCTTGACCAAATGAGAGTTTTGGGTTCAGGAGGACTCTCTGCAGTCTTTATGTGAGTGAAAAGATTGCTAAACGCAATGGGTCTATGTAGGTACTGAATGCCAACACCAAGTCTGAAGAAGTGCTGGAGGTCACACTGGGTAATACCAACTACACCAAGCAATGTTAACCTAAATTTCAGAAATGGAGACCTTATTGAAATAAAGAGGCATTTATTTGTGGTTTATTAGACTACAGCCTGGGAGACACAGGTTCAAGAAGCACCTGAACTGTGTTCCTCTGGATTACAAAATGCAGGAAGCTTACACAGGCAAAAAACTGCAAGGGCAGTTAGTTACATATGTTGTTTGTAAGGAATTATTTAGAGATGGCAAGAAGAGTGCTTGCTAAACAAGGATTGGTTGGGGTCTGAAATTCTTGAACTGACAAAGGGGAACCTTGAGACCATAAAGTTACACCCAGCAGGTGTTGTTCTAAATATAGCTGTAGGTGTCCTGGGGTTTGGTACTTCACAAAAAGTTCAAGTTCTCAGTGGTACAGGGATGTGTCTGAGACTAGAACCTCAATAGTCTTCCCAATCCGTTTTGTACACCTGAACTATAATTACTCCATTATGATTCCAATGTTTCCTCACTTCGCAATTTGGATGCCTTTTATTTTTCTTGCCTAGCTGCTGTGGCTAGGACTTCTATGAATGGTGGTGGGGGCACATCCTTCAAGGACTGAGGTTTAAGCCACTGGGGCCATGTACCTATTTCTCCTATCCTGAGCCTCAGAACTGTTCCCTAGTTTCCGCACACTGGTAGAAAGTTTCCCCCACCCTGTCCCATACTCTCACATCTCAATGTGTTCATGGTATCCATTACAGGAGTGCAAAATCACATTGTTTTAAATGGAGTTCACATGATGTAGCCTTGAAATAAGGGGAACTCGGAACATGTGAAGATATCTTTGCCATTTGCAAAGGGCAGGGTGACTTTGAGACAGATGTGTGCCTCTGTGAGCCTGGCGCCGCCTTCCAGCAGGGCAGGCATTTCAACTCTCACACAGTTTGTGATTATCTATGTGCTAAGATTCTCCTATTTGGGGATCCAAAAGGAGGGTAGAATCCCACACCTGATTTAAGCCAAATTGAAAACAAATTCATTTTTCCTTAGCAGTGTTCCTTCTCAGATGCAGATTTTCCCCATTTTGCACTCTCTCTGTGGCTTTTGGATTAAGAGACCTGACACACGTCAAGCATTTGTTCAATCGCTATGGAAGGCAGTGCCCATTGATTAATATTGTGTTATTGCTACATTAAGTGAAAAGCTACTGTCTGTGCTGCCTACATAAATACTGCCCATTGTCATGCACAACCCATTGGCAACATGCAGAAGTAGTCTTTTTTTTGTGGAAGTGGGTCTAGTGGTGAAGGGTTGTGCTCAGAGCAGAGGACAGAAGTCAGGAAGACATGTATAGCAAAGTCAAATCCTTCAAGGACTTTGGGGAAACCCCTTCTTACACTTGTTTAAGATCTATACACTTTTGGTCTCTTTTTCATGTATCAATATTCACTGAGCACCTAGCACAATGCCTGGCCCATATTAGGTGTTCAATAAATATCTACTGAATGAATGAATGCCCTCATCCAAGCAAGGTGAATATATATTATTATATTGTATGGGTACTTAGAAATTATATAATGTTCTTTAAATCTTTGTAAAGGCTAACAGACTAAGTCTTTTATTTGTGGGTATGAAGTGGCAAATTTGGGAAAGAGAAAATAACAACATGTTTAGGCTGTTTTCAGTGGGTGCAGCCTCTGTGTATAATGAACAGCCCCCCCACCCCAGTGATTCATGATGATCAAACTTACCCTTGTAATTTAGCCCTGTGAGAAAGACAGCCATTGCCCAGACATCAATGCACATGACTGTACCGCCACTGCCTTCTAACTTATTCATTCTAAATATCTGGACACAACAAGGGGAGAAGGATTCAGAAACAGTGATCAGCACAATGAGAAATTTGGTCTCGGGTAGATTACACCCCAGATCTTCTCTTTCCCACAAACCTAATACTACAAGCAACTTCTTACAAAATATTTGGATATAAAGGTAAAAGTCCAACAAATTTTTTTGTTCAAAAGCGTTGGGAATGAAGCTATAATAAAAATTTTGTGGCCACAATACTAAAACGGACAGGAACACACGTTGTGCTCTATTTGTAACCATGGAGATCAGCTCCAGCCCAGATGGGGCTGATGTAGGCACTGCATCCCCGCCTCAGGTGATCTTGTGGTATGGGGTACGCCCCCTCTTCAGTTCTGTGCAATCCAATTAACAAATACTGACCTGGCTTCGGCCAATCATGGTTGGATTGCCCACAAAACCAGGTAAGCATTTGCTGGGATGGAAGCAGGGACAGGGGAATGGGGCATTCAAGAAAGAATCAGGAAGGGAATTCCCTGGTGGTCCAGTGGTTAAGACTCCCCACTTCCACTGCAGGGGGCACGGGCTTGATCCCTATTTGGGGAACTAAGATCCCACAAGCCATGTGGCGTGGCTAAAAAAAAAAAAATCAGGAAATCTGTACCCATCATTTTATTTATGGAGTGCTTGCTATTGCCAGACACTGCCCCTATCACTGGATAAATAGCAATCTTTCTCTCCCTCATGGAAATTACATTTTTTGCATTAATTAAAAATTTATTTTCCAACGGAATATTGTTTCTATTTTGAATTATTTGGGAGGGTACCATAATCATTTTAGTACTGTTGCCATAAAATTTTTATTGTAGCTTCATTCCCAGCATGAGATAACGACTTTTACCTTTTTGTTTGTTAAATATTTATTTACTTATTTATATTTTACTTGGCCGTGTCAGGTCTTAGTTGCGGCACACGGGATCTTCGTTACAGCGTGCAGGATCTTTAGCTGCTGCGTGTGGGATCTTTAGCTGTGGCATGCTAACTCTTAGTTGTTGCATGTGGGATCTATTTCCCTGACCAGGGATCGAACCCGGGCCTCCTGCATTGGGAACACCGAGTCTTAGTCACTGGACTACCAGGGAAGTCCCTAAAGACTTTTACCTTTATGTCCAAATATTTTCTAAGAAGTTGCTTGTAGTATTAGGTTGAGTTTTTTAGTAGGAATGATCACTGCTGTAAGGGCGAGAGAAGTCTCACATAAATCCAGGAAGTTTGGCTTTAGGCGAAAGATGCAAAGTCAATAGCAGGAGTAATTACCAGCAGTACTATCAGGAGTTAGGTGTCACCATGCTGAGTCTGAGGTATTGCAGGCATCTCTAAGTGGAGGTGTTAGTGGGCATGTGAAATATACACCTGGAGTTCAGGGAAGGAGGGGGTTCATGTAAAGATACCCATAAGCAGGAGATTGGCACGTGGACTATGTCAGACTTAAGAGGAACACCCCACAGGTTATGTGGCAATGCCATTAAGGCTGAAGGGAGGGTATTCTGCATGGACTGGCTCACTTGCCTGGACCCCTGGACAGGGGTGGTGGCTGTCATCATCACTAAGACAGGTTAGGAAGTACAGCGACCATGAGACAGAGTGTGTGTGTTTGCATGAGTGTGTGTAGAGGGTGCGGGAGGAGGCTGTCATCATCACTAAGACAGGTTAGGAAGTACAGTGACCATGAGAGAGAGAGAGGGAGAGAGAGAGAAAGAGGGAGAGGTGTGTGTGTGTGTGCGTGTGCGTGTGTGTGTGTGTGCGTGCGTGCGCATGTGGTGCGGGAGCTGGCCTCAGATGAAGATCCAGAAGTGACATGAAATTCCAAGGAGATGAATAAGAGATTTATTGAGAGGCAAAGCAGTAAATGGAATCAGATGACACTGAGATAAGACCTGGTGCTGTTTTCCTCTCTACAGGCTCAGAGTTTTGTGATAACTCCTGGTGAAACCTAAAGAGTGTCAGACTGGATGATAGATTAGCTAAAGAGTAAATAAGGTCAATTTCTACCAAACATACAAAGAAGAACTTACACCAATCCATCTCAAAGTCTTCCAAAAGACTGAAGAGGACAGAACACTCCCAAAGTCATTCTATGAAGCTACCACCACCCTGATACAAAAACCTGACAAAAACACCACCAAAAAAGAAAATTACAGGCCAATATCATTGACGAATATAGATGCAAAAATTCTCCACAAAATATTAGCAAACCAAATCCAACAACACATAAAAAAGATCATACAGCAGGATCAAGCTGGATTCGTCCCAGGATCAAAGGATGGCTCAACATATGTAAATCAATCAATGTAATACACTACATCAAGAAAAGAAAAGACAAAAACCACGTGACCATCTCAATAGATGCAGAAAAAGCATTTGATAAAATTCAACATCCATTCATGATAAAAACTCTCACCAAAGTGGGTATAAAGGGAACATATCTCAACATAATAAAAGCTATTTATGAGACTTCCCTGGTGGCACAGTGTTTAAGAATCTGCCTGCCAATGCAGGGGACACGGGTTCGAACCCTGGTCCAGGAAGATCCCACATGCCGTGGAGCAAGTAAGCCTGTACACCATAACTACTGAACCTGTGCTCTAGAGCCCGCGAGCCACAACTACTGAGCCCGTGTGCCACAACTACTGAAGTCCATGTGCCTAGAGCCCATGCTCTGTAACAAGAGAAGCCACCACAATGAGAAGCCCATGCACTGCAACAAAGAGTAACCCCCACTCACTGAAACTAGAGAAAGCCCGCGCGCAAAAACAAAGACCCAATGCAGCCAAAAAGAAAAGCTACTTATGACAAACCCACAGCCAACATAATACTCAATGGTGAAAAGCTGAAAGCCTTCCTGCTAAAATCTGGAACAAGACAAGGACGCCCACCCTCACCACTTCTATTCAACATAGTATTGGAAGTCCTAGCTAGAGCAATCAAACAAGAAAAAGAAATAAAATGTATCCAAATTGAAAGGAAAGATGTAAAATTCTCATTATATGCAGATGACATGATACTATATATTGAAAACCCTAAAGACTCCACACAAAAACTACTAGAACTGATAACTGAATTCAGCAAGGTAGCAGGATACAAGATTAACACACAAAAATCAGCTGCACTTCTTTACACTAACAATGAAATATCAGAAAGGGAAAGTAAGAAAACAATCCCTTTTAAAATTTCATTAAAAAAATTAAAATACTTTGGGCTTCCCTGGTAGCAGAGTGGTTGAGAATCTGCCTGCTAATGCAGGGGACACGGGTTCGAGCCCTGGTCTGGGAAGATCCCACATGCCACGGAGCAACTAGGCCCGTGAGCCACAGCTACTGAGCCTGCACATCTGGAGCCTGTGCTCCACCACAAGAGAGGCTGCAATAGTGAGAGGCCCGTGCACCGTGATGATGAGTGGCCCCCGCTTGCCACAACTAGAGAAAGCCCTCACACAGAAACGAAGACCCAACACAGCCAACAATAAATAAATAAACAAATGTGGGGTTAAAAAAAAATTAAAATACTTAGAAATAAACCTGATCAAGGAGGTAAAAGACTTATATGCTGAGAGCTATAAAACACCGATAAAAGAAACTGAAGATGATTCAAAGAAATGGAAAGCTATCCCATGATCTTGGGTTAGAAGAATTAATAATGTTAAAATGGCCATACTACCCAAAGCGATCTACAGATTCAATGAAATCTCCATCAAATTACCCACGACATTTTTCACAGAACTAGAACAAGAAAATTCTAAAATTTATATGGACCCATAAAAGACCCATATTGCCAAAGCAATCCTGAGGAAAAAGAAAAAAGCTGGAAGCATAACCCTCCCACACCACAGACAATACTATAAAGTTATAGTCATCAAAACAGCATGGTACTGGCATAAAAACAGACACATGGATCAATGGAACAGAAGAGAGAGCCCAGAAATAAACCCACACACCTATGGTCAATTAATTTTCAACAAAGGAGGCAAGAATATACAATGGAAAAAAGACAATCTCTTCAGGAAGTGGTGGTGGGAAAGCTGGACAGCCACATGTAAATCAATGAAGTTAGAACACTCCCTCATACCATACACAAAAATAAACTCAAAATGGCTTAAAGACTTAAACATGAGACATGATACCATAAAACTTTTAGAAGAGAACATATGCAAAACATTCTCTGACATAAACCATAACAATGTTTTGTTAGGTCAGGGCAAAAGAAATAAAAGCAAAAATAAACAAATGGGACCTAATCAAACTTATAAGCTCTTGCACAACAAAGGAAACCACAAACAAAATGAAAAGACAACCTACGGACTGGGAGAAAATATTTGCAAACAATGTGATTGACAAGGGCTTAATTTCCAAAATATATAAACAGCTCATACAACTCAATAACAAAAAACAAATAACCCAACAAAAAAATGGACAGAGACCTAAATAGACTTTTCTTCAAAGAACATACAGATGGCCAATAGGCACATAAAAAGATGCTCAACATCACTAGTTGGTAGAGAAATGCAAATCAGAACTATAATGTGATGTCACCACACACTGGTCAGAATGACCACCATGAAAAAGTCAAATAAATGCTGGAGAGGGTGTAGTGAAAAGAAAACCCTCCTATGCTGTTGGTGAGTTTGTAAGCTGGTAAAGCCACTATGGAGAACAGTATGGAGGTTCCTTAAAAAACTGAAAATAGAGTTACCTTATGATCCAGCAATCCCCCTCCTGGTCATACATCTGGAGAAAACACTAATTCAAAAAGATACATGCACCCCTATGTTCACAGAAGCACTATTTACAATAGTCAAGACATGGAAACTACATAAATGTCCAACAGATGGAAGGATAAAGATGTGGTGTGTGTACACACACACACACACACACACACACAATGGAATACTACTCAGCCATAAAAAAGAATGAAATAATGCTATTTGCAGCTACATGGATGGACCTAGAGGTTATCATACTAGGCAAAGTAAGCCAGAAAGAGAAAGACAAATACCATATGATATCCCTTATACGTGGACTCTAAAATATGATACAAGTGGACTTATTACAAAACAGAAACAGGGGCTTCCTGGTAGCACCATGGTTAAGAAGCCGCCTGCCAATGACATGAGTTCGAGTCCTGGTCTGGGAAGATCCCACATGCCACGAAGCAACTAAGCCCGTGCACCACAACTATTGAGCCCGCGCTCTAGAGCCCTCTAACCACAGCTACTGAGCATGCACACCACAGCTACTGAAGCCTGCACGCCTAGAGCCCGTGCTCTGCAACGAGAAGCCACCACAATGAGAAGCCCGCGCACCCCAACAAAGAGTAGCCCCACTCGCCACAACTAGAGAAAGCCCGTGCACAGCAACGAAAACCCAATGCAGCCAAAAATAAATGGTAATAAATAAAATATTAAAAAATCTTAACAAACAAAACAAAACAGAAGCAGACATGAAGGTTGGTGAGTTGGTGCGGAGTTCGTCTCAGCACGCGTGGCCGCGCTGGGATGGATTCCTCCTCATCTTCCTCCACAGTGGGTTTGGGCTCGGTTGACTGGCAGCTGCAGCATTTCATGGACGTAGAGACTCAGAAGCAGCGCTTCCAGCAGCTGGTGCACCAGATGACGAAACTTTTTTGGGAAAAGTGCACAGACAAGCCTGGGCCAAAGTTGGACAGTCTGGCTGAGGCCTGTTTTGTGAACTGCATTGGGCGCTTCATTGATACAAGCCAATTCAACTTGAATCGACTGTAACAGACCCAGAAATCCAAGCCAGTCTTCTCAGAAAGCTGTTCTGACTGACTTCAGCATTACCTCTTTGGAAAAGGAAGGTAGTTCAAGAAAAGAAGAGCAGTTGATGGGATGGTTGAAGAAAAGGTGGGGGATCGGCTCCCACTTTGTCACTCTTGGGACATCCTGTCATCTGAGAATGAACAAAGACCAATTTTTTTGTGGGAGGGGTGTTTGAGGGTCAAATGTGTTTGGGGTTGTGTTTTTTAATGCTAATCTGGGGAAAACAAATGACAGATGAATGGAAAATTCTACTAGATGTATATTACTCTATGTGGGATGAAGCTTTTCTCATAGTCCCATTAACTGCTCCCTACAATTTTAATAGGGGAACTGCTCTATAATTTGATAGTGGGGCCACATAAGTAATAATCTGTTATTTGTGTGGATTCGTTTCAGATTTCTAGAGAGATCGACATACGTCTTTGTGTCTCTCAGAAAGGGCAGCAGCAGGGGAAAGAGTAATTTGGTACTTGACTGTAGCCCTCCTTATCTAGTGTTTGACTATCAGTGCTGGAAAAAAAGATGTATTGAATATTCATACAGTACATTTCACCTTTCTAGATTATCTCTCTCCCTTATACTGTGATTCACTTAAATATCTATATAAATTACAGTCTTGAGCTAGTACAGGTAACCTGAGAGTCTAGAGGCCTTTGGTTAAAGGAATCTAGCCAGTGAACATAATTCTCATACTAAACTGCCACAAGGAAGAAGTTAACTTACCCTGTATATTGGGGTCCAAAAAAATTGAAAGATGTGCCTAAATGAAAAAATAAGTTATAAAGATTTAGGCCACTCAAAAACTAACAGCCGTTTCAGGTAGATGTGCATGCCTAATGTAAATCAGCATAGTTTCCGTTTAGTGCGTTCTTTTAATCACTGAAATAAAAGATTCTACAAGAAAAAAAAAACAGAAAAAGAAACAGACTCACAGATACAGAAAACAAACTTAAGGTTACCAAAAGGGAAAGGGAGTGGAGGAAGGGATAAGTTAGGAGCTTAGGATAAACAGATACAAACTACTATATACAGATAAACAACAAGGTCCTACTGTAGAGCACAGGGAACTATATTCAATATCTTGTAATAAACCATAATGGAAAAGACAAGAGTAAATGAGGCCAGCTGGGAGTCTCTTGGGCTGTGGTGGGAGAGGTGGGGTTGGGCTTTGGATGAGAGGAGGTAGATAGAAAAAAGGTGTGACTGGTGTAGAGTCAGCACATGCAATACTGGAGAGGACGTAGGGCTTGTGACTTCCACACAAGGTCAAAACCTGCGTTCCTGTTTTATCGGGTTGACCAAAAAGTTCGTTCAGGTTTTCCCGTAAGATGCTACCGAAAAACCCGAACCAATATTTTTGGCCAACCCAGTATTTTGTAACTCTCGCAGTTTTAGGTTTTTCTATATATGTCTATGATCCATAGTTATTTAATTTTTATAAGTTCTCTTTGCATACCCAATTGCGTACCCAACTGCTACCACACACTGATCTAACAAATCATTCTTTCTATACCAAATTGCTTTTGTCCCTTCACTGAAAAACAACTGATCAGTTGTGTGTATGTTTATTTCTAGACCTCCTATTCCCTTACATTTATCTATTTGTATTTATGCTAGCACTTTCTTGTTTCCAGGTTGTTTGGCTATTCTTGGTCCTTTGCACTTGCATTTTCATTGTAGAATCCACTTCGCAATTTCTATTAAAAAAAAAAAGAGCTTACCGAGATTTTGACTTGGATTTCACTTAACACATAGATCAATTTAGAAGGAAATATTGAGCGTTACAATCCGTAAATGTGAGATATCTCTCCTTTTACTTGGGTCTTAATTTTTTTTCTCTAATTTTTAAAATTCTGTTTACCCATCTTGCATGTATTTTCTACATCTGATGGTATGCTAAATTTTAATTGTATTGACTATATTTTCTTATTTTTTTGTATTTTTCCTACTCTGGCCTTTGGGGCCTTATTCCTGGCAAGGCTATCCCTCTCAGAGCTAGTTAATTCCTGCAGGTAAAAAATCCCTCCCCTATAAGCATGCTTGTTATACACAAACCGACCAATCTGGAGCCCATACCCCCAACCATAACCTTATCAAACTCACATACCAAACCAATAATCCTCCCTGCCCTATACCGTACCTAGCTCTGGTACCTATACCAGAGCTAGGTACGGGACAACTAGTGTCCACCCTTCCAAAACAGAGGCCGCTGAAAAATTTCAAACTGTCTGTCTTAGTCTTATAGGTCTGCTATAACAGAACACCATAGACTGGGTGATTTATGAAGAACAGACATTCATTTATCCCAATTCTGGTGACTGGAAGTCCTCCAATGCCATAAAGGTGCCTCATGATTGGGTGAAGATCCTCTTCTGGATGGCAACTAGGGATGACCCCTGAAACCCAAAGTCTGCCAGAATTTTTCAAGGCTGTGAGCCATGCTCTTCTTGACCTGCCTCCTGAGCAGAAGGTGGAGGCCCAGCATATGCGGCCCAGTAAGACATGCTGTGCTTCCTGTTTCTAGGGAACCGTGTAAGTGTCCTTCTTCAAAGTAACTTCCATGTCTGCATGTCTCACAGTGCATGATTAAAACAAGTCCCTGGTACATTTCAACACAGACATTTGGGGCGGGGAGGGGGGATCTGAAGTTCTCAACTGTTTATTGCTATTGCAAATAGAATGGTTTCTTTTATATGGATCTTGAATTCTTCAAGCTTCAGATACTCAGTCGTTCTAGCAGGGTCTTTTGGTTAATGTTATGTTTTGTTTTTTATTGAAGTATAGCTGATGTACAATATTATATAAATTAGAGGAGTACAATATAGTGATTCACAATTTTTAAAGGTTGTACTCCATTTATAGTTATAGAATATTGGCTATATTCCCTGTGTTGTACAATACATCCTTGTAGCTTATTTTGTACATCACAGTTTGTACCTCTGATTCCCCTACCCTTATATGGCCCCTCGCCACTTCCCTTTCCTCACAGGTAACCACTAGTTTGTTCTCTGTACCTGTGAGTCAGCTTCTTTTTTGTTATATTCACTAGTTTGTTGTATTTTTAAGATTCCACATATAAGTGATATTATACAGTATTTGTCTTTCTTTATCTGACTTATTTCCCTTAGCATAATACCCTCCAAGTCCATCCATGTTGTTGCAAATGGCAAAATTTCATTCTTTTTTATGGCTGAGTAGTATTCCATTGTATATGTTTATTCTGGGTTATGCTTTGTTTGGAGATCCCATAGAGTTTTCTCCGTAGATCAGTTTTATTTTTTCCTTAGCAATGTGAGTAATTTTACTTTTTATTGCCTCATTATTGTGACAATAACCTCCATCTCAATATTGAATAGAAGTCTAGTTTTATTAAAATTTCCAGTATAATATTGAACCAAAGTCTTGTTTAATTTGGCTTTGTCTTATTTTTCTACTTTTTTAAGGGACAACATGCCATTAAATTGAGGCCATTCTTTTCGCACATGTGTTTGGTCTATAAATTTAAAAATTACAAATAAAAATATAGGTATTTACTCCATTAAAAAAAAGCTTCACAGTGAAATCTAGACTGGTATTTGAACAATATTCAGGTATCACAGCCGAGTCAAGTTGATATATAAAATTAATCATCACAAGTTCACCTCTTGTCAACTTGGCACCATACAAACTTAAACCACTCCTTATCTCCAAATAAAGACAACAACAAGGTCATGATACAACTATCCTGTGTACAACCAAAAATACAATAACTCTTTCTTCAGAAAGGAGACAGATTCCCTGGGTAACATTCACTCTCCTCCTTGATATCCTATAACCAAATACTATGATATAAATTTAACAATACTTAAATACTGTGATGTGAAGTCAACACATCATCTGTTAAATGACAAGGGCGTGAAAGAAGGAAGAAAAAGATATTGGCTGGAGCTTCCCTGGTGGCGCAGTGGTTGAGAGTCCGCCTGCTGATGCAGGGGACACGGGTTCGTGCCCCGGTCCTGGAGGATCCCACATGCTGTGGAGCGGCTGAGCCTGTGAGCCATGGCCGCTGAGCCTGCACGTCCGGAGCCTGTACTCCGCAACGGGAGAGGCCAAAACAGTGAGAGGCCCGCGTACCGAAAAAAAAAATTAGGAAGAAATACTCATGACATTACTGATTACTATCCTCACTTCTGTTAATGGTCACATGAGCTAACTAATATGTAGCTCTTCCACAATCCATTCCATGCTCCTTTTGTCCTCAGCAGCACCTCGAATGGTCTTTTTTTCTTCTTTTTTTTGCGGTACGGGGGCATCTCACTGTTGTGGCCTCTTCCGCTGTGGCACGCAGGCTCCGGACACGCAGGCTCAGCGGCCATGGCTCACAGGCCTAGCCGCTCCGTGGCATGTGGGATCCTCCCGGACCGGGACACGAACCCGTGCCCCCTGCATCGGCAGGCGGACTCTCAACCACTGCGCCACTAGGGAAGCCCTCGAATGATTATTTTTTATTCCCTGGTGGGGTGACCAAAGCATTCTTTCCTGAAGGGTCTGGGCCATGAGTTGTCCTGCCTGAAGTAGGTTGTGGATAGTTTTCCATTGACTTTACCATAGATCATGACAAGACATCTTAAGGGATCTCTGCATTCCAGACACACACTTCCTTTGTGCAAGTACCAGTGGGAAGTATAGTCCAATTTGCACCTGATAATCACATTCAGTCACCAGAGCCAGCACAGTAACTCTTACTTTTCCTGTTGATTCAGAAGCATGAGTAGTGCACAGTGGCAGACTGGCAGTGTTACTCTCCAGGACAATGGAATCATTCTACTGCAGTAGTGAAAGCACTCTTCCCTTTGCAACTAAGACCTCTACACAATCAGTGCTTCATGAAGACAGGAAGCAAAAATTTTCCCTAGTGCCTCTCTATGGATAACTGTCAGTGGTGCCACTCACATATCTACCCCTTGATTCCTGGACGCATCAATCCAGGCTATGGGACAAATAGTCCTATTTGTTGTTTGATGATTCAGAGCCTATACAGCTTCCTGGGGAATCTTTCCCTGGCCCTCCAAATATTGTCACATAGCAATCTGCCCAGGCCACAGGAAACATGTGAGGATCATGTAGACACCAGGGACCTTTGAACAAAGATTGTGCTGTTTAGGAAGATCCCTGGGTGGCACTGACGACAAATGCCATGTAGGGGTCTGCCTGACTCACCCTCTCTTCTGAGAACAGCCCTGCTAACTGGGCTGTGGGGACACCTGACCTCAGCAGGCTGGGCCAGTCAGCTTCCCTCCTGTGGAATCAGGAACAGGGACCTCAGACTGAGGTCCAAGGGTGCTGGGCACTGGGATGGGGGCTGGTGTTCAGAAGGACATTGTTTCTATCCCACCAATCACTGCTACAGACACAGCGAGACCAGGCAGGAGAAGGGACCAGAAAACTGCAGGACCTGTGGGGAGGAGGAAAGGTGACTCCTGTGTCCTTCCTGATCAGCCCAGAAACAAGGTGGGTGGGGTCCCTCACAGGTGTGAGAGCTGAGCACTTACCCAGTGAGAACAGTAGCTCACAGGTCTCCAGCATCACATCCTGGTACAGAGTCCTCTGGTCCAGGTCAAGTTGTCCCCACTCCACTTGGTCACAGCCACATTCTTAAAGGTCACCACCACCTGGAGAGTCAAACACAAGTAGTGGTGTTGGCCTTGTGCACTTGGCTGGGATCAACCCTGTCACTCTGTTGCTGGTGAAGATGCAGAGAAACCCAGGCTTGAATCACCGAGGCCTCTGGATCGCCAAGTTCTGTGTTGGGCTCAAGGGGGAAGCAGATGCAACCTTGGAACATAATGCAATTGTGGCTGAGAGAAAAGCCTCCCATGAAGGAAGCCACTGGAGATGACACAGACAGTGTCACAGTGACACAGACAGTGGTGTTCCATGAGGACTGGGGAGAGATGGTAAGTGCTCTGGGAAAATGATCATGATGATAATTCCAACAATGGTAACAGTAAAGTGATAGCACTTAAGCCTCCCTGGTCCTCACAGTGCACCTGCCCCAAGTTGAGGCCTTTACACAATAAGATTCCTTGCTCGGGAACCAGACTTCCAGGGTTTGAATCAAGAGTCTGGAATTTGACACTTCCTGCCAGTGTGACCACAGGGAGGACATCCCATCATTTCTCTAAGCCTCGATTTCTGCATCAATAGAACAATCAGTCCCACTTCACCAGGCCATTTGGAGAACTAAAGAGAAAATGTTTACATGTGAGATGCTGGACTGCCTGGCACAGTTATGTGTTCAATGTATTTTGTGACTCTTACTAATCCTCCCACAGCCCATGAGGTAAATGCCATCATCACCTCCGTGTCACAGCCAGAGGTCTGAGCCCCAGGCAGCTCTAGAAAATCAGCCACAACCTCAAATTTAAGGAGCAGAAGTGGGAATTGAACATCCAGTAAAAGCGGGAACAGAGTTGCCAGAAGATTGGCAGGTGGGGGCAGGGGTACCTTAGCCAGAATTATTATAAAACAGCCAGGAAAAGACTATCCTAAGAGGTGACACTGATGCACAGGAAGGGTGGGGAGAGATAGCCCTGCAGAGATCGGGGAACAGGGCCCCAGACAAAGAGAAGTGCAAGCTGAAGCTGGAAACTGGGCAGGAGTTTAACAAGTTCAGGACTGCCTGGCCACGTGCGGTGAGTGAGGGAAAAATGGAGGGAAAAAACCTTGGAGGTAAGCAAGGGGCAGATCAAGTAGAGAGAGCACTGTGGGCCATATATAGTTGGGAGAAAGACTGCATTTATTATAAGTGTGAGGCAAGCACCTGAGGGGGAGACCCATTCATTCACTGAACCATTTGTTGAGTACCTTTTATAAGCCCAGGTTGTTGTTCTATGTCCTAAGCAGCAACAGGTGCTCATGCTCAGGGGCTGGGAAGAGATCCTAAACAAGCAACTAAATAAATGAACAAGACAATGTCACAGGGACCCAAAGATTCCAAAGTCAAGAAAATAGCGCGAGATGACAAGAGGTTACAGTCTGCTTTAGACAGGGCACCACGAAAAGCCTCTTTCAGGACAGTACACTGGAGTGAGTCTGATATAAAGTGAGGAAGGAGCCAAGTGAATGGGAAGTTAACAAATAAGACAAGTCCTGACAGCGATCAGGACTATGATGAGGGTACTCAGGGTCACGGCTATGGAATTACCCAGGACCTGTTGTGTTTTAATGTCCAAAGGGACACCACACTCCTGCACACTATCACCACTTACCATATGTAACTGAACCTCAAACAGGAAAACAGATTCAGTGGGAAGCCAGTTCGACTGGCTGTAAACTGAAAGACAAATTCCTTGGCCTTCTGGGCGCCCTGTCTTTCCTGACACCTTTTCTATCCTAGCAGGGCTGCAATCCCCAAGCTGCTGCAGGCTACTCCTGCCTCTTCCCCACCCCAGCCCTTATCTCTGTAGAGGTTACACAGCTGGGAAACCCAAGGGTCAGATTCTCCCAGGAATGAGCCTCTAACATCAGCAAAGGCTCAAGAGGCACCTCCGTGGAAAGAGAACCAGAGCAATGCTCCCTGCACCGTGCTGGACGCGGGGGGATACACGTCACCCATGTGCTTTTTCTAGTTCCCTCAAACCCAGTTGGAGGAACTTTAATATTCCTGTTTTGTGCCCGAGAAAACAGAAACCAAGGGCAACAGGGAAAGCTGCTCAAGGTCCTAGACTCGGGAAGGGGTGGGGCCGCAACACACAGAAAGGTCTCCGGACTGTGCGGCCTGCACTCCTCCCTGCGGGTCCTTCCACGCCAGCGGTATGGGGTCAGGGAGATTCGAGAAACCACATCTCTCCCTACCACACAGTGTCCCACTGACTGACAGAAATGAGACACTCCGCCTGAAGCTCCTAACCTGGATTCCCACCCGGAGCACAAGCGACCCCATCCCGAGGCTCCGACAAACAATGCCCTGGGGAGGACAAGGTGACGACTCACAGGACACCACCATCCTGCACAGCAGGGCGCCTCGGCCACTTGGGTGGGGTCCAAGCGGGCGTGGCCTGGAGCACCTTCCACTCACCTGCGCCGGGGTCACCAGCGCTGCCATCGCACCGCGGGGAGCGTAGGGCCACGTGAGGGCGCCGGAGACCGGCGGGTCCAGCGGGCTTAGCTGACCCTCCCCCAGGTCGTACAAAGGCACAGGTGGGCCCTCCAGGCTGTCCTCCCCGCTCCTTCCCTAAGTCCCGGGAAGAGCTCGTAGTGGGTGGGGGACCCCTGTGGGGGACCCACAGGTGGGGGACACACCAGCCTCACCACAAAGAAAACCCCGCTCCTCCGGCGCAGGAAGTCCCGCCCCTGACAACGCGAGCCAGTAACGCCCCTTTTCTGTGACGCCATCATTCCGGCCCTCACAGCCATCCCGCAAAGCACAGCCTACTGGGTAGTGTGATTCCTTTTTAAAAATTATTTTATTTATTCACTCATTCATTCATTCATTGTGCGCTACGTCTTCATTGGGGCCCGCGGGCTTCTCTGGTTGTGGCGCGCGTGGTAGCGTAGTTCTTGTTCTGCAGCCGGCCGGGAGAGGCTGTCTCTGTTTCTTCTAGGAGCCTGGGGTCCAGAGGCCTGGAGAGGAGCTGGCAAAGGAAATGCAGAGGCTCTAATGAAGGAGGCGAGGCATGGGATGTTCCTAAAGGGAACGATCCAGATTTCCCTGTTGTGTTTTTTGCGTCTTGTCATTTAAGATGCTCGGAACATAACAAGTGGACATACTGTATTGTAAATTTTTTAATGTTCGTATTCTGCTGCCTCAACATCCCCACAGACTGGCTGTGAGCACATCCCCACCCCACCACCCCACCCCGGGTGACTGGGTACACCAGAGTGATGAGGCTGTGGCCCCAACTCAAGTTCCCCTTCTTGTCCTCCCATGACTTAGTGACATTCCAACCCACCAATGAAATCCCCCATGACTTCTGCCTGGGTACTCCGCCTTGATCCCCAGTAATGGCACTTACCTAGGGGGCCCCACTCTTCTGCTTCGTTGAGGATGCTCTCCAGGTGCTCCTCCTATATGGCTCCTGTGTGAGGTGGCATGCCAGTCTCTCCTAGGACCTGTGAATATAATAAATCCTTTATATGCCTCTAAGGGTACAATTTCCACAACTGTGTTGTAGTGCTCCATAAAGACCCCACAAGTGGGACTTATTTCTCTCTTCACCATATGGGGGAGTAACACATGATATGATATCACTCAGATACAAAGTACCTTCACTCATAGCCGCAAACTAATAAACATTATCTTGTTTCTTTTCAAATACATGTGGATGGAAGCTTTACAATCAGTTTTCTCAGTTTCACTATGTTTGCTCAGAGTCAAGAGAGAAAGGGCTTCACACATGGCCATTACTGGGATGTTGGGGAGGAAGAGGTTGGTGTCCCTAAAAAAGATGGACAGTAATGAAATCTTTTCTATAAACTTTTAAATAAATTGATGAAGTTCATCAAAAGTAAGTTGGGAAAATATAGGGTAGATTTTTTTTAAATGAGGGTGCTTTGACATAAATTATAATTTTAAGCATATGTTATTATCCAAGTATCTTTATTTTCTCTCTTCTGTTTTTTGAAGAGGTATTCCCTTTAAAGGGAGATATTGTTTTGTAGACTGCATTCAGCCAACAGGAACACAAAGGAAAACCTGAAAGCACACACTGCAATGTCATTCCGTCACAAACTGCATGCTTTTTTTTTTTTTCTGGCCGGGCTGCACGGATTTCGGGGATCTTAGTTCCCCGACTAGGGATCAAACCTGGAGCCATGGCAGTGAAAGTGCCAAGTCCTAACTACTGGACTGCCAGGGAATTCCCAATAAACTGCACTGCTCTTCAACTCTATGTAGCTCAAAGCTTCAGAGATAATTTTGTAGGCTTCAGTATGTGCAATCAAGGAACAATTAAAAAAGAGTTAAGCCGAGATCATGACAGGGGAAATGGATGATATCTGTCAGGATGCCAAGTCGGAAGTAGATGATGTGGTATTCTGCCTGTTTCCCACACAAAATAATTCTTTCCTGCATGAGTACATCTCAGTGTTTCTGTTGAAACCCCAACAAGGCCAACTATTTTTTCCATATATTTCTAACTCAATTTCCTGAAATAGATACTGCTATGGTCTCAATGTTTGTTTTCCCCTCAATTCTTATGTTCAAAACCTAATGCCTAATGTCATGATATTAGGACATAGGATACTTGATAGGTGGTTAGGTCAGAAGGGCTCTATCCTCATGAAAGGAACTGTGCCCTTATAAAAGAGGGCCCGGAAAGTTCACTGCTTTTACAATGTGAGGACATGGCAAGAAAAAGGAGACTTTCTATGAAACAGGAAGTGGGCTCTCACCAGACACTGAATCCATGGGAAACTTGAGTTTGGACTTCCAGCCTCCAGAGCTGTGAGAAATAAATGCCTGTTGATTATAAGCCACCCAGTATATGATGTTTTCTTACAGCAGTTCGAATGGACTAAAACAGATAAAATTAATTTTAAAATATGAGACTTATCTGGGACTTCCCTGGCAGTCAAGTGCTTAAGATTCAGCACTCCCAATGTGGGGGGTATGGGTTCGATCACTGGGAGGGAAACTAATATCCTGCTTGCTGCATGGCGCAGCCAAATAAATAAATAAATAATAAAATAAAATAAGATGGACTTCCCTGGTGGTCCAGTGGGTACTTCGTGCTCCCAATGCAGGGTGCCTGGGTTCGAACCCTGGTCGGGGAACTAGATCCCGCATGCATGCCACAGCTAAGAGTTCCCATGCCACAACTAAGAGTCTGCAAGCTGCAACTAACAGCCCACATGCCACAACTAAAAAAGATCCCGCATGCCACAACTAAACATGCCACAACGAGGATCCCACGCACTGCAACTAAGACAGGGCACAGCCTAAATAAATAAATAAATATTTTTTTAAATAACAAAATAAAATAAGAGACTTATCTGAAAAGAAGAGCCACTTACTAAATGTTTTTTCCTACTAGGAGAGTGCCTACCACGATCACAGTCTTAGTATGTGTGCAACAGGGGCACCTTATCCCTGAGATAAACATTTCATTATTATTTGAGCATGATGTTAGTTGTCCAAATAATTATCCTGAAAAATTGCTAGAGTTGAGGGATCAAGCTCTTGCCTCCCTGATCTTTACAAACTGTATTTTGAGGTAACTGAACGGAAGATTATGGAAAAACTCTTCTTTACAGAGGATTTCTAGCTAATAAATGCAGAAATAGCAGAAGTAGGTGAAATGTTTCAACAGCTTATAAAATAATTAACGACATCAGTGCATGCTGATACAATAGATAAAATAGATAAAAATACAATAGATAAAAGATGCATGGAAACTTGGTACCTGGAGAGAAACGCTAATAACATTGGAAACCAAACACAAAAGAGAGACACCCAGACATCAGAACAGGCTTATGTGATACAGTCACAATTTCTTAACATTGTATGTGGAGTATTAAGGCCAAAGGATGAATCTGAATTTCAAACTTGTTTGGATGGCAAGACTATTCACTGAAATTGGAAATGAATTTCTGTTATTCATGATGAGTTCATGGTGTGTTTAAGACATTCAAGTGGACGCTTTGGATTGAGGAGGTTGATGGGCATTCGGAACAGAATTAGGATCTGAGTTAGGGCTGGACACAGACACTTACCAGCTGGCTGAGCAGAATGAAGGATGTTTTGAAAACAAGAAATATGAAAATATTTTTCTTCTTATTTAAGAATTTACTGTATATCTACACTAACTTTAGAGCAATGGGAAAGCGTAGAGAATGTAGATATTTACAAACCCTAATAATATCAATTTATTTCCTGTAAAGTTGCCAAAGGCATGTAAGGGGGAAAGGATAATATATTGAACAAATTTGCCGGAAAAATTATATGGTGGGGCTTATGTTAAAAGTAAATTTAGGGGGCTTCCCTGGTGGCGCAGTGGTTGAGAGTCCGCCTGCCGATGCAGGGGACACGGGTTCCTGCCCCGGTCCGGGAGGATCCCACATGCTGCGGGGCGGCTGGGCCCATGAGCCATGGCCGCTGAGCCTGCGTGTCCGGAGCCTGTGCTCCGCAACGGGAGAGGCCACAACAGTGAGAGGCCCGCGTACCGAAAAAATAAATAAATAAATAAATAAATAAATAAATAAATAAATTTAGGGACTTCCCTGGTGGTACAGTGGTTAAGAATCTGCCTGCCAATACAGGGGACACGGTTTCGATCCCTGGTCCGGGAACATCCTACATGCTGTGGCGCCACTAAGCCTGTGAGCTGCAACTACAGACCCCGCGTGCCTATTGCCCACGAGCCACAACTACTGAAGCCTGTGAGCCACAACTACTGAGCCCACATGCTGCAACTACTAAAGCCCATGTGCCCAGAGTCCGTGCTCCGCAACAAGGGAAGCCACCGCAACAAGAAGCCCGCGCACCGCAACAGAGTAGCCCCCGCTCTCTGCAACTAGAGAAAGCCTGCACGCAGCAACGAAGACCCAGCACAGCCAAATATAATAAATCAATAAAATAAATAAATTAAAAAAAAAAAAGAATGTTGCCTTCAGTAGCTCCCTGGTGGTCCAGTGGTTAGGACTCGGCCGTGGGCCTGGGTTCAATCCCTATGCGGGGAACTAAGATCATGCAAGCCGGGCAGTGGGGCCAAAAAAAAAAAGAATATTGCCTTCTCAGGTTTTAAATCTTCCTCTTTTTAATTTGTAGTACTTAAAAAAATAGTAGTAGTTATTGAATTTATTATTTATATATTAACTCTTTTAAAATTATAGGTAGCTCAATATCTTCTTAAAGGGTTTTTTTCTTGTTTCAATTTTAATTTTTTTCAAATAAAAGAAGCCTGCTATTATCATATAGTTTGTGCATATGCTATGAAAATTTTTATATTTGCTTTGAGAACTCCTGCAAGGCATGACAAATTAATAGTGTTGTAGAATGTGAAATAAAGTGGAATCACTGATGTCAAGGGGTTTTAACGTGGAGCTGGGAGGCTATTAATTAGTGGACATCCTGCACCTCCCCACCTGGTGAAACCATGAACTTTTGATCTGAGCCAACCTGCAAATATTCCAAGGACTCTGCAATAACACTTGCAACTTGTCACACTAATGGACTATTACTTCCTTCTAGTGATAGTCTTAGTACATAATCCTGTTCAACCAAGACTAACTTCTGCCTCCAATTCCAATTAAAATTCTGTAATACAAAACTCTCTTTGCATTTAAAATCCCCTGTATTTTACTCCCTAGCAGAATACCTTTTGGGTTGCTACTTGAATGCGTGTCCCGAATTGCAATTCTGTGATCCCAAGTAAATGTGTTGTGCTTGATTACTGCCTCTCAGGTTTACTGAGGTGGACAGTATCAACGATAGACTAATGTTATCTAACTTTATGTAGTTATTATTTTAGACAATAATGAAGCACACCGAGATATTTTTTTGCATATAATTCCCTTTTTCATTCCAAAATCTTATTGAATTGATTTTTCTTACTTGAAAACTCTTCCAAGATTTTCATAAAGAAACAAAAACAACAAATAAGGACTGTGGCTTGTCTCAGTCTTTTCACAACTGGAATGCATTTTTTTCTAATCCTATATAAAGTTTTATGCTGAGAAATACGAGCTAAAGCAGAATTTTATAAATGTGGATACAGGTTTTGCTGGGTCTAATTTTATGTGTTTTATTTATTTATTTTTTTTAATTTGAAATATAGTCGAAACTAAGGTTCCCTTAGTTTCAGGTGCTGTAAATACATTTTTTTCCTGGCCGCGCCATGCACCTCGGGGGATCTTATTTCCCTGACTAAGGATCGAACCCGCCCCCGCTGCAGTGGAAGCCCGGAGTCTTACCCACTTTACCGCCAGGGAAATCCCTTGACGCGTTTTTAATTTGTCCTTCCCGCACCTACTTGGCCCATTAATGCCCAAACAGGTTGGGGGTGGGTCTAGTCCGCACCGCACTCGGTGGCTTGAGGGGAACTACATTACCTAGAAGACTGTGCGCGGATCGGCTTGTTCTCCGCACCAATGAAGGCCCCAAACAGAGGTTCTTCCGGGATTGTGAAATACGAGGGGACGGAACTTCCGGTGTCTTTCTGTTGGCGGTGGTTTGGGGACTTTCCTGCGTTTGCAGGACCCAAAGCTCTAGATCACTAGGTGCAGCCCAGGTAACGGAAACTGGAAAAAGCTCGAGGGGACGCCGTCCACACTCCGCGGGAGTGAGCGGGATGCGGAACCTGCTTCCGGAATATTCGGACCACGTTACCACCATTATCCCGCCGCGCTCAACGGGTCCTACGGCAACCAGCGGGCTACAAGACCCGACCTGTAAGGTCGGATCTTAACAAACGGCACCGCGAAACAGAGGAAAGCTTCAAGTGAGCTTTATTAGGGAGCGCTCCCGGGCGAGGTTCACTGGTCCGAGAGAAAGGGGTCAGAGAAGTCGCGCCCAGTACTGGATGAGAGGGATTTTTATTGGGGTAAAAGCAGAAGGCGGCTTGCAAGGGGAGGGGGTGGTTTGCTATACAGGGTAATTCCTTATTTGGTGAGGATACAGCAGGGCCAGGTGTTGGTTGGTCTGTTGTGGGGCGTAAGCCCATTTTCCCTTCCCATCAGCCCCATGGTTTTCTGGGCAGGAAGTTAGAGTCTCTTGTTGATTCCCAGAACAGGTGAGGTCGTTATGTCCCAATGCCTCTCCTACCTCATACTGGTCGATGTTTACTCTTACCCCCCGGGCCTCCTTTCACCCGGGCCAACAGACCTTACACGACCTAGGTGACTGTTGGGGCCCCCCAGATCCTGACCCGAATCCTCAAGCCTCCAATGAGGGTCTCCTGTTCAGGGCACTGCGGTTCAGGCCCCTGTCTCCAGAACTTTAGGTGTGCGTGTGTGGTGGCCCTATTTCTGACAGGCCGTGTGGACGGTGTTAAAGGCTGGGGGCTTGGCACGTGCAAATCCTTGGAGAGTCACAAGAGCCGGGAACATTCTGGAAACCTGGGGTTGGAGTCCCTTCTTCAGAGACGTGGCATTATGGAGGAGTCGTATGAGCCCTTCTGGGCCAACAGTCGGCATTTTGGAAGTCATGGAGGGTTGTGAATAAATCAGGAAGACACACTGAGTTAGTTTTAAAGTATTTCAGAGGCTGTTCAGGGGAGAACAGACTGGGAAGGGGGAGCTGAGGGTGGAGGCAGGGAGACCTGGGAGAGCCTAGTGCATTCCACTCCAGAGAGTAAGTTGGTTTCTGGACCAGAGTGGTGCCTATGGAACTTATTGACCTGAAACAAATAGCCTCCCAGCTATTTCTTCTGCAAAGATGAGTTTTTTTCGGGATCATCAGGGAATTGCAATTGAGATGTGCGGCCATGATGAACTAACACTTTTATAGAGATTAAAGAGGGAAGTTAGAAGGGCTATAGTCACCAGAGTCCATGGCTTTTCGTTGCCTGAGTCCTTTCCAGGAGAGAAGAGAGTCGTCTTCTTCCTTTTGGATACTGTTATTGTCTCAGGTCAGTAAGGGCTCCCCCTTCTGGTGTGCCAACTCTAACTGAGGTTTCTGTTTATTAATTTTTTACAAAGGAATACAACTAATAAGGTTCATAATAAATCTGCAAGATAATTGGCAATGAATGTTGTTCTAAGCAAAAGGACAGAGTAAAGGACAATAAAGATTTTCTTTTGGCTGAGCATCTGGAAGACATGTCAGGGAGAGATTAAAATTGGATTTTGGAGGGAGTTCCCTGGTGGTCCAGTGGTTAACACTTGGCGCTTTCACTGTTGTGGCCCTGGGTTCAACCCCTGGCGGGGGAACTAAGTAAGATCCTGCAAGTTGTGTGGGGCAGCCAAAAAAAAAAGTAAGGAGTTAACAGTCGGGGCCAATTGGTGACACAGGGGTTGCTGGAGTCCCTAATCTGGAATTGGGGGAGGAGGTCGCTAGCTCAGTAATGTCCATGTGGTGACAGCCTAAGTCCTGGACTCTGGCCATGTCTGGACTCAAATTTAGGAGGGAAAGTCTTGTCACTTTTCTGTGCAAGGAGACCTCAGATCAAAGTAGAGAGACCTGGGGTTGGAGGGCAGGGCAAACTGGGTGGGACTTTCTGAGGTTGCCTGAAGATGGGAGGGTCCTGTGGTTCCAGGGCTTTCTGGGGAAGCAAGGGTATAAGGAGTAAGGAGCCTTGCCTGAGATGGAGATGGAGGAGGAGTTGTGAGATTGTATAGATTCACTGTTCTGAACACTCAGCCGACTGCCCACTCCTTGTGGAGTCAGAAAAATGTCAGCCATGCTGGTGGAGCAGCCCAGGCCCAGTCAAGGGCACACGTGCCTCAGCTCTCCCAGGAAACTACAAGGTTAAAAATGTATAGATTTGGCAAGTTAATCTTGTGTAAGCAAGTAATAACTGCTTAAAATGAGAATATATATCTGTGTTATAATAATATATATATGTTTAGGTTTTGTCTTGAGTTCTTCACATAGAGCTCTGAACCCCTTAGAATTGCCTGGGAATTAGGACTGTTTTTGTTATTCACAACTAGCCCTTTTTATCACGTGGAAGTTTATTATAATGAAGTGACATAGGGTGGATTCTCCAGATACCCTCAGGATGGGACTGCTCTCTAGAAAAAACAAGTGAGTAGAAGTTTCAACTCCCAGACCTACCCGGCAACTCCTAAGGATCTGAGGGGACCTGGAGATTAAGTATAAAAACTGCTGAACAATGAAGTTCAAGGTTCCTTCAGATTGGTGAACACATTGAAATTGTGGAAGTGCTGGAAGGGTGGCATGTACTGAAAGGGCCTGGAAACCCCTGATGCCCTCTACCTCCCCCACCCTGACGTAGACGTCATTTCCATTTGACTGTTCCTAAATTGTATACATTACAGTAAACCGGAAAAAGTAAGAAAAGTGTTTTCCTAACTTCATGGGTCATTTCAGCAAATTATCAAAACCGAGGAGGGGTTTATGGGAAACCCTGAATTTGTAGCCAAGTGGGACAGAAGTCCTGGTAGCCTGGGGACCAGGGATCAGAACTGGTTTCTCAAAAGAGGGCAGTTTATTGGCCTGATGCCTTAAACCAGTGGATTCTATCACTAATTTCAGGTAGTGTAATAATAGGAATGAATTGTAGGGCACCAGGGTGGTGTCATAAAATTAGATAATTGGTGGTTGAGAAAAGATACTTTGTCTCAGAAAGCCTTGAAAGACATGTAAGAAAAATGTAATTTTCAAAAACATTTATAGAAATCTTAATCCTGTGTTCTGTAATAGCTGAATCTTACCATGGGAGAGGTAATAATGCATTTGGTATGTACACATTATGAGACAGACATCCTAAGTGTTGCCGTTTACATGAAGACACTGAGACTCAAAGAGGGTGAGTGGGTTCTTTTTGCCACACCACACGGCATGTGGGATCTTAGTTCCCCAACCAGGGATGGCACCTGGGCTCCCTGCAGTGGAAGCTTGAAGTCTTAACCACTGGACCTCCAGGGAAGTCCCAAGGACATTGAGTCTTTGTCTAAGGCTATTGAGTTGTCAAGCTATAGTTCTGAAGAGTGAGGATCTGAGGTCAGAGGTCAGCCTCAGATGACTCATGTCCAGGAAAAGGAAGGGAAGAAACAGCTCAGCCTTTACATCCTCACCATAATCACCTTTATCTCAGATACTCCCTCTTTTCACAGGTTCCCATGGTAGAAGCAGCATTTATGGTCCCTGGACAGGTAAGTGGAAGAAGCCCCTGTACCTACCCAGACGTCATCCCTACCCCTGGTCCTGACACACAGATATAGGAGACAGTGTTGTCCTGGGATTATGGACCCTTAGGTCTGGACCCTGGCATCATCTCAGGCACAGGATCATTAATCAAGGCAGATGTTGTACAGAGGTGTTCCCATGTGTCCAGTGGAGAAGGTCAAGTGGTGACCTTGGTCAAGTGTGTCCTTGGGCACAGCCTGGAGATGAAACTGAGAGGGGAATGTTCAGGGAACTGCAGGACCCATGACTTGGGCTGATAAAGACTGAAGTCATGAGTCATTCCTGGGATGGGAGCCTGAGGAGCTGGGCCTCTCCTGAAGGGGCGGGTCCATGCCATGTTGGCCGCAGAGGAGGGAAGTGATCTGACGCTGGGTCTGAAGAGGCTGCTCTGCCTGCAGAGAGGAGGAAGATGGTGGTGGTGGTGGGGGTGGGGTGCGAAGGAGCCAGGGGTCCAGTGGAAGGCACAGTCCTGTTGAATGTCGATTGTGGCTGGATCCTGGCAATGGCTCTGTAGCAGGAGAGGAAGTGAGTTTCTCCATCTCATTGGTGGTACACCTGACTTTCTGCTGTACAGGATGAGAAAGAGTAGTCTGACATGACCCCAGGATGTTTGCCTCTAAGTGATGGTGGGGACGCCATGTCTGAGACGGGAAGTCAAAAGTAGGAGTAATGGACAGAAGGAATCTCCAGAGTTCTGTGCCCCCATGCTGAGTCTGAGATATTGTTGGGGTGTCTCACAGGAGGTGTCAACTGGGCCATTGGAAACACACCTGGAGTTCAGGGAAGGTGGGGTTCAGGATTGAAGATACCCCTTAGCAGGTGGATGGCATGTGGACCATGTCAGATTCCAGGCCCTCAGGTCATGTGTGGGTGCCATGAAAGTTGTAGGGTGGGCAGGGTGTTCTCCGTGGACTGGCTCATCTCCCTGGGCACAGGGACAGGGGTGGCTGTCATCACTAAGATGGATGAGGCAGTGCAGTGACCATGAGTGTGGGGGGGGTGCAAGTGGCCTCAGGGGAAGTCCTTGTCGTGGCACAGGATTTGAAAGGGTGGATAAGGTATGGATTCAGAGCAAAGCAGGAATGGAGGTCAGATGACAGGGAGGTAAGGCCTGGGGCATTGTTTCCCCTCCACAGGTTCAAAGTTTTGTGATGACAGTGGTTGGAACCTGAAGAGTGTGAGACTGGATGACAGAACAGCTGAGGGCAGATGAGAGCAGCTGGGACAGCGTCTTGGGCTTGGCTGGGTGGTGGGGGGCGGGGCTTGGAAACAGAGGAGCAGAGAGAGGAAGGGGTGAGTGCTGCGGGGTCAGCACGTGGGACACTGTGGAGGACTAGGGCTCTGGGCATCTGACCCCACACAATGTCTGGGTGCTGATGTGGGAACAAGGATCAAGGCCTTGTGGGGGTATGGAAAAAAGTGCTGGGACCACCTGTAGCAGCGGGTCCCACAGAGGCCTGGGGAAGCACCACGTGCTGGGTGGCACATGGGGAACAGAGTGAGGTGCCGAAGGCCTGAGGCTGAGGTGGTGGCGTGGGGGTCACGGTCAGGCACATGAGGGAGTTGTGAACCTGCAGGGCTGGGCAATGGAGAGGGAGGGAGTGTGAGCATGGACTCAGGGCCTTTATCCCCACACTTTACTCCAGGGGGCTGAGGACAAGTGTCATTGTATGTGGGATGGTCTGTTTGATCTCAGGAGAGTCGACTCTGAGGAGAGTGGCTGGGGTTTTGTGTGGCAGCCCCAAAGCATCTGTGAGACTGCTTGTCTCCCTCTCTGTTTTAACTGAATGATGTAATTCTAGCAGGTTCCTGTGACATGAGGACCTGGTGTGTCCTCTGAGCTGGGTCACTGGGGTAGACGACCATGATCTGGGGTCCTGGTTGCAGAGGCTGCTGTGAACTCACTTGTCCCCCTCATGACAGGGCCATGTGATCTTTGAGGATGTGGCTGTGTCCTTCTCCCAGGAGGAGTGGGGTCTCCTTAACGATGCTCAGAGACTCCTGTACTGTGACGTGATGCTGGAGAACCTGTCACTTATAGCCTCCCTGGGTAAGGACCCCTGTTCCACACCATTGCCCCGTATGGGACTCTGCCCTTCTTTTTGCATGGCTCACTCCATCCTTCCCAGCCTGGACCTTGGACATTGCTTACTTCCCCGATTTCCTGGCACTTGAGCTGCATTCCCCCACCCTGTGTGTGTTCAGCCCTGTACCATAGGCTCTGAAGCCTTTCACAGAAGCCTTTGGTCTCAGAGGCTTGAAGCCTGTCCAGCTGATGCCACTTAGCTTTGCCACTGCTAGGTGTGTTGACTGTTCAGATGTGTGCAAGATCCGTGTCACACATTCTAACCCTTTTTTTGCACTGCCTGTGTCAGGAATTACAGACACTTACATGGTCAGCATTTGTGGTCAACCCTAGATTATTTTTGCAAGACTCCTTAAGGTTCTTCTAGTGATACCTTTTTTTCCCTGAAATCTGTCATTGGTTGGTTCACTCTGGGCCAGTGTCTTTCTCCTAATGGCCCTATTTTCCTCTGAGGAGTTTGATCTGGTAGGGCTCATAGTCACCCAGCCTGAGCTGAGAGGTGGAGGCAACCCTGGGTGCCTGACGAGGTAGGCCCCTGTCTAGTCATAGGACGAGGGTTAATTACATCCTGAGCCTGGCAAGCAGGAGCTGTAGGAAGGCATGATATCATTGATGAGTTCTAATCCTACAGGGAAATGTCCTTTGCTCTCTCCCCTTTCAGCGCCAAGACTCATCATGCTCATACTTAATTTCTTTCTTCCACTTCTCCCCATTTTGACACTTTGCCCACTTTTCATTTCTACTGTGATTTCTGACTCCTGTTTTCCACCTTAGTGTCCTCCAAAACTCTCCTTTCCCCCTGTTTGCACTGTTCTCCAATTTTATGTATTTTGTATATTGTATATGCATATCGTTAATGTACCATGAGAGATACATGTTTACTTATATTGTCTTTGAACACTGATAGTCAGGTGTAATTGCATTTTCCTGGATTGAGACACGCATTCTACAGAGCTGACCCTTGTCACCACCAGAAAGTCCTGCTGAAAGCCATTGGCTGAGGAGTGGGTTGTTCTAGCCTCTCCTCTCAGCACGGCGTGACATCCTGGTATCCTGTGTTCTTGCGGGTTTGAGACATTTCCTATTCTGTGACCATCAGAGCCCTAGTATTGCACAGTATCCCCTTCTACCACTTGACCCTTCCTCCCTTGTTTTAATAACAAACCCATGGGCTTATACCTACATGTGTCATGCACAAATTTGTAGTAGACTCCTGTACCACCAATGTCTCCATACAGTTTATCAGCATTTTTGTGCTTTCAGGGTGTTGGTGTGCAGTAGGTACTGAGGAGGCTGCTTCTGAACAATGTGTTTCTGTAGAACTAGTGACACAAGACAGGAATCCAAATCCAGACAGATCTATCCTGAAGACTCTTACTTTGGATATGGGTGCCCTGGTAGAGAAATGTGTTTTGTACCTGGCTGAGCACCAAGGAGTGCATTCTGGGCTGAAACCATCCTCTTCTGGGGCCTGTGGGAAAATGTTCACTTCTCACCTACAACATCACCAGAAGCAGCCCAGTGGAGAGAAACACCTCAGAAGCGAGGAAAATGGAGCCTTGCTTATGACGAGCTGCAAAGTCTTTTTACCCAACAATATGTTCACATGCAGAGAGGTTGAGAAGGCATTCCTAAGAAGCTTGGGCTTTCCCCATCACCAGCCGTCCCACGATGGAGAGCACCCAGGTAGAAGCAGGCAGAGCAGGGAGGTCTCTCACCCTGGGCAAGGGCATTATGAGTGCAACGAATGTGGCAAAGCCTTCAGTAAGAAGTATAAATTCATGGAGCACCTGAGAGTTCACACTGGTGAAAAACCTTATGAGTGCAGTGACTGCGGGAAGTTCTTTAGACTCACCTCCAGTCTTACTCACCATAGGAAGGTTCACATAGGAAAAAGGCTTCATGAGTGCCCTAATTGTGGGAAAGTGTTTGCCCACAAATATAAACTTGTTGAGCACCAGAGAATCCACACTGGAGAAAGACCCTATGAGTGTAATCAATGTGGGAAAGCTTTCCTTCAAAAGGATACACTTGTTAGGCACCGAAAAGTCCACACTGGAGAAAGTTCTCATAAGAGCAGTGAATGTGGGAAGCCCTTCCTTTACAAAAAAAACCTCCTTGTGCATCAGAGGAGAAAAGAAAAGCCTTATGAGTGTAGCAAATGTGGGAAGTCATTCGTCTTCAAAAAAAGGCTTCTTGATCACCAGCGAATCCACACCGGAGAAAAGCCTTATATGTGCAGTGAATGTGGGAAAGCCTATGTCTACAAAGGAAGTCTTGTTGTGCATAAGAGAAGTCATACTGGAGAAAAGGCTTATGGATGTAAATGTGGGAAGTTCTTTACAAGCAGCTCTGCCCTCAGTAAACACCAGAATGTTCACACTGCAGAAAGGCCTTATGAGTGCAGTGAATGTGGGAAAGCTTTCAAGGTCAAAATTAAACTTGTTGAGCACCAGAGAATCCACACTGGAGAAAAACCCTATGAGTGTAATCAGTGTGGGAAAGCCTTCAAGCTCAAGTATTCACTTGTTCGGCACCAAACTGTCCACACTGGAGAAAAGCCTTTTAATTGCAATGAATGTGGCAAGCCTTTCAGTTACAAAACAAGTCTTCTTGAGCACCAGAGAATCCACACTGGAGAAAGGCCTCACACATGCAATAAATGTGGGGAAGGCTTTGTCTACAGAAGAAGTCTTGTTGTCCACCAGAGAATCCATACTGGAGAAAGGCCTTATATGTGCAGTGAATGTGGAGAAGCCTTTGTCTATAGAAGAGGTCTTATTGCCCACCAGGGAATCCATACTAGAGGAAAACCTTGAGTGTAGTTCCTTGCAGGCAGCTCCAGGCTCATAAAAAACAAGAAAGTTCACACTGGAGAAATGCCCTCCAGACTTAAGCTTTCCTTCACTTGAGTTAATATCTAGCAGCATATAGAGTAGGTGTCATAGAGTAAGTGAAAATTTAACTTACGTGGAGCCAAACTTTCGTAGACTGGTAGTATCCTGTTACAGTCTTACCAGAAGCACCAGAACGTGAGTTCCTGTTCTTTACATTCTTATCAACACTTGGTATGGTCAGGCTTTCTAACTTCAGTGATGTAAGAGGTGTATAGTGGTATCTAGTGATTTTAACTAGTATTTCCCTATTGACATGATGTTGAGTGGTTTTTCATGTGATAATTTCATTCATAGTTTTTTGAAATTTCTGTTTATATGATTTGTCATCTTAATTACTGAGTTTTGACATTTCTTCATGGATTATTGATTAAGGTTCTCTAATGGAAATATCTGACATTATTTTCATCCAGAATTGGTCTTCTCATTTCAGTAGGTTTTCCAGAGAAAAAGTTTTCAGCTTTAATGGAGTCTTACTTGTGCATTTATTCTTTTACTGCTTATGCTTTTGGTGTTCTATCAATAAATGAAAAATGTTTCCCAAATTTAAAGACAGAAGTTTTTCTATGTTTCCTTCTGAAACTTTAAAGTTTAGTTTTTTTTATTGATGTAAATGATTCATATTTAGTTCATTTTTGGAAGTTCTTTTTAAAATATGAATACCCAGTTGCTGCAGTGATACTGACTTAAATACCTTCTCCACTGAATTGCTTTTGTATCCTCATTGAAGGTCAATCATATGTATATGTTTACTTCTGAACTTTATCTTCTGTTGCATTTATCTACTTTATTTATGTCAATCCTTTCATGTGTTGAATAATTTGTTGTTTTAATATACCTTGAAATCAAGGTGATGTACTCCTTGGACTTTCTTTTTCAAAGTTGTTATGGCCATTCTTAGTCCTTTGCCTTTCCATGTGAATTTTAGAATCCACTTGTGAATTTGAACATCCCAAAAACCAACTAGGATTTTGACTGGAATTGCATTTAATCTTTAATTTAGAAAGGCATACTGAGTGTCCCAATTCATAAACATGATAGCTTCTTTTATTTAGATCTTAGATTAATTTTTGTTAGCAATGTTTTTTAGTTTTCTGTTTATAAGTCTCGTATGACTTAAACATCCCCAGGTATTTTCTACATAGACTGATATAGTGAATGGAAACTTTAAAAAAAATTTTTCAATTTCTGAATTTTTCATAGCTATTACAGTTAGATATTAAACTAAGGATAGAAGCAATCCTTCTTGATCTTATAAACATCTACAAAGAGTTATTAGAGGGACTTCCCTGGTGGTGCAGTGGCTTAGAATCCACCTGCCCTGGTCCGAGAAGATCCCACGTGCTGCGAAGCAACTAAACCCATGTACTACAACTACTAAGCCTGCACTCTAGAGCCCATGAGCCACGACTACTGAGCCCATGTGCCACAACTACTGAAGCCTGCATGCCTAGAGCCCGTGCTCTGCAACAAGAGAAGCCACCACAATGAGCAAGTCAAGCACCACAACAAAGAGTAACTTCCACTTGCTGCAACTAGAGGAAGCCTGCCTGCAGCAATGAAGACCCAACACAGCCAAAATTAAAAATAAATAAATTTATTTAAAAGAGCTATTAGAAATACTATACCTTTGATTGATTATTAAAATATTTGTGTTAGAATAAAAGGAGGACAGCTGCTTATTGTTCTGGAGCAGGCCCAGACCAAGAGTACTCCCTGGTGAGTGCCTTGGAAGGGTGGCTGGGTTGGAGCAGCCCAGGCAGGGAACAGTTTATTGGGGTTTTCTTTTTTGTTTTTAATTTATTTGGCTACATTGGCTCTTAGTTGTGGCAAGCAGGATATTCACTGCAGCATGCAGGATCTTTTCATTGCGGTGCATAGGCTCTTAGTTGCACAGGCTTCTCTAGTTGTGGCCCATGGGCTCCAGAGTGTGTGGGCTCAGTAGTTGAGGTGCATGGGCTTAGTTGCCCTGCAGCATGTGGGATCTTATTTCCCTGACCAGGAATTGGACCTGCGTCCTTTGCATTGGAAGGTGGATTCTTAACCACCAGACCACCAGAGCATTCCTTTTATTGACGATTTCTTTTTAAAATTAATTTATTAAATTTATTTTTGGCTGCGCTGGGTCTTGTGGCTGTGTGTGGCCTTTTCTCTAGTTGCAGCGAGCAGGGTGTACTCTTTGTTGTGGTGGCTTTTCTTGTTGCAGAGCACACACAGGCTTTAGGCATGAGGGCTTTGGTAGTTGCAGCATATGGGCTCAGTTGTGGCACGTGGGCCCTAGAGCACATGGGTTTCAGTAGTTGCAGGGTGTGGGCTCAGTAGTTGTGGCACATGTGCTTAGTTGATCCACCACATGTGGGATCTTCCTGGACCAGGGATCGAACCTGTGTTCCCTGCATTGGCAGGCAGATTCTTAACCACTGGACCACCAGGGAAGTCCTATTGGCGTTTTCTTAAGCAGTACTTTAGGGAAAATTTATCCCACATTTAACACTTATAGAAAAAAATGTGTCAAATCAAGGAACTCAGATTCCACCTTCAGAAACTAGGAAAAGAAAAGAGAAATCCAGAGAAAGCAGAAGAAATTAATATCAAATCAAATATGAATGCCCTACAACTACTGAGCCTGTGCTGTAGGGCCTGCATGCTGCAACTTCTGAAGCCCATGCACCTAGAGCCCATGCTCCAAAACAAAGAGAAGCCAGTGCAACGAGAAGCCTGTGCACCACAATGAAGAGTAGCCTCTGCTCACCACAACTAGAGAAAGCCTGTGCTTAGCAACAAAGACCCAACGCAGCCAAAAATAAAAATAAAATTTATTAAAAAAAACAAAAAACAAAAAAATAAAATTAACAAAAAACAACCCAATCGAGAAATGGACAAAATGGGAATTCCCTGGCAGTACATAGGTGGCCAACAGGCACATGAAAAGATGCTCAACATCACTAATTATTAGAGAAATGCAGATGAAAACTACAATGAAGTACCACGTCACACTGGTCAGAATGGCCATCATCAAGAAGTCTACAAATAACGTGCTGGAGAGGGTGTGGAGAAAACGGAAGCCTTCTACACTGTTGGTGGGAATTAAATTGGTGCAGCCACTGTGGAGAACAGTATGGAGGTTCCTTAAAAAACTAAAAATAAGAGCTGTCATATGATCCAACAATCCCACTCCTGGGCATACATCTGGAGAAAACTCTAATTGGAAAATATAGTGCACTGCTATGTTCATAGCAGCACTATATACAATCACCAGGGCATGGAACCAACCCATGTGTCCATCTATAGATGAATGGATAAAGATGTATATGTTAGGAGTATGGGATTAACAGATACACACCACTATATATAAATAGATAAACAATAGGATTTACTGTATAGCATAGTGAACCATATTCATTATCCTGTAATAACTTGCAATGGAAAAGAATCTGAAAGAATATGTTTTACATATATAATTTTGTAAAATATATGTATATATTTTACATATTTTTTCATATTTTGATAGATGTACTGCAAAGCAATTCAGTACACCAGAAACTAACGCAACATTGTAAATCAACTATATGACCATAAAAAGACATTGTTTAGAAAATACACATACCAAACGAAAGTATTAAAATAGATACGAAAATTTTTCTTTTTTACAAGATCCTCAGCAAGTGAAAGGAGAGCCCAGTCTACAAGCATGATAAGAACCTACTAAAGAATAAACTATTAGGCTATTTCTTGGGGTGGAACTATCAGAGTCTGACTTGGGATGGAAAGGGCTTTGAGCCAGGGTTGCCAGTTCAGGATGTGTAGTGAATTCCATCAGTGGCCTCATTCTATCCACGTGCTCCCCATCTCCTCCAATGCTGTCACCCCAGCCTTCCCTACAGAGAGAAGGTGACCACCGACTCCTCACCTGTTCCATCTTGCCCTTCCTGCCAACGCCCTGAGTTCTGCCGCCTGCCATGGTCTTCATGGGATAACCCCCATCCAGGCCAGAAGAACTCCGTATGGGTGGGGGAATCTTGTGTGATGGGGCTGCCAAGAACACCTCAGTGGGCCGTACCAGCCACTGCAGGTCTGGGCTGGTCCGGATGGCAGTCACCCTTGGGATGAGGTTGGCACTGGAGCCGGCCAGGTCTATGCACAAGTCCTAGAAGGAAACAGGAGGGGAAAGCTGAGGGGACCAAGCAGGTTCTGGATACAGGTGGAGTGAGAGGGAGGAGAAACTGTCCTGGACTGCTCATTTCTTTTTATATGCCCCTCATCCTCGATGGAAGCTCTCCCCCTTTCTTCCCAAGAATTCTGTCCCCTCATCCTGGATGGAAAGTCTCCCCCTTTCTTCCCAAGAATTCTGTCCCTTCATCCTGGATGGAAGGTCGCCCATTTCCTCCCAAGAATTCTGCCGCGCACTGCCTTTCTCCTCCATCCTGCGACTGCGTTCCCATTATGCCCTCAGCATCACCGGCTCGAAAGGGGGTTCTTATAAATGTACTCGACTTCTGTACTGACGCAGGAGCCCCTCAAGAGTTTCCCGAGTGAACTCGCTTTTTATCGGTGAACCGCCTTACCACCAGCCCGCTTCCCCTCCTCCCCGCCCCTCCTGCCTGCTCCAGGCTGCCAGCGGAGGGAGGGCGCCCACTTTCTGCCGTCTCCCCGGGGAGCCGGGATCCTGTGAGCAAGTCTCTGCTTGGCACGCGTTTGCTCGGCTCCCGCCGGACACAAGCCACAGCGCGCGGGCCGGAGCGCTCCGAAACAGCCGGCGCGGAAAAGGGACCATTCTTACCGGGACAAGCGTGCGTGCGCTTACAGCAAGTCCAGGGCTCCCGGGACCGGGATGCTCCGGCCGGGACAGCCTCCCTCCCCGGCGAAGGAGGGACGCCGAACCGCGAGTCCCGCGAGCCCAGCCTTCCTGCGCATGGTCGGGAGAGCCAGTGCCGGAGGACTCGGCCAGGAAGTGACAGCAGGAGGAACCGTCCACGGCCCGGAAAGCGATGCAGCAGCGGGAGGACACCACGTGGTAGCACGCCAGGCGGTAGCGGGCGCTGAAGCGTGGCGTGCGTTGAAGCCGGAAGAATTCAGGGTGGTGGTAGGGTGCGGCTGGAGCGGGGCCGGGGCGGGGCGCTGTCCCTGCCCATCAGGCCGGCGGCTGGGTCCCCGACTGAGGAGCTAGCAGCCCAGAGGCGGGGAGCACCCGGCACCGCCTCCACTCTTTATAACAGTGTTTATGAATGAGACCTTACGTCACGGGGGTAAACCATCGCGGCGCCGGAGGGGTGGCGTGCGGGCCTGGACACATCTGCGCCCTCTTGACCGCCCTCGCTTCTCTCGCAGCCCCTGCCGCCCGTCTGCCTGTGTTCCTTTATCATACGAGCGTTTAAGTAATGGAGTGTTAGGGTCCCGTGAAGCCCCCAAATTGAGCGAATTCGGGGATGACCTCCCTCAAGAAGGCAAGGAACGTCCGTGAAGCCTGCTGACGTAGACCTCCTTTGGGCATTACCTAATTTGGGGGAGGAACAGGCGGGAGCCGCTCCCGGGTACAGCCCGCCAGAAGATGCAGGGCGAGGCAGACAGGGCCGCGCAGAGCTCCCGGGACACTCGCACGTGTTCAAGGCGGACCCTTGTGCCCCGGGTCTGGTGGGGGCGCCTTTTTGCCAGTGTAGGAAGAGAGCCGGAACAATTCTGGGTCTCATGTATAGAAGAAACAGGTCCATGACTGCAAGGGGGTAAGCCGCGGTCCTGGAAGGAATGCGCCCCGACCCCCATTTCCGATGTTAGTCCTAATTCAGTGCGAACGGTGGAAGCAGACCCTCACCCCCTCGCCCCAAGCCCCCGGGCCCGACCAATACTAGGATTGTCACTGCGTATGGAAGCAGAAAGTCGGGGGTGTCCAAAATAAGAGACTAGGATAAACGACTTCCATGCTGGGTTTTGTTTTGTAAAACTTTTTAAATGGAAACAGCGCATTTATTATTATTTTTCTCGGCCTATGTGAGGATATTAGTGTTACTGTCAAATTCCGGCAGAATTTTCGGAAGCTGCATGCAAGGATGTCTGAGCAGATCGTTAGCCTCGTTCTGAGCTGGGGCTCCGGAGATGCGTGGAGGGGGCACGTTTTGTGGACAAGATCGTCAGCTCTGGGGAACCGGGTGGGGTGAGCTTCTTGGGGGAGCGCAAGTCCGAGCTGGGGAGGTGAGAGAGGTTCGTTCCTCCAGGGTGCTAGGCTGACTGACTGGGAGCCC
The DNA here is from genome assembly GCF_949987515.2 of Delphinus delphis. NCBI lineage: Eukaryota > Metazoa > Chordata > Mammalia > Artiodactyla > Delphinidae > Delphinus > Delphinus delphis. The sequence continues at coordinate 1,438,810 of NC_082702.1, read as the reverse complement.
CCAGCTGGTGATTTTCCAGCGCGGACTTGGGGCGCTGGAAGGACGGTGCACAGCACAGCCCAGGGCAGAGAACACTTACACACACACACACACACACACACACACACGCACACCCCAAATCCAGAACATGGCAAATTCTGATGGGCAAACGACAGAGCAACTTCAACAAATGAATGGCCCAAGAATTTTAAAAAATGAAGTGATATCTATAAGTGAATTGAGACTTCCCAGATACATCTACTAAAAGTCATATAGATCCATTTTGGATCTGACTGCCTTAAAGAACAAACATATTTTTGGGAAAATTGAAAAAGAAACTGAACACTGAAAAAATATATATACTTTAAAATGTGTTTATTTATTTTTGGCTGCATTGGGTCTTCGTTGCTGTGCGCTGGCTTTCTCTAGTTGCAGAGAGCACGGGCTTCTCATTACGGTGACATCTCTTGTTGCTGAGCATGGGCTCTAGGCACGTGGTCTTCAGTAGTTGTGGCACACGGGCTCAGTAGTTGTGGCTCATGGGATCTAGAGCGCAGGCTCAGTAGTTGTGGTGCATGGGCTTAGTTGCTCTGCCACATGTGGGATCTTTCCAGACCAGGGATAGAACCCGTGTCCCCTGCATTAGCAGGCAAATTCTTAACCACTGCACCACCAGGAAAGTCCTGAAAATATATTTTTAACAACTCAAAATTTTGTCTGAAAGTTATTAGGATTATGAAAGAGTCCTTACGTTTTGGAAGTACATTCTGAGGAGATTAGGCATTGAATGACAAGATGTTGGGATTATAAGTAACACAACCCAGTTATATGCGTGAGGACAGGTGAAACAAGAATGGCCATGAGTTGATCAATAATGATGGGGTTGAGGCTTCCCTGGTGGTGAAGTGGTTAAGAATCTGCCTGCCAATGCAGGGGACATGGGTTTGAGCCCTTGTCTGGGAAGATCCCACATGCCACGGAGCAACAAAGTCCATGCGTCACAACTACTGTGCCTACGCTCTAGAGCCTGTGAGCCACAACTACTGAAGCCCACGTGCCACAACTACTGAAGCCCACGTGCCACAACTACTGAAGCCCAAGCACTTAGAGTCTGTGCTCCGCAATAAGAGAAGCCACTGCAATGAGAAGCCTGCACACTGCAACAAAGAGTAGCCCCCACTCACCACAACTAGAGAAAGCCTGCATGCAGGAACAAAGACCCAATGCAGCCAAAAATAAATAAATAAAACCAATTACTTAATTAATTAATTTTAAAAAAAGAGTTGTCATTTCCAAATTATTTTACTATGTTTTACTCATATATATTCCTGAGGTTATTTGTGACCACTCCATCAGCATGGTGGAAATACATTATAATATTGTTCTACTGCACACTCTTCCCAAATCCATGTTTAGTGCCATCCTTTTGGCAACTTGAAATTGGCCAGGATGGGCATAGATACACCAGAAAAACTGACAAAAACTCTACAAAATGGGCCTTGTTTATTTGAATGGCTAGACTTACGAAAGTGGTGGAGAATATGTTAGGAAGGTAGACAACGCTTGAAAGTATATAGACTCTGGGAGTGTTACACTCCCAGAATAGCAACAAACAATTGAGAAAATATTCTGATAGTATTCAAAAATAATACTTCCTTTTAGTAAAGATGACACATCATTGCTGAGGAATGAGTGAAGATCCAACACCTGTCTTTGTTAGACATATGTCTTTTATTTATTAATGGAAAGGGAAACATCAGCCAACATCCATTTCAAAATAAGCAACTGGTAGTAATAGTCGTTAAAGAAGATATACAAGTGGCAAATAAACTGGAAAAAAATGCTGGACATCATGAACATCAGAGAACTGCAATTAAAATCACAGTGAGATGCTATTACACCCCTGTTAAAACAGCTAAAATTAAACAGACTGACAATACCGAGTATTGGCAGGATGTGGAGGAATAGGAGCTCTCATATACTGTTGGTGGGAACACAGAAGTGTCCAACCAGTTCACAATTTGGCCGTTTGTTAAATATTGAAACATTCACATACTCTGAAGTAGTGGCACAAGAGAATTAAAACACATATTCATATAAAGAACTGTATGCCTATGTTCATTGCAGCTTTATTTCTAACAACACCAAACTGGAAACAACCCAACTGTCCATTAGCAGATGGATGGATAAACACATAGTAGCATATCCATAGACAAGAATACTACTCAACAGTAAAAAAATGAACTATTCATACAAGCAACATTGATGAATTTCAAAATAATTAGGCAGTATGAAAAATAACAAAAAAAAAGAGCAAACACTTTTATACTTCAATTCAACTAAAATTCTAGACAATGCAAACTAATTTATTGTTGAAGGCAGTAAATCACTGGACTCCTGTAGGCTTGGGAAGGGCAACAAGAGATTGTAAAGGGGCATGAGGTAAATCATGGTTATGTTCATTATCGTGATTCTGATGGTTTTATGGGTTTATACATACAGCAAAAATTTTCAAACTATACACCTTAAATATGTATAGGTTACTGCATGTCAATTATGCCTCAATAAAGTTTCTAAAACAAATGGTTCAAAATAAAAAATATCTGGACCTCCCCCTCTTTCTGGAAACCATAAAGTTTAACAACTCAATATTGACTCCACTCTATTTTTTTCCTTTCCTCAGGAAGGGCAGCCCTGAATCAGTGCTGGAAATATGGGCAAGCAATGGAGGCCGCTGCAGTCTGGGACAACAGGACCACTGGCTAGACCACAAAAGACACATCCCTGGACAACAGGATCTCCATTCTCTGTTCTCATTTCCCTGCCTTTACAGCAATGGACTTGAGTTGACCAGCCCAGAAAGACAATGAGAATTCACAAAACCTTTAGATTGTTTGCTGACAATGAATTCAGCTATAGGAGGTACACAGCCTTTGGAGGGTCTGTGATTCCTCACAGCCACAGTCTCTGGAAGATTTATGGACGCACATTAGAAGAGGCACACTCCATTTAATTTGCTGAATGCTCTTCCACTGACTATTAATCCCACCCAGGATTTTACTACCAAGTATGGTTGAAACCCAGCTCCTGTAGTGTGAGGAGGGATACCAGTCCACAGAATTATGAACATCAGGACACTTGGTTCCTTTGTAGAACCCGGTGAAAAGCTTTCCCTCAACAGTACTGGGCATTATAGGACACCCTCTGGGAATATGAGACAAAGTCATGGCAGTCCCAAAGGCCCTGGAGCTTGCCAAAATAAGTGACCCCTCCTCAAGGTAACCTGTGGTCATACAATATGTAGACTGCCAGGTCCCAAATTAGGACCACAAAGCATTATTTTAGTTCCTAGGAGGTCTTGGGGAGCAATGCAAATTAGGCTAAAACTGGAATGAAAACTATTCTCCTGTCATTATATTGTCCCTGCTGAGGCACAAGAGGCTGAGGACCCATCCCTTCATACAAACAGGCCAATTCTGTTTTCCACCCACCCCCCACAGTGAATACAACCCCCAAGATTAAAGGTAGATTAAACAATAAGACCTTTATTGCTGCACAAACCAGAGCAATGGGGGGGAGGGGCAAGGCAATTACCAGTTGGTGACTTTGAGGCAGGAATATCAACCACAAATTTCATGTGAAACCAACAATTTTGATGAAGGGTCAGACTCATACTTAATCAACTGGAAATAGGAAAATGTAAGGGCACAGACTACTCAAGATTTCCTCCAGGGAAAAGGAGAGAGCACAGACATCTGCCTTGTGTGTTAGCACATCAGGGTGACCAATGAAATACTGTGCAAGGCAGGAGAGGTGAGGTGGGTTCTACCAGAGAAAATGTCAGAGATGTAACTCTGACAAGGGCCCTGGGGAGTTTAGAACATGGACTGTAGCTCCTGTAAGCTTCACAGGTCCCTGGAACTCATTGGGAATTTCACCCCTCTGGAAAGTGGGAGGTATGAGGTTCAATTTCAAGGCAGACGGCTCCCTCATAGAAGCTGTCTAGTGCTATTATAATGAATGAGGAGACAGCAATTCCTTGAGGTCTAAGGCCTTTCTCAGAGTGTGGACTTCCTGGTACTAAACAATGTTAGCTGTTTGGAGTAAAGTATTTCCCATACTTCCTGTGTTCATGGGGCCTCTCCCTGGTGTGAAATTTTCGGTGGAGATTGAGGCTGGAGCGCTGGCTAAAGGATTTCCAACATTCGCCACATTCATAAGGCCTTTCTCCAGTGTGAACTACCTGGTGTTGAATAAGGACAGACTTTTGCCTGAAGGATTTTCCACACTGCCCACACTCATAAGGCCTTGCCCCAGTGTGAATACTGTAGTGCTGAATAAGGCTGGTGCTTCTACTAAAGGATTTCCCACACTCGCCACATTTATAAGGCCTTTCTCCAGTGTGAATTCTCTGGTGTTTAGTGAAGATGGCTCTTCTGCTAAAGGACTTCTCACACTGGCCACACTCAAAGGGTCTTGTTCTACTATGAATTCGCTGGTGTTCAACGAGGCTGTAGCTTTGTCTGAAAGACTTCCCACATTCACCACACTCATAAGGCCTTTCTCCAGTGTGACTTCTGTTGTGCCGATCGAGTTTGGATTTGGCTTTCCCACATGCCCCACACTCATAAGGCCTTTCACTAGTGTGAACTCTCTGGTGTCTAACGAGAGTGGCTCTTTGGCTAAAGGATTTCCCACACTGGACACACACAAAAGGCCTTGCCGTGGTGTGAATTCTCCGGTGTTGAACAAGCGTGAAGCTTTGTCTAAAGAATTTCCCACATTCACTGCACTCATAAGGCTTTTCTCCAGTGTGGGTTCTCTGGTGCCGAACAAGATTGGATTTGCACCCAAAGGCTTTTCCACATTCCTCACACCCATAAAGCCTTTCTCCACTGTGAATTCTGTAGTGTTCAATAAGATTGGAGCACTGACTAAAGGATTTTCCACACTGGCCACATTTATAAGGCCTTTCTCCAGTGTGAACTCTCTGGTGTATAATGAGGGTGGCTCTTTGCCTAAACGATTTTCCACATTCACTGCACTTGTAAGGCCTTTCTCCAGTGTGGACTCTCTGGAGCTGAACAAGTGAGTACTTACAGCGCAAGGCTTTCCCATATTTGCTAGACTCATAAACCCTTTTCCTAGTAGAGACACTTGGGTGGTAAACAAGACTCTGTTTGTAGCTGGAAGCTTTCCCACATTCACACAACTTGTAATGACTTTTCCTACCATGAAAGGCCTCCCCACACTTGGTGATTTTGTTGAGTTTCTCACAAGTGGGAGTGATCTGGTGCTGGAGAAGACCCATCGTAGCTGGGAAGTCCTTTCCAACCTTCCTACAGGTGAAGGGATGCCCTGACACATGGAATATGCAACTCTTTACAAATGATGCCCTATTCATGTCACTTTTATTTGCACTGAAATGCTTCTGAAGCTGTCGTAGGTTTGCACATGCCCCAGTCAAGTATGGTTTCTGCCCAGGTAGGTAAGCCAAGTGCAAAATGTCTTTCAAGATTGGGACACATTTCTCACCGGGGTGAGCCTTCTGGCTGATTAGACCTACCTTTGGAGTCCTGACCTGTGACAAAACTTCTAGGGAAACATTTTGCCCAGAATGTGTCTCTTTCTTCTCTGTTCCATGCAAACAAACTGAAAGAAGAGAAATATTTGTGAATCATGCTGATTATGATGGGAGAGTATTAATCATGTTCTTTTATAAGCTTTCTGTATAATATGATGTTTTGACATCTTAAAAAACCTTCATGGGCTTCCCTAGTGGTGCAGTGGTTGAGAGTCTGCCTGCCGATGCGGGGGACACGGGTTCGTGCCCCAGTCCGGGAAGATCCCCCATGTCACGGAGCGGCTGGGCCCGTGAGCCATGGCCACTGAGCCTGCGCATCTAGAGCCTGTGCTCTGCAATGGGAGAGGCCACGACAGTGAGAGGCCCGCGTACCACAAAAAAAAAAAACCCCAAAAACAAAAAACCTTCACGGCCAGGGAAACAGTGGACTTGAACACTATAAACCAAATGTATCTAACAGACATATATAGAACATTTCATCAAATACAGAACACACACTACTCAAGAGTGCAGGGAAAATTCTCCAGGATAGATCATATGGTAGGCTACAAAACAAGTGTTAACCAATTTAAGAAAACTGAAATCATATCAAATATCTTTTCTGACCAAAATAAGATAAACATAGAAAATAATGACAGGAGGAGAATGGGAAGATTCACAAATATGTGGAAATTAAATAACACACTCTTGAACAACCAATGAGTTAAAGATGAAATCAAAAGGGAAATCAAAAAATATATTGAGACAAATGAAAATGGAAACACAAAATACCAAAACTTATGGGACCCAGCAAAAGCAGTTCTAAAAGGGGAAGGTTTTATAGCAGATACATATCTACACTAAGAAAAAAAGAAAGATTGTAAACACACTATCTTCATACTTCAAAGACTAGAAAAAGAACAAACTAAGCACAATGTTATCAGAAGGAGGGAAACAGTAAAGATAAAAGTGGAAATAAACAAAATAGAGACTAGAAAAACAATAGAAAAGATCAAAACTAAGATTTTTTGAAAAAGATAAAATTGACAAACCTCTTAGACTAAGAAAAAAAAGAGAGGACTCATAAATAAAATTATAAATGAAAGAGGAAACATTACCATTGATCCCACAGAAATACGAGGATCATAAGACACTACTATGAATAATTATACACCAACAAATTGGATAACCTAGAAGAAATGGATACATTCCTAGAAATATACAACCTACCAAGATTTAATTTTGAAGAAATAGAAAATCAGAGAAGACCAATAATGAGTAAGGATATTGGATCAGTAATAATAAACCTCCCCCAAAAGAAAATCCCAGTGTTTGATGGTTTCACTGGTAAATTCTATGAAACATTTAATACCAATCCTCAAAAAAACTGAAGAGGAGGGAACACAACAAAACTCATTTTACAAAGCCAGTATCACCCTTACACCAAAGTCAGATAAGAACTCTACAACACAAGAAAATCAAAGGCCAATATCCCTGATGAACATAGATGCAAAAATCCTCAGCAAAATACAGTAAACCAAATTCAACAGCACATTAAAAGTATCATACAGGGCTTTCCTGGTGATGCAGTGGCTAAGAATCTGCCTGCCAATGCAAGGGACATGGGTTAGAGCCCTGGCCCGGGAAGACCCCACATGCCACAAAGCAACTAAGCCCATGTGTCACAACTACTGAGCCTGAGCTGTAGAGACCACAAGCCACAACTACTGAGCCCATGTGCCACAACTACTGAAGCCTACATGCCTAGAGCCCATGCTCCACAACAAGAGAAACCACAACAATGAGAAGCCCATGCACCACAATGAAGAGTAGCCCCTGCTCACCGCAACTAGAGAAAGCCAATGCAAAGCAACAAAGACCCTACACAGCCAAAATTAAATAAATAAATAAATTTATTTTAAAAAAAAAGTATCATACAGCATGTTCAACTGGAATTTACCTTTGGGATGCAAAGACATTTCAGCAAACACAATAAATGTGATATACCACATTAATAGAAAGAAGGATAAAAATCAGATAGCTGCTGAGCCTGCGCGTCTGGAGCCTGTGCTCCGCAATGGGAGAGGCCACAACAGTGAGAGGCCCGTGTACCACAAAAAAAAAAAGAAAAAAAAAAAAAAGAAACTAAGAACCAATTCCTTTTATGATGATAAAAAGACAAAACAAAAAACACCCTTAGGAAGAGATTTAAACATGGAGGTGAAAGGATCTTTACACTGAAAACTATAAAACATTGATAAAAAATATTAAAGACAGAACTAAATGGCAAGAGGTCTTCTGTTCATGAATTGGAAAAATTAATATTCTTAAATATACTACCCAAAGCTATCTACAGACTCAATGCAACCCTTTTCAAAATGCCAATGGCATTTTTCACTGAAGTAGAAAAAAAAAATCCTAAAATTCATATGGAACCACAAAAGACCCTGAATAGCCAAGGCATTCTTAAGCAAGAAGAACAAACCTAGAGGCATCACACTTCTTTTTCTTTTTTTTTGCTGTACACGGGTCTCTCACTGTTGTGGCATACAGGCTCCGGACGCACAGGCTCAGCAGCCATGGCTCACGGGCCCAGCCGCTCCGTGGCATGTGAGATCTTCCCGGGCCGGGGCACGAACCCATGTCCCCTGCATCGGCAGGCAGACTCTCAACAACTGCGCCACAGGGAAGCCCCGTCACACTTCTTGATTTCAAATTATATATATTACAAAGCTACAGTAATCAAAATAGTATAGTACTGGCATAAAAACAGACACATAGAACAATGGAACAGAGTAGAGAGCACAGAAATAACCCTCTGCATATATGGTCAACTAATGTTTGCGAAGGGGGCCAAGAATACAAACTAGAAAAGGGTAGCCTGTTCAATAAGTGGTGCTGGGAAAACTGGATATCTACATGCAAAAGAATGAAATTGGACCCTTACCTTACACCATACACAAAAACAACTCAAAATGGATTAAAAACTTACATGTAAAAAAACCCCAAAAAACTTACATGTAAACTCAATATCAAAGAAAACAAACAAACAGCCCAATTAAAAAATGAGCAGAGGATGTGAATGGACTTTTTTCCAAAGAAGACATACAGATGGCCAACAGACACATGAAACAATGTTCAACATCACTAACCATCAAGGAAATGCAAATCAAACCACATGAGGTATCACCTCACACCTCTCAGAATGGCTGTTACCAAGACAACAAATAACAAGTGCTGGTGAGGCTGTGGAGAAAAGGGAACGCTTATGCACTATTGGTGGGAATGTAAATTGTTGCAGCCACTATGGAAAACAATACGGGGACTCCTCAAAAAATTAAAAATAGAACTACCATACAATCCAGCAATTCCACTTCTGGGTACTTATCTGAACAAAACAAAAACACTAATTTGGAAAGATATATGCACCCCTCTGTTCATTGCAGCATTATTTACAATAGTTAAGATATGGAAGCAACCTAAGTGTTCTTACCACACACACACACACACACACACACCAATTAATAATGATGATAATAATAATAAAGGGGTGGGAGGCAGTGGATATGTATGTTTATGGTCTTGATGGTGGTGATGGTTTCAAGGATGTATACTTATTCCCAAACTTATTGAGTTGTATCCAGGAAATGTGTACACCTTTTTAAATGTCAATCATTCCTTAGTACAATGGTTTAAGTATAATGGTTTAAATATAAATAAATAAATAACTTTTAACATTTACTAAAAGGGACCAATGGTCAAACTTCGTAAACGTAATTATTAGTGGGGCTCAAATTATATGTGAGGATTCCACTACTTTTTTGGCCACACAGCATGCAGGATCTTAATTCCCCGACCAGGGATCAAACCCACACCCCCTGCAGTGGAAGGACAGAGTCTTAACCACAGGACAGTCAGGGAAGTCCCAGGATTACACTATTTTTACACACCATAACTGTATACTCTTAGGAATGTAACTAAATACAAAACAGAGAAAAATAGGTATGTCTCACTTGAACTGTAGCCTTTCTTAAATTTTCCAATGTCATAGCACCCAAAACTATCCCATATTGGGCACAGCTGCTCTAACATGCTGAATAATAATTTTAAATTAACATAAGTCTTTGACACAAATTGGCTTAATAAAATGGTACCTCACAGGCCACCCAGTTAAAATAGGTAATATAGCCCAATGTATGTTAAAACAGGACCTTCAAGGATTAAAACTTACTATAGAAAATCTAATAAATGAAGGGGTGATTATCCCCACTGTTTTTCCATTCTAAAGCCCAATTATGTCTGTCCTTAAATCTGGAAAAATTAAAGGTGCCTCATGATGGATTACTATAATATTGTGGTCCCATCCATCAGGACCCCATATCTAACATCAGTAAAATATATCATATATACATATTGTTAAATACTAATTATAAATATTATTAAAATTACTGACTCAATCAGAACTCGGGACACCAGGTGTCATGGATCTGGACACATTCATTCTGCCAGAGTGAGGGCAAACAAGGTGAGATGCTTTGTTTTAGGCTGGCTGCGAGACTCCTAAATCCGAGATCCTTCCCTGCAAGCTTGGTGCAACAGGATTTAGAACTACTTGGGGCAGGCAGTGCACACAGCTCAGCACTGGTACCCACAACACATATGCCAAGAAAGTGGGGAAGTTAGCAGAGCCCATGGTCTGTCTGTGGAAAGGGCAGAGCTGCCTCTGGGGGACAGAAGGTAAGATAGAGACCAGGACCCTTGGGTGAGGGCCTTACCCATTGAGGCTGTAAGTAAAAAGTTCTCCAGCATCACCTTGTGGTACAGGCGTCTCTGAGCCTCATCAAGGAGCCCCCACTCCTCCTGCGAGAAGTAAATGGCCACGTCCTCAAAGGTCACACAGCCCTGCCAGGATGAGGACAGATAATTCCATGATCAACTTCTCTTCTAGAACCCAAGTTCCTTCACCCAGACATCCATCCCCTGCTCATCCTCCTTCCAGTGTTCCCACCTTAGAGGAAATATCAGGCCCTGGGGCCTCAGATACCTGCTCTCTTCTCATGGTATCAAGATCACTGTGTCTGCCCACACCAACAACAAACACCTGGGCAGGGAGACGCCATCTAAACTCTGAGCCTGGCATTAGGGCATATGTCCTCTTGTCAGGTAATTCCCCTGGAGTCCCAAATTGTGCCTCCCAGAGACAACCAAATGTGGGCTTGGGGTTTCTTCAGGGTCTCCAGGTTCATGGACTGGAAAAATCCCAGGACGCAATCCCAGAGACAAAGGGTGGGTCAGGACCATTGAAGGCCTGGAATATCCTCCACTCACCTTTGTACAGTCCATAAGCACTTCTGTAGTCATGGGAGTCTGTAGGAAGAGGGAGGTCATTAGAGAGATGTAATCATGGCAGGCTCAGTAGGCTCAGGTCTCCCTGTACCCCTGTCCAGCCCTGGAGCAAGGTGACCTGGGATGACTGCATTATCTCTGAGTCTCTGTTCTTCGTGCTCTTACAACTGTATGATCTTGGATAAAAACCCAACCGCCCTGTGGCTCAGTGTTTTCATCCCCTTTCCAGTCTGTTCTTACTCTGAGCAACTTCTGGAAAATTTGAAAAGCCTAACTCACACCATGTGCCTCTTCTATTCACAACCCTCCATACCGTCCTGAGATTAAAACTCCTCAACTTGCCATCCCAAGTGGGAATGATTCTGGCTCAATCGCCCCTCCACAACTTTACATAAACCGGTCCCTCTGCCTGTAACACTCTCCCAACATCTCATCACACTGTTTTTTAGATATGGGGACTCCACCCATGAGATACTCACTCTTCTGGACACAGGGATCTATACTGCATAGACATGAGCAGGCGCCCCGCACTTGGGTCTTTAGTGTCTGGTGGGGTGAGGGCGGTCAGGGCCAGTAGGACGAGCGTTTACCTGAGGCGGGTCCCTCGGCGCGGCCGCCGCCATCGGAGTCTGGGAGGAGCGGGGTCTTAGGTGGTGGGCGACAGAGACGGAACTCGTGTACAATCGTCATCTACCGCCGCGGTTCTGCAGACTCGCCGCTGTGCAGTGGGGACAACCTCTCCTCTAAAGCCTCCTCGCTCTGGTCACCCCGATCCTGACTCCGCTCTCCTAAAGTACCCGTATCGCTGTTGGACACTGGAGCAGCCATAGTGACTGCCACAACAGCGGCGCCAGAAGTCCCACCCACATCCTCTGGTCCGAACGAGAAAACGCCCTGCTTTCGGGCGTTCATTGGCTGCTAGTCTTGGCCCTCGGCCTCCGGCATTGTGGGTAGCGTAGTTCCCATGGCCCCACCAGCCACAGAGGAGGGAGCCCACACCGAGATCGCGGAGTCCCGGAGGCCGTGTTAGGGCGCTATGGCCCGGGCGGCGGTCTACCCTGTGGGCCTGTACGGAGGTTGCCCGGAAAGTGTCCGGATGAGGGGTCGGCGACGCTTCGACCCCACATGGGAACCCCTACGCTGACCCGGGTTGTCGCGGGCTACATGGGAGGTCTCCCCCGGCGCGGGGATTGGGGGAAGACACAGTCAGCACCCTTTGCGAAAAGTCCTGAGTTCCCTCCCTTGTGTGAGAGCCGCTCCCACCCCTCTCCGACCCCTGACCGCAAAACGGGCTTGTGATCTGACCAGATCAGGGTTGGCAGGTTTGGCTGCGCCTCCTGGGGTGTCGCCTGGAAAGGTCGGGAGTTGACTTTGTAGGCGAAAATTTGAGACTCTGCCTCGAGGGCGTCAGGCGGGGACTCGGCTTCCGGAGAGCAGCGCGGACTTGTCGCTGGCGACCGGGGTGTGCGCTTGACCTCTGTAGGGGGAGGGGTGAGGACCTTCATCCTGGGACCAGCAGTAGAGGGAGCCGAGGGAGACCGTCTGGGGGCTCCAGGTTGACCCTTCCCAGTAGGACTCTGGTGAACCCGGGAACCTCCGCGGGGTCTGGAGGTCCTTTGAGCGTCCCTGCAGCTCCCTGCTCTCCCCCGGGGAAAGGCCCCAGGGCAACTCGTAGCCCGCATCTCTCCTGGACCGGCCGGCGCCCCCTGGCGGCTGCGTGTGAAAGTTGGGATTCGGCCCTTAGGTGAAAATGGGGGACCGCAGACTCTGCGGCCAGGAATGGAGACTCAACCCCAAGGGGAGTGCCATTAAAGACGTCCACGGAGGTGCCCACTCTCCCTGGATGTCTCCTCGGCTCCCGCGCCCCCCTCCTCTCTGCCTGAGTCACTGTGAGCCCGCAACCAGCGGGCACTGTAGGGTCAGGAGTTGCAGCCTGTCCCTCCTGCCACACCCACTGTGCCTAGGCCTCATTGTCCTCTCCAAGATGCGACCTCAGATCACACATGGCTTCGCTGCCTTGAAGTTCCTGGAGGAAAAGTTCCTGTTCCTGGAGGAAAAGAACTAACGGCGTTCCCTTGGAACACGGGAGAAGGGAGAGATTGTCACAGAACCACCACCCCCCCAGCGTGGAGCACAGGGAGGACCCTAGACCAGCCTGCGCTTGGGCCAGGGTCCTTCTGAGGGAGGCCCTGCTGCGGATGGGGTAGGCTGGCAGTGGTTTCCCCACCGCCCACACCTGCACGTCTTCCCAGAGTCGGGGTGTCTGGAAAAGCGACACAATTCAATGCGCGATTCTGCTGAAGCATAACTCATCCCGTTATTAAAAGAGACGGTTGTAAATTACTTGAAGAGAATTCCTAGACTAGGAAACCCCTATGGGGAGGTAGGACACCGTCAAAGCCTAAATGCAGGCAGCTAGGGGATCGTTGCTGCTCTCATTCCCTCCTTGCCCCTCCACCAGCTGCTGCAATGCTGCCTGACCAGGATAGGAGCATATATATTAGGGCACCCTGTTACTCCTAGGTGAAGCCTTTCTGGGGTCTCCACTGACCACCTAAGTTGTTCAGGGAGGTATCCCCACTCTGGTCGGTCAGGATTCTAATATCACCGGCGCTGTGCAGCCTGTGCAATCTCCGGCCGGTTCTCAGCCCTAGCCGCAGTTCTCTGTGCATCCCTGTGAAGTCTCACGCTGAACAGGCACAGTTTAGCTTTCTTCCAGACACCTTGGTGACCCATGCAGATTTCTCAGGCATCTTCATTGCTCACATACCATTTTCGGTCAGGTCCACACAGGAATTCAATCCTCCTCCTCTGCCCTGAGCTTTGACTGCATGGAAATCCACATAGTACAGCATGAAACTTCCAAATAATTTAAAGGCTGGGAGAAATATGATTTGAGTAGGAGCCCCTTCTAGAAAGAGACTTACTGGAGTTAGGGAAATTATTTTTTGAGCTGAATAAGAGGGGAGGAAAATCCCAAAATGACAGGCTCAAGTCATATTATATACTACATCTGTTCCTAATAGGATATGTCTACATCCTGTTGCAATCAGTTTTGCTATGCGCAGTTTACTCACAGAAAGAAAGATGGCTTTCCCTGACTTATTTGGGGAATAGAAGAGGCACTATGAGGAAAGGAATTTTACATGTGGGCTGCAAGCGCGACTGGGATGGGCACGGGGGAAGAGGAGCCAGGGAGCCTCAGAAAATGGAACAGATAAAGCTTTAAGGAAGTGGTGGGCGAAAGGGAGTTTTCCCGTTAAGAAAGTAGGTATCAGTCCATGTTTGTTCACTGATGGGAGGCCAGAAGAGAGGGGAAAATGGAGGAAAAGGATCATGAAAAACAGGAGTAAATTACTGTAAAATAAAGGATCAATAAAAACAGGAGTAAAATACTCCTGTTTTTCAGTAAAATGTCAACATCATTATACACGTGGGAAATTCTAATCAAAACCGTGAGATACCAGTCTACATCTACCAGGATGACTATGGGGAGAAAAGGGGAAATAACAAGTATGGATGAGACTGTGGAGAAATTGGAACACTCGGACATTGCTGATGGGAATGTAAAATGTTGCAATGTGAAAAACAGTTTAATAATATGAAAACCGGTTTAGCAGCTCCTCAAAAACTTAATACAGAAATGCCACTGGACTCAGCAATTCCACTCCTTGGGAAACCTGAAAGAATTGAAAGCAGGGACACAAACACATTCGTGTGCAACAATTTTCATAGCAACATTATTCACGATAGCCAAAAGGTGGTAACAACTGAAGTGTCCAATAACACATGAATAGATTTTTAAATGTGGTACATTCATACATTGGAATATTATTCAGTCATGAAAAGGAATAAAGTTCTGATACATGCCACAATATGATGAACCTTCAAAACATGCCAAACAATTAAAGCCAGACATGAAAGGAAAAATATTGTACAATTCCACTTGTAAGGAATATCTAGAATAGAAAAGCTTGTACAGACTGAAAGTAGATTAGAGGTTTCCAGGGGCTGGATGGAGAGGGGAATGGGGGATTATTTCTCAATGGATACACATTTTCCATTTGGTTTGATTTTTTTTTTTTTAAGCTAGGGGTGGTAGAAGCAAAATATTGAAAATAATCGGTGGGCTAAAAATTCCGTTTTTTTTTTCTGTAAGATGGCTATAGTAGCACTTAGTTGTCTTTAACTTCATTCAAAACAATGTTGTTAGATCTTATGTGACAGCTGTCATATCAGTATGCATTTTAAAAAAGACTTATCGAAATTGGTGAATTTTTGTGTAGCCATTTGAATATTGAACATGGAAGAAAAAAGGCAACCTTTTGGTATATTATACTTTATTATTTCAAGAAAGGTAAAAACACAACTGAAATGCAGAAAAAGATTTGTGCAGTGTATGGAGAAGGTGCTGTGACTGATTGAACATGTCAAAAGTGGTTTGCAGGGGCTTCCCTGGTGGCGCAGTAGTTGAGAGTTTGCCTGCTAGTGCGGGGGACACGGGTTCGAGCCCTGGTCTGGTAGGATCCCACATGCCGCGGAGCAACTGGGCCTGTGAGCCACAACTACTGAGCCTGCGCGTCTGGAGACTGTGCTCCGCAACAGGAGAAGCCGCGATAGTGAGGGGTCCACGCACCGCGATGAAGAGTGGCCCCCGCTTGCCACAACTAGAGAAAGCCCTCGCGCAGAAACGAAGACGCAACACAGCAAAAAAAAAAAAGTAAATTAATTAATTAATAAACTCCTACCCCCAACATCCTCTTTAAAAAAAAAAAAAGTGGTTTGCAAAATTTCATGCTGGAGATTTCTTGCTGGACAATGCTCCACGGTCATGTAGACAAGTTGAAGTTGATAGCGATCAATTAAGACATTAACTGAGAACAATCAACGTTATACCACACAGGAGATAGCCAACATACTCAAAATATCCAAATCAAGCATTGAAAATAATTTGCACCAGCTGGGTTATGTTCATCGCTTTGATGTTTGGGTTCCACATAAGTTAAGCAAAAAAACCTTCTTGACCATATTTCCACATGTGATTCTCTACTGAAGCATAATGAAAATGTTCCATTTTTAAAACAAATTGTGACGGGCGATGAAAAGTGATACTGTACAATAATGTGGAATGGAAGAGATCATGGGGCAAGTGAAATGAACTACCACCAATCACACCAAAGGCTGGTCTTCATCCAAAGAAGGTGATGTTGTGTATATGGAGGGATTGGAAGGGAGTCCTCTATTATGAGCTCCTTCCGGAAAACCAAACGATTAATTCCAACAAGTACTGCTCCAAATTAGACAAACTGAAAGCAGCACTCGATGAAAAGCGCCCAGAATTAGCCAACAGGAAACGCATAATCTTCCATCAGGGTACCACAAGACTGCATGTTTCTTTGATGACCAGGAAAAAACTGTTACAGCTTGGCTGGGAAGTTCTGATTCGTCCGCTGTATTCAACAGACATTGCACCTTCGCGTTTCCATTTATTTCGGTCTTTACAAAATTCTCTTAATGGAAAAAATTTCAGTTCCTTGGAAGACTGTAAAAGGCACCTGGAACAGGTCTTTGCTCAAAAAGATTAAAAGTTTTGAGAAGATAGAATTATGAAGTTGCCTGAAAAATGGCAGAAGGTAGTGGAACAAAAGGGTGAATACGTTGTTCAATAAAGTTCTTGGTGAAAACGAAAAATGTGTCTTTTATTTTTACTTAAAAAACCGAAGGCACTTTCGGACCCATATTTAATGCCATTGAATTGTATACTTGAAAATTATTGAAATGGCAAATTTTTAAAAATAAATTTATTTATTTTTGGCTGTGTTGGGTATTCGTTGCTGGGCGCGGGCTTTCTCTAGTTGCGGTGAACGGGGGCTACTCTCCGTTGCGGTGGCTTCTCTTGTTGCAGAGCATGGGTTCTAGGCATGCGGGCTTCAGTAGTTGTGGCACGTGGGCTCAGTAGTTGTGGCTCTCAGGCTCTAGAGTGCAGGCTC
Organism: Delphinus delphis; assembly: GCF_949987515.2. Classification (NCBI taxonomy): domain Eukaryota; kingdom Metazoa; phylum Chordata; class Mammalia; order Artiodactyla; family Delphinidae; genus Delphinus; species Delphinus delphis. The sequence goes on along the minus strand of NC_082702.1, from coordinate 1,421,932 downwards.
AGTAGTTCTGGCGCACGGGCTTAGTTGCTCTGTGGCATGTAGGATCTTCCCGGACCAGGGCTCGATCCCGTGTCCCCTGCATTGGCAGGCGGATTCTTAACCACTGCGCCACCAGGGAAGCCCACAAATTTCTTGTTATAATTTACTAGTATATATACACACACCAAGAAACTGCAAAGTAAAAAAAAACAAAAACTGCAAAGTGACAGATTTTTGTCCAAATTCCCAAATTAAAAAATTTTCTGTTGGACTATTTCAGAATTTCATGAAATTTTTTTTGATGTAGCTAAAACAGCTAGTTTAATTGTATAAATATTCACCTACAATATTAGATCTCTTATAGGAATATGAATTTTAGGACCTAATTGTTCCCATCTGTATAGAATATACTTTCCTATCAAGAATATGAAAATTATTAGTCAACCAAATATTAATAGATGAGGAAAAAAATTGAATTTCTGTAGAGAATAGAATAAAGTGGTCACAACCAAATTAGCAAAAAGTGTTTTCCAGGCTTCCCTGGTGGCGCAGTGGTTGAGAGTCCGCCTGCTGATGCAGGGGACACGGGTTCGTGCCCCGGTCCGGGAAGATCCCACATGCCGCAGAGCGGCTGGGCCCGTGAGCCATGGCCGCTGAGCCTGTGCGTCCGGAGCCTGTGCTCCGCAACAGGAGAGGCCAAAGTGTTTTCCTTGCCTAGAAGATTAAAAAAAAAACTGCCTTACGAGTGACACGAGTATCACTGCAAATCAGCAGAAAGGGGCTGAATGTTGGGAAACATAAAGACAAAAATATAGAGGTATCCACCAGCCACTGGTCTGGAATAACAAATGAACTCATCCAAATAGACAAAAGAGAAGACAGTGAGTAAAAGGAGAAAAAGGAGCTCACAAGGATTAAGATGGTATATGTGGCTCTGGCCTCAGCAGCATATCTAGAAGAATGGCTGTTGCTATGAATGTGTTGGACTTGATACATGTGCCTGTACAGGGAAAAGACCATGGAGCCACTAGTCCAGACCATGAGGCCTGAACATATGAAGTCTATTGTGAAGAATATGGTTGTAACTACAAAACTTATAATCCTGTCTGGATTCAGTGAGGAACAGTATCCATAATTTACTTTTATATTAGTACTAAAGTTTTCACTGTGCTTTGGATTAGTCATTTGAAAAGGAATAAGGATATTTACCAAAAAATGCAAGATCCAGCAAAGGAAGCAACAGAAGGCAATGCACTTTGGTGATCTCATTCTGAGCTCCATCCACTTAGAGAAATTGGGGCAAAACCTAATGCTTTGGAAGCCACTGAGGATGGAAGTAGTGCTAAGACAAATCCCTCTGGCCACCCTTTGAAAATAGAAGAGAAATTTACATCCAGCCTCACTCAGGAAATATTTTGATCCAAAAGCTGTCATTGTATGAGGGATCCCTCTAGAGAAAAGCACCAAGGAGTTGGCTAGGACTGGTTGATTGAGAATCAAATCTGTGGGTCTGACCTTGTGTCCAGTGAGCAAAGTGAAGTTATAAAGGCAAAGGAGGAATGAGTTCCCGAGGATTCCCACTCCCATCTGAGTGACTAAGATAATTCTCATTTCCCACTTTGAAGAAGCCATCACATCAGTATCTATGGGACATTGATTTTAGTTGGAGCCAGAGGAATTCGCAATTCAACCAACAAAAAGAAATATGTTACCATCACCACCATGCCCAGTAACTTCCAGTGCTAAGTGTAACACAGACTTTCTCAATTTAAATGAGCATTAAGTATGTGTTTATGGGTGCAGGGGTTACTCCTGAAGATTCTGGTTCTACTTGGAAACATGTAATGCCTATTTATGGGATCTGGGTGAATGCATTATGGTCCATCTGTGCAACAGAGTTTTCTACATTTGTAAACGGAGTGAAGAGAATCTCTACACTCTGATTTACAGTTATGACCTGGATGCATTATGCATTGAAAAGCCAGCTACAAAACTGTGTGCAGAGTGTGCTGGAGTTTTTCCAATTATATGAAGGAATGAAAATACAGGCATAGAACACATATTTGTATAGGATCGGGCAGAATTTAAAGCTAGACTTTCAAGGAAAAAACTTGTTAGAGTGTTTTATTTGTACAAGTGTACGTGTTTTGCATAATTATTAAATTATATTAAAGCAAAGTAAATGTTTTAAAACCACTAAATACACAGGTTAAAAACAGTGATTGAATATCCAGTTGTTGGTCTCCATGTGTAAATGAAATACTTCAAGTGAATTGCAAATACAGAATTTTGACTGTATATCCCTAAGGGGAAAATATGAGGCAAAACTACCTACAGGGCTTCCCTGGTGGCTCAGTGGTTGAGAATCCGCCTGCCAATGCAGGGGACACGGGGTCGATCCCTGGTCCGGAAAGATCCCACATGCTGTGGAGCAACTAAGCCCGTGAGCCACAACTATTGAGCCTGTGTGCAGCAACTACTGAAGCCCATGTGCCTAGAGACCGTGTCCACAATGAGAGAAGCCACCGCAATGAGAAGCCTGCACACGGCAACGAAGACCCAACACAACCATAAATAAATAAATGAATAAATAAATATATAAAAACTACCTACAAAGAAACCTTATGTATTGTTTATATATTTTACTATAATGCATTGGTAGAGTATTTTGGAATAAAACATTTTAAAATAAATGGGAAAGAGTTTTTATGTGAGACAAAATAAATGCAAATATAAAACCAAAGAATTTTAATAAAACTTAAAATCCACGTTTGATAAAAACAATACTAACTAGTATAGTATTAGATTTTAAACTGATATGTATTTCGTTTCCCTTTCCATTGAAAAAAAATTCTGGAAAATTTGGACAACCCTACAAAAATGCCTAATTCTAGTACCCAGTTTATGGACTCAATATAAGACCCAGTATAAGTAAACAGAGTGTCTTGAGGAGAGGAAAAAATACCTTAATTACATTTAGGACACCAGCTTTCCAAGATAATCCTGAAACTATTTGCCATGTAAGAGAAGCAAGGAAATTGAGCACCGATGTCACAGAATTCCACCTGAAGAAGCTGCTCCTGCACAATTTTGGTACAGCAGTAACTCCAAAAAATTGACGCATATAAATGAAATGTCTATAAATTATATAAAAATAACTACAAAAGTTAATGCTGGGGCTTCCCTGGTGGCGCAGTGGTTAAGAATCTGCCTGCCAATGCAGGAGACATGGGTTCGAGCCCTTGTCCGGGAAGATCCTACATGCCGTGGAGCAACTCAGCCCGTGCGCCACAACTCCTGAGCCTGTGCTCTAAGGACCGTGTGCCACAACTACTGAGCCCACATGCTGCAACTACTGAAGCCCACGCTCCTAGAGCCCATGCTCTGCAGCAAGAGAAACCACTGCAATGAGAAGCCCGCGCACTGCAATGAAGAGTAGCCCCCGCTTACCGCAATTAGAGAAAGCCCACGAGCAGCAAGGAAGACCCAACACAGCCAAAATAAATAAATAAAAATAAATCAATTAATTTTAAATAAATAAATAAATAAAATAACACAAATTTTGTAAAAAAAAATCAGTTTAACAAAATGAACTTGCCTTACTATGTATAAAGTATAATAATAACTATAGGATGCTACTGGCAAAAGCCAAAAAATAGAATAGAACAAGGAGCTTGCTAATTATCTGTGTTTGCAGTTATTTATATGATAAGTCTAGAGAAGTTTATACATGATAAAAGTTGATGAATTAGTTTGGAGAAATGACTTATTTAATATATGCTATTAAAATATTTGGAGATTTAATTAAGACATTAGAGCTATATTTCCAACTTTAATCTTAGAGAAAATAAATAGACACTAGATCTAAACATAAGGAACAGTCAATCTCTTAGGTAAAAATGCTGCAATATATCTTCATAATTTTGCCTGGGCAAAGTATTAGTAAGCATGTACCAAACCTGTGGACTTAAAACATCTTTAGCACATTTGTATTTATAAAAATTAGAACTTTTTTCACTTTTATCATACCTATTGCTGAAAGATTCCTAAAACAAATAAAAAAGTAAAACTCAATGAAAACATGTAAATATACAGAACAATAAGAGGTGATTATAATCTCAGTGCTTTTTTGGGGGGAAATGTATATGAATAAGTAATTCTTAGAAAAAAAATCACACATTATAAGATATGATTTTCTCATAAACACCAGAAAAAGCCAAGTTGCATTGAAAAGGACATTGAATGTTTCATATATACATTGGAAACTGACATTAAGGTCAGTTTCCTATAATAAAGAATTATGTTGGGAATTTCCTGGCGGTCCAGTGGTTAGGACACCACACTTCCACTGCAGGGGACACAGGTTCAATCCCTGGTCAGGGAAATAAGATCCTGCATACCGGGCAGTGTGGCCAAAAAAAAAAAAAAAAAAAAAAATAGAAAAGAAAAAACAAAAATTATATCATCTGTCTTTTGTATCAAAAACAATAGTCAGGGCTTCCCTGGTGGCACAGTGGTTAGGAGTCTGCCTGCCAATGCAGGGGACACAGATTCGAGCCCTGGCCCGGGAAGATCCCACATGCCACGGAGCGACTAATCCTGTGCACCACAACTACTGAGCCTGTGCTCTAGAGCCTGAGAGCCACAACTGCTCAGGCCCCCGTGCCTAGAGCCCGTGCTTTGCAATAAGGGAGGCCACAGCAATGAGAGGCCCACGCACCGCAGCGAAGAGTGGCCCCCGCTCGCCGCAACTGGAGAAAACCCGCATGAAGCAACGAAGACCCAATGCAGCCAAAACAAAACAAAACAAAACAACCAATAGTCAGATGATTTAAATTTTAGATATTTTTAAAAATTGGCTTGCTACATTGTAAACTGTAAAAATTCAGGTTTTCCTGCTGCCTCAACACCCTCACAGACTGGGCATAAACATCCCACTAGAGTGACCAAGTGCACCAGTGTGGAGGCTGGCCCCTGCCACAAATTCCTCTTTTTGCCCTCCCCTGACTGTGACCAAGGAACATTCAAACCTTCCAGTGAAATCCTCCTTCACCCTTTGTCCCCTCTGGAACTCAATAAAGGCACTAGCCCACAGATTCCTCCCCCTCCTTCTCTTTCCCTCCTCCCCACCTACTTGATTGAGCCCACTCCCTTGGTGACCTCTCCCCATGTGTTCTCCTCTTGCCATGAGTGCCTGTGTCTCTAGGGCTTGTGACTATAATAAAATTTGTTTTCCTGGGCCTCTCTCACGTTCCGTTTTGTAGCTGCATCTGACAGAACATATAAAAGGTTACAAAACAACCAAAAATTTAAATAGTTTTGAAAATCATTTAGCATGATGAATACATACAATTTTATATGATATATTTTTCTAATCTTGTTTCCAAAATGATTGTGCACTTTAGGATTCAGTAAATTAAATGCTTTGTAAAATATATATCAATCATATTTCAGTAACTGAAATAAAGAGAACAATTTGTATTTAAGTGTGAGGACATGCCTCGGTAAACAAACTACAACACTAGTGATAAAATGATCTAGCTGGGGGTGGGGTGGGTGAGTAGGAGAAGAACATATCTTATTACTCATGTCCATTCATATCCCTTAGACATTGATTAGTATGTTGTGTAAGAGACGAAGAAGATGAATTCACTCAGCCATAAAGCAGCAGATGTGATTTAAGAGAAATCTTAGTGACTGAATGTAAATTCTCCAAAAGGATACTTCACTAGGTGAAGCAGGGTTACCTATCTGAGGTGAGACGGTGGAACGGAGCAGGGTAGGGGGTGTCAGAGTGAAGATTCATCTTAAATTTATACACCTAGGGCTTCTCTGGTGGCGCAGTGGTTGGGAGTCTGCCTGCTGATGCAGGGGACACGGGTTCGTGCCCCGGTCCGGGAGGATCCCACATGTCGCGGAGTGGCCGGGCCGTGGGCCATGGCTGCTGGCCTGCACTTCCGGAGCCTGTGCTCTGCAACGGGAGAGGCCGCAGCGGTGAGAAGCCGCGTACCACACACCCAAAAAATTATACACCTATAGATTTGTTAAAATTTTCACAATGAAATTTATAGTTTTATAATTAAATTTTTTAATATTATAATTTGGAAAACACCACTTAAGATTGAAAGGAGAAAATTTGGGTATAACTAATGAAATAAAAATATGAAATAGCATTTATTTTTTTGCCCAAAGGCAAAGATCTGTGAAATTTTAGGAAGAGACATCAAAAAATTAAATATAGGGACTTCCCTGGTGGTGCAGTTGTTAAGAATCCGCCTACCAATGCAGGGGACACGGATTTGATCCCTGATCTGTGAAGATCCCACATGCTGCGGGGCAACTAAACCCGTGCACAGCAACTACTGAGCCTGTGTTCTAGAACCCGCGAGCCACAACTACTGAGCGCGCGTGCTGCAACTGCTGAAGCCCGTGCGCCTAGAGCCTGTGCTCTGCAACAAGAGAAGCCACCGCAATGAGAAGCCCACGCACTGCAACGAAGAGTAGCCCCCACTCGCTGCAACTAGAGAAAGCCCACGCGCAGCAGCGAAGACCCAACGCAGCCAAAAAACCAAAAACGAAAGTCCTTTCTTTTATGAAATGTGGGTGAGAGTAGATGATAGTTGATGTCTGCGAGATGTCCTCTTTGGACCAAAATCATTAGCAAATCATCCTCTCCCCGACCACTGTGACCATTAAATCCTACCACTCACACTCCCCCCTTACCTCATGTCTACCTTCCTCCATGGCTGTTGGCCCCACACAGCTGCTATGAGTTGTTTCCTCCTTAGTGTAGCACCCAGGAACACATCTCTGGAGCCATTCCACATGGTGTCAAATCCCAGCTCTGCTACTTTTGAGCAGTGTGACCCTGGGCAAGTTAATGAACTCTGTACATCAGTTTCCTTCTTGTTAAAATGGGGTAATATAGCATCTACTGTTCAAAAATGTTATTAGGATAAAATGTTTAAGAGAAGAGTACAGAACACAGCCTGATGCTGTGGGTGAATTAGTGGTTTTTATCCCTGCTGTCATTAGCATTGTGATCATCCTGCCTGATCTCAGCAACTTATGGAAATAAAGTCTATACACTTCTATTCCTTGGTCATCAATTTTAAAGATTCACCTATATCTGTTCTGGAACTTCTCTTTCCCTTCTTGTCCTCCACAGTAGAATTCTTGCATCAGGCCATGGCCAATTGCTATAACAGGGTATGCATCATACTTTCTCATGTTTTCTCTGTGAATTTACTTCATTTATTTCCTGGATCTTCTGTATCTTAGTCATCTCTACTCAACAAAAACTATGCTCCAATTGGATGAAAAATAAAGCCAACAAAAATATTCTTCAGGGATTCCCTGGTGGCGCAGTGGTTGAGAGTCCGCCTGCCGATGCGGGGGATGGGAGTTCGTGCCCCGGTCCGGGAGGGTCCCGCGTGCCGCGGAGCGGCTGGGCCCATGAGACATGGCTGCTGAGCCTGCGCGTCCGGAGCTTGTGCTCCACAACGGGAGAGGCCACGACAGTGAGAGGCCCGCGTACAGCAAAAAAAAAAAAAAAAAAAAAAAAAAAAAAAAAAAAAATTCTTGACTTTACTCATAAAATCAAGCTATTAGAAGAAGTTGAGTAGTTCTTGAAAGGGAAGTGTGTTGTTCCTTTTTTAAATCCCATTTACTCTTTTTGTTTTTTGGCTGTACCACATGCGGGATTTTCATTCCCTGACCAGGGATTGAACCCGTGCCCCCTGCAGTGGAAGTGCGGAGTCTTAACCACTGGAGTGCCAGAAAATTCCTTCCACTTACTCTTTATTTCATTTTTTAACTAAAATGTACAATGATGCACACAAATCTTATGGGTTCACTTAAATTTTTACACAGGTATAGACCAAAATATTCTTCACTCAGATCAAAATTTAGAATATTTCCAACACTTCGGTAGGTTCCTGTTGGCCCATCCTTGTCAATAGGTCCTCCTACAATGGTAACCACTATTTACACTATCACCATGGATTTTTTTTTGACTATAATTGAGTGGAAGTAAATGGTGACCTACAAAATTTTCTCTTTTGTGTTTTCCTTGTTTTGAACGTTATTATGTCTGTGGCATTCGTCTGTTACACATACCAGAATTAAGTTAGGATGAGGTCAGAATGCAGTAGTGTAAGCCCTTAATTCAATATAACTGGAATCCATATAAGAACAGAAAATTTGGATACAGTCCTTAGAAGAGAATGCCAGGTGAAGATGAAGGCAGAGATTGGGTTGATGCTTCTGTGTAACAGGAATCATTAGAGATTGTAAGTAAATCATCAGAAGTTTTGGGAAAGTCATGAAAGAGCTCTCAGAAGGAACCAACCCTGCTGACATCTTGATCTCAGGCTTCTAGCCCCCAGAGATGTGAGAAAATAGAGGGAACCAGAGACATATGTCACCCTTGTCTACTTGCTTTATGGCTGCCTGATTTTCTTCTCCACATTCTCTCTGATAGCCTGTCTGAATTCCTCTTTCATTTCTGACCAAACTGACTGATCCTCACATCCATTCTAAAGCCTTCACTCCACATGCACTGAAGATCAGTAAAGAGTGTGTTGAACTCACAGCTACTGAGCATTGTTTTAGCATCTCTATAGCCATTGTTTACATACACTATTAAAAATTATTTTCCAGGTGTAATTTGCTAGTGGAAGTTGATAGGAATTTTTCTCTAAATTTCTCTCATCACTGAAAGAGATGATCGTCCTTTCCCATTTTGTGAACTGAAAGAGTCACATAAGAAAAACATGACTGAATGTTTGCAAGTTTCAAATGGCAGGAATGATCAGGGATGTGAAGAATTCCCAGATATAAATGTTACTGTGAAATAGAAGCATGTTTTATATGTACTTAATATCTTAATTCCAATAATATCTCACCTCCATTCAGTATAAAGATCTCAGATACTTCTTGGTTCTTAGTGTACCACTTACAAGACATTAAACAGTTTGGTTCAACCAATATTCAGACCACAAACACTGTGCTGAGTATCTTCATATCCCTTTCTTGGAGAGAGGCATTTTTTAAAAATAAATTTATTTATTTATGGCTGCGTTGGGTCTTCGTTGCTGTGCACAGGCTTTCTCTAGTTGCAGCGAGCAGAGGCTACTCTTCGTTGTGGTGCATGGGCTTCTCATTGCTGTGGTCTCTCTTGTTGTGGAGCACGGGCGCTAGGCAGGCGGGCTCTAGAGCGCAGGCTCTGTAGTTGTAGCACACGGGCTTAGTTGCTCCACATCATGTGGAATCTTCCCCGACCAGGGCTCGAACCCGTGTCCCCTGTGTTGGCAGGCAGATTCTTAACCACTGCGCCACCAGGGAAGTCCGGCATTTTCTTAATTAACTCCAATTACACCCCTGTAGAATCTTTTTAATCAGAGGAATGTTAAGAGCCTTTATTTGTTATTGAATGACTGCAGTTCTTAAGGGTCAGCTGTGGTCAGTAAGGAGGGCAAATTTTGCATTTAAAAGCCTTTCTTGTCTCTAATACAAACTGTTTATTCCTACTCTAAGATGGTCAAACTTTTTAACAAATTTATTTCCTAATTTCTCTTAGCAGTAGTTCTGTTTCTTTCCTTATAGCTCTTACTATATTTCGCTTCATCAATATAATTTTTTGGTATTACTATTCTACTAGTCATCTCTCTTTTCTGTTTAATTTTAGTATTTAATTAATTAATTAGTTTATTTATTTTGGCTGCTCTGGATCTTGGTTGTGGCACGTGCTGTCTTTGTTGTGGAATGTGGACTTCTTAGTTGCAGCATGTGAAATCTTAGTTGCAGTGTGCGGGATCTAGTTCCCTGACCAGGGATTGAACACCGGGCCCCCTGTATTGCGAGTGCAGAGCCTTACCCACTGGACCACCAGGGAAGTCCCCTCTGTTTAATTTTTTTTTTGTATGTGAATGTTTATAGTGGCTTTATTCATAATCTCCAATAATTATAAACAAACCAAATATCTTTCAATGGGTATATTTTAGAATAAACAGTGATACATTGATACAATAGAATGCTGACTGACAATAAAAAGAACTACTGAACCATTAAAATGTGAACAAATGTCACAGATATTATGCCAGAAAACATATTACCTGATGTTCTGGAAAAGACAAAACTAGGAAAACTAAAATTTGATCAGTGGTTACTAGGAGTGGAAACTGACTTTTGAAAAAACATGAAGGAACTTGGGTGATGGTGGTGCTTCCCAAACTGTATAGATACCACAGCACTGCACACAAAAAAATCAATTTTACCAAATGTAAATTATCAATAAAACCAACTTAAAAAACCCATCAGTCATTTTTCACCTATCTATTGCCAAAAATCCAAGTCTAATGACCCATCATTTTAGGGAGCCTGTAGGATAACGGGCACTCTTATACATGAGCATAAATTGGTACAACCTCCATGGAAAGCAGTTTGGCACCATCTACCAAAACTGCCTAAATCCTTTGACTCAGCAAAAAGCTAATTCTTACCTGGTACTTGCTCATCTGTATGCACACTTCAAGTTACTACATCGCACTCCGGTACCCAGTACTTTCTGAAAGTTTGCTTTAACCGAAAGAACTTCATTCGTACCTGTCTTTGTTAACTGGAAAAAAATTGAGATTTTCACATTTATGAAAAAAGGCAGAGGGGGAAAACAGCAGTTTGTTTTGCAGAGAGCCACTAGAGACGGCAGCATGTCTGGGCAGTGGGAGTGGCACTGCCAAGCTCTTTCCCTGGGAACTACTACACTCTGGCATCTCAGCATCCAGAGCCATCACTTTGAATTGTCTGTGAGCATCTGTGTTTTATCCCATTTTATGCCTCTGTTAGCAAGATGTGTCATAAGGCAATTTCTTTAATTTTTGCTATTTTGGCTTACAGAAGGTTTCAGAGGCATACTCCACTTTTGGATAGCAGGGGAAACCTGTATAATTACAAATAATGGAAACCCAAATATCCATAGAATGCACTACTATACTATGCATCAGTAAAGATGGACACTTCCTATGGAATAATCAAATTCATTTGTTATCTGTATAACAGCATGTACTGCACATGGGGTTTTCGGTTAAAAACGGGGAAAGATAATTATACTAATTTGTTGTGTATGCTTTAAGAAACTAGATACACAAGAAACTAATAGTAATGACTATGGAGAAAGACTGAATTGGGCAGAAATGGATGTTAATTCATGGAAAGGGAGGGAAGTTTGTGGCCTGAAGAGCCCACAGTTGTTTCTTATCCATGTACAGTTAGTACGGACTTGTTCAGTGATGGTTGGGGAAATGCCACTACTTTGTATTTGTAGGTGCTTTGTGAAAAACTGAGAAGACACTTAGGAAGCTAAGAATGTTGATCCAAAGAGGGAATTCCACTGCAGCTGATAGCACTCCCCTCCAATCCCACTCCTCTTAGTAGAGGCTAACATCCCATCAAATTGGCTGAGTCATACCATACCTTCAGGCAGATTTAAAAAAAAAGAGAGAGAGAAAAGACACAAAGGAAATGGACTGAGTTATTTAATTAGGTTCTTTGTAAGAAGTTTAGAACACTGCTTTGTGAGGATAAATTCTGTTTGTGAGAGCAAACACAGAGAGGAGGTAGCCCTGGAGCTGAGGAACAGCTTTGATTCTGCGCAGAATTTGTGAGTCCACATCTTTTTGATCAACCTTGCGCTGCTCTGTAATCTCGTATTTCTCTCTCTCTGTGTTGAAGATCTCACCTTCCTGGTGCCTGGGCTTATGCAGCTTCTTCTTGAAGTAAGCGTCAGTGAGATGTTCTGGGATTTTCACACCACTGATATCAATTTTGGTGGAAGTGGCAATGACAAATTTCTGGTGTGTTCTCCGCAGAGTATCTCGATTGAGGGACAGAGGCCCAGTCACAAGTAGCAAGCCACAGATCAGCTGCTTCAGAAAAATGACCCTCTTGCCTCTGTGGTGCCCAGTGAGGATAACCAGGATGGTCCCAGGAGTGATGCTGGCGCAGTTTTCTCACATGCTTACTGAAGGGTTTTTTGCCGTGACTCAACAGCTTTCAAGGCACATCTTCAGTAGGATAATACCCAGGCATTTTGCGAAGTTTAACCACCTGGGTAACACCATTCTTGTCACCACCAACTGGTTTTGTGACAGTAGCAAGGACCTTCACCTTCTTTTTCTTTTCAACCTTGGATTTAGATGCTGAATACTTCCTCTTGTACAAGGCCTTTCTGGAATACATAGCCGATCAGGAATATCTGCCAATTCCTCTGACCAGGACAGGGTTTCGGCTGCAGTGGGGTTTCCCCTTCTTAACCTGCTTCACCTTTTGAACCTTGTCACCAGTCTCAGCCTTCTTGGCTTCAGGTTTTTTCTCCTTACTATCTGGCTTCTCAGCCTTTTCACCTGCCATCTTGCAAGATGGGAAAGAGCCCCTCTGTTTAATTTTAAAGAATGTTAATAGGTTCATCATTTAGGCAGGGTGCTGAAGCAGTCTTGAGGTTTCTACTCCCTACATTCTTCTGCGATTTATTCTGATTCTCCTCTCTGCACTGCTGTTACCTCCCATTAAGCCCTCACCCTCTCCACCTGGAATATATATTTAAACTTGACATATATGTCATGTGTTACCATCAAATGCAGGTATGTGTTAAAACTGGGGATATAGTCGGGCACAAAACATAAAAATCCCTACCTGTCCAGTGGTAATGAGCTCCCTTCAGCTTTTGTTTATCTGGTAATGTCTTTATTTCTCCCTCATTTTTAAAAAAATTAATTTATATTTATTTTTGGCTGCGTTGGGTCTTCGTTGCTGCACGCGGCTTTCTCTAGTTGCGGCGAGTGGGGGCTACCCTTCATTGCGGTGCCCGGGGTTCTCATTCTGGTGGCTTCTCTTGTTCTGGAGCATGGGCTGTAGGTTCGCAGGCTTCAGTAGTTGTGGCATGTGGACAACTGGGAAAAGTGAAGACTATGCCCAGGGAAGCCCTCTCCTTTTTTTCTTTTTAAAATACATATATGCTCTTTTTTTAAGTAAATAAATTTGTTTGTTTGTTTATTTATTTATTTATTTTTGGTTGCATTGGGTCTTTATTGCTGTGCATGGGCTTTCTCTAGTTGTAGCGAGCAGGGGCTACTCTACGTTACCGTGTGTGGGATTCTCATTGTGGTGGCTTAGCTTGTTGCGGAGTATGGGCTCTAGGCAAGCGGGCTCAGTAGTTGTGGCTCACAGGCTTTAGAGCGCAGGCTCAGTAGTCGTGGCGTGCCGGCTCGGTAGTTGTGGTACATGGGCTTAGTTGCTCTGCGGCAGGTGGGATCTTCCCGGATCAGGTCTCGAACTCATGTCTCCTGCATTGGCAGACGGATTCTTAATGACTGCGCCACCAGGGAAGTCCATCCCTCATTTTTTAAAGGGAGTTTTGCCAGGTATAGAATTCTCAGTTGACAGTTTTGTTTTTAATCTCTGTGGGGGAAAGAGGGCTTGGAGCTTACTAGTCCACCATTTTGCTGATGTTACTCCTCACATAGTGTTTTAATTGAAACTTTTTTAACTTAAAAAAAGAATGGGTCTAACAATCTGGATTGGATGACCTGGTAACACAGTAAAAACTTGGTCAGAACTAGGAAAAAACTAGGAAAAAGAGCACACTATGTTTTTGCCTTTTCCTGTTTGCACATCTGTCCATATGGCATTTCTTTTAAGAAGTTTTTAGAAACAACATGTATGTAATTTCAAAATTTAAATAAATTTTTTACTCAAAATATTATCATGGAAATGTTTGATCTTTATTTCATTCTCTTATTTATTAATGTAGAACACTGTCATATTAACTTTAGTTTTCATTGGAAATAATTCCTCTTTTTTGGTTAAATCCAAAGTTTGTTACACAGGTTTATTTTAGTTTTGTTTTCATTTATGTGACTATATCTTAAACTATTTTGTTATATCTATTCAGACGCTATAATTACATAATTCTAAAACAAAAACAAAACAAGTACATTCTGAGCGCTATAGTTTCATCCTTTCTCCTCTGTCCTCTTCCTTCTCCTCATCTCACAGGTGCTCCTTGTATACAGTTTTTATTTTTCCATTATTAAGATATAAATGCATAAATATATAGAAATGCATAAACTATATGAATTATATTCACTTTCTTGCCAAAATAAAGCTAACTGCACAAAGTATTCTGATAGTTACTGACAGTTTAGGTCTGCATAGTTGAAATAACTTACTCCTCATGTCCACAACTGCCCAGTGCTCTCTTAGGAGGATGCACCCTGATTTATTCAATCTTGGTTATTACCAAAAATGCTGCAAAAATAGTTCTGTGCTTGTGAAAAAATCTTTTAAGTCTTTTTTTTTTTTTTTTTTTTTTTTTTGCTGTACGCGGGCCTCTCACTGTTGCGGTCTCTCCCGTTGCGGAGCACAGGCTCCAGACGCGCAGGCCCAGCGGTCATGGCTCACGGGCCCAGCCGCTCCGCGGCATGTGGGATCTTCCCGGACCGGGGCGGCAGGCAGACTCTCAACCACTGGGCCACCAGGGAAGCTCCCTCTATTGACTTGATTCTTAATCAGTTGGTCACGGCCAGCTCTTTGGTGCTTTCCTTCCAAAGAAATCCCTCAGATAATAGCAGCTTTTGGATGGCAATATTGCCTGTATGATTTTGGATGTAAAGTTCTACTTACACTGAATGGGCAGAGGGGTTTCCCTCAGCATCACCTGCCTCTTGAGTGACTTCTAGGCCATTAAGCTTTGTCCAATTCCTTTACCACCTGTCACACTTGGGGCATACTCTCCACTTTTCCCAGTTGTCCAAGCTGGCAGAGGGGTCCTGTGTGGGGGTCAAGCCATCAGAGTGAGCCCTGGACTCTGGCTGAGAACAGTGCCAGCCCTTTACCACACAACTGCTGAGACAATCTCGGGACTGGCCTGAGGGAGCAGGACCTGTCCAGGACAATGTAACCATCACCGAGGCTTCCTGCTATCCTCAAAGTACTGTGGCCAAATGCCGCCCCAACCTTGCAACCCAGACTTACCTGCGTCCCAGGACCCTAAGAGGACATCTTCACCTATTCTCTTTCATTCTAATGTACTTTTAATTTAGCACTTCTTTCATGTTTCCTGTCTGTGTTCCTTAAATGGTCGAAAACTCACAAGGACAGGCTTGTCTGTCTTGTTTTCTGACTTTTCTTGTGCACCTACAGTAGTGCCTGAAACTCAGTAGATGCTCACTGAACATTTATTAAAGAACTTAGGGACTTGCATGGCGGGCACTGGTTAAGAATCCGCCTGCCAATGCAGGAGACACGGGTTTGATCACTGGTCCGGGAAGATCCCACATGCTATGGAGCAACTAAGCCCATGCTCCACAACTACTGAGCCTGCACTCTAGAGCCTGCGAGCCACAACTACTGAAGCCTGCACACCTAGAGCCTGTGCTCCACAACAAGAGAAGCCATCGCAATGAGAAGACCGCGCACCGCAATGAAGAGTAGCCCTTGCTCTGGGCAACTAGAGAAAGTCCGCACACAGTAATGAAGACCGAAAAATAAATAAATAAAATAAAATAAAATTTATTAAACATGACACCCTAGATTCCATATCCATTTTTGCTTTTTACTGTTAAGCCTACTTTGAAAGTCCTTTTAAGCTATACTTCAAAGTATTAATATTTTCACGAATGAAAAAATAATCACATTTCTAAAACAAAATCCTGAGTGGCCAAAGTTTCAGCATAGCCACTGCTCAGATAACCGTCTCTTCTCAGACTCCAGTGTGTCCTGTTCAGTTTTCTTTGAGATCTTAACTTTTGTTTTCTAATCCTCTACTGATATTTTCCCAGAGCTATCCAGCCATTATCTTTAAATAAGTACATAATCATTAGTGGCTTTCAGTGATTTTCATTTCACAACTTTTTCTGGAATAATCTCAACTCCTCATGCCCATGCAATCCCTGCTATAACAGTAAGAATGATAATCACTTCTCATCAAAGAGATCAGATTTTGTGTCCCCTCAATATTTGTTTCATTTTGTTTTTTTCCACACTTTAATGTATTCATTTTTCAATAAGTTTAAATCCTTGAGGTGTATGGCATCACACAGATTCTGTGTCCACGGCCTTGGCAGCAAGGTTGTTTTGGGAATTCGGCACGAACCATGCCACTGTCTCCGTGAACACAAGCTACCTTTCCCCAGGTTACTCTGGTTTTGTTCGGTTTTCCACCAGGAGTTACTTTGTTTTCTTTGCTTTGTACACGTAAGCACGTCTCTTGCCTAGATATTTAGAATTCTCTTTCATTTTGAGCATAGACCCCTTCAATTTTTTTTAATATAAATTTATATATTTAATTTTGGCTGCATTGGGTCTTCGTTGCTGCGCGCGGGCTTTCTCTAGTTGCTGTGAGCGGGGGCTACTCTTCATTGTGGTTCTCTGGCTTCTCATTGTGGTGGTCCCTCCTGCTGCGGAGCACAGGCTCCAGGAGCACGGGCTTCAGCAGTCGTGGCATGCACGCTGAGTAGTTGCAGCGCACGGGCCCAGCCCCTCCGCGGCACGTGGGATCCTCCCAGACCAGGGACCGAATCTGTGTCCACCGCACCGGCAGGCGGACCCTCAACCACTGCGCCACCAGGGAAGTCCCAGACCCCTTCAATTTTAAGAACACCAGGGAAGTCCCAGACTCCTTCAATTTTAAGTGCTATATGCTCCCTCTGGTTCCGGAGACTGAGCTTATAGCCAGCAAAATGGCCTTGGACCACAGCCTTCCAGGCATATTTGTCCTTTCAGAAGTCCTGTTCCAAGCGGGCCTCCACAGTCTTAAAGATGATTGAAACAGAAAGGCCTATGTCCCAAACTTTTATCTCAGGGTTCTGGTATCTTTGCACAGGTGCTCTAACCGGGCCACTTTACCGGGAGGTCCAGGTAAGCAGCGCTCCACTCTCGGTCCCAGAGTTGTTGGAACTACATTTCCCAGAGGACGCTGCGCCGGGGGCCTTCGACGATTAGCCAATTAAAGCTCAGAAGGAGGGCACTTCCTTGTGAGAGCACCGCGTAGGGGCAGGACTTCCGGCATTCTCCTCGTGGCGGTCGTTTTGTAGGTGCTTGGGGTATGTTCGCTCCGTCTCAGGTTCCACAGCGGCGAGTCGAGACCGAGAAGGTCGGAGAGGAGACGCTGTCTGCGCCAGGCCTGGGGTAGGGTCCACTGTGCCCGCGTCCCCCCTCCTCTCCCGCCGTTCCCCACCCCGTCCACAGTCCGATGGCGGCGGCGGCGCTGAGGAACCCGCCTCAGGTAAACGCTCGTCCTCCGGCCCTCACTGCCCTCACCCCACAAGACACTAAAGCCTCGAGTGTGGGGCGCCGGCTCACGTGCCCGCAGCCCAGACCCCGGTATTCAGGACGGTGAGGCGGCCGTGGGTGGGGCCCTGTTTCTGACAGACGGTGTGACGACGCGTTGCAGAGGGTCACAGGCGGAGGGACCGGCAGGTGCAAAGGCTTGGAGGTCGGGTTGAGCCGGGAGGATTCGGGAACTCCGAGATCTGCCTTGTGTGTTCAGGGAACAGAGAAGGTGAGGCAGAGTCGCGCTTGAAATGCCAGGCTGCCATTTTCAGGAGGCCGGGAGCATTGACATTTGTTAACAGAAAAGGACTCTCCTGATTTAGGCTTTCAGAAGTTTTCCAGAAGCTCTTCAGAGTGTTAGACTGGTTGCCTCGCGTATAGGTACCAGAATGTGCAGGTGCTTGCAAGGGAGACTGAGCTAGTTCAAGGGAATCTCAAGTCTCCTTTGTTTCTCATGAGAACAGAGAGCAAGGGGGCAGGAGTCAGGCCTGGAATGGCCCTCTGAGAAGTTGAGTGTCTATTCTGCAGGTGATGGGAACAATGGGAGGTTTGGAGCGGAGGAGGGAGATGATCTGACCCAGCTCTTATCAGGCTTCCTGTGACTGCAGAATGGAGAACCGAATGGGGCGGGGGGTGAGGAAGGTGGTAGGAAAACCAGGGAAGACGCTACTGTAACCAGTCCAGGAGAGTCTTGATGATGTGGACCAGTGTGGTGACCTTGGAGGTGGTAGACATGATTAAAA
Organism: Delphinus delphis; assembly: GCF_949987515.2. NCBI lineage: Eukaryota > Metazoa > Chordata > Mammalia > Artiodactyla > Delphinidae > Delphinus > Delphinus delphis. The sequence goes on along the minus strand of NC_082702.1, from coordinate 1,403,882 downwards.
TTCTGAATTCAGTTTTTTCATTAGATCTGCTCAGATTTTCTGATTTTGTGAGAGTAGAAGTCAGGGATGACCGTAAGGTTTTGGGGTGTAGAAGCCAGAGGGATGGAAGCTCCATCAGTTGGGATCTGGAATTTGGTAGTAGGATTAATTTTCTTTTTTTTTCTTTTTTTTTTTTTTTGACTGCGTTGGCTCTTCGTTGCTGTGCCTGGGTTTTCTCTAGTTGTGGCAAGTGGGGGGCTACTCTTCATTGCGGTGTGCGGGCTTCTCATCGTGGTGGTTTCTCTTGTTGCAGAGCATGGGCTCTAGGGACACGGGCTTCAGTAGTTGCAGCTCGTGGGCCCTAGAGTGCGCGGGCTTCAGCAGTTGTGGTGCGCGGGCTCAGTAGTTGTGGTGCACAGGTTTTGTTGCTCTGTGGCAAGTGGGATTTTCCCGGACCAGGGATCAAACCCCTAACCCCTGCATCGACAGGCAGATTCTTAAGCACTGCGCCACCAGGGAAGCCCCAGGATTAATTTTCAATCAGTATTAGGGGTTTTGTTTTGGTCATGTTAAGTGTATGAGATGTTTCAGAGAACAAATCAGTAGAGGTATTAAGTGGGCAGCTGGACACACAGGTCTAGGTCTCTGGGGAGGGTTTCAGGACAGACACCTGAAGAAGGTGGTGGATAGTATGTGGACCAGGGTGGAGCTGTGTGTCTTGGCTTAGACGGCTAGAATAGAATACTTTTTATTTCTCACAGTTCTAGAAGCTGGGAATCCAAAATCAAGGTATTGGCAGGTTGGATTCCTGGTGGGGGACTCTGTTCCCATCTTGCAGATGGTTCCCTTCTCCCTGTATCCTCACGTAGACTTTTCTTGGTACAAGGAGGTGGACAGAGCAAGAGATGCCTGTCTTCCTCTTATAAGGGTTCCTTCTTACAACCTAATCTAAACCTGATTACTTCCCAAAGGCCATGCCTCCAACTACCATCACATTTGGGGTTAAGGCTTCAACATAACAAATTTTGGGGGGATGCATACATTCAGTCCATAACACTGTGGGTCACATTTAGTGGCAATAGTCTTGGTCATGATAGTGTTAATAATAGCCCAGGAAGGGGAGAGTGGGGTCTGAGGGCTGGGCCTTGTCCTTGGGCACCAAGGTGGAGGATGATAGTCATCACAAACATAGGTGAAGGAGATAAGTGGTCATGGGAACAGTGTGGGAAAGAGGATGAGCTACTAGGTGATTTAGATTTCTGAGGGATGAGTGCACATGAGACAGAAATGATGGCAAAGGAGCAGTTGAGGCAAGATTGACAGTGAGGCCAGGTCTACTGCTTATTCACTGCTCTATGGGCTCACCAGGGTTTTGCTGTGACCTTCTGTTTCTGGGGGGTTTTAGTCAGGTTGGTGGCTTAGTTTAAGGGGCACAAGTGGTCATCTGGGAGAGTCACTGGACCTGGGGTGGAAAGTGTCTGGGACTCTATTTTGAAGGATGGTTAGGAAAGGAGAGGAAGTCTGTGACGGGAGAGCACATCAAGTGTAGCTCATGTGGAAGAGGGACATGACTGTATGAGATGCACAAGTGGTTCTGGGTGGCTGAGGTTGAAGCAAGGAGCAGAGTCAGGCAGGACTGCCAATGGCAGTGGGGACCAATGGAGGTCTGGGTAGTTGGATCCTGCTTGAATTTGCTGAGCACTCTATATGCCATGTGTTCCATGACACGTAGGAAGGAGAGGCAGATGCCTGTGTTGCAGGGCAAGAAAGAGGTGGTGACTGAGAGAGACGTTGTACAAAGAGTGATGTGGAAAGGGAGTGTGAGCTGATGGCCTGAGGGCCCTGGCACTGAGGACATAAGGTTAAAATGTGAGCCCACACCCTTGGTTATGTCTCGGAGGCATGATCTGGGACATCCTAGGAGAATTGCCTTGTAAGAGGTAGTCCTTCCCTGTGTGCCAGGCCCAGAGCATAGATATCATCTGTCTGTCCACCTGCCTGGTGCTGTGGGTGGACAGGGTAATCAAAGGGACCATGAGAAGAGTGTTCACATCAATGACACCAGGGCCTGGTATCTCCTCTGAGATGAGGAAGTGGCGGGGGGCAGTGATCAGGGTATGAGTGGGTGGGTGGAAGAACTTAGGGTCCTGTGAGAGAAGCTGATCATGGAACAAACTGTACCCATCATGGCAGGCCTGTGTGACCTTTGAAGACGTGGCCATTTACTTCTCCCAGGAGGAGTGGGGGCTCCTTGATGAGGCACAGAGGTTCCTGTACCATGATGTGATGCTGGAGAACTTTGAACTTACAACATCCCTGGGTAAGGCCTTCATATTCCTCCCAGTGTCCTCAACTGTCCTCTGTCTTTCCCCCATCCAAGAGGCAGCTCTCTCCATTCCATGGCTAGACCATTGTCTCTGCTAACTTCCCCACTTACCTGGCATATGTGCTGTGGATGTCAGTGCTGAGCTGTGTACACTGCCCCAAGCACTGTACTCCTCAAGCAGCCCCAACGTCTGATACCCCGAGGAATGCAGGGAAGTGTCTGGGAGTCAGTCTGGCAGTCAGCCTAATAGAGCTCACATTTCTTGTCCTCTCCTTGGCTAGATGACTGTGTCCAGATCTATGGTACCTTGTGTCCCAGATTCTTCCCCTTTCCTCTTTTTTTTGAGATGTAATTGGCATAGGACATATTAGTTTCAGGTGTATTACATAATGATTTGGTATTTGTATATATTGCAAAATGCTCACAATAGTAAGTCTAGTTAACATCTATCACCATATAGAGTTACACATTTTTTTTCCTTGTGATGAGAACTTAATTTTAAGACTTCCTTGTGACTGCCTATATCAGGATTGCAGGTATTGTCATTGGCACTATTTATATATAAGCTTTTCTTGAAAGACCCTGTTTTGGGATTTTGTTGTAATAGTCTTTCCTTTCCCGGGGTCTGCTGTTTCCTGAGTTGCTCTGAGTCAGTGCTGACCACTCACATGTCCTGTCTTTCCCTAAGGACTTGTTTCGTTCCAGTCTCACGTAGTTACAGAACAGGGGGTGTGTGGGGAGAGCCCTGATTACTTTACAGGGTGAACATGGTAAGTTGGTCTCAGAGGAGACCTGGTCCTGGTGACTGGCAACTGGAGGGGGGGCGAGGGGAGGGCATGAAAATGAGGCTGTGTTTAGTCATACCGGGAACCTACCCTGTATCCACCAGTGTTTTGGTGCAAGTGCCACTTGAGGCAAATTATTTCTACACTTTCTTCTGCATACTTGACACTTTTCTGATTTGTCATTTCCAGTTTCTGACTGTCCCCACCTTTCAGAGCTGTATGCATCATGTCCCTCTCCACTGCACCATCTGTAGTTTCTCCCACAGTGACTTACGCTTATCCAGACACCTTGGAGATGTGGGTTCAGTTCCAGACCACTGCAATACAGTGAGTCACGTGAATTTTTTTGTTTCCCACTGCATATAGAAGTTATATTTATATTATACTTTAGTGTATTAAGTGCAGTAGAATTATGCCTAAGAATCAATATACTTACCTTAATTTGAAAGTACTTTTTTGCTAAAAAATCCTAACCATTGTCTGAACCTTCAGTGAGTCATAGTAGTAACATCAAAGATCACTGATCACAGATCACCGTAACAAATATAATAATAATGGAAAAGTTTGAAAGATTGTGAGAATTATCAGAATGTGACACAGAGATACAAAGTGAGCAAATGCTGTTAGTAAAATGGCACCGATAGACTTGCTGGATGTAAGGTTGCCACAAACCTTCAATTTGTAAAGAAAAAAACCAGAATGCAGTATCTGCAAAGGGCAATACAGCAAAGTGCCATGATAATGACATATGCCTGTAAAGTGTTGTGAGGTGTGCACACATTCTTAAATAGTCCTTGAACACCAGCTACACAGTTCCAATTGTATTTCCCTGGGCCTGGACACAGTCATCTTTCTGCATAGTATGGACATGTTCCCAGCTGACAAGATCTAGCTGAAGGCTGTTGGCAGAGGAAGGAGTAAGTGATACTGCCTCTCCTCCATGTTTTACACCCTGTATTTGTGCCCTTTGTCCTGGAAAGTTACCCCCCTTCTGTGAACTTTAGAGGCCCAGTACTGCAGAGCAGCCCTCCCTTCAAATTAGTGCCTCATCCTGAAAACATTCCCATGGATTCATTAGCACTTTATTAGCATTCCTCTGCTTTCAGATTGTCAGTGTGGAGCAGAGGATGAGGAGATCCCTTCTGAGCAGAGTGTTTCTGGAGGAGAGTCACAGGTCAGGACTTCTCAGTCAGTTCCATCAAACCAGAAGACTCATCCCTGTGAGAAGTGTGTCTCAGTCTTGAAAGACATTTTGCAGCTGACTGAGCTCCAGGCAGCATATCTTGGGCAGAAACCATACTCTGGTGGGGGGTCCAGCAGCTTCTGGTTGAATGCAAGCCTTCACCAGTATCAGGAGCATGACAATGGAGAGAAAAACCTTAAAATGGATGTGGACAGGTCCTCGATTGTGACGAGCTGCAGACTCCATGTGTCAGGGAAGCCCTTCCCCTGTGGGGAGGATGGAAAAGACTTCCTAGCTACCTTGGGGCTTCATCAGCACCAGGCCACTCCCAACAGTGAGAAGCCACACAGCAGCATTGAGTCTGGGGAGGCCTTAAACAATGGAAAAAGTCATAACAAGTGGATTGAATGCAGGGAAGTTTTTGGCAACACTCATATACTTCACCACCAGAGAGTCTGCACTGGAGAAGGTCTTGATGAGTGTAGCAAATGCAAATACAGATTTGTTCAGCACCAGCAAATTCACGTTGGAGAAAGGCCTTATGAGTGCAGTGAATGTGGGAAATTCTTTAGCCGTAAAACCCACCTCATTCGACACTGGAGGGTTCACACAGGAGCAAAGCCTTATGAGTGCAGTGAATGTGGGAGGTCTTTTAGCCAGAAATCTGACCTCATTCAACACCAAAGAGTTCATACTGGAGAAAAGCCTTATGAGTGCAGTGAATGTAGGAAATCTTTTATCCAGAAATCCATCCTCATTAAACACCAGAGAGTTCACACTAATGAAAGGCCTTATAAATGTGATCAATGTGGAAAATCGTTTAGCCAAAGTTCTGGCCTCCTTCGACACAAGAGAGCTCACACTAGAGCAAGGCCTTATGAGTGCAGTGAATGTGGGAAAGCCTTTAACTGTAAAACCCACCTCGTTCGACACTGGAGAGCTCACACTGGAGTTAGGCCTTATGAGTGCAGCGAATGCGGAAAATCTTTTAGTGAGAAATCTGTCCTCATTCAACACCAAAGAGTTCACACTGGAGAAAAGCCTTATGAGTGCAGTGGATGTGGGAAAGCCTTTAGCCAGAAATCTGTCCTCATTCAGCACCAGAGAGTTCACACAGGAGAAAGGCCTTATGAGTGCAGTGAATGTGGGAAATCCTTTAGCCGCAAAACCCACCTCATTCGACACCAGACGGTGCACACTGGAGCAAGACCTTTTGATTGCAGTGAATGTGGGAGATCCTTTACTCAGAGCTCTGGTCTCCTTCGACACAGGAGAGCTCATGTGCAATGAGTATAGGAAATCCTTTACCTGCAAATTTAACGTCGGTCAACACCAAAGAGTTCACACTGGAAAAAGTCTTGCACATGCAATGAATGTGCTTCTTTCTTACTTAGCATCATTGTGTTGGAGGAAAGCCTCTGTGAGGAACCATCTGCATGAATCGAATCTCATGTTGAGATATCCACAGACTAGGGATTGATTCACCATAAATTTCACAGATGTGTTGGAAGCATGTGTAACCTGCCCAAGGTCACTGGCAGTTTCTGTGGCAGAAACTATCTCACCTCTAGCATCTGGCAGGCCCTCACAGTTGGCATCAGTCACAAGCCTAGTATGCTCAGAGCAACTGGCCTCTGTGCTGTCCCATTTGTTGGAGGAAATCGTGAATATCCTGAGCCCTTATGGAGTCTTCATTCCCTTTTCTCTGACAAGTTAGGGCATGGACCTGACCTGTGTTGGCCCTGAGAACGCTATCTGAGTTCTGCTGGCAGCTTGCAGAGAAGAACTAGCTTTTTCAGGGACACAGTTGGTCTCGGGTAGTTGTGATGAATATTTCCAGCTTCCAAGTCACCCAACCAGAAATTGCCTGTTGCACGTTGCTCTGGTTTGTGTAATAGTAAAGACCTTTTTGTTTAAGCACCTTAATTTTGGAAATGCTCTTCACTGTGTGGAATAGTTTGAAAGCACAATAGGACCGTCAACTTGAGGGATAAATGACTTTTGTGGAGATCCAAACTTTGGGTGCCTCAGAGGACATGGTATGATGGCCAAATATAAGGCTTTCATTTTGGCCTAGTTTGCATTGCTGCCAAGGCCTCCTAGGAAAGAATACTTTGTTATAATTTTTTGCCTGGATACGAGAGTTCTGTGCATTCTAGTGCTTCTGGAGACAACATGGATTCTTTTTTTTCTTGCCCACAGGGGATAACACACAATGGCCAGCACTACTGAGGGAAATCTTAACCCCAGTTCTCCTCCAAAGCAACCATATATACCCTGATACCTGGAATTCCACAGGCTAGTGTCCATAGTTGTAAGGCTGCAGGGGCAGGGAAGACCACAATTGGTACAGAAACACTGGTTACTAGGGAGTGGAGGAGACTGCAGCAAGCTACGTGGAACGTACCACTTCTAAAGGTACATCCACAAATGTTCAACTGACAATGACTGCAGGATGAGTGTGTCCAGAAATCTCAGGACCTCCAGGTATGTTTATGTTGTGAAGTCATTGGCAGACAAAATAAGGGTTTTGGGGGATTCCTCTAGCCTTTCTGAGCTGTTGACCTCAAGGCCATTGCTATACAGGCAACAGAAGAAGGATGGTGAGATACTGTGGTCCAGGCATGTGGTTTTTGTGACCCAACCAGCAGTCCTCTTGACTCAGCCGGAAATGGCCTTCACTGTTTGCCAGTATTTCCTGTCCCTGAGGAGAGGCTGCCCCTCAAGGCATGAGGAATGAGGTAGTGGAGTAATTTTCTGAAGAGTGGTATATTTAGATTTTTATTATGAACCACTTTTTAAACCTGCATGATGGTATAATGGGCATAGAAATGTTGTACATATTTAAAGTGTACAATTTGATAAGTTTTCACATGTATACACTTGTGAAACCATTATTATTATCATGATAATGAGCTCTCTGTCACCAGCATATTTTCCTCATGCCCTTTTCTAGTCTCCTTGCTCTCCCTGGCCATACAGACAACCATTTATTTACATTCCTTTACAATAGATTGCATTTTCTAGAATGTTATGATTGATCATAAAGTGTTTACTTTTTTTTTCTGGCTTCATTGATGCTACATAATTACTTTGAGAATAATTCATTGTACTGACATGAACATTCTTATTTCTAAGAATGCTTAGAAATGGAAGCTTTCTCTTCCATGTATAATTGACTATGTTCATACATTCATCTGTTTATGGGTATTTCAGTTATTTCCAGTGTTTAGCTTTTATAAATAAAAGCTGATATGAACATTAGTTTACAATTACTTATATGGATATGTTTCATTTTTCTTGTATTAATAACTCAGTGCAGTACCTCAGTCATGGGGTAGGTGAATAGTATAACTTTTTAAGAAATTGCCAAACTGTAATCTAAAATGTTTGTGTTTTTTTGCATTCCCACCAGCAGTGTGTGAGACTTCCAATTCCTTCACACCATTGTCAATACCTGGTAAGGTTACTTTTTAATTTTACCCTTTTAAAATAAGTGTGTAGAGGTAATCCACTGGTTTTAATTGCATTTCCCTAAGGATTTACAACGTTTAGCATTATTTCATGTGTTTGCTGTATATCTTCTTTAGTAAGATGTCTATTCTTTTCTTTGTCCTATTTTCTATTTTGTGAATTTGGCTATTTGCTTTTTAGTTACAATAAGACAAACAACAAAGACATGTTGGTATTTTACTTATTCTTCAATGATGTGAGTGACTTCTTTGCTGCATGGAATCATTGTTGAATACTGGAAGAATATTTTGTTATTTTTTACTTTTTTTTTTTGATGGAATGCACAGTGTATGGACACCTATACCAAACATTTAAGTTTCATCAGCATTATTAACATATTCTCCATCACTTTTCTAAGTGTAGACATTCAATATACTGCATTCAGTAATACTATAAATCAAGCCTTGGTTTGTAGTGTTTGCCAGTTTCTTTGGTATAAATACCATGAACAATTTCAAACTACCAACCTGATGTCACTGAATAGAGTTGGGAAGAGTTGGCAGTATCACATCATTCTAAACAGAGAAATGATTAGAGAGTGATGATGTTTCAATATTTGTAACTTAAAAGAGTTTAATTGATATATAATTGATTTATGTATATATTAAAAATGTCAATTTTGATGGTTTGATGCGTAAAATTTCCTTACGCCCTTTTTAAATTTGTGCTTTTCAACTTATAAGATTTCTGATACAGGATATAGTCTACTGTTTGTAATTGCTATTTTCAAATATATACAAAAGTAGAAAAGACTGTCTTATGGATTCCCAATCTTCTGTCATTATTTATAGTCATTCGCATTTCATCTCTCATGCACATTAGTGGGTTCTTTTACTTAAAACCCAGAGATTGTGTCGTTTAATGCATAGTTTCTTGAGAATGCTTTTCTAAAATGTAAGAGTATTTCCATAATGACAATAACTTTCTCACACAAAATAAAAATATTTTAAAATGTGATAAATATTTATCAGTGTTGAATTTTATCAATTTTCTCAAAAATATATTTGTTTTTTAAGGCAGACTACAGATGTATCTTGTTTTATTGTGCTTCACAGATACTGTATTTGTTTTTAATAAATTGAAGTTTAGTGGCAAAACTGCACTGAGCAAATCTATCAGCACCATTTTTCAAACAGCATTTCCTCATTTTGTTTCTTTGTGTCACATGTAATTCTCACAAGTTTTCAAACTTTTTCATTATTATTATACTTCTTATGAGATCTGTGATTAGTTATCTTTGATGTTACTTTTTAAATTTTTTTTGTCTGTGCCATGCAGCTTGTGACATCTTAGTTCTCCGGCCAGGCATTGAACCCGGGCCCTCAGCAGTGAAAGCACAGAGTACTAACCCCTGGACTGCCAGAGAATTCCCAGCTGGTTTTTTTTGTTACTTTGTTTTTTGTTTTTGTGATGTTACTATTGTAATTGTTTTGGAGCACCATGAGCTGTACGCCTGTAAGATGGTGAACTTAATCGATAAATGTGCGTTCTGACTGCTCCATTGATTGGCCATTACCCTGTCTTTCTCTCTCTCCTTGGCCTCCCTATTCCCTGAGACACAACAATATTGAAATTAGGCCAACTAATAACCCTACAATAACCTCCAGTGTTCCAGTGAAAGGTTAGAATCACTTCATGTCTTTCACTTTAAATCAGAAGCTAGAAATGATTAAGCTTAATGAGGAAGGCATGTCAAAAGCTAAGAGCTTGTACGTCTATCGGGAGTGGGCCCAGAACAGTATTTATATACTTTTTTCAAACTTACATATATATATATATATATATATATATATATATATATATATATATTTTTTTTTTTTTTTTTTTTTTTTTTTTGCAGTATGTGGGCCTCTCACTGTTGTGGCCTCTCCTGTTGCAGAGCACAGGCTCCGAACACGCAGGCTCAATGGCCATGGCTCACGGGCCCAGCCGCTTGGCGGCTTGTGGGATCTTCCCGGACCAGGGCACGAACCCGTATCCCCTGCATCAGCAGGCGGACTCTCAACCACAGCGCCACCAGGGAAGCCCCAAACTTAAACTTTTGGCATTGCTTGGGCCATGCACCTTTATAGCAATATGTGTATTTACTAGGAGAGTCAGGATCCAGCAAAAGGAACAGCAGAAGCCAATGTAGTTTGAGATTCTAATTTTGAGCTCCATCCAATTAGTGCTACTGGGGCAAAGCTTTAATGTTTGGAAGCCACCAAGGAGGCGGGTAATGCTGAGGGAAACCCCTCTGGCTACTCTATGAAAATAGAACACAAGTTTATATCCAGCAACGACCAGGAAATATTTCAGTCCAAACACTGTCATTTCATGAGGGATCCCTTTGGAGAAAAGAACTAAGCAGTTGGCTAGGACAAGGTGGTTGAGGATTTGGTCTCTGGGTGTGAGACTTCTTCCAGTGAGCGAAGTGAAAGTAAAAAAACAAAGAAGTGAGGAGTTTCCCAGGATCCCAACTTTCATCTGAGTGAGGAGGATAATCACCCAGTCCAGGTTAGTAGAAACCATCACATCAATAACTTAGGGATAATGTTTAATTGGAGTCAGAAGAATCAAATTGATGTTTGATGCCAGGACAGTAACTGCAGGGGTAGCATCCATGCAAGTGTGGAAAGGAGTCATCTGGACACTAATGCAGTCACCCAGAGGAAGAGCTCTCCCCCAGTCCCTGGGGCTCCAGGTATTCCTGCATGCTGGCAGGTTGTGTTCCTTTCTGGAGGCTCTGGGGAACCAGATTCTTGCTTGGTTGGGTTGTTGGCAGAGTTCAATTCTATGTGGTTGTAGGACTGTGGACTCTCAACTCCCTAGATGCTCTCTGCTTATGTTGAGGGTATCTGCGAAGTCCCAGTTTCTTCAAAGAGGTTTTTTTTGTGACTGACAGCTCTGACCTTTCCATCTTGCTGAGTCAGGACTAAGGTTACTGGCTGTCAGACGTGTACTGTCCTTAGCTCCTACGGTTCCTCTCCCGTCCTAGCACAAAGCTGTTATCTCAAAACCATCAAACGCCCTTATCATACCGCCATATCTCTGACTCTGATGTCTGCAACTTTATCCCTGCAGCTGGGATAGTTTCTCCACTTTTTAAAATTACTTAATTAATTAATTAATTTATGTTTTTGATGGGTTTTGCTGGACGTTACAAGTACTTTTTTTTAAAAATTAATTTTTATATTTGGCTGCATTGGGTCTTCGTTGCTGTGCGCGGGCTTTCTCTAGTTGCAGCGAGTGGGGGCTACTCTTCATTGTGGTGCTTGGGCTTCTCATTACAGTGGCTTCTCTTGTTGTGGAGCATGAGCTCTAGGCACCCAGGCTCAGTAGTTGTGGCTCACAGGCTCTAGAGCACAGGCTCAGTAGTTATGGCACATGCGCTTAGTTGCTCCGCAGCATGTGGGATCCTCCTGGACCAGGGCTCGAACCCGTGTCCCCTGCATTGGCAGGCGGATTCTTAACCACTGCACCACCAGGGAAGTCCTAGTTTCTCTACTTTTAAAGACTTATCTGTATTTTTTTAAAGATTATTTTCTTTGTATTGTAGTAAAAAATACATAACATCAAATTTATCATCAACCATTTTTAAATATATATGTAAATATATTTATTTATTTTTGGCTTGTTGGGTCTTCGTTTCTGTGCAAAGGCTTTCTCTAGTTGCGGCAAGGGGGGGGCTACTCTTCGTTGTGGTGCACGGGCTTCTCATTGAGGTGGCTTGTCTTGTTGCGGAGCACAGGCTCTAGGTGTGTGGGCTTCAGTAGTTGTGGCTTGCAGGCTCAGTAGCTGTGGTGCACAGGCTTAGTGGCTTCATGGCGTGTGAGATCTTCCTGGTCCAGGGATCGAACCCGTGTCCCTTGCATTGGCACGTGGATTCTTAACCACTGAGCCACTAGAGAAGTCCCCCAGCACCATTTTAAAAGCCTTGACATAAGTGACTCCATTTTGTTTCACATTTCACACTTGGGATTAGAACAAAAACACTGACGGAAGAGACATGTTCCTATGAGACCTCAGTGCACATGATTTAAAGTGTTCCTTTTTGTCCTGTTAATCTGTCTTGTGTCAGGTTTTGTTTTTTTTTTTTTTTTGACCACACTGCACGGCATTCGGGATCTTAGTTCCTGGACCAGGGATCTAACCCATGCCCCTTGCAGTGGAAGCACAGAGTCTTAACCATTAGACGGCCAGGGAAGTCCCTTGTGTCAATTTTATTATTAGTCCAGCCACAGGAACTCAAGAGGAGTAGAGGGGGAAATTTCTCCCTCCCTGACATAACCTTGTCTCAGTCTCCCATAGTCACAGTACCCATTTATTTCAGATAATTCCATATTGGGCATAGATGCTTTGGCACAATAGAAATGGATTAAAATCAAGACTTTGACATTTACAAATTGGCTTGATAAATGTGACCCCATGTAAGTCAAAACAGGACCTTCAAGGATTAAAACTTATGTGTAATAAAATGGTGATTATACCCCACTGCCTCTCCATTTACAGTCCAATTTTGCTTGTTCTTAAATCTGAAAAAAATGAGCACCACTTGATAGATTACTACAACCTTAATGCTATGGTCCTGTTCATCAAGGTTCCATATCCAATACCCAGTAAAATTTACTGATTCTGTTCAATCAATAACGGGTGAATATTTTTTGCTCTATAGATTTGGCTGACATGTTCTGTTCAGTGCCTGTTTCAATAGCCTCTACTGCAGTTTGTTTCTATCTTAAGAGGGATACAATACACATTTTTCTGGCTACTCCAACATATTCGTCATTACAAATTTTACTTCCAAATTAAAATCAGCAGGCATTCCTGATAGTGCCCTCAGAAACTCTACCATAGAGGATTTGGCCGTTTCTCCTTAAACCTGCTGGAGTCTGGACACATGATGGCTGTAAGTTGACCAAGGGCTTCTGATACAAGAAGCTGGCCTTCTCTGCCCATGCTGTCTGCCATTAAAACCACCAATGGGGCTTCCTTGGTGGTGAAGTGGTTGACAGTCTGCCTGCCGATACAGGGAACACGGGCTCGTGCCCCTGTCCAGGAAGATCCCACATGTCACGGAGTGGCTAGACCCGTGAGCCATGGCCGCTGAGCCTGCGCGTCCGGAGCCTGTGCACTGCAATGGGAGAGGCCACAACAGTGAGAGGCCCGCATACTGAAAAAAAAAAAAAAAAAAAACACCGATGACTGTCTACCTCCTGTGTCTTCTGGAAATAGAGGCTCTCACAGACCCTGAGCCTGTGACTCTCTGTATTCAGCTGCCCACCATACTTTGAGTCATGGAAACAACACAGTCCAAGCTCAGCACAGCTACTGAGGCCTCCGTAGATTAAAACAGCCTGGAAACAAACCTGGAACCTCTGGCATATTCCACCTGTAGGAGTGGTGGCATCCTCTGTCTTTAGTTACATGCCAGATTCCATGGTGCTGGAAGGTCACCTCCATTCAGGCCCCTTGCCTACCTGGAGAGCCCCTTGGGATTAACTGAGTGAACTGCAGTGGAAGATGAACAGCACTGCCAACCATCAGACATGGTGGAGCTCAGTGAAATGTTGCTTCTTTCCATCCTTTAGCCAGGACATCCCTGATAAAGCACAGGACCCAAGGGACAACACCCTTGGGCAAACTTCAGGCAAGAATCTTAGCATGGGATGACCTGGCTCACAATGGCCACATCTCCACATTTATTATAAACTGTTGGGTCAATACTTAAAAATTGTCCCCTTGGTAAAAATAGCAAGAACCTCTAGGAATCTCTTGTCTCACAGTTAAATCAAAATCACACGTCTCAACCTGTATTAACGCCACAATATGAGGCCTTGCCAGGACATTCCTTTTTCACTTCAGAGTTATAATTTAAACCTAAACTTCCTCCACAAATAAACCAAAAACCTGTCAAGTGCAGCTACACACCATTCTTGTGACTTGATTTTTCTGCTTCTGGTCTGAGTACTTTTATCAATTTTCAAGAAGCTCCAACCCTCCAAGGAAGCCATTGTTTCAACTAAACATGGCAAATGCTGAGGTCCACATCAACTCAAGCAGGTACCCTCTTAGAATGGACAGTCCCATCCAACATCCCAGACAACATCATCCTGACCCAGGAGCTTGTTGCTGGAGATGACATCACCTCAGATGATAACAGTTCAAATGACGTTGTCCCAACCCAAGACCTCAAAGTTGGAGTTGACTTCACCCCTTACACTAAAATCTTCAACCCGGCAATGCCCATGGACTGCCTCTCCTAAGGCACAAATTGGATGCAGGACATGTATTGCATTTCTTCCTTTCTTTTATTATTATTATTTATTTTTTTTATTTTTAAAGACATTTATTTATTGAGGCTGCGTTGGGTCTTCGTTCCTGCACACAGGCTTTCTCTAGTTTCAGAGAGCAGGGGCTGCCTTTTGTTGCGGTGCGTGGGCTTCTGATTGCAGTGGTTTCTCGTTGTGGAGCACGGGTTCTAAGGCGCGTGGGCTTCAGTAGTTGTGGCGCAGGGGCTCAGTTGCTCCGCAGCATGTGGGATCTTCCCGGAGCAGGGCTCGAACCTATATCCCCTGCATTGGTTACGTGCATGTAAAGAACAATAAATAAAAGCTGTGAATCAAGTTTATTCAGTATCTTACTGAGAACTACCGCCCAGGAGACAGCCTCTCTGATAGCTCTGAGAAACTGTTCTGAAGAGAAAAGGGAGGTCAGGGGACTTCCCTGGCAGCCCAGTTGTTAAGACTCTGCACTTCCAGTGCAGGAGGTGCAGGTTCCATCCCTGGTCAGGGAACTAAGATCTCACATGCCTCTAGTCACGAGGAATTTTAGTTAATGGTTTTGGTGTTTTTCTAAGTATGGGAAGATGCAAGAATCCAGGTTCATAAAAAATTTCTCCTCAAAAAATGTAACTTTCTGAAAGCCTGTTCTGCCAGTTTTCCCAGAGCACAGAGTGCCTCATTCCTTATCTCTGCCCTGATCTTTCTTCAGCGTGTGCTGGGGATCAGTGACTGCAGTGGCTAATGACTCAATCCTTATAGATCCAGATGGCTAGCAGCATTCTTTAGTTGGCACTAACAATGTACATATTTTATGTCCAAATGACTTTATGGAATTGTTTGTCCATTTGTATCTGTAGACTCTTCATTGGAGTATAATTGCTTGACAATGGTGTGTTAGTTTCTGCTTTATAACAAAGTGAATGAGCTATACATATATCCCCATTATCTTCTCCCTCTTGCGTCTCCCTCCCAGCCCCCCCATCCCACCCCTCTAGGTGGTGGTCACACAAAGCACAGAGCTGATCCCTCTGTGCTATGCGGCTGCTTCCCACTAGCTATCTATTTTGCATTTGGTATTATATATAAGTCCATGCACTCTCTCACTTCATCCCATCTTACCCTTCCGCCTCCCCTTGTCCTCAAGTTCATTCTCTACATCTGCGTCTTTATTCCTGTCCTGCCCCTAGGTTCTTCAGAACCTTTTTTTTTTTTTTTTTAGATTCCATATATATGTGTTAGCATATGGTATTTATTTTTCTCTTTCTGACTTACTTCATTCTGTGTGACAGACTCTGGGTCCATCCACCTCACTACAAATAACTCAGTTTTCATTTCTTTTTATGGCTGAGTAATATTCCATTGTATATATATGCCACATCTTCTTTATCCATTCATCTGTCGATGGACATTTAGGTTGCTTCCATGTCCTGGCTATTGTAAATAGAGCTGCAATGAACATTGTGGTACATGATTCTTTTTTTTTTTTTTTTTTTTTTTAGCCGTACGCGGGCCTCTCACTCTGTGGCCTCTCCCGTTGCGGAGCACAGGCTCCGAACGCGCAGGCTCAGAGGCCATGGCTCACGGGCCTAGCCGCTCTGCAGCATGTGGGATCTTCCTGGACCGGGGCACAAACCCGTGTCCCCTGCATCATCAGGCGGACTCTCAACCACTGCGCCACCAGGGAAGCCCACATGATTCTTTTTGAATTATGGTTTTCTCAGGTTATATGCCCAGTATGTATCTGTAGACTTTGGGAACACTTATAATATTACTTTTACCGTCTGGGAACATGCTTAATGGGGTCTGAAATAGTGTTTCTGAAAACTTTTAGTGATTACTTGCAGACAACACTCCCCATAAGTCTCCCTACAGCCACTCTGAGAAGTAACGAAAGTCTCCTCTCCAGCCTAGTTAGACCCCTCGCAGTGCTTCTGGATTTGTGGGGGTGGGACCACCAGCTGGAACCCTAGCTAGACCTCTGAGAACTACATTTCCTAGAGGACAGTGCGCCGAGAGGCAGTATGTCTAAGCCAATGAAAACCCAGGGTAAAGACATTCCTGCGCATGCGCTTCTCATCGGAGAGGGACTTCCGGCCGCCTCCTCGTGGCGGCCATTTTAATCGCTCTGGATTTGTTCTAGTTCCAGAGCGCTCCGTGGGGGCTGAGATGACTGAACTAAGGAGTTCCGAGTGGAGGTGTCCCCGTTGCACAGAGGCGGGTCTGAAGTTCAGCGACACCGCCCGAGGTGTCCCGCGTCAGACCCTGGATAAGGCCGGCCGTGGCTGGGTCCCCTCTGTTCTCCCGCCGCTACCGGCCCAGCTCCACCCACAGAGTCCGAATGCGGTGGCGGCGCTAAGGGACCCGCCTCAGGTAAACGCTCGTCCTCCGGGCCCTCACCCTCTCACCCCACCAGACACTAGATCCCCTGCCCACGTGCCCGCAGCTCAGGCCGCTCTGTCCAGGACGGTGAGGGGGTCGTGGATGGGCTCTGTTTCTGACAGTGTGATGGTGCGTGGGAGAGCGTGACAGGCGGGGGGACCGGCAGGTGCAAAGGCTTGGAGGTGGGACTGAGGAGGGAGGATTCGGGAAACCTGGAACTGTCTTGTATTTGCATGGAGTGGAGAGTGTGAGGTGGACTCGCACCTGCACTGTCAAGCTGAGGGGTTTGTACCTCCGTTCTGAGGCCCCTGGCAGCCATGGTGGGTTGTGAAGAGAAGAGGGATATAGTCTGATTTAGGGTTTTAAAAGCTTTCCAAGAGTTACTCTGAGGGAGAACAGATTGGAATGAGGGTGATGAGGGTAGTGAGGCACAGGGAGGTTGAGTCCTTGTCCAACATAGAACTGGGAGGAGGCAGCACTGAGGTCTGAAGCAGAGAGTTTAGTCTTTTAGCCCAAGGTCATCTGGCCTCCAGGGCTGGCGAGGGGTACAGGGAGTTTTGAGCCCCTTGGAATACACCTTTATGGCTTGCTTCTGCCCACAGGTCCCCATGACTGAGGAAGCACTTAGGGAACCTACACAGGGAAGTGGAGGGTGTCCCAGGCCCTCACTGGCTTGGATCTCACTCGTATGAACTTGAGATTGTGGTGTCGTGGGACTCTTCACCTGCCATTTCCCCAGCCCTTGGGTTTGGGGATCTGGGAGAAATCCTCTAGACACATTCTAGTCCAGGCCAAGGGTTTCATGGAAGAGTTGCTTTCTGGTCATCTGTGAAAAATGGTGTAGAAGGTTATCCCAGAAACAAGTACCAGCATGTTCAAATGTTTGGTAGTGTGTCCACAAACTGGGAACAGAGCACAGCATGTCTCCTTTCTTTTAGCAACAGAGAGCAAGGGTACAGGAGTCAGTCTTGTAATGTGGCTGTCTGAGAAGTTGGGCATCTGTTGTGGAGGTAATGGGAGATTTGGAAAAGAGGAGGGAGATGATCTTACTTAGGTCTAAACAGGCTCCATCTGGTTACAGAGTGGAAAACAGACTCTGGGAGGAGGAAGGATGACCAGGGAGGAGGGTACTGCAGAAGTCCTAGTGCGTGTTCATGGACCAGAGTAGTGGCTGTGGAGTTGGAAGAAGTGGTTGGATTCTGGATCCATTATTTAAGAAGGGCTGCCCAGATTTTCTGATTTTGAGGGTGGGAGAGAGAACGGTAAGAGTCAGTGATGGCACTAAAGTTTTGGTCTTAGCAGCTGAAAGACTGGAAGCTTCATTAACTGAGATGAGATAATCAGTAGTAAGAGTGATTTTCATTGGGGATATCAGGAATTTTGTTTTTGGCTGTGTTAAAATTATGAGATTTCTCAGAAAACAAAGGAGTAGTGACATCAGGTGGGCAGAACAGAGGTCTGGAAATCTGGGGTGTGGTTCGGGATGGAGACATCTGAAAGTGGTGGCTAGTGTCTGCACCAGTGTGGAACTATGGATTGTATTTAGAAGGTGGAATTCAGGCCATGGTGATAATGTTACTAGCAGGTCAGAAAGAAGTGTATGAGTTCCAAGAATTGATCTATTGCTTGGGCACCTTGTTGGGGGTTATGGACATCATAAACACAGACGTGGGAGAGAAATAGCCGTGAAGCGAGTATGTGTGGGGCCGGAGGTGTTGGCAGGTGTCCAAGACTTCCAAAGGAAGAGTAGACCGACAGATGCAGAGGCAGAGAACTAACAGAGATAAGATGCATTTGCTAGAATTTTGTGGTGAGTTTTGGTGGGATGTTTCAGTAGATAATGTATATAACATAAGGGCAAATGTGGTTATCTGTGAGAATCACTATGCTTAGTGTGGGTAGCTTTGTGGCTGGGATTTTAATGAGGGTTAGGTGGAGAGAAGAGGATTGTGGCTGCTGAGGGAATGAGTACAACCTAGAAGTAGGAGAGGGTTATGGGTATCTGAAATACACATATGGTTCTGTATGACTAATGTTGAAGCTAGAATTAGAAACAGGCAGAAAGGCCTTCAAATTGTGTTGGGATCCATCAGAGGTCTTGGGTAGAATTGGATTCTGTTTGAATTTGCCAGGTTCTCTGGGGTGAGTCCAGGAAGATGACTATAGTGTGGGACAGAGAGTTGGCAGTGGCTGCGAGGATGCAACCGTTGGGTCTGGAGACGTGAGAGAGGTACATGTGGAGAGAGGGAGCATGAATTGATGGACCTGGGCCCTGGTACAGGGGACTTAAGGGTGATGGGTGACTCCACATTTTATTGTGAGGCATGATATGGAAGACCCCCTGGAAATTGCCCAGCAGGAAGAGATGGAGCCATGCAGTTCTGTCCCTGAGCATCTCTCTGATGGCATCTCTCTGCCTACCTGTCTGTAGTTGCTGAGGGCTGGGCATAGTGATTAGTGGAACCATGAGGAGACAGCAGTACCAATGGCATCAGGTTCTGGTGTCTCATCTGAAGTAGGGAGCCTGGAAGAAACTTGGGCATGGGCTGGATGTGTGCAGGATGGATTGTGGGTCCTCAGGAGAGAGGACCAGTGGTTTCATCTGTCCCCATCATGACAGGGCAGTGTGACTTTGGAGGATGTGGCTGTGTACTTCTCCTGGGAGGAATGGAGTCTCCTTGATAAGGCTCAGAGACACCTGTACCATGATGTGATGCTGGAGATCTTTACACTTATATCCTCACTGGGTAAGGCCTGCACACCCACCCCTATGACCTGGGCTAGACTTTGCCTTTCTGCTTTTCCTTAGGGGCTGCTCTGTCCTTCCTGCATCCAAACCATGGGGACTACTTCCTTTCCTAATTCCTTTGGAAGGTGCTGCTGTTGCTAGGGCTGGGTTGTTTGCACTGCCCTTTTCTCTCCTTGGAGACCTAATACCTGCTTTTCTGAAGCCTAGTAGGAAGCCAAATGGGTCCATCTTGCTTACCTCCTCCCTAGTTGGGTGACTTTCCAGATCCATGATTCCTAGGTTTTGCTCCCTTCTTCTGACTGTTCTTTCATGCCTGCCTGTGCCAAGAATTGTACGTCACTGGGCATAGGCACTAGTTAGGTGCACCATGAGCTGTGTTTGTGATACCCTCATCTGAGGTTCTTTTTGTAACATTTATTTTTCTTTTCTGTGCTTTGTTATGTGATGTTTCTTTGGGCTGGAACTGGCCACTTGCCTGTCCTGTCTGTCCCTTAGGACTTGAATTTTCTAAGTCTCATGTAGTTAATGTGGGTTGCAGGGGAGAGTCCTGGGTGCTTCATAGAATGGCCCACTGTGGCACGATGGGCTAGAGGGGACCTGGCAAGGACATGACATCAGGGTTGTGTTCACATCATACCAGGAACCTGTTCAAACTAGTGTTTTGGTGCCACTGCTGTGTGCCACACCTCATTTCCATCTCTTCTTCCCCGTTCTTTATACTTGGCCAGCTTGTCACTTTAACTCTGACTTCTGGCCCCTGGCTATACCCAACTTTCCTTCCTCCACCTGTTACCTATTCTTCTCTACTGCTGCATCTGCAGTGTTCTCCAGTGTTGGCTCACATGTAACAGGTGGTGTGCACATATCCTTGATAGTCCTTGAAAACCAGTTAGTCATTTTCAAATGGATTTTTCTATCCCTGGACAAAAATTTCTGTACAACACTCACATGTTAGCAGCAGCTAAAGCACTGCTCAAGGTGTGAGGAGTGAGTTTAAAATTGCCTGCCTCTTCTCACTCTGCTGCATCACGTTCTTAAGAGTTTTTCATCTTGTGAGGCTTCCCTACTTCTGTAAACTTTTAGAGTCCCAGTACTGTAAAACAGCCTCTTCCTCGTCCTGACTCCAACTCTGTCATCCTGAAAACCACCTCACGTATTCATTCTTTGGTGTGTCAGACACATATTTGTGATGCGGCTGCCACCAGTCCCCAAAGTGAAGTCCCCACGTACTTCATTAGCATTTTTCTGTTTTCAGGTTGTTTGTGTGGCATAGAGAATGACAAGGCTCCTTCAGGACAGAGAGTTTCTCAGGAAAGAATGCCACAAATCAGGACTCTAAAGCCAGATCTGTCAACCCAGAAAGCTCATCTCTGTGAGATGTGTGTTCCTGTCATGAAGGACGTTTTGTACCTGGCTGAGCATCAAGGAACATATACTGGACAGAAATCGTGTACATGTGTAGCATGTGGGGAACAATTCTGTTTCAGGGCAGATCTTGACCAACACCAGAAGGAGCACAGTGGGGAAAAACCCTGCAGCAAGGGTATGAACAGGACCTCCTTTGTGAAGAGCTATGGAATCTATTTGTCAGGGAAGCCTTTCACCTGTGGGAAGGGTGGAAAGGACACTGTGGGCCTTTTCCAGTACCAGGCCACTCCCAAAGCAGTACTGAAAATACACAGCAGTACTGGCTGTGAGGAGGCCTTTCACTGTGGAAAAAGTCCTTACAAGTGTGGTGAATGTGGGAAAGCCTTCCGCTGCAAACGTACACTTGTTCAGCACCAAAGAATTCACTCTGGAGGACTGTATGAGTGCAGTGAATGTGGGAAAACCTTCACTTACAAGCACACATTTCTTCGGCACAAGACGCTTCATACTGGAGAAAGGCCTTTTGAATGCAGTGAATGTGGGAAGGCCTTCAGGTTCAAATATAAACTTGTTCAGCACCAGCATATTCACACTGGAGAAAGGCCTTATGAGTGTGCCGAATGTGGGAAAGCTTTTGGCTGCAAATCCAAACTTGTTCGGCACCAGAGAATTCACACTGGAGCAAAGCCTTATGAGTGTACTGAATGTGGCAGACTCTTTAGACAAAGTTCCAGTCTTGTTCAGCATCAGAGAATTCACACAGGAGCAAGGCCTTATGAATGTGGTGAATGTGAGAAATCTTTTAGCCAAAGCTCCAGCCTCATTCAGCACCGCAGAATTCACACGGGAGAAAGGCCATATGAGTGCAGTGAATGTGGGAAATCCTTTAGCCAAAGCTCCAGCCTCATTCAACATCGAAGAGTTCATACAGGAGCAAGGCCTTATGAGTGCAGGGAATGTGGGAAATCCTTTAGCCAAAGCTTCAGCCTCATTCTACATCAGAGAATTCACACTGGAGAAAGACCTTATGAATGCAGTGAATGTGGAAAATCT
The DNA here is from genome assembly GCF_949987515.2 of Delphinus delphis. Taxonomy (NCBI): domain Eukaryota; kingdom Metazoa; phylum Chordata; class Mammalia; order Artiodactyla; family Delphinidae; genus Delphinus; species Delphinus delphis. The sequence goes on along the minus strand of NC_082702.1, from coordinate 1,382,284 downwards.
TTTAGCCAAAACTACAGCCTCATTCAGCACCATAAACTTCACACTAGATAAAGGCCTCAAGAGTACAGCCAACATGAGAAAGCCTTCAGTTACCAGTCTGCTCTGATTCAACACCAAAATCTCACAACTCAGTTCTAAGTTTTAGGCATTCAGCTAATGTGGAAAAAATACCTTCTGTATAAGGAAATCTACATAAGATAATGGCCTTTGAACTTCAGGGAATTTGCTGTCTCTTTGCTCAGTGTGATAGCACTAGAGAGCCTCTATGAGGAGCAATCTGCCATGAGTTCCAGGTATGTGAGAAATTTTCAGGAGCGGTATTTCATATTTTACCTGCTCAGGAACCTTGCCATAATTAAGTCACTGCCAGATTCTGTGGCAGAAGTCAACTCGCCTCTACCATCTGGCAGGTCCTCATAGTGTGCATCAGCCACCACAGCATGCTCAGAGAAGACAGATGTTTGTACTCTCTCTCCCATTCTCTAGAGGAAATCGTAGTCGAAACCCCTAGGGAGTTCCCATTCCCTTCTCTCTAACTAGTTATGGCATGGACCTGACCCAGTTTGGGACCAAAGGACCCAGTCCGGGAACTGCTGCTGGCTTGTAAAGTTTTCCTTCTTCACGGCATTGTTGGTCTTAGGGGTGAAACTTTTGAAGCATTTTCTGTCCTCCAAGTCGCCAACCTGGGAACGATCTGCTGCATATTGCTCTGATTTGTACAATAATAAAAATCTTATTGTTTAAGTCACCTTTAATCTTAACAGTTTTATTCACTATGTGGGGTAGTTGAAAACAGAATTTGAAAAACAAAATGAAAATAGAATTTGGCTTTGCTAGTGTGAACAGGTGGACAGGTTTCATGAGGGTCTCAGGGAACAGTATGGTGTACGAAAGTCTGTCTTACTGCAGTTTTTGTCTAAGCTGTATTCCTGTCTGGTAAAATAAAAAAGTAAATATTTGATGTTTGTCCCCAGTTCCTGGCAGAGATCTTCTAAACCCCTTGGAATTTCCTGAGTAATAAGAGTTTTTTTGTGTGATAATGAAATGACTCAAGGTGGAGACCTGTACAGATCTTCAGCATGGGGGCTGGTCACCAGATATTAGAGGGTTAGAACTTTTAAGCCCCACCCCCGACATCTGGGGGGGGGAAGGAGCTGGAGATTGAGTTCAGTCACAATGGCCAGTGATTTAGTCAACCATGCCTATGTAGTGATACCTTAGTAAAAAATCCCTAAACAGTAGGGTTTGGGGAATTTCCATGTTGGTAAACACATCCAACCAGGAAGGGGGGTATACCCTGATTCCACTGGGTTAGAGGCTCCTGTGCTTGGGGTTCTTTTGGACCTCAATTTATCTGGCTGTTGACTTGTGTCCTTCATAATAAACTGTAATTGTAAGTATAGCATTTTCCTGAGTTCTATAAGTCATTCTAGCAAATTATCAAACCAGATTTGTAGTCAACTTGGCAGAAGTGGGGGTAGCCTTGGGACCCATTTTGTGGTTGGCAGTCTTATGGGACTGAGTCCTTAATGGGTGGGGTCTGCACTAACTCCAAGTAGTTAGTGTCAGAATTGAATTGAATTGTAGGATACCCAGTTGGTGTTGGAGAATTGGAGAATTGGTGATGGAATGACATATTTGGTGTCAGAAAAAGCCATACAATGTACAAGGCATTCTGGGAAAGACTGCTGGCATCTGTGGTCCTAATAAGTACCTTGGATGTCAGGGTTTTTTTGTAGGCCCAAAGACCACCCTCAAGAGAGCACAGCTGTTACAAACTACAATACTTTTGGAACTGCAGTATCTAGGATGTGATCATTGTTCTCAGGTATAGTGAGAAATCAGTAGCACTTAGATTATGCAACATGACATTATTGAAGCCTGATAATCTAAAGTGAATTCAGAAAATACAAAGTGCTGATTAATCTTTCTTTGGCTCTGAAATTATTGTGAGATTCTTAAATATTAAAACCAGTTTTAAAAATCTTCATATCAATGTTTACCATTAAACTTGGAGTTAAATTTTAGGATCATCTCTGCATGGAAATTTTATTAAGACCATAGATGATGACTTCCTCATTGCACAATTTCCACCTACACTTTTATCAGCCCAGAGAACCTTTGCTGCAGTCTCCATGTTCCATTTGCTCAGCCACCATCTCTTACAAAGAGCCTCACTATAGGCGTACCTCAGATGTTGTGGATTCGGTTCCAGACCACTGCAGTAAAGCAAATATTGCAGTAAAGGAGGTCACATGAATTTTTTGGTCTCCCAGTGCTTATAAAAGTTATGTTTATACTGTAGTCTATTAAGTGTGCAATAGCATGATGTCTGAAAGAACAATGGACATACTTTATTTAAAAGGTACTTTATTCCTAAATAAAAAATGCTAACCATCACCTGAGCCTTCAGTGAGTCACAATTTTTTGCAATAGTAACATCAGAGACCACTGAGAAAGATCATAACAAATATAATAATGATGAAAATGTTTGAATTGTTGCAAGAATTACCAAAATGTGACATAGCCATAAAGTGAGCAAATGCTGTTGGAAAAAAACAGCACCAATAGACTTGCTTGATGCAGAGTTGTGACAAACCTTCAATCTGTAAAAAAAAACTCGGTGTCTGCAAAGCACAATAAAATGAGGTATGCCTATAAGTTGCCTTTTGTTTGAAGGGAACACATATTGCAGAGCTGAACTGTAGTTCTAAAATATTTTTTAATCTTGTTTTTGTTTTATAATATTTATTTTTTAATTAATTAATTAATTTTGTCTGTGCCAGGTCCCAGTTGTGGCATGCAGGATCTTAGTTGTAGTAGGCAGACCTCTTAGTTGCAGCATGCATGCAGGATCTAGTTCCTTGACCAGGGATTGAACCTGGGCCCCTTGCATTGGGAGCACGGAGTCTTACCCACTGGACCACAAAGGAAGTCCCTATTTTTGTTTTTTTACCCTAAATCTGCACTCTTTGATCTGACATCCAGAATGCTAAGGGCTTCTTAAAATCTTAGTTTTGCTTTGTAGACTCACCCCACTTGAATTCTTATTATGAACTCAGTAGCATCTTCATGGTGTGTCATAGGCCATTTATAGTGGAACATATAATTCCTATTTATGGTTCTAATGAGAACTGTCCTTACAGCACAACCACTAGATCCCAGCAGTTAGGGAAGTGTACTTGCACCCTACCCCAATAACCCTTGGCCCAGTTGCACATGCTAGCCACTTACTGCAGGGAGCATAAGATGCAGATACAGTGGAAGGCCAGATCCATCATCAGGTTCACAAACACATTCTCTGCTCTTCAAAGCTACATAATTCCTGAACTCAACAATCACTGCTGTAACATTCCATTGCTCCTGTTGGCTAAAAAGACTCTGTATTTCAATTACTTATTAGCCTTACTAACTGCCACCACCTGCAAACTTCACATCACTTAGTTGGGGAATGTCCAGATAACCTAGGACCTCTTCTAGCCTGAATTGTCCTACTAATTATCTATAAATGTTTAGTCCATCTGCTTAAAGAGCTATCATTACTGATCTCTCATTTAAAAGATTCCAAATCCTGGTCAAGGACTTAACCTGAATGCTCCAGTTGTCCCCTATTCCAGCAGCACCTTCCCCACTTCTGCTACTTGCCTGTCCAGCTTGGTGTTCCTAGCTTAATATATTCACCGAAAACCTCAACAATCTCAAAACTATTTGTTACTTCATATAAAGTTCCCCCAGGATTACTTCTATATTAATATTCTGCCTTTATACAGAGAAAAGAAAATCATTATTTGATTTTATTTGACAATACCCTCTGCCTCCCAAATCTAAAACAAATATCTTATGGGCTCCCTTATGTTGAGAAGGTAGTGATGCCTCCCCTGAATTTAGAGTCAATCCCTCCATTAATGCCATCTAAGGATGATTTTCCCATGACTTAGCTTCTGAGGGGTTTTGTTCTTGGTTTTGTAAATCTATTGATGATAAACCACCCATCATTAATCTTCAGTCTTTTAATCTGTTTTACAAATAGCATCAATAAAATTTGTGTACTTCATAAAATAGCTACCCTTCACTCTATGATCTAGTACATTTTCTGTTCTACCATTTCTCTTCCTCATGCTTTATGGCTAAACTTTTATGAGCATTTTCTCTCTCTTTTTGTTTCTATTACCGCAACTCCTATGTAGTTCTCTAATCGTTCTAATGAGAGTTTTTATCTTCACAACTCCATCATCATTAATGAATTTAAGATTTTCCTTAAAGTTCCTTTCAGGAGCTTTTGACACCATTTTTTTTTTCCTTTGTATTCTTAATATACTGGATTTGTTTTATTTATTTATTTATTTATTTTGTGGTACGTGGGCCTCTCACTGCTGTGGCCTCTCCCGTCATGGAGCACAGGCTCCAGATGCGCAGGCTCAGTGGCCAGGGCTCACGGGCACAGCCGCTCCACGGCACGTGGGATCCTCCTGGACTGGGGCACGAACCCATGTCCCCTGCATCGGCAGGTGGACTCCCAAGCACTGCACCACCAGGGAAGCCCTGGTTTTTTAATTTTTTAATTAAAAAAAATTTTTTTTGGCTTGTTGTGCAGCTTGCAGAATCTCAGTTCCCCAACTAGGGATTGAACACGGGCAACAGCATGAAAGCCCAGAAGGAATCCTAATTACTGGACCACCAGGGAAGTCCCTGGATTTGTTTTTCTTAAATGCATTCCCTTAATATTGTAATAAACAGGAGCTCAATCAGCAGTTATTTCTCTCTTCACAACCTATACAGAGACAGGAGAAGATGGCGGAAGAGTAGGACGTGGAGATCACCTTCCTCCCCACAGATACATCATAAATACATCTACACGTGGAACTGCTCCTATAGAACACTGACTGAACGCTGGCAGGAGACCTTAGACCTCCCAAAAGGGAAGAAACTCCCCCACGTACCTGGGTAGGGCAAAAGAAAAAAGAAAAAACAGAGACAAAAGAATAGGGATGGGACCTGCACCAGTGGGAGGGAGCTGCGAAGGAGGAAAGGTTTCCACACACTAGAAGCCCCTTCGCGGGTGGAGACTGCAGGTGGCAGAGGGGGGAAGCATCAGAGTCACGGAGGAGAATGCAGCAACAGGGGTGCGGAGGGCAAAATGGAGAGATTCCTGCACAGAGTATTGGTGCTGACCAGCACTCACCAGCCCGAGAGGCTTGTCTGCTCACTCACCGGTACAGGCTGGGGCTGGGAGCTGAGGCTCAGGCTTCGGAGCTTAGATCCCAGGGAGAAGACTGGGGTTGGTGGTGTGAACACAGCCTAAAGGGGTTAGTGCACCACGGCTAGCTGAGAGGGAGTCCAGGAAAAGTCTGGAGCTGCTGAAGAGACGAGACATTTTCTTGCCTCTTTGTTTCCTGGTGCGCGAGGAGAGGGGATTAAGAGCGCTGCTTAAAGGAGCTCCAGAGATGGGCATGAGCCACAGCTATCATTATGGACACCAGAGACGGGCGTGAGATGCTAAGGCTGCTGCTGCGGCCACCAAGAAGCCTGTGTACGAGCACAGGTCACTTTCCCTACCTCCAGTCCCCAGAGCCTGTGCAGCCCGCCACTGCCAGGGCCCCGTGATCCAGGGACAACTTTCCCAGGAGAACACATGGCGTGCCTCAGGCTGGTGAACCGTCATGCCAGCCTCTTGTCGCTGCAGGCTCACCCCGCACTCCGTACCCCTCCTACCCCCGGCCTGAGTGAGCCAGAGCCCCCGAATCAGCGGCTCCTTTAACCCCGTCCTGTCTGAGCTAAGAACAGATGTCCTCAGGAGACCTACATGCAGAGACAGGGCCAAATCAAAACTGAACCCCGGGAGCTATGCGAACAAAGAAGAGAAAGGGAAATTTCTCTCAGCAGCCTCAGAAGCAGTGGGTTAAATCTCCACAATCAACTTGAGGTACCCTGCATCTGTGGAATACCTGAATAGACAATGAATCATCCCAAATTGAGGAGGTGGACTTTGGGAGAAAGATAGATTATTTTCTCCCCTTTTCCTCTTTTTGTGAGTGTGTATGCTTCTGTGTGAGATTTTGTCTCTATAGATTTGCTTTCACCATTTGTCCTAGGGTTCTGTCCGTCCATGTTTTTTGTTTGTTTTTTTCCTTTTTTTTGTTTGTTTTTTTACTTTTTAAAAATGTTTTCTTAATAATTATTTTTATTTTAATAACTTTATTTTATCTTATTTTATTTTATCTTCTTTCTTTCTTTCTATTTTTTCTCCCTTTTATTCTGAGGCATGTGGAGGACAGTCTCTTGGTCCTCCAGCCAGGCGTCAGGGCTGTGCCACTGAGGTGGGAGAGCCAACTTCAGGACACTGGTCCACAAGAGACCTCTCAGCCCCACATAATATCAAACGGCAAAAATCTCCCAGAGATCTCCATCTCAACACCAACACCCAGCTTCACTCAACGACCAGCAAGCTACAGTGTTGTACACCCTATGCCAGATAACTAGCAAGACAGGAACACAGCCCCATCCATTAGCAGAGAGGCTGCCTAAAATCATAATAAGGTCACAGACACACCAAAACACACCACCAGAAGTGGACCTGCCCACCAGAAAGACAAGATCCAGCCTCATCCACCAGAACACATGCACCAGTCCCCTCCACCAGGAAACCTACACAACACACTGAACCAACTTTAGCCACTGGGGACACACCAAAAACAATGGGAACTACAAACCTGCAGCCTGCAAAAAGGAGACCCCAAACAGTAAGATAAGCAAAATGGAAAGAAAGAAAAACACACAGCAGATGAAGGAGCAAGGTAAAAACCCACCAGACCTAACAAATGAAGAGGAATAGGCAGTCTACCTGACAAAGAATTCAGAATAATGATAGTAAAGATGATCCAAAATCTTGGAAATAGAATAGAGAAAATGCAAGAAACATTTAACAAGGACCTAGAAGAACTAAAGAGGAAACAAGCAATGATGAAAAACACACAATGAAATTAAAAATACTCTAGAAGGGATCAATAAGCAGAATAACTGAGGCAGAAGAACGGATAAGTGACCTGGAAGATAAAATAGTGGAAATAACTACTGCAGAGCAGAATAAAGAAAAAAGAATGAAAAGAACTGAGGACAGTCTCAGAGACCCCTGGGAGAACATTAAATGCACCAACATTCGAATTATAGGAGTCCCAGAAGAAGAAGAGAAAAAGAAAGGGACTGAGAAAATATTTGAAGAGATTATAGTTGAAAACTTCCCTAATATGGGAAAGGAAATAGTTAATCAAGTCCAGGAAGCACAGAGAGCCCCATACAGGATAAATCCAAAGAGAAACATGCCAAGACACATATTAATCAAACTATCAAAAATTAAATACAAAGAAAACATATTAAAAGCAGCAAGGGAAAAACAACAAATAGCACACAAGGGAATCCCCATAAGGTTAAGAGCTGATCTTTCAGCAGAAACTCTGCAAGCCAGAAGGGACTGGCAGGACATATTTAAAGTGATGAAGGAGAAAAACCTACAACTAATATTACTTTACCCAGCAAGGATCTCATTCAGATTTGATGGAGAAATTAAAACCTTTACAGACAAGCAAAAGCTGAGAGAGTTCAGCACCACCAAACCAACTTTACAACAAATGCTAAAGGAACTTCTTTAGGCAAGAAACACAAGATAAGGAAAAGACGTACAATAACGAACCCAAAACAATTAAGAAAATGGGAATAGGAACATAAATACCGATAATTACCTTAAATGTAAATGGATTAAATGCTGCCACCAAAAGACACAGACTGGCTGAATGGATACAAAAACAAGACCCGTATATATGCTGTCTACATGAGACCCACTTCAGACCTAGGGACACATACAGACTGAAAGTGAGGGGATGGAAAAAGATATTCCATGCAAGTGGAAATCAGAAGAAACCTGGAGTAGCAATTCTCATATCAGACAAAATCGACTTTGAAGACTATTACAAGAGACAAAGAAGGCCACTACATAATGATCAAGGGATCAATCCAAGAAGAAGATATAACAATTGTAAATATTTTTGCACCCAACATAGGAGCACCTCAATACATAAGGCAAATACTAACAGCCATAAAAGGGGAAATCGACAGTAACACAATCATATTAGGGGACTTTTACACAACCTATACACATTCTATTAGTAATCTTATGCAATGGCATGGTTGTAAATATCATTTTAAGCTCAAAACTTCCAAATGTATGTTTCCATCCAAAAATCCAGTGATTGTCTAATGATCTACTTTGTAACCTATTCCTGGACATCTGGTAGACATAACACACTCAACATCTTCAAACTTCTCAGCTTTCATTTTAAAAATTTTTTTAAACTTTATTTATTTAGAGCAGTTTTAGGTTGACAGCAAAATTGACAGGAATGTACAGCAATTTCCCGTATATCCCATGCGCCCATATATGCATAACCTTCCCCATTATCAACACCCCCCACTAGAATGATATATTTGTTACAATTGATGAACCTAAAATTACACATTTTCACCCAATGACCATGGTTTTCATTAGGGTTCACGCTTGGTGTATATTTTATGTGTTTGGATAAATGTATAGTGGCATGTATCCATTGTTCTGAGCTGGTCTCAGTCTGTCAGTGAGGAATGTTGTGGTTGGACTGGCTCTTGTGGTTCTCATTGTGATTGCAAGATGCCCTTCAGCAATATCCAGGAAACTGAAAAAAATACAGGTTTATTATTATTTTAAAACAGTTTTTTTTACTACATTTATTTATTTATTGATATTATTTGGCTGTGCAGCATGTGGGATCTTAGTTCCCTGATCGGGGATCGAACCTGCACCCCCTGCAGTGTAAGCGTGGAGTCTTAACCAATTGACTCCCAGGGAAGTCCATATAGGTTTATTATTTACAAACCTGGAAATTACATACAACATCTGAATCCACATAGCAAGGTCGAGGTGAGAAAGAGAGTTCATGGGCCTGGGATTCTGCTTTTATTGTGGTCGAGAGTGGGGGTGTAGGGTTTCATGGGCTCACTCTTTATTGGGGAATTAAAAACATAAGAGTAGGAGTTTATAGCACAGTAAGAGAAAAAAACAAGTAGCCCAAATTGTCAGTTACTGAAATCAACCAACAGCTCCTAAAGCAAAGGAGCCCCAGTGGGAAAGGCAGCCTGGCTGTTTATCTAATCACTTGGCTGACAATGTTGTTTATTACAGATAGACATCTTTGAAGTGGATGCCTCTTTGATGCCTTGGCAAACAAAGTTTACTGTCAGGCACTTGCGTTACAAAAAATAAAATAAAACAACTGTCAGGGCTTACACTTGAATCCACTATTAGAGTTCCATTCAGATGAGTTTCACTGCCCTAGAAATTCTCCACCTTTTTATCCCTCCCTCTTGCCTAAGGCCTGGTAACCACTGATATTTTTACTGTCTCCATAGGTTTGCCTTGTCCAGAATGTCTGAGTTGAAATCATACAGTACGTAGCCTTTTCAGATTGGCTTCTTTGCCTTAGTAATATGCATTTAAGTTTCCTCCATGTCTTGTCGTGGCTTGATAGCTCATTTCTTTTTAGAGCTGAATAGTATTTCCTTGTCTGTAGGTACCACCGTTTATTTATCCATTCACCTCCTGGACATCTTGCTTGCTTCCAAGATGGAACATTGGCAGTTATGAATTAACTTGCTAAAACCATCCATGATGTGCAGGTTTTTGTGTGGACAAACGTTTTCAATTCCTTTGGGTAAATACCAAGGAACAAAATTTCTGGATTGTATGGTAAGTCTATGTTTAGTTTTTTAAGACACTGCGAGACTGTCTTGCAAAGTGGCTGTGCCACTTGCATTCCACCCAGCAATGAATGAGAGTTCATTCAAAAACACCAGCATTTGGTGTTTTCAGTGTGTGAGCTTTCTTTTAATTCTGCTCTGGTCACAGCTTTCCCATTTTCAGTCGATGCCAACCCCATCCTTCCAGTTGCTGAGACTAAAAATTCTAGGGATCATCCTTGACTCCTTCTTTTTCTCATAGCACAGAACCAGCCCCATAGGAAATCTGATTGGGTCCACTTTCAAAATATATCTTGAGTCTCACCACTTTTCATCACCATGTCTGCCCCCAGCCTGATTAGCACCATCCTCTAGCTGGATTTTTGCAGTGGTCATCTAACTGATTTTCTGTATCCTAAGCTTGTTTTTTTGCAGTCTATTCTCAACTCTCCAGCCAACATGACCCTTCAACACTATGAGTCAGGTAGTGTCCATCTTTGATTAAAATCCTGGAAAGACTCCTCCTTTTACTTAAAGAAAATTCAAAAGTTTTGCAAGACCCTGAGGCACTTCACAGGCCTTTAGCCCATGTTCCTCTCGACCGCCTTTTTTTTGAATTAAAAAAGGATATTTATTTAGGGCTTCCCTGCTGGTGCAGTGATTGAGAGTCCACCTGCTGATGCAGGGAACATGGGTTTGTGCCCGGTCCGGGAAGATCCCACATGCCGTGGAGTGGCTAGGCCCGTGAGCACGGCTGCTGAGCCTGAGCGTCCAGAGCCTGTGCTCTGCAACGGGAGAGGCCATAACAGTGAGAGGCCTGCGTACCGCAAAAAAAAAAGAAAAAAAATTATGTATTTAGGCTGCACTAGGTCTTACTTGCAGCATGTGGGATCTTTAGTTGTGGCACATGTGTGGGATCTAGTTCCCCAGCCAGGGATGGAACCCAGGCCCCCTGTATTGGTAGCGTGGAGTCTTACTCACTGGACCAACATGGAAGTCCCTCTGACCTCTTTTTTCTTTTTTCCTATAAATTTACTTATTTATTTTGGCAGCCTTCTCATTGTGGTAGCTTCTCTTGTTGCAGAACATGGGCTCTAGGCACGTGGGCTTCTGTAGTTGTGGCTCACAGGCTCTAGAGCGCAGGCTCAGTAGTTGTGGCACTCGGGCTTAGTTGCTCCATGGCATGCGGGATCTTCCTAGACCGGGGCTCAAACTTGTGTCCCCTTAATTGGCAGGATGATTCTTAACCACTGTGCCATCAGGGAAGTCCCTGACCTCCTTTTTAAAACTCCCTTCCTCACTCACCTAATTCCATGGGCATCAGCACCTAGCTTTGCTTAGGACATGACACTGGCTGATACAGTTCTTGGATATGCACAAAAATGCCACATGATTTAATTAATCATTTTTCAAGTCTTGCCTGAAGTATCCATGAGGTTTCTCATTACTACTCTATTTAATATTACACCGTCTCATTCCCTGCTCTTCCCCGAAATCCAGCTTTTTTCCCAAAAGGCACCTATCATCATACAGCATATCGTATAATTTACTTATTTTTTCATATTTGCATCTTTGCTTCTCTCTTCCATCTGTAAGTATTTTAAAAACAAGAAAATATGAGTTGACTCAAAGTGACATTTGAAGTGGTGTGTCCATTAGGTTTTATAGCTTTGGGGAATATCTGAGAGAACATTTCTAAACATTTCTTCGATCCTTGCAGTGTACACTACACGGAAACTGGGCGATGGCATCTTAAGAAGAGTGAAGCTCCGCCCCGTCCTCGGAGCCGCAAGGCCCCAGCGTCCCTTGCGGTTCCACGCGAGGGCGTCAACGAGTCGCTGCGGCCGATGGCTCAGCGGGAACTACATTACCCAGGAGCCCGTGCGCCGCGCAGCGGCGGCACTCTTAAGGGAATTTCCATACGTGCGGAAGTCTTCTGGGAGGGACTTCCGGTATCTTCGCGGCGGACATTTTGTTGGCTCTTGGTCGACCCATCAGAGCATAACATCGGGAGCTGTGGTTCGATTCAGAGGTGACGGAAAGTGAGAAGGCGCGAGAGGCTACCCTGTCCTCGATGCAGAGTGGCTCGGTGGTGGCAGCGCTCGCGAGAATTCCGCCGCCTGGCCGAGCGACGGCTATGCCCGGTTTCCGACCTGGGATCCCTCCCGAATCTATGTGGTCCAGACTGTGATGGCGGCGGCCTTGGGGACGGACCGGCTTAGGTGGGTGCTGCGTTTCCCGGATCTTGACGCGTCCCGCCCCCCACCTTCGAACCGTAGGACCCCGAGTGGTGCCTATTGAGGCTCTTCTGGTCCAGACTCCAGGGCGTTTGCAGATGGAGCCGCCATTTCTTTTTTTTCTTTTTCTTTTTGCGGTACGCGGGCCTCTCACTGTTGTGGCCTCTCCTGTTGCGGAGCACAGGCTTCGGACGCGCAGGCTCAGCGGCCATGGTTCACGGGCCTAGCCGCTCCGCGGCCTGTGGGATCTTCCCGGACCGGGGCACGAACCCGTGTCCCTTGCGTCGGCAGGCGGACTCTTAACCACTGCGTCACCAGGGAAGCCCAAGCCGCCATTTCTAATAGCCAGTGTGGTGAGACGTTTAAGAGTGGTACCCCGCCGAGCCACTAGCAGAAGCAAAGATTTGGGGTTGTCACTGAGTCGGGAACTTTCGGGAAACTGGGGTGTTCACATCTTAGGGAAGCAGAGAGTGTGAGTAGTAATGCCTGGAACGTCAGGGTGAGGCGAGTGCTTTCATTAGGAGGACGTTGGGAGCCGTGGAAGAACATGACGTGATCAGGGATTTTTAAAAGTATTCCCAAAGCTCAGGGGAAAACAAACTAGGGTGGGGTGGAGATGATGAGGATGGAGGCAGGGAGACCGGTGAGGAGGCCACAAACTCCAGGAACGTTGTGGTGGTGACTGTACCAGAACAGTGGCAGGGGAGGGATTGGGACTTGATAAATCATTAAATTCTGGAGAGATTTTAAAGATAGAACCAACAGAATTTTCTGGTGTGTTAGATACGGCTGTGAGTGAAAAAGGGATGTGAAGGACCACCCAAGTTTTGTTTTGTTTTTCCCTGAACATCTGAAAGAATGGAAATGGGTAAGTTGGACGAGGGAAGCACCTTTCAGGGGGAACAGGAGTTGGACTTAGGACATGGTAAATCCATAGTGTTTCACAGTATTGGCGTTACATAGGCATTTGGATATGCTGGTCTGGAGTTCTGCACAACAAGCTGGGCTGGAGACCTCTGAGGAGTGAGGTCTTATCAAAGCCTGGAGATGAGGTTTAGGGGGAGAATGTTAAGGTTGTTATTTTATGTGGTCCCTGAGGTGAATGAGTACTGGGAAAAGGGATGGACGTCCCTGAGATTTCCTCCAGAAAGGAGAGGTCCTGGAATATGAAAGGGTTATGGGTGGTGTCAGCAGGAGAGAGGGCTGTAGGGTATTAGGAACCTGACCTGAGATGGAGAGCAAGGTGTAAGGTGCTATAAATTTGTCACTCTGTGGACTCAGCATGCCCCTCTGTGGAGCCGAGGAAAAGTCAGCCAGGCTAGTGGAGCAGCCCCACCCCAATCCAGGGCACTGTTACATCAGTTCCCTGACTTATCAGGTGAGGAGAGATGATGAACACCTCTAATGAAGGGCCACCAGCATGCTCACCTTCAGAGGAATATATACCAGGTAGGCTGGTTTGGTGAAAGGATCTAGTGTATACCTGGCAAGTATACGTTAGCAGGCAGTTAAAAATTAAAAATGTTTAGGTATGATAAATTTATACCACTGCTTAAATAATTGAAAAACTTGTCTCTAAGTATGTGATTACAACGAAAAGTCTTAAATATCAAGTTTTATTAAAGACTTAAAAACAAACCCAAAACTTACAAGAACCTATTATGTACTTCATTCAAGCCAAAAACATTTGCAAAACTGTTAAGAATGTGGACGGTAAAAGTGAATTCAAAGGTACTTGATGCCTAACACATCTGATACAGACAGACCTGTTAGGTGGATACCACCATTATCCCTGCTTTGTACGTGAGAACACAGAGAAATCTTGGATCATGGTTACATAGCTGGTAGGAGGCAACACTAAGGTCTGAGTATCTTAAGTTAGACAATCTGAAATCATCCTCACCAAAGGGCAAGGTAGGGATGAGAGGAACAGTTGTCTTTGAGATCCCACTGTGGTAACCTGCCACTCCCAGCTCCCTCTTCCTGCCAGATTGCTGTGGTGGCAGAAGTGATTAAGATCCCTGGATAGGTGAGTGCAAAGTGTACAGGTCCTCAGTCAACCATGATCTTGGCAACCCATTATGGCAGATAATGGTGTCTTGGGAATCTTAACCTACCCTTCTGCCTGCCATTGGGTTTGGGGATCCTGGTGTCACCAGAGGCCTTGTGCCCTGCAAGCTATTCTGGAATTATATGGAAGGGTTTCCATTTTCAGCAAGTAATGGGAAGAAGTATGGAACAGTGCCCATGGGAACCAGCATATGCAAATACATCACTTGAGACTGAACTGGTGTTGTTCGGGGAACTTTAATTCTCCATTATGTCTAGTGATCAGAGAGCAGGGGACAGGTTTCAGCTCTCAAATGGCAGCCTGTGGAGCTGGGCTTCTGTTCTGAAAGTGGTGGGACCCATGGAAAGTTTGGACCAGAGAAGGGAGTGATCTTATTCTGGTCAGGGTTTCTCTGGCTGCACAGTGAAGAAAAGACTATGGGGGTAGTAAAGAGGACTGCTGATGATGGCTGGGCCAGAGTGGTGACTACAGGGGTAAGAGACAAGTGCTTGGATTCTGGTGGGGTTTGTTTGTTTGTTTTTATTTTTAAAGTAGGACCAACCAGATTTTCTGATGTGGAGTGTGAGAGAAAGATGGGAAAGGGTCAGAGATGACCCCACAGTTTTTTGCCTGAGAAGACATAAGGAAGAAGAAGTTCTCAATTGAAATAGTGAAGTTGGTGGTGAGAGTAACTTTCAGAGGTAATATCCAGGGTTAGGTTTTTATTTTTATTTTTTTTTATTTTTTGCGGTATGCGGGCCTCGCACTGTTGTGTCCTCCCCCGTTGAGGAGCACAGCCTCCAGACGTGCAGCCTCAGTGGCCATGGCTCATGGGCCCAGCCGCTCTGTGGCATGTGGGATCCTCCTGGACTGGTGCACGAACCCGTGTCCCCTGCATCGGCAGGCAGACTCTCAACCACTGCGCCACCAGGGAAGCCCCAGAGTTAGGTTTTGATCATGTTGAATCTGCAGTGGTCCAAAGACATCTGAGTTGACGTATCAAGTGGACAGGTGGACACATGGGTATGGAGTTCAGAGGAGCGATTCAAGTTGGAGACATCCACAAGGTAACAGCCAGTATGTGATTAGGGTAGAGCTGTGTATCAGATTTAGAGAGAGAACCTTTATGTCATGGTGGCAGTGCCTTTGGGGGTCTGGAAAGGAAGTGGGCACAGTGGAGTGGAAGTAAGAGTTACCTTAGAGGCAAGAAAAGGGAGGTTAGTGTCCATGGTGAGCAGGGAAAATAGGATCTGGCAGTTGATGAAAGGGAGAAAGTAGATATGAGATAATTCTGAAGTAAAGCAGTAATAGAGATGACATGAAAGACCAAAGCTGGTCCTTCTTCCCCTCTCCGTGTGCTTTTCAGGTTTTTGTGGTGACCTTTGGTGGGGACTGGGGAGTTTTAGTTGAGCTGGTAGGTTAGTTCAGAGCTAAATTGGATCAGCTGCAGAGTCACTATGCTTGGGGTAGAAGGCCAGTGGGTATGGGCTTTGAATGAGAGTTTAGTGGTAAGTGTTAAGCCTGTGACTGATGAGGGTATAGTATCCCCAGCATGCAGTAGCAAGGTGGAAAAGGTCTGGCTTTATCTCATAATCTGCATGTGCTTCTGAATTGCTGAAGTTTAATCAAGGAAGGAAGAAATTAAAAGCTGAGTTTGAAAATACCTATGGCAGTGGAGGCTGTTGACTGGTGATGGATGTAACCCTGGATGCATTAACCAAGCATTCTCTGAATGCCATGTGCAGGTTTACATCTGGGAGGTACCTACTTTGGGAACCTACTTAGATAACGAGGGAGGTGTGGTCTAAAGAGTGATGTGTCCATGGAGATGGAATCTGAATTCATGGCCTGGGGGCTCAGGTCCTGAGGGATTTAAGGGGAACGTGGAGGTCAAATTTGTGTATGAGAGGCATAATCTCTGGATCCCATGGGAGCTAGCTGGCTGAAGAAGGGTTGGTTCCTGCCTGCCAGGCCCAGACTATACAGTGTGTCTATCTGTCCACTTGCTTTTTGTTCTAGGCTGGGTGAAATGATTAATGGAAAATGAGGAAAGAGGTGGCATCAATTACACCAGGGCCTGCTGTATTGTTTTGCTTTGGGGGCCTGGGGAGGAATGTGAAATTGTGGTGGATACACTGGGAATCCTGGGGAGAGAGGCTGCCCTTGTGCTATTGTGCTGTTCATGTAGGATCATGTGACTTTTGAGGGTGTGTTTGTGCATTTTTCCTGGGAGAAATGGGGACCTCTTGATAAAGCTCAGAGACTCTCATATCACAATGCAGTGCCTTCTATGCTTTGCTCTTATGGTTTTCCGGGGTAAGGCCCTGCATATCCCAGTTTTCTGGGCTATGTTCTGCTCTTCCTGTTTTTCCCCTAGAAGTTGCAATTTCCTTCCTATATATCTGGACCGTGAGCACTCCCTCACATACATCCTCTGGGTGCCAGGTCTTGGCTGGGTATGCTCCCTATGCTTCCCGACTTCTGTTGCCCCAAAATTGCCAGGAAGGATTTGAAGGTCAAGAGTCTTATGGTCAGCCCAGTGGATACTATCCTGCCTGGCTTCTTCCTGGGTGGATGGCTCTGTCTACACTCATGATGCCTTTTTGCTCCAGATTATGTCCCCTTTCTTTGATTGACATTCCCTTGGGCCTATCTCTGTCATGAATTACAGTTATGGTCACTGATTGTGGGGCCCATAGGTTGTTCCTTTAAGGTTTTCATTTTGTATTTAATCTCTCCTGGGCGGGCTACCCTGGGTCATTGCTTTCCTCTTCACTTGCCCTGTCCTTCCTGTGTGACTTGTATCTTCTAGATCCTCTGTGGTTGCTGAACTGTAGCAGGGGAAAGATTAGTGCCTGATTGAGAGGTCCTGACTAGCCACAGCAAAAGAGACATGGACAGGCCCTGGTGAGTGGGAGCGTGGGCAGGATATAACTTCAAGGATGGATGCAAATAGCACCAAAAACCTGTCCTATGCCCACTGCTCTTTGGTGCCCAGGCTATAGGCCATACCTTATTTCTCTTTTCCTCCCAATTCTGGACTCTTTACATACTTTTCACTTCTATTCTGATCTGTGACCCAGGGCTGCCCACCCCACTCATCAGTGCTCTCTACTGCTACCTCTGTGGTGCTCTCGTCTGTTGGACAGTGTTAATGTGTCATGAAACATAAGCATGTACTTAAATAGTTTTTGAATACCAGTTACTCATTTTAAATCACATTTTCTGGGCCTGGACATAACATTTCTGGATAGTACTCACCTGTCACCAATAGTCAGTCAAGGCCCTTCTAAAAGTCATTTGCAAGGTGTGAGTTGGAGATCTTGCCTGCCTCTTCTCTCTCAGCTACACCCCATCCTGTGTCTTTGCTGTAAGACCCTCCCCATTCTGTGACCCACAGAGTCCAGTACTGCACAGCAGCTCTTTCTTTAACCTAATCCCAAAGCTGCTGTCCTGCCACCAACCCTGTGGACTCAATCCTGGGTATGCTAGATGCTAGATACACATTTGTGATGGGATTACCCACTCCTACTGAAGACAGCATGCTGTTCAGCAGCATTTTTCTGCTTTCAGGTTGTTGGCATGGAGTGGAGAATGAAGAGGAACCTTCTAAGCAGAGTGTTTCTGTAGCAGTGTCACACGTTCATACTTTCAAGGCAGATTCATCGACCCAGATGGCTCACCCCTGTGACTTATGTGGCCCAATCTTGAAAGATATTTTGCACCTGGATGAACACCAAGAAACACACCATGGACTGAAACCTTACACATGTGGGGCATGTGGGAGACAATTCTGGTTCAGTGTAAACTTTGACCAGCACCAGAAGCTGTACAATGTAGAGAAACTCTTAAGAGGAGACAAAGGCAAGACCTCATTTGTGAAGAAGTGTAGGGCCTGTGAAGAACCTCACCTGTCAGAGAAGCCCTTTGCATGTGAGGAGGAGCAGAAGAACTTCCAGACCAGTTTGGGCAGTCACCAGCAAAAGGCCACCCACAGTAAGAGGAAAACAAGGAGCACTGAGAGTGGGGAGGCCTATCATATTAGACAAATGCATTACAAGTGCAGTGAATGTGGGAAAGCTTTCAGTCGCAAAGATACACTTGTCCAGCACCAGAGAATCCATACTGGAGAAAAGCCTTATGAGTGCAATGAATGTGGGAAAGCGTTCAGCCGCAAAGCCACACTTGTCCAGCACCAGAGAATCCACACAGGAGAAAGGCCTTATGAGTGCAGTGAATGTGGAAAAGCCTTTAGCCGCAAGGACAACCTTACTCAGCACAAAAGAATTCACACTGGAGAAATGCCTTATAAGTGTGGCGAATGTGGCAAATACTTCAGCCATCACTCCAACCTAATTGTACACCAGAGAGTTCACAATGGAGCAAGGCCTTATAAGTGCCACGATTGTGGGAAAGTCTTCAGACACAAATCCACACTTGTTCAGCATGAGAGTATCCACACTGGAGAAAATCCTTATGTTTGCAGTGAATGTGGGAAATCCTTTGGCCACAAATATACCCTTATTAAACACCAGAGAATTCATACTGAGGCAAGGCCTTTTGAGTGCACTGAATGTGGGAAATTCTTTAGTCGAAGCTCTGACTTTATTGCACACCAGAGAGTTCACACAGGTGAAAGGCCTTTTGTGTGCAGCAAATGTGGGAAAGATTTCATCAGAACCTC
This sequence comes from Delphinus delphis, assembly GCF_949987515.2. Classification (NCBI taxonomy): domain Eukaryota; kingdom Metazoa; phylum Chordata; class Mammalia; order Artiodactyla; family Delphinidae; genus Delphinus; species Delphinus delphis. Next base: position 1,363,551 of record NC_082702.1, on the reverse strand, counting down.
CCACCTTGTTCGGCACCAAAAAGTTCACACTGGAGAAAGGCCATATGAATGCAATGAATGTGGGAAATCGTATAGCTTAAGCTCCCATCTCATTAGGCACCAGAAAGTTCACACTGCCGGAAGGCTGTAGGAGTGCTTCCAACACAACAGAACTCATGGCGAGGAGCTCTGTGTCTGCCTTTAGAGAGGGAGACATCAATCATGTGTCAAACCACATATATCTGGACATTAATACTGTGGTGTATTTTATGAATGCCAGGTGCAGGGGAAGCTTTCAGAAGCTATGTTGCCCTTTCAGACCTGCTCAGGTTCGTTGCCAAATTTGTTAGTGCCTGTGGCTGAAACCATCTCAACTCAACCAGCTTACCCTAATATTTTTAGGGGAGGCAGAACTTCATGCTCCCTTCAATCCCTGGAGGAAATTATAAGAAATCTGAATTAAATGGTGGTCCTCATTTGTTTCCCTCTGACCGGAAAAGGTATGGACATGATCCACCTTTAGCCAAGATGATCTAAGCTGTGCTCTGGTAGCAGAAAAGGTTTACTTTATTCATGGACATTGTTGGTCTCATGTGATACTTGTGATTAATTTTTCCAGCCTCCAAGTCACCCAGGCTGGATAACTACTTGACTCATGTTGCGCTGGTTTGTGTGGTAATAAATACCTTATTATTTAAGCCACCTTTAATCTCTGAGGTTCTTTTTAGTGTCTGGAGTGGTTTAGAAACCGTTAGACTCTGCCAAACTGAAGAGGTAAACTGTTTGTGGTGGGCTCCCTACTGTGTGCCTCAAATAGAACAGGTTGACAGAGAACAGTTCTCAGTCCAATCTTGGTGTTAATTTCCATTGCTGACAAAAGCTTGGGTGAGAATTCAGGGCTTTGTGGGCCTGATTTTGTCTAGATTTCAGTTATTCGAGGGTCCAGACATCACCTTGAGAAGGGTGGTATTGTTAACAACCTACAACATGTTTGGGAGCAGCATGGCTTCAGTGTCTTGTTTTCACCATATATGCCACATTCCCTGGCACTGTTGAGGGGCAGCTGTTCCTTAGGACCTGCCAAGTGCCATATGCCCTGAATCTGGTACAGGAGTCAATGGCTGTAAGACTTACTGTGTCCAGGAAGGAAACAAAATTGATGCAGAAACACTGGGTGTGAATAATTGAGATTGGAGAGACTGCTGCAAACGAGAATGGGTGTGTCCATGCTAAAAACACATCCATAAACATTCAAGTCACTATCGCTGGATGAGATCATGTATGGAGATTGTCATGCTCTCTGGGGCTGTCTCATTCTTATGACCAGGGTCAGTGGCAGAGCAAAGAATGTAGTTTTCCTCAATTTCTGTGCCTCCTTGGGCTCTTCAGCTGATGCTGCATGGGCAGGAACCCTGGGAATGAGAATAGAACTGTAGTCAACATGCAGTATACTGCACACACTGTACAGTTTGGTAAGCCTTAATATATGTATACACATTTGAAATCGTCTAATCATGATATTAGATATATCCATCACCCTTTCTCAGTGCCTTTCCTAATACTTTACCTACCACCCCTAAGCAACCATTGATTGACTTTCAGTATAGATAAATTTGCCTTTTCTAGAATTTTAAGTGGAACCTTAAAAGTTTACTTCTGTCTGCTGTCTTGCAACATGATTATTTTGAGAATCATCTATAGCTCATTCTCTTTATTGCTGAGTAATGTTCTATATGGATATACCACACCATATCAATATATCTTAAATGATATTTGGAGTCCCCCCCCCCCACAGATTCTAAATATAAAAATAAAGCTGCTGCAAATATTCATGTGCAAGTCTTTTTATGGACATTTAGCTGAGGACATTTCTAAAAAGTGTTGAAAGTTGTGGCCTCATTTCTTCTTACTGATTATAGTAAAATGTGATAGGGAAAAGTAAATATAGGGAAGACGTGAAAAACAGAAAAGACCCAAGGCTTGATGATTTGGGAAATTCTCAGCAAATTTTTTTTAAGACCTTTTTTTTTTTTTAAATTTATTTTTGGCTGCCTTGGGTCTTCATTGCTGCATGCGGGCTTTCTCTAGTTCAAGTGAGTGGGGGGCTACTCTTCATTGCAGTGTGCAGTCTTCTTACTGCGATGGCTTCTCTTGTTGTGGAGCATGGGCTCTAGGTGCGTGGGCTTCAGTATTTGTGGCACGTGGTCTCAAGTTGTGGCTCATGTGCTCTAAGCCCATGCACCACAACTACTGAGCCTGAGCTCTAGAGCCTGCAAACCACAACTGCTGAGTCCAGGTGCCACAACTACTGAAGCCTGTGCACCTAGAGCCTGTGCTCCACAAGAGAATCCAGGACAATGAGAAGCCCACACACTGCAATGAAGAGTAGACCCCACTCACTCCAACTAGAGAAAGCCCATGCACAGCAACGAAGACCCAATGCAGCCATCCATAGATAGATAAACAAATAAATAAATAAACCGTGCCCTTTGATTTAAAAAAAAAATAAAAAATTTAAAAACCAAAGTAGGCAAAAGGAAAGAAAGGATAAAGAGCAGAAATTAATAAAATAGGAAACAGAAAAATCAGCGAACTCCAAAACTGTCCTTCAGATCAAGAGAATTGATAGATCTCTAGGTAGATTGATCAGAAAAAAAAAAAAAATTACCAATACAAAGAATGAAAGGTGGGATGGCACTAAAGACATTAAAAGGATTATATGTGATATTTATTTATTTTGTTGCACCAGGTCTTAGTTGTGGCAGGCAGGCTCCTTAGTTGCAGCATGCAGACTCTTAGTTGTGACATACATGTGGGATCTAGTTCCCTGACCAGGGATCAAACCCAGGCCCCCTACCTTGGGGGCATGGAGTCTTAACCACTGTGCCACCAGGGAAGTCCCTATATGTGATATTTTAAACAATTTCCAACAACTCTACAAAAACCAGAAATTGAGAAAAAAATTTCTTGAAATACTCCAACTACTCAGGTTCACTGAAGAAGAAATGAGTAATCTGAAATGCCCTCTATTATAGATATTGAATTGGTAGTTTAAAAATTTCCTACTATGATTTCATGCCAAAATGACTAATGACTTCTAGACATTTAAGGAAGAAATAATTCCAATTCCACTCAAATTATTATTTTTTTTTCAGATGGAAGTCTTCTCAGCTAGTTTTGTGAGATTATCTTTAACTTGATACCAAAATCAGGCAGTACTGTTAATAGCAAACTGCAGACCAACACCCACATGTACATAGATGAAAAACATCCTTAACAAAATATTAGGAAATTCAAAACCCTGTCATAATTTGAGATAGAAATGATCATCTTTCAGGTGATTAAAGATGCAATTTACTGTGAAAACATGGTAATACAATACCTGCATGTACCAAAACAGCTTCACGTGGGAAAAGCACAAGGGATAGAACTTCCTGGAGAAAATGACCAATCTGGATCTGACCCTGTGCTTGATCAGATCTCCTTTGATTTGAACCACTGATGCTCTGTTTTTTTCTTTTACAAACTGCATTGTAAATACTGTCTTTTCTATAAACAATAGTCTGCCTACTCCTTGGCCAAATATGCTCCTTGCTTCTTTCATGTCTCTTACTTTTGTGTGACAGTTTTTCAAGAGACTTTTCTGTACTCCCTGTTTTCCTATCCTGAACTCTTATTTCATTTCTGTGGGATCTCACCCTGTCTTATGACTGATATACCATCTAACAGTTCTCAAATGGATGTATTCAGCCAAGTTACTTCTCCCAAATTTCAGATTTGTACCTAACTCCTACTGGACATTATCCTTAGATGTCTGGCAGGTACCTGAGACTGAATAGGTTCATAACCAAGCTCCTTCTTTTATTTTTCCAAATCTTGACTTTATTTATTTATTTATTTATTTTGCGGTACGTGGGTGTCTTACTCTTGTGGCCTCTCCCATTGCAGAGCACAGGCTCTGGACGTGCAAGCTCAGCGGCGATGGCTCATGGGCCTAGCCGCTCTGCGGCATGAGGGATCTTCTCATACCAGGGCACAAACCCATGTCCCCTGCATCGGCAGGTGGACTCTCAACCACTGTGCCACCAGGGAAGCCCTTGACTTTATTTTTTAATATAGAAAATGCACTTTTGGAAGCCAACACTAATTTTCCCCCTAACATAATTCTTTACCTGTTAAACAAAATAAAGTACTGGGAGTTCCCTGCCAGTCCAGTGGTTAATACTTGGCCTTCCAATGCAGGGGGTGCAAGTTCAATCCCTGGTTGGGGAGTTAAGATCCCACATGCCTCGGGGCCGAAAAACCAAAACATAAAACAGAATCATATTGTAACAAATTCAATAGACTTAAAGTACTAATTCTATATACATCACATGTACCATACAAAAATGTATCCAAAGTTTCTATTTCCCTAAAAACCTACTCCAGGGGCTTCGCTGGCAGTCCAGTGGTTAAGACTGCACTTCCACTGCCGAGGGCAGCGGTTTGATCCCTGGTCAGGGAACTATGATCCTGCAAGCCACGTGGTGTGGGCAAAAAGAAATAATAATAAAAAATTTAAAAAGTAATAAAAACCTACTCCAACTTCAACCTCCCCTATTTCTCTCAAGAGCACCTCATATTCCAGTTGTCCAGGAAAAAATTCTCAGACTCATCCTCGAAGCCTCTGTTTCTCTCCTCACGTCTATCACATAGGAGTCCCATTGCCTTCACCTTCCAAAGCTACCAGGGTTTGACTACTTTTCATCATCCACCCTGCTCCCTCCGAGTCACAATCACCATCATCTCACACTCAGAATCTTCTACATGGTTTCTGTGCTTCCACCTAGCCCCTTCCACAGCATTTAAAAAAATTTATTGGGGCTTCCCTGGTGGTGCAGTGGTTGAGAGTCTGCCTGCCGATGCAGGGGACACGGGTTCGTGCCCCGGTCCGGGAAGATCCCACATGCCGCGGAGCAGCTGGGCCTGTGAGCCACGGCCGCTGAGCCTGCGCGTCCAGAGCCTGTGCTCCGCAATGGGAGAGGCCACAGCAGTGAGAGGCTCACGTACCACAAATAAATAAATAAATAAAATATTAATTTATTATTTAATTTTTGGCTGCGTTGGGTCTTCGTTGTGCATGGGCTTTCTCTAGTTGCATGGAGCAGCGGCTACTCTTCGTTGCGGTGCATGGGCTTCTCATTGCGGTGGCTTCTTGTTGCAGAGCACGGGCTCTAGGCACATGGGCTTCAGTAGTTGTGGCACGTGGGCTCAGGAGTTGTGGCTCATGGGCTCTAGAGCACAGGCTCAGTAGTTGTGGTACATGGGATTAGCTGCTCCACAGCATGTGGGATCTTCCCGGACCAGGGATCGAACCTGTGTCCCCTGCATTGGCAGGCGGATTTTTGACCACTGCGCAACCAGGGAAGTTCCCTGCACCCTGATTTTTACTGCAATTAAAATACATTTTGATGATAACTCCATAGTAGTGTAGATAATTTCCAGATTAATTTGTTACAGCTGCAAAGTTTTACAGTCTGTGTATATGGCAGAGTATGTCTGCTGGTACCCTACTTTTACATTGTTTTCAGAACTGTGCTTTTACATAAAGTACTTCAATAATAATTTAAAAAACCTTTGCTTTCATAAAGACATTCTAAGGTTTTTTTGTTTTAAATTTTATTTATTGGTGGCACCAGGTCTTCATTGCTGTGCACAGGCTTTCTCTCTAGTTGCAGTGAGCAGGGGCTACTCTTCATTGTCATACGTGGGCTTCTCACTGTGATGGCTTCTCTTGTGTGGAGCACAGGCTCTAAGTGCGTGGGCTTCAGTAGTTGTGGCTTGCAGGCTCTAGAGCGCAGGCTTAGTAGTTGTGGTGCACGGACTTAGTTGCTCCACGTCATGAAGGATCTTCCCGGACCAGTGATCGAACCCGTGTCCCCTGCATTGGCAGGTGGATTCTTAATCACTGAGCCACCAGGGAAGCCCTCAGTTTGCTTTTAATGTCAGATTAAACATTGAACACTTTTGGGAATAAGATTTAATATAGTCTTTCTTTTCTTTTTCAGATTCTTCTGACTACAATTAAACATTATCCCTCAGGTACTGATGTGATGGTTTCTAGTAACCTAGACTGGGTGATTATCTTCCTCACTCAGATGAAAGTTGGGATCCTGGGTAACTCCTCACTTCTTTGCTTTTATACTTTCACTTTGATCACTGGATGAAGTCTCAGACCCACAGAACAAATCCTCAACTAACTTGTCCTAGCCAACTGCTTAGTTCTTTTCTCCAAAGGGATCCCTCATGAAATGACAGTGTTTGGACTGAAATATTTCCTGGTTGTTGCTGGATATAAACTTGTGTTCTATTTTCACAGAGTAGCCAGAGGGGTTTCCCTCAGCACTACCTGCCTCCTTGGTGGCTTCCTGAGGGGAGGGGGAAGCTGGGGTGAAGTGAGAGTAGCATCGACATATATACACTACCAAACGTAAAACAGATAGCTAGTGGGAAGCAGCAGCATAGCATAGGGAGATCAGTTCGGTGCTTTGCGATGACCGAGAGGGGTGGGATAGGGAAGATGGGAGGGAGGCTCAAGAGGGAGGGGATATGGGGATATATGTATACATATGGCTGATTCACTTTGTTGTACAACAGAAACTAACACAGTATTGTGAAGCAATTATACTCCAATAAAGATATATTAAAAAAAAAACAGGGCTTCCCTGGTGGCGCAGTGGTTGGGAGTCCGCCAGCAGATGCAGGGGACACGGGTTCGTGCCCCGGTCCGGGAAGATCCCACATGCCATGGAGCGGCTAGGCCTGTGAGCCATGGCCGCTGATCCTGTGCGTCAAGAGCCTGTGCTCCACAACGGGAGAGGCCACAACAGTGAGAGGCCCGAGTACCGCAAAAACAAAACAAACAAAAAAAACTTTGTCCCAGTAGCTCTAAGTGGTTGGAGGTCAAAATTAGAATCCCAAAGTACACTGGCTTCTGCTGTTCCTCTTGCTGGATCCTGAATCTCCTAGTAAATATGATGTTGCTATAAAGGTGCATGGCCTAAGCAACACCAAAAATGTAAGTTTGGGAAAAGTATATGAATACTGTTCTGAGCCTACTCCAGACAAACTTACAAGCTCACTTCTGGCAAGGATAATATTTTTCATTGACTGTGTTTTTGTGTCTCATGGTCTGGGCTAGTGGCTCCACGATCCTTGTCCTGCACAGACACAAGCAGCAAGTCCAACACATTCACAGCAATAGCCTCTCCCTGGGACCATCCCACGAGGCCAGAGCCACAGGCACCATCCCGATCTTGGTGAGCTTCTTTGTTTTACTTTATTCTCTTTCTTCCATTTTGACTTTCTGTGTAGTCTTAAGTGTGAATCCAGCCCAATGGCTGGTGAACACATGTGTGTTCATGGCTTTATGTTTCCCGACTCTCAGCCCCTTCGTGCTCATCACCCATGACACGCGTGTCTCTAAGTTACGCTTTGCGAAGATTGCTTTTTTCTTCATGGGGTGTAATATGTCCTCTACAGGGCACTAAATTACCCTTTTCCTTCTTTATTCACATGCAAATGTCTACCAAGTGCCAGTTCTCTGAGGTAGCACTGCTCAGTTTGTGGGATCTTAGTTTCCCAACCAGGGATCGAACCCATGCCCCCAGAATGGAAGCACAGTCCTAATCACTGGACTGGCAGGGAAGTCCCATCTCCAAGGCAGTTTTTTTGTTTGTTTTTCTTTTTAATTAATTAATTAATTAATTTTTGGCTGTGTTGGGTCTTCGTTTCTATGCCAGGGATTTCTCTAGTTGCAGCAAGCGGGGGCCACTCTTCATCACCGTGCATGGGCCTCTCACTATCGCAGAGCACAGCCTCCAGACGCACAGGCTCAGTAGTTGTGGCTCATGGGCCTAGTTGCTCTGCAGCATGTGGGATCTTCCCAGACCAGGGCTCGAACCCATGTCCCCTGCATTGGCAGGCAGATTCTCAACCACTGCTCCACTAGGGAAGCCCCTGAGGCAGTTTTGATTAAGGTAATGTATTAAAAATGGAATTATAAAAAAACAACAACAAAAAACAGAAACTGCCCTATTAGATTTAGCCAAATCGGGACCTATAGGTAAATAGTTATACAAAGACCGTGAACCTAGTTTTACCACGTCCTTCAGAAATGGCTGAGGATATTTAGAAATAGTATAAAACTTCCCTGGTGGCACAGTGGATAAGAATCTGCCTGCCATTGCAGGGGACACAGGTTTGAGCCCTGGTCTGGGAAGATCCCACATGCCACGGAGCAACTAAGCCTGCCAGCCACAACTACTGAAGCCCATGTGCCTAGGGCCCATGCTCCGCAAAAAGAGAAGCCACTGTAATGAGAAGTCCGCGCACCGCAACAAAGAATAGCACGACCCCCCGCCCCACCGCACCTAGAGAAAGCCTGCACGCAGCAACGAAGACCCAACGCAGCCTAAATAAATAAAAACAGAGATAGTATCCCTTGTCAGGGAACTAAGATCCCACATGCCCATGCAGTGTGGGCCTCCCCCACCAAAAAATTTTTAAAAAAAGTATTTCAATTTAAGATTTTATTTTACGTAAGATACTCGGATTTTATGGCACTATTTTTTTTTTTTGGCTTTTCTATATTACCACTGGAATTACATTTCATTTTTCTTTTTAAGTTTCTTTACTCAGTTTTATTCTCCTGTGGATATACAGGGGAGTCTTCCAAAGACTTCATGGGATATTCACAATTAACTGTGTGAGGCTGGAATTCCTCTTTGTATTTCAAACAAAACATCCTATTATATCAGATTGAATGCAGAGGCAATATATTTCATTTCTTGAGAATGTATATACACACACATGTGTATACAATTGTGCACCAAATTTTCCACTATAAAGCTTGCTCACACTATTTTGGGTTTACCTTTTCCATTTTTTTAATAGAAGTTCATATATTCCCTAATATTCTTTTTTTAAAAATTGAAGAATAGTTGATTTACAGTGTTGTGTTAGTTTCAGGTGTGTAGCAAAGTGATTCAGTTACACATACATGTTAATATGTATCTTTTATTTAATTCCTTTTTCTTATAGGTTATTACAAAATATTGAGTATATAGTTTCCTGTGCTATACAGTAGGTCCTGGTTGTTTATCTCTAATATTCTTTTTGCCTGTGAATACACAGTAGACAAAGAAGAATCCTTAATTCTCCCATTACTTCAAATCTCACAGGACTTAGGTTTGGGAGAGGGGTGAGTACTTTTCATGTCAAACCAATCCAAATGCTTTCCAGTTAGTAAACCAAGGTTGCCAGATGACATTTGCTGACTGCAAACATTGGGTCACTTTCTACTCCAATTCATAACTATAAAGTGAAAATTGTGGTCTAGGGCTTGATCCCGCTCTGATTAATCTCAGTTTACATGGGAACATGACGCACCCCTAGAGGAAACGATTCCTACCCTACCTTGATGGGATCCCCTCCCAGGCGAAACCACCTCAAAGTAACAGTAAATACTGACTTTGCTCAGACCCCTTCTTACTCAGTCCTTGCTACTCCTTACTTCCATATCCTTTCCTTGTTCATTTTATATTTTCTAGCAACAACAAGATCTGCTCAAAAGAGATCTTAAAAACTCTCAGATGGGGACATCCTGAGTGGTCTGTGGGTTAGATTCCTGGTCAGGGAGCTAGGATCCCACATGCCTCGGGGCCAAAAAACCAAAACAGAAGCAATATTGTAACAAATTCAGTAACGACTTTAAAAATGGTCCACATTAAAAAAAAAAAGGGACTTCCCTGGTGGCACAGTGGGTACGACTCCACACTCCCAATGCAGGGGGCCCAGTTTCAATCCCTGGTCAGGGAACTAGATTCCCCCATGCATGCCACAACTGTAAGTGCACATGCCACAACTAAGGAGCCCACCTGCCACAACTAAGACCCAATGCAACCAAATAAATAAATATATTTTTTAAAAAAACCCTCTCAGATGTAGTTCCTGTCAATTTGGAAAATCACACAAAACTTACCTGGTATTTGGAGATTAGTGAGGTGCCCTATAGTTTGCTCTTTTTTATCCTGTTAGATTCCAAGACACAGTACCAGGTTTTCAGGGTGTAATCAAAGCTCTTCCTCATGGTATAGGGGTCACAACTCTCAGAATCACTTTTTTGAGAATCCTCAGTAAGGTATGGCACTGTAGGAGACGCTGCTGTTACACATGCTGCGATGACCCTGGGAGCTTATAGACTGTGAAGCAAAACGGAAATTCGATTAAGCCTGACAAATAATATTTAAAACTAATGAACTTAAATTTACGTTTAGTTACGTATGGAATGGACAACAGTAAAATGCATGAACTCTTTCTCCCCTGCATTAAAGAGAGATTCAGATTTGCACAATTGTCCATAATATACAACATGATTTTCACTGGGCACAAAGGTAGACCAACAAACTTGATTCTTCATCAAGTTGCTTCAGCCAGACTTTGTTATTTTCTCAGAAAGGATCCCTCACACAATGGCAGCTTTTGGATTGAAATACTTCCAGTAAACTCTTCTATTTTCTCAGAGTGGCGGGAGGGGATGTCCCTCAACCCTATCTGCCTCTTAAGTGGCTTCCAGAGACACAAGAGAGGCCCCAATCATCTATTTTTTAGGACATCATTTAATGGTTTTTCCTGATAGTGTTCCCTGTAGTGTATAATTCTTCGACATATAGTCGAAAATTTCCTGTATTATACCTTTGTATAAATGCAATCATATCTTATGGAATCTGTTTGGTCTAACTTCTTTCACACAATAAATCTCTGTAAGACTCATCCACGTCACTGCATGTTCTCTGTCTTACTCATTTTCACTGCTGTTAAGAATTCTATTGTCATAAATTATCTAGCCATTCTCCCGCTGCTGAGCCTTTGGGTTGCTTCCAGTTTGGGACAGGTACAACAATGATACTATACATGTTTTTGTCTACGTATTATAATGCATATAAGCAAATATTTTTCTAGGCTAGAAGTTCTCAAAACTTTTGATCTCAGAACACTTTTTAAACCCTTAAATGTAATTGAGAAATTCAAAGAGGTTTTGTTCATATGAATTATATCCATTGAGTGTTTTTTCCATTTAAAGATAAATCCCTCTGTAATCTATATGCAATCCATCTGCAATTGATTTTTTCCCTTATTTTATTGTGAAGGTTTCAAATAAACAGCAAAATAGAATAAATTTCATAAGGGACAGCTAACTGTAAACTTAACACCTGGCTCTATCCACCCATAAATCCATCTTATTTTTTTATACATTCAAAGTAAATTACGCACATCTGTACACTTCCCTTAAATAATTCAGCATGCTAATCACGGAGTTCAATATTTGTTTACAGTTTATTTATTTATTTATTTTGGCTTTGCTGTGCGGCTTGCAGGATCTTAGTTCCCCAACCAGGGATCGAACCCAGGCCCCCAGTAGCGGAAGCCCAGACTCTTAACCACTGGACTGCCAGGGAATTCCTAACAGTCCATCCTTTTGATATAAAATATAGATACAGTGAAATCCTCTAATTGTAAATGGATATTTACTGAGTTATATAGAACATTACCATCACCTAGGGAGTCCTCTCATGCTCCTTCCCAGTCAGCCCTCACCCCAAGTCCTAAAGAAAACAATGGTTTGAATTTATTTTTCCACCAAATATTAAGTTACTTATTACAGAACTCTATATAAATGGAATTATTTTGTATGTACTCTTGTTGGTAAGGCTCCTTTCTCTCAGCAGTTTTGAAATCCATCCATATCAATGTAAATCATGGGTCCATCTCTCTCTCTCTCTCTTTTTTTAAACATTTTATTTATTTATTTGACCGCACCATGACACTTGCGGGATCTTAGTTCCCCAACCAGGGACTGAACCTGGGCCCTCGGCAGGGAAAGTGTGGAGTCCTAACAGCTGGACCACCAGGGAACTCCTGAGTTCATCTCTTTTCATTGCCAAGTGACAATATGTTATTTGGATACATCACATTTGCTTCTCCATCATCCTGTATGTGTATGTGTGTATATCCACATATATGTACATATACACACACACATATGATTTTTATTTTTAAATTTTAAATAATTGTAGGTTCATATGAAATTGCAAAAAAAAAATGTACAGGGATGTCCCATGTACTTTTGTGCTGTTTTCTGCAATGGTAACAGTTTACAAAGATGTACTAAAATATCAAGGATGGGGCTTCCCTGGTGGCGCAGTGGTTGAGAGTCCGCCTGCCAATGCAGGGGACACGGGTTTGTGCCCTGGTCCGGGAAGATCCCACATGTCGCGGAGCGGCTGGGCCTGTGAGCCTTGGCCGCTGAGCCTGCGCGTCTGGATCCTGTGCTCCGCAACGGGAGAGACCACAACAGTGAGAGGCCCGTACCGCAAAAAAAAAACAAACAAACAAAAAAAACAAAAACAAAATATCAAGGATGTTGCAAAAAACCTGCAAAATAACCAGGTTTTTTTCAGATTACACCAGTTTTATATGTACTTGTGTGTATGTGTACCTGTGTATAGTTCTATGCAATACCACCAAATTCAAGATGCAGAACTTTCCTGTCACCACAAGTTTCCTTTGTGCTACAATTATAGCCTCACCTTACCTATTCCCCCCGCTGCCACCCCCACATTCCCAGTCCCAGGCCACCACTAATCTGTTTTCCACCTCTATAATTTGGTTGTGTTATACATGTTATACAAATGGAATTTTATAGTTTGTGACCTTTTAAGCTTGGTTTTTTAAATTCAGTGTAATGGACTTATGATCTGTGCCAAGTCATTGCGTGTATCAACAGTCATCCCATGTTACTGCTGTGTAGTATTCCATGCTATGGCTATACCATTATTCATTTAACTATTCTCTTGGTGAAGGATAACTGAGTTATTGCCAGTTTGGGACTATCACAAATAAAGCTGCCATTTGTACAGTGTGCAGATTTTGTATTATTATGTTTTCACTTCTCTGGGACAAATACTTAGGAATGCAATTGCTGCGTCATAGGGGCAGTGCATTTTTACTATTGTAAAAAACTTCCAAACTATTTCCACAGTGGCTGCATCATTTTATATTCTCACAAGAAACGTATAAAACTTTCACTTTCTCATGTTCACCAGCATTTAGCGTCATCACTATTTTTTCTCATTTTAGCCATTCTGATATATGTATCTGATTCTGGTTTTAATTTGCATTCCCTAATGCCTAATAATATTGAATATCATTTTATGTGCTTATTTGTCATCTGTTTCTCTTCTTCAGGTTCTGTCTTTTGTTTATTTTCCTATTGGACTGCTGTTGAATTTTAAGAGCTCTTTATATATTCTAAGAACAAGGCTCTTGCTGAGTATTCTGTTTGCAAATATTTTCTCCTACTCTGTAGCTTGCTTTTTCACCCTCTTCACAGTTCTTCAATAGAGAAAAAGTTTTTAAATTTGAGGAAGTTTAACTTTTTTTCCCCATAGATTTTACTTCAGTTGCCATGTCCAAGATCTCTGCTTAGTCGTAGGTGAGAAAGATTTTTTTATGTTTTCTTTAAAAAAATTTTTTAAATTACTTTATTATTATTTTATTTTTAGGAATTTAAATGTTTTCTTTTAAATTTCTTTAAATTGTTTTACAATTTAGATTCAAACCTGTGATTTATTTTGAGTTAATTTTTGTATATTGTTTGAGGCTTAGGTTGAGGTCGGTTGTTTTTTTTTTTTTTCCTATGAATGTCCAATTGCCCCAGCTACATGTGAATTGTTGTGTAGGATATCATTCCTCCATTTAATTGATAATGCAACTGTAAAAAATCAGTTGGGGGCTTCCCTGGTGGCACAGTGGTTGAGAATCCGCCTGCCAAAGCAGGGGACACAGGTTTGAGCCCTGGTCCAGGAAGATCCCTCATGCCATGGAGCAACTAAACCCATACACCACAACTACTGAGCCTGTGCTCTAGAGCCTGTGAGCCACAACTACTGAGCCCGTGAGCCACAACTACTGAGCCCGTGTGCCACAACTACTGAAGCCCACATGCCTAGAGCCCGTGCTCTGCAACAAGAGAAGCCACCACAAAGAGAAGCCCATGCACCACAATGAAGAGGAGCCCCCGCTCAACACAACTAGAGAAAACCCACATGCAACAACGAAGACTCAATGCAGCCAAAAATAAAATTAATTAATTTTAAAAAATCAGTTGGAATCTATATGAAAAATTAACTGGAATCCTTATGAAATTCATCTAAATTGATTTTTTTTACATAAAGGCTGTTGTTTGAATAAATGATGCACCATTCACATACTATCTTTCTCTACAGGCATAATTTGAATGAAGGTCCTCCTTACCATGCCCATGCGTGATGTTACCTTCAGGAAATATTCTTTTGTTTTCTTTTTTTTTTTTTGGCCATGCAGCATGCAGGATCTTAGTTCCCTGACTAGAGATTAAACCTGTGACCCCTGCAGTGGAGGCGCAGAGTCACTGGACCGCCAGAGAAATCCCCAGGATATATTCTTAAGGGAAAAAATGGAGGTGAGTTATATCCACAAAAATTCAATTAACTATCAAGTTAAAAAGAAAAAAAGAGAATTTTATTCAAGCCAAACTGAAGATTATAAGCTGGAAAGCAGATTCTCAGAAAGGTCTGAGAACTGCTCTGCCTGTTAGAAGTTGAAGGCACAGTCATATACATTTTTGAGAGAAAGGATTGTACATCAAAATGACATATATTTTACATAAAGTCCACCAAGGATACAAAGTCCAGGTAAGCACATACAAAGCAAACAGCAAGTCATCATGACCCCCTAGAGAGCTGGGAATGAACACCATTTTAAGAAGTAACACTGCAGAAGAAAGGAAAAAATTGATCATTACGATTGAGCAGGCACTTCCACCTTGAGGAGCTCTGGTTAATGTGTAATGCAGATGCACACTGCACATTTGGGAGGGACGGAGGAGGCTCAAAAAAACACAAAGAGAATTTTATGTGTAATTTTTCTTGTCCTGTCTTAAAGTATAAATTTTACTTCTGGGACTTCCCTGGTGGCGCAGTGGTAAAGAATCTGCCTGCCAATGCAGGGGAGACGGGTTCAAGCCCTGGTCCAGGAAGATCCCACATGCCGCAGAGCAACTAAGCCCGTGTGCCACAGCTACTGAGCCTGCGCTCTAGAGCCCTTGAGTCACAACTACTGAGCCCGTGTGCCGCAACTACTGAAGCCCGTGTGCTTAGAGCCCATGCTCTGCAACAAGAGAAGCCACTGCAGTGAGAAGCCCGCACACTGCAACAAAGAGCAGCCCTGCTCACCGCAACTAGAGAAAGCCTGTGCACAGCAACGAAGACTCAACACAGCCAAAAATAAATAAATAAAATAAATAAATTTATTAAAAAAAAATTTACTTCCTCAGGTAGAGTATACAGTATTCTACAATTATTCTTATGATTATGAAGGAATAAGAATATAAATGTAAATAAACACACATGCACATATATACAACTGCATTTTAAATACATATTTTAATATTTTAAAATATTTAAGAATTAACTAGAATCTTAAAAGAGTGATGGGGCAGAGACAAAACAGTATGGAGGAACAGGAATAGAATCTAGACATATGCAAATTTACCTGAGTTATAGTTTTGAATTTTGGACAAAAATATTTTATATATAATTATCAAAAAATATACCAAAATGAAATTAAAACAATCAAATTCAATGACAAAATTATGACAAAACATATAAAATTGACCATATAATAAATCTGTAGTTTATCCATACAAAATTGTAATATTTCAAGTATATTTTAAAATATAAATTTTGATTGTATATTTCTACTGAAATACATGCATTGAAAATACCTATAAAGATCTTAACATTTTACGTGTAATTTTATTTTACATAAAATATTGATATTAATATTTTGGTATTAATAAGTAAGTACAGTACACAGTGGAAACTGGGGCTTTGATCAAAAGGGGAAAAAAATTGAAAAGAATTAAAGTAAACACTGTATAACTTTAAATTTGCTTAGAAGAATAAATATTAACTTGATCTGTATTTGATTTAAGCCATGTATATTTATTTTACCTCTTTCCATTAAACACATCTACATATGATGGTCCTCTCTGGAGTAATTACCATCCCAATTACTCAGGTGTGTTATTCAAATGCAATTTCTCACTCAAAGAATATAGTGTATTTTTAAAAATTGCCAATTCCAGATCTGAAGCAGGAAATGTTCAAGATAGAACATCTAGGGCTTCCCTTGTAGTGCAGTGGTTGAGAGTCCGCCTGCGGATGCAGGAGACACGTATTTGTGCCCCGGTCCTGGAGGATCCCACATGCCGCGGAGCGGCTGAGCCCGTGAGCCATGGCCGCTGAGCCTGCGCGTCCGGAACCTGTGCTCCGCAACGGGAGAGGCCACAACAGTGAGAGGCCCGCGTACCGCAAAAAAAAAAAAGAACATCTATTCAAACCAGGACACAAGGAAACTATCAGAGAACTGGGGTGAGGATGAGGATGAGGATGAGGATGCCACAAGATTCAACTTGAATAGAATCCCATTCCCCAATAAACATCAAAGAAAAGCACCTGAACAAGATTTAAACACAGCAAGTATTTTAATATCCACATTCTCCTAATTGATAGAAAGCTACAATGTTTAAGGAATTGACTAGTTATTCTGGAATCTGAAAAATAAAGGGAAAATAGGAATCATTTCTCCTGCTTTTCTAGTACAGACTACTTTAGGGTAACCAAATAGAGAATAGGGAAAAGGTCTTCTTTACAGAATTCTAAGTGAAAATTCACAACTAGAAATAAGATATCAACATTTTGCTTCCTCTAATAATAGACCTACAGAATGATCATCAGTAACAACTGAAACCAGCAAACAACAGGTTGGTGGGAAACTGGTATTGGGGAAGCACATGGACTGATCAATCGTCACATCACAGAAAGAGCTATGTACATGTCATAATGGCACCCAGTTGTAGGCAATGAAAAAGACACTGCACTACCTCTGAAGTATCAATTGACAAAAAGCTGAACCTGATTTAGATTATCCTCTAGAGTTAATTCTGCATTTGTTGGCAATTTGAGAGAATGCGTTAGGCAACATCAAAAGGCAGTAGTTACGGAATTCCCTCGTGGTCCAATGGTTAAGACTTGGGCTTTCACTGCCATGGACTCGGGTTGATCCCTGGTTGGGAAATTAAGATCCCACAAACCGGGCTGTGCGCCCCCCCCCCCCCACAAAAAAAGTTGCAATTAGCAATATACTGGTGGAAATGATCCTAAACAAATGATCCATTTTCTTCTTCAAAAAAGAAAACAAAAAAAAAGTAAGAAAGAGAGAGAAAAATTAAAAGAGGCCTAAAAGACAAAATAGGTAAATGCAATGTAGGTAACAATGCTGAGATCCTGATTCAAATGATCTAAACCTTTAAAACATTTTTCTTTTGATAAATTTGGGGAAGTGTGAACCCTGACTGTGCAATTTGAAATTGCAGTCTGAAATGCAAGAAACTGAAATCTGTTCCTGTGGGCTCTATACTTGTCAGCCCTGCAGAGGAAAGAGCAGGGAGTGACGGAGGTGAGATCCCTGCCTTCAAAAGTTCACATCCAGTAAATAATGTGAGACATTCCTCTGCTCTGTCCATGCAGAGGTGATCATAGTTAATTTCATTTCAAACACAGAACAACACTACCGCGTGAAGACATTTAAATACAAGTGAATAGTGTAACTGGCACTCTCCTTGCCCCACCAGACACAACTAACCCCCGTTAAAATGTTCATGTTTACATCCTGTCTTTTACATAATGTGCTTTACTATGGCAAATCAGCAAATTGTAGGAGCACCTACATAAAAATTTTATGTATGTTCAGCAGCAGCTCTCAAATCTTCATATTGTCTCTGTCCTCCCATTGAGAATTCCAAGGAGGCAATTTTAAGCCTTAAGGCTCATTTCATTTCCATACATAATGTAATCTTACAAGGGAAGGTGGGAATGTAGTTAATATGGGCAGACATAAGCCCATAAAGCAGGGGCGAATATATTCAAGCGGAAAACTTGTAGTTTCCAGGCAACCGCACATCCGGGTTCCGGTATCCACAGGCTCCACCCAACTCCATCTTTTAAAAAAATATCTGTTTATTTTTATTTTTGGCTGCATTGGGTCTTAGTTGTTGCCTGCGGGCTTTCTCTATTTGCGGCAAGTGGGGTCTACTCTTCATTGCGGTGTACGGGCTTCTCATTCTGGTGGCTTCTCTTGTTCCTGAGCATGGGCTGTAGGCACATGAGCTTTAGTAGTTGCAGCATGTGGGCTCAGTAGTTGTGGCTGGCGGGCTCTAGAGTGCAGCCTCAGTAGTTGTGGAGCACAGGCTTAGTTGCTCCCTGGCACGTGAGAACTTCCCGGACCAGGGCTCGAACCTGTGTCCCCTGCATTGGCAGGTGGATTCTTAACCACTGAACCACCAGGGAAGTCCCCCACCTTCTCATTTTAAATGGGCATTAATATGTGTTTATGGATTCAAAGCCTAGTAATTAGAATCCCATGTTGGAAACAAACATACAACTAAAAGAAGATGTTTAAATAAATAATGCACCATTAACACAACAGAATATCAACATTTGTAAAACTGAATGAAGAACCTCTCTAGACATGTGTATGACGTTATCTCCAGAAGAGAAGAGGAGATGGGAAAGAGAATGCATAGTATGCTACAATTTTCTTAGGATTCTGAATGAATATGAATACACACATGTATATGTATTAACTTGCTTTAAAAATCCGTATTAGAATGAACCCCAAACCCATATAAGATGAGTGATATAGAGATGCATAAACAATACAAGCTTGGAGGTTCAGAGATGAAAACTTGTTGTATATGGGTTGATCATGTGTTATAGTTTTTACTTTTAATAAGAACTGAAAGCTCACTTCACTTAAAATGTAATTTAAAAAGTCCTAAAATTCAAAGGCAAATTTATGATAAAACATATAAGGCTCATTATGTAATATGTATGTGGCCTATCCATAGAACATAGTAAGACTTTAAGTAACTTAAAAAAATGTTTGGGGGGAACTTACTTGGTGGCGCAGTGGTTAAGAATCCTCCTGCCAATGCAGGGGACACGGGTTTGAGCCCTGGTCCGGGAAGATGCCACATACCTAGAGCAACTAAGCCCGTGCACCACAACTACTGAGTCTGCACTCTAGAGCCCGCGAGTCACAATTACTGAGTCTGCATGCTACAACTACTGAAGCCCGGGCGCCTAGAGCCTGTGCTCCGCAACAAGAGAAGCCCCCACTCAACGCAACTAGAGAAAGCTCATATGTAGCAATGAAGACCCAACTTAGCCATACAGACATCCATAGATAAATTAAAATAAAATAAAATAAAAACTAAAATGTATATACCAAGCTAAAACAGGCCCTGCTGCATGAGGCACTCAAAGAGGAAGTAGCAACATACCCTCCACCAGACAGTAACTTGCCAAAACCTCCAGTAATGACTCTACCTCTTTTTCAGTGGGGACCAGAGGATGAACATTAGTGCTCTCAAAATAAGAAAGGCAATGGTCTTCCTTTATCAATGGAGCAAGCACAGGGTGTAAGGAATTCATACAATGCAGTCTATTCCCACTATTCACTCACTCCGATTTCCACGTGGGGAATAGACCACAGTGTCGAATAAGCAGAGTGCATGTAATTCTCCTACTGGTACCACATGCTCTGGATAAAATTTCCCTAACATTCATATTTTTACTGACTCCTAGTCAGTGGATAGTGGACTATTTGTTTGAGACTTTGGCAAAATTAGGGCAGGAAAATACAAGGCGAAATGGGGTGGGAGAAATCACCACAGTGGCTCCCCCTCTGCTAATCCTGGTGCAACACATGTCAGCTCACACAGACCAAGACATGCAGGAGGCACAATACAAGGCTAAAGCTGGCAAACTAAATAAACCACCAAAGCAGGTAAGCCTTTTGGTAGAGGAGAGCCACAGAATTTCAGGACAAACCACCATGTTTCTTCTATCTATGAGCACATGCGAGATCAGAGCAATGGGGCATTATAGGGATTATGGAAATAGACTGTTAATACAGGAATTGATCCACAGAGTATGATTTACATAAAGCCATTAGAGACTGTAACATACCAGGAAACTAGACACTAGGCCCACTATATGGGAGGATAAATTCACAGAGTGGACAGGACACCAAACGCTGCAAAAAGACTTCATGGGTACTCTTCCTACAGCACAAGTAGCCATTGAACATGCCTTAACAATTGGAGATTCCTATTTTGGTCTCCTCCTGGCCTACCCATGCAAGGTACTAACCTCTGATAATATTACTGAGGAGATAACAAAACAGCTTTTATACCCTTTGAGAACTTCCACGAGTTATACAGTTAGATATAGGCTACCACGTCACCACAAGGAAAACACAACACTGGTTATTAAAAAAGCATTGCTGAAAGCTTTTCCTCCAAGAGCAGGAACAAGACAAGAATGCCTACTCTCACAACTTTTATTCAACATAGTACTGAGAGTCCCAGCCAGTACAGGTAGGCAAGACAAAGAAATAAAGGCATCAAAATGGTAAAGGAAGAAGTAAAACTGTCACTATTTGCAGACGACATATTATATACATAGAAAACCCTAAAGACTAAACACCAAAAAGCCTGTTGGAACTAATAAACAAGTTCAGTAAACTTGCAGTATACAAAATCAATATGCAAAAAACAGTTGCATTTCTATACACTATCAGAAAGAGAAAATTTAATCTAACAATCCCATTTACAATTGCATAAAAAAGAATAAAATATATAAAGAACTCATATAACAACTATTTGTAAAAAAGTCAAACAATCCAATTAAAAAATGGACAGAGGATCTGAATAGACATTTTTACAAAGAAGACATAAAAATGGCCAAGAGGAACATGAAAAGATACTCGACACAACTAATCATCAGGAAAATGCAAATAAAAGCCACAATGATTTATCACCTAACACCTCTTAGAATGCCCATTATCAATAAAACAAATAAGCGTTGGTGAGAATGTGGATAAAGAGAACACTTGTGCACTGTTGGTGGGAATGTAAATTGGAAAACAATAGTTCCGCCTAAAAATTAATAGAACTACCATATGATCTAGCAATTCCATTTCTGGGTATTTATTTGAGGAAAAAAATGAAAAAAGATATATGAACCTCCATGTTCAGTGCAGCATTACTTACAGTAGCCAAGACATGGAAAAAGCCTAAGTGTCCACTGGTGGATAAATGGATAAAGAAAATGTGATACATGGGACTTACCTGTGGTCCAGTGGTTAAGACTCCATGCTTCCAATGCAGGGATGCAGGTGCAATCCCTGGTCAGGGAAGTAAGATCCCACATGCCGTGGGGCAATAAAGCCCGTGCACGGCAAAGCCCGAGCACTCTAGATCCCCTGTACCAAAACTAGAGAGAAGCCCGTGGGCCGCAACGAAGATCCCGCGTGCCGCAACTAAGACCCAATGCAGCCAAATAAACAACTAAGTAAATAAATGTTTTTTTTAATGTGATACATACACAAACACAGAGACACATACACAACAGAATATTATTCAGCCATCAAAAAAGAAGGAAATCTTGCCATTTCGGGCAACACAAATGGACCTTGAGAGTATTATGATAAGTGAAATAAGTCAGATAGAGAAAGAAAAATATCATATAATCTCACTTATATGCAGAATCTAAAGAAACAAAAACATCAAAAATAAGAACCAAACTCAGAGATACAGAGAATAGATCGGTGATTGCCACTGGCAGGAGGTGGAGGGTGGGTAAAACGGATCAAAAGGCACAAACTTCCACTTATAAATAAGTCACGGGGATATAACGTACAGCATGGTTACTGTAGTTAATACTGTATTGAATATTTGAAAGTTTCTAAGAGAATTTTGAAAAGTTATCACAGAAAAAGAATTTTGTAACTATGTATGGTGACAGATATTAACTAGACTTAGTGTGGTGATCATTTTGAAATAAACATATACAAATATCAAATCATTATGTTACACCTGAAACTAATACACTTCTATATGTCTATTACACCTGAATAAAAAAATACTCCTGTGTTCTTCAGTTACCCTATCATTGTACAGTAGCTGGTATCACAGAATGATATAATGGGCATTTAAAACAGGGCTGCTGAGAGAACTTGGAAGACAATCCCCCAGTTGGTCAAGAATACTGTCCATAATTGTCACTACATTAAATCCAGACACCTATCACATAATTATACTATATTTAAATGCATGGGAAATGAGAAGACCACCAATTGAGCCATGGGGACCTTTGCTGATACACACACCCATGCCATAAAATGCAGTTTCCAGTTTCCCCGGACACGAGAGCCCTGATATTGCTACCCCCAGCAAGGGAACATCCACCTCGTACTTTCACGTTTCCCTCATAGAGAATCCAGAGCCCAGTCGCTTCTCCCTGGATCCCAGTGTGGACCTTAAGTGCAACACTAGCTCTGAGACCATCCTCATCCTGTGTTCACTTATCATCCAGTGCAAGCCAAAAAACCCCACCACTACTCTCTGAAGAGGCAACCTAATCTGCCAACCATGTACTTTGCTCCACTAAAGGCATTGTGGAACAACCCGGACCTGACTTCAACATCAAGAAGTGGAACTAGGGCTTCCCTGGTGGCGCAGTGGTTGAGAGTCCGCCTGCCGATGCAGGGGACACGGGTTCGTGCCCCGGTCCAGGAAGATCCCACATGCCGCGGAGCGGCTGGGCCCGTGAGCCATGGCCACTGAGCCTGCGCGTCCGGAGCCTGTGCTCCGCAGCAAGATAGGCCGCGACAGTGAGAAGCCCGCGTACCGCGATGAAGAGTGGTCCCTGCTTGCCACAGCTAGAGAAATCCCTCGCACAGAAACGACGACCCAACACAGCCAAAAATAAATAAATAAATAAATAAATTTATATATATAAAAAAAGTGGAACTAATCTCCCCTGGAACAAGTGACACAATTTGGGTGATACTCAAGGGACAAACAAATGCCCTACTACTGGTCTCCGGATGACCCCCTACTTTAATCCTTACTCTGTTGCTGTACCCCTTCCTTATCCGAGAAATTCCAACTCTGTGTGGACTACACATCCATTGGTGGACTAACAAATCCATGGTAAGCTACACTCTCTTCATGCACACCACAGGGAACCACACAAGCGTCAGATTAGGATCAATGGGAACCATGTTGTTGGCTATTTGGCTTGATCACTCCCACCAACCACAATGATAGATATCAACACGGAGACCAGTACACTTCCTATCTCTATTGCCACTAATAACTCCTCTTCCACCAAAGTCAGCCTCCATGATACTGCCTATAGGCCACACGTCTCCATACTACCATGGGTGAAATCTTGTTTCAAATGAGATTAAACACAATATTACCAACCAATGCCATCAAACAAGTAAAGATTCAGTACCTATGGAATCTCATGTAAAGACTGCCCATGCAGGGACTTCCCTGGCAGTCTGGTGGTTGGGACTCCACGCTTTCACTGCCATGGCCTGGGTTTGATCCCTTGTCAGGGAACTAGGATCTGCAAGCTGCATAGTGCAACCAAAAGAAAAAAGTCCATACAGCAACATGGATGGACCTAGAGATTATCATATATATTTTTAATGTGGACCATTTCTAAAGTCTTTTTTAACTTTCTTACAGTATTCTTTCTGTTTTATGTTTTGGTTTTTTGGCCGTGAGGCATGTGGATCTTAGGTCCCCAGCCAGGGATCAAACCTGCACACTCTGCATTGGAAGGTGAAGTCTTAACCACCAGAAAAACAATGATCACATCATATCACGTATATGTGGAATCTAAAAAAAAAAAAAAACTTACTGTACAGTACAGGAACTATATTTAATACCTTGTAAAAGCCTATAATGTAAAAGAATCTGAAAAAGAATACACACAACACACACATACACATATATAACTGAATCACTTTGCTGTATACCAGAACCTAACATAACATTGTAAATTAACTACACTTCAATTTTTTTTAATGGTTAAAAAAGTATTTTTAAATAAAGAATGCCCAGACATAATGTGCATCCAATATCATAATCAAGATGCCCATGTCTGTGCAAGCAAATCAAGACTAAATTCACACCGAACCAGTACCAGAAAACACTTTGGGATTATGACATAAAATAACATCTCTTGCTTATCAATGAAATGATAATAAATGTCAAATACTGAGAAGAATGTACACCTTTAAAAATATTGGCATCCTTCCCTATCAATTATAACAATCTACTATCACTTCTGGTAAACCTCAATGAAGGTAAAATCCCGATCAAATGGTCAGTGCATATTGCTATAGCTTTCATCTTTAACCACTAAACAAAATTTACAGGAAATAGGATATATGCAAAATATCACCTGGGGGGTTGTATTTGAAAATATTTTTAATTTTCTGTGGATGTTATTGAAGTTATGAAAGATGCCTTACATTTTAGAAATGCACTATGAAGAGGTAATCACATGATGTCTAGGATTAAAAATAAGGGACTTCCCTGGTAGTCCAGTGATTAAGACTCTGCGCTTCCACTGCAGGGGGCAGGGGTTCAATCCCTGGGCAGGGAACTAAGATCCCAAATGCCCCTTGGTGTGGCCAAAACAAAAACAAAAAACCAACAACAAAAAATAAAATAATCACTCTGCATGGAGACAAATGAAAAATGAACTAATGAAATAACGAAATAATCATTAGTAAAAAATAAAGATGCTTCCCGGTGGTGCAGTGGTTAAGAATCCGCCTGCCGGGCTTCCCTGGTGGCGCAGTGGTTGGGAGTCCGCCTGCCGATGCAGGGGACACGGGTTCACGCCCCGGTCTGGGAAGATCCCACATGCCGTGGAGCGGCTGGGCCCGTGAGCCATGGCCGCTGAGCCTGCGCGTCCGGAGCCTGTGCTCCACAACGGGAGAGGCCACAACAGTGAGAGCCTCGCGTACCGCAAAAAAAAAAAGAAAAAAGAAAAAAAGAATCCGCCTGCCAATGCAGGGGACACGGATTCGAGCCCTGGTCCGGGAAGATCCCACATGCTGCAGAGCAACTAAGCCTGTGTGCCACAACTACTGAGCCTGAGCTCTAGAGCCTGTGAGCCACAATTACTGAGCCCACACACCACAACTACTGAAGCCCGTGCACCTAGAGCCCATGCTCCACAACAAGAGAAGCCAACGCAATGAGAAGCCCACGCACCATAATGAAGAGTAACCCCCGCTCACTGCAACTAGAGAAAGTCCGTGGGCAGCAACGAAGATCCAACACAGCCAAAAATAAAATAAATAAATAAAGTTTAAAAACCAGAGATAAAGATATAATAAATAAAGATGGAGTATTGGGGGAAGGATTAACAAGGCTTCATAGTTTTTTTTTCCATTTTTTGTATTTATTTGAAAATAGTCATTAAAAATGGTAGAATGTCCTTTTATTATCATTTTATGTTAATAAAGATGAATTTTTAAAGGCAGGAGGAAATTTTTGGTTTCAGAGTGTAAGTATGTATCAAATATCAAATGTACACTTTAAATATGTGCAGTTTATATGTTGTCAATTACACTTCCACTAAATTGTTTTAAAATCAAATATTCAAGGGACTTCCCTGGTGGTGCAGTGGTTAAGAATCCGCCTGCCAATGCATGGGATACGGGTTCGAGCTCTGGTCCAGGAAGATCCCACATACCACGGAGCAACTAAGCCTGCGGGCCACAACTACTAAGCCTGCGCTCTAGAGCCCACGAGCCACAACTACTGAAGCCCGTGTGCCTAGAGCCCGTACTCTGCAACAAGAGAAGCCATCACAATGAGAAGCCTGTGCACGGCAACAAAGAGTAACCCCCGCTCTCCGCAACTACAGAAAACCCATGCGCAGCAACGAAGACGCAACACAGCGAAAAATTAAATAAATAAAGTTTAAAAATAGTATAATGGTGGGCTACTGGCAACTTTATCCAACTCCATGTTCAGTGATGCCACACTGGCACTTTGAAATTGGTCATGGTGTGAGAATGAAAAATTTTTTTCATGAAAAAATGCTCAACATCATGAATCCTTAAGGAAATGAAATTAAAACTATTGCACAGTTATTAAAAGGGTAATTTCAAAAGACTGACCATAATAAGTACTGGTAACAATAGGGAAGAACTGAAACTTTCATACATTCCTAATAGGTATGCAAAATCGAACAACCATTTTAGACCACTGTCTAGCAGTCACAAGTAAGCCTTCATCTATCCTGTGACTCCGGATACTTTGAGTTATTGGCTCAAAAAAAGTGAAACATATACACATATAAAGAATTAAACACAAATGTTCATAGCAGCATCATTTGCAATAGCCAAAAAGCTGGAAATAACCCAAATACCCATAAATTGGTGAATGGATAAACAAATGGTTATCCACAGAAAAGGTACTACTCAGGAAAAAAAAGAAAGAACTGCTCATAAGCATCACTAAAGAAATCTCAAAATAATTATATACAATGAACGAACTCAGAAAATAAGAAAACATTTTATTAATTAATTCAAATAAAATTTTAGAAATACAGATTAGTCTATTATAAATAAAGGCAAACTAATAGTTGCCTAGAGGGCTGAGGGTGGGAAGGAGAGGTTTCCAAAGGACATGAGGTAAATTAGGGGTGAGAGATATATTCATTACCACGATGATGATTTCATGGGTTCATATGTATGTCCAAAATAATTTTACACTTTAAACAACTGCAGTTCATTACACATCACCTATATTGACAAAAGCTTTACAGCGTTCAAAATAACATTGAGACCTCCACTGTCTTCATAAAATCAGGTTGGGCAACACTGTATTGACTCTCATTCCTGATAAACTAAAGAGGGGAAGACTTGCCTCAGTAGCAGTAAATATTGGTGAGCAATGAATTTCTTTTCCATCTCAGTCACCAGGAATGATGGCTGCATCCCAAATCCATACGGCTGGGTTAAGGGATCTCCCTTTTATCTAAGCCTGTTTTCTTCCTTGTGCATCAATGGCCTTGAGGTGAACATCCCACAGAAGCTACAGGAATACACAAAAACTTCTCTGACAATAAATAAAAAAGATGAACATGCCTAGAGGTCCTAATAGCTTCTGTGCACGTTGATCCTACAGTCACAATCACTGGAACATTTGTGGATACAGTTTTATAAGTGACACATACCATCTATGTGGCTGCAGTCTCCACTCTCTATTAATCAAGTGTTTCTGTACCAATGATTGCCCCCCCTTACCTCTGTACTTTTACAGTGACACTAGCCTACTGAATTCTGGGTATCAGGATACATGCCTCCTTTGCAGTATTTGGGGTAGGGATTCCCAGCAGCAGTAATGGGCATTATGTGAACAAGAAAAGAGATTCATTTTGCTCCCAGAAGCACTGATAGTCACAACATCTTCCCACCTCCTCAAAATGTTTTCTGAGCCCACAAAATAATCCTGGCATCCAGCCCAGAAGTAGAAACACAAAATCCTACAGTCCTTCCTAGGAAGCCTTGGGCAAAAATGTGGCCCAAGAGAGCAGCTTTTGGACCTAGGCCAAAACTGGAAAGACAGCTATATTCTTCCATCATTATCTCACCTCTGAGAAAAAGTATGGAATTCCCCTAAAAGCTGTTCATCCCTTAACACTGGCAGAGCCAAATTCTATTTTGAAACCACCTCACACAGTGAATAGAACACAAAGATCAAAGGCAGATTGAACACTATTTTACTGCAAACCCCAAGGCACTGTGAGACAGAAAATTCTCAGGTTGGTGACTTGGAGGCTGGAAGTATCACATGAAACATTTACCTGAAAAGGCAGTCTTTCTCAGCAAGCCACGAACAGAACTGAAATTGCGGTATCTCGGCCAAATCTGGGTCAGGTCCCGCCTAACATCATCAGAGAGAAGGGAATAAGGATCCCAGAACAGCTAAGACTACTGACGCTTTCCTCCAACAAATGGTGAGGGGGCAGAGATCGGCTTCCCTAAACATGATGGGGTGAGGACGAACGCACACTGTTTAGACATGCCAGGTGGCAGAGGTGAAATCGCTGTAGCCACAGAAACTGGCACCAATATAAATCTGCTAAGAGACACGGGCACGTTAGAAAGTGCAACTCAGATCCTTACAGCTCCCCATATACCTGGGATGTATGAGGAATCTCCCCACCGTAGACACACCTCTAGGTATATGAGAGGCAATTCAAGTAGACATCCCCATCACAGGGATTCTCTTCCAGTGTAATTCTATTAAAGAAATTGCGCATCCCTGTACATCTCAGTCCTTTCCCTAGTGTAAACACACTGGTGTTGGATGAAGCTGAAGCTTCAAATAAAAGATTTCCCACATACTCATAAGGTCTTTCTCCACTGTGAACTCTTCAGTCCTGAATGAGGGTGAACTTCCGGCTAAAAGATTTTCACATTCTTTGCACTTAAAAGGCTTATCTCCAGTATGAACTTCCTATTGTTGAATGAGGCTGGATTTCCCAAACTCAGCACACTCATAGGCCTTTACCAAGTGTGGACTTTCTGATGAGCTAAGCACCTCGAGTTATGCTTGAAGGATTTCCCATACTCACGACATTTCTATGGCCTCTCATTACTGTAAACTCTCTGGCATTGCATGAGGCTGAAGTTTCAGCTAAACAATTTCCCATATTTGCTGCATTTATAAGGCCTTTCTTCAGTGGGAATGCTGATGATAAATGAGGTTGAACTTCAGCTAAAAGATTCTCCACGTTCTTTGGACTTACCAGGCATTTCTCCAGTGTAGATTTTCCTATGGTTACTGAGGTCATAGCTTCAACTAAAGGAATTTCCCATATTCACTGCACTCATAAGGCCTTTTTCTAGTGTAAACTCTTTGATGTGTAAGGAAACCATACTGGCAGATAAAAGATTTTCCTGAATCATTGCATTCATACGGCCCTTTTTGCCAGTGTGAACTCTCTGATGTAGAATGAGAGGCACCTTTAGATAAAAGATTTCCCACATTCACTGCACACATAAGGCTTTTCTCCAGTGTGAAATTTCTGGTGTTGAATAAGGTTAGTCCTTTGGGTGTAGGCTGTCCCACATTTGCTGAACTCACAAAACCCTTCACTAGTGAGGACTCTCTCATCCTCAACAAGTATTTCTGTCTGGCTGGAGGCTTTCTTGCCTTTTCCCCAGCTGTGATGACCTTTTTCACTGTGAAAAACAGCTTCACACTCCTTAATGTTGTTTTGTTGCTTCCTGGTATTAGTGGCCTCTTGCTGAAATCCCATGTTGGCTATGAAGTCCTTCCCAATCTCCATGTAGGTAGAGAGATTCCCTGTTGCATAGACTGTGCAGCTCTTCAAAAACGAAGTTCCCCCCACATCACATCAGAAGGTTTCTCTCTAATGTGCTGCCTCTGGTGCTGCTGAAGGTTTGCAGTGAAATAGAATTATTTCCCACATGCCCCACATGTGTATGCTTTCTGGCTCCTATTTATTACTTGCTCTTCAGCAAAGTGAAAAATGTTTCTCAAGACTGGGACACACATCTTACAGGGCTGGGCCTTCTCAGGAGATGAACCTGCCCTGGGAGTCCTCATCTGTTAACACTCCATCCTCAGATATGTTCTATTCAGATATGTTCTATTCATTCTTGACTCCACACCAAGAACCTGAAAACAAAGAATTGATGGTGAAGTTCTTGTTGACTCCACTTGTGGTGCTGACACCGTCACAACTGTATGTCTGACACGTGAAGGAAACAGTCCAAGGGATCGTGTTCAGGAAATGAAGTTGGGGTCACACTGAGGAAGCAGCTGCTCTCACCAAGTACAGAGCACAAGGACTGGCTGAGGCCCAAGACAAAAAGCGAGTTCTACAATTCACTCCTCTGTCAGTTGCTTTTACCAGGCCCACATCTCCTGGTGACCTGCAATACTGTGCAGAAGTGTATGTCCAGCCCCCAGAAAATCTGACTGGAACAGATAGCTGGTGTCCAAGAAATATTAAAGGATACCTGCGTATTTGAGAACATAACAATGTCTGTAAGTACTATAGGGAAAACAGTATTATGATCACACGAGGTAAGTGGTTTAGAGAGGTGGTAGGGAATAGATTCTAGCTTAGTATCAGACTGAAAATGGGAGTAATAGAAATAACAAATTGGCAAAGTGTCAAGAAAGGAGGAAGGAGTAGAGAAGTGATTTGGTGCCACTGGCAATGGCACTAAAACACTAGTCACACAAGATAACGTTCCTCATATGACTTAAACAGAGACTTGATGTCAAGCCCTCTTCTAGCTGCCATTCATCTTATCCAGGCTACCTCTTAACTCTTTAAGCTGAGACCAGAGTCATGTCCATCCCATGAAGCATCAAGCACTCTTCACCCCCAGCTGAAAAACTACATGGGATGCAAATGATGCAAGTCCTAATGGAAAGTAAGGACAGGTGAGTGGCCAACACTGGCCCAGAGGAATTCATCACACAGCAGACAAAGAAATGATATTTAAGTGTTCCAAAAAGAACCTCCAGTACAGCCAGAGAGAAGGATGTACAGCAGATGGAGAACCAAGTGTTAGGAATCCATCTCCTCACCTAAACAACAATTGTACGGGCACAATATAACTGAGGTAATTATTTTGCAACCCTGGATTCTACTGAACATTTGCAGTGCACCAAAAAACAAAGTTTGAAGAGACAAAGAAAGCTTCAGAACCAGAATTAGATAACACAGTGATGTTGGAATGATCATATTGGGAATATATAAGAATCACAATTAACATCCTAATTAATATCTGCTAGTGGATAAAGCAGACAGCATACAAGACCAGAAGGGCAATGTAAGCAGAGAGATGGAGATTCTAAGAAAGAACCAAAAAGAAATGCCAGAGATCAAAAACACCAGAACAGAAATGAAGAATGACTGTGATGGGCTTATTCATAGACTGGACAGAGCTGAGGAAAGATCTCTGAGCTTGATGTTCTCGTAGTAGAAACTTTCAAAACTGGAAAACAAAGGGAAAAAGGACTAAAAGAAGGAAGAAAGGGAGGAAGAAAGGAAGAAAAAGAGAAAGAAAAAAAGGAAACAGAAAGAAAGAGGGAGGGAGGGAGGGAGGGAGGGAAGGAAGGAAAGAAAAAGAAATGCAAATCAAAACTACAATGAGGTACCACCTCACAACAGCACAGAATGGCTATCATTAAAGTCTACATGGGGGGCTTCCCTGGTGGCACAGTGGTTGAGAGTCCGCCTGCTGATGCAGGGGACACGGGCTCGTGCCCCAGTCCAGGAAGATCCCACATGCTGCGGAGCGGCTGGGCCCGTGAGCCATGGCCGCTGAGCCTGTGCTCCGCAATGGGAGAGGCCACAACAGTGAGAGGCCCGTGTATCGCAAAAAAAAAAAAAAAAAAAAAAAAAGGTCTACAAATAATATGCTGGAGAGGATGTGCAGAAAAGGGAAACTTCCTGTACTGTTGGTGGGAATGTGAGCTGGTGCAGCCACTATGGAAAACAGTGTGGATGTTCCTCAAAACGCTAAACATAGTGTTGCCATATGATCCAGCAATCCCACTCTGGGGCATATATCCAGAAAAAACTATAATTCAAAAAGATACATGCAGGTTCTTATTAGTTATCCATTTTATACATATTAGTGTATATATGTATAAAAAAAATAAAATTCAAAAAAAAGATAATCGACTAAATTAGTCACCTGACATCAGAATTAAACATCAACCAATAAAAATTTTAAAGATTTAAAAAAATAAGATACATGCACCTCTATGTTCATAGCAGCACTATTCACAATATCCAAGACAAAGAAACAGCCTAAATGTCCACCAACAGATGAATGGATAAAGACGATCTGGTACATATATACAATGGAATACTACTCAGCCATTAAAAAAAAATAATAATCCCATTTGCAGCCACATAGGTGAAACTAGAGATTATCATACTCTAGTTGAAGTCAAAAAGAGAAAGATGAATACCATGTGATATCACCTATATGTGGAATCTAAAATATGACACATATGAATTTATCTACAAAACAGAAACAGACACAGAGAACAGACATGTGGTTGCCAATGAGGAGGGGGAGAGTTGTGGGGGAGTAGGAGTGGGAGTTTGGGACTAGCAGATGCAAACAATTATATATAGAATGGATAGACAACAAGGTCAACTGTATAAGCACAGGGATTTATAATTAATATCCTATAATAAACCATGGTGGAAATAATACATAAATAATAATGTATGTATAAATGAATCACTTTGATGTACAGCAGAAATTAACACAACACTGTAAATCAAGTATACTTCCATTAAACAGAAACAAAAACAAAAAAACAGAATACCCAAAAACTCTGGAACAACTGCAAAAGGTTTATTCATACTATAACTTATCCATATATAAACTTATAACCTTATAACTTATTCATCTTATAAATAAAACTCTGTAGCTTCTGGCACCCTTCACCTATTTCATCCAAGGCACCCTTCAACTATTTCATCCAATCTACTTTCTCAGCTCTGGCCACAACTAATCTGTTATTTGTATCTGAGTTTGGTGGGGTATTTTGTTTTGTTTTGTTTGCTTTTAAAGACTCCACATGTAAGTGTAATCAGGTAGTATAGCTGACCCTTGAACAACATGGGTTAGAACTGCATGGGTCCACTCACATATGGATACTTTTCAATAAATACACAGCATTACATGATCTGTGGTTGAATTCACAAATGTGAAACTTCAGAATCAGAGGGATGACTATGGGACTTCAGCATCCACAAATTTCAGGATGTGCAGAGACTCCTGGAATCAATACTCTGCAGAAATGGAGGGACAACTTTGTCTCCCCTTGTCTGACTTATTTCACTTAGCAGAATGCCCTCAAAGTCCAACCATGTTGTTGCAAATGATAAGATTTCCTTATTTTATGGTTGAATAATATTGAATTGTATTCCATATATACATGTTTGTTATCCATTCATCCATCAGTGGACACTTAGGTTGTTTCCACCTCTTGGATATTGTAAATAATGCAGCAATAAACATGGGGTACAAATATCTTTTTGAGATTATGACTTCAGCCCCCTTGGATAAACACACACTGGTGGAACTGCCAGACCATATTGTAGTTCCTTATTTAATTTTGTAAGGATTCTCCATGCTCTTTTCCATAGTGCCTGCAACAATGTACATTCCCACCAACAGTGTACAAAGGGTCCCTTTTTTCCACATCCTCACCAACACTTATTTCTTGTCTTTTTCATAACAGACATGATAACAGGTGTGAGGTGGTAGCTCATTGTGGTTCTAATTTGCATTTCTCCAACCATTAGTTATATTGAGCATCTTTTCATGTATCTGTTTGCCTTTTGCATGTCTTCTATGGAAAAAGCCTATTCAAATCTAACAGATAACACTGTTCAAAATAACACTAGCAACAGTGTACTCCATTGTGCGTTTTTATACACACACACAGTATGTATTTTTCTGTAAAAGTGAAATGAATGACAACAATGATACAATGGAGGAAAGTAATGAGGATTTTTTAAAATTAGAAGGTACTCAAATTACCTGTCAAGCCATACAGTGTTATTCGAAAGTGGACTTCGATTAGCTGTAAAAACATATTGTAAATGCCAGGGCAACTACATAAAAAAAAAATAAGAAGTACAACTGATATGCTAACAAAGCAGAGAGAATGAAATCATACAAAATAGTCGATTAGAATCATAAAAAGAAGAGTGGAAGATTAAAACAGGAACAAAGACAATGAATAGGAAATGGTAACAAATACATTAGATACTTATTCCACTATATCAATAAATTAAACATCAATAGTCTCAGTGCACCAGTTCAAAGAAAGATTACCAGAGTAGATCTAAAAACATGACTCAATTATATTTTGTCTCCAAGAAACCCACTTTAAACCCATAGATGCTTACAGATTATATGTGAATGGATAAAGAAAGATAAGACACAGCTGAGGAAAGAATCTCTGACCTTGATGTTCTCTTAGGAGAAACTTCCAACTTTGGGAAAAAATAAAAAAGAGAAAGGACTAAAAAAAAAAAAAAATTAAACACAATATCCAAGAACTGTGGGACAACTACAAAAGGTTTAACATATACATATGGAGAGACCTCCCTTCTGGTTCAGTGGATAAGATTCTGTGCTCCCAAAACAGGGGCCTCAGTTAGAGCTCTGGTCAGGGAACTAGATCCCACATACCCCAACTAAAGATCCCGCACCTAGCAACTAAGACCCAGCACAGCCACATAAATAAAAATTTTTTAAAAATACACACACACACACACACACACACACACACACACACGGAAACATCACAATGAGAAAGAGACAAAAGAACAGAAGAAATATTTGAAGAAATAATGGTAGAGAATTTGTACCAAATTAATGTCAGACACTAACCCACAGATCCAGGAAGCTCAGAAAACAACAAGCAGGTTTAATGCAAAAAAAACAAAAAAACAAAAACCAATAAACTAAACAAAAAAACCCCTACACCTTGGCATATCACATTCAAATGCAGAAAAAAATCCTGAAAGAGCCAGAGGAATAAACCCCTTAACCACAGAAGAGCAACAAAAAGAATTACATTTGAATTCTCCTCAGAACTCACCCAGACAATAAGGGAATTGAGTGAAACATTTGAAATGCAGGGGTGGAGTGAAGATGACACACACACATTACCAACCTAGAATTCAGTATCCAGCAAAATTACCCTTCAAAACTTATGTTCAAATAAAGACTTCCTGTGACACAAAAAAAGTGGGAATTTATAAAAAGAAGTTTTACACAGAGATGAAAAAAGATATAGATCTGAAATTTGGGTTTCATAGAGAATGGGAGAACATCAGAGAATTTAAAGAATTTCATTTTCATACAATTGACATGGAACACTGTATTTGTTTAAGCTGTATAAGGAGATTTGACATGTGTATACATTGTGCAATGATTACTACAATTAGTGAACATAGTTACAATTTTTCTGATGAGAATTTTTAAGATCTACTCTCTTATCGAACTTCAAATACACAACACAGTATTGCTAACTAGAGTCACTATGCTGTGCTTAAATCACCAGGACTTATTCATCTTATTATAAATAGAAGTCTCTCACTTCTGACACACTACACCCATTTTATCCACCCCCGCCTCTTCCCCCACTGTGGCAACCACTAATCTGTTGTCTGTATCTGAGTTTGGCTTTTTGTTTGTTTGTTTTAAAGATTCCACATTTAAGTGTAATCATGTAGTACAGTTGAACCTTGAACAAAATGGGTTAGAACTGTGAGGGTCCACTCACATTTTTCAATAAATACACACAGCAGTGAATGATCTGTAGCTGGATGAATCTGAAAACGCAAAACTTCAGAATCAGAGACCTGACTATGGGACTTTAGAATCCGCAGATTTCAGTATATTCAGCGGCTCCTGGAACAAACCCTCAGCAGAAACGGAGGGACAACAGTATTTGTCTTTCCCTGTCTGACTTATTTCACTTAGCATAATTTGCTGAAGCTCCATCCATGCTGTTGCAAACGGCAGGATTTCCTTCTTTTTTATGGTTGAAAATATTGAATAGTATTCCATACAAACCACATTTTGGGTAGCCATTCATCCGCCAATGGACACTTAGCTTGTTTCCATGTCCTGGATATTATAAATAATGTTGCAGTAAACACAGGGTCCAGATATCTTTCTGACATAATGATTTTACTCCCTTTGGAGAAGTACACAGAGGTGGAATTGCTAGATCATAATGTAGTTCCTTCTTTAATTTTTTAAAGATTCTCCATACTCTTTTCCATAGTGGTTGCAACAATGTACATTCCCACCAACAGTGCAAAAGGGGTCACTATTCTTCACATATTCACCAACACTTATTTCTTCTCTTTCTGATAACAGACATTAAAACAGGTGTGAGGTGGTATCTTATTGTTGTTTTGACGTGCACTTCCCTGAAAATTAGTGATAGTCAGCATCTTTTCAAGTATCTTCACAATTTGCATGTTGTCTTTACAAAAATGTCTACACAGATCTAACAGATACCAGTTTGTTCAAAACAACAATAGCAACAGTGCACTCCATTATAAATTTTTATACAACACAGGTAGGTTTATGTACTACTAAAACAAATAATAGGGGTTTCCCTGGTGGCACAGTTGTTGAGAGTCCACCTGCCGATGCAGGGGACACGGGTTCGTGCCCCGGTCCAGGAGGATCCCACATGCCGTGGAGCGGCTGGGCCCGTGAGCCATGGCCGCTGAGCCTGCACGTCCGGAGTCTGTGCTCCACAACGGGAGAGGCCACAACAGTGAGAGACCCGTGTACCACAAAAAAAAAAAAAAGTGGTAGTAACTATATTAATCTCAGAGCAGATTTAAAGGAAGCAAAGTTATCAGGGATAAAGACGTCAATTCACCAGAATCCACAACAATCCTTAACATATCTGTACCTAAAACCAGAATGTCAAAATATGATGCAAAGCAGAACTACAAGTAGAAAGAGATGAATCTGTTATAATAGTTGGAGACTTCATTTATCATCCCTCTACCAGAAATGAACAGATCCAGCAAACTGAAAATTCATAAGGATTTGTTGAACTCAGGAACACCATCATCAATGCACTGGATAAAATGACACCTACAGACTACTAGGCTACTCCATCCAACAACAGCAGAAGAGACAGTCTTCTCAAGCTGACATAGAACATTCACCAGATAGACCACATCTGGGGCCAAAAGACACACCTTAACAAATTTAACTTAAGAACAGAAATCATTGAGACTTCCCTGGTGGTCCTGTGGTTTAGAATCTGCCTTCCAATGCAAAGGACGTGGGTTCGATCCATGGTCGGGGTACTAAGATCCCACATGCCGCAAGGTAACTGGGCCCATGAGCTGCAACTACTGAGCTGACACCCTCAACTAGAGAGCTTGAAGGCTGCAAACTACAGAGCCCGTGTGTTCTGGAGCTCACGCACCACAACTAGAGAGAGAAAACTCGCACACCACAACTGGAGAGAATTACGTGTGCAGCAACTAAGACCCAATGCAGTCAAAAATAAAAATAAATAAATAAGTATTGTAAAAAAGAACAGAAATCATACATCTGCTCTCAGACCACAACAGAATTACACTAGAAACCAGTAACAGAAAGATAGTTTCTGTTACTATCAAAATGCTGAGAAATTAAAGAATACACTTACAAATAATACATGGATCAAAGAAGAAATCTCAAGATAAATTTTTAAGTATTTTGAAAGAAACAAACATACCACTTTTCAAAATACGTGGATGAAATGAAAGCAGTGTTTATAGGAAAATTTATAGCATTGAATGCTTATATTAACAAAAAAGAAAATTTTTAAATCAATCACCTGTGCTTCCACCTTACAAAACTAGGAGAAGATTAAATCCAGAGGAAGAAAGAAAGAAATAATTAAAACCAACAGAGAGAAATCAACAAAGCCAAGAAAAGCTGGTTCTTTAAAATGACCAATAAAATCAAAAACATTCTATTATTGTTACTGAAGGAAATGAGGAGAGAGAACACAAATTACTAACATCAAAATGAAAGAAGAAACATCACTACAGATACCATGGACATTAAGAGGACAACAATAAAATATATGACAACAAACAAAACCATAAATTTGATAATTAGATGAAATGGATCAATTGCCTGAAAGATGCAGTCTACCAAAACCCACACAGGAAAAAATAGAAAATCTGAATAGGTCTAAATGTATTTAAGAAATTGAATCAATAAATAATAACCTTCCAAAACAGAATGCAACTGGCTCAGATTGGTTCACTGGTCAATTCTGATGAACATTTAAGGAAGATATTATACAATTCCCTACAATCTCTTTTAGAAGACAGAAACAGAGGGAATACTTCCTAAATCATTCTAAGAGCCCAGTATTATTCTCTTAATACCAAACCAAAGACATTACAAGAAAACTGTAAACCAATACCTCTCATGAACACAGATGCAACAATCCTCACAAAATATTAGGAAATTTATGGAAAAACTATACAGAAAGAATCATACACCATGACCAAGTGGGACTGATGCAAGGTATACAAGTGGGGCTTCACATTTGAAAATTAATATCATCCACGTCCTCGACAGGTTAAAAAACAGCACATGATCTCATCAATAGATAGAGAAAAAGGATCTGACAATATCCCATACCCATTCATGATAAAAATCTCCAACATCTAGTTAACTAAAAAGAGGAAAACTTCAACTTGTTAATCCAAATAAAATCCTATAACTATCATCATACTTACTAGCGAACACCAACAGGCTTTCTTACTAAGATGAAAAACAAGGCAAAAATGTTCCCTCTTACCACTCCTTTTTGCCTTTATTTTGGAAGTCATAACTAATGCAATGAGATGACAAGGTTATAGAGAAGATATACTGCTTGGGAAGGAAGGAATAAAACTGTCTTCATTCTCAGATGATATGATCAGCTATGTAAAAATCCTGAAAAATAGACCAAACAAACAAAATCATGGAACCAAAAAGCAATTATACCAAGGTTTCAGGACACAAGGTTAATATACAAAAGTCAATCACTTTCCTATAAACCAGAAATGAACAAGTGAGTTTGAAATTAAAAACACATTATCATGTACAATAGCACTAAAAAAGAAAAAGAGAGAGAGAGAGAGAGAGACAGAGAGAGAGAGAGAAAGGAAAGAAATATTTAGTTATAACTCTACCAAGACATGTACAAGATCTACGTGAGGGAAACTATAAAACTCTGATGAACAAATTCAAAGGACTAAATAAATGGAAAAATATTTGACATTCTAAAATAGGAAGACTCACTATTCTCAAGATGTCAGTTCTTATGAAACTCATCTATAGATTCAATGCAATCAAAATCAAAATCCCAGTGAGTTATTTTGTGGATATAAATACACAAATCCTAAAGTTC
This sequence comes from Delphinus delphis, assembly GCF_949987515.2. NCBI lineage: Eukaryota > Metazoa > Chordata > Mammalia > Artiodactyla > Delphinidae > Delphinus > Delphinus delphis. The sequence goes on along the minus strand of NC_082702.1, from coordinate 1,324,517 downwards.
ATATAGAGAGGCAAAAGTCCGAATATAGCCAACAGGATACTGCAGAAGAACAAAGCTTGCAGACTGACACTGCTCAACTTCCAGACTTCGTATGTACAGTACTCAAGCCTGTTTGCTATTGTTGAAGGCATAGAAAAACTAATCAATGAACAGTATTGAGAATCCAGAAATATACCCATAGAAATATACTCAAATATTTGAAATATACTCATCTGTTAAATATACTTTAACAGATGAACAAAGGAAATACAATGGAGAAAAAGGAAGTCTTTTTAATAAACAGTACTGGAACAACTGAACATCATATATTCAAAAAAAGAAAAAATCTAAACACAAACCTTACACCCTTCACAAAAAAATTATCTCAAAATGGATCATAGATGTAAATATTAAATACAAAAAAACTAAAACTCAGCAAGTAAACAAAAACTCAAATACAGAATGAGCCAAACACCTTAATAGACAAGCCTCATTAAAAGAAAATGTACGTATGACAATTCAGCGTATACAAAGAGGCAAAGAAATGCAAATTAAACTCAAGAGATACCATTACATACCTATAAGAATGGCCCAAGTTGGGCTTCCCTGGTGACGCAGGGGTTAAGAATCTGCCTGCCAATGCAGGGGAAACGGGTTTGAGCCCCAGTCTGGGAAGATCCCACATGCCTCAGAGCAACTAAGCCCGTGAGCCACAACTACTGAGCCCACGTGCCACAACTACTGAGGCCCGTCCGCCTAGAGCCTTTGCACCATAACAAGAGAAGCCACCACAATGAGAAGCCCATGCACTGCAACAAAGAGTAGCCCCCACTCACCACAACTAGAGAAATCCTGCGTGCAGCAACAAAGACCCAATGCAGCCAAAAATAAAATAAATGAAATAAATTTATTTAAAAAAAAAAGAATAGCCCAAATCCAAACACTGACACAAATGCTGCCAAGGGTGTGGAGGAACAGGAATTTCATTCATTGCCCATTGAAATGCTTAATGGTACAGCCCACTTTGAAAGAGAGTTTGGCAGTTTTCTACAAAACTAAACTCTTACACATCATATAGAAATTCTACTCCTTCGTATTATAAAAAAGGAGTTGAAAACTTACATCTACACAAAAACCTTCACACAGATATTCACAGTAGCTGTATTCATAACTGCCAAAACTTAGAAGTAGTCAAGAATTCCTTCAGCAGACAAATGGACAATCAAGATATATCAAGATACCGGGAACATTATTTAGAGCTGAAATGAAATGAGCTATCAAGTCATGAAAAGACATGCAAGGGAGTTCCTTCATGATCCAGAGGTTAGCACTCGGCACTTTCACTGCCATGGCCCGGGTTCTGGAACTAAAATCCTGTAAGGCACGTGGCGGGGGTTAAAAAGAAAAGAAAAACAGAAAACTTAAATGCATGTTACTAAGTGAAGGAAACCAAGATGAAAAGGCTGCATAATGTATGACTCTAATTATATGACACTCTAGAAAAGGGAAAACATATAGAGACAGTTAAAAAAAAAAATCAGTGCTTACCAAGGAGTACAGGGGAAGAAAGGATGAACAGGTGGAGCACAAAGGATTGAAACACTGAAAACCATTGAAACCACTCTATAATGGGGAATGAGAATCATTAAACATTTATCAAAGCCCATAGAATGTACAATACCAAGAGTCAACTCTAGTGTAAACTTCAAATTTTGAGTGATAATAATGTGTCAGTATAGACGCATCAATTTTAACACTTGCTTGGGGGATTCCTGAGTCAATACAATACCTACTAAATTCCCAATGACATATTCAAAAAATAGAAAAACTCTTCCAAAAATTCAAATGGACTCTCAAGGGAGTCCATATAGCCAAAGCAATTATGAAAAAGAACAAAGTTGAAGGACTCACACCACCTGATTTCAAACGTTACTACAAAGCTACAGTAAGCAAAATACTATACTACTGGCATAAATACATATATACACAGCAATGGAATAGAACAGGGAGTAGCCTAAAAGTAAACCCTCATATTTATGATCAAATAACTTTTGACCAAAGGACCATTAGTATTCAATAAGGGCAGCCTTTTCAATAAATGGTGCTGGGAAAACTGGATACCCACATACACAAGAATGAAGTTGGGAACTCACCTAATATCACATAGAAAAATTCACTCAAAATATATCAGAAGTCTTGGGACTTCTCTGGTGGTGCAGTGGTTAACACTCCGCACTCCCAATGCAGGGGGCCTGGGTTCAATCCCTCGTCGAGGAACTAGATCCCACATGCGTGCCACAACTAAAAGTTTGTGAGCTGCAACTAAGGAGCCCTCAAGCCACAAGTAAGGAGCCCAGCTGCCATAAATAAGACCCAGTGCAACCAAATGAATAAATGATAAATTTTAAATATATATATATATATCAAATATAAGAGCTAAAACTGTAAAATTCATAGAAAAAGCAAAGGGGAAAAGCTTCAAAATGTTCGATTCAGTTATGATTTCCTGACTATGACAACAAAGGCACAAGCGACAAAAAAAAAAAAATACAAAAACTGCACCTAATAAAAATGAACAATTTTTGTTGGATACCTTTAAGTTACACAACATTATGTATCAATTATACCTCAATAAGGCTGGGGGGGGGGGAACGGAAAAAGAGACAAACTTTTGTACATCAAAGGACACTATGAACACAGTAAAAAAGCAACCACAGAATGAGAGAAAATAGTTCAAAATCAGGTATACAACAAGGGATTAATATCCAGAATATATGGATAATGCCTTGAACTCAACAACAGCCAAATAACCAACTTGATTAAAAAATGGAAAAAGGGGGCTTCCCTGGTGGAGCAGTGGTTGAGAGTCCGCCTGCCGATGCAGGGGACACGGGTTCGTGCCCCGGTCTGGGAAGATCCCACATGCAGCGGAGCGGCTGGGCCCGTGAGCCATGGCCGCTGAGCCTGCGCGTCCGGAGCCTGTGCTCCGCAACGGGAGAGAGGCCCGCGTACCACAAAAAAAAAAAAAAAAAAAAAAAAAAGGAAAAAGGACCTGAATTATTCTAAAGATATACCAATAAACACACCAATAAGCACACCACTATGGAAATGCAATCGAAATGAAAAAGATATACAAGTTCACATCCATTAGGATGGCTATTATGAAAAAAACAAAATAACACATGCTGGTGTGAATGCAGAGAAATTGGAAACTTGGAAAAATGTTCATGGTCTGTTTCAGAAGTGACCGAGTCAGTGACAGTTGTACAGTCAGGCACAAATAAATGTCCGGTTCAGGAATGAAGTAAAACTTCGGTACCATGGATTTTGACATTCGCCTGGTCAGAGAGGGCAAGCAAGGAGAGAGCTACCAGGCTGACTGCAACACTACTGACCCTGAAGCATCACCTGCAAGACTTTGGGGCTACAGGTGTCCAGGCACTAAGGAGTAGGGAGGCACTAACCTAGCTGTAGTAACCACAGCACATAACCAAGGAATTTAACAAGGTGTGCCCAGGGTCCAGACGTGAGAAACAGAGCTGTCCTTAGGTAAAAAAACAAAAGCAGAGCCTAGGTCAGAGGAAGGAGGTGGGTGTGAGAGCCTTGCCCAGCACGCTGACAAGTGCAAAGTTCTCCAGCATGACATCAAGGTACAGGTGTATCTGAACCTCGTTAAAAAGACATCATTCCTCCCAGGAGAAGTACACGGCCACATCCTCAAAGGTCACACTGCCCTGGTAAACAGGGACAAATAAAACCATGAACAGTCTCACTCCTGAAAACCCACAATCCATCTTCCCACACATTTCCCCTACTGTCCGACCAGATGGAGACTCTTGGGACCTTGAGAGGAAAACCTCCCTCCTCTAATCTAAGCTCCCATTGCCTCCAAAATATACAGGCAGACATTTAAAGCAGAAAACCTGCTCTTCTGTGTTATTTCCACTAGAAAAAAAAAGGAGACCTGCACTTACCTAAACCAACTCAGCCTCATCTTGACGCACTTCCACAACTGGTATCGAATCCAGGAGTAACCTTACACAACTCCTTCCATTTAAGGTGGGGAATGGGACCCCCTCCATAGAAACTGGCCTCCCCTCAGGACCCTGAACATGGGGTTCTCCTGGGTTCCCAAACCAAAGGGCTGGGAAAATGACTAGCGAAGAACCCCAAGACCCTTCTCAAATACAGAGAATGTGTGCGTGGGGTCACAACATGTGAGGGGCTGCGACAACCTCTATTTAACGAAGGTGCTTCTCTGGCCCTTGGAATCTGTGGGGAAAGGCAGGCGATGGAGGAAAAGTGACCAGGGCTGTGCTCCAGGGGCACAGGCCTTCCCTGGCCCCCTGGCGGTACCAGAACGAGATAACCTCAGGCTGACTAGCAAACCTCTCCTCTGTGCTTCAGTCCACAGTGATACCGCTTACCAGTTGGGACCTTGGAATAGCCACAACTTCCCTCTGCCTCACTGTCCTCATCACCCCCTTACATTATGTTCTTCCATTGAGCAGGCTTTGGAGTATTTTTAAAACCCTAACTCAAATCATGTCCTTCCTATGCTCAAAAATTTCCATAGGGACTTCTCTCGTGGTGCAGCGGTTGAGAACCCGCCTGCCAATGCAGGGGACACCCTTCAATCCCTGGTCCGGGAAGATCCCACATGTCACGGAGCAACGAAACCCGTGCGCCACAACCACTGAGCCTGTGCTCTAGAGCCCACGAGCCACAACTACTGAAGCCCACGTGCCTAGAGCCCGTGGCTCCTCAACAAGAGAAGCCACCGCAATGAGAAGCCCACGCACCGCAAGGAAGAGTAGCCCCGGCTCGCCGCAACTAGAGAAGGCCTCCGCGCAGCAACGAAGACCCAACGCAGCAATCAATCAATCAATGAATAAATAAATAAATGAATGAGTAAACGAATGAATTCATTCATTCATTTATAAAAAACCAACTCTCCACCGCTCCATGGGCCCAAAGAGAAAGATACAACTCTCACCTACCACTCCAGGTGCAGCCTGGTCTCAAACTTTTTTCCTCCCAGAAACAGGATGGACTCCAAGTTCCGAATGCTCCTCCTTTAGTTGCGTCTACAAGGCTCACCCAGACCACATTACACTGGTGGTCAGAAATAGGGACACGACACCTGAAGGCCTCACTGTCTTGAACCAGACGTAAACAGGCGTCTCTCACGCCGGCCGTTCGTATTTGGGTGGAGAAACGGGCAGGGGAGAACCCGGAGCACGCAGCGTTTACCTTTGCCGGGTCCCTCAGCACGGCCGCCGCCACCGAGTCCCCAAGAGGAGGGGCCCACAGCCCAGTGACCAGGTCGGACTCGGCGTGGATACTGCACGCAGACCGCGGTCTCCCCGGCCCCGAGACCCGCCCCTGTACAGTGCGCACAAGACCTCCTTCTATGCCTTCTTGCCCCATCAACTGACCCCCAACACCACACACCTCGACTTTCTGACGAGCTCCTCAGACTCCACAGCAATCAAAATGTCCGCCAGGAAGACGGCCCTCTCCCGGAAATGCACCCTTTCTGGATTTTCATTGGGTCAACGTTGCTGCCTTAAAACAAGTTATCCTGGGTAATGTAGTGCAAAGGCCTCAAGGAAGCACGGGGCCCCACACCTGAATCACTTTGAAAACAGCCAAGCAGCCCCCGAGGAGCGCTGGGAAACGACTTCTAGGGCGCAGGTGGGGTGCGGGGTGGAGGGAGGGGGCTCCATTCTTCTGATGAGGGCGGGGGGTGGGGGGTAGGGGGCTCCATTCTTCTTACGGGGGTGGGGAAACTTTCCGGTGAGTGTTGAGCATTTAAGGCTCTATAATGCTACTGATTGCTGAAGTGTTTGGATGTTATCTCAGACTCCACGAAACCAACACAAGTTGACATCCACTGGTAACAGGAAGCAAATAAACATTATCCTATTGCTCTTGAAACGCATGCGGTCTGAAGCGTTAGTCATCTTGTAAACTTTGGCAAGGGACAAGAGAAAAGTAAGACAGGACCCTGACCAGGAATATGGAAAAGGAGATATTGGGCAGCCCTGAAGCATCTGGACAAGAGGAAGAGCGCTGGTTCTGGTCACGTCAGAAATGGCTCTCCTGTCTGCATAGTCAATGACTGTGCACAGGTCAGCAAGAGATGGATCAGGCCACCCACCATGGCTGTCCTCTTGCTCTGTACATCCCCTGGTCCAGCAGTCTGATTCACCTGCACCCTACTCACATGGCTGACCTTCCATCTTAAACATAAAGCCTAATCAGCAAACACCTGGGTACCTGCCCAGGCCTCAGCTAGTGATTAATCTTTAGATCAGAGGCTCTCCACTTTGATAGTGTTATCAGAGGGGATGTGAGGAGCATGCTCCTCTGCTGCTTTCCGTGATAACCAATGAGCCAGCACGATGTCAATTCCCGCTAAAGCTGGTAACCTCCTTTTCCAGAAGCTAAAACTGCTGAAACATCCTGCTCGCTGCCTGCCTACCAAGATGGGGTGTCTCTCCAGGACCTTGCTTTGGATGACTTAGATCCAATATCCATTAAAACACTGGTGTCTCTCACTCATTTAGCAATACATCTTGCACCTGACAGCACTTTAGGACGATCACTTGTCTACTTAAAAACGACCCCCTTCCTCCAGGGCCTGCATTATTTTCTCTTGTCTGTATACACCAGAGTCTGGTTCTGAGCAACCAAAGGCCCCTCATTTCCTGCAGGGTCCCTCCTTCAAGGCACAGAAACTGTATGCAGATACCCAGGGGTCCATCTCTGCTGGTCAGGCCGCATTTCTACCTCCTCAGCCTCAGGAAAAAGATCAGTTCCTGTGGCTGACTGAGTGGGGATTGTTGGTGGTGGGGGGCGGGTGTCTTGAGGCCAGTGTCAAGGATGCTTCCTGTTCTGGGAGACTGTCTTAAGGCTGTCCAGGTGGGAGTGTGGAAGTGATGGCTCCGAGGCTGAAACCCCGCATCGGGACCTCTTAGGGCAGGGGCATCCTGGAGTGGACCAAGACCCTCGAGTGTGGGCCCAGGGGCCACAAATCTTCTTTTATTTCTTCCTCATCAAAGCGCACGTGGCCTCTGGGCCCTGAAGTAGGATTCAGCCAGGAGGAGGGGGATTGGTCACCACCACTCAGGGGTGCACATCTGTGAGGGAGCCAGGCCACAGCAATGAAAAAGAAGGACTCAGCCTTTGGACAAACATTCTGGATTTTGTGTCTTGGGCTAACCCTGAGGGAGCATGGGGGACACAGCCTATGGGACCAGGGAGGAGTCCTAGCCCAGGGATCTTTCATATGTCCCACCTTTGTGCGGTGCCACCATCTCCAGGTTTTCCCCGTGTCCCCAGGTCACCCTGCCCTCATCTGGGAGTCTGGTTCCCCTATCTCCCACCCTGAAGACCACATAGCTCTCTTCATTTATCACTGACTCCTCTGATAGGTCACCTCAGATCACACGTGGTGCCCCTGGACTTGGTGCACATGGGTCCGCAGAGGAAAAGGCCTCAAAATGTTCCCTCTGGTACACGGGAGCAGGAAGAGACACGAGCGAACCAGCCCTTGTGGGGCGCCCATAGGACCCTCCACCCTGCACTCCTGGGCCTGAGTCCTTCTGAGAAACCCCAGCAAAAACTGGCATGAACTCAGTAACCCCAGAACCCCCAGCGTCTTCCCAATTCAGGGTGTCTGGAAAAGCAACCCCCAGAAGTGGTGAAATCCATGAAGGTAAATAGCTGCTGGAGACCAACAATCAACAATTACAGAATGGGACAGATGAAAATCACTTGGACTAGAGCACAGACTGGTTGTGTTTCTGCATTTCCTGTAAGAATAAACCCATAGGGGGGCCTGCTGTGCTACTAAGGAGGTGGGGCGGGGAAGGGGAGTCATTCCCTATTTCCTTTTCATCTTGATAGGTTCAGAGTAAAGTACATCAAAACAGCACACCTTAGCATACAGAATATCTTCTGTAGCTCAAGAAGATTAAGAAAACCACAGAAGTAGAAAGGTCAATATGACCTCCCCCCACCACTGAAGAGAAAATTGCCAACCAAGATTTCTATGTACAGCAAATATGTCCTTCAAGAATGGATGAAACAAAACGATTTGAAATGAGAAAATTAATGCACAATTAACCTGGAAAAATGAACATTAAAAGTTCTATTCAAAAAAAAGTTCTATTCAAGGACAATGAACAATGGATTGTAATTCCAGTTGAAAGATCAGTGATGACAAAAGGAATGATAACTGAAGAGAGAAATGCATGTGTTGATTGACATACATGTCACCAATTGTGTAAAGCATGAGTAATATTTCCTTACAGATTTAGAATGACAGAATCCCTATGCAGACCTTGAAAAACATATATTCCTATGGGAAAAATTAATGTTTTAAACCCCTTATAATACACAGAATGAAGAAAAAAATGTATTTATAACTTTATGCTCTAATGTGTTAAATAAGTGATTTGGGGCTTAAACAATAAATAGAATAAAGGTATACATTTTCAAAGCTAGAAGTAAAGAAAATTGAATTACAAATAACTAATAAATAGAGGGTTAAAAATTTTTTAAAGGCCAAGATAAAGAACAAAGGGCAAGGTAAGAAATACACAAAATAAAAGGATATATTTCAACCCAAATATATCAACAATTACATTAAATGGCTTGAAATAAATATTCAAAGTAGCTGTCAGTACTTTTGGATGACTCTAAACTTCCTTAACAAGGGATTTAATTTTCATCAAGTGAAGTTCGAGGGCAAGTTTTGAATTTCTATTCGAAGAATAGCTAATGTTCCCTGGCAGGCTCAAACACATACAGCTACAGATATTACAGATAGACACCACCACCACACAAGTCTTCCTATCCAGCCTCATCTAACCCTGGCAGGCCCAAGGAAAGCAAGGTCACACAAAACTCATCTACCCAAATAACTCTCAGGGAGCAGTCCTGCCTATTTTATGTCCCAGGTATTGGAAACTGTGGCTGCAGTTACTCAACATAGCTGACAGCTGATTCAGAAATCTAAGAAAACAAGGTAAGCCTCTCGGGCCCACAAATGCAATGGCTCGCTCTTGAGGACTGAAGGGAAAAAAATCATTCTCTGGGACTCACCCCATCATCTCAATTATGCACACGTCCTGCCAACTCTGCCTCCTAATGTGTCCCAGGTCATCCTGTCCTCACCATCTCCAATGCCACCATCCTGGGCTGGTCCATCATCAAAGGGCTCCCAACTACACAAAGGATTCTGTCCTCTCTCCTACATCAGTTCTTCCCTCCTAAGTTCACTCTCCACACAGAAGCCAGAGAGATTTAGAAACAAATAGATGATCACAGTGTCTTGCTACACCCCTTCTTCAGCCTCCCAGAGTAATAGGAACAAAATCCAAAGCATATCACCATAAAGAAGTGATCAAAGGAAACACTGCCAATACTGGGAAAACAGACATCTTGTTTCCTGATATGGTACACTGAAAAGGACAAGGCAGCACTTTTGTATTATCTTGGATGGGAGCAAAACAGCAACAATAAAAACAATAAACCACATAATCTGAATCTATTTATAAGGATATCTTACTGTATACCAAGTGAGGGAAATTTTACAAATTGTCATGTATTGTATAAAAGATACCAAGGGAAAACAACTTGAAGGAAATCAGAGAGATTGTGTCAGAATGGACATTAAAGAGAGGTGAGAAATAAATGTAATTTGTGCGACTTTATATGGTTCTGGACTGAAAAGACTAGATATAAAGGACAAAAATAGGATGCTTGAGATCAGTAGGATGGCAGTTCACTGCCTTACACTTGTATTCCCTAATATGCCAGAGGTCCTCTCTAATACAGTAAAGAAAATGAACATGTAAAAATTGGAAAAGAGGAAAGCAAGCTGTCCTTAACACAGTATTTCCACAACTGTCCACCTTCACTAAAGTCCTACTCTGGACACTCTATTTACTCTTTCAACCCATCCCAAACCCCCGTTTTTCCTCAACTGTAACTTGCTCTTTTTCTCCCTTTTATAGGAACATCTCATTCTAATATTCCATGAAATCTAATTACCTAGGTGCAGTTTCCATCAACTACAATATTGCTTCCATAAGAACTGACTCCTTTTCATGTCTTGGACATGAATATATCCCATTTACTAGAATATGCCTTACTCACAAGATTGCTGCTATATTTCTTGAGACACTGAACACATATGACAATACACGTGTGTTCTTCATTTGCATCACTTCGGATAGTTTTTCTAACTCCATTATGTCTTCTGTCCATTTCACGATTGCTTTGCATAGTATTGTCATTGTAACAATCTTAATTCTTCCAATGCAAGAGCACAGGATATCTTTCCATTTCTTTATCTTCAATCTTCATCAATGTTTTATAGTTTATTGACTATATGTCTTTCAAGCCCTCAGTTAATTTGCTACTAGGTATTTTATTCTTTCTGATGCAATCTGAAGCAATTTTATTTTTTTACTTTTTCTGATAGTTCATTATTAGTGTATAGAAATGCAACAGATGTCTGTATATTTGTACTATATCCTATAGCTTTACTGAATTCTTTAATTAGTTCTAAAAGTTTTGAGGTGGACACTAGGGTTTTCTATATAAAGTATCATGTTATCTGAAAATACTGTTTTACCTCTTACCTTCCAATTTGGATGCTTTTGCTTGTCTGATTGCTGGGGCTAGGACTTCCAATACTATGTGAGATAGAAGTTTTGGGAGTGGGCATCCTTCTCTTCTTCCTGAATTTAGGAAAAAGCCTTTCAGCTTTCCACCAGTATGATGTTTGCTGTGGGTTTGTCATAAATGGCCTTTATTGAGATATGTTCCCTCTATACCCACCTGTATGGGTTTTCATCATGAATGGATGCTGAATTTTGTCAAATGCTTCTTCTCTGTCTACTGAGGTGATCATGTTATTTTTCATCCTTCCTTCTGTTAATGTGGCATTCTATATTGATTAGTCTTCTCTCTCCTGGGACTGAGTCACATCCACATCCCAAGGTAGAGTCTGTTCCTCGAATTTGGCTGCCCCACATCCACTGAAAACCTGTGGTATGGAGTTAGCAGGACCAGATCATTATTGGGTACATAAGTTGGATCATTCATAGGAAAGCCATCAATATTTGTTCCCAGTGAAATGACAGTCCTGTCAAGTCACATGTGGGGAGGAGGGGGTGTCCTAAGCAGGGCTCTTTGTGTCTGTGTGGGGGTGACAAGAGGGTGTCCGAATGGACAAAGTGTTCTTTGAGTCCCCAAAGCAGGGTAGGGAGTGAAAGAGGAGTGCTGTGACCAGACTCCTCATGGCCTGAACCAGTCAACCTAGCACTGTATCCTAAATCCCTGTCCATTGCTGGGAGTTCACAAGCAGATGACACCCCTTCTCTCACCCTGAGTTTCCGCTCTAGAAATTGTCCATCTGTTGCACGATGACTGCACCTGTTCCTCCCATTCTGTTACCATGTCAAACTCCTCCAAACCCCAGTGGCATCCTTATCGGCTGCATTCATAGGGCGTTTTCTCCACGGTGAACTCTCTGATGATGAATTAAGCTGCACTTTTGGATAAAAGATTTACCACATTCTTTGCACTCATGAGGCCTTTCTCCAGTATGGATTTTCCTATGGGTACTGAGGATTTGTCTTTGGCTAAAAGATTTTCCACATTCACTGCACTCATAAGGCCTTTCTCCAGTATGAACACTCTGATGATTTCGGAGGCCAGACCTAGAAGTAAAAGATTTCCTACATTCCATACACTCATAAGGCCTTTCTCCTGTGTGAACTCTCTGATGATTTTGGAGGCCAGATCTCGCAGTAAAAGATTTCCCACATTCCTTACACTCATAAGGCCTTTCTCCCGTGTGAATTCTCTGATGATTTTGGAGGCCAGCTCTCGCAGTGAAAGATTTCCCACATTCATTACACTCATAAGGCCTTTCTCCTGTGTGAACTCTCTGATGTTTAATAAGGCCAGAAATAACAATAAACAATTTTCCACATTCACTGCACTCATAAGGTCTTTCTCCAGTATGAACTCTCTGATGATTTCGGAGGCCAGACCTAGCAGTAAACGATTTCCCACATTGGCTGCACTCATAAGGCCTTTCTCCTGTGTGAACTCTCTGGTGTATAAGAAGTTGACATCTATGAATAAAGGACTTCCCACATTCACTGCACACATAAGGCCTTTCTCCTGTGTGAACTCTCTGGTGTATAAGAAGTTGACATCTATGAATAAAAGATTTCCCACATTCACTGCACACATAAGGCCTTTCTCCTGTGTGAACTCTCTGGTGTATAAGAAGTTGACATCTATGGATAAAGGATTTTCCACATTGGCTGCACTCATAAGGCCTTTCTCCAGTATGAATTCTCTGATGATTTTGGAGGCCAGACCTAGCTGTAAAAGATTTCCCACATTGGCTGCACTCATAAGGCCTTTCTCCTGTGTGAACTCTCTGGTGTATAAGAAGTTGACATCTATGAATAAAGGATTTCCCACATTCACTGCACTCATAAGGCCTTTCTCCTGTGTGAACTCTCTGGTGTATAAGAAGGTGACATCTATGAATAAAGGATTTTCCACATTCACTGCACTCATAAGGCCTTTCTCCTGTGTGAACTCTCTGATGATTTTGGAGGGCAGACCTAGCTGTAAAAGATTTCCCGCATTCATTGCACTCATAAGGCCTTTCTCCAGTGTGAACTCTCTGGTGTATAAGAAGTTGACATCTATGAATAAAGGATTTCCCACATTGGCTGCATTCATAAGGTCTTTCTCCAGTATGAATTCTCTGATGATTTTGGAGGCCAGACCTAGCTGTAAAAGATTTCCCACATTGGCTGCACTCATAAGGCCTTTCTCCTGTGTGAACTCTCTGGTGTATAAGAAGTTGACATCTATGGATAAAGGATTTCCCACATTGGCTGCATTCATAAGGCCTCTCTCCAGTATGAATTCTCTGATGATTTTGGAGGGCAGACCTAGCTGTAAAAGATTTCCCACATTCACTGCACTCATAAGGTCTTTCTCCTGTGTGAACTCTCTGGTGTATAAGAAGTTGACATCTATGGATAAAGGATTTCTCACATTGGCTGCACTCATAAGGCCTCTCTCCAGTATGAATTCTCTGATGATTTTGCAGGACAGACCTAACTGTAAAAGATTTCCCACATTCATTGCACTCATAAGGCCTTTCTCCTGTGTGAACTCTCTGGTGTATAAGAAGTTGACATCTATGAATAAAGGATTTCCCACATTCACTGCACTCATAAGGCCTTTCTCCTGTGTGAACTCTCTGGTGTATAAAAAGTTGACATCTATGGATAAAGGATTTCCCACATTCACTGCACTCATAAGGCCTTTCTCCAGTATGAACTCTCTTATGTTGAAGGAAATTGGACTTTTTGCTAAAAGATTTTCCACATTCACTGCATTCATAATGCTTTTCTCCAGTGTGAACTCTCAGATGTTGAATGAAGCTGGACCTTTGGAGAAAAGATTTAGCACATTTCTTGCATGCATAAGGCTTCTCTCCGGTGTGGATCTTCCTATGCACACTGAGGTGGTGGCTTCGGCTAAAGGATTTTCCACATTCGCTGCACTCATAAGGCTTTTCTCCAGTGTGAACTCTCTGGTGCTGCATAAGATTACAACTTTGGGTGCAGGCTTTCCCACATTTGCTGCACTCACAAAACGCTTCACTAGTGATGACTCTCTCATACATATCTGTGTGGCTGGAGGATTTTCTGCCTTCTCCCCAGCTCCGATGAATTGTTCCACTGTGAAAAACAGCTTCACACTCATGACTGTTGTTTTGTTCCTTCCTGATATTAGTGGCCTGTTGCTGAAGTCCCATGTTGGCTGCTAATTTCTTCCCAATTTCACTGTACACAGAGAGATTCCCTGATGCGTAGACTGTGAAGCTCTTCAGAAATGCAAGTCTCCTCACATCACATCGGAAGGGTTTCTCTCTAATGTGCTGCTTCCGGTGCTGTTGAAGGTTTGCAGTGAAATAGAACTGTTTCCCACATGCCCCACATGTGTATGCTTTCTGGCCCCTATTTGCTCCCTGCTCTTCAGCCAAGTGCAAAATGTCTCTCAAGACTGGGACGCACATCTTACAGGGCTGGGCCTTCTCAGGAGATGAACCTGCCCTGGGGGTCCTAATCTGTGATACTCCCTCCACACATATGTTCTCTTCAGAAGGTGTCTCTTCATCGACTCCACGCCAAGAACCTGAAAACAAAGACGTGATGGTGAAATTCATGTTGACGTTGGATGGGGGTGACACCATCACAACTGTATGTCTGACACATGAAAGAACCAATCCACGGGACTGTGTTCAGTAAATGGAGTTGGGGTCAAATTGAGGATGCAGCTGTTCTGCATTATTGGGACTTAAGGTCACAGAATTGATGCAGCCTCACCAAGCACAGGACACAAGGACTGGATGTGGTCCAAGGGTGAAAGGCATGTTCTACAGTTCACTCTTCTGTCAATGGCTTTCACTAGGACCACATCTGCTGCTGATCTGTGATACTGTGCACAAGTATAAGCCCATGCACCAGAAAATCTTACTGAAACAGTAGCTGGTATTCATGGAACATTAAAGTATACCTGCCTAATGCCATTCAAATATACCTGCACAATGTCATAAAGTACTATAGAGAAAACAATGTGAAGACTACATGAGAGAAGTGGCTTAGAGAGGTGGTAGGGAATAAATCCCAGGCTGCAGTCAGAATAAAAATGAGTAGTCATAGAAATGACAAGTTGGCAGAGTACCAAGAATGGAGGACAAAAGAAGTGATTTGGGGCCACTGGCAATGGGGCTAAAACACTAATCACACAAGGTATGTTCCTGATATGACTTAAAACACAGACCTGATATCAAGCCCTCTGCCAGCTGCCATTCATCTTGGCCAGACTACCTGTGAGCTCTTTTTGCTGAGACCAGAGTCATGTCCATCCCATGAAGCCCCAAGGACTCTCCATCCCCAGTTGAACAACTACATGGGACACATATGACACAAGGCCTAATGGAATGTCAGGATGGGTGAGTGGCAAATACGAACCCAGAGGAACTAAGCACACAACAGACAAAGGAATGATATTTAAATACTACAAACAGAAATGTCAGTGGAGCCAGAGGGAAGGATGTACAGTGGATGGAGTACAAAATGCTAGGAAACAAAATGTAAACAAAATGTTAGGTGTTTTTCTCCCCACCTGTAAAACAGGGGATGGGTTAGGAATCCATCTCCCTACCTGAAAAACACTGGATGGAGTAATAGGTGTTAGGAATCCACTCCCAACCTGAACAACAGTGGATGGAGTACAAGGTGTTATGAATCCGTCTCCCCACCTGATTTTAAGGGCCAGTGTCTCTTTTCCCGCTCTTCATTTTTCTGGTTTTTCACTTTTGGAGAGTGAGATATTTAAGGACTAAGACATTCAAAATCAGCCACTTATATAGAGGAACTTCAAAAGTCATAGTGCACCCCCAAGAAATGCACAGTGAAAACCCCTTAAGTTTACAGCTCATGTTGATGTCCAGGAAAGAATCACCTGAAAACATCAAAAACAAAGAGAAGCCCATACCAGCAAACACTTGTTAAAGTGAATACAGGATCTCCAGCATTACAATATTATAAGACACAAATGTTCAGTTTTCAATGACAAAAACTCACAAGACATACGAAGAAACAGGAACGTATGATGCAAAGGAAAATAACAAATCAACCGCAACTGTAACTTATAAACAGGTACACAAAAAATAGATGGCGAACTAACTGGAAAGACTTAAAAACTGACTAAAGGATGTTCAAATAACTAAAAAAAAAAAAAAAAAAACCAAGTGTACAGAAAAAAAAGTGTTGCCTGAACAAAGTAGGAATAACAGTAAAGAGATAGAAAGTATAAGTATTGTAAAAATGGAAATTTGGAAACTGCAAAGTACAATTCCTAAAAAGAAACAGGTGTACAGAAAAAAAAGTGTTGCCTGAACAAAGTAGGAATAACAATAAAGAGAAAGAAAGTATAAGTATTGCAAAAAAGGAAATTTGGGAACTGAAAAGTACAATTGCTGAAGTGAAAAGAAAACAAAACACTAGAGGGATTCAGAACAGAAAAACATAGCACACTTATGGATTGATATGAACAGGAACATCCCCAAATCTAAATAAACTCCAAGCAGAATAGACTGTGAGAGCCATACTGCAGCACATTATAATAAAACTGTTGAAATGCAGAGACAAAGAATCTTGAAATCAGCGAGAGAAGTGACTCATTCCAGACAAGGGATCCCCAAGAAGGTTATCAGCACATTTCTAATCAGAAATCTGGCCAGAAAGCAGTGGGTTGATATATTTAAATTGTTGAAGGAAAATAACGTGTCAACCAATAACCGTACATCAGGGAAACATCCTTCAAAAACTAAGGAAAATTAACATATTCCAATGTAAACAAAAGCTAAAGAAGTTCTTTAACACTAGACTTGTCTTGCAGCAAATGCTAAATGGATTCTTTCAGGTGGAAATGAAAAAAACACTAAACGGTAATTCAAAGTTATTTGAAGAAATGATGGTCTCTGATAAAGGTAAGTTCATAGAAAATTATAAAAGCTACTGTGATTGTAAGTTTATAACAGCATTTTTTCGTTTTCTACCTGATTGCAGAGAATAATGCATTTAAAGAAACCATAGTCTCAGCTTAAACACACCACATACAAGTATGTAATTTTGTAAAATCAATACTAGAAAATAGTGGGGACAGAGCACTACAGAAGCAGAAATGTTCTTGTAATGTTATTGATGGTAAGCTGGTGTAAATTAAAATTAGTATGCTGGTAGGTTTAGGATATAAAATGTAATCCCCATGGTAACTACAAATAATCATATAATGTACACAAAGGAAATGAAAAGACAATTAAAACATATCACTAAACAAATTTAATACAAAAAGAGAAAATATCAAAAATTAAGGAACAACAAGCTCTAAGGCATACAGAAAACAAAGAGCAAAATGACAAAAAATACCTCTTATCAGTAATTGCTCTAAATGTAAATGGATTAAACACTCAAAGCAAAAGACAGACTGACAGATTTTTTAAAATGATCCAACTGTATGCTGTTGACAAAAGTCAATTAAATTGAAAATGAAAGGTTAGAAAAAGATATTTCATGCAAATAGTAACCAAAAGAACACAGGGGTGGCTATTATTCATATCAAACAATAAAGAAGTCTAGGGACTTCCCTGGTGGTGCAGTGGTTGGGAATCTGCCTGCCAATGTAGGGGACATAGGTTCAATCCCTTGTCTGGGAAGATCTCACATGCCGTGGAGCAACTAAGTGCATGTATCACAACTACTGAGCCCACGTGCCATAACTACTCAAGCCCACACGTCTAGAGCCTGTGCTCTGCAATGATAAGCCACTACAATGAAAAGCCTGCATGCCACAATGAAGACACAACACAGCCAAAAATAAATACATAAAATAAATAAATTTTTTAAAAGGGCTTCCCTGGTGGCACAGTGGTTGAGAGTCCACCTGCCGATGCAGGGGACATGGGTTCATGCCCCAGTCCGGGAAGATTCCACATGCTGTGGAGCAGCTGGGCCCATGAGCCATGGCCGCTAAGCCTGCATGTCTGGAGCCTGTGCTCCACAATGGGAGAGGCCACAACAGTGAGAGGCCTGCGTACCGCAAAAAAAAAACACAAAAAAAAAGACCCAACGCAGCCAAACATAAATAAAAAAATTAAAATAAGTATATATATTTACACATCTCATAATAGACAATCAAAAGATATAAAGCAAGACCTGACAGAACTGAAAAGAGAAACAGTTCTACTATAGTATGGGGACACTTCAATGCTCTGCTCTCAGCAATAGACAGGAACAATAGTTTAAATTAGATAAAGATCATACAAACTGTCCTCTCCAACTGAAACAGATTGAAGATAGAGATCAATCACATATGGAAAACAAATATCCACAAATTTCTGGAAATTAAACAACATGCTTTGAAACAACCAATAGGTCCATGAAAAAAAACTCACACAGGAAACTAGAAAATACTTAAGAGACTAAAGAAAACAATAATATAACATACTAAAACTTATAAGATGCCACAAAAGCAGTACTAAGGAGAAAATTTACATCTATAAATGCTTACATATAAACAAAGAAATATCATCAATCAACAACGTACCTTTACAACTTGAGGAACTACAAAACAAACTAAACAAAGCCTTCTGAAAAGAGAAATGAAGATTAGAAAAACAAAATAGCCAGAACATTCTGTTTTTAACAAAGTCTGCCCTCAGTAGAAACTACTTAACCAGAGCCAAACCTACTGTCATTTTATCAGAGCCTAACTTATCTGGGAAAGAGGAAATACCCAACTACAGCCCCCAATACCCATCCTGTCCCAACTAAGGGAGGGAAAATTAAATTGAAAAGAAGTTGTGAAGTTCAGGATCCAGACACACAGGCTCATTAAAAGATTGAAAATTAAATATAATATGAATGCTAACAGCAACATGCATGCTTCCGCTCTCCACATCTTACCAACACACCAATAAAGGTCTATCTACAATGGTTCCTTTTAGGGAATACATCATGCCAGTTACAAAGAAAAAAATTACAGGACCAACTAAAAGGCCTAAAAACAAATTTTGTAAAGGCAAAGGAAGCTTCAAAACTAGAATCAGATATCACAGGGAGGGACTTCTCTAGGGATCCAGTGGTTAAGTCTCCACAGTTCCACTGTAGGGGGCACTGGTTTGATCCCTGGTAATGGAACTAAGATCTTGCATGCTGAGAAGGGAAGGGAAGGGAGGGGAGGAGAGGAAGAAAGGAGGGAGGGAGGGAGGGAGGGATATCACAGGGCCGTTGGAATGATCAAATTGGTAATGTAAAACAATTATGATTAATACGCTAATTAATGCCTGCTAATGGATAAAGCAGACAGCATACAAGACAAGAAAGGCAATGAAAGCAGAGATGAAAATTCTAATAAAGAACCAAAAGGAAATGCTAGAGATCAAAAAGAAGAGAAGAGGAATGAAGAATGAATAGGATGGGCTTATTAAGACTGGACACAACTCAGGAAAGAATCTCTCAGCTTGAGGTTCCTGCAGTAGAAACTTCTAAAACTGAAAAACAAAGAGAAAAAGGACTAAAAAAAAAGAATATCTAAAAACTGTATAACATCTGCAAATGCTTTAACATACATATATAGAAACATCAAAAGAAAAAAAGAATAAGGAATAGAAAAAATATTTGAAGCAATAATCATGGAGAATTTCCACCAAATTAATGTCAGACACCAACCCACAGATCCAGGAAGCTCAGAGAACATCAAGCAGGTTTAATGCCAAAAAACTACACCTAAGCTGGGGCTTCCCTGGTGGCACAGTGATTAAGAACCCACCTGCCTATGCAGGGGACACAGGTTCAAACCCTGGTCCAGGAAGATCCCACATGCTGTGGAGCAACTAAGCCTGTGTACCACAACTACTGAGCCTGCACTCTAGAGCCCACAAGCCACAACTACTGAACCCACATGTCACAACTACTGAAGCCTGTGAACCTACAGCCCACGCTCCACAAGAGAAGCCATGACAATGAGAACACCGCAATGAAGAGTAGCCCCCGCTCACCGCAACTAGAGAGAGCCTGCACACAGAAATGAAGACCCAACACAGCCATAAGTAAATAAATAAATAAATTTATTTTAAAAAACAACAACAACAAAACTACACCTAAGCATATCACATTCAAATACAGAAGAAAAAAAAATCCCAAAAGAAACCAGAGGAATAAACACTTTAGTCATGGGGAAGCAACAAAAAGAATAACATCTGAATTTTCAGAAATCATGCAAACAAGAGAAAGGAGTGAAACATTTAAAGCTTGGTGGGGGTGGGGTTGGGGGGTGGCCAATGTCAGCCTAGAATTCAGAATGCAATAAAATTACTCTTCAACAGTGATGGTGAAATAAACATGTTCTTAGATGCACAAAAATCATGGGAATTCATTTTTAAAAAGTTCTTTAGAGAGATGGAAAATAATAAAGATCAGAAATTTGGGTTTCAGAGAAAGGAAGAGCACTGTAGAATTTTAAAAGTTTCACTGACATATAATTGATGTGAAACATTGTATTTGTTTAAGCTGTACAACATAATTTGATTTGTGTATATGTTGTGCAATGATTACAGTAAGTTTAGTTAACACCACAATACAATTTTTTTCCTCTGATGAGAACTTTTAGGATTTACTCTCTTGGCAAATTTGAAATACAGCATACAGTATAATTAACTATAATCACTAAGCTATGCATTACATCCCCAGAACTTATTCACGTTACAACTAGAAGTCTGTAGCTTCTGACACCATTCACGCATTTCATCTAACCCTGTTCACCCATCCCCTACTCCGGCAACCACTAATTTCTGTGCTGTCTCTGAGTTTGGGGTGTGTGTGTGTGTGTGTTTTTTTTTTTTTTTTAAAGATTCCAGGGACTTCCCCAGTTGTCCAGTGGTAAAGAATGCACCTTCCAATGCAGGGGATGCAGGTTCAATTCCCTGGTCGGGAAACTAAGATCTGACATTCTGCGGGAAAACTAAGCACACACGCCACAACTACTGAGCTCATGCGCCTCAACTAGAGACTGCGTGCCACAACTATAGACCCCACAAACCCTGGAGCCTGCGCACCACATCTAGAGAAGAGAAAAACCTGCACACCACAACTAGAGAGAAGCTTGCACCACAACGAAGAGCCTGAGCATCCCAATGAAAGGTCCCACATGCCTCGATGAAGATCCTGCATGCCGCAACTAAGACTCGTCGCAGCAAAAAGGAAAATATTCCCCATGTATGTGTAATTATGGAGTACAACTGACTCTTGAACAACATGGGTAAGAACTGCATGGGTCCACTTACACATGGTTATGTTTAATTAAATAAACACAGCACCACGTGATCAGTAGTTGAATGAATCCACAAATGCAAAACTTCAGAATCACAGGGCTGACTGTGAAACTTCATCATCTGCAGATTTCAGTATATGCAGGGGCTCCTGGAATCAATCCTCTCTGGAAACTGGCAAACAACTGTATTTGTCTTTCCCTGAACTAAGACTTATTTCACTTAGCATAATGCCCTCAAGGTCCATCCATGTTATTAAAGATGGTAGGATTTCTTTCTTTTTTAATGGTTGAACAATATTGAATAGTGTTCCACATACAGCACATTTGTTACCCATTCATCCATCAATGGACACTTAGGTTTTTTTCATGTCTCGGATAGTGTAAATAATGCTGCAAAAAACAGGGAGTACAGATATCTTGTTGTTTTTTTAAAATAAATTTATTTTTGGCTGCTTTGGGTCTTTGTTGCTGCACGTGGGCTTTCTCTGGTTGTGACGAGCAGGGGCTACTCTTTGTTGTGGTGCATGGGTTTCTCATTGCAGTGGCTTCTCTTGTTGCAGAGCACGGGCTCTAGAGCACAGGCTCAGTAGTTGTGACACACGGGCTTAGTTGCTCCACAGCATGTGGGATCTTCCCAGACCAGGGCTCGAACCTGTGTCCCCTGCATTGGCAGGTGGATTCTTAACCACTGTGCCACCAGGGAAGTCCCCAGATATCTTTTTGATATGATTTCACACCCTTTGGATAAACACACAGAGGTGAAATTGCTGGATCATACTGTAGTTCCTTATTTAATATTTTAAGGACTTCCCTGTGGTGCAGTGGTTAAGAACCTGCCTGCCAATGCAGGGAACATGGGTTCGATCCCTGCACCGGGAAGATCCCACATGCCACGGAGCAACTAAGCCCATGCACCGCAACTACTGATCCTGTGCTATAGAGCCTGCACGCTACAACTACTGAAGCTCACAGGCCTAGAACCCATGCTCTGCGACGAGAAGCCACTGCAATGAGAAGCCCATGCACCACAAAGAGAGTAGCTCTCACTCGGCTCAACTAGAGAAAGCCCACATGCAATGAAGACCCAATGTAACCATAAATAAATAGATAGATAGATAGACAGACAGATAAATAAATAAATACTGTCGGGTGCAGAAATGGAGCAAACTTTGGGTAGTATGGATCCGTACACTCACTTAGCCCAGGAGAGGGCAAGCAAGGAGGGATCTCTAAAGCGGACTGCAACACTGATGAACCTGAATGGTCACCTGCAAGACTTTGGGGCTACAAGTTTCATGGCACTAAGGAGTAGGGATGAACTCTGCCTAGCCATTGTAACTGCAGCACATAACTTTAAGAAGAAAGCAGTGCCCATGGTCCAGATGTGAGAAGGACAGAGAACTACCCTTGGGGAAAAGGAGAAAGGCAGAGCCTATCTCAGAGGATTGGGATGGGTGTGAGGGCCTTACCCAGCATGCAGACAAGGGCAAAGTTCTCCAGCATGACATCAAGGTACAGGTGTATCTGAACCTCATCAAGAAGACACCATTCCTCGCAGGAGAAGTACACGGCCACATCCTCAAAGGTCACACTGCCCTGGTATAACAGGGACAAATATAACCATGAACAGTCTCATTCCTGAAAATCCACAGTCCATCTTCCCACACATTTCCCCTACCGCCCAACCAGATGGAGACTCTCAAGACCTGGGGAAGAGAACCTCTCTCCTTTGATCTGAAACTCCCATTGCCTCCAGAATACACAGGCAGTCATTTCAAGTCTAACTCCAGTTCTTCCCTGTTTATTTCCATCAGAAAAAAGGAGACCTGCACTTACCTAAACAAGCTCAGCCTCACCTCAAAACACTGCCACAGGGACTTCCCTCGTGGTCCAGTGGTTAAGGCTACGAGTTTCCACTTCAGGGGGCACAGGTTCAATCCCTGGTGGGAGAACTAAGGATCCCGCATGCCGTGTGGTGGGGCCAAAAATAACATTAAAAAAACACTGCCGGGCTTCCCTGGTGGCGCAGTGGTTGAGAGTCCGCCTGCCGATGCAGGGGACACGGGTTCGTGCCCCGGTCCGGGAAGATCCCACATGCGCCCGAGCGGCTGCGCCCGTAAGCCATGGCCGCTGAGCCTGCGCGTCCGGAGCCTGTTGCTCCGCAATGGGAGAGGCCACAACAGTGAGAGGCCCGCGTACCGCAAAAAGAAAAAAAAAAAATCACTGCCACATACTGGTACCTGTTCCAGGAGTAACCTTCCACACCTCATTTCATCAGTGGTGGGAAACTAGAACCCCCTCCACAAAAGCTGGCCTGCACTCAGAAAACCAAGCATGGGGTTCTCTAGGGTCTCCAAATCAAAGTGCTGGGAGAATGGCAGGTGAAGAACCCTAAGACACTTCAAATACACAGAATGTGTGCGTGGGGGGTGAGAACAAGTGAGGGACTGGGACAACCGCCACTTGCCCAAAGTGCTTCTCCAGCCCATGGAATCTGTGGGAAAAGGAAGGCGATGGAGAAAGTGACGTAAGCAGTGCTTCAGGGGCTCACACTTTCCCTGGACCTGTGCCCAATACAAGAGCCAGGTAAACTCTGGCTGACTCACTAACCTCTCCTCTGTGCCTCCATCCTCATTGCTCCTACTTACCAGTTGTGACCGTGTCTCATCACACTGCCTCAGTGTCCTCATCATTCCCCTACACTCTGCTTTCCGTTGAACACTTTGGATTATTTTTAAAAGCCTAGCTCAGATTGTGCCCTTCCTTTATTCAAAACTCTCCACCGCTCCCAGGGCCCTAAGAAGAGAAACACAACCACTCATCTACCACTCCAGGTGCAGCCTGGCCTCAAACTGCGTTCCTCGCAGAAACAAGATGGACTCCGGGTTCCCGAATATTCCTGCTTCAGTTGTATCTCCAAGCCTCACTCAGACCACATTACAACGGTGGTCAGAAATAGGGACACCACCCCTGCAGGCCTCACTCTCCTGGACCAGACGCCTCTCACTCAGGAGTTTTGTATTTGGGTGGGTAAACGGGCAGGGGAGAACCCGGAGCCCGCAGCATTTACCTGAGCCGGGTCCGTCAGCGTAGCCGCCGCCATCGGAGCTCCTGGGAGGAGAGGAGTGGCGACAGTCGAGGGGTCCTGTCGGACTTTGTATCGATGCACCCCGCAGGCGGCGGTGTCCCCAACACTCAGGCCGTCCCTTTGCAGTGTGTACAAAGCCTCCTCCTGCGTCTTCTTGGCCCGTCACCTCGCTCCCATCACCGCACACTCCGACCTTCCGACTAGCTCCACGATCAAAATGGGCGCCACGAGGACGCCGGAAGTTCTTCTCCCGGAGGTTCGCGCTCCCGGAAATGCCCCCTTCCTGGATTTTCATTGGATGAACGTCGCTGCCTTAGCGCAAATTCTTCTGGGTAATGTAGTGCCAAGGACTCAGGGAATGTCACCCCGCACCTGAATCGCCGGGAAAAAGCCAAGCTGCACCACGGAAGCACTGGAAAATGACTTCTAGGGCGGGAAAAGGACTCCTATCTTCTTAAGAGAGCGGGGAAGGTTTGTTGTTCTTTTTCTAATTCTCATAGGTAGTAGTTTAGGGGCTCCAGTCTTCTTAAGGGGGAAGGGAACCTTTGTCGTTCTTCTTTTTCTAATTCTCATAGATAGTAGGTTAGGCTATTTATTTGAGTTGTCTCTTGTTCCTTGAGGCCTGCATTGCTATAGACTTCCCTCCTAGAATTGCTTTTGCTTCATCCCATAAATTTTGGAGTGTTGTGCTTCAGTTTACATTTGTCTTAAGATATTTGCTGCTTTCCCATTTGATCTCTTCACTGACACATTTGTTTAGTAGCATGTTATTTAGACTCCACATATTTGTTCTTTTCCCGTTTTTCTTATTGTAGTTGATTTCTGGAGAGATCCCTGCTCGTCTTGTAGTTAGGATTCAGCGCTTTCATTGCCGTGGCAGTGTTCCATCCCTGTTCAGGGAACTGAGATCCCACAAGTCATGTTACAGGGCCCCCACAAAAAAATCATAATAATTACTGTAGTTGTGTTTTTGATGTCATATTTTACATCTTTGCGCTTATCCTGTTGTGTGTAGTTCTACTTCCGTCTACATTTTTTAAAAATCTACTTACCAGCTTATTTAAACGATCTTCATTCTTTACTATATATTTGCCTTTCCTAGTGGGATTTTCCCTTTCCTGAAGATTATTATTTATTTTCCATTTAGAGAAGACTCTTCAACATTTCTATTATGGTAGGATTAGTATTGATTAATTCTTTTGGGTTTTGCTGATCTGGGAAGTTCTTTATCTCTCCTTCTTTTCTAAATGATAATATTGCTGGGTAGAGTATCCTAGGTTGCAGCTTTCTCCTTTTCAGCACTTTGAATATATCCTGCCATTCCCTTCTGGCCTGCAAAATGTCTGCAGAGAAAACAGCTGATAGCATTATTGGGATTCCCTAGTTTATGACTCTTTCTTTTTCTCTTGATGCATTGAGAACTCTATCTTCAACTTTTGCCATTTTCTTATGATATGTCTTGGTGTGGGTCTGTTTGGGTTCATCTTGTTTGGGATCCTGTGTATCAATACTTCCTGTACCTTAATACCAGTTTCCTTCTTCAGGTAAAGGAAATTTTCAGCCATAATGTCTTGAAAAATATTTTTGTTCCCATGCTCCCTCTCTTTTCCTTCTGGAACCCCTATAATTCGAATATTGGAACACAACGTTATCCTAGAGATCTTGTACATTCCTTTCATTTAAAAAACATAGTTTTTCTGCCTGCTTTCCTGATTCTGTGATTTCCATTATTCTATCTTCCAGACCACTTATGCATTCTCTGTCTCTCTTCCTCTGCTGTTCATTCCTGCTAGCGTGCTTTTTATTTGAGCCATTGAACATTTTTTTTTAGCCACTCCACGCAGCTTGTTGGATCTCAGTTCCCCAACCAGGGATTGATCCCGGGCCACAGCAGTGAAAGCCCAGAATACTAACCACTAGGCCACCAGAGAACTCCCTTGAAGTATTTATTTTTCATTGGGTCTCCTTTTGTTTTCTAGTTCTCTGTTAAAATATCCAGTGTTTAGCTCAATTATTTTTCCTAGTTCAGTTAATATTTTTATTACCAGTGTTTTGAATTATTTACATTGTAACAGTTATTTCTGTTTCATTGTTTATTCTTTCAGGGGTTTTCTCTTTCTCTCAATTGAGAGTATTTCATTAGCAATTTTCATTTTATTTAACTTTCTCTACCTCTATAAACTTAGGTGATACCGTTTCCCTTTGGGGTCTTGAAGGGGTGTCCTTCTGAGGGACTATGACTATGCAGAGTGGGTATACCCAATGCTTTTGGTGGGACGGCTGGATTTGATGTGGGTGCAAGTCACGTCTTTCCTCAGAGCGTGATGGCAGCTATCACCACAGTAAGGGCTGAGACTGGAGATTGAGGGACTACAGCCAGCACCGGGTGCGAGACCTGATCTCAAGTTGCAGGACCAGAAGCCATGAGGGTCGGGCTGGGGCTGGCTCTGTTCCCATTAATTGTGTATCCTTCCTTCTCCCCACACTGGGACTTTAGCCACAGGAAGGGAGTGTTGAAGCAAGTGGGATTTTCGTGCATACAGGGGTCTGGTATGCTGCCTGTGTAGGCCTCTGTGGCTATGCTCAGATGCAACCTAGGGTCTTTTCCCCAGTTGTGGCTGCCCCAGATCCAGTGCTGCACTGTGGCATGCAGTGGGCTGGAGCATTTTCTTGGCTTGGACAGGGTTAACTGGACTGGGGACCATGATGAGGTGATCATGGTGAACTCAACAGCTGCTAGAGGCCTATCTCTGCCCTGCATTGGAAACAAGATCTCTTGCTCTCTCACAGCTGATCAGTATCTCCACTCTCCCTCACTCCCTCTGTGTTGCAGCACCACTCCATAGGGAGGAGGCAGGCCCCTGTGGTTTCTGTGCATGTACGGTGGGGTGGGTGAGCTGTGGCCAGCCAGCTGCCATCAGAAGACTGGGCTGCTTCTGATATACCTGGGGAGTAAGTGCCAAGAATGGCTACCAAAGCCCCACTCTGACTCTGCACTGGGACCAGGTTGCCTCTGCTTCCAAACGTCGACTCTTTTCCCAGGTCTTGGCGGCCACACATGCAGTCCCGTGCTCTGGCATGGAGTTAGTGAGGCCAGAGCATTTGCTCCACTCTGACTTGGGTGTGCTAAGATCCTGGTCACAAGAAACCTGCAAAAATCTGCTAATGCATACCTCTCTCTGCCTGGCCGCAGGGACAGGCATTTGCTTGCTCACTCCTCCCAAGCAAAGTCCAGGCTCCTCCAGCCTTTCTGTCTGTCCCAGTGGTCCTCCACCCCGTCAAGAAGGCTTGTCTCCACAACATAGACACGAGGACTGGAACACCTAGTCTGTACTTCAAGCCACTCACTCCCCAGGGAGCTCACTGCCCAAGTGATCGCCCTTCCTCTCTGAGTCCCACAACTCCTGACCACATTGCTTTTCTTCCCTTCCTGCCCAATTACATGTATATGTTTCTTACAGCCTTGGTTGAACAGGAGTCCTTCTGCCAGGTTACAGTGAGGATTGTTCCAAAGTAAATGTATTTTTGATGTGTTCGTGGGGGAACGTGAGCTCCATGCCCTCCTACACTGCCACCTTGATTTCCTCTCAGCTGGTCCATAATGAACAAAAACAACCAGATGAGAAATGAACCTATATTGTTTGGAGGACAAACCTGTTTAGCCCAGTTTTATCAAACCTGAAAAGCCAGTTTAGTAAGAATAACTCCCCCATTGATATCTGATCAAACACCCATTTCCTACCCTTTATATCTGATCTGAATAGCAAGATTCTTATTAAGTCGGTTTAGCAAGAACACCCGTTACCCTCTTTTCTGTTGGTAATTTTCCATCCACTGACTCCTTCACTCTACTTCTTGGCTGTAAGTCCTCAGCTGTCTTTACTTAATGTTGAACTCAATCTTTCAGTCTTTGGGGACTCATTTAAAGAACACCTTGCCCATCCTGATACCCTGTGATGCTCCACCCAAGAGTCGTACTCATACCCTACACCCCATGCTGAGGGACAAGAGTATATTTTACTGGGAACCAACATTGATGGCTTTCCTGTGAATGACCCCATTTATCTACCCAATCTACCTAGTGACACCTAGTAATTATTATTACTGCAGTTTGTGAAAGGAGGAGCCTGCAAGTTAGAGAGGTGGAGGGACTTTCACAAAGGTACACAACTCTCAGGCCCTTGATGAGAGTGATTCCTCTAAGCTGCACCTGTCCAATGGCATCTCTTTGGGCCCCTCCAGCAGGCACTCCATCTGCTGTGTCCCAATCATGAACTATACACACCTGACTTCTGCATCGCCACCAGGGCCTCCAGCTCCACTATCCCCAGTGCACACCACCTCTCTGCAAACAGCCTCCCTATTAGGAAGATTTTCACAGGGACAGCAGCACCACACAGCAACACACACAGGTCTTCAGTTTCACCTCAGTTGTGACAGAGGCCTCCACCACCACATGCAGTGATTTGTTTCCAAGGTCATGTCCATCTTCATGAACCTGCTTCATGATGTGCCTGTGTCCAAATTCTCCCAGTCACTATTCCGAGCACTGTAAAGGACACTGAAGGACTATAAACTGTTCACTGTAGCCCTCTCCAAGTCCCCAAGGCTCTTACTCCTAACTCTAGGACACACTGCTTAACTGCTCCTCCTACCCAACAGAAAAATGTCACCAAATAATGATTGCTAATCATCAAGAACGTGCCCACATCTCCTCGGGACTCATGCTTGACAAACCTAAGTCTAAATGCTATGTGCTGAATGCAGCCTGACACCTCCCATAAAGCCTGTAAAACCCCACCCCAAGTCCTTCTTCTTGCTTGACAAAGCTGCTCACAAGTGTGAATCTCCAGGTTGTAACAAGGTGGTTACCGAGTCCCTGGTCTGAAAACCATCAGTGCATCATCATACTTGCAATGATGTGGGAGAAGTTCTTTCCAAACCAGTCTGCACTCACCTCATCACACATTATCCAGGAAGACTGGGAGATTATGTGTGGCCCACACACCAGAATGTTGGACATCTCTATCACATGCCTGCCCCAAAATCTCGCTGGAGTATTTGTGACTTTTGTAGCCACACCTGCTGTGTTAGGTCAGCCCCTCCCACTTTATTTCCCAAACAGGTTCTCACTTCTATCATAAATCCTTTGTGCTGTGGTAGTTTGTAGGTACAGGATGCATCAAAGTGTGTTAGCAATCAAAATCTGTCACACAGTGTCCCCATTTGTGCTGATATGCACTGATATTTAGAATACTTTCGTGTGTAATAAAGTTACTGGAGTTATGAAAGGGCTCTTTTATTTTAGAAACACATTTTAAGAAATTATGTATTCAGGGGCTTCCCTGGTGGTGCAGTGGTTGAGAATCTGCCTGCCAATGCAGGGGACATGAGTTCGATCCCTGGTCTGGGAAGATCTCACGTGCCAAGTGCTGCAACTACTGAAGCCCATGTGACTAGCGCCCGTGCTCCACAACAAGAGAAGCCACCGCAATGAGAAGCCCATGCACTGCAAAGAAAAGTAGCTCCCACTCGCTGCAACTAGAGAAAGCCTGTGTGCAGCAACGAAGACCCACCACAGCCAAAAATAAACAAAATAAATTTAAAAAAATTTATGTATTCAAAGACACACCTGGGATTATAAATTGTAAAAACCACTAAGTAAATCACAAACACAAAAAATCTACAAAATATAGTAAATGATGTAATATACAGGAAGGTTCCTACACAGTCATTCCATTTATATATACATTTGAAAAAAGTTATTTCAAAAGTAGAATATGCTCTTGCATCAGTATTTTTAATTTTGAGGATGAATTAAAAGTGACAGGAGGAAACTGGTTTCAGGGCTTTACACAAGTATCACAGTGTTAAAATGTACATTTAAGGTACATGTAATTTATTTTCAGTCAACTATACATATATTAAACGATTTTTAAAACAAATATGCAAAACCTGTCACTTTATAATCATTCTACTATGGTTTATTAGCGACATTCTTAAAATTATTTGTGGCTACTGTACCTGTAAGGTAGAAAAAGAATACAATGGTGGGCTCCTGGCAAGGCTTCCCAACTCCATATTCAGTGACATTATGTTGGCAATTTGACATTGGATATGCTGGAAGTATTTACACCAGGGAAATTGGCAAAGACTACAAACCAGGATTTCATTTACTGTGTTACTGAATATCTGGACTTAAGACTGAGGTAGGATATGGGAGTTCCCTGGTGGCCTAGTGATTAGGATTCTGGGCTTTCAGTGCTGGGGCCTGGGTTTGATGTCTGGTCAGGGAACTGAGGTCCCACAAGCTGTGTGGTCTGGGGAAAAATGGGGGGGGGGGACTGAGAATAAAAAAAGGAAAAAACCTGATGTAGCATATGTTAATAGTGCAGATTTATCTTTTATTTTTTTTTGCGGTACGCAGACCTCTCACTGTCGTGGCCTCTCCCGTTGTGGAGCACAGGCTCCAGACGTGCAGGCTCAGCGGCCGTGGCTCACGGGCCCAGCCGCTCCGCGGCATGTGGGATCTTCCCGGACCGGGGCACGAACCCGTGTCCCCTGCATTGGCAGGCGGACTCTCAACCACTGCGCCACCAGGGAAGCCCCAGATTTATCTTTAACATATATAATGTATGTGGCCATTACATTATGCATAAGACCAAAATTAAGAAAAAATTGAGAACATATTCTTTCACTATGCCAAATTACAGTTCCATGCAGAAAAGAAGTCACTCACATTGGGTAAATGTGTGAAATCTCACAGATACCTTTGTTGTTTCCCTGATCTCTTACTTGTCAAGGAAAGAGAAAACAGACAAAAACTCACAAAATAAAAGCAGGTAAAAGACAGAAATAGAAATTTATCAAAACAAGACATGCAGGTAAAAAATAGATTAAAAAATAATAATAATAACTCAAACTGAAAAATCCTGAGGGAATCCCCTGGCAGTCCACTAGTTATGGTTCTGCATTTCCACTGCAGGGGGCAGAGGTTCAATCCCTGGTTGGATAACTAAAATCCCACATGCCACAAAGTGCACCCAAAATTAAAAAAAAAAAGAAACATGAGAAAAAAGCAATTAAAATCATACTGATTTTATACTGCGATTTTACAGTCTTCATCGGAGGGGTCAGCCTGCATTCTGTCTTAGCTTTTAAGCTAGGTTGGTCAAATGTAGGTCTCAAAAGGGGGGCAGGAAAGTTCTTGCTGATTAAAAATCATTATTTGTTGACTTACATTTTGGGGAGGGTGGTGGAGGAGGAGCAGTAAGGGGATGGTAAAAAGGATTAGGAGGAATAGCCTTGGGGACCAGGTCATGTGAGGGCCACAGTGGACATTCCTAGTCCTTCAGTGTCCTTCACACTGCCCAGAACAGTGAGCATGTCAACTGCATAATGGGGAAACGAGGACATCCTGAAGTGGGTTTATGAAAAAGAAGGAAAGGACCTTGAAAACGAATCACTGCATATGGCAGTGGAGCCAGTGTCACATCTGGGGTGACTCCAATGATCCTCTCTGCAGTGCCTGGCTTAGTGCTGCTGTCACTGTAAGAACGTCCCAAGAGGGAGGGTGTTTGCAGGAAGCAGATGTACACTGGAAAAAATGAAGCTGGAGGTCCAGGTGGAAAACTACCAGGTTGGTAGTTCATCTTTGGGACAAAGAAAATGGGAGTCCCTGCTCAAAGCAGGAGAGGCCATTGGAAGGGTGCAGTGTAGAGGAACCACTCTCATCAAAGACCTGGCAGTAGTGAGGTCTTGTGGAATTCCCTCAATGTCTCTGGGCTGCAAATGCCTTCCTTTACAAATGTGAATAAAAACACTATGAGCACTGTTTTGGTTGGGTAGATGAATGGGAGTCATTTCCAAGAAAGCCATCAATGTTGTTTCCCAGAGAAAAGACAGCCCTATTCATCAGCATGGGGCTGTGGTATCAGCAGAGCTCCTGGGGTGGGGGGCAAAAGTGTCCGGATGGACAACGTGTCTTTGAGTCCTCAACGGGGGAACGGGGAGAAAAGGACTGAAATGACCAGATTCCCTATGTCCTGAACCAGGCAACCTGACATTGAATCCGGATATCATCTGTTCACAACAGATGATACATTCTCTCTGTGCCGCAGTTTGTCCCAAGAAAGGGTACATTTGCTGCACAGTAACTGCAGGGTTTCTTCCCACCCTGTTACAATCTCAAACTCCTTGATCATTAGTCCCATCTATATTCGCTATATTCATAAGGCCATTTTACCAGTGTGAACTGATGTTTAATGAAGTAGCACCTTTCAATAAGATTTATCACATTCCTTTCACTCACAAGGCTTTTCTCCAGTGTGGATTTTCCTATGGATATAGAGGAGCTGTCTTCGGCTAAAGCATTTCCCACATTCAGTACACTCATAAGGCCTTTCTCCAGTGTGAACTCTCTGATGACGACGAAGGCTTGACGTATCAGTAAAACATTTCCCACATTCATTGCACTTATAAGGCCTTTCTCCTGTGTGAATTCTCTGATGAACATAAAGATCAGATATAATACTAAAACATTTCCCACATGCAATGCATTCATAAGGCCTTTCTCCACTGTGAACCCTCTGATGACGATTAAGGCTCGAGCTACCAGTAAAACACTTCCCACATTCACTGCACTCATAAGGTCTTTCTCCACTGTGAACTCTCTGATGATAATAGAGAGCAGAACTAGTAGTAAAAGATTTCCCACATTCACTGCACTCATAAGGCCTTTCTCCACTGTGAACTCTCTGATGATAATAGAGACCAGAACTACTAGTAAAAGATTTCCCACATTGACTGCACTCATAAGGCCTTTCTCCACTGTGAACTCTCTGATGATAATAGAAACCAGAGCTAGTAGTAAAAGATTTCCCACATTGACTACACTCATAAGGCTTTTCTCCACTGTGAATTCGCTGATGGTAATGAAGGCTCATCTTAGCAGTAAAAAATTTTCCACATTTATTGCATTCATAAGGCTTTTCTCCAGTATGAACTTTCTTATGGGCACTGAGGTGTCCATTTCGGCTAAAGAATTTCCCACATTCACTGCACTCAAAAGGCTTTTCTCCACTGTGAACTCTCTGATGATTACAAAGGATTGACCTATTACTAAAAGATTTCCCACATTCATTGCACTCATAAGGCCTTTCTCCAGTGTGAACTCGCAGATGATAATAGAGGCCAGACCTAGTAGTAAAAGATTTTCCACATTCACTGCACTCATAAGGCCTTTCCCCACTGTGAACTCTCTGATGTGTAAGGAAACTAGATTTGTGGGTAAAAAATTTTCCACATTGGCTGCATTCATAAGGCCTTTCTCCAGTGTGAACCTTCTGGTGCTGACTATGGTTACTTCTTTGGGTGCAGGCTTTCCCACAGTTGCTGCATTCACAAAACCTTTCACAAGTGAGGACTGTCTCAGACTGAACAAGTATTTCTGTGTGGCTGGAGAATTTGTTGCCTTCTCCACAGCTGTGATGACATTTTCCACTGTGAAAAACAGCTTCACACACCTTACTGTTGTTCAGTTTCTTCCTGGTATTAGTAACCTGTTTCTGAAGTCCAATTTTGGCCACATAGTTGTTCCCAATCTCCATGTAGGTAGAGAGATTCCCTGTTGCATGGATTGTGCAGCTTTTGAAAAATGCGGGTCTCCCCATATCACAGCTGAAGGGTTTCTCTCTAATGTGCTGCTTCTGGTGCTCTTGAAGGTTTGCAGTGAAATAGAACTGTTTCCCACATGCCCCACATGTGTATGCTTTCTGCCCCCTATTTGTTCCTTGCTCTTCAGCCAAGTGCAAAATGTCTCTCAAGACTGGGAGGCACATCTTACAGAGCTGGGCCTTCTCAGGAGATGAACCTGCACTGGAAGTCCTGATCTGTGACACTCCTGCAGATACACTCTGTTCAAAAGGTGTCTCTTCATCCTCGACCCGGTGCCAAGAACCTGAAAACAAAGAAATGATGGTGAAGTTCTTGTTCATGTTATTGGGTGTGAGTGACATCATCACAACTGTATATATGACACATGAAGAAAGCAGTCCATAGGATTGTGTTCAGGAAATGGAGTTGGGGTCAAATTGGGAAAGAAGGTGCTCTCACCAAGTACAGGACACAGGGACTGGATGTGGCCCAAGGCAAAAGGCAAGTTCGACAATTCACTCCTCTGTCAATGGCTTTTACCAGGATCACATCTACTGGTGACCTATCATACTATGCGGAAGTGTATTTCCAGGCCCCAGAAAATCTGACTGCAACTGGTAGCTGGTGTTCAAGAAATATTAAAGGATATATACATGGTTGAGGACATAAACAATACCAGTAAGTACTAAGGGGAAAACAATGTGAAGACCACATGAGATAAATGGGTTAGAGAGGTGGTAGGGAAATTATCCCAGGCTGGAGTCAGAATAAAAATGGGAAGTAGGTGGCTTCCCTGGTGGCGCAGTGGTTGAGAGTCCACCTGCCGATGCAGGGGACGTGGGTTCGTGCCCTGGTCTGGGAAGATCCCCCGTGCCGCAGAGCGGCTGAGCCATGGCTGCTGAGCCTGTGCGTCCGGAGCCTGTGCTCCGCAACTGGAGAGGCCACAACAGTGAGAGGCCCGCGTACTGCAAAAAAAAAAAAAAAAAAAGCGGGGGAAGTAGGGAATTCCCTGGTGGTCCAGTGGTTAAGACTTCATGCTTCCAATGCAGGGATCGTGGGTTCAACCCCTTGTTGGGAAACTAGGATCCCACAGGCCATGGGCCATGGTCAAAAGAAAAAAAAAAGGGAAGTAGTAAAAAGCACAAGTTAACAGAATGTCAAGAATGGAGAAAGGACAAGAGAAGTAATTGGGGGCCACTGACAATGGCCCTAAAACTAGTCAAATAAGATACATTCCAGGTATTATTTCTCAACACAGACCTTATAACAACCCTCTCCTAGCGGCCATTCATCTTACCAGGCTATCTTTAAGCTCTTTATACTGAAACTAGAGTCATGTCCATCTCATGAAACCACCAAGGGCTCTCCATCTCCAGCTGAAAAACTACATGGGACAGAAATGATACAAGCCCTAACAGAGTCAGGACAGGTAAGTGGCCAACATGAGCCCAGAGGAGCTCAGTACACAATAGACCAAGGAACGATATTTAAATACCACCAAAAGAACATCCAGTGGAGACAGAGTGGGGAAGGATGAACAGTGGATAGAATACAGACTGTTAAGAATCCATCTCCTCACCTAAATGGGAACAATCTAACTGTTGTAACTCTTTTGCAACTATGGAGTCTACTGAAGATTTGCGGTGTCCCACAAAACGAAGTTTGAACACACGAAACTTCAAAACCAGAATCAGATGTCACAGGAATGTTGGGATGATCATGCTGGGAATATAAAACAATTATAATCAATATGCTAATTAATGTCTGCGAATGGATAAAGCAGACAGCATACAAGAGCAGAAAGGAAATGTAAGCAAAGAGATGGGAAATCTAACAAAGAATCAAGAAATGCTAGAGAAAAAAAAAAAAGAAGAAATGCTAGAGATCGAGAACACCATAACAGAAATGAAAAATGACTGTGATAGGCTTATTTATAAACTGGACATAGGTGAGGAAAGAATCTGAGCTTGATGTTCTCTTAGGAAAAACTTCCAAAACTGAAAAAAAAAAAGGACAAGACAAAAAAAAATCCAATATTGGTGGGACAACTACAAAAGGTTTAACATACACATATGGAAACATTAAAGGAGAAAGAGACAAAGGAACAGAAAAAATATTTGAGGCAATAATGATGGAGAATTTCCACCAAATTACTATCAGACACCAAAGCACAGATCCAGGAAGCTCAGAGAACATCAAGTAGGTTTAATGTGAAAAAACTACACCTAGGAATATCACATTCAAATGTACAAAAAAGTCCTGAAAGAAGCCATAGGAATAAACACCTTACCCACAGAGAAGCAACAAAAACAATTACAGTTGAATTCTCCTCAGAACTCATGCAGACAAGAAGAGAATGAAGTGAAACATTTAAAGTGCTCAGGGTGGGTGTGGGAGGTGACCTTCAGCAACCCAGAATTTGGTATCCAGCAAAAATTACCCTTCAACAGTGATGGTGAAATAAACACTTTCTTACATACAAAAAAATTGTGGGAATATATTAAAAGAAGTTCTTCAGAGAGATGAAGGGATTTCCCTGGCAGTCCAGTGGTTACCATGCATGCTTCCACTGCAGGGGGCATGGGCTTTATCCCTGGTCGAGAAACTAAGATGCCGCATGTGGCACAGCATGGCCAAAAAAAAAAAAAAAAGAGAGAGAGACAGATGGTAAATGATATAGATCAGAAGTTTGGGTTTCATAGAGAAAGGAAGAACATCAGAATAAAAAATATTTTACAGACACATAATTGTTGGGGAACATCATATATCTTTAAGCTGTACAACATGACTCTATATATGTACACACTGAAATGACTACCACATAAGTTCAGTTGAATTATGTCTTACAATTTTCTTTCTTCTGATGAGAACTTTTAAGATCTACTTTCTTAAAAACTTCTAAATATACAATACATTTTTGTTAACTAAAATCACTATGCTGTGAATTACGTCCCCAGGACTTAATCATAACTAGAAGTCTGTAACTTCTGAAACCCTTCACCCATGTCATCTACCCACCTTCCTGTGTTCTGGCAATCACTAATCTGTTGTCTGCATCTGAGTTTGTTGTTGTTATTTTTTCAAAGATTTCCCATGTAAGTATAATCATGTAGTACATTTAAACCTTGAATAACATGGGTTAGAATTGCTTGGGTCCATTTATACAGGGATATTTTCCAATAAATACACAGCACTACATGATCTTTAGTTGGATGAATCCAAAAATGGGAACCTTGGGCTTCCCTGGTGGTGCAGTGGTTGAGAATCCACCTGCCAATGCAGGGGACATGGATTCGAGCTCTGGGCTGGGAAGATCCCACATGCCATGGAGCAACTAAGCCTGTGCACCACAACTACTGAGCCTGCACTCTACAGCCCACGAGCCACAAATGCTGAAGCCTGCGTGCCACAACTACTGAAGCCTGTGCGCCTAGAGCCTGTGCTCCGCAACAAGCCACTGCAATGAGAAACCCATGCACCACAACGAAGAGTAGCCCCCGCTCGTTGCAACTAGAGAAAGCCCACGAGCAGCAACGAAGACACAACACAGCCAAAATAAATATAATTAATTAATTTATATTTTTAAAACAATGGGAAACTTCAGAATCAGAAGTCTGACTATGGGACTTAAACACCCCCAGATTTCAGTATATGCAGGGGATCCTGGCACCAATCCTCTGTGGAAACATTGGGACAACAGGATTTCTCTCTGACTTATTTCAC
The DNA here is from genome assembly GCF_949987515.2 of Delphinus delphis. NCBI lineage: Eukaryota > Metazoa > Chordata > Mammalia > Artiodactyla > Delphinidae > Delphinus > Delphinus delphis. Next base: position 1,287,115 of record NC_082702.1, on the reverse strand, counting down.
TTAGCATAATGCCTGTAAAATCCAATCATGTTGCTGTAAATGCAAAACTTCCTTCTTTTTTTAATGGTTGAATAAAACTGAATAGTATTCCATATATATGACGTGTTTGTTATCCACTCATCCATCAACGGACACTGAAGTTGTTTCCATGTCTTGGATATTGTAAATAATGCAGCAATAAACATGGAGTACACATATCTTTTTGAGATGATGATTTCACTCCCCTAGATAAATACACAGAGATGGAACTGCTGGACCATATGGTAGTTCCTTTCTTAATTCTGTAAGGATTCTCTACTCTTTTCCATGTGGTAGAAATAATGTACATTCCCACCAACAGTGCACACAGGGTCCCTTTTCTTCACATCTTCTCCTATACTTATTTATTGTCTTTTTCATAACAGACATTATAACAGCTGTGAGGTGGTATTTCATTGTGGTATTAATTTGCATTTCCTCAACCATTAGTGATTTTGAACACCTTTTCATGTAGAAGGTCACCATTTGCATATCTTCTTCTGAAAATTGTCTATTTAGATTTAACAGTTTGTACAAAACAACAATAGCAAAAGTGTACTCCATCATGTATTTTTAAACATACCCATATATGTATGTTTATGTAAAATTAAAACAAAAGACAAGAATAATACAATGGAGAAGATGGAAAATCAGGATTTTTTAAAATTATGAGCTTTTTAAACTACCCACGAAACCACAGTGTCATTTGAATGTGGACTTGAATTAGTTGTAAATACATACTGGAAACTCTATCGCGACTACATTAAAAAATGAAAAGGAACAAGTATAGATGATATGCTAACAAAGAAGAGAAAAAGGGTCATTCAAAATGCTCCATTAAAACCACAAAAAGAAGGGTGGAAGACTAAACTAGGAACAAAGAAAAAGGGCAATGGAAAGAAAATGGCAACAAATATGTTAGATGTTTACCCAACTGTATCAATATATTAAACATCAATAGTCTCAATGCACCAATTAAAAGAGAGATTATCAGAGTGGATCAAAAAACAAGACTGAATTATATGTTGTCTCCGAGAAACCCACTTTAAATACAAAGATGCACATAGAGGAAGCTCCCTGGTGGTGCAGTGGTTAAGAATCCACTTTCTGGGTTTCCCTGGTGGTGCAGTGGTTGAAAGTCCGCCTGCCAATGCAGGGGATGCGGGTTCGTGCCCCGGTCTTGGAAGATCCCACATGCCGTGGAGTGGCTGGGCCCATGAGCCATGGTCACTGAGCCTGTGCGTCTGGAGCCTGTGCTCTGCAATGGGAGAGGCCACAACAGTGAGAGGTCCGTGTACCCCCCCCCAAAAAAAAAAAGAATCCACCTTCTAATGCAGGGGACGCGGGTTTGATCCCTGGTCTGGGAATTAGATCCTACATGCATGCCGCAACTAAGAGTTTGCACGCCGCAACTAAGAGTTTGCACACCACAACTAAGGAGCCCATAGGCCACAACTAAGGACCCCACCAGCCACAATTAAGGAGCACACTGCCGCAACTAAGGAGCACATGTGCCACAAATAAAGGAGCAAGTGAGCCACCACTAAGGAGCCTGCGAGCCTCGACTAAGACCCAGCATAACCAAAATTTAAAAATTTTTTTTAAAAGATGCTTAAAGGTCTTCCTTTGTGGTGCAGTGGTTGAGAGTCCGCCTGTCGATGCAGGGGACGCAGGTTCGTGCCCCGGTCCAGGAGGATCCTACATGCAGCAGAGCTGCTGGGCCTGTGGGCCGTGTCCGCTAAGCCTGCACGTCCGGAGCTAATGCTCCGCAGTGGGAGAGGCCACGGCAGTCAGAGGCCCACATACCACAAAAAATTTTTAAAAAGATGCTTAAAAAAAAAGATGCATATAAATTAAAAGTATGTCAATACAGAAAAAGAGGTCAACACAAATCAAAAGAAAAAAAAGAAAAGTGGTAGTAACTATACTGATATCACAGCAGATTTTGCATAGGCAAAGTCATCAGGGATAATGAGAATGACACAATGGTAAAGGGGTCAATACTCCAGAATACACAACAATCCTTAACATGTCTGCATCTAACAACACAATGTCAAAATATGAGGCAAAACAGGCCTACAAGTAAAAAATAGATGAATCTGCTATAACACTTGGAGACTTCATTCAACAAACCTCTCTAAGAAATGAACAGATCCAGAAAAGAAAAAATCTATAAGGATGCTGGTAAACTGAGGATCACCATCATCAGTCAACTGGATGTAACAGTCACCTACAGATTACTAGGCTACTCCATTCAAAAACAGCAGAATATTCTTCTCAAACTGACATAGAACATTCACAAGATGGATTACACCTTGGGCCAGAAAACACACCTTAACAAATTTAAAAGAATAGAAAACATACAAGATCAGTTCTCAGAACAAAGTGGAATTACACCGGCAACCAGTAACAAAAGGATAGCTGTAAAATTGCACAACACTGATAAATTCAACAATACACTTCCAAATAAAACATGGGTCAAAGAATAAATATTAAGATAAATTTTTAAGTATTTTGAAAGAAAGAAACACAGCAGTTGTGAAAACATGCAGATGGGGACTTCCTTGGTGGCAGTTAAGAATCTGCCTGTCAATGCAGGGGACACGGGTTCAAGCCCTGGTCTGGGAACATCCCACATGCTGCAGAGCAACTGATCCCGTGTGCCGCAACTACTAAGCTTGCGCTCTAGAGCCCACACACTGCAACTACTGAAGTCCGCACCCCTAGAGCCCACGCTCTGCAACAAGAGAAGCCACCACAATAAGAAGCCTGTGCACCACAATGAAGAGTAGCCCCCACTCACTGCAACTAGACAAAGCCCACACACAGCAACGAAGACCCAACGCACCGAAAAATAAACTTAAAAAAAATGCCGATGCAGTGAAAGCAGTGTTTATATGGCAATCGGTAGGACTGAATGCATATATTAGATAAGATGAAAAACCTAAAATCAGTCATCTGTGCCTCTATCTTAGGAAACTAGGGGAAAATGAAATACAAAGGAAGAAAAAAAGAAATAATTTTAAAAATCAGTAGAGAAAAATCAACAAAGTCAAAAAAAAAGCTGGTTCTTTAAAATGCCCAATAAAATCAAAAACATGCTAGTCAGCCTAGTCACAAAAACAAGAGAGGACACAAATTACTAATATCAAAGTGAAAAAGGAGGGCTTCCCTGGTGGCACACTGGTTAAGAATCCGCCTGCCGATTCAGGGGACAGGGGTTGGAGCCCTGGTCTGGGAAGATCCCACATGCTGCAGAGCAACTAAACCCGTGAGCCACCATGACTGAGCCTGAAAGCCACAATTACTGAGCCCGCGCGCCTAGAGCCCATGCTCTACGATAAGAGAAGCAATTGCAATGAGAAGCCCGCGTGCCACAATGAAGAGTAGCCCCTCAATCACTGTAACTAGAGAAAGCCTGTGCGCAGCAACGAAGATCCAATGCAGGAAGGGAGGGAGGGAGGGACGGAAGGAAGGAAGGAAGGAAGGAAGGAAGGATGGATTATACACCATGACCAACTGAGAATGATCCACGTTATACAATGCTGACTTAACATTAAAAAAATCAATTAGTATAATCCATGTCATCAACAGGTTAAAAACCAACTCATGATCTCATCAATAGATGCAGAAAAAGGATCTGACAAAATCCAACAGCCACTCATATTCAAAATCTCCATATGATATAACCTAAAAATTGAAAAAATACTTAAACTTGATAAACTAAATAAAACCCTATAGCTACTATCATACTTACTAGAGAAAAACTAGAATTCTCCCACTAAGATGAAGAAGGCAAGGATGTTCCCTTTTACAACTCCCTTTCAACTTTACAGTGGAAGTCAAAACAAAGGCAATGAGATGAGGTTATATAAATGGCATACTGATCAGGAAGGAAGGAATAAAACTGTCTTCATTCTCATATGACATGATCAGCTATGTAAAACACCCAAAAAATAGAGGAAAAAAAAAATTCCTGGAACTAAGAAGCAATTATAGCAAGCTTTCAGGACATAAGCTTAATATACAAAAGTCAATTATGTCCTATATACCATCAATGAACAAGTGAATTTGAAATTAAAAACACAATACCATGTAAATTACCACCAGCTCAAAAAAAAAAAAAAAAAGAGAGCAATAGAAAGAAATATTGAGTTACAGATCTACCAAAACATGTACAAGATATACATGAGAGAAACTATAAAACGTAGATAGAGAAATCATGAATTCCATGGTGGTTCAATGGTTAGGACTCCATGCTTTCACTGCCATGGGCCTGAGTTCGATCCCTAGTAGGGGAACTAAAATCCCTCAGGTCTCACAGTGCAGCCAAAAAACAAATAAACGATCAAACATTCTAATAAAGAAATCAAAGAACTAAATAAATGGAAAGATATTTCACGTTCATAAACAGGAAAACCCAGTATCATCAATATGTCCGTTCTTCCCAACTTCATCAATAGATTCAATGCAACCCAAATCAAAATACCAGCAAGTTATTTTGTGGACATAAATACTTTGATCCTAAAATTTATACAAAAAGGCAAAAGTCCGAGAATAGCCAACACAAAACTTAAGAAGAACAAAGCTGGCAGACTGACACTACTCAACTTTAAGACTTAGTATCTAAAGTAATCAAGCCAGTGTGATATTGCTGAAAAGACAGAGAAACTGTTCAGTGAACAGTATTGAAAACCCAGAAATAGACCCATAGAAATACACTCAACTGACCTTTGACAGATGAACAAGCGCAATACAATGGAGAAAAGTTAAGTCTTTTGAATAAATAGTACTGGAACAACCGAACATCACATGCAAAGAAATGAATTCTAGACCCAAACCTTCACAAAAAATTAACTCAAAATGGATCACAGACCTAAATGCTAAATACAAAAAACCTCTTAAAACTTAGTAAGAAAACAAAAACCCAAATACCAAATGAGCAAAGCACCTTAACAAACACCTCATTAAAAGAAGATATACAGGACTTCCCTGGTGGCACAGTGGTTAAGAATCCGCCTGCCAATGCAGGGACACAGGTTCAAGTCCTGGTCCGTGAAAATCCCACATGCCACGGAGCAACTAAGCCCGTGTGCCACAACTACTGAGCCTGCGCTCTAGAGCCTGTGAGCCACAACTACTGAAGACCACGTGCCACAACTACTGAAGCCTGTGTGCCTAGAGGCCATGCTCTGCAACAAGAGAAGCCACTGCAATGAGAAACCCGCGCACCACAATGAAGAGTAGACCCTGTTCATCGCAACTAGAAAAAGCCCACGTGAAACAATGAAGACCCAACGTAGCAAAAAAATTAATAATAATAAGATATACAGATGACAATTTAGCATATACAAAGATGCAAGGAAATGCAAATTAAACTGAAAAGTACACACTATTACATACCTGTAAGAAGGGCCAAAATCCAAACATTCACAACACCAAATGCTATAAGGGTGTGGAGCAACAAGAATTTCATTCATTGCTGACCGGAATGCTTAACAGATGCCAGTGTTGATAAACAGAAATTGGAACCTTGGAAAAAGGTCTTACAGAAACAGCTCCTGGTCTGTTTTAGTAACGACCATGTCAGTGACAACAGTCTGTTGTGAAGTAAGGCACAAGAAAATGTCATGGACAGGAATGGAGCAAAACTTGGGTACCATGGATTTTGACAATCGCCTGGGCAGAGAGGGCGAGCAAGGAGGGATCTATCAGACTGAGTGCAAGACTACTGAACCTAAATCCTCACCTGCAAAACTTTGGAGCTACAGGTGTCCCGGCACTAAGGAATAGGGATACACTCTGCCTAGCCATAGTAACCACAGCACATAACCAAGCAATTGAAGAAGAAAGCAGTGCCTGTGTTCCACATGTGAGAAGGACAGAACTGCCCTTGGGGAAGAGAAGAAAGGCAGAGCCTAGCTCAGAGGATAGGGGTGGGTGTGAGGGCCTTACCCAGCATGCATACAAGTGCAAAGTTCTCCAGCATGACATCAAGGTACAGGTGTATCTGAACCTCATCAAGAAGACACCATTCCTCCCAGGAGAAGTACACGGCAACATCCTCAAAGGTCACACTGCCCTGGTAAACAGGGACAAATAAAACCATGAACAGTCTCACTCCTGAAAACCCACAATTCATCTTCCTACACATTTCCCCTACTACCCAATCAGCTGGAGCTTCTTGAGACCTGGGGAAGAAAACCATCTTCCTTTGATCTGCACCTCCCTTTTCCTCCAGAATACATAGGCAGTCATTTCAAGTCTAACTCTTGCCCTTCCCTGTTTATTTCCACCAGAAAAAAGGAGACCTGCGCTTACCTAAACCAGCTCAGTCTCACCTCACAGCACTTCCACATACTGGTATTGGATTCATGAGTAACCTTCCACGCCTCCTTCCATTGGTGTTGGGAAATGGGAACCCCCTACACAGAACCCGGCCTTCACTCAGGAACCTGAGCATGGGGTTCTCCAGGGTCCCCAAAACAAAGAGGTAGGAGAATGACAGGTGAAGAGCCCCAGTACACCTCAAATACAGAGAATGTGTGCGTGCGGGGTGAGAACAAGCGAGGGACTGGGACAACCTCCAATTGCTCCAAGTGCTTCTGCAGCCTGGTAACATGTAAGAAAAGGCAAACTATGGACGAAAGAGACCATGGCTGTGTTCCAGAGGCTCATGCACTTGTATGCATGCTGGGTAAAGCCCTCACACCCACCCCTATGCTCTGAGCTAGGCTCTGCCTTTCTCTTTTTCCCAAGGGCATCTCTGTCCTTCTCACAACTGGACCTCTGTCAGGTACCAGAGCCAGGTAACATCGGGATGACTGGCAAACCTCTCCTCCGTGCCTCGGTCCCCGGTGCTACCTCTTACCAGTTGTGACCTTGGAAAAGTCACAACTTCCCTCTGCCTCAATAATCTCATCACCCCCCTACAGTCTGTGCTTCCACAGAACAGGCTCTGGAGTATTTTTAAAGGCCTAATTCAGATGGTGTCCTTCCTGTGCTCAAAACTCTCCACCGCTCCGAGGGCTCTCGGAGCCCTTCTCGGAGGGCTTTCCTCTCGGAGAAGAAAGGTACAACCTCTCATCTACCACTCCAGATGCAGCCTGGCCTCAAACTTTCTTCCTTGCAGAAACAAGATGGACTCCAGGTTCCCGGAATGTTCCTGCTTCAGTTGCATCTCCAAGTCTCACGCAGGCAGAAAAAGGGAAAAGACCCCTGGAGGCCTCTCTGTCCTAGACCCTGGGCCTGGGATAAAGCGACGTGAAAAGCCACCTCCCACGCGGGCCGTTCGTATCTGGGTGGGGAAACAGGCCGGGGAGAACCCGGAACGCACAGCGTTTACCTGAGCCTGGTCCCTCAGCGCAGGCGCCGCCATCGGAACTTCTGGACGGAAAGGAGTGGCGACAGTCGACCGACCGGGTCCCACTCTGCACGTACACTGCAAGGGTCTGTCCCTGACCCTCAAAACCGCCCCGGTTCAGTGCGCACAGAGCCTCCTCTTGCGCCTCTTAGCCTGTCACCTCGCTCCCAACACCGCACACAGAAGCCCCTGACCATCTACAGAGACTTCACCGTAATTAAAATGGCAGCCACGAAGAAACCGGAAGTCCCTCTGCAGGATGTTCGCCCTCCCGGAAATGCCCCCTTGCTCGATTTTCATTGGATGAAAGTCGCTGCCCCTTAGCACAAATTCTTCTGGGTAATGTAGTGTAAAAGTCTCAAGGAAGGAAGCCCCACACCGGGAAGCACCTGGGAAAAAGCCAAGAAGCACCCGGAGGAGCACTAGGAAATGACCTCTAGGGCTCGGGGTGGGGGGGCTCCAGCCTTATTAATGGGGCGGAGGACCCATGGGGTCGGGGAGTGCATTATCTCAGAATCCTTTAAACCATCCGACGTTTAAACCCACTGGTAACAGGAACAAAAACTAAACATTATCCTATTGCTCCTGATATACATGCAGCCTGAAGAGTTAAAGTGATTTTGTGGGCTTTGTTCAGGGACCAGAAAAAAGTCAGACAAAACGCTGACTGGGAATATGGAGAGGAGATTTTGGACAGGCCTGCTCGGCAAGAGGGAGAGCACAGCTTCTTGTCCCCCTAGAAAAGACTCTTCTGACTGCATAGTTAGTGATTGTGCCCAATTCAGTGACAAAAACTGATGATCAGGCCACCCACGATAGATGTTCTCTTGCTTTTTGTACTTTCCTTGCTCCACCAGTCTGATTCACCTACACCCTATTCACGTGAATGAACTTCTCTTACTATTGTTATTTTATTTTATTTATTTATTTTGGCCGCACTGTGTGGCTTTTGGGATCTTAGTTCTGTAAGGCCAACTGGCCCGAGGCAGGGGAACGCAATCAGACTCACAGGTTGGATCAGCCCGGAACGTTCCACACACCCAGTTCTCGGAATTGACCTGGAGCTCCCACCCACCCAGTTCCAGGAACTGACCTGGGGACTTTCCACCCGGCCCAGCCTTCCCGCCTTTCTAGGGGCGGGACTAACGATCCCAAGACTGATACAACCGGCACCAGATATTGCCACGATACCAGAAGAGACCACCAAATAAGGACTACCCTGCGCCCTCCCGGATTCACCACACCCCTTCCCCTTCTTCCCCTATAAATTCTGCCCAAACCCTCGCCCGGGCGCGACTTCTCTGGCTCCTTTCTCTCGGACCAGTGAACCTCTCCCAGGAGCGCTCCCTAATAAAGCTCACTTGAAGCTTTCCTCTGTTTCGCGGTGCCGTTTGTTAAGATCCGACCTTACAAGTTCCCCAACCAGAGATCAAACCCAGGCTCACAGCAGGGAAAGGGTGGAGTCCTAACCACTGGACAGCCAGGGAATTCCCTGACCTTCCCTCTTAATCATAAGGCCTAATCAGTCAATGCGTACCTACTTATCCTGGCCCCAGCTAGTGAATGTGCTAATCTTTAGATAATATTTCACTTTGTATTTCCACATTTTTATCTATTACTGAAAATGGTTTTATCTTATGTACAGAGGCTACCCAGAGGTTTCACTGAAAACTGAGCAGTTTCGTGTGCAACGCACAATTTTCTTAATATAGACTTTACAAAATTATCAATATTGGTGGATTCCTAACCCAAGATAGATTTTTCTGTTTTTTGGAGAAAATATAACTATCAAAAACAATTGAATAACTGGCTGAGCTTAGAAGCACCTGTATATTAGGCAAGATTTACTTTCTCCAGATTACTCAGTGCCCATTTATCTGATACAGCTGAGCAGAAGATACAGCTGAGTAGAAGTAGGTAATACATTTATGTTTATCTTTCTACCATTTCTTTGTCTCAAATTAAAATCAATATCTCCTAGATATGAAAGTGATGGGCATGCCAACTTGGAAGTAGGGATTATGTTCCTCACTCACACTGGAGCTGGGGTCCTAGAAAACTCCTCCTGCCTTTGTCTTCATAACTTCACCTTGCTCACCAGTTACAAGTTGAGACCCACTGATCAGACTGACAACAAACTGATCTTGGCCAACAACTGTTTTGCCAAAAGCCTGCTTTCAGTTTTAAGGTTCGTTGGATTCGCTGGCAAAATAACCACTTGTCTCACACGAATAAACAGCTTCAATCAAATCTTTAATAGAAAGTGATTTAACTTAACTTCAATATACAATCATTAGAGAGAAAGCAATAAGAATATTAACAGACTATATAAATTTCAATATACAATCATTAGAGGGAGAGCAATAATATTAACAGGGTATATAACAGAGCATACATCACCGAATTGGGCCGACACCTACTTCCAGATCCAAGTGGCAGCTAGGAATTCCCTTGAACAGCAATCTGGAGTCCCAGTTGGGAAGGTCCCGGGCGGTGAGTCCACCTCACGGGTGGGACTTCAGAGTGTTGCTCAAAGGAGTCCTGCTTTTAACGCCAAGCCGCAAGCTGATAGTCATCAGCTTGCGTGCAAGTACGCAGCTCTGACTATTAACGCAAATATTTTGATACTTTAGTTGTAAGTCTCAGAATGTTCGCTGAATTCCAGGAACTGGCCAGATTCCCAAGTCCCAGGAAGCTTTGTGACTTACTCCCTTCTTTATCTGTTGGATCCCAAGACTGACTAGCACCGTTTCTGCTGACCTGCATGTAGTTTAGCAGCTTGATGTGTAGCTCTTTCAGAGTCTTTGTTTAGTCAAAAGACTATTGTTGTCTCTGAAGCCTGAACAAGACTATTTTATTAGCCTCCCCAACAACTTGGCTCTTAGCTCCAGAGGGATCCCACAGACAATGACAGCTTTTGGATTGAAACACTTCCTCTATGATCTTGGGTATACATTTGTCTTGTATTTACAGAGTGGCCACGGGGGTTTCTCTCGGCACTACCTGCCTTCTGAATGGCTTCCCGGCCATTAAGTTTTGCCCCAGAACCTCTTAGTGGATAGACTTCAGAATTCAATCTCCCCAAATTCATTGGCTTCTTTACTTTCCTTTTCTGGTTCCTTCAGCTGTTGGTAAATGTCTATATTCCTATGAATGTGATTGGTCCTAGAAACAGCACAAATGTGTGAAAAAAATTTTTACATACGGTTTCTCAGCCACGTCAGACAGAAATCTCGGCTTATTACATGCATTTATATTTTATTCCCTGGATGTTATTTGGGCTTCAAGATCTGGACTAGTGGGTGCATGATATTTGTCCTGCACAGATACAAGCAGCGAGCCCAATACATCCACAGCAGCAGACTTTACCCCAGACCTCCCCACGTGGCCAAAGCCACATGCACCACCCTTATCCTGGTGAGTTTCTTCATCTCTTTTTACTGCCTCTCTTCCATTTTGAGTCTTTGTGTTACTGTAATTGTAAATCCAGACCAGTGGCTGATGGAAACATCTCTGCTACTAGTTCCGGATTTCCCAGCTTTCAGCCCCTTTGTTCTCATCAGCAGTGATTTTTCTATGATTTCTGCTCCAAAAAAATTATTTTCCTAATATTGTTAAACATTTGTCTTCTCATTTCTGCAGTGAATCAATTAATTTTTTTAAGGGAAATTTTGGGATCTACTCCTTCCTAGTTCAGCAACGTGAGAGCTCTGGACCTCAATTTGTTTTAAATTTATTTATTTTTTATTTATTTTTCTCTGCATTGGGTCTTCGTTGCTGTGCACAGGCTTTCTCTAGTTGTGGCGAGTGGCGGCTACTCTTCATTGTGGTGCTCGGGCTTCTCATTGCGGTGGCTTCTCTTGTTGCAGAGAACAGGCTCTAGACGCATGGGACTCAGTAGTTGTGGTACGCAGGCTCAGTAGTTGTGGCTTGTGGGTTATAGAGCACAGGCTCAGTAGTTGTGGTGCATGGGCTTAATTGCTCCACAGCATGTGGGATCTTCCTGGACCAGGGCTGGAACCCGTATCCCCTGCATTGGCAAGCAGATTCTTAATCACTGCACCAACAGGGAAGTCCCTAATTTTATTTTTTAACTTAGGTGATGGTCAGGTACAAATAATAATACAATGAAAAGGTGATTGACTAAGGGGCTTTCAATTTTCATTCATTAATTGAAATATATTGCTGAATAAGAACAGGTAAATTCTTGCATTTCTAGAGCTAATAGAATATGCAGAAAATGAAAATTTTATCTAGTTATACAGAATTTACTTAATCTACTTATACTTTACTACCTAGTAGCAACTCTTCAGAAAGTTTTAATTAAGTAAGTACTATGGAAAGAAACAGGAAATTTAGACATAAAAGTTTGTGTCTTTATGTACTTGTATCTTATATGGTTACTTTAAAAACAAATTTTTAAAGCATATTCAGATCCAGGAGTTCCAGGTAGACGAAAAACACCTCTAGAGCCCCACATATAACTTCACAGAGTTATCAGAGATCTGAAGATATCCACCATGTTTGGAATGCAGAAATAGAGGAGACATATGGTGGGAGGAGAAACAATAAACATATGTAATGGTTGGTACTGATATATATTATAAATCCAGTCCAAAATTCTAATTTTGTCCAAAGAATACTGACAAGGCCATTATGAGGTATAACCAGATGTGCAACATCAGCAATTCTACAGTTTTTTTTAAAATAAATGCTCAATTAAAAAATACATTAGATTAAAACTTACATTTTTCACAACAAATATATATATCACATATTAGCCATCCAAATGAGTGTAAGGTGGTCTCATGGTCTCAGTTTGTTTTTCTTTTTTTTTCTTTTTGGCCTTGCCACACAGCATGTAGGATCTTAGTCCCCTGACCAGAGATCGAACCAGTGCACCCTGCCTTGCAGTCTTAACCACTGGACCACCAGGGAAGATCCAGTCTCAGTTTGTTTGTTATTTAATTTATTTATTTAATTTATTTATTTTTGGCTGTGTTGGGTCTTCGTTACTGTGCATGGGCTTTCTCTAGTTGCGGCAAGTGGGGGCAATTCTTCATTGAGGTGTGCAGGCTTCTCACTGTAGTGGTTTCTCTTCATTGAGGTGTGCAGGTTTCTCATTGCCATAGTTTCTCTTGTTGTGGAGCATGGGCTCTAGGCACATGGGCTCCAGTAGTTGTGGCTCGTGGGCTGTAGAGCGCAGGCTCAGTAGTTGTGTTCCCTGCATTGGCAGGTGGACTCTTAACCACTACACCAACAGGGAAGTCCTTGGCAGGCATTTTTGTTTTGTTTTGTTTTGTTTTGTTTTTTTCGGTACACGGACCTCTCACTGTTCTGGCCTCTCCTTTTGCAGAGCACAGGCTCCGGACGCACAGGCTCAGCAGCCATGGCTCACGGGCCCAGCCGCTCCACGGCATGTGGAATCTTCCCGGACCAGGGCACGAACGTGTGTCCCCTGCATTGGCAGGTGGACTCTCAACTACTGCGCCACCAGGGAAGCCCAGGTGGATTCTTAACCACTGTGCCACCAGGGTAGTCCCAGGGCTCTCTTATTTTAGAAATGCATTCTAAGAAATTATGCATTCAAAGACATGATACCTAGGATTATAAATGTCAGAAACTATTAAGTAAATCATGAAACACAAAAAAAGTGTGCATAAACACGATAAATGATGTAAGATACAGGAAGGGGCAAACACAGTCATTCCATTTATATATACATTTGAAAATAGCTATTACAAAAGTAGAGTATGCTCTTGCATCAGTCATTTTAATGTTGAGGATGAATTAACAATGCCAGGAGGAAACTGGTTGGAGGGCTGTACACAAGTATGTCAAAATTTACATTTTAAATAGGCAAAATTTAAGTCAACTATTCATCCAGTGAATGATTTTCAAAACAAAGATGCAAAACCTATCACTTTATAATCATTCTACTATGGTTTATTAGCTACATTCTTAAAATTGCAGCTACTATACCTGTAATGGTGGGAAAAGAATACAATAGTGGGCTACTGGCAATGCTTCCCAAATTAATGTTCAGTGAAATTATGTTGGCAATTTGACCTTGGCTATGGTTGGAATATTTACACATGGAAACCGGCAAACACTACAAACCAGAGATTAATTTACTGTGTAATTGAATGTCTGGACTTAACACTAAGGTAGCATATATTAATAATGCAGATTATTCCTAAATCTGTATAATGTATGTGACCATTACATTATGCATAGTATAAAACTGAGTAAAAGTTGAGAACATATTCTTTCACTATTCCAAATTACAATTACATTCAGAAAAGAAATCACTCACATTATTGATGAATGAGTGAAATCTAACAGATGTCTTTGTTGTTTACCTGTTCTCTTTTGTCAAAAAAAGAGAAAATAGCCATATCTCACAAAATAAAAGTAAGCAAAAGATAGGAATAGAAATTTAACCAGTCAGGACACACAGGTAAAAAATAGACACATGAAAAACAAAATTCAACATCAACAATCCTAACAAAGGGAATTCCCTGGCAGTCCAGTGGTGAGGACTCCAGGCTTCCACAGCAGGGCACATGGGTTACTTTCCTGGTCAGAACTAAGATCATGCGTGCTGCGTGATAGGGTTAAAAAAATAGAACCTGAAATAAATGCAATTAAAATCACAATTTAAAAAAATACATTTATTTATTTATGTTTGTTTATAGCTACATTGGGTCTTCGCTACTGTGCACGGGCTTTCTCTAGTTGCACGAGTGGGGGCTACTCTTCGTTGTAGTGCATGAGACTCTCATTGCTGTTGCTTCTCTTTGTTGCAGAGCATGGGTTCTAGGCACGCGAGCTTCAGTAGTTGTGGCATGCGAGTTTAGTTACACCGTGACATGTAGGAAATTCCCGTCCCAGGACTCTAACCCATGTCCCCTGCATTGGCAGGCAGATTCTTAAGCAATGCACCACCAGGGAAGCGCCTAAAATCATAATCTTTTTATACATTTTTTGTTTGTTTGTTTGTTTTGCGGTACGCAGGCCTCCCACTGTTGTGGCCTCTCCCGTTGCGGAGCACAGACTGCAGACGCGCAGGATCAGCAGCCATGGATCACGGGCCCAGCCTCTCCCCGGCATATGGGATCCTCCCGGACCGGGGCATGAACCGCCTGCATCGGCAGGCGGACTCTCAACCACTGTGCAACCAGGGAAGCCCTGTACATGAGTTTTTAAGTCTTCATGGGAGGGGTCAGCCTACGTTCAGTCGTAGCTTTTAAGGTAGGTTGATCAAGTGTGGGTCCCAAGGCAGGGAGGGCAAGTTCTTGCTAATTAACAATCATCATTTTGGTGAGTTAACACTTTTTCTGGAGGGATGGGAGGAACAGTGAGGCAATGGATCAAGGGCTTAGGAAGAGGATGCTTGGAGACCAGGTCACGTAGGGCAACACTGGACATTCTTAGTCCTTCCATGTCCCTCACACTGCCCATAACAGTGAGCGGGTCAACCACATAACAGGGCAACAGGAACATCTTGAGCTGGGTATGTAAAGATGGACAGGACCTTAGAAACGAATCACTGCATATGGCGGTAGAGCCCATGTCAAATCTGGGGTGACACCAATGACCAGTCCAGAGTGCCTGGCTTAGTGCTGCTGTCCCTGTGGAGAACTTCCCAAGCAGGACGGTGTTTCCGGGAGATGTGTACTGGTGAAAATGAAGCTGGAGACCCTGGTAGTGATGCACATGTCAGATGTGGGTAGTTCATGGTCAGGACACAGCAAGTGGAGGCCCTGCTCGGAGGGGCAGGAGAGAAGACAGTGGACGGGTGCAGGGTGTAGAGGAACCACTCTCATCAAAGTCCTGGCATTAGTGAGCCCTTGTGGAAGTCCTTCAACATCTCTGAGCTGGACACCCCTTCTTTCACAAATGCCAATAATAATAACTGACTCACAGCACTGGATTTGTTGGATACATAAATGGAGTCAGTCACAGGAAAGTCATCAATATTGGTTCCCAGAGAAAAGATAATCCTGTCCATCAGCATGGGGCTGGGGTGTGAGCAGGGCTCCTTGTGTGGGTGTCGGGACACAGAAGTGTCAGGATGGACAAGGTGTTCTTTCAGTCCCCAAACCTGGAGGTGGGGCCAGAGGATGAGTGAAGTGACCAGACTCCCAATATCCTGAACCAGGCAACCTGGCATTGAAGCCCAGATCCCTGTCCATTTCTGGGAGATCACAAACAGATGACACATCATCTCTGTGTCTCAGTTTCCTCTCTAGAAAGGGTCCATTAGCTGCACGGGTTCTTCTCACTCTCTTACCACCCGAAACTCCTTCAATATCACTGCCGGCCACGTTCGCAATATTCATAAGGCTCTTTCTTCAGTGTGAACTCTGTGATGTTTAATCAAGTGGCACCTTTGGGTGAAAGATTTACCACATTTCTTGCACTGAAAAGGCTTTTCTCCAGTGTGGATTTTCCTATGGATGCGGAGGAGCTGTCTTTGCTTAAAGGCTTTCCCACATTCAGTACACCCATAAGGCCTTTCTCCAGTGTGAACTCTGTGATGATCATAGAGAGAGGATCGACTAGTAAAAGAATGCCACATTCACTGCACTCATAAGGCCTTTCTCCACTGTGAACTCTCTGATGACGAAGAAGGCTAGAACTACCAGTAAAACATTTCTCACTTTCATTGCACTTATAAGGCCTTTCTCCAGTGTGAACTTTCTGATGATCATGAAGGCCTGACTAAGCAGTAAAAGATTTCCCACATTCACTGCACTCATAAGGCCTTTCTCCATTGTGAACTCTCTCATTATAGTGGAGGCCACCCTTAGCAACAAAAGATTTCCCACATTCACTGCACTCATAAGGCTTTTCTCCAGTGTGAACTCTCTGATGTGCAAGGAAATTGGATTTGCGGGCAAAAGATTTTCCACACTGGGTGCATCGATAAGCTTTTTCTCCAGTGTGAACTCTCTGATGCTCAATTAATATGCATTTTTCAATGAAAGGTTTAGCATATTCCTTGCATTCATAAGCCTTTTCTCCACTGTGGATCTTCCTATGTGCTCTGAGGTACTTCCTTAGGCTAAAGGATCTGCCACATTCACTGCAGTCACAGAGTGTTCTTCCACAGTTAACTCTCTGCTGTCCAAGGGGACCAGATTTGTGGCTAAAATAATTTCCACAATGGCTGCATTAGTAAGGCCTTTCTCCAGTGTGAACTTGCTCAGGCTGAATAAGTTTACATGTTTGGGTGTAGGCTTTCCCACATTTGCTGTACTCACACAACCTTACACTAGTAAGGACTCTTTCATCCTGAACAAGTATTTCTGTGTGGCTGGAGGCTTTCGTGCCTTCTCCCCAGCTGTGATGACATTTTCCACTGTGAAAAACAGCTTCACACTCTTTACTGTTTTTTCATTTCTTCCTGGTAATAGTGGCCTGTGGCTGAACTCCCATGTTGGCCACGAAGTCATTCCCAATCTCCATGTAGGTAGGTAGATTCCTTATTGTGTGGATTGGGCAGCTTTTCCAAAATGAGGGTCTCTGCATACCATATTGTATGGGATTCTCTCTGATGTGCTGCTTCTGGTGCTCTTGAAGGTTTTCAGTGAAATAGAACTGTTTCCCACATGCCCCACATCTGTATGCTTTCTGCTCCCTATTTGTTCCTTGCTCTTCAGCCAAGTGCAAAATGTCTCTCAAGACTGCAATGCCCATTTTACAGGGCTGGGTCTTCTCAGGAGACAAACCTGCCCTGGGGGTCCTCATCTGTGACACTCCTTCTTCAGATACACTCTGTTCAGAAGTCATCTCTTCATCCTCAACTCAGGAAAAGAACCTGAAAACAAAGAAGTGATGGTGAAGTTCATGTTGACTTTATTGGGGGGAGTAAGGCCAGCACAATTCTACATTTGGCACGTGAAAGAACGAGTCCATAGGATCGTATTCAGGAAATGAATTTGGGGTCAACTTGAGAAGCAGCTGCTCTCACCAAGTACAGGACACAAGGACTGGATGTGGCCCAAGGCGATAGGCGTCCTCTATAATTCACTCCTCTGTCAATGGCTTTTACCAGGACCCCATCTCCTGGTGACCTGTGATAGTGTACAGAAGTGTATGTCCAGACCTCCAAAAATCTGACTGCAAACATGTCGCTGGCATTCAAGAAATATTAAAGGATTCCTTATGTTGAGAACACAAGCAGTGTCAGTAGGTACTATGGGAAAATCAGTGTAAAGACCACATGAGATAAGTGGTTTAGAGAGGTGTTAGAGAATGAATCCGAGGCCGGAGTCATACTAAAAATGGGAAATAGAAAAGACAAGTTGGCAGAATGTCACGAATGGAGAAAATCGAGAGAAGTGCTTTGCAGCCACCGACAGTGGCACTAAAACATTAGTCACAAGGAATTCATACTTCCTGATATGACTTAAACACAGCCCTGATATCATGGCCTCTCTCAGCTGCCATTCATCGTAATCAGGCTACCTCTGAGGCTTCTTGCTGAAACCAGATTCATGTCCATCCCGTAAAGCCCTAATGACTCTCCATACCAATCTGACCAACTACACGGGAAACAAATAATACAAGTCCTAACATAGTCAGGATGGCTGAATAGCCAACACTGGCCCAGAGGAACTCAGTACACAATACACAACATTTAAATATTACATAAAGAATGTCTGGTGGGCTTCCGTGGCGGCGCAGTGCTTGAGAGTCCGCCTGCCGTTGCAGGGGACACGGGTTCGTGCCCCAGTCCGGGAGGATCCCATATGTCGCGGAGCAGCTGGGCCCGTGAGCCATGGCCACTGAGCCTGCACGTCTGGAGCCTGTGCTCCGCAACGGGAGAGGTCACAACAGTGAGAGGCCCGTGTACCGACAAAAAAAAAAAAAAAAGAAAGAAAAAAAGAATGTCTGGTGGAAGGACTTTCCTGGTGGTACAGTGGTTAAAACTCTTTGTTTCTAATGCAGGAGGCACAGCTTTAATTCTTGGTCGGGCATGCCATGCAGTGTGGCCGAAAAGAAAAAGAACATCCGGTGGAGCCAGAGGGAAGGATATACAGTGGATGGAGTACAAAATGTTAGGAATGTATCTCCCCACCTAAACAACTATTGTACTGGCAGAACCTAATTGATCTAACTCTTTGCAACCATGGCGTCTTCTGAAAATCTGCAGTGTCCCACAAAACAGTTTGAAAAGACAAAGCTTCAGAATCAAAATCAGATATCACAGGGATGTGTAAACGATCACACTGGGAATATAAAATAATCATGACTAATATGCTAATTAATGTCTACTAATGGATAAAGCAGCCAGCATACAATGCCAGAAGGGAAATGTAAGCTGAGAGATGAAAATTTTAAAAATGGACTAAAAAGAAATGCTAAAGATCAAGTACACTATAACAGAAATTAAGAATGATGTGATGGGCTTATTCATACCCTGCATACAGCTAATGAAAGAACATTTAAGCTTCATGTTCTCTTAGGAGAAACTTCCAAAACTGAAAAGTGAACTGAAAAATGACAAAAAATAAAATAAAATAAAATACCGGAATATACAACACGCGTGTGAGAGCAACAAAAAATTTAACACACACATATGGAAACATCTCAAACAGAATGAAAAAAAGAAACGGAAAAAATAACTGAGGCAATAATGATGGAGAATTTCTAACAAAATGATGTCAGACACCAACAAACAGATCCAGAAAGCTCAGGGAACATGAGGCAGGTTTAATGCCAAAACAACTACATCTTTAGGCTTACCACATTCAAATGCAGAAAACAACAACCTAAAAGAGGCTAAAGGAATCAACACTTTCCCAAGAGGAGCCAAAAAAAACCAATTACATTTGAATTCTCCTTAGAACTCAGGGAAATAAGAACTGAATGGAGTAAAATATTCAAAGTGGTAAGAGAGAGGGGACATCACCAACCTAGAATTTGGTAACCAGCAACATAAATCTCCAACACTGATGATGAAATAAACACGTTCTTTTTTTTTGTTTTTTTTTTGTTGTTGTTGTTTTGTTTTTGCGATACACGGGCCTCTCACTCTTGTGGCCTCTCCCGTTGCGGAGCACAGGCTCCGGACACGCAGGCTCAGCAGCCACGGCTCACGGGCCCAGCCGCTCCGCGGCATGTGGGATCTTCCCGGACTGGGGCAAGAACCCGTGTCCCCTGCATCGGCAGGCGGACTCTAAACCACTGCACCACCAGAGAAGCCCTAAACACGTTCTTAGACACAGAAAAATTGTGAGACTATATTAGAAGTAGTTCTTCAGAGAGGAAAAATGATGTAGATCAAAAATTTGGGTTTCATAGAGAAAGGAAGAGCATCAGAGAAGATAAAAACTTTCATTGACCTAAAACTGACATGAGACACTGTATTTCTTTAAGTTGTACCACATGATTTGATTTATGTATACACTGCTATGACTACCACAATAAGTTTAGTTAACATACATAGGTACATTTTTTTTTCTTGTGATGGGAACTTTTTTTTTTTTTTTTGTGATGGGAACTTTTAAGATCTACCCTTCTGGAAACTTCTAAATATACAATACAGTTGTACTAACTAAAGTCACTATGCTGTGCACTACATCCCCAGGACTTATTCATCTTATAACTAGAAGTCTGTAACTTCTGACACCCTTCACTCACTTCATCTAACCACCTGCCCAGTTCTGGCAATCACTAATCCTTTGTCTGTATCTGAGTTTGGTGTTGTTCTTGTTTTAAAGATTCAGCATGTAAGTATACTCATGTAGTACAGTTAAACCTGCTTGGGTCCACTTGTACATGGATATTTTTCAACAAATATACACAGGATCACATGATCTGTAGTTGGATGAATCCACAAATGGGAAAACTTCAGAATCAGAGGGCTGACTATAGGACTTGAGCATCCACAGATTTCAGTATATGCAGGGGCTCCTGGAATCAATCCTCCGTGGAAACAGTGGGACAAGTGGATTTGTCTTTCTCTCTCAGACTTATTTCACTTAGCATAATGTCCTCAAGGTCTATCTATGTTGAGGCAAATGGCAAGATTTCCATCTTTTTTTATGATTGTATAATATTGAATAATATGCCATATATACCACATGTTTGTTAGATCCACTCATCCATCAATGGACACTTAGGTTGTTTCCATCTCTTGAATATGATAAATAATGCTGCAATAAACGTGAGGCACAGATACCTTTTTGATATGATAATTTCACTCCCTGTGGATAAATACACAGAGGTGGAATTGCTGGACCATACAGAAGTTCCCTTTTTAATTTTTTAAGGATTCTCCGTACTGTTTTCCATAGTAGTTGCAACAATGTATACATTCCCACCAACAGTGCACAAGGGGTCCCTTTTCTCCACAACTTCACCAACACTTATTTCTTCTCTTTCTCATAACAGACATTGTAACACGTGTCAGGTGGTATCTCATTGTGTTGTTTTTTTTTTATTTAAGAAAAAATTTTTAATTTACTTATTATTTATTTTTGGCTGCATTGGGTCTTTGTTGCTGTGCACAGCTTTCTCTAGTTGCGGCAAGCAGAGGATAATCTTCGTAGTGGTACACGGGCTTCTCACTGCAGTGACTTCTCTTGTTGCAGAGCTGGGGCTCTAGGTGCACGGGCTTCAGTAGTTGTGGCACACGGGCTCAGGAGTTGTGGTTCTCAGGCTCTAGAGTGCAGACTCAGCAGTTGTGGTGCACGGGCTTAGGTGCTCCGCAGCATGTGGGATCTTCCTGGAACAGGGCTCAAATCCATGTCCCCTGCATTGGCACGTGGATTTTTAACCACTGAGCCACTAGGGAAGCCCTATTTTTTAATTTATTTTTGGCTGCATTGGGTCTTTGTTGCTGTGTGTGGGCTTTCTCTAGTTACGGCAAGCAGGGACTACTCTATTGTTGTGGTACGCGGGCTTCTCATTGTGGTGGTTTCTCTTGTGGTGTAGCATGGCCTCTATGCATGCCAGCTTCAGTAGTTGTGGTGCATGGGCTTAATTGCTCCACAGCATGTGGGATCTTCCTGGACCAGTGTTCAAACCCATATCCCCTGCATTGGCAGGTGGATTCTTAACCCCTATGCAATCCAGGGAAGTCCAGAAATCCACTTTAAATACCCACCTGCGGGAATTCCCTGGCAGTCCAGTGGTGAGGACTCGGCACTTTCACTGCTTTAGCCTGGGTTCAATCCCTGGTCAGGGAACTAGGACACTGCAAGCTGTGGTGCAGCCAAAAAAATAATAATAAATAAAAATAAAATCCACCAATCATGATCTCATCAACAGATGTGGGGTGGGGGGGAATCTTAGAAAATCCAACACCCATTCATGATCAAAATCTCCATTTCCTAGTAATCTAAAAATAGTAACAACTTCAACTTTATCTAAATAAAGCTCTACAGCTATCATCATATTTACTAGAGAAAAACTAGAAACATTCTCAGTAAGATGAAGAAAGCAAGGATGTTCCCTCCTACAACTCACTTTCCACTTCACACTATAAGTCATAACTAATGCAATGAGAAGAGAAAGTTGTATTAAAGTTATACTGATCAGGAAGCAAGGAATCAAACTGCCTTCATTCATAGATGATATAACCAGCTATGTAAAAACCAAAATATAGAACAACAACAACAAAAAATCCTGAAACTAGGAAGCAATTATAGCAAAGTTTCAGCATGCAAGGATAAGATACAAAAGTCAATCACTTTCCCATACATCAGGAATAAACAAGTGAAATGTGAAATTAAAAACACAAGACCATGTACATTAATACACCCACCACCGAACAAATGGAGAGAGAAAGGAAGAAATACTTAGTTATAAATCTACCAAGACATGTACAAGATCTACATGAGGGAAACTATAAAACTGTGATGAAAAAATCAAAGAACTAAATAAATGGAAAGATATTTCACGTTCATAAATAGGAAGACCCACTACAGTCAAGATGTCAGTTCTTCCCAACTTCACCTATAGTTTCAATGCAGTCCAAATCATAACCCCAGGAAGTAATTTTGTGGATATAAATAAACTGATCCTAAAGTTTATACACAGAGGCAAAAGTACTAGAATAGCCAACACCATACTGAAGAACGAAGGTTGCAGACTGACACTACTCAACTTCAAGACTTACTATCTTAAAAAAAAAAACAAAGAAAGAAAGAAAGAAAAAGTAAAATAAGGCTTAGTATCTAAAGTAATCAAGCCTGGGAATTCCCTGGTGGTCCCTTGGTTAGGACTCCACAATTTCACTGCTGAGGGCCAGGGGTTCAATCCGTGGTTGGGGAACTAAGATCCTACAAGAGGCCTAGCAGGCAAAAAAAAAAAAAAAAAAAAAAAGAAGTCATCAAACCAGTGTGGTATTGTTGAAAGGATAGAGAAACTGATCAATGAAGAGTATTGACAGCACAGAAATAGAGCCACAGAAATATACTCATCAGACCATTGACACATGAGCAAGTGCAATACAATGGAGAAAAATGAAGTTTTTTGAATAAATAGTACTAGAACAACTGAACATCACATGTCAAGAAATGAATTCTAGACACAAACCTTACACCCTTCACAAAAAATTAACTCAAAATGGATAATGGGCCTAAAAGTTAAGTACAAAAACCCCTTAAAATTCAGTATGAAAACAACAACCCAAATACAAAATAAGCAAAACACCTTAACAGACACCTCATTAAAAGAAGACATCCACATAAAAATTTAGCATATACAAAGATGCAAGGAAATACAAATCAAAAGCAGATACCAGGGCTTCCATGGTAGCGCAGTGGTTAAGAATCTGCCTGCCAACGCAGGGGACACGGGTTCGAGCCCTGGTCCGGGAAGATCTCACATGCCGGGTAGCAACTAAGCACCAGGGAGCAACCATGCGCCACAACTACTGAGTCTGCACCCTAGAGGTAAGAGCCACAACTACTGAGCTTGCATGCTGCAACTACTGAAGCCCGTGCACCTAGAGCCCGTACTCCGCAACAAGAGAAGCCACTGTAATGAGAAGCCTGTGCACCACAACAAAGGGTAGCCCCTGCTTGCCATAACTAGAGAAACCCCATGCACAACAACAAAGACCCAGTGCAGCCAAAAATAAAATAAATAAATAATTTAAAAAGGGCAGATACCAATACATACCTATAAAAATGGCCAAAATCCAAACACTGACAACACCATATCCTGGCAACAGTGTGAAGCAACAGGAATTTCATTCATTGCCGACTGGAATGCTTAATGGTACAGTCCACTATGAAAGGCAGTTTGGTACTTTCTTACTGAACTAAACATAATCTTATATCCTCCAGCAATTGTACTCTGTGGTATTTAGACAAAGGATTTGAAAACGGACATCCACACAAAAACCTTCAAACAGATATTTACAGTAGCTTTATCCACAACTTGCAAAACTTGGAAGTAATCAAGAAGTCCTTCAGTAGATGAATGGATAAACATGATACATCCAGAGAACAGCAATATTATTTACAGCTAAACTGCAATGAGTTATCAAGTCATGCAAAAACATGTAGAAAACTTAAATGCGTATTACTGTGTGAAAGAAGCAAAGATGAAAGGGCTACATACTGTATGAGTCCAAAGATATGCCATTCTCAAAAAGGGGAAATTAATGACAGAGTAAAAAAATAATCAGGGGATACAAAGGAGTATGGGGGAAGAAGGGATGAACAGGTGGGACACGGAGAATTTTTAGTTGAAAATGAACACATTTTTTATGATACTATAATGGTAAATACATGTCATTATACATTTATCAAAGCCCACAGAATGTACAACACCACGAGTGAACTCTATCGCAAACTTTAGATTTTGAGTGATAATGATGTGTTCGTGAAAGTTCATCAATTTTAACACTCAGATGGGGGATTTTTTTGATTCACCACAATCCCTATCAAAAACAATGATGCCTTCAAGAAACAGAAGAACTCAGACTCAAAATCACATAGATTCTCAAGGGATTCGATACAGCCAAAGTAATTGTGAAAAACAAAAGGTTGAAGGATTCACAACACATGAATTCAAACTGTCTTATACAGCTACAGTAAGCAAAACAGCATAAAGTGCTACTGGCCTAATGACAGATATATACTCCAATGGAATAGAACAGAGACTAGAGTGTCTAAAAATCAGCCGTCAAATATATGATGCAATAATTACTAAGAAGAGTATGGTTTCCACTGAATAAGGACAGCCTTTTCAACAAATGGTGCTGGGAAAACCAGATACCCACATGCACAACAATGCAATTAGAACCTTACTTAACACCATACACAAAAACTCAAAGGCCTAAACGTAATATATATATCAAAGGCCTAAACTATAGGACTAAACAAAGGCCTCAAAATATATAAAAGGCCTAAACATAAGAGCTAACACTAAAAAATTCTAAGAAAAAAAAAACAAGAAAAGCTTCAGAATGTTGGATTCAGCCATGATTTCTTGCCTTTGATAACAAACGCAAAAGCAACAAAACGAAAACTACACAAACCGGACCTCATAAAGATGAACAATTTTTGTCTCATACCTTAATTTACACAATCTTATTTGTCATTTATAACTCAAGAAAGCTGGGGGGGGGGGAAACGGAAAAAAATGAAAAACTTTTTAACATCAAAGGACACTATAAACACAGTAAGAAAGAAACCACAGATTGGGAGAAAACATTTCCAAAACACGTATACAAAAAGGGATTAAGGGCTTCCCTGGTGGCACAGTGGTTAAGAATCTGCCTGCCAATGCAAGGCACATGGGTTCGAGCCCTCGTCCAGGAATATCCCACGTGCCATGGAGCAACTAAACCCGCATGCCACAACTACTAAGCCTGCACTCTTGAGTCCGTGAGCCACAACTACTGAAGCCCATGTGCCACAACTACTGAAGCCTGCGTGCCTAGAGCCTGTGTTCCACAACAAGAGAAGCCACCGCAATAAGAAGCCCTCACACTGCAACGAAGAGGAGCCCCCGCTCGCTGCAACTAGAGAAAGCCCGCACGCAGCAGCAGAAGACCCAACGCAGCCAATCAATCAATAAAATAAAAAAGAATAGCTCAACCCCTAAAACAAACAAAAAAAAGGGATTAATATCCAGAATCTATGGATAAACCTGTAATTCAACAACAACCAAAAAACCAACCTGATTAATTAATAAAAAAAGGACTAGAACAGATATTTTTCTAAAGATATACAAATGGCCAATAAGCACACCAAAAGGGATGTAATTGAAATGGGAAAGATATACCATTTCACACCCATTAGGATGGCTATGATCAAGAGAACAGAAAATAACAGGGACTTCCCTGGTGGTCCAGTGGTTAAGACTGCATGCTGTCACTGCAGGGGGTGCAGGTTCGATCCCTGGTAATCACTTCTTGGGGAACCAAGATTCTGCATGCCCCTCAGTGAGGGCAAAACAAAACAAAACAAAACAAAAAACAGAAAATAACAGATTCTGGGACTTCCCGGGTGGCACAGTGGTTAAGACTCCATGCTCCCAATGCACGGGGCTGGGGTTCGATCCCTGGTTAGGGAACTAGATCCCACATGCATGCCACAACTAAGAGTTTGCATGCCACAACTAAGTAGCCTGTGTGGTGCATCTAAGAAGCCTACAAGAAGCAACTAAGGAGCCCATAAGCCACAACTAGGGAGCCCGCCTGTGACAACTAAGACCCGGCACAACAAAAATAAATTAATTAATTAATTAATAAGAAAGAAAGAAAATAACAGACACTGGTGTGGATACAGTGAAACTGGAACCTTGAAAAAGTGTCTTGCAGCCATACTTCATGGTCTGTTGTAGTAGTGACCACATCAGTGACAATACTGTCACACAGTCACACAAAAAATTGTCAGGTACCAAAATGGAGCAAAACCTGAGTACCATTAATTTGGACAGTCACTTGGCCATAGAAAGGGCAAACAAGGAAGGATCTACAACCAGGCAGAGGGGAAGACTACTGACCCTAAAAAGGCGACAGGAATAATAGCAAAAATAAACAAATGGGACGTAATCAAACTTATAAGCTCTGGCAGAGCAAAGTAAATCATAAGCCAAACAAAAAGATAACCCATTGCCAAATAATGTAACTGAAAAGGGCTTAATTTTCAAAACTATCTAAGCAGCCATACAACTCAGTAACAGAAAACAAACAACCCAGAAGACCTAAATAGACATTTCTCCAAAGCAAAAACGCAGATGGGCAATAGGCACATGAAAAGATGCTCATTATTGCTAATTATCAGAGAAATGCAAATCAAAACTATTGAATACAATGAGGTATCACCTCACACCAGTCAGAATGGCCATCATTAAAAAATCTACAAATAACAAGTGTTGGAGAGGGTGTGGAGAAAAAGGAAACCTCTTACACTGCTGCTGGGATTGTAAATTGGTACAGCCACTGTGGAGAACAGTATGGAGCTTCCTCAAAAACCGAAAAATAGAGTTACCATATATTCCAGCAATCCCATTCCTCGTGGTATATCCAGAGAAAAACATGGTTTGAAAGGATACATGCACCCCAATGTTCAATGCAGCACTGTTTACAATATCCAAGACATGGAAGCAACCTAAATGTCCGTAGACAGTTGAATGGATAAAGAAAATGTGGTGTTTATATACCACAGAAAATTACTCAGCCACTGAAACGAATGAAATAATGCCATTCACAGCAACATGGATGAACCCAGAGATTGTCATACTGAGTGAAGTAAGTCACAAAGACAAATAACGTATGTTATCGATTCTATGTGGAATCTAAAAAGAATTGATACATATAAACTTGTTTAGAAAACAGAAACAGATTCACGGACATAGAGAATGAACTTGTGGTTGCCAAGGGGGAAGGGTGAAGGGGATGGATAGTTAGGGAGTTTGGAATTGACATGTAAACACTGCTGTATTTTAAACGGATAACCACGGACCTACTGTACAGCAGAAATTAAAACAAAATTGTAAATCAACAATACTTCATTAAAATTAAAAACAATCAACAAAAAAAACTACTGACCCTGAATCCTTAGCTGCAACTTCGGGGCTACTGGTGTTCGGGCACTAAGGACTAGGGATGCACTCTGCCTAGCCATAGTAACCACAGCACATAACCAAGGAATTTAAGAAGAAAGCAGTGCCCATGTTCCAGTTGTGAGGACAGAGCTGCCCTTGAGGAAGAGAAGAAAGGAAGAACCTAGCTCAGAGGATAGGGGTGGGTGTGAGGACCTTACCCAGCATTCATACAACAGCAAAGTTCTCGAGCATGACATCAAGATACAGGTGTATCTGAACCTCATCAAGAAGACACCATTCCTCCCAGGAGAAGTACACGGCCACATCCTCAAAGGTCACACTGCCCTGGTATAAGAGGAACAAATGAAACCATGAACGGTCTCACCCCTGAAAACCCACAATCCATCTTCCCACACACTTCCCCTACTGCCCAAAAAGATGGAGCCATTTGAGACCTGGGGTAGAAAACCTCCCTCCTCTGATCTGAATCTCCCAATACCTCCAGAACACACAGGCAGTCATTTGAAGCCGAAATCCTGCTTTTCTGTGCTGTTTATTCCCACCAGAAAATAAAGGAGACCTGCACTTACCTAAACCAACTCAACCTCACCTCAAAGTACTTCCACATACTGGTGTGGGTTCTGGAGTAACCTTCCATACTCCCTCCATAGAACGTCTGGGCCTGCACTCAGTACCCAGAGCATGAGGTTCTCCAAGGTCCCCCAACCAAAAAGCTAGTAGAATGGCAGATGAAGAGCCCTAAGACACTTCAAATACAGAGAATGCGTGCCTGGGGGTCAAAACAAGTGAGGGATTGGGACAACCTCCATTCACTGAAAGTGCTTCTGCAGCCCTGGGAATCTGTGGGAACAAGCAGGCCATAGAAGAAAGTGAGCATGGTGGTACTCCAGGGGATCAGACCTTCCCTGGCCCCATGGCGGAACCTGAGCCAGATAATCTCGGCCTGACTGGCTAATCTCCCCTCCCTGCCTCCGTCCCCAGTGCTGCCGTTTATCAGTTGTGACCTTGGAAATTCCACAACTTCCCTCTGCCTCAAAGTCCTCATCGCCCACCTAGAGTCTTTTCTTCCACTGAACAGGCTTTGGGGAATTTTTAAAAGCCTAACTCAGATTGTGTCCTTCCTTTGCTCAAAACTCTCCACCGCTCCGAGAGCCCTAAGAAGAAAGGTACAACCTCTCAGCTACCACTGCAGATGCAGCCTGGTCTCAAACTTGATTCCTCGCAGAAACAAGACGGAATACACGTCTCCGGAATGTTCCTGCTTCGGTTGCATCTCCAAGCCTCACTCACACCGCATACACTGGTGGTCAGAAATAGATAAAACACCCCTGAAGCCCTCACTGTCCTGGACCAGACGTGACCAGGCGCCGCTCACTCGGGGCGTTTGTATTTCGGTGGGGAAACGGGCAGGCGAGAACCCGGAGACCGCAGCGTTTACCTGAGGTTGGTCCCTCAGTGCAGGAGCCGCCATCGGAGCCTTTGCGCGGAGCGGAGCGTCGACAGTCCAGCGACCGGGTCGGAGTCGGCACGGTTACTCCCCGCAAGCGGCGTCGTCGTCCCCGTCCCTAAGACCCGTCCCTGTGTAGTGCGCATAAACCCTCCACTTTCGCCTCCTAGACCCCTCACCTCTTTCTCAACACCGTACAGCGGAGCTATTGACCAGGTCCACAGCCTCATCAACAATCAAGACGTCTGCCACGAAGACACCGGAAGTCCCCCTCCTGATGTTCCCCCTCCCGGAAATGTCCATTTTCTACATTTTCGTTGGATGAACTTCGCCTTATCGCAAGTTCTTCTGGGTAATGTAAGGTTAAAGACTCAAGAAGTGGCGCTCCCCACTAGAAACACCAGGAAAAAACCGAGTAACATCGCGCGGAGCGCTGGGAAATCAATGGGGGGGGGGCAGGAGGGGAGGAGGCTCCATCCTTCTTAAGGTGTGGGGGATCCATGACAGAATTGGCGAGATTCATCGGAGCATTTAAGAGTCTTTAATGGCACTGATTACTTAAGTGTTTGGACATAATCTCAGACTCCTTGGAGCCAACCCAAGTTTACATCCACTGGTAATTAGAAGCAAGTAAACATTATTCTATTGCTCTTGAAATGCATGCAGCCTGACGTGATAAAAGTAATTTTGTAAGCTATGGTCAGAGAAAAAAAAAAAAGCTACAGGGCCGTAACTGGGAATATGGAGACGAGATATTCAGCAGGGCTGAGGCAGCTAAACAAGAGGGAAAGCACTACTTTTGGTCCCCCAGAAAAGGCTCTCCTGCCTGCATCGTCAGTGATTGTGCCCAACTGAGAAACGCTGAGGTATAATCGGGCACCAAAAATGGCTGTATTGTTGTTCTTTATACACCGCCTGCTCCACCAAGTCTGACTCACCAGCACCCTACTCACATGGCAGAACTTCTCTCTTAATCATAAGACCTAATCAGTCAATGCCTACCTTCTTTCTCTAGCCACAGATAGTGATCGTGTGTCTTTCTTTTTCTTTTTTCTTTTTCTTTCTTTGTTTCTCTCTTTCTCTCTCTCTTGGCTGTGTTGGGTGTTCATTGCTGCCCACGGGCTTTTCTCTAATTGTGGCAAGCAGGGGGCTACTCTTCATTGTGCTGCTCAGGGCTTCTCATTCTGGTGTCTTCTCTTGTTGGGGTGCATGGGCTCTAGGTGTGGGCTTCAGTAGTTGAGGGATGCAGGTCACAGAGCGCAGGCTCAGTAGTTGTGGCACACGGGCTTAGTTGCTGCGCAGCATGTGGGATCTTCCCAGACCAGGGATCGAACCCACATCCCCTGCATTGGCAAACGGATTCTTAACCACTCGCAACCAAGGAAGTCCTAGTGATTGTTCTAATCTTTAGTTCATAACTTCTTCACATTGATAGTTTATCAAAGGGACTGTGAGTGGCATACTCCTCTGCTGGTTTCCCTAAGAATTGATGAGCGAACCTCACATCAATTCCCTTTAAATCAGGTAAACTCCCTCTGCTCCACAGTAAAAAAGACTGCTGCCACTTCCTAGCTAATGTGTCTGCACCATGGTGGAGCGTCTATCATGGACCTTGCTCTGGATTAGTAAGATCCATATCCATTAAACCACTGATGTCTCTGTCCTTGTCTCTGGGCTCTTTCTTTGGTCTTCAGGCTGGGCAATTATTCATATATTATCCTGCCTCTGGGACAAGACCCCTTACTCTCTCCCAGCTGACCAGTGTCTCCAGCCTCCACCACTCCCGCCCTGCTGTGGCACCGCTCCACAGGGAGAAGGCAGAGCCAGTGTGATTTCTCTGCATGTATGGTGGAGTGGGTGAGCTGTGGCCAAACAGCTACCATCAGAGATGTGGGCTGCTTCTCATGTACCAGTGGAGCAAGTTCCCACAATGGCCACCGCAGCCCCACCTGGGCTCTGCCCTGGGACTAGCTTGCCTCTTCATCCATAAATGGAGTCTTTCCCCGGTCTTGACTGCCCCAGATCCAGCTATATGTTGGGGCATGGAGTTAATGGAAGCAGAACATTTCTTCTGCTCTGGCTGGGGTGTGTGGTGAACCTGTTCACTGGAAACCGGCAGCTGCTGAAGCGGACCTCTCTCTGCCCGGTCCCAGGGCCAGGTGGGAGCATGCACACTCCTTCCAAACAGAGTCCAGGATCCTCCAAACTTTCTCTCTGTCCCACTGGTCCTCCGACAAGTAAGGAGGTTTGCTTCTACCATATAGAACCTAGGACTGGGTCACCCAATCTGTGGCTCGATCAGGTCACTGCCCTGTCTGGGTGTCTGCCCATGTGATTTCCCTTCTCCTCTGAGTCACACATCTTTTGACCCCAGTACTTTTCTTCCCTTCCTGTCCAATTACATGTGTATGTTTCTTACATCCTTCGTTGTACAGGAGTCCTTCTGCCAGTTTCCATGTACACCTTGATTTCCTCTCAGCTATTCCTTAAGGAACAAAAGCAAACAAATGAGAAAAAAAAACCCTGTGTTCTTCAGAGGAAAAAAAGTCTCTTCCTTCTTGAACAACAGGAACTGACAGTCTCTGTCTAACCTATATTTTATTTTTAAATATTTATTTATTTATTTAGGCTGTACCAGACCCTCATTGTGATATGCGCTATCTTTAGCTGCAGCATGCGGACTGCTCAGTTGTGGAATGTGAACGCTTAGTTGCGGCATGCATGGGGGATCTAATTCCCCGACAAGGGATTGAACATGGGACCCCTGTCTCTTTGCCTAAGCTTTAGTCAGATTCCTTTGAGCTCTCTTCCCCACTGGTCTTTGGCCTTTCCCACATCCTTGCAGGAATGGCTTAGCTCAGTTTCAGAAAGAAAACTGCAAAGGTAGTTAGGTAATAATCCAACCATTGATACCTGACCCTCTGATCAAATCCTCAATTCCTATTTCTGATATCTGATGTCTCAGGTCTTTCTTCAGCAAGATTCTTATTAAGTCAATGTAACAAGAACCCCCCTCACGCTTGATGTTTCCCATTAATAATTTTCCATCCACTGAACCCTTCAATCTGCTCCTTGTCTATAAATCCTCAGTTGTCTTTACTATATCTAAAGTTGAACTAAATTTTTCTCCCATATTGTAATAATCTTGACACATATCCCAGTGGTACTGAATAAAGAATGTCTTACCATTTTAATAAATATCAGAATAATTTTTTCCTTACCACTGTTAAGTTCATTTCAGTTAAACCTGAACCTACTTCTATAGACACAGACAGAGGAAGGGAGGATCCTTATCCACCTCTCAAAAGAGGCACCTAGGGGGCCACCTGGGTACTCAGGGGCTTTCATGACACATGTACCCTCCCCTGTCCTCTAAATCAATGGAAGGAATTGCTAATACTGCCATTCCGGGACTAAGGAAATGGAAAACAAGGGCTGACAGGGAACTTCCTCAACCTCACAATCCCAGAGGGGGTCAGAGAGAATCCACGCAGAAGTCTCTGGACTCTGCAGCCCCAGGTCCTTCTTATGTCTTGCTCCAAGGACAACAGATA
Source organism: Delphinus delphis (assembly GCF_949987515.2). NCBI lineage: Eukaryota > Metazoa > Chordata > Mammalia > Artiodactyla > Delphinidae > Delphinus > Delphinus delphis. The sequence goes on along the minus strand of NC_082702.1, from coordinate 1,254,687 downwards.
GTGTCAGGGGGTTCTGAGGAGTCCCATTCCCTTAGTTTGGAAATGAGGGAGGGGACTGAGGGTGTGCTTTTTGTTTTGGGGGGTGTGTTGGCCATGCCACGTGGCATGTGGGCCCATAGTTTCCCAACCACGGATCAAACCTGTGCCTCCTGTAGTGGAAGCCTGGAGTCTTAACCACTGGACAACCAGAAGTCCCTGAGGGTGTTTAGATGTAGTAGGAAACAGAAAGGTCATGGAGGGCACTGGGGGTGGAGGAGTGTGAGGTGATAAGAGGGTAAGAGGATGCAGGTGCGTTAATCTTGCAGCAAATGGACCATGTCTAGGGAGGAAAGAGGCAGAGGGTGGCTGTCCTCTACTCGTGATCTCCCAGCAAGAGACAGGGATCTGGAATTCAATGCCAGGTTGCCTGGTTCAGAGCATGGGGATTCTGGTCACTGCACTCTGTTTCCCTCCTTATCCAGCTTTGAGGATTCAAGTAACACCTTGTCCATCCTGATACCCTCTGTCTCCCTCCCAAGAGCCCTGCTCATACCCCAGCCCCATGCAGATGAACACAACTATCTTTTGATTGGGAACCCACATCAATGGCTTTCCTGTGAATGACCCCATTTATATACCCAAACTGTCTACTGATCAGTCTATTATTGGTCTTCCAATTTGTGAAAGGAAGGGTCTGCACAGAGGTTGAGGAGTGTCCACAAAGGCACACAGCTGCCAGGCCTCTGATGACAGTGCTTCCTCTACACTGCACAGGTGTACTGGCTTCTCTTCTAAACCTCCCTGAATGGACTTCATCTGCTGTCTTACAGCAATGAACTACCTACACCTGACGTCTGCATCACCACCAGGGCCTCCAGCTCCACCTCCCCCAGTGTACATCTCCCTGCAAACACCTTCCCTTTTGTGAAGTTGTTCACAGGGACAGCAGCACCAACCCAGGAAACTACACAGAGTCTTCAGTGTCACCCCAAATGTGATACTGGCCTCCACCATATGCCATATGCAGTGATTTGTTTCCAAGGGTCTGTCCATCTTCTGCACAAACTCGCTTCAGGATGTGCCTGTGTCCAAATTGTCCTGGTCACTATTCTGAGCACTGTGAAGAGCCCAAAATGACTAAGAATGTCCACTGTGGCACTCTCCCTGACCCCAAGGCTCTTCCTCCTAACACCCTCACCCACTGCCCCACTGTCCCTCCTACCCCAACAGAAAAATATGAATCACCAAATGATTGCTAATAAGAAAGAATGTGCCCACATCGCCTCGGGACTCACCGTTGACAAACTTTAGTCCAAATGCTAAAGGCTCAGTGCAGGCTGACACCTCCCATAAAGGCTGTAAAACCCCACCCCAAGTCCTTCGCTTGACAAAGCTGCTCACAGATGTGAATCTCCAGCTTCTAACAAGCTGTGACCCAGCCCCTGAACTGAACACCATCAGTGCATCATCAAACTTGCGGTGATGTGGGAGAGGTTGTTTTTTCCAAGCCAGTCTGCACTCACCTCACCACACGGATACACGAGAACTGTGTGACTGTGTGTGGCTCACACATGAGAATTTTGAGCATTCCTAACACATACCTGTGCCACAATGTCCCTGGAGTGTTTGTGTGGCCACACCTGCTGTGCGGAGTCAGCACCTCCCATTTTATTTCCCCAACAGGGTCTCACTTCTGTCATACATCCTTTGTGTAATGGTACATTAGTTTGTAGGTCCAGGCTGAATCAACGGGTGTTAGCATTCAAAATCTAACACACAGTGTCCCTGGTTGTGCTGACATGGACTGACATTTAGAATACTTCCGTGTGTAATAAAGTTACTGGAGTTATGAAGGGCTCTTTTATTATATATATATATATTTTGCTGTGTTGGGTCTTAATTGCTGTGTGCAGGCTTTCTCTAGTTTCAATGAGCAGGGGCTACTCTTCGAAGCTTTGCAAGGGCTATCATTGCAGTCGCTTCTCTTGTTGCAGAGCACAGGCTTCAGTAGTTGCCAAACATGTGCCCTAAGGCACGCAGATTTCAGTAGTTGGGGCGCACAGGCTCACTTGCTCAGTGGCCTGTGGGATCTTCCCGGGCCAGAGATCAAACCCATGTCCCCTGCATTGGCAGGTGGACTCTTAACCACTGTGCCACCACGGAAGTCCTTGGCAGGCAGATTCTTAACCACTGTGCCATGAGGATAGTCCCAGGGTTCTCTTATTTTAGAAATGCATTCTAAGAAGTTATGTATTCAAAGACATGATACCTAGGATTATAAATTTTAAAAACTATGAAGTAAGTCTTGATACACAAACACAAAAAAAGTGCATAAACAGGATAAATGATATAAGATACAGGAAGGGTCCAACACAGTCATTCCATTTATATATACATTTGAAATAGCTATTACAAAAGTAGAATATGCTCTTGCATCAGTCATTTTAATGTTGAGGATAAATTAACAATGGCAGGAGGAAACCGGTTGGAGAGCTATACACAAGTATGTCAAAATGTACATTTTAACTAGGTAAAACTTAAGTCAACTATTCATCCAGTAAATGATTTTCAAAAGAAAGATGCAAAACCTATCACTTTATTATAATTCTACTATGGTTTATTAGCTACATTCTTAAAATTGCGGTTACTGTACCTGTAATGGTGGAAAAAGAATACAATAGTGGACTACTGGCAATGCTTCCCAAATGAATGTTCAGTGAAATTATGTTGGCAATTTGACCTCGATTATGGTTGGAATATTTATACACGGAAACCGGCAAACACTACAAACCAGAGATTAATTTATTGTGTAACTGAATGTCTGGACTTAACACTAAGGTAGAATATATTAATAATGCAGATTATTCCTAAACCTGTATAATGTATGTGGCCGTTCCATTATGCATAGTATAAAATTGAGAAAAACTTGAGAACATATTCTTTCACTATTCCAAATTACAATTACATTCAGAAAAGAAATCACTCATGTTATTGATGAATGAGCGAAATCTAACAGATGTCTTTGATGTTCACCAGCTCTCTTTTGTCAAAAAAAAAGAAAATAGCCATATCTCACAAAATAAAAGTAGGCAAAAGACAGAAATAGAAATTTAACCAGAGAGGAGACACAGGTAAAAAACAGACACATGAAAGACAAAAATTCAACATCAACAATCCTAAGAAAGGGAATTCCCTGGCAGTTCAGTGGTGAGGACTCCAGGCTCCCACAGCAGGGGGCATGGGTTAGATTCCTGATCAGAAGAACTAAGATCACACATGCTGTGTGACACGGTCAAAAAGAAAAAAGAAATCCTGAAGAAATGTAATTAAAATCATAATTTTTTATAGATGAATTTTAAAGTCTTCATGGGAGGGGTCAGCCTACATTCAATCTTAGTTTTTAAGGTAGGTTGATCAAGTGTGGGTCCCAAGGCAGGGAGGGCAAGTTCTTGCTAATTAACAATCATCATTTTGGTGAGTTAACACTTTTTCTCGAGGGATGGGAGGAACAGTGAGGCAATGGATCAAGGGCTTAGGAAGAGGATGCTTGGAGACCAGGTCACGTAGGGTCATGCTGGACATTCTTAGTCCTTCTGTGTCCATCACACTGCCCAGAACAGTGAGTGGGTCAACCACATAACAGGGCAACAGGAACATCCTGAGGTGGGTATGTAAATATGGACAGGACCTTGGAAACGAATCACTGCATATGGCGATAGAGCCCGTGTCAAATCTGGGGTGACACCAATGACCCAGTCCAGAGTGCCTGGCTTAGTGCTGCTGTCCCTGTGGAGAACTTCCCAAGCAGGACGGTGTTTCTGGGAGATGTGTACTGGTGAAAATGAAGCTGGAGACCCTGGTAGTGATGCAGATGTCAGATGTGGGTAGTTCATGGTCAGGACACAGCAAGTGGAGGCCCTGCTCGGAGGGGCAGGAGAGAAGACAGTGGACGGGTGCAGGGTGTAGAGGAACCACTCTCATCAAAGTCCTGGCATTAGTGAGCCCTTGTGGAAGTCCTTCAACATCTCTGAGCTGGACACCCCTTCTTTCACAAATGCCAATAATAATAACTGAATCACAGCACTGGATTTGTTGGATACATAAATGGAGTCAGTCACAGGAAAGTCATCAATATTGGTTCCCAGAGAAAAGATAATCCTGTCCATCAGCATGGGGCTGGGGTGTGAGCAGGGGTCCTGGTGTGGGGATCGGAGCACAGAAGTGTCAGGATGGACAAGGTGTTCTTTCAGTCCCCAAACCTGGGGGTGGGGGCAGGGGAGGAGTGAAGTGACCAGACTCTTGATATCCTGAACCAGGCAACCTGGCATTGAAGCCCAGATCACTGTCCATTTCTGGGAGATCACAAACAGATGACACATCATCTCTGTGTCTCAGTTTCCTCTCTAGAAATGGTCCATTAGCTGCACAGGTTCTTCTCACTCTCTTACCACCTGGAACTCCTTCAATATCACTGCTGGCCATGTTCGTGATATTCATAAAGCCCTTTCTTCAGTATGAACTCTGTGATGTTTAATCAAGTGGCACCTTTGGGTGAAAGATTTACCACATTCCTTGCACTGAAAAGGCTTTTCTCCAGTGTGGATTTTCCTATGGATGCGGAGGAGCTGTCTTTGCTTAAAGGCTTTCCCACATTCAGTGCACCCATAAGGCCTTTCTCCAGTGTGAACTCTGTGATGATCATAGAGAGAGGATCGACTAGTAAATGACTGTCCACATTCACTGCATTCATATGGCCTTTCTCCACTGTGAACTCTCTGATGACGAAGAAGGCTAGAGCTACCAGTAAAACATTTCCCACATTCACTGCACTTATAAGGCCTTTCTCCAGTGTGAATTCTCTGATGGTCACGAAGGCTCGACCTAGCAGTAAAAGATTTCCCACATTCACTGCATTCATAAGGCCTTTCTCCATTGTGAACTCTCTGATGATACTGGAGGCCACTCCTAGCAACAAAAGATTTCCCACATTCACTGCACTCATAAGGCCTTTCTCTAGTATGAACTCTCTGATGACACTTGATGTTCAGCCTAGGAGTTAAAGATTTCTCACATTTATTGCACTCATAAACCTGTTCTCCAGTGTGAAATTTCTTATGGGCATTGAGGTGTGCCTTTTGGCTAAAGAATTTCCCACATTCACTGCACTCAAAAGGCCTCACTCCACTGTGAGCTCTCCAATGATTACAAAGGTTCGACCTACTCGTAAACGATTTCCCACATTTATTGCACTCATAAGGTTTTTCTCCAGTGTGAACATTCATATGGGCACTGAGTTTTTCATTTCGGGTAAAGAATCTCCCACATTCACTGCACTCAAAAGGCCTTTCTCCACTGTGAATTCTCTGATGATTACAAAGGATCGACCAAGTAGTGAAAGATTTCCCACATTCACTGCACTCATAAGGCCTTTCTCCAGTGTGCACTCGCAGATGATAATAGAGGCCAGAGCTAGTAGTAAGAGATTTCCCACATTCATTGCACTCGTAAGGCTTTTCTCCAGTGTGAACTCTCTGATGTGCAAGGAAATTGGATTTGCGGGCAAAATATTTTCCACATTGGGTGCATTGATAAGGTTTTTCTCCAGTGTGAATTTTCTGATGTTCAATTAAGTTCCACTTTTGGATGAAAGATTTAGCACATTCCTTGCATTCATAAGGCTTTTCTCCACTGTGGATTTTCCTATGTGCTCTGAGGTACTTCCTTAGGCTAAAGGATTTCCCACATTCACTGCAGTCATAGCGTGTTCCTCCACAGTTAACTCTCTGATGTGTAAGGAAATGGGATTTGTGGCTAAAAAATTTTCCACAATGGCTGCATTCATAAGGCCTTTCTCCAGTGTGAACTTGCTCATGCTGAATAAGGTTAGTTCTTTGGGTGAAGGCTTTCCCGGATTCTCTGAACTCACAAAACCCTTCAGTAGTGAGGACTCTCTCATCCTGAATAAGTATTTCTGTGTATCTGGAGGCTTTCTTGCCTTCTCCCCAGCTGTGATGACCTTTTCCACTGTGAAAAACAGCTTCACACTCCTTACTGTTGTTCAGTTTCTTCCTGGTATTAGTGGTCTGTGGCTGAAGTTCCATGTTGGCCACGTAGTTGTTCCCAATCTCCATGTAGGTAGAGAGATTCTCCATTACATGGATTGTGCAGCTTTTGAAAAATGCGGGTCTCCCCATATCACAGCTGAAGGGTTTCTCGCTAATGTGCTGCTTCTGGTGCTCTTGAAGGTTTGCAGTGAAATAGAACTGTTTCCCACATGCCCCACATGTGTATGCTTTCTGCCCCCTATTTGTTCCTTGCTCTTCAGCCAAGTGCAAAATGTCTCTCAAAACAGGGATGCACATCTTACACGGCTGGGCCCTCTCAGGAGATGAACCTGCCCTGGGGGTCCTCATCTGTGACACTCCTTCTGCAGATACACTCTGTTCAGAAGGCATCTCTTCATCCTCAACTGCAGGAAAAGAACCTGAAAACAAAGAAGCGATGATGAAGTTCATGTTGAGTTTATTGCGGGGAGTGAGGCCATCACAAGTCTACATTTGACAAGTGAAAGAACCAGTCCACAAGATTGTGTTCAGGAAATGAATTTGGGGTCAAATTGAGAAGCAGCTGTTCTCACCAAGTACAGGACACAAGGACTGGATGGGCCCCAAAGCGAAAGGCGTCTTGTGCAATTCACTCCTTGTCAGTGGCCTTTACCAGGACTGCATCTCCTGGTGATCTCTGATAACGTACAGAAGTGTATGTCCATATATACACTAAGAAATGTAAAACAGATAGCTAGTAGGAAGCAGCCGCATAGCACAGGGAGATCAGCTCAGTGCTTTGTGACCACCTAGAGGAGTGGGATAGGGAAGGTGAGAGGGAGATGCAAGAGGGAGAGGATATGGGGATATATGTGTATATATAGCTGATTCACTTTGTTATACAGCAGCAACTAACACAACAATGTAAAGGAATTATACTCCAATAAAGATGTTAAAAAAAAAAAAGTGTATGTCCAGGTCTCAGAAAATCTGACTGCAACAGGTCACTGGCATTCCAGAAATATTAAAGGATCCCTATGTTCAGGACACAAATAGTGTCAGTACGTACTATGGGAAAAACAGTGTGAAGACCACATGAGATAAGTGGTTTAGAGAGGTGGTAGGTAATGAATCTGAGAGTGCAGTCAGAATAAAAATGGGAAGTAGTAGAAATAACAAGTTGGTAGAATGTCACGAATGGAGAAAGACGAGAAGTGATTTGTAGCCACTGACAATGGCACTAAAACACTAGTCAAGAGGAAGTCATACTTCCTGATATGACTTAAACACAGACCTAATATCAAGGCCTCTCCCTGTTGTCATTCAAACACAGACCTAATATCAAGACCTTTCCCAGTTGTCATTCTTTTTTTTTTTTTTTTAACACGGTATGCAGGCCTCTCACTGTTGTGGCCTCTTTTGTTGCAGAGCACAGGCTCCGAACACAGGCTCAGTGACCCTGGCTCATGGGCCCAGCCGCTCTGCGGCATGTGGGATCTTCCCAGACTGGGACACAAACCCGTGTACCCTGCATCGGCAGGCAGACTCTCAACGACTCTGCCACCAGGGAAGCCCTGTCATTCGTCTTAATCAGGCCACCTCTGAGGCTTTTTGCTGAGACCAGAGTCATGTCCATCCCATGAAGCCCAAAGGACTCTCCATCCTGATTTGACCAACTACACGGGACACAAATGATACAAGTCCTAACATAGTCAGGATGGCTGAATAGCCAATACTGGCCGAGAGGAACTCAGTACACAATACACAATATATAAATATTACATTTTATGTCTGGTGCAGGGACTTTCCTGGTGACCCAGTGGTTAAGACTCTTTGTTTCTAATGCAAGGGGCACAGGTTTAATTCTTGGTCAGGCATGCCACACAGTGGGGCCAAGAAAAAGAACATCCGGTGGAGCCAGAGGAAAAGATGTACAATGGATGGAGTACAAAATGTTAGGAATGTGTCTCCCCACCTAAACAACTATTGTACTGGCAGAATCTAATTGATCTAACTCTTTTGCAACCATGGCACCTTCTGAAGATCTGCAGTGTCCCATAAAACAGTTTGAAAAGACAAAGCTTCAGAATCAAAATCAGATATCACAGGGATGTTTGAACAATCACATTGGGAATATAAAATAATTATGACTAATATGTTAATTAATGTCTACTAAGGGATAAAGCAGACAGCATACAATTCCAGAAGGGAAATGTAAGCTGAGGGATGAAAATTTTAACAAAGGACCAAAAAGAAATGCTAAAGATCAAGTACACCATAACAGAAATGAAGAATGACTATGATGGGCTTATTTGTACCCTGGACACAGCTGAGGAGAGAATATTTGAACTTCTTTTTCTGTTAGGAGAAACTTCCAAAACTGAAAAATGAACTGAAAAAATACAAAAATTAAAATAAAAAATAAACACCCAAATATAAAACATCCGTGGGACAAACACAAAATGTTTAACACACACATATGGAAACATCTCAAACAGAAAGAAAAAAAGAAACGGAATACTTGAAGCAATAATGATGGAGAATTTCTAACAAAATGATGTCAGATACCAACCAACAGATCCAGAAAGCTCAGTGAACATGAGGCAGGTTTAATGCCAAAAACACTACATCTTAGGCTTATCACATTCAAATGCAGAAAGAAAAAATACTAAAAGAGGCTAAAGGAATCAACACCTTTCCCAAGAGAAGCCAAAAAAACCCACCCAATTACATTTCAATTCTCCTCAGAACTCAGGGAAATAAGAACTGAATGGAGTAAAATATTTAAAGTGGGAAGGGGGAGGGGACATCACCAACCTAGAATTTGGTAACCAGCGACATAAATCTTCAACACTGATGATGAAATAAACACGTTCTTAGACACAGAAAAATTGTGGAACTATATTAAAAGGATTCTTCAGAGAGAAAAAATGACATAGATCACAAATTTGGGTTTCATAGAGAAAGGAAGACCATAAGAGAATAAAAAACTTTCATTGACATAAAACTGACATGGGACATTGTATCTCTTTCTTTTTTTTTTTTTTTACAGTAAACACTTAAACACTTTATTTTTATTTTATTTTTTAAATTTTTTTGTGGTGCGCGGGCCTCTCACTGTTGCGGCTTCTCCCCTTGCGGAGCACAGGCTCCAGACGCGCAGGCTCAGCGGCCATGGCTCACGGGCCCAGCCGCTCCGTGGCATGTGGGATCTTCCCGGACCGCAGCACGAACCCGCGTCCCCTGCATCGGCAGGCGGACTCTCAACCACTGCGCCACCAGAGAAGCCCGGGACATTGTATTTCTTTAAGTTGTACAACATGATTTATGTATACACTGCTAGGAGCACCACAATAAGTTTCGTTAACATACATAATTACATTTTTTTCTTCTGATGAGAACTTCTAAGATCTACCCTTTGGAAACTTCTAAATGTACAATACAGTTGTATTAACTAAAGTCACTATGCTGTGCACTACATCCCCAGGACTTACTCATCTTATAACTAGAAGTCTGTAACTTCTGACACCCTTCACTCACTTCATCTAACCACCTTGCCCTGCTCTGGCAATCACTAATCCTTTCTCTGTATCTGAGTTTGGTGGGGGTGTTGTTGTTTTAAAGGTTCAACATGTAAGTATACTCATGTAGTACAGGTAAACCTGGAACAACATGGGTTAAAACTACTTGGGTCCACTTGTACAGAGATATTTTTCAACAAATACACACAGGATCACATGATCTGTAGCTAGATGAATCCACAAATGGGAAAACTTCAGAATCAGAGGGCTGACTATGGGACTTCAGCATCCACAGATTTCAGTATATGCAGGGGCTCCTGGAACCAATCCTCCGTGGAAACAGTGGGACAAGTGGATTTGTCTTTCTCTCTCTGACTTATTTCACTTAGCATAATGTCCCCAAGGTCTATCCATGTTGAGGCAAATGGCAAAATTTCTATCTTTCTTTATGGTTGTATATTATTGAATAATATGCCACATATACTACATGTTTGTTAGATCCACTCATCCATCAATGGACACTTAGGTTGTTTCCATCTGTTGAATATTGTAAATAATGCTGAAATAAACCTGAGGTACAGATATCTTTTTGAGATGATGATTTCACTCCCTGTGGATAAATACACAGAGGTGGAATTGCTGGACCATATGGAAGTTCCTTTTTGAATTTTGTAAGGATTCTCCATAGTTTTCCATAGTAGTTGTAACAATGTACACTCCCACCAACAGTGCACAAGGGGTCCCTTTTCTCCACAACTTCACCAACACTTATTTCTTGGCTTTTTCACAACAGACATTGTAACATGTGTGAGGTGGTATCTCATGGTGGTTTTTTTCCCTAACTTTTTATTTATTTTTGGCTGCATTGTGTCCTCATTTCTGTATGTGGGCTTTCTCTAATTGCAGTGAGTGGGGGCTAGGCTTTTGTTGTGGTGCATGGGCTTCTCATTGTGGTGGATTCTCTTGTGGCGGAGCACAGGCTCTATGCGCACAGACTTCGGTAGTTGCAGCATGCAGGCTCGAAAATTGCAGCACACAGGCCCTAGAGTGTGTAGGCTTCAGCAGTTCTGTCGCATGGGCTCAGTAGTTGTTGTGCAGGATCTAGGGCACACAGGCTTCAGTAGTTGTGGCACTTGGACTCAGAAGTTGTGGCTCATGGGCTCTAGAGCGCAGGCTCAGTAGTGTGGCACAGGGCCTTAGCTGCTCTGCAGCACGTGAGACCTTCCTGGATCAGGGATCTAACCCACGTCCCCTGCAGTGGCAGGTGGATTATTCTTTTTTTAATAAATTTATTTCTTTATTTATTTTTGGTTGTGTTGGGTGTTCGTTGCTGCATGTGGGCTTTCTCTAGTTGCCACAAGCAGGGGCTCTCTTCGCTGTGGTGCACAGGCTTCTCATTGTGGTGGCTTCTCTTGTTGCAGAACATGGGCTCTACACGTGCGGGCTTCAGAAGTTGTGGCACACAGGCACAGTAGTTGTGGCTCCTGGGCTCTAGAGTGCAGGCTCAGTAGTTGTAGCTCACAGGCTTAGTTGCTCCAGGGCATGTGGGATCTTCCCAGAACAGGGCTTGAACCCATGTCCCTGCATTGGCAGGTGGATTCTCAACCACTGTGCCAGCAGGAAAATCCTCATTGTGGTTTTGATTTGCATTTCCCAACCATTAGTGATATTGAGCATCTTTTCATGAAGGCATTGCCCATATGCATGTCTTCTAAGGAAAAATAGTAACTGTATACTCCATTATGCATTTTTTAATTAATGAATTTATTTATTTTTGGCTGCATTGTATCTTCATTATTGCATGTGGGTTTTCTCCAGTTGTGGCGAGCGGGAGCTACTCTTTGTTGTGGTGTACAGGCTTCTCATTGCAGTGGCCTCCCCTGTTGCAGAGCACAGGCTCTAGGTGCACAGGCTTCAGTAGTTGTGGCATGCAGGCTCAGTAGTTGTGGCTCATGGGCTCCAGAGCACAAGCCCAGAAGCTGTAGCACATAGGCTATCTGCTCTGAGGTATGTGGGATCCTCCCAGACCAGGGCTTGAACCTGTGCCCCCTACATTGGCAGGCAGACTCGCAACCACTGCACAACCAGGGAAGCCCTGTTATGCATTTTAAAACACACCCATTTATGTATGCTTATGTAAAATTAAAACAAATGAGAACAATAATACAATGCAGGATAGCAATTAGGATTTTTTTTAAATTATAAGGTATTCAAACTACCAAGGCAGCCATACAGTGTTATATGAAAGTGGACTTCAATCAGATGTAAATACAGAGTGCAAACTCTAGCACAACTACATTACAAAAATGAAAAGAAACGAGTATATCTGATATGCTAACAAGGAGAGAAAATGCAATCATACAAGATGCTCGATTTAAACAATAAAAACAAGAGTGGAAGACTAAAATAGGAACAAAGAATATGGTCAATGGTAGAAAATGGTAACAAATACATTAAATATTTATCCACCTATATCAATATATTAAACACTGATAGTCTCAATGCACCAATGAAAAGAGAGATTATCAGAGTGAATCCATAAGCAGGAGTCAGCTATATGTTCTCTCAAAATAATCCACTTTATTTATTTATTTTACATCTTCATTAGAATATAATTGCTTTACAATGTTTTGTTAGTTTCTGCTGTATAACAAAGTGAATCAGCTATCTGTATACGTATATCCCCATATTCCCTCCCTCTTGAGCTTCCCTCCCACTCTACCTATCCCACCCCTCCAGGTCGTCACAAAGCATTGAGCTGATCTCCCTGTGCTATGCAGCTGCTTCCAACTAACTATTTTACATTTGATAGTGTATATATGTCAATGCTACTCTCTCACTTCGTCCCAGCTTACCCTTCCCCCTCCCTGTGTCCTCAAGTCCATTCTCTACATCTGTATCTTTATTCCTGTCATGTCCCTAGGTTCATGAGTACCATTTTTTTAAGATTCCATGTATATGCATTAGCATATGGTATTTGTTTTTCGCTTTCTGACTTACTTCACTCTGTATAACAGACTCTAGGTCCACCCGCCTTATTACAAATAACTCAATTTTGTTCCTTTTTATGACTGAGTAATATTCCATTGTATATATGTACCAGATCTTCTTTATCCATTCAACTGTCAATGGGCATTTAGGTTGCTTCCATGTCCTGGCTATTGTAAATAGTGCTGCAATGAACACTGTAGTACATGTAGTTTTTCGAATTCTGGTTTTCTCAGGGTAGTGGGATCTCAGCCCAGTAGCGGGATTTCTGGGTCATATGGTAGTTATTTTCTTAGTTTTTCAAGGAACCTCCATACTGTTCTCCATAGTGGCTGTATCAAGTTACTGCATGTGCACTTTCTCTAGTTCCAGCAAACAGGGGTTACTCTTCAGTGCAGTGTGCAGGCTTCTCATTGTGGTGGCTTCTCTTGTAGAATACGGGATCTGGGCATGCAGACTTCCATAGTAGCAACACACAGACTCAGTAGTTGTGGCTCACAGGTTTAACTGCTCTGTGGCACGTGGAATCTTCCTGGACCAGGGATCAAGCCCATGTCCCCTGCATTGGTAGGTGGATTCTTAACCAATGTGCCATGAGTGAAGTCCAGAAACCCACTTTAAATACAAATATGTGAGAATTTCCTGGCAGTCCTGTGGTTAGGACTTGGCGCTTTCACTGCTTTAGGCCAGGTTCAATCCCTGGCCAGGGAACTAAGACACTGCAAGCTGTGGCACAGCCAAAAGAAAAAAGAAAAAGAATCCACCAATACATGATGTCATTGATAGATTCGGAAAACCAGATCTGGCAAAATCCAACACCTATTCATGATCAAAATCTCCATCTCCTAGTAAATTAAAAATAGAAAAAGAACTTCAACTTGACAATTGAAATAAACACTATACTCTCATCTTTACCAGATGAAAAACTACAGAAAAACTAGAAACTTTCCCAATAAGATGAAGAAGGCAAGGCTCTTCCCTCTGGCAACTCCCTTTCAACTTTATACTCTAAGTCATAATTAATGGACTGATAGGAGAAAGTTACATAAAAGTTATACTGATTGGGAAGGAAGGAATCAAACTGCCTTAATTCTCAGATGATATAACCAGCTATGTAAAAACCAAAATATACACACACAAAAAAAAACCCCCAAAACAAATCCTGGAACTTGGAAGCAATTATAGCCAAGTTTCAGGATACAAGGATACTATACAAAAGTCAATCACTTTCCAATACATCAAGAATAAACAAGTGAAATTTGAAATTAAAAACACAAGACCATGTACATTAACACCCCCCTAAACAAGTAGAGAGAGAAAGGAAGAAACACTTAATTATAAATCTACCAAGACATATACAAGATTTACATGAAGGGGGACTTCCCTGGTGGCACAGTGGTTAAGAATCTGTCTGCCAATGCAGGGGATGTGGGTTTGATTGCTGGTCCATTAAGATCCCACATGCTGTGGAGCAACTAAGCCCATAAGCCACAACTACTGAGCCTGTGTTCCAGAGCCTGTGAGCCACAACAACTGAGCCCACATGCCACAACTACTGAAGCCCATGTGCCTAGAACCCATGCTCCGCAACAAGAGAAGCCACCACAATGAGAAGGCTGCGCACCGCAATGAAGAGAAACCCCTGCTCGCCGCAACTAGAGAAAGCCCGCCTGCAGCAAGAAAGACCCAACGCAGCCAGAAATAAATAAATATAAAAAGAAAAAAAATCTACATAAGGGAAACTCTAAAACTCTGATGAAGAAATCAAAGGACTACATAAACAGAACTAAATTAATGGAAAGATATTTCATGTTCATAAATATGAAGACCCACTACTGTCAAGAAGTCAGTTCTTCCTAATTTCACCTAGACTGCACCTAGATTCAATGCAATCCAAATCAAAATCTCAGCACATTATTTTGTGGACATAAGTAAACTGATCCTAAAGTTTATACAGAGAGGCAAAAGTCTCAGAATAGCCAAAACCATACTGAAGAACAAAGGTCGCAGACTGACACTACTCAACTTCAAGACTTAGTATCTTAAAAAGAAAAAGAAAGAAAAAAAGAGAAAGGAAAAGAAAAACAAGATTTAGTATTTAAGGTAATCAAGCCTGGGAATTCCCTGGCACCCTTGGTTAGGACTCTGCAAATTCACTGCTGAGGGCCCAGGGTTCAATCCCTGGTTGGGGAACTAAGAACTTATAAGCTGCGTGGCATGGTGAAAAAAAACAAAAACAAAATGTAATCAAGCCAGTGCAGTATTGTAGAAAGGGCAGAGAAATAGATCAATGAACAGTATTGAGAGCACAAAAACAGAGCCACAGAAATACACTCATCTGACTTTTGACAGATGACAAGTGCCATACAATGGGGAAAAATAAAGTCTTTAGAATAAATAGTACTGGAACAACCGAACATCACATGCCAAGACATGAATTCTAGACACAAACCTTACACCCTTCACAAAAAATTAACTCAAAATAGATAATGGGACTAAAAGTTAAGTACAAAAAACCCTTGGGCTTCCCTGGTGGCGCAGTGGTTGAGAGTCTGCCTGCCGATGCAGGGGACATGGGTTCCTGACCCGGTCCGGGAAGATCTCACATGCTACGGAGCGGCTAGGCCTGTGAGCCATGGCCACTGAGCCTGCGCGTCTGGAGCCTGTGCTCCGCAACGGGAGGGGCCACAACAGTGAGAGGCCTGCGTACCGCAAAAAAAAAAAAAAAAAAAAAATCTTAAAATTCAGTATGAAAACAACAACCCAAATAAAAAATGAGCAAAACACCTTAACAAACACTTTATTAAAAGAAGATATACACATAAAAATTTAGCATATACAAAGATGCATGGAAATGCAAATTAAACTCAAAAGCAGATACCAATACATACCTATAAAAATGGCCAAAATCCAAACACTGACAACACCAAATGCTGGTGAGAGTGTGGAGCAACAAGAATTTCATTCATTGCTGATTGGAATGCTTAATGGTAGTCCACTTTGAAAGGCAGTTTGGTAGTTTCTTACTAAACTGAAATGAACATAATCTTATATCCTCCAGCAATTGTGCTCTGCAGTATTTATACAAAGGAGTTGAAAAGGGACATATACACAAAAACCTTCAAACAGATATTTACAGTAGCTTTATTCAAAACTTTCAAAACTTGGAAGTAATCAAGAAATCCTTCAGTAGATGAATGGATAAACATGATACATCTAGAGAACAGCAACATTATTTACAAATAAACTGCAATGAGCTATCAAGTCAAGGAAACTTAAAATGCATGTTACTATGTGAAATAAGCCAAGATGAAAAGGCTACATACTGTATGAGTCCAAGGATATGACATTCTCAAAAAGGGGAAACTAATGAGACAGTAAAAAAGTAATCAGGGGACACCAAGGAGTATGGGGGAAGAAGGGATGAACAGGTGGGGCACAGAGAATTTTTAATTGAAAATTGAACACATTCTGTATGATACTATAACGGTGAATACATGTCATTATACATTTATCAAAGCCCACAGAATGTACAACACCACGAGTGAACCCTATTGCAAACTTTAGATTTTGAGTGATAATGATGTGTTCGTGTAGGTTCATCAGTTTTAACACTCAGATGGGGGATTTTTGATTCAATGCAATCCCTATCAAAAACAATGACGTCTTCAAGAAATAGAAAAATTCAAAAAAAAATATTCAGGCTCAAATTCACATAGACTCTCAAGGGATTCAATACAGCCAAAGCAATTGTGAAAAAAAACAAAGTTGAAGGATTCACAACACATGAATTCAAACTTTCTTACAAAGCTACAGTAAGCAAAACACCATAAGGTGCTACTGGCATAAAGACAGATATATACTCCAGTGGAATAGAACAGAGACTAGAGTGTCTAAAAATCAGCCCTCAAATATATGATGCAATAATTACTAACAAGAGGATGATTTTCATTGAATAAAGACAGCCTTTTCAACAAATGGCACAGGGAAAACCAGATACCCACATGCACAACAATGAAATTAGAACCTTACCTAACACCAGACACAAAAATTCACTCAAAATATATCAAAGGCCTAAACGTAAGAGCTAACATGTAAGAGCCTTGTTTACAGGGAGAGTTAGAAAAAACAAACAAGTAAAGCTTCAAAACGTTGGATTCAGCCATGATTTCTTGCCTTTGACAACAAAGGCAAAAGCAACAAAACAAAAAATAAACAAATTGGACCTCATAAAAACGAACAATTTTGGTTGCATACCTTTAATTTACACAAACTTATGTGTCATTATAGCCTAAGAAAGCTGGGGGAAGAAAGGAAAAAAATGAAGAACTTTTTAACATCAAAGGACACTATAAACACAGTAAGAAAGAAACCACAGATTGGGAGAAAACATTTCCAAAACACGTATATAAAAAGGGATTCATATCCACAATTTATGGATAAATCTGTAATTCAACAACAACCAAAAAACCAACTTGATTAATAAATAAAAAAGAACTTTAACAGATATTTTTCTAAAGCTGTACAAATGGCCAATAAGCACACCGAAAGGGATGTAATTGAAATGGGAAAAATATACCATTTCACCTCCATTAGGATGGCTATGATCTAAAGAACAGAAAATAACAGGGACCTCCCTGGCAGTCCAGTGGTTAAGACTGCATGCTGTCACTGAAGGGGGCGCAGGTTTGATCCCTGGTCATCACTTCTTGGGGAACTAAGATCCTGCAAGCCCCCCAGCAAGGCCGAAACAAAACAAAAAAAGAGAACAGAAAATAACAGATGCTGGAACATCCGGGGTGGAGCAATGGTTAAGACTCTGCACTTCTAACGCAGGGGGTCGGGGCTCGATTCCTGGTCAGGGAACTAGATCCCACATGCATGCCACAACTAACAGTTCACATGCCACAACTAAGGCGTCTGCAAGCTGCATCTAAGGAACAAGTGAGCCAGAACTAAGGAACCTGCCTTCCACAACTAAGACTTGGCGAAACTGAAATAAATAAATAAATGTTAAAAAAATAAAAAGAAACAAAAAACCAGATGCTGGCGTGGATATAGAGAAATTGGAATCTTGAAAAAAGTCTTGAAAAAACATCCTATGGTCTGTTTTAGTAGTAACAATGTCAGTGACAACACTGTCACACAGTCAGGCACAAAAATATGTCAGGTACAAGAATGGAGCAAAGTTTGGGTACCATTCATTTGGACAGTCACCTGGCCAAAGACAGGGCAAACAAGGAGGGATTGATCAGGTGGATGGCAAGACTACTGACCATGACAGTCTCCCAAGGCAACAGAAATAAAAGCAAAAATAAACAAATGGGACCTCATCAAACTTACAAGCTTTGGCACAGCAAAGGAAACCATAAAGAACACAAAAAGATATCCTATTTCCAAATAATGTGACTGACAAAGGCTTAATTTCCAAAATATATAAACAGCTATACAACTCAATAACAAAAACAAACAACCTTGAAGACCTAAATAAACATCTCTCTAAAGCAAAAACACAACTGGGCAATAGGCACATGAAAAGATGCTGATCATCGCTAATTATCAGAAAAATACAAATCAAAATTATTCAATACAATGAGGTACAACCTCACACCAGTCAGAATGGCCATCATTAAAAATCCTACAAATAACAAGTGTAGGAAAGGGTGTGGAGAAAAAGGAAACCTCTTACACTGCTGCTAGGACTGTAAATTGGTACAGCGACTATGGAGAATAGCATGGAGGTTCCTCAAAAAACAAAAAATAGAGTTACCATATATTCCAGCAATCCCATTCCTCACCATTTATCCAGAGAAAAACATGGTTTGAAAGGATACATGCACCCCAATGTTCAATGCAGCACTGTTTACAATAGCCAAGACATGGAAGCAAACTAAATGTTCATCGACAGTTGAATGGATAAAAAAGATGTGGTGCTTATATACCATGGAATATTACTCAGTCATTAAAACGAATGAAATAATGCCATTCACAGCAACATGGATGGACCTACAGATTGTCATACTGAGTGACGTTAAGTCACAAAGAGAAAGATATGCAGAATGTAAAAAAAAAAAGTTGATACATATAAACTTATTTAGAAAACAGAAACAGACTCACGGACATAGAGAATGAACTTGTGGTAGCCAAGGGGGAAGGGTGAAGGGGATGGATAGTTAGGGAGTTTGGAATTGACATGTACACACTGCTGTATTTTAAATGGATAACCACGGACCTACTGTACAGCAGAAATTAAAACAAAATTGTAAATCAACAATACTTCAATAAAACTAAAAACAATCTACAAAAAAGACTACTGACCCTGAATCTTTAGCTGCAACTTTGGGGCTAACTGGTGATCGGGCACTAAGGACTAGGGATGCACTCTGCCTAGCCATAGTAACCACAGCACATAACCAAGGAATTTAAGAAGAAAGCAGTGCCCATGTACCAGATGTGAGGACAGAGCTGCCCTTGAGGAAGAGAAGAAAGGAAGAACCTAGCTCAGAGGATAGGGGTGGGTGTGAGGACCTTACCCAGCATGCATACAACTGCAAAGTTCTCCAGCATGACATCAAGATACAGGTGTATCTGAACCTCATCAAGAAGACACCATTCCTCCCAGGAGAAGTACACGGCCACATCCTCAAAGGTCACACTGCCCTGGTATAAGAGGGACAAATGAAACCATGAACGGTCTCACTCCTGAAAACCCACAATCCATCTTCCCACACACTTCCCCTACTGCCCAAAACGATGGAGCCATTTGAGACCTGGGGTAGAAAACCTCCCTCCTCTGATCTGAATCTCCCAATACCTCCAGAACACACAGGCAGTCATTTGAAGCCGAAATCCTGCTTTTCTGTGCTGTTTATTCCCACCAGAAAATAAAGGAGACCTGCACTTACCTAAACCAACTCAACCTCACCTCAAAGTACTTCCACATACTGGTGTGGGTTCTGGAGTAACCTTCCATACTCCCTCCATAGAACGTCTGGGCCTGCACTCAGTACCCAGAGCATGAGGTTCTCCAAGGTCCCCCAACCAAAAAGCTAGTAGAATGGCAGGTGAAGAGCCCTAAGACACCTCAAATACAGAGAATGTGTGCGTGGGGGTCAAAACAAGTGAGGGATTGGGACAACCTCCATTAACCAAAAGTGCTTCTGCAGCCCTGGGAATCTGTGGGAACAAGCAGGCCATAGAAGAAAGTGACTATGGTGGTATTCCAGGAGATCAGGCCTTCCGTGGTCCCATGGCGGAACCAGAGCCAGATAATCTCGGCCTGACTGGCTAATCTCCCCTCCCTGCCTCCGTCCCCAGTGCTACCTTTTATCAGTTGTGACCTTGGAAATTCCACAACTTCCCTCTGCCTCAAAGTCCTCATCGCCCACCTAGAGTCTTTTCTTCCACTGAACAGGCTTTGGAGAATTTTTAAAAGCCTAACTCAGATTGTGTCCTTCCTTTGTTCAAAACTCTCCACCGATCCGAGGGCCCTAAGAAGAAAAGTATAGCCTCCCAGCTACCACTGCAGATACAGCCTGGCCTCAAACTTGATTCCTCGCAGAAACAAGGCGGAATACACGTCTCCGGAATGTTCCTGCTTCGGTTGCATCTCCAAGCCTCACTCACACCGCATACACTGGTGGTCAGAAATAGATAAAACACCCCTGAAGCCCTCACTGTCCTGGACCAGACGTGACCAGGCGCCGCTCACTCGGGGCGTTTGTATTTCGGTGGGGAAACGGGCAGGCGAGAACCCGGAGACTGCAGCGTTTACCTGAGGTTGGTCCCTCAGTGCAGAAGCCGCCATCGGAGCCTTTGCGCGGAGCGGAGCGTCGACAGTCCAGCTTCCGGGTCGGAGTCGGCACGGTTACTCGCCGCAAGCGGCGGCGTCGTCCCCGCCCCGCCCCTGTCTAGTGCGCACAAACCCTCCACTTCCGCCTCCTGGGCCCTTCACCTTGTTCCCAACATCGCACAGCGGAGGTATTGAACATGTCTACAGTCTCAACAACAATCAAAATCTCCTTACGAAGACACCGGAAGTACCCCTCCCTGATGTTCCCCTTCCGGAAATGCTCCTTTTCTAGATTTTCATTGGATGAACGTTCACTTAGCGCAAGTTCTTCTGTGTAATGTAGTTCCGTGGCCTGAAGCAGTGGCGCCCCACACTGGAAGCACCAGGAAAAAAGCCAAACAGCACCGAGAGGAGCGCTGGGAAATCAGCTGGGGTGGGGCGGCGAGGAAGCAGCTCCATCCCTCTTAAGGTCTGGGTGGGGATACATGAGGAAAAGGGGGGGTATAATTCAGAGCATTTATTTAATCTCAGACTCCTTGAAGCCAAACCACGTCGACATCCAGTGGTAACTAGAAGTAAATAAACATCCTATTGCTCTTGAAATGCGTGCACCCTGAAGTGCTAGAGTCATTTTGTAAGCTATGATCAGGGACAAGAAAAAAGACAGGACCCTGACTGGGAATCTGGAAAGGAGATATTGGGCTGGCCTGATGCAGCTAAACAAGAGGGAAAGCACAGCTTTTGGTCCCCCCAGCAAAGGCTCTCCTGGCTGCATAGTCAGTGATTGTGCCCAAGTCACTGAGAAACACTGACGGATGATCAGGCCACCCCAAATGGCTGTATTCTTGCTCTATGTACATCCCTGCCCCACCAGTCTGATTCATCTGCACCCTACTCACATGGCTGACCTTCCCTGTTAATCATAAGGCTTATTCAGTCAATGCCTACCTTCTTGCCCTAGCCACAGGTAGTGATTTTTCTAATCTTTAGATCATAACTTCTTCACATTGATAGTTTATCAAAGGGGCTGAGTGCTGTTCTCCTATGATGGTTTCCCTGAGAACTGATGAGCTAACCTCACGTCAATTCCCTCTAAATCAGGTAAACTCCTTCTGCCCCCCAGTAAAAAAGAACTGCAGTCACATTCTGCCTCCTGTCTGCAGACAATGGTGGGAGTGTGTCTCCAGGACCTTGCTCTGGATAAGTAAGATCCCCTATCCATTAAACCATTGATGTCTCTGTCCTTGTCTCTGGGCTCTTTCTTTGGTCTTCAGGCTGGGCAATTATTCATATATTATCCTGCCTCTGGGACAAGACCCCTTACTCTCTCCCAGCTGACCAGTGTCTCCAGCCTCCACCACTCCCGCCCTGCTGTGGCACCGCTCCACAGGGAGAAGGCAGAGCCAGTGTGGTTTCTCTGCATGTATGGTGGAGTGGGTGAGCTGTGGCCAAACAGCTACCGTCAGAGGTGTGGGCTGCTTCTCATGTACCAGTGGAGCACGTTCCCTCAATGGCCACCGCAGCCCCACCTGGGCTCTGCCCTGGGACTAGCTTGCCTCTTCATCCATAAATGGAGTCTTTCCCTGGTCTTGACTGCCCCAGATCCAGCGACATGTTGGGGCATGGAGTTAGTGTAGCCAGAGCATTTCTTCTGCTCTGGCCGGGGTGTGTGGTGAACCTGCTCACTGGAAACCGGCAGCTGCTGAAGCAGATCTCTCTCTGCCCGGTCCCAGGACCAGGTGGGAGCATGCATACTCCTTCCAAACAGAGTCCAGGATCCTCCAACCTTTCTCTCTGTCCCACTCGTCCTCCAACAAGTCAGGAGGCTTGCCTCTGCCATATAGAACCTAGGAATTGGTCACCCAGTCTGTGGCTCGATCAGCTCACTGCTCCGGGTGGGTGTCTGCCACCTGTGATCTCCCTTCTCCTCTGAGTCCCACATCTCTAGACCCCAGTGCTTTTCTTCCCTTCCTGCCAGATTACGTGTGTGTATGATGCTTACAGCCTTGGTTGTACAGGAGTCCTTCTGCCAGTTTCCATTTAGTTTTCAGTGAAGATTGTTCCACTGTAGATGTATTTTTGATGTGTTCATGTGGAGAAGTGAGCTCATGTCCTCTTACACTGCCACCTTGATTTCCTCTCAGCTGGTCCATAACGAACAAAAAGAACCAAATGAGAAATGAACCTATATTGTTTGGAAGAAAAAAGGTCACTTCCTTCAACACCAGAGACTGACAAAGCCTCTCTACTTGCCTAAGCTTTAGTCGGAATCCTCTGAGCGTTCTTTCCCACAGATCTTGGTCTTTGACCCATCCTTGCAGGGCCTGCTTAGCCAAGTTTTATCAAGAAATCTTCAAAGCCCGCTTAGTAAGAATAACTCCCTCAGTGATATCTGATCAAACACCCATTTCCTATCCTCGATATCTGACCTCTACGGCAAGATTTTTAAGTTGGTTTACCAAGAACACCCCTTACCCTGTTTTCTGTTAGTGATTTTCCATCCACTGACTCATTCACTCTACTCCTTGGCTCAAATCCTCAGCTGTCTTAAAGTTGAACTCAATATTTCACCTATATTGTCAGAATCTTGACACATCCAAAATATTGATAGTTCTGAATAAAGAATTCCTTACCATTTTAACAAGTGTCAGAATAAAATTTTCCCATAACACTGTTAAATCCATTTCAGTCAAACATAAACCTACTCTCTGTAGACAAGGACATAGTATTGGGAGGATCCTTACGCACCACCAAAAAGGGCACCTAGGGAGCCACCTGGGCACTGAGGGACTTGGATCTCACATGTACCCTCCACAATCTTCTCAATCCATAGGAGGTATTGATAATATCCCCATTTCAGACCTGAAGTAATGGAAGGGCTGAGAGGGGACTTCCTCAAAGTCACAACCCCAGAGGGGACTCAGTCAGAATTCACAAAGAGGTCTTTAGACTCTGCAGCCTCTGCTCCTTGCTGTGGCTGCTCAAAGGGAACAAATGCTGTGAAGGGGATTTGAAAGTCCCATTTCCTACCCAAGGAACTGTGGGAGAGGACCCAGGGAGTTCAGATGAAGCAGGAATCAGAAAGGTCACAGAGGGCACTGGGGTTGTAGTTTAGATGGTAACAGAGTGGGAGGATGTAGGGGCATTTATCCTGCAGCAAATGGACCATTTCTTGAGAGGAAAGTGTGGCCCACATACAGGGTATCTTCTGCTCTGCTTGTGAACCCCCAGCAATGGACCAGGAATTGGGATTCAATGTTAGGTCACCTGGTTCAGGTCACAAGCAGTCTGGTCACTGTAGTCCTCTTTCACTCCCCAAGTAGGTTTGGGGACTCACAGAACACCTTGCCCAACCTGACACCCTCTGTACCCTTCTCCCCAAGAGCCCCTCTCATTCCCTCTACCCCATGCTAATGGACAGGACTATCTTTTCACTGGGAACAAACATTGATGGCTTTCCTGTGAATGACCCCACTTATCAACCCAACCTGCCCAGTGCTCAGAATGTATTATTATTTTTCCTATTTGTGAAAGGAGGAGTCTGCAGTTCAGAAAGTTTGAGGGACTTCCAGAATGGCATTCAGCTGCCATCCCTTTGATGAGAGTGCATCCTCTACACTGAACAGGTGCACTGGCTTCTCTTCTGCACCTCCCTGCACAGAATACATCAGCTGTGTCCCGACCATGAACTACCCACAGCTCACGTCTGCATCCACACCAGGGCCTCCAGCTCCACCTCCCTGCAAACACCATCTCCCTGCAAACACCTTTCCTTTTGTGAAATTGTTCACAGGGACAGCAGCATGAACACAACAAACCACACAGGGTCTTCAGCATCGCCCCAAATATGACACGTACCTCCACCATAAGACATATGCAGTGATTTGTTTCCAAGGTCGTGTCCATGTTCTTCATGAACCCACTTCACAATGTGCCTGGGTACAAATTGTCCTGGTAAGTATTTCGAACCCTGTGAGGGTCCCTGAAGGACAAAGAATGTCCACTGCAGCACTCTCCCTGTAAACAAGGCTCTTCCTCCTAACCCCCTCACCCATCTCCTTACAGCTCCTCCTACCCACCAGAAAAACATAAATCACCGAATGATTGCTAATCAGCAAGAACGTGCCCACAACTCCTCAGGACTCACCCTTGACAAACATTCATCCAAATGCCAAGGGCTGAATGCAGGCTGACACCTCACATAAACCATGTAAAACCCCACCCCAAGTCCTTTGCTTGATAAAGCTGCTCACAGGTGTGAATCTCCCGCTTGTAACAAGGTGATGACTCAGTCCCTGAGCTGAACACCATCAGTGCATCATCAAACTTGCAGTGATGTGGGAGAGGCTATACTTTCTAAACCAGTCTGCACCCACCTCATCACATGGATCCACGAGAACTGTGTGATTGTGTGTGGCCCACACGCCAGAATGTTGAGCATCCCTATAACACGCCTGTCCCACAATCTACCTGGAGTGTTTGTGTGGCCACCCCTGCCATGCTGGGTCAGCACCTCCCATTTTATTTTCCCGAGGTTTCATTTCTGTCACACACCTTTTGTGCTGTGGTACATGAGCTTGTACGTCCAGGCTGCATTGAAGGGTGTTAGCATTCAAAATCTAACACACTGTGTCCCCAGTTGTGCTGATATGCAGTAATATTTAGAATACTTTCATGTGCACTAAAGTTACCAGAGTTATGTGAGGGCTCTTTTATTTTAGAAATACATGCTAAGAAATTATGTATTCAATGACATGATACCTGGAATTATAAATTTAAAAATCACGACATACATGATGTTACACAAGCATAAAAATGTGCATGATATGATAAATGATCTAACATAGGGGTAGGATCCAACAGTCATTCTGTTTATATAAACACTTGAAAATAGTCATCACAAAAGTAGAATATATTCTTGCATCAGTAATTTTTAAAAAATATTTATTTATTTGGCTGCATAGGGTGTTAGTTGTGGCATGTAGGATTTTTCGTTTCTGCACCCGGGCTCCTCTGTAGTTGTGGCATGCGGGCTTAGTTGCCCCACGGCATATGGGGTCTTTGTTCCCTGACCAGTGATCCAACCCAGGTCCCCTGCATTGGAAGGCGGATTTTTAAACATTGGACCACTAGGAAAGTCCCTTGCAATAGCAATTTTAATGTTGAGGATGAATTAAAAATGGCAGGAGGAAACTGATTTCAGGGGTGTGCACAAGTATCAAAATGTCAAAATGTACATTTCAAATACTTGTAATTTATTCTAAGTCAATTATACACCCATGAAATGATTCACAAAACAAATATGCAAAAGCTGTCACTTTATAATCATTCTACTATGGTAACTACAATCTTAAAATTATTTGCTGCTGCTGAACCTGTAAGGTGGAAAAAGTATACAATGGTGGCCTACTGGCAATGCTTCCCAACTCCATGTTCGGTGACATTATGTTGGCAATTTGACATTGGCTATGGTGTGAAATTGGCAAACACTACAAAACCGGGCTTAATTTACTGTGTAATTGAATGTTTCGACTTAGGCCTGAGGTAGCATATGTTAATGCAGATTTATCTTAAACATGTATAATGTATGTGGTCATTATGTCATGCATAGTAAAAAAAAATTGAAGAAAACATGAGAAACTATTCCCAATTACAATTACATTCAGAAAAAATTCACTCACATTATTGGTGAATGAGTGAAATCTCACAGATGTCTTTGTTGTTTCCCTGCTCTCCTATTTGTCAAAAAAAGAGAAAATAGGCAAACCTCACAAAATAAAAGTAGGCAAAAAATAGGAATAGAAATTTAACCAGACAGGACACAACTAAGTCCTGGTTAGGACTTAGTTTGCATGATATGAAGATAAAATACTAAGATGCCTAGATGTTTCAACCAACACCTGTAATATAATAGATACACTTTGAATGAGTTAATGTGAAAAATTATATGTAAATATAATTTCTATACATTTTGAAGTATGGATTTTTGGTTATACTTCAAGTTTGTTTGCTAAAAATATTTTTAATAACAATAAACATATGTGAAAATGAGGGCTGAACACTCCATTGTCTTCAAGAAAGAAGGGTGAAGTTGGAGAGCTGAAAGCAGAGGTGGTTTTTGATCTTCTGTTCACTCACTGTTAATTGGGAAGAAGGACTTTATTATGGATCTCAAACTCTTCGTCTGTGAAGGAATTATCTTTCTGCTTCCTCTGTTCATGGGTACCAAGTGAGCATTAAATGCAATAATATATGTGAATGAATAAAGAGCATCTTTTGAGAAAAAAAAAGAAACTTCAACATCAAGAATCCTGAGGGATGGGGCTTCCCTGGTGGTGCAATGGTTAAGAATCCGCCTGCCAATGCAGGGACACGGGTCCGAGCCCTGGTCTGGGAAGATCCCACATGCAGCAGAGCAACTAAACCTGTGCACCACAACTACTGAGCCTGCACTCTACAGCCTGCGTGCCACAACTACTGAAGCCCACATGCCTATAGCCCACACTCCGCAACAAGAGAAGCCACCACAATAATAAGCCCGCACACTGCAACAAAGAGTAGACCCTGCTCGCCGCAACTAGAGAAAGCCCAGGCACAGCAATGGAAGACCAACGCAGCCAAAAAATTAATTAATTAATTTTAAAAGAAAAAGTATCCTGAGAGAAATGCAATTAAAATCATAATGATTTCATAGTGCCATTTTACAGTCTTCATTGGAGATGTCTGCCTGCATTAAGACTCAGCTTTTAAGTTAGGTTGGTCAAGTGTGGGTCCCAAAGAAGGGTGGGCAAGTTCTTGCTGATTAACAATCATTGTTTCATCGGTTTCCTAGTTTGAAATTGTCCGTGGTGGCAGTATTTGTATCAGGCGAACTGGAAAATACTACAAACCAGGACTTCAGTATATTATTCAAAGTCAAGATTTAAGAATATATGAATAGGGCTTCCCTGGTGGTGCAGTGGTTGGGAGTTCATCTGCTGATGCAGGGGACACAGGTTCATACCCCAGTCTGGAAAGATCCCACATGCCGCAGAGTGGCTGGGCCCATGAGCCATGGCCGCTGAGCCTGCGCATCCGGAGCCTGTGCTCCACAATGGGAGAGGTCACAACAGTGAGAGGCCTGCATACTGCAGAAAAAAAAAGAAGAATATGTGAACAATGCAGATTAAATTTAAGGTATATACATGGTTTTTGTGGTAATTACATTGTATGTAGCACGCAAAAAATTGAGGATAAAAATAAGGTATTTAATTGTTAATGAAAAGAAAAATAGTCAAAAGATATGAACAGACATTTTACCAAGAAGATATACAAATGGAAAATAATGCAATTAAAACTACTGGTTGCTTAAATTCAAAATTTAAGGAAACTCAAAAGACCGACCATACCAGTATTGGCAAGAATGTGGAAGCATTTTGCATGCTCCTGGTGGGTATGTAAAAGGAAACAACAATTTCAGGTCACAGTTTGGCAGTTTCATAAGTTAACCATTCACCTATTCGATGAGTCAGGCATTACACCCTGAGTTACTAACACAAGGCAAGTGAAAATACATACGTACATATAGAATTGCACACAAATGTTCTAGCACCTTTATTTACAATAGCCAAAACTGGAAATAACCCAAATAACCATAACCAGACAAATGGATAAACAAATACTATAAGTATAGGAAAGAAACTACTCAGCAATAAAAAAAATGAACTGCTTATATACGGATCACTGAAGAATCTCAAAATATTTATTAATCATGAATGAAACCAGGAAAAAAAGTAAACATTTCATTAATAAAATCATATAAAATTCTAGAAAATACAAACTAATCTACCATAAATAAAAGTAAATGAATGGTGATCTGTGGGTGGGGGAGAGGAAGGACATTATAAAATGGCATGAGGTAAACTGGAGATGATAGACATGTTCATTATCATGATTATGATGAGACTTTGTGGTTCTATATGTAAAAATTTATACACTTCAAATAGATACAGTATATCACATGTCAACTATACCTGAATAAAAATTCACAAAATTGTTCAAAATAAAAATCTAGATCTCTCACTTTTTTCAAAAACTCAGGTCTGGGAATTTCCCTGGCAGGTCCAGTGGTTCACTGCCATGGCCTGGGTTCAATCCCTGGTCAGGGAACTAAGATCCCAAAAGCTGCATGGCACAGCCAAAAAACAAAAACTAACAAACAAACAAAAATCAGGCCTAGCAATCCTATATTGCCTCACTTTTCTGATGACCTTGGAGGAACAGCCTTGCTTTAGTGGTAGCAACTACTGATGAGTAATAGATTCCTTCCCACCTGAGTTAACAGGAATGCTGGCTGGTCACAGAGCCACACTGTGGACTAAGGCAGTGGTCCCCAACCTTTTTGGCATCAGGGACCGGTTTCGTGGAAGACAATTTTTCAACATACAGGGGAGGGGGGGTGGGGGGTGGGGTGTGGGGTGTGATAGTTCAGGAGGTAACGTGAGCAATGGGGAGCAGCAGATGAAGCTTCACTCGCTCGCCCACCACTCAGCTCCTGATGTGCGACCCGCTTCCTAACAGGCCACGAATCAGTGCCTGCTGGTCCAGGGCCAGTGGGTTAGGGAACCCTGGACTAAGGGATTTCCTTTCTCTGTTTCTCTGCCTCTGTAGCAATGGCCTTTAGGTGAACATCCCAGAGAGGCTATAGGAATCCAGAAAAACAATAGCTTATTTTCTTTCACAAGGACCTCAGCTACAAAATATACACTTGCCTGGAGGTTGTGAGAATTTCTGGTCATCTGTGCCCACTGATACTGCACAGTCAGAGTCAATGGAGCATTTGTTGATGCAATTTTAGAAGGGGCACACTCCATCTACTCCACTGCACTCTCCTCCGCTCCAGGGTTTCTTTACCAAGATGGTTCCCCCTGGCCCTAGTCTCACAGTGGCATTATCTAGTGAACTCTGGGAATCACGGCATGTGGTTCTTTTGCAGGATAACTGCTGAGCATTATGTGATATTTACTGTGAATAAGAAAAAAAATTTGTGTTGTTATCAGAAGCACTGAAGGCTGTCATAACTTCCTGGCTCCTCAGGGTGTTTTCTGAGCCCACAAAAAATCCTGATACCCAGTCCACAAATTAGGACCCTAAAACCCTGCAGTCTTTTCTAGGAGACCCTGGGCAACAATATATTTACCTTAGACCAAAACCAGAAAGATATATATATATATATCTATATATATCTAGTGTGTGTGTGTGTGTGTGTGTGTGTGTGTGTGTGGTACACGGGCCTCTCACCACTGTGGCCTCTCCCATTGTGGAGCACAGTCTCCAGAAGTGCAGGCTCAGCGGCCATGGCTCACGGGCCTAGCTGCTCCGTGGCATGTGGGATCCTCCCGGACAAGGGCACGAACCTGAGTCACCTGCATCGGCAGGCGGACTGTCAACCACTGCACCACCAGGGAAGCCCAAGAGCTATATTCTTAATCATACTGACATGTGAGGCACACAAAGCATGGGACCCCCCTCCCACCATGAGAGCTGTGCAGTCCTTAATGCTGGTAGAGCCCAGTTGTTTTCAGATCACCTCACACAGTGAATGGAACTCCAACACCAAAGGTGGCTTAAACATTAATGCCTTTATTATTGCAAAATGCAGAGCAATAGGAAGCTTGCAATTCCCAGCTTTGTGACTCAGAGGCTGGGAAAATCCAAAAGAAATGTCACCATAAACAAACATGTCCCTGAAAATGCAGTCCTTCCTGTCAAGTCACAAATAGAACTCAGACTGGGTCCACTGGGCCCAAACTGGATCGGGTCCAGGCCCTACTTTGGAAATGGGAAGGGAATGAGGATCCCACAAGAGCTAAGACTACTCATTACTTACCCCACAAACAGGAATGGGACAGAAGTCAACTTCCCTGAACATGTTGGGAGATAACTTTTGCACATTGTGTGAACCTGCTGGGTAACACAGGTGAAATGAATTCTGTCATACTGGCAGTGACATAAAGCTAGAAAGAGCCTGGCAGGAAATAAAGTATAACACAGCTCCTTAAGGATTCCTACATAACACTCCCCACTGCAGATTTTTGGATGTATGGGCTTTAATTCAGATGAATGGCTCCCTCACAACTTCTATCCTCCACTGTAATTACACTAGAAGGAAACTGCACATCCCAGCTATCTATGGCCCTTCACTAGTGTGAAGTCTCTCGTGTTGAATGAGGTTATATTTGCAGCTGAAAATTTTTTCCAACATTCACTGCACTCAGGACCTTTTTCCAGTGTGAACTCTCTGGTGCTGGATGAGGCTGGAACTTTGGCTAAAGGATTTTCCACAGTCCCCACACTCATACGGCCTTTCTCCTGTGTGGACTCTCAGGTGTTTAACGAGGTTAGATTTGCAGCTAAACGATTTCCCACATTCATTGCACTCAATAGGCCTTTCTCCAGTGTGAACTCTCCAGTGGTTCTTGAGGTTGGAACTATGGCTAAATGATTTTCCACAGTCCCCACACTCATAGGGCCTTTCTCCTGTGTGGACTTTCCGATGTGAACTAAAGCTGGAGCTTTGCTTAAAGGATTTCCCACATTTACTGCACTCATAAGGCCTTTCTCCAGTATGAAGTCTCCTGTGGTGAATGAGGCTGGAGCTTCGGCTAAAGGATTTCCCACATTCACCGCACTGATGAGGCCGTTCTCCAGTGTGAACTCTCCGGTGGTAAATGAGGCTAAAGTTTTGGCTAAAGGATTTCCCACATTCACTGCACTCATAAGGCCTTTCTCCAGTGTGAACTCTCTGATGTTGAATGAGGTTAGATCTTTGACTAAAAGACTTCCCACATTCCCTGCACTCATAAGGTTTTTCTCCTGTGTGAACTTTCCTATGGCTATTGAGGCTATAGCTCTGGCTAAAGGATTTCCCACATTCACTGCACTCATAAGGCCTTTCTCCAGTGTGAACTCTCTGATGTATAATGAAGCTGGAAAGGTAGGTAAAGAATTTTCCACATTCATGGCATTCGTAAGGCCTTTCTCCAGTGTGGACTTTCTGGTGCTGAATGAGGTTACATCTTCGGGTACAGGCTTTTCCACATTTGCTGCACTCGTAAAGCCCTTCTCTAGTGAGGACTCCTTGGTCCTCAACAAGTGTGTCTGTGCAGTTGAGGGCTTTTTTGCCTTCTCCCCAGTTCTGATGCTTTTTTCCACTGTGAAAGACAGCCTCACACTCATTACTGTTGTTTGGCTTCTCCTCAGTGTGAATGACCTGTTGATGGAAAAATCCCATGCTGGCTAAGAAGTCCTTCGCAATCTCCATACAGATAATGGATTTCCCTGACAAGTGGGTTGTGCAACTCTTTACATACAAGTCTTGGTCTGCAGAACTTCTGATGGGTATCTTTCCAATGTGCTGCCCCTGGTACTGCTGAAGGTTGGCAGTGAAATAAAATTGTTTCCCATACGTGTATGGTTTCTGCCCAAGATGCATTCCCTGGTGCTCAGGCAAGTGCAAAATATCTCTCAAGATTGGGCCCCACATCTCAAAGGGCTGGGCCTTCTGGGGAGATGAAATTGCTTTAAGAGTTCTGATCTGTGACACTCCTTCTACAGAAATGCTCTGTTCAGGAGATGTTTCCTTATCTTCCACTTCATGCCAACAGCCTGAAAAAGTGATGGTGAAGTACACGTTAACTATATTGAGAGGGGGCAAAACAATCACAAATGTAAATTGATGCATCAAAGAATCAGTCCATGAAACTGTTTTCAGGAAAAGAAAGTTGGGGTCAGCTTGAGGAAGCAGTTGCTCTGCCCCACTGGTTCCCTAAGTTCACAGGATGGTGTGGGCCTCCCCAGGCACAGGACATGAGTAAAGGGTGTGGCCCAGGGAGAAAGGCATGTCCTACAGCTCATTCTTCTGCTAATGGCTTTTAGCAGGATTGTATCTGCTGACAACTGGATGCTGTGCAGAAGTCCAGTCCAGTCCCAGAAAAATCTGACTGGAACAAAGGTAAAAAATGCTTAAGGATAATTAGACACTTGCACACTTTAGGACACTACAAAGTGGGAATGCACTAAGGAGGGAACAGTGTGAGGAATAAGTGAGGTAAGCAGTCCAGAGAGGTGGGGAGTAGCTCTCAGCTGGAGTCAGAATAAAAATGACTAGTAGAAATGACAAGTCAGCAAAGTGTTAAGAATGGAGAAGGGAAGGTAGAAGTGAGGTGTGGCCACTAGCAATGGCACCAAAACACAATTAAACAGGACAGGTTCTTTGTATGATTTTGACAAAGCCCTGAAGTGATGTCCTCTCTCAAATGCCATTCATCTGTGTCAGGCCTGCTCTGAGCCCATCTTGTTGAGAATGGAGTCATGTCCATCCTGTGAAGCAGAGGACATTTTCTGTAGCCTCATCTGAGGATCTGCATGAGACCAAGAGTACCCAATTCCTAAGGGAATGACAGGACAAGTCAGTAGCCAATACTGTCCCAGACAACTCAGCACACAATAGACCACCAGAAAGCTATTTAAATACTACAAAAAAGTTCCTAAGGACAGACAGAGGTAAGAGAGCAGAAAAGTAAGAACCAGCAATGTGTCTTCCCTTCTGGACAACTATACTGGTAGAATCAATCTGATGTAACCCCTCTGCAATGCTAAACTGCTTTAATTTTGATCACTTTCAGCTCTTAACATGGTAATGGTTTTCATTCTCCAACTCCCCTAACTCTGAGCCCTGGGGCAGGCACCATGTATGTGTTCCTGGAGAAGCTTCTAGGAGCCAGGTTGGGCAATAAGGCATCTGTCCTCCAAATATCAGAAATCTGTGCTCTTTTTGCTGCTTCTAATGATGGTAGTGCTACAGAGTTGGGCAGCCATTGTTGGAAACCACACTACCAATGTTGCAAAGGCCCTCCCCTCACTAGCTGAAGCAATTTCACAGGGGATTTAAAGGGCAGGCGTCTATTCCGTCCACCCCCCTCACATCATTTTTCTCTTAGTCTCATTTTGATAGGCAGAAATTCAAGGACTAAGGCACTCAAAATCAATCATATATGCAGGGGAATTTACAAAGTCACCATGCATATCTGGGTAAGAAAAAAATCTGAGTAGACCTTAACTTTATACCTCAGACTGATCTCCAGGTTGGAGACACCCTATAGCCATTAAACAAACAAACAGAAAGACAAACAAACAGATCCCAGCAAACCCTAGGAAGAGGGAGAACTGAATCTCAAGTTACCACAATGTAAGACACAAACACCCATTTTTCAACAACAAAAAAAAATCATGGGACATACAAACCAACAGTTTATCCCTCCACCCCCTTTCACCCTTGTTAAAATATCGTTGAAGCTAAAAGGGTATAAATTCAAATAATGTGTTATAATTTTAGCATGGTAAATGTAATTTCCATGGTAACTACAAAGAAAAAAATAGCTATAGAAAGTACACAAAGGAAACGACAAAAAGTGTAAACATTTTACTACCAAAACACAAGTGGAACACAAAAAACAGTAATGAGGAAACAAGGGACAAAAGAGACCAAAAGACATGTAGAAAACAAATAGCAAAATGACAGAAGTAATTCCCCCCTCATTAGTAATTATTCTAAATGTCAATGGAATAAAATTTCTAAGCAAAAGAGAAACTGGCAGAATGGATAAAAGAACATAATCCAACTATATGCTTTCTACAAGACACAACTTGCCAGGATGGTTCAACATAAAAAATTCAGGGGTTTCCCTGGTGTTCCAGTGGTTAAGAATCCACCTTCCAATGCAGGGGACATGGGTTCGATCCCTGGTCAGGGAACTAAGATCCTACATGTCGCGGGGCAACTAAAGCCCTTAAGCCACAACTACTGAGCCTGCACGCCACGACGAAGCATGCACCACAATGAAAGATCACATATGCTGCAAGGAAGATCCTGCGTGCTGCAACTAAGATCTGATGCAGCCAATAAATAAATAAATAAATATTTTTAAAACAGATACAAAATTCAGTGTAATATATCACATTAACAGAATGAGGAAAAAAATCATACCACCTCAATCAATGCACAAAAACCACATGACGAAATTTAATACCCTTTCATAATAAAATACTCAACAAACTATCAATAGAAGGAAACTAGCTTAACATAATAAAAGCAAAGGATTTAAAATCCATGACAAATATTGTACTCAACGGTAAAAGACTGAAAAGTATTCCTACAATATCAAAAACAAGAAAAGGACACCAGCTTCCACCACTACTATTCAACATAGTGCTGGAAATTCTAGACAGAGCATTAGGCAGGAAAGACAAAAGGCATCCATAGCTCATGAAATTTTAAAGATTCCACCACAAAACTGTTAGAATAAATGAATTCAGCAAAGGAAGAGCATACAAATTAAACAGTTGTGGGAATTCCCTAGTGGTCCAGTAGTTAGGACTCAGAGCTTTCACTGCCAAGGTCTGGGTTCAC
This sequence comes from Delphinus delphis, assembly GCF_949987515.2. Classification (NCBI taxonomy): domain Eukaryota; kingdom Metazoa; phylum Chordata; class Mammalia; order Artiodactyla; family Delphinidae; genus Delphinus; species Delphinus delphis. Next base: position 1,219,914 of record NC_082702.1, on the reverse strand, counting down.
TCCCTGGTCCGGAACTAAGATCCTCCAAGCCAGGCAGTGTGGCAAAAAAAAAAAAAAAAAAGAATTAAACAGTTGTGTTTTTTTTTTTTCCTCCCAGCAACAGAGACATCAATGGTTTAATGGATGGGGGAGCTTACAAATCTGAAGCAAGGTCCTGACGTGACACCCCACCCTGTACAGCAGACAATGGGCAGGACATGACAACAGTCCTTGCTCCCGGGGGAACAGAAGATTACCAGTTATAGGGGAACTGGCATCAGGTGGGCTCATTAGTTACCAGGGAAACCAGTAGAGAGGCAAACCCCTCACCACCCCTTTGATAAGAATGATCACTAGCTGGGGCCTGGGGCAAGTGAGTAGGAAGGTCAGTCATGTGCATAGGGTATAGATGAAGCAGGCAATGGTCGGGCAGGGGATGTACAGAGAGCAAGAGAACAGCCATCTTGAGTGGCCTGACCATACACTCTACCCCTACACACACTGCACGACCCTTACAATCTTGGTCTACCCTCTTCTGCGATATCCCTGGGGTCAAGTATGTAGGGGGCACTGCAACCAGATACCACAAATACAATACAGACAGCAGCAGCCTCAGAGTATCAAGATACCTACTATGCTCAGAAGAGTCATTTGCCAGGATGTGGGCAAATTTTGGAGCCAAGATCTTACAAGGTCAATGGAAAGAGAGTCAATAGTAAGAGTGCCCTGTCCAGTTATAAGGAAGGTAAGGCCACCCCGGGTTTTCATAAACCCAGAGCTACCCCCATGGGGAGGTCCGGATTTTAAAGAAACATTCTGGTGACCTGGCCAATGGTCAGCAGTCGCACTACAGATCTGTCTCCCCATGCTAGGTTGAGTGCCATTAAGGTTGGACCCATTAGATCCTTCCAAACAAAAAAGAGTTAATCCCACTAGTTGGACTTATGTGTCCAGAAGCCAGCCTATTCCATTCCACACAGCATAGCCAAGGGAGGCTCATGGGCAGTCAGCTGTATAGTAACGTTTACCAACGGGGTCCTTCTTTTTTTTTCTTTTTTTTAATTTTTGGCTGTGCCATGAAGCATGCAAGATCTTAGTTCAACAGGGCTCCTTCTGATGTACTGGCATGCAGGACAAAAATATGGTGAGAGTCTTTCTCCCCCATTGTCAGTAGTCCCCAAATAGTCATAGTAGCCAGGTCAATTTTTCATGGAAGTCCAGAGAAGGTTGACAATCACATCTCGCTGGAGACCCAGCAATTAGACTCCACAGTGAGGCCAGTGTTGCTGCTCAGTCGTGGAATAGATTTCCTCCTTCAGGCTAGAGATGAAATTTAAGACATCTAACAGGCACAACACAGGGGAGATTATGACAATTAAGCAAAACACAAGCCAGTAACCACATTCTGAGATAACACACCTGCCTGTGGTTTTTCTCCTAGTCTGTAAAACAGTTCAAAAACTCAACTTTCAATAACACAAGAACGTGACTAAAATCATGTATACGATGGCCCCTTAGTTTCACCTTGGATGTCTGAACAAGTTACTCCATTTTGACTTTCAAACACATTCCCTTCCTCAATGGCCAAAGCAGATGTACAACCCATGTCTGAAAGATCACAAATAGGCTGCTCTGATCAGTAAAATTTAAGTTAAGCCAGAATGACTCCCCTATACCTCAACACATGGAGATTTTCCCCATCATTTCCCCTTCTGATTGCAAATCTCTCAGTAGAAAATATTGATGACTAAAATATCCGTCCCTCTAGGCTGGGGTGCTGGCTCCTACCCCAGGTTCAGATCATGTCCCTCAGTGCTAGGCCTCCTTTATATTTGCCTAGTTATACAAGGTGGGGAAAAACCAATCAGATCTCATGAACAGGCTCAGAGGAATGTTAATGGGCAAACACTTTATAGGCCATATACTTCTTTCTTTCTTTTTTTTAAATAAATTGATTTATTTATTTTTGGCTACATTGGGTCTTTGTTGCTGCACATGGGCTTTCTCTAGTTGCAGTGAGCAGGGGCTACTCTTCATTGTGGTGCGTGGGCTTCTCATTTGGTGGCTTCTCTTGTTACAGAGCACGGGCTCTAGGCACGTGGGCTTCAGTTGTTGTGGTGCACGTGTTTAGTTGTTGCGTGGCATGTGGGATCTTCCTGGTCCAGGGCTCGAACCCATGTCCGCTGCACTGGCAGGTGGATTCTTAACCACTGTGCCACCAGGGAAGCCCTAGACCATATATTTCTTATACCCAATTGTCACACAAGCATTGTACATGTGCTTTTAGTAGCAGACTTAAAGCAAGCAGTGTCACACTTAATGTGACACAGTCACACTGTCACACACTCTGTGGCAATTTCACTAGATAAGTTTCTTTCCATCCAGAACATCAGGGCAAAAGTATGGCTAACATAATAACTTTCATAAATACAAACCTCAATTAACAGAACTAGAATTTAATATCCACTAAAACATAGCCTTTTTTCTCCTTGAAATTACCCTCATCTCCACCAAACAGCCAAATCGAAACTAATCTGTTTGTAAAACAAGTGTGGTCAATTGACCACTTAGGCTCCTCCAAACTAGTTGTGGTGGAATTCCTCAGAAGGAGTGTCAGAATGAATTCCCAAAAGGCCTCTCAAGGCCAGGAAAGCCATGCCAAAGGCATGCCACCAGATTATGCCTTGGTGGATTTTTCTCTTCTAGAAGTTCCCAAAATATTGAGATTCCTGCACATGTCAGGAGTCAGCCTTTTCCATTCCCCTGATAAGGCTGTTCAGAACCCAAGAGTCCCCAATTTCTGGAGGCACCAGGCAGGGAGAAAAGAAAAATGTTTCAATTCTACACACAGGTGTAGTTTACCCAATTGCTGTAAGTCATAACTAACTTCAGGGGAAGGGCTTCCCTCCACACGTATGAAGCAAGGTCCTGGATCAACTACCCACCATGTGCGGCAGACGGCAAGCAGGACATGGCGGCAGTTTTCCACAGTTGTACTTCTACACACTAACAATGAACAATCTGAACAGGAAACTAAGAAAAAACTCCACTTATAAAACTATCTATCAAAAGAATAAAATACTTAGAAATAAACTTAACTAAGGAAGTAAGACTTGTACACTAAAAAATATAAAACACTGCTAAAAAAAAAATTAAAGACAGTAAGTGGAAAGACTTCTATGCTCATAAATTGGAAAACTTAATATTGTGAAGATGTCGATATGACCCCCAAGCCATCTACAGACTCAATGCAATCCCTATCAAAATTCTAATGATGTTTTCTGCAGTAATATAAAAATTCATCCTAAAATTCATATGCAATCTCAAATGACAACAAACAACCAAAACAATCTTGAAAAAGAAGAACAAAGTTGGAGGAGTCACAATTCTAAATTTCAAGTTATCAGTGTGAAGCTACAGTAATCAAAACAGTGTGATACTGGAATCAAGGCAGACATACAGACCAATGGCACAGTATAAAGAGCTCAGAAATAAACTCTCACATATATGGTTAAATGGTTTTCAAAAACGAGGTCAAGACCATTCGACAGGGAAGGACAGGCTTTTCAACACATGATGCTGGGAAAACTGAATACCACATGCATAAGAATGAAATTAGATGGACACCAGTACATAAATTAACTCAAAATGGATCAAAGATATAAACTTAAGAGCTACAAATATAAAATGCTTCAAAGAAAACAGAGGAAAACTTCATGACATTGCATTTGGCAGTGATTCCTTGGAAATGACATCAAAGGCACAAGGAACAAAAGGAAAACAAACTGGACTTCATCAAAATGAAAAACTTTGGTACATCAAACGATGCTAAGAAAATAGTAAAAAGGCAACTTACATAATGGGAGATAATATTTACAAGTCAAATATCTGATAAAAAAATTAATATCCAGAATATATAGAGAATTCCTAAAATTCAAAAACAAAAACATCAAGCAACTTGATTCAAAAGTTGGGAAAAGGGCTTCCCTCGTGGATCAGTGGTTGAGAGTCCACCTGCCGATGCAGGGGACACGGGTTCGTGCCCTGGTCCGGGAAGAACCCACATGCCGCAGAGCGGCTGCGCCCGTGAGCCATGGCCGCTGAGCCTGCGCGTCCGGAGCCTGTGCTCCGCAACGGGAGAGGCCACAACAGTGAGAGGCCCGCGTACCGCAAAAAAAAAAAAAAAAAAAAAATTGGGAAAAGACTTCAACAGACATTACTCCGACAAAGATATACAAAAGGGTAATAAGCACACAAAAAGATGCTCAACATCACCAGCTGTTAGGGAAATGCAAATTGAAACACTATGATACTGGGACTTCCCTGGTGGTGCAGTGGTTAAGAATTTGCCTGTCAATGCAGGGGACACGGATGTGATCCCTGATCCGGCAAGATCCCACAGGCTGCGAAGCAACTAAGCCTGTGCACCACAACTCTTGAGCTTGGGCTCTAGAGCCCGCGAGCCACAACTACTGAGCCCACATGCCACAACTACTGAAGCCCGTGCACCTAGAGCCCATGCTCTGCAACAAGAGAAGCCACTACAATGAGAAGCCCGCGTACCACAACGAAGAGTAGCCCCCACTCGCCACGACTACAGAAAGCCCGCGCCCAGTAACAAAGACAAAATGCAGCCAAAAATAAATAAATAAATAAAAGAACATGCCTGTTTAAAAAAAACAAAAACAAAACAAACAAAAAAACCCAACTATGCTACCACTTCATACCAATTAGGATGGTTATCACCCAAAAAAACAGAAGTGTTTGCAAGGATGGGAGAAATTGGAACCTTTGTGCAGCTGTAATTTTAATTCTATTAAAGACAGATTTAACATAAGATGAAGCAATTCCAATTTTCCGTATATACCCCAAAAAATTGAAACAGGGACACTAAATATCTGCACACCCATGTTCATAACAGCATTATACACAAGAGCCAAAATGTAGAAGCACTCAAGTGTCCCCCTATAGATTAATAGTAAACAAAATGTGCTACATTCATAAAATAGAATATTATTCAGCCTTAAAAAGAAAGGAAATTCTGACACATACTACAACACAGATGAACCTTTAAGATATTATGCTAAGTCAAAAAACCAGACCAAAAAAAAAAAAACTGCTGATGATTCTGCCAATATGTGACACTCAGAATAGTCAAACTCAGAGAAAGTAGAATGGTGGTTGTGAGTGGACGGGGGAAGTTACTGTTTAATGGGTACAGAGTTGAAGTTTACAAGATGAAAAACTTCTGTGGATGCATGATTGTGATGGTTGTACAATGAGAATTACTAAATGCCACTTAGAAGTGGTAAATATTTTGTTTTGCAAAATTGCCACAACTAAAATAAAGAAAAAAGAATCTTAGCAAAAGACCTCTCAAGAAAATTTGTGTAAGCAGTGACTATATAAGTGACTACACTTCCAGGCACAGTCAGGAACAAATAAATGTGAGGTACAGGAAGGGAGCAATACTAGGGTGCCATGGAACTAGACAGTCACCCAGCGAGAGAGAGGGCATGACAGGTGGGATCCATTAGGCTGACCTAAAGAACAGCGATACCTAATCCTTCCCTGTGAAGCTTCGGGGCAGGAGGTGCTGGAGTGATAAGGATGAGAAGTAGACATGCACTCAGCTCAACCTTTGAACCACAGCACATACCCAGGCAACTGGGAAAGGAAGCAGTACCCATGGTTTAGATGGAGACATACTTGACCCCGGAGAAAAGAGGAAGGCCAAGCCTTGCCCAGGGCATAGGGGCAGGTGTAAGAGCTTACCCAATGAAGATGTAAGTGCAAAATTCTCCAGCATCACATCGTGGTACAGGCATCTCTGAGCCTCATCAAGGAGAGCCCATTCCTCCCAGGAGAAATACAGGGCCACATCCTCAAAGGTCACACTTCCCTGCTAGGACAGAGACAGATGAAATCATCAACAACCTCACTCCTGAAGACCCACAATCTATCTCCTCACACATCTACCCCATGTCCATCCTCCTCCTAAGATCTCAGAGGAGATCCCAGATCCTGGTGCCATTGGTGTCTGCTGTCTTCTCATACTCCCAGCACTGTGTTCACTCTGCTGTCCACTCTGCAACCACATGGGGCCTGTTAAGACCTAGATGCGTACACCTCCCTCATCTGATCCAGACCTCCCACTGCCTGCAGAACAGATGCCTAACCTCACAGGCAGTCATTCCAAGTCTGACTCTTACTCCCCACACCCAGTTTGTTCTCACCAGAAAGGAAGGAGACCTGCAATTCCCTAAACCAGCTTAGCCTCACCTCCAAGCACTTCCCGTTTTAGTGATAAGCTTCTACATCTCTTTCCATTGGTGGCCTGAAATGGGAACCCCTCCATCAAACCCCTGGACTCAACTCAGGACCCTGAGCTAATGTTCTCTAAGGTCCCCACACACAAAGGTTGGGAAAATGGCACGTGACAAGTCTCATGACACCACAAATTTGGAGAAAATAGGGGTTGGGACCAGTGAGGGAGGACGAAACCGCCACTTACCTGATTAGGTTCCAAAAGCACTTCCGCAGCCATGGAAACCTGTGGGAAGAGGCAGGTCTTAGAGGGATGTGAGCATGGCATCCTACTAGGGGCTCAGGCCTTCCCTGCACCCCTGGGAGTCACCAGAGCCAGGTAATCTCGGACCGACCATCTAACCTCTGTATTGACTCTCAGCAGTTTTGTGTCCTTGGGGAAAAAACCCCAAACGCCCTCTGCCGCAATGTCCTCAGCAGCCCTACAATTTGTGCTTCCACTGAACAGACTCTGGGTATTTTTTCAAACTTAACTTAGATCATGTCCCTTTTACGCAAAAATTTCCATGGCTCCAAGAGCCCTAAGAAGGAAGGTACAACTCCTCAGCCTGTCACTGCAGGTGCGACTCTACCCACACTTTGTTCCCTGCAGAAGCAACACGGACCCCAGTTTTCCCCAATCCTCCCGGCTCAATCCGACCTCCCAGCCTTTGCACCTGCCGGTGCCTCCACCTGTGACCCTCTGCCACGCGCCATCACACCGTCTGTCAGAAACAGGGCCCCACACACGGCCACCTCACCGTCCTGGACACCGGGGCCTGGGCTGCGGGCACGAGAGCAGGCGCCCCGCACTCGGGGCTTTAGTGTCTGGTGGGGCGAGGGCGGTGAGGACCCGCAGAACGAGCGTTTACCTGAGGCGGGTCCCTCGGCGCCGCCGCCGCCACCTGAGCCACAAGCCGGGGCAGAGAGGGGACAGCCGAGCGTCCCGAACGGACCGGGCACCAACGTCTCCAGACCGGCCCCGCAAGCGGCGATGTGCCCGACTATAGAACCGCCTCTAGTCACTGGGGACAAAGCCTCTTCCCGCGCCTCCTCTGTCTGTCTCCCCAATACAGACTCTGCGCTCTGACCCCAAGGACTGCCAAAATGACCGCCACAAAATACAGGAAGTCTCGTCTTCGCCCAGTGCGCCCTCCCGGAAATGCCGAAAGTCTGGATGTTCATTGGGTGTTCTTCACTGCCGCTCAGCGCATAGCTTTCTGGGTAATGGAGTTCCCGCCGGCACACAGGCCCGCAGGAGCGGCGCCTTTGCTGGAATCTCCCAGGGAAAGGGTCAAGCAATGCCACGGGGCTGCTCAGAGCTGAAGGCCTTGTTCTTCTAGGTCGGAGAGAAGCTTCGCTTCCTTTCAAAGGGGCGAAGGCCAATTTCTGGGGAGCCCGAAGTGCATTTAGAAATCCTTCAATGCTATTGATCTCTGAAGTGTTTAGAAATTCGGATTCCATGCGAACATTGTCTGGTAGATGTTAACATTGTCTGGTAGATGCAAGTGATTATACATTATCCTATTGTCCTGTAAATGCACGCAGACTGAGGCATTAAAGTCATTTTTGTGAGCTTTAGTACGTTTTGTCTGGGAATTTAAAGAAAAGGAAAAAATCACCTGGGCCACAGTAGACAAGATAGAGGAGGCATATTGGACGGCTCTGACGAAGCCGGATGTGGTGGGATCCGGGCCTCTCCTTCCTGGTAGTCAACGATTAATGATTATGCCAACTCAGTGAGAAACACCATCTTATCCATAAAACATTAAATCATTTTATCTAAAAAACATAAATCTGTTTAACACATGCACATTCCTTTTTGTACTACACAGCTGACAGTTTCTCTTGTATGAAATATAACATTGGCTATTGTTTATTAAGGAGTACTACTCTCTGTACATTTATAAAATAGAAAGTTGTTGATAAACAAAATTTAACTGACTACATGTTAAAGATCTAAATGTGTGTATTGAATGATTTATGAATTTGGCAGCATCATATGTAGCAAGTAGAGAGGAGCTTCAAAGCTCCACGGAAAGGGAAAGATTTTTAAAGGCAACACAGGGAAGTCATAAACACAAAAAAGGATTATTTCACATAAGGTCATCTCCCTTTGGAGAAAAAAGTTCTTTTGAGGTGGGTTACCTCATCTTCCTTTGAGAAATGGAGACGGCCCTTGTGACAGATGGTCCAATTGGTACCGACTTCACAATTCCACACTTACTGCTTCTGATTACATTTCTGGGGAAGGTTATAACTGCAGCTATGTTAGGTATTAAGTCTTGGTGTTAGCAGGAGCGACTCCACTTAGAGGCTGTTGTTTCTGGTTTAGCAAAGTGAAAAGTCTGATAATTCTATCTTGTGGAGAAAAGCAATGTTTATGCCATGGTAACTTTTATGAATTCTGTCTGCACATGAATGCATCTCTCTGTGTTTGCCTGTGTATTCATATATATATATATATATGTATTCCATTTTTTTGTTTGTTTAGTAAAAGGGAATTCAAAATTTGTGTATAGATCTGTTGTTTGCTTATTTAGCAAGGGTTGTTCTTATTTACTATTATATTCCCAATTCTAGCAGAATAATTTGGACCGACAATCATGTAATTTAAAAAATTAAAAATACAAATTAATATTGATCCAACTGGAGAAATCATAAGACTTATAGCTATTTGAGCTAGATTAGGAAACTTTTTTTCCTGGTTCAGAAATCACAGAAGAACTTAAAGACATGGGTGTCACTGCTGATGAACACAAAGGAAAGCAGGTAAAGTGATGCTATTAGCACAGACGTGTCCATTAGCTACTGTTTTGGATTCACAATAAGAGTAATGCAAAGACTCAAAATGGAAGAGAGACAATAAAAGTAGACAAAGGAGCTCACTAGAATCAGGGTGGTGTGCGTGTCTGTAGCCTCATGGGAAGGTCTGGGGGAGAGTCTGTTGCTGTGAATGTGTTGGACTTGTTCCTTGTGCCTGTGCAGGAAAAGGACCATGTACCCACTACTCCAGATCATGAAGCCCAAACATATAACATCCGTGTAAGATAATATAATTACACGTAATAAGCTGATAAATTTATCAGGCATGAGTGGGGAACAGTATCCATAATTTGTTTTTACACTTATATTTTTGCTACTTCTTGGGCCAATTACTCTAATAGGAATACAGACATTTACCAAGAGTTGTAGGATCCAGAAAAGAAAACTACAGAAACCAATACACTTTGTGGATCGAATTCTGAAGTCCACCCATAAAGAGGTTCTGGGGCAAAACTTAATGGCCTGGAAACCACTCAGAAGACTGGTAGTGCTGAGAGAAACCCCTCTGGCCAGTTTGTGTAAATAGAAGACAAGTTTACATCCAGCATCATCCAGGAAATATTTCAATCCAAAAGCTGCCATTGTCTGTGGGATCCCTATGGAGAAGAGAGACAAGTTGTTGGCTAAGGCCAGTGGTTGATAATCTGATCTGTGGATCTCAACTTCTATCCAGTCAACAAAGTGAAGTTTAAAAGACAAAAGAGGGAGGAGTTTCCCAGGATCACAACTCCAGTCTGAGTGAGGAAGATGATTTCCATTTCCAGGTTGACATGCCTTTAACTTTCTTCTTCTTTATTTTTTTTTAATTTTTGTTTGGCTGCGTTGGGTCTTCGGTGGGCTTTCTCTAGTTGTAGTGAGCGGGAGCTACTCTGCTGTGGCGTGCGGGCTTCTCATTGCAGAGCCTTCTCTTGTTGCAGAGCATGGGCTGTAGGCGTGCGGACTTCAGTAGTTGTGGTACGCAGGCTCAGTAGTGTGGCACACGGGCTTAGTTGCTCCAGGCATGTGGGATCTTCCCGGACCAGGGCTCGAACTTGTGTCCCCTGCATTGGCAGGTGGATTCTTAACTACTGCACCACCAGGGAAGTCCAACCCTTCACTTTCATATCTAGGAGATATTGATTTTAATTTGAGATAGAAATAAATGAATAAATGCTAGAAAGATAAATGAACATAAATGTGTCACCTTCTTCTGCTCAGCTGTATCTACTGCTAAACATAGCACATGATTTCCTCTCTTTTGGTAACACATTTTCTTAATTTAACTGGATTATAGGAGTACATACTTATGGGTGCAGTGGTTATTAATAAAGGTCTTGAGATGGAATTCATACAAGTGTTCATATGAAGAGGTATTTGAATAAAGGATGCACCATTCACAGAACATATTTTCCTACAGCCATGAACTGAATGAAGATCATTTTCCTCCATGTATGAAATTACCTTCAGGATATATTCTTAAGTGAGAAAAGGCAAGTGGGTTAAAAGATGTTTAGTATTCTACAATTATTCTTATGATTGTGAAGGAATAAGAATATAAATAATGTAGATAAATACACATTTTCTCTCTACCTATCTATCTATACAATTACATTAAAAACAATTAAAGAATGAACTATAACCTTCAATAAGTAATGATATAGACGGGCAGAGATTAAACAATGTGGAGGGACGAATAGAAACTAGATATATCTGAATTAATTTACCTCAATTATAATTTTGACTTTGGGGTAAATATAAATATTTTACTTATTTATTAAACTATATTATATCAAAATAAAATTAAAACAATCAATCAAATTTAATGACAAAAGTAAAACAAATATATAAATCTCTTTGTGTAATAAAGTTGTAGTCTATCCATACAAAATAGTAATACTTAAAGTACTTTTTTTATTTTTGGCCGCACTGCACTGCTTTCAGGATCTTAGTTCCCAGACCAGGCATCCAACCTCGGCCCCTGGCAGTGGAAGCACAGAGTCCTGACCACAGGACCGCCAGGGAATTCCCCAAGTACATTTTAAAAAACAGTTTTGACTGTACATTTGTATTGAAACATATCTGTGGAAAATCCTTACGGAGATTTAAAAAATTTACTCATGTTTATATTTCAAGAAAATATTTATATTTAAAATTAATAAGTACATTATACAAGAGATTCGTCACAGTTTGATCAAAAGTTAGAAAAATTGAAAGGAAACAATTTAAGGAAAAATTATATCATTTTAAACTTGTTTGGAAGAATGAACTTAAACTTGATCTGTATTTGTTTAAACCATGTTTAAACCATATATGTATATTGTATCTCCTCTCATTAAAGGGATCTACAGATGATAGCCCTGTTCTGAGTAATTACCATCCAAATTACTCAGGCTGTGTTCTCCAAATGCACTTTCTCATGAAAGAAAATAGCATCTTTAAAAAATTTGCCAATTCCAGATCTAGTGCAGGAAATGTTCAAGATGGAACATCTATTCAATCCAGGACACAAGGACAGTCTACCACACAACTGGGGTCACGTGAGAATGAGGATGACACAGGATTCAACTTGAAAAGCATCCCCCTCCACAGTTATGGTACAAATTAAATCTCAAAGAAAATTACCTGGACAAGTTTTAAATACATCAAGTACTTTAAGTAACCACATGCTCGTGATGCTACAAAGCCAGAGTCAGAAAGCTTTCAGAAAGTTAAGGAATTGACTATTTATTCTGGAAACATAAAAATAAAGGGAAATATGAATGATTTCTACTGTCTTTCCAGTACAGACTATTTCAAGGTAATCAAATAGAGGATGCAGAAAAGTTTTTTTAGAAGGATTCTAAGTGAAAATACAAAAATTGTAATAGAATATTAACATTCTGCTTCCTCTAGTATAGTAGTGGATCTACAGAATGATCATCAGTGACAGCTGCAACCAACCGATGACAGGCTGTGGGAAACTGATATTGGGGCACATGGTTGTGCTGATCAATCCTCATGATCAATCCTCATGTCACGGAAAGGGTTAAATACAGCCTGTCATAATGGCTCTCCATTGTAGGCAATGAGAAGGACATTGTACCACCTGGGAACTATCCTTGACAAAAATATGAACAAACATTAGATCACCCTTTGGAGCAAATTATGCATTTATTGGCCATTTGGAAGAAGGTGTTAGACAATATAAAACAGCTGCAATTAGATAGTAGAATGATGGAAATGATCTTGTACAAATGATCCATTTTCTTCACGAAAACAAGTTTTGAAGGAGAGAGAAATATTAATTACAACTGGTCTAAAAGACAAAATGACTGGATCGTGATTCAAATGATCTAAAAAGGAAATTTTTGGGGGGGAGGAAATTTGTTATGCATAAACTCTGACCATGTGTTTGATGTCACTGTTATTTTTGTAGGTGTGAAATGCACATACATGCTCTGCTCATGAATGAATTTCATGTTTAAGAGATACATTCATGATTATATACTTTTAATTTTTTTGAAAACTATTTTCTTTCTTTTTTAAAATTAATTAGTTTATTTATTTTTGGCTGCGTTGGGTCCTGGTTCCTGCACGCTGGTTTTCTCTAGTTGCCGGGAGCAGAGGCTACTCTTTGTTGCAGTGTGCGGGTTTCACATTGCGGTGGCTTCTCTTGTTGCCGAGCACAGGCTCTAGGTGTGCGGGCTTCAGTAGTTGTGGCTCATGGGCTCTAGAGCACAGGCTCAGTAGTTGAGGCGCAGGGACTTAGTTGCTCCACGGCATGTGGGATCGTCCCGGACGAGGGCTCGAACCCGTGTCCCCTGAATTGGCAGGCAGATTCTTAACCACTGCACCAACAGGGAAGCCCCCATTTAGATCTTTAACATGTAGTCAGTTAAATTTTGTTTATCAACAACTTTCTATTTTATAAATGTACAGAGAGTAGTACTCCTTAATAAACAATAGCCAATGTTATATTTCATACAAGAGAAACTGTCAGCTGTGTAGTACAAAAAGGAATGTGCATGTGTTAAACAGATTTATGTTTTTTAGATAAAATGATTTAATGTTTTATGGATAAGATGGTGTTTCTCACTGAGTTGGCATAATCATTAATCGTTGACTACCAGGAAGGAGAGGCCCGGATCCCACCACATCCGGCTTCGTCAGAGCCGTCCAATATGCCTCCTCTATCTTGTCTACTGTGGCCCAGGTGATTTTTTCCTTTTCTTTAAATTCCCAGACAAAACGTACTAAAGCTCACAAAAATGACTTTAATGCCTCAGTCTGCGTGCATTTACAGGACAATAGGATAATGTATAATCACTTGCATCTACCAGACAATGTTAACATCTACCAGACAATGTTCGCATGGAATCCGAATTTCTAAACACTTCAGAGATCAATAGCATTGAAGGATTTCTAAATGCACTTCGGGCTCCCCAGAAATTGGCCTTCGCCCCTTTGAAAGGAAGCGAAGCTTCTCTCCGACCTAGAAGAACAAGGCCTTCAGCTCTGAGCAGCCCCGTGGCATTGCTTGACCCTTTCCCTGGGAGATTCCAGCAAAGGCGCCGCTCCTGCGGGCCTGTGTGCCGGCGGGAACTCCATTACCCAGAAAGCTATGCGCTGAGCGGCAGTGAAGAACACCCAATGAACATCCAGACTTTCGGCATTTCCGGGAGGGCGCACTGGGCGAAGACGAGACTTCCTGTATTTTGTGGCGGTCATTTTGGCAGTCCTTGGGGTCAGAGCGCAGAGTCTGTATTGGGGAGACAGACAGAGGAGGCGCGGGAAGAGGCTTTGTCCCCAGTGACTAGAGGCGGTTCTATAGTCGGGCACATCGCCGCTTGCGGGGCCGGTCTGGAGACGTTGGTGCCCGGTCCGTTCGGGACGCTCGGCTGTCCCCTCTCTGCCCCGGCTTGTGGCTCAGGTGGCGGCGGCGGCGCCGAGGGACCCGCCTCAGGTAAACGCTCGTTCTGCGGGTCCTCACCGCCCTCGCCCCACCAGACACTAAAGCCCCGAGTGCGGGGCGCCTGCTCTCGTGCCCGCAGCCCAGGCCCCGGTGTCCAGGACGGTGAGGTGGCCGTGTGTGGGGCCCTGTTTCTGACAGACGGTGTGATGGCGCGTGGCAGAGGGTCACAGGTGGAGGCACCGGCAGGTGCAAAGGCTGGGAGGTCGGATTGAGCCGGGAGGATTGGGGAAAACTGGGGTCCGTGTTGCTTCTGCAGGGAACAAAGTGTGGGTAGAGTCGCACCTGCAGTGACAGGCTGAGGAGTTGTACCTTCCTTCTTAGGGCTCTTGGAGCCATGGAAATTTTTGCGTAAAAGGGACATGATCTAAGTTAAGTTTGAAAAAATACCCAGAGTCTGTTCAGTGGAAGCACAAATTGTAGGGCTGCTGAGGACATTGCGGCAGAGGGCGTTTGGGGTTTTTTCCCCAAGGACACAAAACTGCTGAGAGTCAATACAGAGGTTAGATGGTCGGTCCGAGATTACCTGGCTCTGGTGACTCCCAGGGGTGCAGGGAAGGCCTGAGCCCCTAGTAGGATGCCATGCTCACATCCCTCTAAGACCTGCCTCTTCCCACAGGTTTCCATGGCTGCGGAAGTGCTTTTGGAACCTAATCAGGTAAGTGGCGGTTTCGTCCTCCCTCACTGGTCCCAACCCCTATTTTCTCCAAATTTGTGGTGTCATGAGACTTGTCACGTGCCATTTTCCCAACCTTTGTGTGTGGGGACCTTAGAGAACATTAGCTCAGGGTCCTGAGTTGAGTCCAGGGGTTTGATGGAGGGGTTCCCATTTCAGGCCACCAATGGAAAGAGATGTAGAAGCTTATCACTAAAACGGGAAGTGCTTGGAGGTGAGGCTAAGCTGGTTTAGGGAATTGCAGGTCTCCTTCCTTTCTGGTGAGAACAAACTGGGTGTGGGGAGTAAGAGTCAGACTTGGAATGACTGCCTGTGAGGTTAGGCATCTGTTCTGCAGGCAGTGGGAGGTCTGGATCAGATGAGGGAGGTGTACGCATCTAGGTCTTAACAGGCCCCATGTGGTTGCAGAGTGGACAGCAGAGTGAACACAGTGCTGGGAGTATGAGAAGACAGCAGACACCAATGGCACCAGGATCTGGGATCTCCTCTGAGATCTTAGGAGGAGGATGGACATGGGGTAGATGTGTGAGGAGATAGATTGTGGGTCTTCAGGAGTGAGGTTGTTGATGATTTCATCTGTCTCTGTCCTAGCAGGGAAGTGTGACCTTTGAGGATGTGGCCCTGTATTTCTCCTGGGAGGAATGGGCTCTCCTTGATGAGGCTCAGAGATGCCTGTACCACGATGTGATGCTGGAGAATTTTGCACTTACATCTTCATTGGGTAAGCTCTTACACCTGCCCCTATGCCCTGGGCAAGGCTTGGCCTTCCTCTTTTCTCCGGGGTCAAGTATGTCTCCATCTAAACCATGGGTACTGCTTCCTTTCCCAGTTGCCTGGGTATGTGCTGTGGTTCAAAGGTTGAGCTGAGTGCATGTCTACTTCTCATCCTTATCACTCCAGCACCTCCTGCCCCGAAGCTTCACAGGGAAGGATTAGGTATCGCTGTTCTTTAGGTCAGCCTAATGGATCCCACCTGTCATGCCCTCTCTCTCGCTGGGTGACTGTCTAGTTCCATGGCACCCTAGTATTGCTCCCTTCCTGTACCTCACATTTATTTGTTCCTGACTGTGCCTGGAAGTGTAGTCACTTATATAGTCACTGCTTACACAGATGATCTTGAGAGGTCCTTTCCTTAAGTTCGTTTTACTTTATCAGTAACTTCCCTCATCTACTGATAACCACCATTCTACTTTCTGTAAATATGAATTTTCCTATTATGAGTATCCCATGTGTGTGGAATCAGACAGTAGTTCTCCTTTGATGTCCGGCCTACTTTACTTAGCATAGTATCTTAAAGGTTCATCTATGTTGTAGTATGTTTGCTTCCTTTTTATGACTGAATAACATTGTATATACCACGTTTTGTTTACCCATTATTCTATCGGTAGACAGTTGGGTGATTTTGCCTTTGGCTCTTGTGAATTATGATGTTATGAACATGGGTGTGCAGATATCTTTTAGTGTCCCTGCTTCAGTTCTTTTTGAGTATATACCCAGAATCAGAATTGCTGCATTTTATGATAATTCTTTTTTAAATTTTTTGAAGAATCACCATACTGTTTTCCATAGCAGCTTCACAAAGGTTCCAATTTCTCCCATGCTTGCCTACACTTCTTTTCTGTTTTTTTTGAGTAATAACCATCCTAAGTAATGTCAAGTGGTATCTCATTGTATTTTGATTTGCATTTCCCTGACAGCCTAGTGATGTTGAGCATCTTTTCATGCACTTATTGCCCATTTGTATATCTTCTTTGGAGAAATGTCTGTTCAAGTCTTTTGCCAGTTTTTGAATCAAGTTGCTTGGATTTTTTGTTCTTGAGTTTTAGGAATCTCTATATATTCTGAATGTTAACCCTTCATCTGACAGGTGATTTGCAGATATTTTCTCCTATTCTATGAGTTGCCATTTATTATGTTCATACTATCCTTTGATGTACTAAAGGTTTTCATTTTGATGAAATCCAGTTTGTATTTCTTTCGTTCCTTGTGAATTTGTCGTATCCAAGGAATCATTGCCAAATGTGGTGTCATGAAGCTTTTCCACTATGTTTTCTTAAAGAGTTTTATAGTTGTAGCTCTTAAGATCTTTGATGCATTTTTAGTTAATTTATGTACTCGGTATCCATCCAACCTCCTTCTTATGCATGTGTATATTCAGTTTTCCCAGCATCATGTGTTAAAATGTCTGTCCTTCCCCATTGAATGTTCTTGGCCTCCTTGTTGAAAATCATTTGACTGCATATGTGAGAGTTTATTTCTGAGCTCTTTATTCTATCCTATTGGTCTATATGTCTGCCTTGATTCCAGTATCACACTGTTTTGGTTACTGTAGGTTTTCAGTAATATTTGAAATTTAGAATTGTGACTCTTCCACCTTTGTTGTTCTTTTTCAATATTGTTTTGGCAATTTGGTGTCCCTTGAGATTCCATATGAATTTTAGGATGAATTTTTCTATTACTGCAGAAAACATCATGGGAATTTTGATAGGAATTGCATTGAATATGTAGATGGCTTGGAGAGTATTGACATCTTCACAGTGTTAAGTCTTCCAGCCTATGAGTATAGAAATCTTTCCATTTATTGTCTGTAATTTTTTTTAGCTGTGTTTTGTACTTTTTACTGTACAAATCTTACTTCCTTGGTTAAGTTTATTTCTAATTATTTTATACTTTTGACACGTACTTTTTTTTTTTTTTGGTTGTGCCAAATCTTAGTTGCGGCTGGTGGGCTCCTTAGATGTGGCGTGCGAACTCTTAGTTGCAGCATGCACATGGGATCTAGTTCCCTGACCAGGGATTCAACCCACGTCCCCTGCATTGGGAGGTGAATTCTTAACCACTGCACCACCAGGGAAGTCCCTTGACAGGTACTTTTATATGTGGAATTGTTTTCTTAGTTCCCCGTTCAGATTGTTCATTGTTAATGTATCGAAATATAACTGATTTTTTTCATTTTGTATTTATATCTTCTTCCTTTGCAAACTTCAATTATTCTAACAGTTTTATGGTGGAATCTTCAAGATGTCATGAGCTGTAGTGAGTTTTACTTCTTCCTTTCTCTTTTGGATGCCTATTTGTCTTTCTTGCCTAATTGCTCTGTCTAGAATTTCTAATACTGTGTTGAATGGTAGTGGTGAAAGCTGGCATTCTTTTCTTGTTAGTGATCTTGGAGGAATCGTTTTCAGTCTTTTACCATTGAGTTTAATGTTTGCTGTGGGTTTCAATTTTTTTGCTTCCATTATGTTAAGCTAGTTACCTTCTATATATAATTTGTTGAGTATTTTCGTCATAAAAGGGTGATAAATTTTGTCAGATGGTTTTTGTACATTGATTGAGGTGATAATAAGTTTTTTTCTTACTGTTAAAATGACATATTACCCTGATTAATTTTGTATGTTGAAACATCCTGGCATTCTAGAAATAAATCCCAGGTGTTTATGGTGTATAATCTTTTTACTATGCTGCTGAATACAGTTTGCTAGTATTTTGTTGATTAATTTTGCACAAATAATCATCAAATATATTGCCCTGTAGGTTTCTTTTAGTGTCTTTGCCTGTTTTTTTTTTGTATCAGGGTAATAGTAACAGCTGCAGTTGACCTAAATTAAAGCAATTTTGCATTGCAAAGTATTTACATCAGATTGATTCTACCATTGTAGTTTCTGTCCAGGTGGGAAAATACCTGGTTTTACTACTCTGCCACCTTCCCTTTAGCTGTGCCCATGGGTACTTCTTGTAATATTTGAAATATCTTTCCTGTGATCTGTTTTGTCTGAGTTGTCTGGGACAGTATTGGCTACTGACTTCTCCTGTCCTTCCCTTAGGATTTGTATCATCCATCTCTCATGCAGTAGCTCAGCTGGGGTTAGAGGAAGAGTCCTCTGTGCTTCCCAGGATGGATATGATCCCATTCTCCACAAGATGGGCCCAGATGGGGCCTGATCCCGATAAATGGCAGTTGGGGGAGGACATGACTTCAGGGCTTGGTTCATATCAATCATATCAAGAACCTGTCCTGTTTTAATTTTGTTTTGGTGATGCCATCACCAGTGGCCACACTTCACCTCCAACTTTCCTTCTCCATTCTTAACACTTTGCTGACTTGTCATGTCTAATACTAGTCATTTGTATTCTGACTCCAGCTGAGACTATTCCCCACCTCTCTGGACTGTTTACCTCACTGATTCCTCACACTCTTCCCTCCTCAGTGCTTTACCATTTTGTAGTGTCCTAAAGAGTGCACGTGTCTAATAATCCTTAAACACCTGTTACCTTTTTTCAGTCAGATATTTTTGGGCCTGAACAAGACTTCTGAACAGCATCACATGTCATCAGCAGATATAATCCTGCTAAAAGCCATTGACAGGACTTCCCTGGCAGTGCAGTGGCTAAGACTCCACGCTTCCACTGTAGTGGTCACGGGTTCGATCCCTGGTTGGGGAACTAACATACTGCATGCCGCATGGCACGGCCAAAAAAAGAAAAGCTGTTGACAGAAGAATAAGCTGTAGAACAGGCATTTCTCCTGGGCCACACCCTTTACTCTTGTCCTATGCCTAGTGAGGCCTGCACCATCCTGTGACCTTAGGGACCCAGTAGGGCACAGCAGTTGTTTCCTCAAGCTGACCCCAACTTCCTTTTCCTGAAAACAGTTTCATGGACTGATTCTTTGATGTGTCAATTTACATTTGTGATGATTTTGCCCCCTCTCAATAAGGTTAACATGTACTTCATCATCACTTCTTTATTTTCAGGCTGTTGGCATGGAGTAGAAGATAAGGAAGCACCTTCTCAACAGAGCATTTCTGTAGATGGAGTGTCACAGATCAGGACTCTCAAGGCAGGTTCATCTCCCCAGAAGGCCCAGCCCTTTGAGATGTGTGGCCCAATCTTGGGAGATACTTTGCACTTGCCTGATCACCAGGGAACACATCTTGGGCAGAAACCATACACTTGTGGGAATCGATTCTATTTCTCTGCCAACCTTCAACAGTATCAAGGGCAGCACATTGGAGAGATACACATCAGAAGTTCTGTGGACAGAGCCTTGTTTATAAAGAGCCACACAACCTATGTGTCAGGGAAATCCTTTTCCTGTAGGGAGATAGGGAAAGACTTCTTAGCCAGCACGAGATTTTTCCATCAACCAGTCACTCACACTGAAGAGAACCCAAACAACAATAATGAGTGTGAGGCTGTC